>NW_026606094.1:54247500-55497500 GCF_029834395.1 Sorex fumeus
AGGTTTTTTTTTTTTAATTCTACTATAGAGGATGGGAAGGACTTATTTTCTAGTTAATGATTTTGAATTACTCACCATTTTTCTTTGTAGAATAATATCAAGTGAGCCAAAAAAGAAACGAGGAGCAGTTTCAAAAATCTCACTCATGATCATTTTTGAGCATTGAATATAGTATTTTTTAAGTCTAGAATTTTTAAGTATTAAAGATATTTAGAAAAAAAGCATAAATCAGAATGAAAATCATATTACTTTTTGGCATCTGGAAAAAATAAGCATATTTTAATCTCCTTAATTGTAAGATCTAAGACTGTTTTGTGAGTTTGTAATACCTACTTACGTATGTGTGAACAGACACACAAAAACAAACACATACAAATGACTTGTTAAACTATTTTCTGTCACCATCTTATTTATCTCATTGTCAGTCACAACTTTGTATTTCATAAGGATCAAAATTTGAGTTGTCCTAGATATGTTTTGTCGATAGGTTAGTTGAACAATTGACTACAAAGAACCAATAAAGGTTTATATCAGAGACACACACTTTTTCTTGTGTGCTATCTAAGTTGCTTTGGCTTCTTTGCTTCATAAATGCACCCTTTATTCTCTACGACATTTTAAGAAATTCCCTTGAAATTGAACAGAGTCTTAACTTATTCATGTATTGTGGCTTCTGACCCATAGGAGATTTTTATCAGCATTTGCTGTGTTGAAAAATATTTTAATGAGTGTCATTTAAAAAGTGAAACTTATTTATGTAGTATCCCACTTGAAGAACTTTATGTTAAAAAGATCCAAAATATTTGCCATTGGGTAGAGAGATAGTACAGCAGGTAGGGTGTTTGCCTTGTACCTTGCACATGGCTGGCCCAGGTTTGATTCCTGGCATTCTATATGGTTCCCTGAGCACTGCTAGGAGTGATCCTGAGTGCAGAAACAGGAATAACCCTGAGCATTGTTGGATGTGGCCTCCAAAACAAAAACAAAAATAGTATTGGCCATTTTCTCCAGATGATTCCTGCAGGAGCTACATTCCCTCAACAATAGAGGGCAAGTATAAGATATCAGTAATCATTTACTGATAGCTTACATATACGGACATTGTTCAAGACACCCTTCATTGTTATAATTATTTTAATGAATATTTTATTTGACTTTCTAATATTTTTGCTGAACCCCATTTTGTTCATTCCCAATTTATCAATTGTGTGAAGTTGAAATACTCTGAACAAAGATTAGAAAAATACAGCAATAGTATAGTCAACATATGCTGCAATAAAATAGTATTTCAAACAATCATCCACTTTGTTATACCAAAGTTCCATGTGGAGACTTGCAACCTTACTGATAAGGTCCTTTTTATAATCAATCCAAATTGATATCACTTGGCAATCATTTCAGAATGAGGTAATTTTTCCTTTAGTCTGCAGCTGAAACGAGGAAATAGTGATAGGACCTATCACTAAATAGAATAATGTATTTATATATATTCATAAATATAATAATGTAAATAGAATAATATATTTCCAGACAGATGGACTGCATAGCAGGATGGATCTTTGCCCCTATTGAGTCTATCTGTGAGTTGATGAATACCAACGAATACTAAGCTGGAATGTAAGGTTTCTATATTATCTATTGTTTATATTTCTCCTCATATTTCTTATAATATTGGTGAAAATATAAAACAACAGACTTTTTCAGTGATATTTTTCTTATTTTTTAAATTTATTTTTCATTGAATCACTGTGAATTACAGTTAGAAGTTGTTCATGATTGGGTTTCAGTCATATGTTTCAACACCCATCCCTTCACCAGTGTACATTTCCGCCCACCAGTATCTCCATCCTTCCTCCCTCCACTTCACCTTCCCCCACCTCTATTACAGGCACTTTTCTTCTTTCTCTATTTGTATCTATCTATCTATCTATCTATCTATCTATCTATCTATCTCTATTTCCTTCTGGACATCGTGGTTTGCAATGCAGGTACTGCTTTTCAGTGATTTTAAGTGAGTTATTTGCTTCTTAGCACTTGTAGCACCAAGAACTACCCAGGCTTGGATTTCTAAGGCTTGGTAATTTATAATTCCTTGGTATTAATGTTTTAGATTTGTTTTTCCAAATACGTACAATAAATTATGATATTACTATTGTGCTAAGTATCCACACACTTGGATGAGCCTCATGCATAAAAGAACTGGCAGAGGAACCCAGGTGTGTGGGACCCGGGGCTGAGATCTCCAAGTCTGCACGGTTTGGGACTGGACCTGCCAGTAACTAGACAGTTACACCCACCAACTGCCGTGTAACTCCAACAACGGCCAGGATCCAGAGATTATCACACTCAGCTCCCGGGAGAGAACAAGGCAGAGTCTCCTACCCTGTGCCTGACTGTCTCCACCAGGGCCCAACAGCTGAAGACCTCCGGGGCCCAGCCAAGGCCATGCTGGGACCACTCTCCACACACTTGGATGAGCCTCACGCATAAAAGAACTGGCAGAGGAACCCAGGTGTGTGGGACCTGGGACTGAGATCTCCAAGCCTGCACGGTTTGGGACTGGACTTGCCAGTAACTAGACAGTTACACCCACCAACTGCCGTGTAACTCCAACAACGGCCAGGATCCAGAGATTATCACACTCAGCTCCCGGAAGCGGCCGCACAACATCTTATCATCTCATTCCTACTTTGGACAAACTGGCAGGCTACCAAATGTAACCTGCCCACACGGCAGAGTCTGGCAAACTCCCCGTGGTATACCCAATATGCCAAATACCAGTAACAATGATGGGTCTCATTCTCCTAACCCTGAAAAAGCCTTGAATATGGCACTTAAAAAAAAAAAATCTCAGGGCTAAGATGAAGAAGGCGTTACTGGCACCTGCTCGAGGCAATCGCGAACAACAGGGTGGTCGTGATCATCGTGATTGTGCTAAGAATTAATTGGGTCCCGATATTAAGAAATTGACTCGAGGTATTTGCTGCAATACAATTCTCAAATACATTCCATTTTATGCTATAGAATTTGACAATTACATAGAATTTATTTTGTAATTATCACTTGTTTAATATCATGAAGATATACATTCACAAGATGAATGTGTGTGTAAAGGAAGTATGTATGTGGGGAGGAGCGTGGAGTGGGGTGGGCAGACAATGGAAAACTACTCCCAGATGTTTAGGTCATGTTTTTTTGTTTTTATTTTGGGTTACATCTGGTGATGTTCCTGCTCTGTACTCAGATATAACTCCTAGTGGTGCTCAGGAGACCATATAGGTTTTCAGGGATCAGACCTGGGTCAACCATGTGCAAGGCAAGCACCCTAACCACTGTACTATCTCTCCAGTCCTAGCTCCGTGTATCTCTTTGTATTTTCTTCTGCATTAAAGGAAGGGCTGGAGCGATAGCATAGCGGGTAGGGCGTTCGCCTTACAAGCGGCCAACATGGCCAACCCGAGTTCGATTCCTCCACCCCTCTCGGAGAGCCCGGCAAGCTACCGAGAGTATTCGATATGCCAGACACAGTAACAACAAAGTCTCCAATGGAGACGTTACTGGGCCCGCTCGAGCAAATCGACGATCAACGGGAGGCCCCTGAAAAGGAAGAAACTGGAAAGCAAATGCACTTTCTTCTCCATTCCTCCCTTTAGCTGAACTCAAATAGTTTTTCTTCTGATAATCTCCAAATTTGGTGAAACAAGCAGTAAGTTACCAAAAGCAGTATGGTAGAAAACCAACATTGAGAAGAAGACTCTTTCCAAAGATCTCTAAATCTGAGCAAACTCAAAAACTATTTATATATATATGAGTTAAAATAAATTAAATTCAACCTTCCATTTCTGTCTATGCATAAATACAGTATAAATAGATCATGGTAAACTTTGTAGGAAACCTCAGGTTCTTTTTGTAGTCTTGATAGTTTATCAAGGACTAGTGAAGCCTGTTTGTTGAATTTATCTTTCTTTGTGGAAACAAGTTTATAGAGTTCACAGTGGGTCCATCTAGCTCACATCACTTGATCATGCCAAACTGTGAAAAAAAACATAGGTTTATATTGACGAACAGAAATGAGGAACCCCACAGGCAAATGACCGGAGTGTCCATTCAAGTTTTAATTAGGAAGAAATGTGCAAATAAACTTGAGATTTTACCACCTTCCCACCTTCCCTAAAAGAAGGGTGTGGAGATGTAGCTCCATGGGCTGTGTGCATGCTTTGCATTCACAGGGTTCCATTTCAAACCCTGACTTCACATGGTCCCCAGAGTACTGCTAGGAGCAGCCCCCAATCACAGATCAGGGAGTAGCTCTTGAGCATCCCCAGATGTATCTCCAAAATAAAAACAAGCAGGGAAAAAAAAAAAGTTTAATAATCCCCAGAAGTGGCAGCTGGCCTAAAATCCTAATGAGGTTTTCCCTGGACCAGCTTCCAGAACACCAGACCCAATCATTTGTCCACAGGAGAAGTCCCCTGAGAGGCTAATGAGTGAGCATCAGAGATCTTGGCAGGAGCTAGGATAACGGCTCAGGGTCACAGATCCATGCCTTGATTGATCTCACCAGGCACAGACTTCCACCTGCACCACTTCATGCCCCCGAAACACTGCCTGCACACTGAACAGTTCAACCGTGTAACTGAGTATCAGTAGGAGTGGTCCCCAAGCCCCCTGAATGCTGCTTGGGAGCATCCCCCACCCCATAAAAGAGAAAAGAAATATTTGGCAGAATTAATGTCCTAATGGTTAAGATAGACCAACCAAGGTAACAAAGCTGATGCCTCTAAACACTTAAATATATCACACATCAGGCCCTGAGGGCTATTCAGATAGACTATGTCAGGCCTTTGAATCTGAAATTCTGGAACTCAATTCACACGTAGGTGTTCTTTCTCATAACTTATCAGGTGGTTCTATGATGCAGCCAGGGAAAACTACTCTTACTAATAAGTTTAAATGTAAGTTATATAGTTTAACTTTTGTATTTTTTAATAGGAGTCATAGTGCTGGGGGTAGGGCAGTAGTTCTGGGGGTTAGGGAGCTAGAAACTGAGGCGACTTCCTACAGTGTCTAAGCCCAGTGGTACTGTCATGATGGTTCTCTATGGTACTCTGGGTCATCAGGACTAACCCTGAGGGACGATGGTGGGAGACATATGGTGTTAGGATTCTAATTCACGGTCTCACACATGCTAGGCATTTGAGCTATCTCTCTGGACCCAGGTTTGTTTTTTATATTATGACAATTAACAATGTAGATTTCTACATTGTAATCATCTACAGGTTAACTTTTTCATGAGTTGAATCATCAAAATTTCATCTCACACATGTTGGTATTACAGCAACGCTTAAGGAACAGATCTGTGTCTTGGTTATTTCCCCAAGACCACAGCATTTTTTGAGTCATCTGGGGCCAGACTATCAAATATAGAACTGTGAGATGCATGTGACAATTTAGGTGTTAATTTTTAATTAATTAAAATACAGAAGTCAGTTATATTAATCATATTTTAGATGATAATAGCCACAAGTGGCAAGTGGTTACTATTGGACAGCACAGATGTGGAATAGGAATAGTTTCAATAAGTGCAGAAAACTCTATCATCAGTGCTGAGCCAGATAACTAAGTAGTTAAATCTCTATTTATGCCATTCAGTTAGTTCACTTTGTTTTTTTCCAGACATGTATTTCATATACTTTTTTCTTGTCTAAAGTATTGGTCCTCAAAATGTTAATATTGTTTTAATTAATATTTAATTAATGATTAATTAATATTAACCAAAATACCAATAATTTTATCATATATAGAAGTAAAGGGATAAAGTGGAGGGAAGCATAACACTTGAGGGCCAGAAGAGAAAATATTGGACTCTCATCTGAAGATTGGCTAAAGCAGGTTAAACAGTGTCTCAGTTTTTCTTAGAATTACTTGTTATTTTATATCTTTTGTTTCTTCCCCATGTCAAATATTTACCTTATCTCAGTTTTTAGTATCTGAAACTAATATACCATAACAAGAAAGCTGCATTTCCTTTTTAAAAATTTTTTTCTATTCCCCATATGTTTTTAATCACTAATTATTTTCTTTCAATTAGGGGAAGGAAATTACACACAAGGACCACAAAGTAAACCATTAGTTTTTAGAGCCTGAAGTCTTATACTTTTTTAGTGAAACTAGAACCAGTGTCCCCAGTATATCTCCTCTCCCCCATCTTAGTTCTCAGCCTGCCTCCGTGGCAGGCAATTTCCCCAGTACTCCCTCTCTACTTTTGGGCATTTATGTTTTGCTCTAATTTTCCAACCATTCAAGCCTGCCTGCCAAGAGAAGATGCTAGATCATATTTTGTCTATTGCTGATTTTGAATATCTTGGGTGCTGCAGCCAGGCACTTCTGGAATCTTAGATTGTACATGGTTGGGTTCCAGAGACATTTCTGTAGGGCACTAATCCATTTTGGGATTCAACTGGGTGTCCCTGAACCAGGGCTGTGGGTGCCTGGAGGCACATTGTGGGCGGACAGCCTGGCCCATGAGTGGGTGGGGAGCTGCATCTCACTTTTTAAAATCAGTCTGCTGGTTTCTTAGTTGGAAAGCACATAAGATCCTGTATAAATTCTTTTAAAAATTAATAAAAACTTTAAATACTTTCACCCAGTGTTATCTAGAATTTTGAGTCATGTATTATTCTTACTCCTGGAAAATGTGTATTTATTATTGAAACTTTACAAAATAGAGATAGTTGTTGTGGAGAAAAAGTATCATGTAAAGACTAACTTTGAGGCAAAAATACCAAGTTTTCCAATCCTTAATGTTTTTACAAACATATCTCTGTCCTATTATGAGAATAAATTCAAACTTTAAATAATGCTGTCACTGTCCTCCCGTTGTTCATCAGTTTGCTCGAGTGGCACCAGTAACGTCTCCATTGTGAGACTTGTTACTGTTTTTGGCATATCGAATACGATACGGGGAGCTTGCCAGGCTCTGCCATGCAGGCGAAATACTCTTGGTAGCTTGCCAGGCTCTCTGAGAAGTAATGCTATGTAATATTAATTTTTATTTGTGATTATTTTCCTCATCAAATAATTTTTGTTTCTGTATAGTTTTCCATTATAAGGATATGGCCCCTTCTATGTTGGTCACTTAGATGGTTTAAAATTTTTAATATTATAAAATTTTGTAATGGACATTCATTGAAGTTAATTATTTGCATATATTTTAACTATTTCCTTAGAATAAACTACTGGAATAGAGTAATTAGAATAATAGCTAGCATTCTTTTTTGGTGGTACTTGAGGGTTGCTCCTGGCACTGCTGAGGGGACCTAGTGATGCAGGATCCAGGATCCGGCTTGAATCTCTCAGCAGTTCTCTCACTTGTGCCCCGGCCCTAGTTGGAATTTCTTTAAGTAGGTTTCTGGAACTTACTACCAAATATGCTCAAGGATTTTCCTCCTAATCAGAGAGTGCCTAGTAGAATATATAATCTTTCACCACACTAGGTTTTATCAATTTTCTCATAACTTTTGACCATCTTATAAGTAAAGAAATATTTGGGAGAGGCAGGGAGGTTGGGCCATATCCAGAAGTGCTCAGGATTTACTCGTGGCTCAATGTTCAGGGAAACCTTCTCATGGTGCCTCAGGGGCCATGTGTGGTACCTGGAATTTGAACTAGGATCAGGACATGAAAGGCAAGAAACTCACTACCTGCCCTATTGCACCAGGCCCCCCAAATCACTTTTGTTTTATTTTGCACTTTGGCAGCTCTTTTGCTTGAGTGCTGTTATATCTATTAAGGGCTGTTTGACCATCTGGCACTTCGACATGATGAAAGAGTTCAGGATCTTTTCATTCAGCATTCGATGCACTTAGGCACTAGACAGAACCAGGAAGAAAGGGAAATAAAAAGAGAGGACTTAGAGGAAATGAAAATAGAACTTTGTAGAGAGGAAGACAGACGCTATAATAAGCACAGTGCATGGGATATTCACTGCACAGTATATATTTATGACTATTGATGTAATAAATGTGGGGAAGCTCAAAGTAGTCTGAATAGATCATAGCATCTGCTATGGCACAATTTCTGCTTTATCTCCAGAGATAAGTCATAAACAATTATAGAACTTTTGCTATCAGGATAGCACTGCAGATTAGTTAAGAGCCCTCTCTCGAATCACAGTTCAAATCCTTACCCTGTTTCTTCCTAACTGTATGATCTTGGGCAATTTACAAATCCTGTATTTAAAATATATCTAAGTATGAACAGGATCACAACAGCACGATCTTGTCAGATTACTATAAACATGAAATGACTTAAACATAAGAATTTAGCATGATGGCTGACCACATGTTATGTGTATTGTTTATTCAATAAACAATTTCAAGTATTTTGAAGGTAATTTTAAAGACTCAGGATAACATTTTAAAAGGTTGAAATGCGGGGCTGGTCGGTAGCACAGCAGGAAGGGCATTTGCCTTGCACGTGGCTGACCGGTGTTAGATTCCCAGCATCTCATATGATCCTCTGAGCACTGCCAGGAATAATTCCTCAGTGCATGAACCAGCAGTAACTGCTGTGCATCGCCTGGTGTGATCAAAAAATAAATAAATAAATAAATAAATAAATAAATAAATAAATGGTTAAAAGATTAAGGGGCCATAAAGACAGTACAAGAGTCAAGGCACTTTCCTTGCAAATGACTGAACCCAATTCAATCTCCATCACTACAACAGCAGGTGTGATCCAGACTCCACACCCTCCCACTAAGAAAGGTTAGCTGAATGCATGTTATACATAATATAAGGTAAATATGTAGATAAGCATGAATATTAATACCTAAGTGAAATTCATAACATATAATTAAAATGCATGTGGTTTAGATATAAGTTTCAGTAGCTGTTAAAGGGTTTCAAAAATCTAGAATGATAAATATCATAAAACTAAAATAATCTATGTCAAAGATTTTAAGTTATACATTAATAAGAGAAATAATTTATTATAAGTGGTTCAAAAACTAAAAAATATAAACAGAGTATAACTTCTATGTTAAAATGAATTTCCTGATAACTGCAGAACAGGTCTGTTAGGGCAGACATTAGTTTCATTCACCTTCAGGCCACAACATTTCTGTGTATCTATGTTGTTAAAAATCATATACTTCTATTAGCCTTATGCTGAATGAGAAAATAAACTCAGGAAAAAGAAGAATGTGTGCTCTATATAACCATATCACCAGAAGGGCTCCTCAGACACCACACAGGGAATTAATATTTTTGTCTATTTCAAGTGCTTCTCCAGTCACCCTTTATTCAGTGTGCAACCAAGTATTTTAAAGGCTAAGATAATATTACCTGAAAAGAATGTCTGCCAGATCTTAGCTTCCAACATTTACCAGCCCCATGAAACCATCATTTGATCTCTCTGAGTATCAGTGACCTTTTCTGTAAAATGATGAGAGTTGATCTGGTTCTTAGGGACTCACTTTTTTTCAGTCTGGAATGATATGTGTCTGAACCCTCAATATCTTGTATGACTCATAGCAGACATTCAGTAAGTAGTAATTTGTGCTGGACTAATTATAATTAATTAGTATATTTAGTATATTAGTATATTTATAATTAATTATAAATAATATAAGGTAAATATGTAGATAATCAAAGAATAATTAGTTAGGTTTTGCCTCTATCACTTCCAGTTGACCATTAAATAAAGCCCCAGAGAAGGAAAAGTCTGTGACTCCCAAAGGAGACACCAAAATCATCAGCCTGATTAGAGAGAAATACAAGACAGGTAATCCAGCTTCTGGAGAGGCCATGGAATTTAAGAGAAAGAGAGGGAGAGAGAGAGAGAGAAACAGAGAAACAGAGAGAGAGAGAAGTTGGAACTCAGAACATACACATATACACACACCAATGCAGAATCATTTTGGAAGTCAGATTCCTGAGCCTTCTCCCAGAGCTATTAAAAACTGACTGTTGGGAATCTGTGTTTTACCTAGATGTTGTCTAGATGTTGCTTGACCTCCGTGAATTTAAAGCACTTAATAAACTTTAAAAAACCATTTATTGGGACTGGAGCGATAGCACAGCGGGTAGGGTGTTTGCCTTGCACATGGCCAACCCAGATTCGATTCCCAGCATCCCATATGGTCTCCTGAGCACCGCCAGGAGTAATTCCTGAGTGCAGAGCCCTGTGCATAGCAGGGTGTGACCCAAAAAGCAAATAATTATAATAATAATAAATAATAATAATAAAAAATAAAAAACATTTATGCTGCAGATATACAATCTTTATTTGGACACATATTCTTGAAACATGTGAGTAAAGTGGAATAAGAAATCATCCAGATAGTGTCTTCGCTAACTTTCTGGATTAAAAAAGAAATCTGAGACTGAAGGCAGGAAAGAATTGACAGGAAACCCATGACTAGAATGATGAGGTTGGGCATAAAGAAACAGCTAAAAATCAGTGACTCCAAACATGACCATAAAGAAATCAATTGCAATGACTGAGTAGGAGATTCAAGGTGTAAAAGACTCAAAGCTGACCATGTAACTTTAGAGCCACTGAATGGAACATTTTAGATTCTTGAATATGAAAATTGATAACTATCATGTTAGAAAGACAAGTTCAGTATGGGATACTGATAGGTAGAGATACACTAAGTAGAAATCTACAGAAAACAGTTAAAAAATATAGAGATGCCATGCATAAATCCTATGTAAAATAAAAGATGTTTTATGGATTACCCTCAAGTAAGTCTTCTCTATTCCTCTTTCTCTTTCAAAGTGTCAAAATATATATTATTTTTTACATAGAAGATTATATGCACTTGAAAAGCCCCAAACAAGCATTTAAAATGTATATGTTCTACATGTATAGGGAAAGAGCCAAATTTATAGTTTATTGCTAAGATCATAACCAAAGACACACTTGATAAAGTGAACATATTTCCCAGGATATAAAGTCTTTAAGGAGTAGGAGTAGTTGGTCAAGGTGGCTGGAGACACATTCATACCCCCAGTGAGTTATTGGTAAATGCTTAGTTGTTAAACTGAGTTTTGGCAGTGATCTCAGAAAAACCTGACTATATACAGCATCACTGTACTGCTACAGTGAAGAGCACATCTGTTAAATCCCCTGGGTTCAATTCACAACCATGCTCCGGTCCATTGAGAGCCTAATTATAATGCCTGGCTAACACAGTAATTGCTGTCTGAAAATTAAAAGGCTGTGCCCCAAATACCAGCCTCTCTTTGACCCACTGGGAGACTTCCCAGTATTAGATAGATTGTTAACCCAAGCTGTTTATTTTAAGGTCTACTGTCTTGAGAATTACAGAAGTATGTATGAGGTGAGATACCGCTGTGCTTAGAAGAATACATACTTCTATAAAAATAAAACTGTCAAAATAAAAAGAAAAGTAAAAACAACATCCATTCTGGTTTCAAGTGTCTTTTTTGGTTTTGTTTTTCTTGTTTGGGGACTGCAACCAATTGTGTTTAGGGCTTACTTGGGGATCACTTCTGGCAGGCTTGGGGGACCATATGAGGTGCCGAGGATCAAAACCGAGTCCACCACATGCAAGGCAAATGCCCTATCTGCTATACTAGTATTGCTTCAGTCCCATGGTTGCAAGTATCTTAATCTTGGGGTTTTTCCTATTGTTACCAACAAAAAGGAAATCGAGAAAGAAAAAGGAAAATAAATTAAAAAGAAAAACTATATTCCAAATATTTAATATGTAAAGTAATCATGGTTGGGTGTATAGCAGGTATGGCACTTGCCTTGTATGCAGTCAACCTGGGTTCAATCCCCAGCATCCCATGTGGCCCCAAACCCATCAGGAGTGAACCCTGAGCACAGAGCCACAAGTAACCACTGGCATATGTGGACCCAAAAAGAAACAAAATAAAATTTTTAAAGACATTCAATATGTACAATATTTAAAAGCATTAAACCAAAAGAAGGTGAAGATGTTCCTATAAGAGATGACTTACTTATATAATTCTTATTTCAAGATGTTCCCATATTCACATAAGGACTAAATTCACATATATTTTTATTATTTTCTGGTGTTTGGCAGTATATATTTTCTCAAAATACTTCATAAGGAATACTTAACATAAAACAAATTGTACATAAGGAATTTCATTATATATTGAATATTTATTTGATCAAAGTTATTAGCATCTATGCATTCTCTAAGCTTTAAAAGTTACATTACTTAGACTCAATTTACATTTTATTTCTGTCCTTAATGCCTATGCCATTTTGTTTAATTTATAGATGTTTTGTGATAACACTATACAGTGAAAACAGTGCACAGAAAGTCATAACAGGTTCAAATGTATTTCCTACAAAATGTTTTGCTTTGAACCTTTGGATTGCATCATAAATTTAAAGAATTGACATATCATTTATTTGACAAATACTTATTGAATAGCTACTACACTGCAGACATCATTGTAAATGCCAAGGGCTAATTAGGAAACCAGCTTGAAGCGATCATCAAGAACTTGGACTTTATCTAGTTCATAACAAATCAGCAATGGTAGTCAAATTTAAAGTACTCTAACTCTCAATAATTTTGATCCATGCTTGTGTGTGTAAAATATTAATGAGACTATAAGGCTAGGTGGAAGAATTAACTCAATAGACTGAGGGCATGTTTTGCAGAGGTCCAGTTTGATCTTGGCATCACCTGGTCCTTGGTGCACCACTGGGAATAGCCCTTGAGCACTGCCACTGTATCCAAAAATAAATAAATAACAACAAAACAAAAACCAGTAGGCTGCTTTTAAAAACAGGTCCCAGGAAGAAATTACGTTGCAGAACTGAACATAAGCAAATTTAAATGACTTTTTGCACCTTTCAGCAATGTTGACAGCTAGACTTTTAAGTGTGGAATTTTACTTAGAAGCTCATATTAGGGACCAGAGAGATAGTACAGTAGGTAGGGCCTTTGTTTTTCCTGAACTTCTGTCACTGAATAAGAGTTCTTTTCTCTATTGTTTGCTTTTTCCCAGGTTCTAGGAAATAAGCCAGCACTTCCAGACGGGACTGATGACGATGACACAGTTGCAGACATAACTAACAGGAAGATGGCCAAGCTTTACATGGTGAGTTCATCCCAAGAGGTGTGTTATTCTTTATTACTGGACTGGATACCACTGAGGAGGCCTTAACTCCAGGGAGACATTCTCTTTGCTAATGTTTATCATTCTCATCTCCTCAAAAAGAAACATGAGAACAGATTTGTTCTTTGTTCCAGCAACGGATTTGTTATGTTTATTAAAAATGAATATGATGTGATGTAATGCTTCTGCCCAACGAAATTATACATGGCTGCTCTATAAATTGCTGCTCTATAAATTGTCAAAATATGTTCTGAGAAACTACATTCATAATTTTTTTTCGTTCGTAACTGGGAAGTAGATCAGCACTCAAGCTTATGTCCTGCATGAGCGAAGTTCTGGCTTTGATCCCTGGCACCACGTGAATACACAAACACACGCTTTTTCCTCTGTTGAGTGAAAATGCTTGTGGAATTTTACTTAGAAATCTTGATTTTTAAAAACGAATACAGTCTTTACTTACTTACAAAATCTTTAGTCATCGGAAGGATTTCTTAGTTACAGGAGGGCACATTATGAAATCAAAGAGCTGGAAGGGAACTTGGTAAAAATAATCTGGGCATTGGCCAATCTAGTTCTACTCAGTTCTGTATGTGGGTGAGAATTTATTTTTAGAGTTTGGGGACTTCCCAGCTAAATGAATTTAAAAACAAAAATAACATTTTACAGTATAATTGAGTTCATTAATTTTGGAGGTTATAGTTTTTAAAAATGGCTGTATTAGTATTGAAATATACTTTATCTACCATATATTTTTCACAGTTAAATTCACAATTTGGTGTTCTGGTTTTTTTTATTATATTTTGAGGCTGACGTGTCCAGGACCATAATCTAATTTTGGAATATATGATTTATCCCACAATGATCACATGGAATGTCTCTTAGGTTTCAGATGCCAGTGGGTCCATGAAAGTGAGTGTGGTGTCAGAAGAAAATCCCTTCTCCATGGCCATGCTGCTTTCCGAAGAATGCTTTATTTTGGACCATGGTGCTGCAAAACAAATTTTTGTTTGGAAAGGTAAAAGATGCCATTGACATTTTTCCATATTAGGGTTTTAGATATTCAGAGGGTTTTAAAAAAAATAAAAACAAGACTTTTTTTTCTTTAAAATGAAGCTTAACTTTTATAAAGCTTCATCTTCAAACTGTAGCACTGTAGCACTGTCCTCCCGTTGTTCATCGATTTGCTCGAGCAGGTACCAGTAATGTCTCCGTTGTGATATTTGTTGTTACTGTTTTTTGGCATAACAAATACGCCACGGGTAGCTTGCCAGGCTCTGCCGTGTAAACAGGTCTCATAAAATAGAAACAGATAAAGCCATGTTTTCTTCTTACTAGCGTCATTTGACAGGAATTATGTGGTTAAAAAACCCGTGGGGCCTGCAGCAGTAGTTCAGTGTCCTGAGCTGTGCTCTCCATAAAGGAGGCCCAGGTTTGATCTACAGAACCACATGGTCCCTTGAACATCATCGGAAGCAACCCCCAAGCACAGAGACAGGCGTAGCCCCTGAGCACTGCAGGGTGTGAGTTAAAAAAAGAAAGAAGAAAAAAAAAAACAGGGCCAGAGTTAGTAAAAGAGGTAAGGTACTTGCCTTGCTTTCTGCTGCTTTGACAAACCGTTTCAGCACCACCACTGCATATGTGTGGTCCCCTGTGCACACAGCCAGGAATAGCTCCTGAGCACTGCTGAGCTGACACTCTCCCAGCCCTCTGTCATACCCCCCCCCCCGCCCCCGTAAAATCCCCGTAAAATTAAAAACAACCCAAGAGAAATGTCAAAGTAGTATTTTTAAAAGATGTCTTTCTTCATATTATTAAACATATTTAATTTGCTGGCACCAGTACATATCAGTGGTTCACATTTGAATATGATTTAATTAACACAAACTGCATTAATATCAACACATTAATATAGCAGGAAGTTTTGCCAACTTCAGTGTTACATTTAAATGAAGTTATCATGATTATTCTTTCGTTTCTTCATTAATATAACATCCTTCTTTGAAATTTTGTCTGTCTTTATTTTGTATTCTAGGGAAAGATGCTAATCCCCAGGAGAGAAAGGTTGCAATGAAGACAGCTGAAGAGTTCCTACAGCAAATGAATTATTCCACCAATACCCAAGTACGTCTGGAAATGAACTGGCTAGAGAAAAACTTCAGCATGGGTGCCCATAATGTATTCATAAAATTCACAAAAGAATCTGGTGCATACTCATGTATGCGTGTGAAGTCAATCTTCACTTGAGTGTGTCCCTTGTTGGGTCAGTTGTCCCTAGGTATATCCATGTGTGGTATAAAAATGTGGCAAAACTGGAGACCAGATTTCAGGGAGCTGTGTGTGACTGAGAAAAATCCATCTACTTCCTCCAAAGCCATTATTAACTCAGGAAAATCCACTACAGTTAAATTAACTGATCTGTTCCTTTGAGAAAATAGTGCAAATATGGGCTGACACTCAGATATTATTAGATTTCATTGAAATCAACTTAGAAACGTCTTTTATTATTGTCTCAGCCTCATCTTCATGTTTATCTCCTGTCACAAGTAACACAAGATAATTTCTTCTAGATTACTTCCCTCTTATGAAGAAAACAGAGAAAATGTAAAGTTTGCTTTGCTACAATGATAACCTGTGAAAGAACTGTATTCATTCCTCATATATCCAAATTCAGTGACAGTTACTTCAGTCAGATGTGTGACACATGGGGTTGAGTTATTTTGACTTCTATTTAATAACTTTTCCTTTGTCTTTCTTTTAAGTATCTTAGCTTCTGAGTTTAGACCTGTCATTTCAGAGGCCAAAATAATTCTTTAATTTTCTTAGTTTTTTTTCCCTCACTATTAGATAACTTCTTGTTTCTAATTATTATTATTGTTGTTTACATTTCAGATTCAAGTTCTTCCGGAAGGAGGTGAAACACCAGTTTTCAAACAGTTCTTTAAGGACTGGAGAGATAAGGATGAGAGTGATGGCTTTGGGAAAGTGTATGTCACAGAGAAAGTGGCCCACATAAAACAAATTCCATTTGATGCCTCAAAATTACACAGTTCCCCACAGATGGCAGCCCAGCACAATATGGTGGATAATGGTTCTGGCGATGTGAAGGTACTGGCCTGGTTTTCTTTTATTTAATTTTTGCTGGCATTTGTGGAATATAAATTAAGGAAACTACAGTCTATAAAGTATGAGTTTTCCTTAGTAGTAAACATGGTTCACTTTGGATTAAATTCAGGAAGTTAAAGCAAAATGAGATGTCTGATCTTTAGCCTTAGTTTACAATATATTTCTGTTGAGATTTGAAGGAGTTAGTTGATATATGCAAGATTACCCAGTTATTATTAAGAAGAACTGGCTTGGAACCCAGCTATTTCCTGGTCCAAAACTTCTGGTTCTCAGAATTGGGATTGTCTAGAGAGATTGTGTTGCTCCAAATGGAATAACTATCACATCTTTCCTTCAGACCTTAGGAGCATTCGTAAGACACATCAGGCATGTGTATATGTGCTAAAATCGCAAATATCTTTACAATATTGAATTAAGCTTATTGATTATTCCCTTTTTTTCCCCCAGCAAAAATTGCTAGCAAATTTCCTAATCATTGTCCCTAACTCAAACCTCTTCCTACTCAACCCCACTCTTGAGTTAATAAAAACTGAGTGGAGTCACTTCCTGTTCTAAAATATCTTAATGACTCACAAAAAGTTTTCCCTCTTAGCTGGCTGCACAGGGTTTTCTGTGATTTGGGCCTTGCTTTCCTGTTGGCCGCATCACAAACAGCAAAGCAAGTGCCCATCCTCTTGAGATCTGTTACCAAGGCTTTGAGCGCTCTTACATGCTCCACCAGCTAGCTAACTTGCACATTCCCCCTCTGAAATTCAGTTCTCAAGCTCATCTCTTCTGAGAAGCCTTCCCTCTATTTTGACATGGTTTATGCTCAAACTATAAATAATATTTTAACAGAACTTATGTAAGTACCACAGAGTTGTTCTTTTACTTACAAATTTCTCCTCCAAGGGTTACTTTTTAGTTCCTTTAGTGTAGGAATATTTCTGGACCATAGTGATATTACAGAGGTTAAGACTCTTGTCTTGCATATGGTCAGCCAGTTCTATCCCTGATACTGCATATGGTCCCCAAAGCACAACCTTGAGTGGTCTCTGAGCATAGAGCCAGGTGTAAATTTGAGTACCATTAGGCATGGGCCAATCACTCTCTCCCCAAGAGAATTATATTTATGAACTGAAAATTTTAATTTCTTATTCCACTGGGTTGTCATTATATTTTCACTAATCAATTAAGTAAAAGGCTTTAATTGACAAGCTCGGACCAAGTTCTGCAAAGGATACAAAGAAAATATGAACACTAAAATAGGACACAAGCAAATTGAATTTCTTTTCTTTGCTTGATTTGTAAAGGAAATTTTTTATGAAGGCTAAAAATTGTTTTGATGTATCAATAGTATTAGATAAATAAAAATCTAAGTTTGGCATACATTATTGTATTCTTTACAGATCTGGCGAGTAGAAAATAATGGTAGGGTCGAAATTGACAAAAACTCATATGGCGAATTCTTTGGTGGTGACTGCTACATTATTCTCTACACTTATCCCAAAGGACAAATTATCTACACATGGTGAGTTTTCCTCTTTCCTAAGATCTTAAGTTTCAAAGTGAAAAAATTTTACTTTAAAGTTAAGTTTCATTAACTTCAATGCCATATAAAATTAATCCTATAATAACCCCAGTGAGATTTGTATATCATGCATTTAGTCCTTGATTTTTGGCACTATTTTGATTTTATTTTGTAGCTACTGTCCACAAGCAAAAATGGTTAGAATTTTAGAATGTTTTAAAAAAAAAAGTATAAATAAATAACTCTGTGCTAAGTTATTTATTCTGAAGAGAAGAGAACACAGCACTAAATCACATATTCAGGTAACTTTTTACTAAGTGAAACCATGTTAATTAGAACATCCTGAAAATGCTGGAAAAGACAGAAGCATTCTTGAAAAAAAAATATTTGGAATTGAGAGAGGTATGTGGCAGGTATGAAGGGAATGCAGCATCTGACCTTTGCCTAAGTCATGACGGCAGCCTGCAGTGAGCACTGTGAATGCTCATAGACTCAGCTCTCTGCTAAAAAGGTATTCTTTCCCTTGCTGACTGAGATAACTGAGTCATCTTCATCCCCACTTACCACTTTACACTTATTAGTGCCTTTAGCCAAACCAAATTCAGGAGGTGGAGTGAATCTCCGTATTCCATAGATTCTTGCTGCCTCAAGTGAGGCCTGGGAACCAAAAGCCCAAGAATTCCTCAGGAGCAGGTTAGGAGAGTAGAACCTTGAGCCTCATCTTTAACCCACTAGGGCAGAACCTGCATTTTAACAAGTTTCTCAGGTGGTTAATGTGTACTTTAATGATTAACAGCACTGCCACTGGCAATGATTGGATACACTAGCACATCTTAACAGGGATAATTTTTTCATAAACCCAAATTCTAGACCCTTATTTCATACCAAATAAACCAGTTCAGATGGTGGCACTCCTGAGTTTCTGTAACCACAAGTTAGTGCACCATGACCATTTTGACCTGATAGCCACATCATAAACCTATCAAAGATTTATTAGGCTATACATATTACATATTTTTATTTGTTATATATTATTCTGTACTTAGCTATTTAGTTCAACACTTAATATGCCATCTTTATAGCAAGCTTTTGAGCAACATATTTGTGCCACCAAAGTACTAAAATATTACCATATACTATTTCTTTTCCTAATAACCAGATTATTTTCAAGTGAAAAAAGGAGAGGAAGTGAGACATTTTAGGTAACTTAAGCCAAAACCACAACCTTCACAGTTGACTAAGCACTATTTCAATTCTAGGTCACTAGTCCTAAAGCCTGAGTAATCTATACCCAAGTCTATGGAATATGTCCTTAATTTTCAATTTTCTTTTCTGAAACTTAATTCAGAAAAATGTTTGCACAAAATGCATTGCATATATGGGAATGAATTGTACTGCTGTTCAGCTTTCCTTTCAATTCTGTTTCTGAGCCTTACTCTTAAATCTCTTTTATATGTTAAAAAAAATAATGTAATTGATTTTGGCATTTAGATGAAACCAAAAAAGATTAAACAATCAATTAAAAGATTATTTTAAGAAATTTGCTATTTGTAATGTGAATGTAATTAAAGCAGAATAAATAGAATATAGATTTGCAGTAGCTATTCCTTAACTCATTTGAAGTAAATATTTATTGAGCACTCTATATGTATATGTGTTACATATATGTATGTGTGTATATGTAAATTGAACCCCCAAGAACTTGCACTTTAAAGAGAAGCAAATGGCTAACAGGCATTTCAATTATGTATGAGGACTTTAAAATAAGAACAAGCTGAGTGAGTGATCTTTGGGGAATTATAGATGAACTCAATCCCATTTATTGATGAAAGAGTCTTGTGACATCTCAATGGGGGCTCAAGTGAGAACCAGACAGACAAGCAATATGAAAGTCATTCGAAGCAATTTAGGAAAAACTGTTTTAATCTACTAGTAATGATACAGCTGGAGCAGAATTAGGGCACAAAGAATAAAGCCAGAAATTTAGAAGCCAAATTAGGAATGACTTTGCAAACCATGCTGAGAATGATCTTTATTTTCAGGTCATTAGAAACGAATCAAACGTTTTGCACAGGGGAGTGACAGTAATGGTTTTCATCTTAAAAATGATTCCAGTTGACATCTAAGGAATGTGCTTCTGCACTAGACTGGTGCCTGGAAGGCCACTGGGAATTTGTTGCAATAATACAGCTGAGTGGCCTTGTGACCAGAATTCATTGAAAGGGCGGGGGGGGGGGGGGGGTGGAAATGATGAGGCAAGTGTGCAAGTAATTAAGGAGCTTGCATTTGGAAGATTAGTTCCTGGGAATGAAAACGATGATCAAGTTAGGATGACCCCATTCTCCCACCCCCAACACCATATAGGGAATAGCATTTTTTTTTTCATTAAAATAAGGAATTCAGGAGGAGGACAAATTTGGTGACTGCTACAAAAAAATTCAAAGGGAATAAGAAGATGAGATATGTCACATGCAATAGTTACTCTCTTTGAGATAAAACTAGGATGAAAAAACCAGAGATAGAATAGTGTTTGGGTACTTGTCTTGAATGTGCAAAGCCCCGGGTTCAATATAAATTGGATACATGAGAGTTCTTTTATGAGTTTTACCACTAAATATCACAGATAACAAATATGCTAATCTTGTGTAGTTTTCAAAATGTTGCAAGCTTTATAAAGTTAGTAAAAAGGCATTGCATAATTACATAGATTATTTGAATAATGGCTTTGAAATTAAACAACACCAGGTTATGTGATCATTTTCAGGCAGGGATGTAAAAGGTTTAAGCCTGGAAGTCAGAGTTAAAGGTGAGAGACAAGAATTAAGTCAGAACTAAATATATAAAGTTCTCTATTTCTAAGGTTACTTATACTCTAAAATAATAGGGAACAAATATTTCAGCAGTGATCTTTACTTTGGAATGTCAGGTAATTGAAATTGAACAAGCATTGAACAATGGCAAGGATGAATCTCTTGAAGCAGTAAATTCCGTTTTCATGCTGCATTTATTTTTAATGAGCAACAAGCACCATAGGTTTATAAAGAAGAAATCATGTCAAAGTAAATTGCTTTTATTTCCCCCCTGAGTCTCTGATTTCAAAATTAGAGGCTACAAGCAACTTTATTATGTCTTGATTGTACTGAAGTACCTGACCCCCTGGGTCATAGATCCATAAAGCAAATTAGAATCTGTATGGATAGAAGTATAGATCACTTTGACAGGAAAAGGAAGAGGGCTGGAGTTAAGTAGTGAGGTATTTATTAAGAGTGTCAGATGAAGCAAGTCTGATGATGTTTTTCAGGTTTGCTGATTTAAATACTGGGTGGGAGGGTATGGAAAAAGGAGGCAAACTTGAGTGATGTCATTTGATCATTGAAAATGTTTCTTCTAGAAAAAAAAAAAACTGGGAACATATCCAAGAGACTGTGTGTGTGCAAAGTACTGATAGGTGATAGACTGCTGTTCTCTCAGCTCTTCATAATTCCCCACCCAACTTCCAGAATTTTCCTTTTAGATGGAGGTGGGGGTGGGATGGTTCAACTACACCCAGCAGTGCTTATATGGCTGTTATTTTTTTTGTTTTATTTTATTTTTATAAAGTAGTTCACAATATTTGATTACATTTAATATTCAAATACCAATCCCATCACCATTACACCTTCCCACCACCGTATTTTGGATGTTTCCATCCCAAACCCCAATCCCTGCTCCAAAGCAGAACTGAAATAATTAAACATATATATGTAAAAATATATTTCCCTCTAAGATTGCTTGCCTTCTACTTTAAACCTCATCAAATGTGGTCTTGGAGTATGATTGGTGTGAGGTCTGAGATGTCATGTGACAGTGAATGTAGCCGCACGGTCCAAAGATAGGTATACTCATGCGTGAAACTTGGCTTGAACACATGGAGAGTGACCATGAGCATGGTGGCGATTGAGTTCTCAGCTGCTGGAGCTGGGTCCCTTGGGGCAGGAAGGGGCCTCACCCACCCCCACTCCAAGGTGGCAGGACTTTGTTCTTGACTTTGTACTCAGGAATGACGCCTGACAAAGCTCAGGGCACCAGACCTGGGGCTTGGGGGGTTAGAGCCAGGGTCTGGAGAATGTGTCTGTGAGGGAGATAGGAAGGAAGATGGGGTAGAAGGAAAACAAACACAGGATCTCGTACACGGGAGGGAAGCACTTTACCCAGACTCTCCCAGAAATGTTTGTTACTATTTAAAGGCTCATGAAAAAGCACTTGTGCTTTACTTTTATAGGCATCTGTATTAGGGGAAGCACTTTCTAATTTAATATGTGTCTGTCGTGAAAGTATCTTTTCTACCCCCCACTTTTTTCACACTTCTTGTTGAACTTTTTAATATGAAATGCTTCACAAACCTTTATGCTTGTAGTATTTGCATTTTAGTTTATGTACTGCTGAAGTGAGAAAAAAAGCGGAACTTTTTTTTTTAATCAGTTACTTGATTGATGCCCTTGACTCAACAAAGTATTTTGAGTAAATAAGATAAGCCCCATTTAAACATTCAGTACTTAGGGGTCTAAGAAGAAGGTATACTTGTGGGAGTTGGGTAGAGAACAGACAGGCCATGCTCAAGGCTTCAGAAGGCAAGTTACAATTATCAAAGATAAAATCGTGGATTTTGTGTACAAAACAGAGGTTGTCAAGCAGGGAGTTTAGCGAGTATCAGAATAAGTCAGCTAGAAAGAGATCAAGAGGGCAGGTTTCCAAAAGCCATTCTGCAAATTACAGTGGTGATTAGAGCCACACACTGCCCCCATCCAGGGCTTCTAAAGCTTTTTCCATTCATGATGTTGTTTCCTTTGATAAATGCAACCTGGGTGAGCACTGCTGGGGAAATACTTCAAATGCATTACGAGGTTGATTTTGAAATAATTTTTGGATCTGCATTCAGAAAGATATCTTTTACTGTTGCCACATCCAGTTATACCATCTTCTCTGCAGTCACGATCCGAAGTTTAGGATGCTAAGCCCTAGAAAAGGAAGTAAGTTACACATATTCATTCATTGAGTTTTATGTAATTTGATGGTAGGTCAGCCTCTTTTACAGTTTTACACATGATTTATTTAAAGAATTTATAAACTGATGATTGGAACCTCTCTGTTACTTCTGGTAATTGTTTTTGCTTCATTTTCTGGGTTCAGATATTTGATACTATGTTCACTAGTCTAAAAAGACAGTGCACTTAATATTCAAATCTGACTGGGCTCTGTTTTCTTTCAATACTTCTCAGATGTATTATTTTTACTATGGAAGTGGTTTTTGAAAATAAACAGCTCCAATTTGATATTGCACAGACTAGATTACTTAGTTTAGTTATATGAGACGCTAAATCCCAATTTCTTTAATATAAAGTGGAGGTCAAGACACCCACCATAGAAACCTCTAGACAATTCCAAGACAAGTAAATATCTTCCAAAATATGATCATGCATCCTGCTCATAACCTGTGAAAACAGGGATTCTTGGTTTATTACTATGTTTTAATCAATGTATCATGGGTTGCAATACTACAGGTTGCAGGAATACAGCTTTAGGCCTGGATGAATGTATGCCCCACACCATTCCCACCCCAAACATCTGCTCACCTTCACCGCTTTCTCCTTTGACCCTCTCAACTCATTGCTTCTGTCCCCATGTCTTCTTCCCTCTAGTAACCAGTACTTTGTTGCCAAAGTTTAAAGGTATTGTTTTTATTTTCGTTGTTGTTCCTGTGCGTGCTCTGTGTCCTTATGAGTGAAATCATAAGGTATATTCATCTTCTTGATAGCACAGCGGTAGGGCATTTGTCTTGCTCGCAGCCAGCCCGGCCAAACCGGGTTCGATTCCTCTGCTCTCGGAAAGCCCGGCAAGCTATCGAGAGTATCTCGCCCGCTTGGCAAAGCCTGGCAAGCTACCTGTGTTGTATTCAATATGCCAAACACAGTAACAACAAGTCTCAAAATGGAGACGTTACTGGGCCTGCTGGAGCAAATCAATGAACAACAGGAGGACAGTGTTTACAGTGATATTGCTCACTTAGCACAATTGCCTCAGAGGTCATTTGTATGATCAGAAATTATTTTATCACTTCTTTTTTTTCTTTTCTTTTTTGGGTCACACCTGGAGGCGCTCAGGGTTTACTCCTGGCTTTGCACTCAGGAATTACCCATTGGCGGTGATCAGAGGATCATATGGGATGCTGGGAAATGAACCCCGCTTGGCAGCATTCAAGGCAGACGCCCTACCCACTGTACTATATAGCTCCATCCCCCTATTTTATTACTTCTTAGCAATTGTTTTTCTCTTGGTCTTTTGAATTGAAGTCTCTGCTTGAAATGACTACATTGCAAGGTCTTAAAACCTAAATCCAGACTAACTTATTTAACTTTAATTCCTCCAGGCAAGGAGCAAATGCGACTCGAGATGAGCTGACGACATCCGCATTCCTGACTGTTCAGTTGGATCGGTCAAACGGGGGAAATGCTGTGCAGGTGGGGACATTCACCCCTCCTAGATCCACAAAATTTTCTGGGTGAATTTCAGGTCTAAGTCCTCTACCTAAGTGGAGATAGGGATTTGACATTTTCTAGATAGCAACATTTTTTCCTTTTGAATTTTAGTATTTCCTCCTTTCATGCTACCTTAACCCTCTCAGATTCTGAAAAAGGAAAAAAAGCAAACAAAACCAAAGGGGAAAAAATTAACTAGTAACCAATTTAAGAACCCCATTTCTTCTTCCTCTAGAACCACAGCATGTGTTAATGACAGTCATTTGACATTCAGACTGCTTTATTCTTGAGTTTCACTTCTTCTGTGTCTTTATTCCTTACACTATAACTTAAATACAGACTCTAGTGGGACTCTGTTTTCTTTCAATATGTTTCTCAGTGTGTGTCTGCTGTACTCTTTTTTTTTTATTTGTTTATTTTGGGTCCTCACTTAGAGTTGCTCAGGGCTTACTGTGGCTCTGGCTTGTGGATCACTCTGGGTGGTGCCTGACTGACCATATAATCTGGGAGGAGCCCAAGGCCCCTGGATGTTAGTGTGTGCTCAGTCCCCTGAATTTACCCTTAAGCCTACAAAGTTTGTCTACTCTTCTTTATTCCATCAGTAGCATTTGCTTGCGAATCCCACGATAAGCTTTCACTAATGTCTTCCACACCCCATCTCATCTTTACCCCCTTCTTTCACCCCCCTTCGCTTTTCCAGCTCTAGAAGCTCACACTGCTCTTCTTGATACAGCAGCATGAAGAAGTCCATTTACAAGGATGTTTAACTTCCTCATCACTGACAATGAACCAACCCAATTCCTTCTGGAATTTTTTTCCCTTAAGTTTCACATATAGTTCATTGCTTCTCCAAAAATTAAACAGAGGGACAGATAGAATATTTCGTAGATGAAATCTGAGATGTGGAACTGAATTTGATTATTCCAGCTGGTTACCTTCCATCATGCCACTTGTTAGTAGAAATATAAAGCAAATTAGATCTAAATTTAGTGGTACATAATTATTAGTTTTTTTCTCTGTATCACTGTATCACTGTCATCCCGTTGTTCATTGATTTACTTGAGCGGCCCCAGTAACGTCTCTATTTGTCCCAGCCCTGAGATTTTAGCAGCCTCTCCTTACTCGTCTTTCCCAACGATTGGAGGCTCTTCTAGGGTCAAGGGAATGAGACCTGTTATAGGTACTGGTTTTGACATATCGAATACACCATGGGGAGCTTGCCAGTCTCTGCCTGTGTGGGCAGGATACTCTCAGTAGCTTGCTGGGCTCTCTGAGATATATATATTAAGTACTAATAATTTTTTATTGGGGGGTAGGTATTAGAACTGGGGTCAGCCACAAGCAGCAAAAAGCACCTTAGCTAACCCCTATACTATCTCTTCAGCCCCTATAGTTCATTTTTTAATGTGCTTAACTACTCTTCCATGAATTGCCAACATAGCTTTCTTGCATGAACTATTCTAAGATGAACTGACATGATTTATTTTATTTATATCTAAAATATTTGACACATTACATGAAAACTTCCAGTATATACTTGTGCCTATAAATTCTGTTTCTGAGCAAACCATTTGATCTTTCTATCAATGAGTGAATTGCCGTTCTCAGCCATTTAAACCTTTATTGACCATGGAGTGCTAAAATATCATTTGAGCACTAGATGGCAGTAGTTAGCAGCAATAGAAGTGAAAGGTTTTTTTTTTAATAGGTGTTTTAAATTTCCCTTTGTAAAATATATTAACAATATTGAAATGGTCCAGTTTATCTCTTTGCTCTCCATTTTCACTTCACAACAGAGATTGAGTCTTCATTAATAGTCTTTTTTTTTTATGTTGGCCATTGAGATTTTCTTAATGTTACAAGAACAATTTAGCCTGCAATACTTTTTTTTCTTTGGGGACCACACCCAACTATGTACAGGGCTCTTTGTTCAGGGATCACTCCTGGTGAGCCCCAGGGAACCCATGGTAACAGGGTTAAACCTGGGCAAGCGGCATGAAAAGGCCACTGTGCTATCTCTCCCGCTCTGAGATAGTTCAATTTTATCATACAGCAGTATTCTGTATGATTATATACATAATCTGTATGATATTATATTTATCATACAGCAGTATTCTGTAACTGGGGGGAATAGAGTACTGGCACAAAACCTGAACTGATGATGGGAAAAACTGCATCAATTGCAACTGAAAAATAGTGCAAGAATAAGGTGTTGACCTTGTAGGTTGATCTTGACACAATGTATGGTTGGTCCTCTGAGCACGGCAAGGAGTGATCCATGAGCACAAAGTCAGAAATAATTCCTCATCACCACTGGGTGTGGCAGCAAAGCAAAAAATCACCTATAATAAAGGAAATGGAAGTTTTTAATCTAATATCTTACTTAAAAGTAAAATTAAATAGCATGTTCTTCCATTTCCATATTCTTAAAAGTCCATATAGCTTTCTTTTAAAGGTGTGTTTATTGAGCAAATTTACTATTGCTGTAGGCATTTTGAAAACTAGTCTCTTTTTCTTTTCACCAACTTTTGTTGTTTAATTGAAATATTTTGTCCTTTCTTGGATAGATTTATAATCAAGTTGTTGTTGTTGTTGTTGTTGTTGTTGGTGGTGGTGGTGGTGGTGTTGGTGTTGGTGTTGTTTTGGACACACCCAGTGGTACTCAGGGTATACATCTGACTCTGAGTTCAGGGATCACTCCTGGCAAAACTCAGGAGACCATATGGGGCGGGGTACTGGAGATCAAACCTAGCTTGGCCACATGCAATGTAAGAGCTCTACCCACGGTGCTATCTTCTTTTATAGCAATGGTCGGTGTTTTTACTCTCACCATTGTAGTGCTGAAAAATAATGAGTATGCTTTCGTATTCTCTTTTGTGTTAAAGCATTTGAATGCACATCTTGCATCCTTCTAAACAAGAGTTTGTAAAGCACTGGTTGCTCTTTAAAAAAAAAAGTGTAATTGTCATTAAAGATGACATACGTGAGCCTGTTTCTCTGTTGGAAATGGTAATGCTCAAGTTTTCCTTTTTATGCTCTTTGGAAGCAAAACATGGCCCAGTTTGGTCAAGATTCTGAGAAGAAGCTACCCAGGGATCTTTGTCTGGAGTCACGTGGTTCTTAAGTCAATGAGGACACTGCGTAAACTTAAGTCAATCATGAACACCTACTTCCTGTTGACTGTCTTTCCTCTTGCTCCCCACGCTTTGTTTATTTTTGTTTTGTTTTCCAAAAGGAAAAGAAAAACATATTTGGCAATCCAGCCTTCTTTCATTGCACTTTATATTTCTCTTATCTCCCACCCCCAGATCCGAGTGTCCCAAGGCAAAGAACCTGCTCACCTGCTGCGTTTGTTCAAAGACAAACCTCTCATTATTTACAAGAATGGAACATCAAAGAAAGAAGGACAGGCACCTGCTCCCCCTACACGTCTCTTCCAAGTCCGGAGAAACCTGGCATCTGTCACCAGAATTGTGGAGGTAATAGCATGTGTTCAGTTAGACATACCCCACTTGTGGATTTTCTGGTTGTCAATTGCTCTTAAGACACTCTATTCATTTATCTAATGAGTCTAGTGTTCAGCAAAAACAGTAATTAAAGACGGAGAATCGAGTAATAAAGGTAACCCCAGATTCCATGTCACTGATGTTTTCCACAGCTTTGTGCCAAAACAAATATATTCTAGGAATAAGACTACATGGCAAGCTGTCAGTGGCACGAGGCAGCTCGCACACTATCTGCTTGGGAAGGTGTGAAGGGAGACGGATGACGGATCAGCTGACAGTGCTGGGGGCTCTGGAAGGGAAGGCACAAAGGTGATGACTGTGGCAAGCAAGCTCAGCCAGAACCATAAGCCAACTGGCCAGCGAAGCTGTAACTGCAGCTGTGAAAGAAATCAAGCCCATACTACAGGGTCATAAGACAAGAACTCTCTGGAGAGAGGTCTTGTTGGGGGCCCAGGGTTTTAAATGGCTGCATGCTTGCACTCCTGGGACACTCTGTCATACTTCCTTTCACAGCCCTCTGTCCTTATTAAAATTCAAGTCTCCCAAGTAACCCCCTAAATTGTCCTGTACACGCCTTTGTCCCAGTCCCTGCTCCACCTGGCAGCCCTTCCCCACTGCACAATCCGTTCATCTGAACCCTTAAAACTCAGGTGATGAAGGGATCCCTCCATCTAAAGCCTCTTTTTAAGTGGTCCTCCCTTCACTTCTGAATGAACAGACCTCTGAGAATACACATCCACCTCTAGCCTCTCAAGTGGAACTTGCTTTTTTCCCCATACCCATTTAGCAAACCTCTCATTATTTACAAGAATTCCAGTCCTTTGAGCTATCTTGTTGCACCCCGCTTTTAAAAAATAAAAATAAATTTGGGGCTGGAGTGATAGTACAATGGATAGGGTGTTTGCTTTGCACGCGGCCTACCAGGGTTGGATTCCCGCATCCCATATGGTTCCCAAAGCACCACCAGGAGTAATTCCTGAGTGCAGAGTCAGGAGTAACCCCTGAGCATTGCCAGGTGTGACCCCAAAATAAGCAAAAATTTTTTAAATTTAAAAAAATAAAAATAAATTTTATATATTCATATAAAAGATCTCTTTAATAGCCACATCCACTTGCCCACATACCACATACCACATGATGGATATGTCGTTCCCAATGTTCTCCCTTCCGAAATCGAACATGCCATCTCGTCGGTAAAGAAACAAAAAGCACCTGGCCCAGACAAGATCAGACCTGAACACCTGAAGAACTTACCATCAGTACTCATCAATACATTGGCTCGACTCTTCACACGCTACCTGTCTGAATGCAAGGTTCCATCCCAATGGAAAACCAGCAAGACTGTACTACTATACAAAAAAGGAGACATCCACGACATTGGCAACTATCGCCCAATCTGCCTATTGTCTGTCATCTACAAACTATTCACTCGAGTCATCCTGAATAGGATTAGCAGAACACTAGATGAAGGACAACCATGTGAACAAGCTGGATTCCGAAAAGGATTCAGTACCATTGACCATATCCACACAATAACCAAGCTCATTGAGGTATCTCGGGAGTTCAAGATGCCGCTCTGTCTAATGTTCATTGATTTAAAGAAGGCCTTTGATTCTGTCGAGACGGAAGCGGTCATGGAAGCCCTAGCCAATCAGGGCATACAAACTCAATACATCAGGATCCTTCGTGAGCTCTATTGCGGATTCACTACCAAGATCTCACCATTCTACAAAGAAGTAATCATCCATATCAAGAGAGGGGTTCGGCAGGGTGATACCATTTCACCAAAACTCTTCAGTGCCACCCTCGAGAACATCATGCGACGACTAGAATGGGAAAACATGGGAGTGAAGATAGATGGTCGGCCACTACACCACCTCCGCTTTGCTGATGACATCGTTCTAATAACACCAAACATCAGCCAAGCGGCACAAATGCTGGCGGACTTTGACCGTGAGTGTGGAAAGGTAGGACTACAGCTGAATCTTACGAAGACAATGTTTATGAGAAACAGCCTTGTTCATGACGCTCCATTCGCTCTCAACGGAACCACCATCTCCGAATGCAACAGTTATATATACCTAGGTCGAGAAAGCAACATGATGAATGACCTGGCACCTGAGTTGCGCAGGAGGAAGAGAGCGGCTTGGAATGCCTTCAAGAGTATTGAAGAAATAACTAAAAGGACAAAGAACCTCCAGCTATGAGCACATCTCTTTGATTCCACTATTCTTCCTGCGTTAACATATGCCTCAGAGACCTGGACCCTACGAAAACAGGATGAGAACGCTACTCGGGTCTCTCAAAGAGGAATCGAAAGAACTATGCTTGGAATATCACGATTCACTCAAATGAGAGATAGAATCCGGAGTTCTGATCTTCGTCAACGCTCAAGAATCAGGGACGCTGTCTCATTTGCCAAGACATCAAAAATCAGATGGGCTGGACACGTAATGAGGTTTACAGACAACCGCTGGACTAGAGCCATTACTGATTGGATTCCACGAGACATTAAAAGATCACGTGGACGCCCACCTATAAGATGGTCAGACTTCTTCGTCAAGACCCTAAATGATCGGTTTGAGGCTCTACATGTTCCTAAAATGAACAGATACCATTGGGCTACGCTAGCACGCAACCGGGATAAATGGAGATGTTACTTGCACCCGCTCGAATAAATCGATGAATAACGGGGATTAAGTGATAAGTGATTAAGTGATATACATATATAGATGTAGATCTATATATAGGAGGCTGGGAACCACCAAAACTTTGCCTGGTGATTTTTATGTTCCAAGCTGCCTCACACCTCCTAGGCATGTGTTTTGTTACAGCTCAGCCTTTCCTAATCCTTCTTTTTTTAAAATTTTTTATTTATTAAAAAACAATTGGGCTGGAGCTAGCACAGCGGGTAGGGCGTTTATCTTGCACACAGCCAACATGGCTGACCCAAATTCAATTCCTCCACCCCTCTCGGAGAGCCCGGCAAGCTATCGAGAGTATCTCACCTGCATGGCAAAGTCTGGCAAGCTACCTGTGATGTATTCAATATGCCAAACACAGTAACAACAAGTCTCATGATGGAGACATTACTGGGCGCTATCCAGCAAATCGATGAACAATGGGAGGACCATGACCATGACCATGAAAAACAATTGTTACTGTGTTTGGCATACCGAATACATCATGGATAGCTTGCCAGGCTTTTGGGTCGGCCATATTGGCCACTTGCAGTAGTGATAGCACAGAGGTAGGGCATTTGCCTTGCTTGCAGCCAGCCCAGCTGAGCCACGTTCAATTCCTCTGCCCCTCTCGGAGAGCCTGGCAAGCTACTGAAAGTATCCTGCCCGCACGGCAAAACCTGTCAAGCTACCTGTGACGTATTCAATATACCAAACACAGTAACAACAAGTCTCAAAATGGAGATGTTACTGGGTCTGCTCGAGCAAATCAATGAACAACGGGAAGACAGTGTTTGAAAGTTTTATTTATTGAATCACCATGAGAACAGCCACAAAGCTTTCCAGTTTAAGTCTTGGTCATACAATGATCAAACAACCCATCCCTTCACCAGTGCACATTTTTCGCCACCAAGAAACCCCCATCCCACCCCTCCCCCTGTCAGTGTGACAGATGATTTCCACTTTATTCTTTCTCTACTTTGATCACATTCAATTATATGACAAAAGACACACCATTATTATTTGGAATTTTCCCTGACAATCAGACCTGCCAAAAAGGCATCATTAGATAATTTGTTTTCTATTCCTGATTATAAAGAGAATACAATGTCATGTGGCCGTGATTTTGGATTTCTGATATTTTAGTTATAAGTCTGGAGGGATTTCTGCCAAAAGCTGCTGGGTTCTGAGATTGGTTTGTGTGCCTCTGGGATCATGGCCGTTCAAGAGCTAGAGGAGGCATTCATGGGCGGCAACTCAGGACCTCTTCAGGGCGGGGAGCAGGTCTGGTTCCATCCCCCATTCCGAGAGGCCCCGCATGTCTCATCACTGCAGTTTCATACCTGGCTGTCCATTAGGCTCCCGGGAAGGGAATTTGTTTGTCCCTCCACCTTTTCCCCCTGGCAGCAGCAGCTTGGAGGCCGCCATCTTTCAGAACCCACCCCTTCTTTAAAAACAATTGCTTGACCATTCCTCTTTCCCACGCATCACTTCTCTGCTCCTCTTACGAAAAGAGATTCTCTTCACTCACTCAATAACACTATTTTTTGGTTAGTTTTCTCTAAATCTACTCCTTAAAGTTGCCTTTTCCGAGAAAGGGATCCTCCTTCACTGCTGGTGGGAATGCAGGCTGGTCCAACCCTTTTGGAAAACAGTATGGACGATTCTCAAAAAATTAGAATTTGATCTCCCATTTGACCCAGCTATAGCACTCCTGGGAATATATCCCAGAGAGGCTAAAAGTTATAGTCGAAGTGACATCTGCAATTGTTTGTTCATTGCCGCACTCTTTACAATAGCCAGAATCTGGAAAAAACCTGAGTGCCCGAGAACAGATGACTGGTTAAAGAAACTTTGGTACATTTACACAATGGAGTACTATGTAGCTGTTAGAAAAGATGAAGACATGAAATTTACATACATGTGGTACTACATGGAAAGCATCATGTTAAGCGAAATAACTCAGAAAGAAAGGGATAGACATAGAAAGATTGCATTCATCTGGGGAACATAAAGCAACAAAACGGGAGACTAACACCAACACCCAGGAATGGTTGAGATTAGTACCAGGAATTTTGCTCCATGACTTGAAGGCCAGCCACATGTGCTAGGTGAAAAGGAAGCTCAGATAGAGAAGAGAGCACCAAATAAAGGGTGTTGTGAAGACCCTCCTAGGGTGGGAGAGACATGCTAAAAGTAGTCTATAGACCAAACATGATTGCCACTCAATGCCTCTCTTGCAAAACACAGTACCCAAAAGAAGAGAGAGAGAACAAGGGGGAATGCCCTGCCACAGCGGCAGGGTGGGACGGGGGGGGGCGGGGGGATGGGGATGAGAGGGATGCTAGGACGCGTGGTGGGGGAGGATGGGCACTGGTGGAGGGGTGGGTACTTGATCATTGTATAACTGAAACCCAAGCACAAAAATCTATAAGTCTATAACTGTACCTCATGGTGTTTCACTAATAAAAAAAATGATAAAAATAAATAAATAAATAAATAAAAGGTAAAGGCCCTCCCGTTGATCGTCGATTTGCTCGAGCGGGCCCAGTAACGTCTCCATTGGAGACTTTGTTGTTACTGTGTCTGGCATATCGAATACTCTCGGTAGCTTGCCGGGCTCTCTGAGAGGGGCGGAGGAATCGAACTCGGGTCGGCCATGTTGGCCGCTTGTAAGGCGAACGCCCTACCCGCTGTGCTATCGCTCCACCGAAAAAAAAAGTTGCCTTTTCAAGGACTTAGAAGATAGCTCCAGTGGCAGAACATAAGTCTAACACCCTCAAGCCTTGGGTTTGATCCCCAGAATTGATTGCTCCTCCCTCAGCACCACCAGATGTAGTATTGGTGTCCACCCCCCAGAGCACCTCCAGAGCCAGACTACCACCACAAGACATGAACCCTACAGAATAAAGTCTCTTCGCTGATGCCACTTTCCTTAACCTCTTTCTAGCATTTTCCTTGGCTAGCCTTCCTTTATTTTTTATGTATTTAGTACAGTGGATCAGGGGTTTGCCTTACATGCAGCCGACCTGGGTTCAATTCCCAGCATCCTATATGGTCCCCTGAGCACCACCAGGAGTAATTCCTGAGTACATAGCCGGGAGTAACCCCTGTGCATTGCCAGTTGTGACCCAAAAAGCAAAAAAATAAAATAAAATGCACAGCAGAGCCTGGCAAGCTACCCATGGTGTATTCGATATGCCAAAAACAGTTACAATAATGGGTCTCATTCCCCTGGCCCTGAAAGAGCCTCCAGTATGGCAGCGTTGGGAAAGACAAGCTAAAAATCTCATATCTAGGATGAATGGAGACGTTACTGGCACCCTCTTGAGTAAATTGATGAACAACTTGATGACAGTGATACAGTGATACAGTGATTTGAGTATTTTTATTTTAGGGTGTTTGGGGGCCATAGCTGGAAGTGCTAAAAAGACTCTGGCTCTGCTCAAGGGACCAAATTGGCGCTGGGTATTGAATTAGGAGTGGTCATTTCAAGGCTAGCACCCTGTACTACACTGTGGTCTCCTCCTTATTTTCTAATGGTAAAAACACTGTTTTGTTTTGTTTTTCTATGCGGTTTCTGAAACACTACACTTACAGGATTTATTTCTTCCAATCTCCAAGGCCGTTTTCTTGTCACAGTTTGCTGCATTATCCTTCACTTCTCCTTAAGTACTGGAGGTTCCAAAGCCCAGTCTCAGTCCTCCTCATTATGATCTCATTTAGTCAGAGTTTAAAGCCATCAGGGTTTCATCAGAGCCAGAATAAGCTTCCATAGACTCACATTTACATATGTTTCAAAATTACTAATTTTGAAAAACCTATAGAATTTGAAATCAAAACGAGTGACTCTGGGGGCTGGAACAACAGCACAGTGGGTAGGGCATTTGCCTTGCCTGCAGCCGACCTGGGTTCGATTCCCAGCATCCCACATAGTCCCCTGAGCACTACCAGGAGTAATTCCTGAGTGCATGAGCCAGAAATAACCCCTGTGAATCACCAGGTATGACTCAAAAAGAAAAAAGTAAAAACAACAACTAGTGACTCTGATAGTTCTCTATCATCACGTCTAATGGATTCCTTTTAGATCAATTCATGAGGTCATTTTACTGAAAGAGGATGATAACTGCTTCCCTGATGTGACCAACTCCTGAGACAGACCTTTAAAATTCCTAAAAGTCAGTCCTTCCTTCACTAATATTCTTTCTCTGGGGACAGTAGCCTCCCAAACCTGATGGAACCCAGCTTTCCACATTGCTGATACTTCATCTGCTTGGCAAATGAGCATGATTGGCAAACAGCAGCATTGTCACACAGTTGATCATCACCTCCTTCTTGAAACAAGAGTTCTCACTTGAAAATCACACTCACACAGGACTGCACAAGCACCACGCTCCTGTTTTCTTCCTTCCTCACAGTTGCTCCATCCCAGTCTTAGTCACTTCTTCATCACCCTGTGACTACAGGAACACAGAAGAGCATACACATACTGTAACAATCACACAAGTTTATGTCCAGATGGAGATTCTCATAGAGACCAACACAGAATCAGAAAAACAAAGGTCACTGAACTAAACACACAGGCCCCGTCAGGCTCACTGCCAACTCCCAGCTTCTGCTCTTTCTCTCTCATCCTCAGGCTGTAGTTAGGGTCCAACCACATCCCTCTCAGTCCTCTTTGGCCACATGGACCGGAACTGTACTCTTCTGGCTAGTACTAGACTATGTTTCCCAAGAAAGTAGAAAAGAGAGTTAATCCATTGCAGTGATTTAATGCCTATATGTAATCTTGTAGAATGTGAGACATAATTTATCTGAGCCTGTAAACCTTATGCTGCATCTATACTATTATTTCTTTGCCTACATTGTATTCTAGTCTCTGTTTTATTAGGTTGAGATATCCCTCAATTATTTACTAAATTTTTTTAATGGGGGGCAGGTATTTAAAATATATTTTTTTCTTTTTTTTTATTTTGCTATGTAGGGCTGGAGTGATAGCACAGCAGATAGGGAGTATGCCTTGCACACAGACAACCTGGGTTCAATTCCCAGCATCTCATATGGTCCCCTGAGCACTGCAGGAGTAATTCCTGTGTGCAGAGCCAGGATTAACCCCTGTGCATCACTGGGTGTGGTCCAAAAAGCCAAAAAAAAAAAAAGCTATATAACTTGACTTTATGGAGGCATTTGTGAGAATTACACCCTCTGTCCAAACTTTATTTTTACTCCACCTCTCTTCTTATGGCCTCTTTTAATATTTTTTTCGTTCCTTATCACTAAAGTTTCAGGTATTTTATTTGTAGAGCCTTATGCTACTGTCTGAGTGAGGGTTCATAAAGAGATACAGCAAAGTCTTCAGCTCTGGTATTTCCAGAACCACAGTGCAGTCCCCAGGTACTTAGTGCTATCTGGATTTAATGTCCTGTCATCAGGAAGCAGCAAATGTCTTTCCCTGATCTCTGCATCTGAAGTGTGTGTAGAAGGAGAGAGAGAGTAACATTGTACTTAAATCATTGTGTAACTTTTCCTTACCTTTTAGGTAGATGTTGATGCAAATTCATTAAATTCCAATGATGTTTTTGTCCTGAAACTGCCAAGAAACAATGGTTACACCTGGATAGGAAAGGGTGCTAGCCAGGATGAAGAAAAAGGAGCAGAGTATCTGGCTAATGTCCTCAAATGCAAAACCACAAGGATTCAGGAAGGGGAGGAACCGGGTAAGTTTTGTAGGGGCCAAGAACATATTGATTCAACATATATCCTTGTTTGCTTGTTTGTTTGGGGGAGTCTTTCCAGAAGTGTTAGGGTGGAGGCAGGATGTAGGCCTGATGATGCAGTTCTGGGGCCCCAAAATTCTGTGCTGCTGAGGGCCCAGCTATGCTGGGAGCCTCCATGAGGGCACCCAGCAGTATTGGCGGTGAGAGGGCAAGAATCAAACGGATTCTCAAGCATGCAAGGCACATACTCTAGCCCTTTGGACTCCCTGGGCCTGTATTTGTTATAGTTGTTAATTGAGTGATTTCTTTTTCCTATAGTTTATCTTGGTGTGGTTATGGGGGATAAAAATTCTATACTTGTTGCAAAGGTGGGTACTGGTACTGGCTGTTGTTACATAACTTCTTAACAAGGGTGAGATATTATCTAGGTGAGATGAAATTGTTAATGTAAAAACAAGAGCAACCACATCTGGCAAATGCTTTGGATAATTCCGTGTATTTTCCACAGAGGAGTTCTGGAATTCCCTTGGAGGAAAAAAGTGTTATCAGACCTCTCCACTGCTAGAGACCAGGGCTGAGGACCACCCACCTCGGCTTTATGGCTGCTCCAACAAAACTGGAAGATTCATTGTAAGTTTCTGGTGGAACTCCAGTGGTACCATAACAGGGCCAGAAGAAAGCTTCCCAGTGTGGAGTTGGTATTTTCTAGTTCTTGTCGTAACGTATTGGATATGCCAAACACAGTAACAACAAGTCTCATGATGGAGATGTTACTGGGCCCGCTCGAGCAAATCTATGAACAACGGGAGGACCGTGACTAGTACTGTGACTAGTAGATGATAATCTGTGCTCTATACAGGGTCACTTTAAAGTCAATAGCATTAGTCCAGATCTTACAAAAGTTAAGACACTTGCTGAGCATACATTTGTGCCTGAGCCCTTAGTTCAAATCCTGGTATCACACATGGTCCCCTGAGTATCATCAACATTGCCCCTGAGCACCACTTGAGTGTGACCCTAAAAAAAATAATAATGATTTCACTTAAAAATTCAATTCAATTAAACTGAGTCATTGGCATAAATGATAAGAACTTATAGAAATATTATAATATACTCTATAAATCAAGCTGCTTTAAAAGATTTTGCACCACAGAAGCATGTGGCAATTGCTGTTTGAATACATATATATACTTACTAATTTAATCATTTTGTCCTTTCTATGGGCAACAACAGTGGTTTATGATCAAACTAGGTAAATTTTGTGCCTCCATTTCTCTTCATGTCGATTAAAAAAATAACTTTATGGATGAAAATATAATAAAATTATGGTTGCAAGTTCATTGGATAAAATTACAAAAACTTTTGACCTATGCCTGAAAATTGTCAGAAATTATCAGAAATGTTTTGTTTGTATTCATTAGGCTTTAAATTCCAAGTAACCTAAAAATTAGAGCATCTCTGTAATGAGTGATTTTATTCTAAGTTCTAGAACACAACACCTCATCTCAGTTTAACCAAAAGAATTCCTTCTTAGTTTGACACAATAGTCTTCTGTGTACATTTTTTAAGTTTAAAAACAAATTTCTATATTAAATTTGACACCCTCCCCCAAAATAGTCAGTGAAAATTATTGATTTAAGGAACATATCTTTTGATTTTATTTAAATGATTTTGACCTACAAAATTCAATACTTCGACCATAATTAGATGTCTTTAAGGACTATGAAGACAACATAATCTGTGAAGCAATTTATGATAATGAACTGGAAGTAGGTGGTCAGATTGCTCTTCTGTAGCCTTCACAGCATTCAAATGGAATGGTTTTTATTAAGCACTGTGCTCCACCTAAATCCAGAGCCTTAAACCACTCTGCCATGCTACAGCGGTAGGGCGTTTGCCTTATGCCAGCCCGGTCGAACCAGGTTCGATTCCTCCGCCCATCTTGGAGAGTCCAGCAAACTACCAAGAGTATCTTGCCCGCAGGGCAAAGCCTGGCAAGCTACCTGTGACATATTCAATATGCCAAACACAGTAACAACAAGTCTCGAAATGGAGACATTACTGGGCCCACTCAAGCAAATCAATGAACAATGGGAGGACAGTGTGCTCCACCAAATAAGACATCAGTAGTGATGCCCAGTTAAACAGATGAACAATTATTTAAAACTTTTTTACCCAAAGATAGAAAAGAAAGAGCTACCAACATTTATTTATTTATTTTGCTGTGCTCCCCCCAAAAAATACAAGGTATTTGTACTCTCTGTATAAGAAAATCACTAGTTTACTTTTTGGTTATTAGCTTTTTTATACATTTCAGGTTGAAGAAGTTCCAGGAGAGTTCACCCAGGAAGACTTAGCCGAAGATGATGTCATGTTGCTAGATGCTTGGGAACAGGTGAAACCACAATTTCTTTATGGCAAGAGAATGTGCTTATCACTAAGAGCAAGCAAAACCTGTTTTGAGAAAGAGTTCAATAAGAAGTATACCTTATTGGGGTTTATTCTATACTTGAGATTCAACAGAGCACATAAATTAAGCTAGTATATGCTGCAAGGTTTTTTCCTTTTCTCTTTTTTGATTTTTCTTTTCATTTTTTTCTCCTTCCCTTTTTTTTGTCCTTGCAAACATTCCACAGTTGGTTGCAGTGCACATACTCCCGCTCACCAGAGTTCTGCCCCTTAGTTGTGGTGCTCACTCACACTTGGTTGCAGTGTGCAGGGGAATAATCACACGGTGTTATGACATTGTGGAACCCAGTGGTAGTGCTGCTGGGACCAAACACAGGCCTGTTATAAAATGGCAGTGGTGAGAATCACGTAGGTGTGTTGTTTCACCTCGTAAAGCTGACACTGCTTTCAGGTCGCTGAAAAGCTAAATTTTTAATGTGGGAATCATTCTAGATTTACCTCCTTTGATTGGACAGTTTAAGGAAAAATACTTCTATTTTCCTTCATTTTAATAATTACTTTTATTTCATTCAGCCTTTACTTAAGTAATAAATGCATTGCTGGATATACTGTCCAGTCAGGAGATGCGGGGGGGCGGGGGGAGGATTGGGGAGTGAGAAACCAATTCTATAAGGTAGATGAAAACTTCCTTTGAAATCTGATATCAAAGGAGACCTCTTCCCTAGAGAAGATTGGACACAGAATTGTTTTGATTCTACACAGTAAAATAAGTTACTGGTTATTTGCCTTTATTTTGAAGTAAAGTCATGGTGATTTTGGCAATTCATATCTGATAGTTGTAACAATAAATTTATGTAAATGGATAAGAGCAAAGGGAAAATATTACAAACTAAATTCTGTAAAATGATTATCAACAACTTACCTAATTATGCCTCATTTTCAAGTCAACCATAAAGATAGGTATTTTTAGGTCTTTTTCTCATTGTTGTTATTCCATTATCTTACACATTAATATCTTAGAATTATCATATTTGAATTTGACATCCTGTCATAGAATCTCCCCAAGTGAATAAATCATTCATTTTTAGATTGGAAGTTGAAAATCTCACATTAATAAAACACCTGTATAAAATATGTAAGAGTTGTATAATAAGAATTGCATCTCCTTTAGAATTACTTAATAATTCCCACTTATAGTCAACTCTGTTTTTTTCTGTAGTCATGAATACTTTAGAATATCTCCCCTATTATATCCCCTATTATATTTCATCTTTTTAAAAAAGCACTTTTTCTTTACATTTTCATATTATTATGGTTTATTTTGGGCCCTGAAAAAAAATATTTTAGCACTTATAAGAATTAGAATACCATCCAAACTAGTTTGACCAGGACTGAGGTTCTGGTTCAATAAAAAGAGCATACCTTGAATGCATGAGACTTGATTTCAGTTGATCCAGGAAGATTGTGTGTGTGTGTGTGTGTGTGTGTGTGTATGTGTGCGTGTGTGTTAAAGTGCAAAAAAATCTCAAACAAATAAAAACAACAACAAAAAAAGATGGAGTAATACTTACCTTGCATGGGGCCAACCCAGGTTCTACCCCTAACACCACATATGGTTCTCTGAGTCCTGCTAGGAGTGATCCCTGAGCACAGAGCCAAAAGTAAGTCTTGAGTACCTCTGGATGTGGCCCCCAAACAAACAAGAAAGCAATGAATTTAACAAAATCTTTGATAACAAGAAATTTTAGTTTCCATTTTGGGGCCATACCTAGAGGTGCTTGTGGGCCTCTGCTAGCAGTTTTTGGGGTAACTGTATGTTGCCAGGGATCAAACCAAGGGCTCCCACATATAACACATATGCTCTAGCTATTTGAGCCACCTCTAGCCTAAGAAGAAATTTTATTTTATTTTACTATCTTTTGTTTGCTATTGAAGTAACACTTTGCAATAGTATTAATATTTATATTTCAGTGTTACTTCATCACCTACCACCAAAGTGCTATTGTCCCTCCACCACTGTCACTGGGTCCCTTCTAGTCTGGCCAACCCCTTACCTTATCCTCACACCCCACTCCACCTCTTACATCTACCTCTGCTTGGTAAACTCAGTTTTATTAGCAGTCTTAGGTCTCGTTTTCATTGAATATTGACTGAATCCCTTTGTTTCAACAAGTAATTTTTAAGTGATTTAAATATAGGATAATTTGGGAGAATATTTCTACATTGAATTACCCAAGATACATATTTGTTAAAGAGTGTATATAGAATATGTAATTATATTCATTTTTTAAAACACTTAGTATTTAAGTAAAAGGTAAAGGTAAAGGCCCTCCCGTTGATCGTCGATTTGCTCGAGCGGGCCCAGTAACGTCTCCATTGGAGACTTTGTTGTTACTGTGTCTGGCATATTGAATACTCTCGGTAGCTTGCCGGGCTCTCCGAGAGGGGCGGAGGAATCGAACTCGGGTCGGCCATGTTGGCCGCTTGTAAGGCGAACGCTCTACCCGCTGTGCTATCGCTCCAGCCCTAGTATTTAAGTATGATCATAATTCAGCACTTTCACCAAAGTATCACAGGACACATCAGGACATAGTATTTTAGCAGAAAAGCACAAAGATCCCTAAGGGAAATCTGTGGTGCTCCCCCAAGTCTCTGTGTGTCAACGCATGGTTTTCCTGCCTAAATCCACATCTAGGTTAACATCCACATACCCCTGGGATGGATTCCAAAACAACCCACTGTGCTGTTTATGAGAAAGTTTGAATTGTACACTAGAAAATACCAGATAAAAATGAAATGTCAGAATGTGAAACCAGGAGTCGAACTTGTTAGATATAAATTGAACCATTCCATTAATAAGTGGAAATAACTGTTGGGAAGATGATTGAACTTTTCTTTGCCTCCACCTTCACACCCCTAACTTCTGTGGCTATTGTGAAGATTAAATGAGTCACATGTAAGAAGTACTTTACAGAGAGTCTTTCAGAGTTTATGCTCCCAAATAGTACTTATTATTGACGTTTCATTTTTCAGATTTAATTTGGTGTCAACACGCCCGAAAGAGTACTTAATATTGTTTGTTTTTCAGATTTTTATTTGGATTGGCAGAGATGCCAATGAAGTCGAGAAAGCAGAGTCACTGAAGTCTGGTAAGCTAGACCCAATAAGAATGATAATAAAACTTAGTGGCTATTTCCCAGTTTCCTTTTTGTCATAACCCCCAACTGCTTATCAAGCTAAAGAATCTTAGCTCTCAGCTTCAGAACTAAGGAGTTTTTAAAATTGAAGAATTTCAGGACCGAGAAATAATACAGTGGGTAGGTTCCTTACCTTGCACATGTCAGACTTGGGTTCCATCCTCAGCATCCCATATGGTCCCCTGAGCCCTACCAAGAGTGATTTCTGAGTGCAGAGAGAGAGTTACTCCTGAGCATCTCCAGGTGTGACGCCAAAACAACAAAATTGAAGAATTTCACATTGGCAACAAGAAAAATTATGTACCCAACATAGGATATCATTAATTCTGAAAATATTAAATTCACTTAACCATTTATTTCATTGCATAAATAGTAAGACCTCTGTAACTGTGATAAAACTTTATAGCTGTTATAAACCTAGGGGATTTTTTATTTCAAAAAAATATTTGAAAAATTATTTGTTTTCAGTGTTGCTATTATTTTGGCACTCATTTTTAAGCAAATAATGATTAAGTAAAAATGATAATTCCATAAAACTTTGTATTTTTTTCAGTCAATTATGAGACTCTCATGCATTTCATGGCAGATGAGAGAAATCAATGTGAAATTGTTCATATAGAATAGTACTTGTTTATGTGGGGGCAATAAACATTTGATTTATTACTTTAATTTGGATGATTAGAAATTCTGTAGTTATTTTAACTTAATCCAATCTAACTGAATTTATATGCCTTTGCAACTCTCTTTAGCCAAAATGTACCTTGAGACAGACCCTTCTGGAAGAGACAAGAGGACACCCATTGTTATCATAAAACAGGGCCATGAGCCCCCCACATTCACAGGCTGGTTTCTAGGCTGGGACTACAACAAGTGGTAAACTGAGTTTTGTAACAAACAAAGAAGCAAACAAGTATGATGGAATAGTTCTCCCATTGCTTTGGAAGAACAAAAGGCATTTAAGCTTGACTTTAGAAAATTAACCTCATTCATACAGTTCTTTTTTAATACCTAGTATTGTTTGAAATTCTTTTTAAACTGCAGTTTTTTCATGTTACTACACTAAATTAATCTAAAGCAAACTTTTGCTATGAACCAATATTAACTCTACTGGAAATTGATTTATAATTTATATGGACTTTTTAAAGTGCAAAACTATTACATAATCTGAAGGAATTTGTCAATAATGTTATAATTCAGGAATTATTAACCAAGCTTCTCTAACATGCCAAAGAAAAAAGTCATAATGCCTTTGAAGTTGTTTCCTTTTCTGTGTATTATGCTCAAAATACCTGTGATATTACAGTAAGGTTTATGTTAGAGAGACTTTGAAATCTTATTTTTTAGCCAATATGACTTTGATACTATTAACTCGGTTTCATTTTCTAAGATGAACTGCATATTTTGTCTTTAATAAAAGCCATCTTGAAAGTACATTTTTATATTAAATAAATCTGTATTCTTATCTACTTGAAATATTTGACAGCACATTTAATATCATAAAAGAGATTTACAAACGAATTTTGCCAATGTTTGCATCATCAAAATACATATTTTGGAAAAGTTTCGTGTTGTGACATTTTATTTAAATTTGGTATGTGATTTAATTATACCAATTTGAATACTTGTATGCATAAATATGAATTTAATATTTCTTAAATCAACCACATTAGGCAAATGTTTTTCATGGTTACATAATTCTGCAAGATTTTAAATATTTAATACAGATTGAAACTGAATCCTGTTAAAATATAAATTGAGGCATGGTAAAACTTAAGGGTTAGACCAGGGATATATATCAAGCATAGGACACATGACTAGCATGTTTGAAGAGGTCCACAGTAAGCACTGTCAGACCCTAACAGTAAGTAAGGGTCAAGTTAAGGATTACCAAGACTGATCAAGCATCCTTGAGTGGAGTCCCCATTAAAAATAAATTAATAAGGACCCGTGAGATAGTACAAGGGTTAAGGCACTTGCCTTGCTTGCAACATTACTCTGACCCTGTTCAATACCAACATCACACACTGAGCAGCACCAGGAGTAACCTCTGAGCACAGAGCCAGAGCAGCCCTGAGCACCATTGGGTGTTCCCCCATGCCACCCCAACTTAAGAGTTTGATCCAGAAAACCATTTGAATCAGTAGATAGCAGATGATTCAAGTTTGAATTACCAAAACAGAAATCCTTGGGTGGGTTCCGCAGATGGAGCTTTGGGAGATATTTTTACTGAGAAAAGAAGCAGCAGGGAAATGTTTGATTGGCAACGCCTCATTGGCTGACTGCATTTGGTTGTCTTTGGGTTCTGCTTTTTTGTGATTTTCAAGCATTTATAAGCATAGATTTTTCTATTTGCCTACATTAAATAGTCTGGCAATAGAGCAACCTGAGTTTAATGTCTTCTTGATTAACCAACAACCACTAAATGCTTCATAGTAGAAATCAACTTTTATAGTAGGCTTTGGAGTGGGGAGAGGAATAAATCAGTGGTGGGTAGAGGAAGGGAAAATTTACATTTCCCTGGAAGAGATTCTCAGTGGAGGGAGTGATCTGAGGAAGTCTCCTCTGCCTTGGGGAAATAAAGAATATTTTTATTTTAGGTTTTGCTCTGGCAAAGAAGTGGGCCTGGTTCTATCATGGTCTAAAAAGATTGGAAAAGAACAGTATTTCTAGGGAGAAGAAATGTGTCTGTGTTTGTAGTCTAGAAGCAATTTATACTGTTTTCCAAGTTTGAGTTGGAATAAAGCACAGCTGAATTAAATCTGTATTGCTGTATATATAATATATATATGTATATATATATGTGTGTGTGTGTGTTAGCCTGGTTGCTGGTCATACAGGCTAACTTATAAATAGTAAATAAGGAGACCCTGTCTTCATTCAAGCTCTGAAGAAAAGCAAAACAAAAAAACAGATCAGAGATAATGAGGAAACCTATGTAGAAGATAGGAAGGATTTCTCCAAGATGAGATTTGGGGAGAGAGATTTGAGAGTGAGGGGATAATTCCTGGGTGGTTAATTTATGTTACTTTTTGACACATGCAAACTGTTGAGGGCCTTATTAAAAGAAAAAAAGTAGAAAGGAGTCTGATGGGATCTTTCTGCCTCCCTGAAAAGCATTTTTTTCTGCCTGCTTGATGAACTAAGCCATTGGTTGTCTGTTCCTAAACTGGTATTTATAGCACTAGCATGTCTAGTTCTCTGGATGTTGGTCTGAAATTCACACTACTCACTCAACTGTCTTCATTCTGCAGATGCTACTTCTGGGAGTCCTCAATCACCATGGTCAAGTTCTATTCCCTATAGTAAATCTTATTTCTAATTGAACTTTTTGAACTGAAGAGTTGTAAACAGTTGTAAGAAATGATAAAGCACACCAGTAGTATGTCTTCTGATACGATCCACAAACCCAACTTACCCATTGGATCACGCTGTTTCTCTTGTACCCTAACTGTCATTCTGACTGACCTACAGGCCCAGCCTCTCCCGTGGCTCTATTTCTATTTCAAGAATTTTCTACACTTACTATAATGGTTTTAAGAGTTTTAGATCATTTATTTTCTTTTTATTCGAGTGCACACCTGAGATTCATACAAGCAGTTATGTGTCAATAACCTATTCCTTTTAGTTGCTGAGTAGTATTCCATAATATGGCTATCATAGTTTGTTTAGTCATTTGACTATTGAAAACTATCTGATTTATTTATAGTTTTTAGCTATTATAAATAAAGCTGCTATCAACATCCAGGACCAGATTTTCATAACTCTGCTCAGTGATAACTCATGGGCAGGATTTGGAGGACCATACAGAGTACCAAGGATCAAACCAGAGTTGGCCATGGTCAAGCAAGCACCTTAGCTGCTGTATTATCTCTCCACCCCAGTGTATGAATGTAAGTTTTTACTTCTCTGGTATAAATATCCATGATGGGCATCTTTGTTACCTCTTAAAAGAAACTTGTTAAAACATTTTCCAGAATGATTGCACGATTCTTACATCTCCACTAGTGTAGGTATAAATTTCATACATTATATATATATATATATCTTCAATCAGATATGTTTCTCTGGAGATCTTTGGACTAATCTAGTCCTGGTCATTTCTCTACAGAGGACAGGAAGAACCTGAGGGAGGGGGGATAATAAGTTATTTGGTGGTGCTGGAAAGATAGTATAGCAGACTAGGCACTTGCACTGCATGCAGGCCCCCAAGCCAAAAATAAAAGATTTTGATCACTCTGGCTCATTCTGTATTTCGTTGATTTGGGAATAGGAGTGTGGGGACACATCTGGTGATACTTAAGAATAAGACCTTGGGGCTGGAGTTATAGCACAGCGGTTAGGGCCTGTGCCTTGCACACGGTTGACCTGGGCTCGATTCCCAGCCTCCCATATGGTCCCCTGAGTACTGCCAGGAGTAATTCTTGAGTGCATGAGCCAGAAGTAACCTCTGTGCATCACCGGGTGTGACCCAAAAATCAAAAAAAAAAGAAAAGAATAAGACCTTGTGCACGTCTGTACATAGCCCACAAGCCCAAAGGTAAAAATATTCTGAATATCCATGCTTCTGTGTTTCTTTGATCTGGTGTGGGTGGAGCAGGGTGCACAAGCCCTGGGCAACATGTGTATGGCCCCCTAAACCCATCAAAATTCAGCAAAAAAATTCCAAGCACCTTGGCCTGCTGCGTTCACTAGCTAGCTCTCTCTGTCTCTCTGTCTCTCTCTCTCTCATATTTTATTAAATATTCATTTAATAAAATGGGATAGACCATTACAAAGCTGTTCATGATTAGGTTGCAGTCATACAAAGATCCAACACCCATCCCTCCACCAGTGTAATTTCCCAACACCAATGTCCCCCATTTCCTTCCCACTATCTTCCCCACTCCCCTGCTATCCTGCTTATGGCAGACAATTTTCTTCTTTCTCTCTCTCCTTTTGTGCATTATAGTTTTCAAAACACAGATACTAAGAGGTCATCCTGTTTGTTCAGTGCATTCAGTATTTTTATCTGGAAGGTAAGGATGGAGTAGCTTTTTTAACTGGTGGCAGCTTTGGATTGTGGATATAACTGTCACAGTGTCCAGAAGTAAAGGAAGGTGGGGGGAAAGTAGCCCATTCTGATCCTGAGAAAGCCAGAGATTTCAGTCACAAACCCAAATTTATAGCAGATTATATTTTGGTGAGGTCTATCCTTAGACAGTGGAGTCTGACCAGGAACCATCCAAAATGGCAGCAATTTTAGAGTGTGGGAGCAAGAGGTTGCTCTGCTGGCACAGTCACCAGGCTGACCTGCACCCCCTTCACTTCCGGTTTACCCCAGTCTGTTCAGCCTTGTGCAGGTCCAAGATTAACTGCAGCTTTTGCTACCTTTTGAGATTTATTTGTGGGTCACTGAAGCAAAGCCAATACATGAGTTTGTATTGCTGAGCCAGAAGTGGTTTATGTGTGTTTCTCTCACACACCTAGCTTTCGGCTGTTTAATTTCTTGGGAAACTTGGTCCTGAGTTGTTGGAGTCCAGAGACAATGTTGGGATATCAGGAAGTCTGAAGTCCAAAAGCTGCTGATGCACTTTCCCTGTGGGTACAGGTTGACCTGCTGGTAGCACCACAACCCCTCTGTGTTTCTTTGATATTTTTCCCAGCAGAGTTAGGGGGTGCACCTTGCAGTGCTCAGGGGCTTACTGTGGTAGCAAGTTTTGAGAATAGCTGGGTACAGACTCCAAACCCCCAAATAAAGAATGAAATGATTCGGGCACACTGAACAGTGCTTCTGTGTTTCTTTGATTTGGGAATGGAGGGTGGGCGTGGATAGCCCTAGGGAGACTCGGGGCTTATTCTGGCAGGAGTGCCAGACTCTATTCCTGGCACCCCAGTAGGCCCAGCAAGCTCCACCAGAAATGAGCCCTGCCAGTATGGCCCAACCCTCTTCCTTCCAAAAAGAAGCGGTTTGGTTTGTTCAGGTAAATGGAAAGATATCAATATAGCTAGTGTGGATTCAGAAAGATGGAGTATAGGGAATGAGATCAGAAAGGCATTTAAACATAGACCACACAGAGCTTGTGACACTTCATTTACTCTCTTTGAGATACAGGTAAGTGACATGATTTGTTGCATTTTTTTTTCTTTTTCTGGTTGTTGCACTTTTATTTTAAAATTTTCTAAAATGCCAAATGTTCAACAAGAATTCTTCTTTTTTGCTTTTTTTTGGGGGTTCACACCAGGTGATGCATAGGGTTTACTCCTGGCTCTGCAGTCAGGAATTACTCCTGGCAGTGCTCAGGGGACCATATGGGATACTGGGAATCGAACCCGGGTCAGCCACTTGCAAGGCAAACGCCCTACCCACTGTACTATCTTTCCATCCCTTAACAAAAGAAGTCTGAGACATTCAAAGGGCCACATACATGGAAAAAAATAAGACAACAAAAGTAACTTTGAGAAGATTCAACTGCCACCCTTCTCAAAGTTCAAAATATTTTAAGTATGTTTTACAAAGTAAGGGACATTGCTAAATAAGTAATGGAAGGTTTGATGTTAATACTGCAATAAAGTAAAGATCACATAAAAAGATAAAAATATATTTAACTGAATAGAAAAGCTGGAGTTGAAACATAATAAATAGATTGACATATTTGAAACAGAGAGTGAAAAACTAGATTTGAACCTGTATAAGTCATTTAAATTGAAGATGAGTTGATAAAGATATATGCATATATGTGTATGTATGCATATCTGTATATATACAGACACACACAATTGCCTAACAGAGTGGAAAGAAAAGTAGATAAAAATAGGGAAATAAACGTAATGTGTCGGGACTTCATTGAACACACAAACATATTGCACCTTTTTAAATCATTAATCTGGCTGCTGAGTAGTGAAGAGATTCAGGATGCGAAGGTTGGAAAAAGAGTCCAGTTAAGAGGCTTTGATTATAATCCAATTAGAGCTGATGATGGTGAGGGCAAGGAGGGAGTGGATTCTAATATGTGCTAAATTTAAAAATCAATAGACCCGGCAAGCTACCGAGAGTATTCAATATGCCAGACACAGTAACAACAAAGTCTCCAATGGAGACGTTACTGGGCCCGCTCGAGCAAATCGACGATCAACGGGAGGGCCTTTACCTTTACCTTTAATAGACCGATAATGTATTTAGTAAGAGGTATGAGAAAATGAGATAGATCAAATTTATTGGAGGAGTTGATAGTTACTGAGCTAGGAAACTCCATGGAAGATTTGACTAGAGAAACAAAATTCAAAGATGTTTGTTTGGGAAGTGCAAATCCTATTGGGCAGTTGTCATTTTTGAGTAGACTGTTCAAGTTCAATAGAGAATTCATAGCCAGAAATGGGTATTTGATCCCAGTTCGGTTGTAGCGAAGGAATGTGGTTGATTCTGAAAGTATATATAAGAAAACAACTCAGGGCCAGAGTGGCAATAGAGCAGGTAGAGTGGTAGTATTACAGTAGGTAGGTCATTTGCCTTGCATATGCCCAACCAGAGTTCAATTCCCAACATTCTGTATCATCCCCCTGAGCATGCCAGGAGTAATTCCTGAGTGCAGAGCCAAGAATAACTCCTGAGCATCACTGGGCATGACCCAAACAACAACAAAAATAAAAAATAAAAAAAGACAACTCAGAGTATGACTGGTCTTAGGATATTCATTAGAGCTAAGGGAGATGTGGGGAAATAAGGGAAAAGAAACAGAGAGGGAGAGGGAGAGGGAGAGAGAGAGAGAGAGAGAGAGAGAGAGAGAGAGAGAGAAGATCCTATGAGCCAAGAATAAACCAACAAAGTTTGTGGAGATGCGTTGCTGAGCTTGTTACCTTCTTTAATTATCAACAGGTACATTTTAGGGAAAGTACCGATGGTTTTCTAATCATGTCCTTAAAAAAGTAACTATATAGTCGTGTCAGTGTTCTTAGGATACTTATGGAATGGCTGTCACCAAATACATAAAGCCATGATTTTCAACCAGGATAACTTTTGCTAGTCGGGGGACATTTGTCAATATCTGTACTTATGCCTGATTGTCACAACTACTGGCATCTAGTACAATTGGCATGCCAGGGAGGGAGCCCCATATCCTGCTAAATATCCTACCATGCACAGGAAGGGGCCCCTCCCGAAATAGGGATTATCTAGTCCATAGTGCCAAGACCGAGACTAACTTCCCTAGAGTAAGTATATTTCATACTGGAAATAAAGGAGTTTAGCACAGGAAATATTAAAGAAACAGCTCTAATGGATATAACTGCATAATTGGACAGCCACTTCATTTATTTATATGGTGTTTCACATTAACTACAAAATAGATTAAAATTTCCATATTCTTAAATCAAGAAATAAATATTATTTAACAGGTACAAACTATATCAACAGAGGTTAATTCTTTTCATTTTTTATTTTTTTATAAAATTATTGAATCACCATGAGAAGAGTTACAAAGCCTTCAGGTTTAAGTCTCAGTCATACAATGATCAAACATCTATCCCTTCACCCCTTCACTTGTGCACATATTCCACGACCAAGAAGCCCAGTATACTCCCCACCCCACCCCTCCTCATCCCCTGTCTGTGTGGCAGATGATTTTCACTTTATTCTCTCTTTACTTTGACTATATTCAATTTTTCGACAGAAGACCCACTATTATTATTTGGAATTTTCCCCCAACAATCAGACCTGCCGAAAAGGCATCATTAGATAATTTGTTTTCTATTGCTGATAATGAAGAGCATATGATTTTAGATTTCTGGTATTTTAATAATTATGTCCAGAGGGATTTCTGCCAGAAGCCACTGGGTTTTGAGATTGGTTTGTGTGCCTCTGGGATCATGGCTGATCAGGAGCAGAGGAGCCGTTCTCTTAATTAGGAGACTCAGGGTCTCCTAATTATTTTTATTTTAATGAATAAAATGTTGATATGTTTATAAACATTGAATATGCTCATTTCCTATTGCTGCTAAGATAAAATTATCATAAATTTGATCACTTGAAAAATACAGTTACAATGTCTTAAATTCTGGAGCTCACAATTTTAATATGAATCAACAAGGTTGATTTCTATCTGAAGATTATGGACGAAGAATTTCTTTTCTTGACTTCCACTGGCCTCTGATTTCCTTGACTTGTGCTACTTCCTTCATAGTTTTTGTGTAATTTAATTTTATTTGTAGTGTTAGGAATCAAACCCAGGCCTTCACACATGTAAGACACATTGTCTATGGGGCTGGAGCAATAGCACAGAGGGTAGGGCATTTGCCTTGCATGCAGTCGACCCAGGTTTGATTCCCAGCATCTCATATGGTCCCCCGAGAACCACCAGGAGTAATTCCTGAGTGTATGAGCCAGGAGTAATCCCTGTGCATCGCTGAGTGTGACACACACACACACACAAAAGACATCATACATCCTTTGCCAGTGAACTAAATCTCCAGCTCCCACTTCCTCCCTCTTTAAAGACACCATGTAGATCTTCAAAAGTATCTCACTTCCTGTCTCTGTGTGACCATTAATTACATCTCTTTTCCTAAGTGACTTCCTCCCAAGTGCTTATAAGGACCTTTGTAATTGCACTGGGTCACCCTGAATCATCCTGTATAATCTCCCATCTCAAGATTCTTATTTTAATCACTCCTAGAAAGTATATTTGCTGTGTAAAGTAATATGTTCACAGGTTCCAGGCAGGATGTGGTTCTCTGGAAGGACCTACCACAGTGCCTACTACACTGTAGAAAGGTATTCAATGAAACTATTATTCTGCCTACCACGCTGAATTCAAAAATGTGTAATGTTACCCATGTTTTATTCAATTGGCCTATTAGGTAAAAATATAATAGCATAAGGCCTGGAGTGATAGTATAACCAGTAGGGCATTTGCCTTGCATGTGGCAAGGTACATTCCTAGGTACAATATCCAATATCACATTTTGTCCCCTGACCACCACCAAAGTTGATTCCTGAGTGTGGAGCAAAGAGTAGGCCATTAGCACTGACAGGCCATAGCCTGTCTCCCCTGACCAAAAAAAAAAACACTTTCTTAAATATTCTGGAGTTTTTGGAATGTATGGCTTATTTACAGCTGCACAGAACCTCCAAACTCTATTAGTACTGACATCCCAGTGGGAGCACACTAAATTAGATGGGAAAGTAACATAGATGCCAACTAAGCTCAATAAACAAAAACATTAACACAGAAGGCTCAGCTAGCAACAACAGCGTGACAAACTCTCAGGCAAGACTTATTGTCCACATAGTGAGATACAAAAATTTTTACAATTTTTCTTTTACTAAAGTATTTTTTTGATAATTGCGTTAGCCATCTAGTTATAACAAGCAATATAAAATAAATTATTTTGTGCCTGCCATGGACGCAGACTTGGGGTGTGGTCAGGAAAATGGGAACAATGGTGGATGAAATATCACCCTGATAGTGGGATTGGTGTTGGAATATTGAATGAATGTCTGTAACAACTCTATCATAAACAACTTTGTAGACCATGGTGTTTAAATATGGGGTCACAACTAAAACAGCTAAAATACCAAATTGAATATGAGAATTTTGACATTTTGTATTGAAGAGTGGAATTTTTCTGTCTGCTGTCACAAGATATCTGTGGATTTTGTATATTTGAAAATCTAGTAGGGACAAGACTAAAAGAATACCTTCACAAATCATCAATGATGTCGGTTTAGAGTCTTCTAGTGGCTTGTAATATTAAACCCAGTTTTCAATGAAAAAAATTATTATTCTAGTCTATTTTTCCCCCTCTATATGTAAAAGTACTTTCTTTAGGGGCTGGAGTGATAGCACAGCAGGTAGGGCATTTTCCATGAAGTGGTCGACCCAGGTTCCAGGTTCGATTCCGAGCATCCTATATAGTCCCCTGAGCACTACCAGGAGTAATTCCTGAGTGCATAGTGCAGAGCCAGGAGTAACCCCTGAGCAGCATCACTGGGTGTGACCCAAAAAGAAAAAAAAGGTTTTTTTTTTTTAAAGTCTATTTTTTTATCAAATCAAGCATTTTATGAATTTTTTTATTGAGGACAACAGTAATAGTCTTTTCCCACTTATTGAATAGCTGCCCAGTTGTGTCTGCATTTTATTCTTTCCTTTTACAGTTTCAAAACAGAAAATATTTGTAATACCTATAGTGTAGAAACCACATAACTCCTTCTTTTCTGTTTCCAAGACAATAATCCATAACAGAAGAGGCTATTGATATAAACCAAATATAATTGCTCAAGGAATGTAGTAAATGAAGAGCAAATACTTTTTTTTTGAATTCCACTTTATTTTTATTGAATCACCATGAGTTACACTTTCAAAGCTTTCGTGTTTGAGTTTTAGTCATACAATGATCAAACACCCATCCTTTCACCAGTGTACATTTTCCACCACCAATGTCCCCAGTATCCCTCCCTCCCCTCACCCTGGTGTCCCACCCCTCTCCCTGTCTCTATGGAAGACAGTTTCCCTTTCATTCTTTCTCTCTACTTATAGGCATTATGGTTTGCAATACAGATAATGAGAGGCCATCATGTTTGGTCCTTTATCTACTTTCAGCACACATCTCTCATCCAAAGTGATCCCTCCACCCATCATTGACTTGGTGATCCCTTCTCTATCCCAGCTGCCTTCTCCCAGAGCTCTTAAGGCAGGCTTCCACCATGGAGCAATCTACTTGGCCCTGCCTCTACTGTCCTTGGGTGTTAGTCTCATGATATTTTATATTCCACAAATGAGTGTGATCATTCTATGTCTGTTCCTCTCTTTCTGACTTATTTCACTTAGCATTATATTCTCCATGACTATCCACTTATAAGCAAAATTCATGACTTCATCTTTCCTAATAGCTGCATGGCATTCCGTTGTGTAGATGGACCAAAGTTTCTTCAACCAGTCATCTCTTCTCCGGCACTTGGATTGTTTCCAGATCCTGGCTACTGTGAACAGTGAAGAGCAAATAACTTTACCATCAACACTGTCACCAACTCAGAATATGAAAACAATAATAGTCACCAAAAAAACTATTTTCTAAATTTTAAGTGAAAGGTTAATAAAAAAAGTATGGAAGTTTTATGCTATTTTATAAAATTGTCTACTAAGATATCTTATGATCCTAAAATATCTAGCTTTATGGAACGTTTAAAAATATATATTCTGTACTTGCTGGTTTCTAAGTTGATTATTAAGTGAGACCAGCAAGAAAAGGGTGTAATTTTGTTCAATTATCCAGGCATGGTTTTTCTCCCCAGGAAGTAAACTATTTAGACTTGGCAGAACCACATCCCCTCTGGGCAGCTCCCTGACGCACCTAATAGCCAAATACAACTGACAGATAACTGATGCTGTTGGACATCCTTTGCTTTGTGTGAAAGCAGTGTGGTTGATTACAGTAACAAGGCAATACTAAAGAACACAGCATGATGTCTTGACAAGTCCTTTAATTAAAAGACCTTGGGAAGAATCCTGGCTCCACCATTACTGACTAGGCTGGCTATTTTCAGTAAATCGCTTCATTGCATTTTTACTTCAGTGTCTCTAATAGTTAAACATGCATTTGCCTGCCTACTTACTTTATGGTCCACTTTTAGATGACTTTCCCTGGAGAGTATGGGTGCAGGGGGAAAAAAAACAACAGCTATTTTCTGAAAGTAAATAGAAACCCCAGTGTAATTAAGTAAAATAAGGAGATGGTTAGGAAGAGCATTACAAGATTCCAGGACTTAGAAATATGATGAAAACTAAGACTGCACAATACCAAAACAAACAGATATCTTAATAATTACATTATGCTGAAGAAGTGAGTTTCATAAGCATAGTTTTTCAACTACTCACAGAAACCATGGTGGGAACAGGAGAAGTTTAAAGTTTGGAGAAAACTTGAGAGTTGAGGAGAATAAAACAATAGTAGCGAGAATGGAGTAAGAGTAGAAAAAACTGGTTGCTAGAAACGATTACTATGCAGATGGTAGGGGAAATTCCTCCTAAAAATAATATTTCAAGAAATAAAACACCCACCATTTGCAGAAATTTTTATTACAGGTTAGGGGTACCCCTGGCAGCACTACAGGGCTACTCCCAGCTTTGTGTTCATGAGTTCACTCCAAAGCTGTTGGGCATTCTTTGCTTTGTGTGAAAGCTTTTTTCTTGGGACTGTGTGCCACAGATTAGTCTAAAGTCAACTGCAGGGGCTGGAGCAATAGCACAGCGGGTAGGGCATTTGCCTTGCACGTAGCCGACCTAGGTTCGATTCCTAGCATCCCATATGGTCCCCTGAGCACTGCCAGGAGTAATTCCTGAGTGCATAAACCAGGAGTAACTCCTGTGCATTGCCGGGTGTGACCCAAAAAGCAAAAAAAAAATAAAGTCAACTGCATGTATGAAAAGTACTTAAATCTCTGCATTATCTCTCTCTGGCCACTTATAAGAAACTTAATAAACATTTTAGAAGCTGGAGTAATAGTTATACAGGGAACATTATTTGCCTTACATGTGGACAACCCAGGTTCAATCCCTAGCCTGCCAAGAGTGATCCCTGAGTGCAGAACCAGAAGTAGACTCTGAGCACAGACAGGTGTTACCCCCAAACCAACATATAAACATATATATATATGTGTATATATATATATAATTATTGGAAAACCAGCAGAACTGTACTACTATACAAGAAGGGAGACATCCACGACAATGGCAACTATCGCCCAATCTGCCTATTTTCTGTCATCTACAAGCTATTCACTTGAGTCATCCTCAATAGGATTGGCAGAACACTAGATGAAGGACAACCATGTGAGCAAGCCGGGTTCCGCAAAGGATTCAGCACCATTGACCATATCCACACGATAACCAAGCTCATTAAGGTTTCTCGGGAGTTCAAGATGCCGCTCTGTCTAATGTTCATTGATTTAAAGAAGGCCTTTGATTCTGTTGAGACAGAAGCGGTCATTGAAGCCCTAGCCAATCAGAGTATTCAAACTCAATACATCAGGATCCTCCATGAGCTGTATTACAGATTCACTACCAGAATCTCACCATTCTACAAAGAAGTAATCATTGATGTCAAGAGAGGGGTTCAGCAGGGTCATACCCTTTCACCGAAACTCTTCAGTGCTACCCTTGAGAACATCATGCGACAACTGGAATGGGAAGGAATGGGAGTGAAGATAGATGGTCGGCAATACACCACCTCCGCTTTGCTGATGACATTATTCTAATAACACCAAACATTAGCCAAGCGGCACAAATGCTGGCCAACTTCAACCGTGAATGTGGAAGGGTCGGACTACAGCTGAATCTTACGAAGACAATGTTTATGAGAAAGAGCCTCATTCCTGACACTCCATTTGCTCTCAACGGAGCTACCATCTCCGAATGCAAGTTATGTGTACCTAGGTCGAGAAGTCAACATAATGAATGACCTGACACCTGAGCGGCACAGGAGGAAGAGAACGGCTTGGAATGCCTTCAAGAGACTCGAAGAAATAGATAAGAGGACGAAGAACCTCTGGCTCCGGGCACATCTCTTTGATTCCACTGTTCTTCCTGCATTAACGTACGCCTCAGAGACCTGGATCCTATGAAAACAGGAAGTAGAATGCTATTCAGGTCTCCCAAAGAGGAATTGAAAGAGCTATGCTTGAAGTATCATGTTTCACTCAAATGAGAAAAAGAATCTGGAGTTCTGACCTCTTTTGACAGTCAAGAATCAGGGATGCTTTCTCGTTTGCCAAGGCATCAAAAATCAGATGGGCTGGACACGTAATGAGATTTAGAGATGACTGCTGGACTAGAGTGGCTACTGACTGGATTCCACAGGATGTCAAAAGACCACATGGTCGCCCACCTACCAGATGGTCAGACTTCTTCATCAAGATCATTAACGATCGGTTTGTGGTACTTCATGTTCCTAGAATGAACAGATGCTATTGGGCTACACTAGCACGCGGCAGAGACAAATAGAGACATTACTGGCGCCCACTTGAGCAAATCGACAATTAACGGAAAGTCAAGTGATCAAGTGTTATTTTTTTCATAGTCATTCATCTTTTATATTTACCATATCTTGTCTCCTACCAGTAAATACATCAATAAGAAATTTTTGAAATTTTTATTTTATTGAGTAATTCAAAAGGTAGAAATTTGGTGAGATATTTTGGCTAATTCTGGAAAAAAATGACTGATGTAACTTGAAAGGCAGCAATTAAAATGCAGTGCAATTTGCAGAATATATTACCAAAAAATTGCTTTATTAATTAGTACCTTGATGCATATAAAGTCTGAATATTCAAAAGATAAAATGGAGATTTAACATATTTAATGTGTGTAATTCGATATGCCAGACACAGTGACAATAAAGTCTCCAATGGAGACGTTACTGGGCCCGCTCGAGCAAATCGATGATCAACGGGAGGGCCTTTACTTTACTTTACTTTACTAACCTGATGCTAAAACGCTCTATTTCTCCCAAAGTGATATACAAAGAGAAGGCTGGCAAGGAAAGAAAAAATTACATCAGTATGATATACTATATTGGATAAATGAATCCATTTTCTACTCTTCCCTTTTTTCTTAAGTATTAGAAACCCACCTGCATGCCTTAGCAGACCACATTCTTCATGCACAGGGCAGCAAGGCATGATCATCTAACTAAAAGTGGGCCAAGGAAGGACATCTGAGAAGGTCTTTGTTATAAGACTGGCGGGGTATGGTGCCGCCTGCAGGTCAATCTGTACCTGTGAGGCAAATGCATCCGCAGCCTGATGGCACTGTCAGACTTTCAGATACCCCTAAATTACTGCTGTACTTTGGCCAGACCCTAAAAACTTGGGACCAAGTTTACCAATAAAGTAAACGGCCAAAAGTTAGGTATGTGGGAGACACACCCACAGACCACCTCTAGCCCAGCTATATAATTGGAGGCATGGTCTCTCTGGTTCCTGATCGAACTGCTTAATGGCCATGATCCCAGAGACTCAGAAAGGAATCTCAGAACCCAAAGGCTTTTGGCAGAAATGCGTCCTGTTCCTGCAGTAGGTTACTGGTGCTGGGCCACTCCAGGTGGGAATAGGTTTCATGCCTTGGCCTGTTCCCCCTGGCGGCGCAGTGACCACCATCGCCCAGAGGCCACTGGACAGTCAGGTTTGGGCCTGCAGTGACGAGATACGTGGGCCCTCACCAGATGGGGGTGGAGCCGGCCCTTTCCTCCCCATTCCAACGAGACCCCCGAATTGCCACCTACAAATGGCCTCTCTGGCTCCTGATCAAGCTGCTTAGCGACCATGATCCCAGAGACTCAGAAACAATTCTCAAAACCCAGTGACTTTTGGCAGAAATGCATCGGGACTGCATACAAGGTGACTGCCGTCTCAGAGCTTATTGGAAAGCCAGGTATGAGCCAGCAGTGACGGGGCAACTGCAGTCTCATGGGAAGGGGGCAGTACCGGCTAGTCCTTCACTCCCTACCGAAGTCACGAGTTGCCCCCAACGAGAGGCTCTCCGGCACAGCCATGGCTCCAGAGGCCAAAGAACTTAATCCAGAGCCGGAAATCTTGTGGCAGAAAAGTGAATGGACCATGCGTTAAACTATGGTGCCATGCCTCCCGGGGAGAGAAAGGGTGTTGCTCCCTTCCACCTTCCCCCCCCCCCCACCTGCAAGATGGCCACCGCCTCAGAGCATATTGGAAAGCCAGGTATGAGCCGGTGGTGATGGGGCAACTGCAGTCTCATGGGAAGGGGGGAGGTACGGGTTCGTCCTTCACGCCCTACCAAGGTCACAAGTTGCCCCCCACAAGCAACTCTCTGGCACGGCCATAACACCAGATGCAGATGCACAGAAACCAATCTCGTAATTATCTGGCTCTTTGCAGAAATCTAAAATCATTATATGATTCTCATAACCAAATATAGAAAACAAAGTATGTCACAATGCCTTTTCAGCAATTCTGATTGTTGGGAGGGATATTCTGAAAAACAATGGTGCATCTTTTGTCGAAATAATGAATGTAATCAATGTAGAGAAGAGTTAAGTAGTGGAAGGGGGGTATATTGGGGTTCTTGGTGGTGAAAAATGAGTACTGGTGAAGAAAAAGGTGTTTGATCATTGTATGACTGAGACTTAAACCTGAAAGCTCTGTAACTTTTCCCACAGTTATTCAATAGATAAATATAAGAAGAAAAATAAATAAATAAAATTATGGAACAAAAAGTAAGGTGGATTTCATGCCCAATTCAATCAGCTAATCAGTGGCTGAATAAATATCAGTACTCCTACATAAAAAAAAAAGGCTAGGTTGCTATCACTTCCATACAAGAAACCACAATGCCTTCTACTTTTCTGTTCCCTTTTCTATGACCAGAAAACAATAAAAGCTAGATTACCTTGTGCCGAGAGATGAAAGCTACACGAAGCAGATGCAAAGTGTGTGTTTTTTACTTGGTTTATATAATACTGATGGGTAACAGAATGAACATTATCCTAGTTTTGGAGTCTTTTTAGCGAGTTTAGACTAGATCTTAATATGAAAAACTAGTATCAAAGTAGACTTTTACTGTAAAAATATTCCAACATATGTTGGTAGTGGGATTGGTGCTGGAAGATTTAAATGCCTGAAACTACTATATTATGAACAACTTTGTAAAGCACAGTGTTTAAGTTTAAAAAAAAAAAGTTCTGACATATATAGCCCTGCCTAAATGGGAGTTTTGATAAGAGTGAGTATACAAATAGTGCAGACTAGGAAACCAGTACCCCCTTTTATGGTAAAACAGTTAATAAAACTGTTGCCAATGGTAACTTAGCAGGCCATCATACTTCCACCAGGCTGGCACTTCCTAAAAAAATGGTTACATAAATTCACCACACTCATGTTTGGGCTGTTTTTGCAGCTTTTACCAGTGGGCTGTAAAACAGAGATGAAGTCAGGCAAGAATTAATCAGTTTAAAGCAGAGATGAAAAGGGATCTAACTCTGCTCTACTCTCGGCAGGTGGCCTTTAATCTAAACTGACTAAGGGATTACTAATTTGGAATCCCAGACTGTCTCTGTAAACAAAATAACAGTAAAATTGTTACTCAGGACTTTGTTCAAGAGCTTCTCTTGGGTGTTCAGAACCAGGAATTTGAGCAAATCCCGGTATAAAATCAGATTAAGAGTATTGTTTTCCCACTGTGGTAGCCACTGTTAATTCTAGGGATGGGGAAATGATAGCATTGTCAAGTTATAGCCACATAAAGCTTTTGGCAGTGGTTTCTTTCACAAGCTGTAATCAAATAGACCAGGAATTACCTATGCTTTTGAATAAATCACATTGCCAAATACCTTGTAAGAGTAAGCAGTAAAAGTTTATGCTTATTTGATTCTAAAGTTTCTATGGAAATGCTAATCCTGCATCTTCAACAGGCTGAGAAATGTGTTTGGCATTTAGCTCAGAATTGAGGATTCTTTGTCTATCATCACATTTAACATAGGAAAGGTGAGATTTCCAATGTGGCCCATAGATATGTTCCAAGGGATTAAGGACAAAAAATAAATCTCTTGAAGGTCAATTTCAAGATCTCAAAAGGACAGTGGACATGGAGTACCCTGGAGAGAGAAGTCAGCATTTTATCAAGGATTTCACTGACTCAGATGCCAGTGAAAGGAGTCTTAACAATTTCCACCCACTAAGGTTTCAGTATTTCCATAGTCAGGTGGTTTTGTGTGTTTGCCATTTTTCTTTTTATCACATAGGAATTCATGTTGTACTTATTCTGGTTGTATTATATTGTTGCATATCAGTGTATTTGTATATTGTTTGTGGAGACATGAAGCTTGAGGTGAAACCCAGAACACACTATTAACAATACTCAACTGACTGAGTGTTTTAGTACGAGAGTTCAAGAATATAATATTGCTTTGGGCCCTGCAGTGCCAGTGACCCGTGAGGATCATCCCAGCAGGGCCCAGAGATCTTTAGAGCCATTGAAGGAATACTCTGAAAGTCATGTGGTGCTGGGGATCAAATTTAGGCCTGGCACATGTAAGGCATGCACCCTAACTCTGGTACTATCTACCCAGCCCCTGTGGTACATAATTTATTTAGAAATTCACATATAATCGAATCAGAAGCACTATCAGAACTCGTGAAAAAAAAAATTCTGTATCATGTAAGATTTTAGAGTTTGATATAAACTGGACAGCTCATCCTTATACAAGAGGAGTGACCCTTATATGGTGATAGAAATAAGAGTTAATCACGATCACGATCATCCTGTTGTTCGGCGATTGCCTTGAGCAGTAACGTCTCCTTCTTCCTAGCCCTGAGATTTTAAAAGAGCCATATTCAATGCTCTTTCAGGCTTAGGAGAATGAGACCCATCATTGTTACTGGTATTTGGCATACTGAGTACAACACGGGAAGTTTGCCAGACTCTGCCATGTAGGCAGGATACTTTCGGTAGCCTGACAGGTTCTCCAAAGTAAGAACAAGATAGTAAGATGTCGCATGGCCGCAAATGCGGCCGCACGCTTCCAGGAGCTGGATTTTATAGTCTCTGGGTCTTGGCCGTTGATGGGACCAACCTGGCGCTGGCGGCAGCTGGTGGGTGTGATGCCTACCTACTGGAAGATGGGGATCTGGGTGGAAAAGGCCCAGTCCCAATCCGAGCAGGCTTGAAGATCTCAGCCCCAGGACCCGCATGCCTGGTTTCTTCTGCCGGTTCCTTCATGCATGAGGCTTGTCCGGATGTGTGGAGAGTGGTCTCAGCATGGCTGTGGCTGGTTCTGGAGGTCTTCGGCTGCTGGGGCTCTGCTCTGGGGGGAAGGGGAGGGAAACTCAACCCGCCCCCCTCCAAGGGGCCCTGGTGAGGACAGCCAGGAGTGGGGGCAGGAGACTCTGAGTAAATAGAGTTATCATAAAAATGGGCAATGGTAAAAATATGCCCTAGTATTCAATATACTTTCATTAATTTTAATTATATAATACACTAAAATTTTAGCAAATCAGTAGCTGTTCAAGTGGAAATGAAATTTTTTAGCCTTATTTGGAGCTGACTGTGGTCACGGTAACTCTGAGCTAACATTTACCTAATAAGGCATTTGCCTCATCCAGATCTCTTTGCTAAGGCAACTTAATCGTCACTCAAGAAGGAGAGCACTTCTCCCGCATTCAAAAGGAATGACACAGGGAGGTATTTAACTATTTCCAGGAATAACAACAGAGTGCAAAATAATAAAATATACATGTATAAATAGTTTATAAGGCAAAGTTACTATTATCTTTGTTGAAGACAGTGAAAAGGAAAGGTTTGGAGTTCTTTTCCACAAAATTAGTAAAGAGTAAGTGAGATAGATGTACTATGAAAATTGTTTTTGACCACATGTCTATAGTTTAGCTAGTGAATTTTTGTTTGGATTTTTATCATAGAACCAAACCAGACATGTAGTAGCTTCTTTGTTAACTGAATGGAAACCTCAAAAATGAGATTGATGGCAAAACTGATAGGGTAAACTGTGTTGTGAGCCTAACATTTAGTTCGGTCGCAGAAAAGCTTCTTTTTGGTGTGTGTGTGTGTGTGTGTGTGTGTGTGTGTGTGTATGTGTGTGTGTGTGTGTGTGTGTGTGTGTGTGTGTGTGTGTGGTGAGGGGAGGCATGGATAGGGAGCGGGTGCACACCCAACTGTTCTCAGTACTTTCTCCTGCCTCTGCTCTCAGGGATCACTCCTGGTGGGTTCAGGGGTGATATGAGGTGCTTGTGATTGAATCCAGTCAGCTGCATTCGGGGCAAGTTCCTACTATACTATCTTTCAGACAAAATTTCAGTTGCAAAAAGTTTTAACTTTCAGAAAAGGAGAGCCAAGAAAACACGGCTATAAAACTTTTGAATGAATCATCACAGCAAAAACATGTATACTCAGAAGGCACAAAGGAAAATATGAGTAGTTAGTGATGTAACTCAATGGTGGAGCACTTGTCTTGCATCTGTGAGGCTCTGTATTCAATCCTAGTGACAGAAAAAAATTTAAAAAGAAGAAAGAAAAAAAATATGATCCCTTTTACTGCATGGGGATATGTAACAGACATAGTAGCCACAATAAATGATAAATAGAAGCTTATAGAAGTGGAAACTAACAGGGTTAAATTATGGTTGCACAAATACTAATTTCTTTCATTTAAAAGTACTACTTCCAAATCAGTGAAGACAGTAACAACCAAACAGAAAAAATGATCCGAGGAAGTAAACACATAGACTACAGAAAAGAAGGAAAGTGAACAAAAATAATTTTAAAAGATTTTCTATGATACTCAAATACATTCAAAATAAAATTAAAACATCACCCTTTTGTCTATCTACCAAACTGATAAACGTTGAAACATAAAAGTGTGAGTGGACATTAGAAAGTAAGGCTCTGTTAATGTCTGAATACGCTGGTCTGAGTTTTTGCTCTAAAGCACAGTATTAGTTTTTTGGGGGGGGTTTTGTGCCACACCCAGCAGTGCCCAGGTCTTAGTCCTGGCTTTGTGCTCAGGGATCATACCTGGCAGGCTTGGGGTCCATAAAGGATGCCAAGGATCAAAACTGGGCCAGCTGCTCAGTCGCCCGCATGCAAGGCAAATGCGCTACCCAATGTATTATTGTTCTAGCCCCACAGTATTATTTTTGTAATAAAATAAAATAAAATAAACCTGAACTACACATGACGAGGGGGCAGTGACGAAGGGTCATTGGCACTTTGGTGGTGATGAGGTAGAGTAACGTTGTACATCAATGCCATAATCTTTAACTCTACTGTAACCATGCTAACAAAACTATGCTTTTTTTATTTGACAAAGAATTGGATTTTAATGGTTTAGTGAAAAATGTAACTCAACATGTGAAAAAAAATTCAAATGCACAGAAAAAAAATTACTGTTGCACATACAAAATTGTTATTATTTCTTGAGGAGAAAAAAGAAAGAAGAAACAGCCTGAATTTTTATTTGCAGAAGAGAATGAAGGAATTCATATAAAGTATACCAAAGTTAAAAGAAATTGATATTTTTTAGTATCATCATGACTAAAAAGCCCAAAGCTATAATTTTGAGTTGAAAGTAAAGAAAGTAACCAAGCTACAGAATAGGTATATGTCATTACACATAACTTATATAAAGTTTAAAAATAAAATTAAACCACATATTATTTATGAATATATAATTTAAAAAAAACATAACGATGACAGTAGTTATATCTGGGAAACAAGAAGATGGTGATTCTAGGTAGTTTCTAAATTCTTTGTCATAAATATTTTTTCTGGACATAAATATTTGAATTATATATTTTTTAATTTTATTAATTTAATTTTTATTAGTGAAACACCATGGGGTACAGTTGTAGACTTACAAACTTTTGTGCTTGGGTTTCAGTTATACAATGATGGAGTACCCATCCCTCCAACAGTGCCCATTCTCCGCCACTAATGATCCCAGTAACTGGCCCACCTCCCCAACCCGTCCCCCTCTGCCCTGCCTCTGTGGCAGAGCATTTATAATTTTTTTAATACGCCTAAGGTCAAAATAGATACAGGGATTAAGGCACTGACTATCCTTATATTCAGCCAATCCCTACTGGATCCCGCTCTACCACATGTGGTCCCTGAGCACTTCCAGGTGTCACTGTTGAGCACTGAGACAAGATTTGTCCCTGAGTACTTCAAGGTCTGGTCCAACACCCCTGTCAGAAACAAATTTTTATTAAATATATGCAATAATCAAAATCAAAGATGTTAAGGTAGCTATCTATGTAAGAGAGCTATGTTTTCCCATATATACTGACATCCTAATACATCATTAAAGGAAAGGAAAAAACAAAAGTTTCAGATATTAGCAAAAGTCAGTCTCATTTCTCCTATATAATTTGAAAAGTACATATTCTAGCCCAGTCTTTCCCTGGTGGGGTTTTTTTGGGGGGGTGGGGATTGGTGGAAGGAAGGCCTGCAACAGTTGGAATGATCAGGGAGGCAATAGTAGTCTCTGGTGTAACTGGCGGTTGCTTTCTGCTTCTTAGTTTAAAGATTGTAGATTTCCAGGGAAGTACTGAATAATTTTTTTTTTTTCTGAAAAGGGGGCATAAATCAAAAAAATTTGGGAATCTCTGCTTTATTCAGTCAGAAGTGCTCCAGTTACTTTTGCCTTGGAAAGTCATTCAGATTATCCATATTTACTAAAACATAATTTTTGGTAATCTCATTTCATCTCAAGAGGTTTACTAAATAATTTTTCACAGCAGAAGACATCTGCTTCCACATATTTTTTGTAATGTTTAGGGTTCAGTTTCAATGAAAAACCCACTGTAGATTTTAGCATTAAACATTTTATCACTCTGGTTCATCAGTTAATACTGAAATGGCTGTCATACGTTTTACAAAGTTTAATGTAGAAAGCATGTATACTTGTACAGTGACACCAGTTTTGTATTGAGAAGGTAAGCACCAATGTATATTGAATTAAAAGAAAAGAAAACCAACATTGATTTTAAATCTCATACAGTGAAGTGAGTTTAAATTTAAACGCCTACATATGTCCAGTGGATTCAAAGCCACACTTCATGTAGTTTACTGTCATGAGAGAAAAATAAATGAATCATAAACATATTTCATGAAGACATACACAAAAGCCAATGAACCTATAATACCTGTGTATGTTCATTAGGAACTATCTGAAAGCAACCACTTTCCTTGGCAGCACCAAGTATGATACTGGTGAAGATGAGGTGCCACTAGAACTTTTCTCTACTGCTGCTGTTGTCTTTGAAAATATTTCACTTTCTGTTAAAAGAAATATACAAATTCCTTGTAACCCAGAAATTACAATATAGAGAGCAACAGAAATCCATATAACAATGTAGGAGAGATATATGATTGAAACGTAATCATGAAAGCTTGTAAGTCTATTATTGTTTCTCACTGGTGATTCATCGAAAAAATAAATAAAATACACACACACACAAAAACAATATAGGAGAGTATATAACTGAAGGTAAAGGTAAAGGCCCTCCCGTTGATCGTCGATTTGCTCGAGCGGGCCCAGTAACGTCTCCATTGGAGACTTTGTTGTTACTGTGTCTGGCATAACTGAATCTATAATAATAAATTCCCTTTTATACGTTGGCAGAAAAAAATGCAGATACTGACTAGCAATTTCTTTGTATAATGCAATCAGTATAAGATGGATTAAAGGTATTATATTTTTCTGCAAACTTTGCAACTGGTGTTATGTTTTTTCCTCATTCATCCTGATGAGAAACACAGTCACAGTTATTTGACAGCATCAGTCCCTTATTAAGATACTGTTTCTCAGTATATGATTGACTGCTATTTGCATGGATTTCATCAGGTTTTCATGGTATCCTCAAAGTGACGATTTCAAATATTTTTCTTCTGCTTTGTATGCTATTTTCTGTTACGTATGAAAAATGAGTTTTTAAAATATAGTTAACATGACAAAAGCCATCCCATTTTTGGTGTGATTTGTGAAATTTCAATAATAAAAAGCAATACTTTTACAAAAATGCATGATGTAAAATATGTTTCCCTTATTCTGCACTGATTACAAAAAAAAGTACTGGATTAGAAAATAATTCCTACTAATTTACAGTGACTCAATCTAAGGTATTAATAATTCATGAACTAAGATTAATGTTGATGCTATTCAAATCATTCTGGAAAATGTCAACTCCTAGGTAAAAAGGTAAACAAAAATGACCTCATTTAGTGTTTCTTATTATCTGATATTGGCATTAGATTGACCTTTTGCTGCCATATGTTCTGTCAGACATTTTCTGATCATACATTCCTGGAGTTTAATTTGTCAAATAGGAACTGACATAGAGTTCTAACTGGAACATAAATGAGAAATCCTTAGAATGGTCAAAAAAATGATAAATGTCAGCATGTTTTCACTGGGACTCTGATCCACTAAAGATGCTAGGAAGACAGAAATTTATCTCTCCTCCATATTTAAGGCTTTTGTTACATATTATTGATCTCAGGAGTAGAGTTTAGACAGTAGGATGTAACAAACAATAGAGGCAGGCCGACAGTCGGGCATTCTAGAGGAAAGGGCAGCTCAGATAGAGAAGGGAGCACCAAATAAAGGGTGTTTGGAGGATCCTCCCAGGAGGGGAGATGCATGTCGAAAGTAGACTATGGACTGAACATGTTTGCCACTCAATGCCTCTTTTGCAGACCACAACACCCAAAAGGAGAGAGAGAACACAGGGGATTGCCCTGCCACAGAGGCAGGGGGGGATGGGGGATGGGGGTGGGGGGATATTATCCATGGTGGTGGAAAATGGGCACTGGTGGAGGGATGGGTATCTGATCATTGTATAATCAAACCCAAGCACAAAAATTTGTAAATCTACAACTGTACCTCATGGTGTTTCACTAATAAAAAAAAAAAATTTTTTAAAAAATAGAGGCAGGCCAAGGGGCTAGCTAGCTAGCTAGCTCAATGTGCTGAGCTAGTATACTAGTATACATACTTTGTATACTAGAGGTCAGATCCAATCCCTGTCACTCCATGGTCTTCAATCCACCAGGAATGATCCCTGAGCTCAGAACCAGAAAGAGTCCCCAGCACCATGACTCAAAAACAAGCAAACAAACAAAACAAAAACAAGTACAGAGGCAACTGAAGTAGGTTTGTCTTTGTTCACTGAGGAGAGATACTCTATAAAATAATCAAGAAGGCTTTTCTTCAAGACCATGATTCAGGTCCATAAATAAGAGGTAATAAGTCTGTCCCAGTTTTGTGTCACCAAACATAGAAGGAAGATTTTTAAAGATCCAGTAGAGAAATGGTCCTACCATAGGTCATTCGTTTGAAATGTTTGGGTTGGTTGACAAGATCTTGAGATGGAGGGCTACTCTGTAGAGTCCTTTGTTGCAATCAATAGCTTGTATTCCATGTCTTTACCTGACTTTAGGGGAAAAGTGAGAATTGAATCAGGTGTGCTGGGAAGCTTACTTGAATTCTCAACCTGACAGCTGAAAGATAAGTCTGTTTGACTCTAATTTGGAATCTAATTGTGTATATTCCACATGGCCATCATTTTAAAGAGTCCTTGTTGCTTGGAAGAGTAATGGCATTGAAAGGTGACGCCAGAACTACTTGTATGAATTTTCCCTAGCTGGACCTTTCTCCAAACATTTTATTTATTAAAAGAAACTTTTCATTTGTTTTACATACAAATTGCTTCAAATATATTAAAATTAAGGAAAATTACAAAATTTTAGGAATAGGAATTGTAATTGCTAAAAAGTGTACAGTTTTTAGGTGGGGCTATTGTTTTGTTTTTGACTTTTTTTTAAAGTCTCTGTTGTCCTGAGAATTGAGCCCAGCGTCTCATTTTTGGGAGGAATGCATACAGTGGAGCTACATACCTCAACCTGTTGTTTTTGCTTTTATTTCAGGAATATGAATGCCAGCAATGACACCACTATATATGCTTTTAGAGAGAACATTTGAGTATTTCTTTTCTCTAAGAACAAGTAAATTCAGTCTTTATTGCACTTGAGCACCACCTTTAATAATCAGAAAATATAAATCAGGTAGCTAGACCTGTTCATGGAGGCAGGAATTTCCCTGAACTGGCGATGCCTGAGTAAAGATAAGATGAGTGCCAGAGGTATGTGCTAATTTAATGAGTGTGTGTAACATTATTATGATAGCTGTGCATTAATGAAGATTAAAATCCAGAATAAGAATCTTATTCAGGAGAAGAAAATGGCTTAACTTCATTATATTGCTACTTGGCACATTAAAGTTGGCATATACCAAGAGTAGCTCACACTTGGATATGACTTAATTAACATACATGCAGTGCAATTGTCAATAGGATTTTCTTTCTTTCTCTTTCTCTCTCTCTCTCTTTCTTCCTTCCTTTCTTTCTCTCTCTTTCTTTCTCTCTCTTTCTCTTTCTTTCTTTCTTTCTTTCTTTCTTTCTTTCTTTCTTTCTCTCTCTCTCTCTCTCTCTCTCCCCCCTCCCTCTCTCCGCCCTCCCTCCCTCCCTCCCTCCCTCCCTCCCTCCCTCCCTTCCTTCCTTCCCTCCATCCTTCCTTCTTTCTTTAATTTTTGCAAACAATTTGTATTTAGGTCCTGGGATTTACAATATTGTTACTTGTACTTACTTGTCCTTTTCATGGATACATCATTCCCACACCACACCCTTTGCAGAGAGCCTGTTTCCCTCCTCCAGTGTCCCATATATCCTTCCCATATATTCCCTGGAAGTTTGGTTTTATGGACAAAATCTTCAGTTCTAATGAATTTGATCATTTGTTATTCCTTTACTATATTTCTTTTTTGTCTTATATTTGAGGAAGATTTTGTTTTTCTAAATTGTGGAGGTGATAACACATATAGGTGAATAAGAGCTAAACTCCTAGAATTCTACAAAGGATTACTCAAAAATAAATTGATAAAGAAAAAGATTTTTTTCATAGGCCGTATATTTTTAGCTATATAATTTTTTAAAATACTATTATGAGTAATTATGTGCTAATTTTAAGATTTATATAAAATAGATAAAATTTACAATGTAAAATTAGTAAGAGTGAAGAGAGTTAAGAAAAACTTTAGGAGAGAATTGAATTATAGCAGTGTGTTTTATTCTAAAAAGAGAATACTGGATATATGTTAGAAAATAACATAGATACTGCTAAGTGTCTGCATTAGTAATTAAAGGATTGATAAAAATCTTTGTGGAAATAAAAATAAAGTATTTTCTTAGTTATACAAGATTTGATATAAGTGACATGTTGATTTGTTATTGTAAATGTATAGCGTCCCTTAGTAGGATAGGAGTAAACAAACCTTTCACTCTAGTAGAGGCCAAGCATAAGCACCAAGAGTGAATGACACACTCAATGTCAAATGCTGAGTTTGTCTTACTTTTCCAAAAAGCTCTTTAAATGCTTTCTGCAAGACTAATTTTAAGACTTTGAATTCCCTAAATCATTACCTGCCCCTCAAGTTCTACTTTTTCCTGCTTGACTAAGGGCCATTAGGCAGATTTCTGGCCTCTGAGGCGTAAGCTGATGTTTTGGCAAATTGAGTTAGCTTTTGCTTTTCATATATATATATATATATATATATATATATATATATATATAGTCACTTCTTCCTTGTTGCTGCTACCTCATCTCCTATCTGGAATGTGAATGTATCACTGGAGGTAACTACCATGGTAGGTACCGTTTTGTAACCATAAAAGCAAGTGAGTGGAAGGCAGAAAGCCATAGGCTATGAGTAATAATATAGGAGGATACAAGGAACGTTGGAGGTTAATGTTGTGTTCACTCTTCTAGCCTAAATGGTGTAATAAACTTACTCTGAAATCTCATGTTCTAACAGGGGTTAGGAGGAATGGCTAACGGCTGGAATCAAGAACAAGTATGTATGGGTCAGAGGGTAGGTAAGACAGAGAAGGAAACAGTATGACAGTAATAGCTGGGAATGATCACGATAAACAAGAACTATGTGTTAAAGGGATATTCCTAATAACCTTTCAGTATATGTATTGCAAACTGCAATGCCCAAAAGGAGAAAGAAAGAGAGATAAAGAAAGACAGACAGACAGAGAGAAAGAAAGGAAGGAAGGAAGGAAGGAAGGAAGGAAGGAAGGAAGGAAGGAAGGAAGGAAGGAAGAGGAGGAGGAGAAGAAGAAGGAGGAGGAGGATGGAAGAGGAGGAGGAGGAGGAGGAGGAGGAGGAGGAGGAGGAGGAGGAGGAGGAGGAGGAGGAGGAGGAGGAGAGTGCTTTCCATAGAGGCAGGCTGAGGTGGGGGATGAGGTGATGGGAGGGAAACTGGAGACACTGGTGCTGGGAACTGTAAACTTGTGGAGAGATGGGTGTTGGAACACTGTATGACTGACTGAAATCCAATCATATACAGTTTTGTAAGGGTCTATCTCACAGTGCTTCAATTAAAAAATTTTAAATAAAATTAAAAAATATATATACTCTTGACCTGCAACTAAATAAATAAATAAAATCTCATATCCTGGAATTAAATTGTGTGGTGCTGCAAAGTCCATATAAGTAGAAAGGTATTTTGAAAATACACAAGTATTTTGAGTAAGCAGATTCAAATTCTCTTCTCCACTCCTCTCCTATGGTAGAAGTTATACTCTCAGCACATGGAAGTACTAACTAATCTGAAGAGTCGTGCTTTTCATATTCTGATGAATATTTATTTAAAGCTATTTACACCATCTGCAGGTTGACTTTAGGTTGACCTTGCGACCACTCACTACAGCAGACCTTGCAAGCTCCCCGTGATGTATTCGATATGCCAAACACAGTAACAACAGTCTCTAATGGAGACATTACTGGGCCCGCTCGAGCAAATTGATGAACAACGGGAGGACAGTGAGTGACACCATCTAGCACTTCTGACTAACATTCCCCCCACTTTCAGGGACTTCATCTTGGACAAACAAGCTGGATGTTAATATTCCCATTCTTCTTTACTGTTCCTGAGAGGCAGCTAGGAGACCATAGAGCCACCTGTCAGGTGCTAGTAGACCAGACTGAGGAGCTAGTGACACGGTGCTATGGAATGCACTGGAGTGAGAAGAGACGTAGATCATCCAGTTACAGAGGTACCCGAGCCAGGTGCTGGCAATGTCTTCCAGAGCCAGCAGCAGCAGTGTGGGCACAGCAGGCTGTGCTGGCATTACCCATGATGACTGCCCAGGCGTCTGGAGCCGCTCATCCATGAAGGAAGTTGTGGTCTGATTTAGCTCTGCAGCCCCCTAGCCTGGGCTTTCTGTCCCTGCAAATTCAAAGAGTTGTCCAAATATTCTTATACTCTTGTTCTCTTTTATTCTCTGGAACTAATTTCAACTATTAGCTGCTCAGACCCCTGGCTACTCCAAACAAGCCAAAGAGTTAGCTAGGAGGACTTTTTGAAAGGAAATATGGTTTTTCCATGGAGTCACTTCTATTTCTGACCCCAGCAAGGGCTATTATTCTGGAACATTGGTACAAAAAGTTCAGAAAGTTCCATGATCTCAGAAGAACTAAAATTGCTTTCGTCGGTAATTTTACTATCTCAGAAATCTAAGACTGAGCCAACAGTTTCTCCTTCAAAGTGTAAAGTGATTTGTTGTCAGAGTTTCTTGAGACAGAAAAAGAAAAATCTGGCATTCTAATGAGGAGTGTAGAAGCAGCATAAGAAAGGAAAAGTGAATTTTTTTTAGTGTTCTAAATTTTAATGTATAAACTGATGGTGTGTTTAGGGCTAAAATAACAAAGGAAAATGATATTTATTATCTCATTAGTAAAATAACATATTATTATCTTTCTTTGGGAGGTGAAGGGAGCAGTTTCTTCCCAACAGTGCTTGGATGCACAGATGCCATTCCCAGCAGCATTCGGCCCAGCAAGGGCCTAATAGCATCTTAGGTGCTAGGGACCCCCATACAATATTGCTTAGCATATCAGTTATGGTGACCACCTGGAGCCTAACTACAGTGCTCAAGGTGAGTGAGGTGTCCAAGATCCAATTTTGGAGCCTGGTATGTGTGAGGCATAAGCTCCAACACATTGAGCTATCTCCTCAGTTTAGATAAAAAAAAAAACATTTTTTTGGTTTTGTTATTATAAATAGGCATCATTGTGTATTTTACTTCCCCTGAACTTGGTACTATACTGTGAAGAAGATAGTTTTGAAATATTGTACATATATACAAATGCACTGTCTTTGTGTAAACATATGTATAGTTTCTAAGATATTAATATCAAGCTGCAAAAGAATTCCAGATACATAACACTATCTGTGTTTATGCCAAAGATTTACCAGTCACATGAATGATCGGCCTGGTAAGGAGGCTAAATGTTCTGCCTGGACTAGAATGTATACAGACACAGCTGCCAAGACTGAGATTTGTGTCTCCATCCACTGGCACACACTCTTGCCAAATACCTTTGCTTAATCTTTGTTTAGTCCTGTCCTTTGATGTTTTAGCAGTGCCATTTTTATACTTTATTTGGAATGAATTATGTGTGAGATGAAAACACATAGTGGACACAAGCCTAAGCTGAACTCCTTAAAGCTATAGTATGAAGTCTTGCATGTGTACCTGGGTAAACTCAGCTGACAGATGTCATTTACTTGCTTGTCCAAAAGTGACTTTAAATGATAAGATATTTTGATATAAAACTCAAAAAGATCTATAAAACGTTTGAGAGTATATTTCTTTTAAAGTAAATTAACAAGAGTAAAATCTATTAAAATGTTCATTTTTCTGAATACAACATAAATACTGGCCTATAGTTCTATCCTGAAGAACTATAATAAAGGAAAATTTTTTATCTCTGTGAATACAGCACTGTAGCACTGTCCTCCCATTGTTCATTGATTTGCTCAAGGGGCACCAGTAATGCCTCTATTGTGTGAATTGTTACTGTTTTTGTTATATTGAATACGCCATGGTAGCTTGTCAGGCTCTGCCATGTTGGCGGGATACTCTCGGTAGCTTGCTGGGCTGTAAATATACTAGATTTAAATATTCTTGTGCTTGGGTTGGTGTGCAAACTTTTTTTTTTTTAAGAAACACACTGTAATTGCACGGACTGGTAGTTTCTTTAAAAAATACTTTTGCTTGTTATTTTAAAAAATTTCAGTTATTTTTGGTTTATTCACATTTCTATAAACATTATTAAAGTCATTTTCAGAATACTTTCATCACCCTAAAAAGACTACAAACTTATTAGCAGTCACTACCCATTTCCCCCCCAACCCTTCTTTCTCCCTGCCCAGTCCTACACTCTCCCAAATATCCTTTCTGTGTATATTTACCTGCACTAGACCTTTTGTGTCCATGGACTCATACAATTGGTTCTTTTTGGTTTTTGGCTTTTTTTTTCTTTTTGGGTCACACCTGGCAATGCACAGGGGTTATTTCTGGCTCGTGCACTCAGGAATTACTCCAGGCAGTACTCAGGGAATCATACGGGACACTGGGAATTGAACCCGAGTTGGCTGAGTGCAAGGCAAACACATACCCACTGTACTATTGCTCCAGTCCCACAATTGGTTCTTTTTGACTCCTTTTTCCCTCCTTCCCTTCATTTTTGAGGCTGTGATGACAGGGGTCACATACATGCTTTGTTGTAAGGCTCATACCTTAGACTGCCCTGCTCATTGAGAATCATATCACACATGTTTGCACATATCACACATGTTTGCACATGTGTTTACTGGGGGTAAGCACTTCTTGAATTGTGTTGCTGGTGCATGTTCTAGTTTTGGACTAAACCGGGATCACATGGGTGCTCATACAGTTCTCCCTGGAGGTTATGCTCCATGCCATGGTGTTTGCACAACTTTTTGTTTCAGTGCTCACTGAGGTAGGGGTAAGGGGGTCCCAGACTTTAGTTGCAGGACTTGCACAAACTTGCCTGCTGTAGCCCAAAGTCACACATGGAATGTGATACTGAGAACTGCTCTCAGCACATGTGAGCAACACCAGAGTTGGAACTTATAGCCACATGCTTGCGGGAATGTTCTTTTTGACAAAAAGTCATCACCTGTACACCTTGACTCCTTTTTGTTTTAAATAGAACATACTTTCAAGGTTCATTCATGTTAGAGCATTACTGTTTCATTTATTCTTACTGCCAAATAATATTACTTTGTATGGCTGCACCACATTTTATTTATCCTTTCATCAGTGGTGGACTTTTGCACTGTTTCCTCCTTTTATCTATCACTAATAAGGCTGCTTTAGACATTCACGTACAATTATTACATGAAAATATGATTTCATTTCTCATGGGTAGAAAAATGTTGAAATTGTAGTTACAGTTCTTAAATATTAAGAATTGATTTTAGAAATTTGATTTCTTCAGAAAAGGAAAAAGTTCTGCTTTGTTGTACATAATTATGCTTTATAAATTTATATATTGTATAAATTTATGGACTCCAGGAGGTCCAATTGCAACCTATTTTTTCTCCTCCTTTCCAGCTAATCCAAAGCTTCCTCAATCTAAACAATGGGAAGTCCACTTAGTGGCAAAAAGCACCAGGTCTGCCTTTCATAATCATTTATAATTTTATTTCTAATAGATTATAAAAACTGCTTAACTGTTTTCCAGGTATGATTATGATTCTTATATGTAAGTAAACAGAACTAAGATAGAATTACTATTTTCTCTTAAATACATCAACAAAATGGATCTTCTGACACCCATAGTTTAGCATCCGTTATTATGATCAGGTTTGGAAACATGTACACAAATTCCTAGACCTCCCAAGACATCTTGATGAAACATAATACTTTATTGTAGAGTGAAAAAATATATATAAGACAAAGACAGGAGGATGTGATCTATTTTCTGATCTATATCATAGAATGTGGATGATAAGAATAGAATTTCAAATTGAGTTCTTTTATTTCCAATTATTATTAAACATATTTGTCCTTGAAATGTGGTGTTTCTTATTATGCTTGGTGTTTAGGACATATTAGAGGCAAATTGAATTTCAGAAGCATAGAACCTTGATAATCTGATATTGTATAGCCCTTCTATACAATATTGAAGACAATAACAAAAACATTTTTCTTTGCTATACTTATAAAAGAAGCTATTTCTCAGCCTCAATGTTAAGTTGATTTAGTTTAAATTCCAGAAACGCATACTGACTTTAAGTTTAATATGAAATCTATCATACTTTAAATTTCTATAATAGAAAAGTGTTAGTTTAAAAATAGAACACAAAGTGCATTTTTTATTATGTAATAATCACATGGAATATTAAGAAACTCTCAATTTTCTTTAAAAATAAGTGTTTAAAGGAAAATCTGAATTTCTTTAATTCTCCTCACTTTTGTTAAATTGTATATTTGTATGAAATATGTATTTTGTGTAAATTTTAAAATGTATTAGGATGATACTATATATACTGCTATTTTTAAAAATTTATATACCTGTAAAATGAGCACATCATTTTTAGAAAAAATATTAATTTATTATTGATTTAAAATTTTGTGGATATCATTTTAGCTTTATTCATTTATTTGTGTGGAGTCCATACCTGGCAATGCTTAAGGCTTAATCCTGGTCTTGCACTCAGGGATCATTCCTGGCAGTCTTGGGGGACCATACTGAATGGAGGAGATTTATCCTAGGTTAGAGAACTGCAAGGCAAGCATTTTTCCACTGTCCTGCAGCTCTGACTCCTCAGTTCAGCTGTATTTATCAATATGTGTGTAGGTATCATCACTTCCACCAAAAAAAAAGAAAAGAAAAATATATATCTCATATGTAACATATAAAGAAACAGAGTAATGAATCAATAAATGGGTAAATGCATTGGAATTGGAGATTTTGTCTACTCCAGATTTTGCCTGGAGATTTCCTCTCAGTTCCTGAGAATTGAGCTTTCGTGGCTGGGAAGGTGCTCTGAGGGGCCCTACAGACACTGATGAAGGGAAGGGGCCCCTCAGATAATGGATGTGGTATTAGAATGATGTATGTCTGAAACGTTATAATTAACTATTGTAAATCATGGTCTCTCATTAAGAAGAGTTGAAAAATACAAAAGCAAAAATACAGTGTTGTCTTTATATAGCACTACCATCACCTACTATTAGACCCCCCCTTCCCGTGTAAAGGTAAAGGTAAAGGCCCTCCCGTTGATCCGATTTGCTCTAGCGGGCCCAGTAATGTCTCCATTGGAGACTTTTGTTGTTACTCTATCTGGCATATCAAATACTCTCCGTAGCTTGCTGGGCTCTCGGAGAGGGGCGGAGGAATCGAACTCGGGTTGGCCATGTTGGCCGCTTGTAAGGCAAACGCCCTACCCGCTGTGCTATTGCTCAAAAAAACAAAACCTAACACTAAGGGTGCGTCTTCACGAGGGTTTGTAAACATGTTTCAAAACCACTGCTTATGTCATGAGGATAAAACGTTTTTACTCCAGAGTGTCTTCACCTCTGCCCATGACCTTAGTGCGACAGGGAGCATCCCAGGACCAGAGGCGCCACCCGCCTGTCCGAGGGCTCAGGTAGCCAGTGGTGGTCCTGGATCAGCGGGAGAGGGGCGTGAGCTGGGACGGCAGCAGATGCGGTGAAGACAAGTTGGTCTCAAAACGTTTTTGGAATGCTGTGATGCTCTGCCATCTACTGTGGGTGTATTGCCATCATCACCCTCCGTGCGGCCCGATCGGCAGGTGGTGGCCCCCGCGCCCACTTGCCCTGAGCTTTCACCGCTTGGCTTCCATCCCCTCGTCCTCCATTCTGGCCACCGTGCGCTTGAGCGCGTGTGCATGCGCCCTTCCTCTTCCCGTGTAAAAATTTTTTTTTTTGTTTTTTGGGTGACACCCCGCGATGCACAGGGGTTATTCCTGGCTCATGCACTCAGGAATTACTCCTGGCGGTGCTTGGGGGACCATATGGGATGCTGGGAATCAAACCCGGGTCGGCTGTGTGCAAGGCAAACACCCTACCCACTGTGCTATCGCTCCAGCCCCACCGTGTAAACCTTTAACATTAAATTTTATTTTATTAATTTGGTAACAATGTCTGGGTGCACTTTAAGACTTTCCTACATAGAATTATATAAGAAAAAAACCTCCAACCCCATCAAAAAATGGGGAGAAGAAATGAACAGAAGATTCCTCAAAAAAAGAAATGTAAATGGCCAGAAGGCACATAAAAAACTGTTCAGCATCACTAATCATCAGGGAGATGTAAATCAAAACAATGAGATATCATCTCACACCACAGAGAATGACACACATTCAAAAGAACAAAAGCAACAAATGCTGGCATGGATGTGGGGAAGAAGAAATGCTCTTTTGCTGTTGGTTGGAATTCCAACTGGTCCAGCATTTTTGGAAAACAATATGAACAGTCCTTTAAAAACTAGAAATTGAGCTTCCATTTGACCCCGCATTATCACTTCTGGGAATATATCAAGGCTGCAAAAAAAGACAGTAGAAATGACATCTGTACTTATATGTTCATTGCAGCACTGTTCACAATAACCAAAATCTGGAAATAACAGATGATTGGTTAAAGAAAGTTTGGTTAAAGAAACCCAAGAACAGACGACTGGTTAAAGAAGCTTTGGTACATGTACACAATGAAATACGATGCAGCTGTTAGGAGAGATGAAGTCATGAAATTTGCTTATAAATGGATAGACATGGAGAGTATCATGCTATGAATCAGAAAGAAAGGGACAGATACAGAAGACTATAGAGTATAAAATAACATAACACAAGTTATGTTATAAAATAACATAACACAAGACCGACAAGGACAGTAGATAGAAGGGTCAGGAAGATTGTTCCATAGTTGGAAGCCTGCCTCAAAAGCCTCTCTTGCAAAACACAGTACCCAAAAGAAGAGAGAGAGAACAAGGGGGAATACCCTGCCACAGAGGCAGGATGGGACGGGGGCGGGGATGGGGGCTGGGTGGGGGGATGCTGGGACCCATGGGGATGGATGACGGGCACTGATGGAGGGATGGGCACTTGATCATTGTATAACTAACTGAAACCCAAGCACAAAATTTGTAAGCCTATAACTGTACCTCATGGTGTTTCACTAATAAAAAAAGAAAAAAAAAGTGGGGTGAGGAGAGGACAGCTGGAATAGAGAAGGGATCACTAAGAAAATGATGGTAGGAGGAATCAGTCGGGATGGGAGATGTGTGCAGAAAGTAGATAAAGGACTAAGTACCAAACATGATAACCTCTCAGTATCTGCACTACAAACCATAATGCCCAAAAGTAGAGAGAGAGTGTGGGGAATATTGTCTGCCATGGAGGCAGTAAGAGGGTGGGAAAGGTGGGGATATACTGGGGATATTGGTGGTGGGGAATGTGCACTGGTGGAGGGATGGGTATTTGATCATTGTGTGATTATAACTCAGACATGAAAGCTTGTAACTATATCTCACTCTGAAACAATAAAATTTAATTAAATAAATAAATAAATAAACAAGACCTTCCTATATTGAGAACATTCTGAAATTGCTGACAACTGTCACTAGATTGCAGACTGATAATAATAATTTTTAAGTATTATGTCCTTGTGATCAATACAGTATTCTTGAGAGATTATTTTGCTAAAATCAGGAAATATATTTTCAAAACAAGACAGGTTGTTCCCCCTTATTTTTCACTGATCTAATTTGCCCTAGGGCAAACTAGCTAAAGAAAGCATCTTAAGCCAGAGAACATAGCAGGTTGGGCACTTGCCTTACACAAACGACTGATACAGGTTTGATTCCCAGCACCTTGTATGATTCCCTGAGCCTGCCAGAAGTGATCCCTGAGTACCAGGTGTGGCCCAAAAGCAAACAAACAAAAAAAAAATGTCTTGCCTCCCATATTCACTGCATCACAAAGAGGGTCAATGTGTATCTGCATATACAGCTTTTACCTACAGTCAAACAAGTTACGCCCCTGCCAAAAAAAACACTAACTTTATATCTTGACAAGTGAATCACTTCACTGTGCTTAGTTTCTCCATTTACACTACCGGGACCTTAATTTCCTCATAAGGTCACTGTCACTGTCACTGTCCTCCCGTTGTTCATCAATTTGCTCGAGCAGGCCCAGTAACGTCTCCATTGGAGACTTTTGTTGTTACTGTGTTTGGCATATTGAATACATCACGGGTAGCTTGCCAGGCTCTGCTGTGTAGTTTGAAGAATTCTACTTTTTTTTTTTTTCCTTTTGGGTCACATCCAAGCGAAGCTCAGGGTTTACTCCTGGCTGTGCACTCAGGAATTAGTCCTGGTGTTGCTTGGGGGAACCATACGAGATGCCAGGGCTTGAACCCGACCCTGGTCAGCCATGTGCAAAGCAAATGTCCTCCCTGCTGTGCTGTTTATTACTCTAGCCCCCACTGATGGATATTTTCTGCTAAGTGTTTAAAACGGCTTTTTAAAATACTTGTGTAAACTGTCACACTAATCTTCATCCATGTATTTCACAGATGCTAATTTTTTGGTAAGGAATGGGGTTGGTCTATACCTAGCAGCACCCAGGGGATACTCCTGAGTGCTCAGGGATCACTACTGGAGGTGGAGAGGGGACCATATATGGTGGTGGGAATAGACTGGGTTCAGCCACATACAAGGTAAGCACTTTAACCTTGAGCAATAGCACAACGGGTAGGGCATTTGCCTTGCACATGGCTGGGTTCGATTCCTTCTTCCCTCTTGGAGAACCCAGCAAGCTACCAAGAGTATCCCACCCTCATGGCAGAGCCTGACAAGCTACCCATGATGTATTCGATATGATAAAAACAGCAACAACTAGTCTCACAATGGAGACGTTACTGTGCCTGCTCCAGCAAATAGATGAACAACAGGAGGACAGTGCTACAGTGTTACCATAAATGTTAATTTTTAATGTAATATATTGATCAAATATCAAACGCAGGATTTGGTTTATTCACTAAATTACTTGCAAATAGCCACCAATTTGATCTTTCTCTTCAACAGATCAGAAATCATGGTGTTCATTTTCTCTCTCTCTCTCTCTCTCTCTCTCTCTCTCTCTCTCTCTTTGCTTTTTGGGTCACACCTGGCAATGCACAGAGGTTACTCCTGGCTCATGCACTCAGGAATTACCCCTGTTGGTGCTCAGGGGACCATATGGGATGCTGGGAATCAAGCCCGGGTCGGTTGCTTACAAGGGAAATGCCCTATCCACTGTGCTGTTGTTCCAGCCCTCATTTTCTCATTTTTAATTTCAGTTTCTGAAAAAAAAAAAAAGTAGTTGAGGGAAATTTTTAATTCGTAATTACTGACAAACAAAATGATGGAAGTTCTATATTCTCCAGATAGCTGAAAAATAAAAATAATCATTTATAAATAAAGTACTCCTTTACCTGACGATTATTTGTGTTATGTATAGAGATTCATTCTGTGCCCTAAAAACAACTCAAGGAGAAAATGAGGTTCAAAGCCTTGTAGGCACACTTAATTTACACTTCTATTTCTTTCTATAAATATTTTTAAAACACCTATAATTTGTCAGGTGTGAACTAGTTGTAAAATTTCTAAGAGCTAAAGCTCCATTTATTCCTTGGTCTGTGCTATCCACAGACAGTGCTTTGGTGGAGGCTGGGAGGGAGCAGAGCGGGCGGGGGCGGGGGGGAGCTCCTAAGTGATATTTGGGAGTCCTAGGGCACCACCAAAGATTCTCAGCTAGTGAGGTCTGTGTTTTGATACAAGGGTCCAAGGATGCGAAACTGCTCAGGCCCTTCAATTCCACAGCAATCTGTGAGCCTGTGTGTGTGTGTGTGTGTGTGTGTGTGTGTGTGTGTGTGTGTTGGGGGGGAGGGGAGGATGTGTTATCAGGAATCTGGCACATGCCAGCCATGCACCCTAACATCCAAATTCTACCTCAACCTCTACAGGCACTTCTCTCCCCACTTGCTTCTCCAGTCTCCCTTTGTGCTGGTTCTCTGCAGGGAATATCTGCATTTCTTTCCAGGGAAGGGAAGGACTCTGTTCACCATTTATCATGCTAGTTCAATGAGGCTGAATGGTAGCAGCCCCTTCCTGAGGCTCTAGCCAGGCTCTCTTAGTTCTATACACAAAAATCACGTATATATGTTAACAGCCCTGCACTGTCTGCACAATAAAGATGCAGTCTTCCCTGTCAGAGCAAGTACACCTTTTCTTTAGACTTCCATCTCTTCTGGCACCCACCCCTCTTCCAAACTCCTCCTGACTGCTGAAGAAAGGTATAAAGTAATGTGATCCTAAAAATTCCTGCAATGGTAAAAGCACGGGCTTTTCTCCAAGTTTCTGTCCAGCCCTTTTCTCAAGTAACTACACCTACTCTGTATCCATGCCAATAACCATAGAAATTTGTCCTGCATTGACTGCTGCCCTGAGTAGATGACTTCCAGATACTTCTTGTTTCAGAACTTTCTAAATACCTTGCTCTTAGGTAGTCTAACTCAGTAGGCCTATGAAGGAAAACTAAATTTTAGACCATTCCATGGAGTTCTAGTCCTAAGAGATGCCACAGTTTCAGCAAGTAAGCCATTATTTTTTTAAAATTTCATTAAAATTCTTTCAATAAAGACTTCAAAGCTAAAATGTTTTTTAGCCACGTAGTAATTTTCCTGCACCTGTGTTTTAGTGATGATAAGAATATGACTACAAAATAGAAAATCAAGCACCTAGGGTTGATTCATATAAGTTTCCTAGTTCCTCCCTATCAGAACTTTTATAAGCACTGGGATTTTTTTCTTCATTGTTTTGTTTTGGGGTTACACCCAGAGGTGCTGGGGTGGGGATTGCTCAAAGTGAATTACTGGCAGGTGGTGGGTAAGGTCACTCCTGCCATCCCCAAGAGGATTAAAACCAGACCTCCCACATGCCGAGTGAGCCCTTGACTTTTGAACTATCTTCCCAGCCCAACTCTGGAATTCTTATGTACTATTTACAACTTATAAAGAGTATTGACATAGGAGGCACAAAGCCACACAAAACATCTGCTGCTCAAGGAAACAGCTATAATTGTAATGCCTGTTGAAAGTTTCTAATATTTATTCCCTGCTCCTTTCTATTTATGATAACATTATATGCAAACATCAATTTGTGGCAGTGATATCAAAATGTGCTACTTGATTAGTCACTTAATACATGTATATACAAAATCATTTTCCTTTCCATACCTGTCTTGTAACCACAGCTCTGCAGAGTCTCAAGATTTATCCTGTTGGTTTTGTCTGTTCTTTGTGGTTTACTTTTTAAATCCACACATGAATGAGATCATTGGTATTTGTCTTTCTCCTGATTTATTTCATGTAATATGACTCTCTCCAGTTCCATCCATGCTGTCACAGAAGCTAAGCTATCATTTTTGCTTCTGGATGAGCAGTAAGTATAACATTGAGCATATATGCCACATCTTTTCCCATTCATCTCTTATGGGGAATTTAGTTTAGTTTTGTTTTGTTTTGTGGCCACATCTAGCAGTGCTCAGAGTTTACTCCTGACTCCTCAGTAGGGGACCACTTCTGGCAAGGCTTATGTAGTGCCAGGCATTGAATTCAGGTTGGCAGCATGCAAGGCTAGTGCCCTACCTGCTGTACTAGCTCTCTGGCTCCCTGTCATTGAAAACTTGGGTTGTTCCCTTATCTTGACTTAATAAAGAGCACTGCAGTGAACATAGGTGTGCATACACATCTTTCAAATTCTTATTTTCATATTGGTGGATAGATACCTAGGAGGGAAATTGTTGGATCATAGAATAGATCCATCTCTACTCTTCTTTTGTTTTTATTGTTGCTGTTACAATGTCTGGGGCATTATAGTTTGCAATATAGGTACATGTATCATGAGAGGTTATCATGTATGTCCTTAACTGTCAACACTCAATTCTTGTTCACAGTGATCATTTCCAATTGTTATTATCTTACTGGTCCCTTCTCTATCCTAACTGCCTTCCCCCTCCCCTTCTTCTTGTGGCAAGCTTCCATCTGTGGACACGTCCTCCTGGCCCTTGTTTTTATTGTCTGTGGATATTAACCTCGAATTATTCATTTTTACATCAAATACATGAGTGCAGTCATCCGATGTCTGTCTCACTCCTTTTGACTCATTTCAGTCAGCATGATACTCTCCATGTACATCTACAGATTTAAGCCTTTAAAAAAACTTTATGTATTTTTTGATTTTTATTTATTTTTAATTGAATCACAGTGAGATGCAACGTTATAAAGTTGTTCATGATTGTATTTCAGTAATATCATGTTCCAACATCTGTCCCTTCACCAGTATACATCTCCCACCACCAATGTCCCCAGTTTACTTCCTGTTACTCCCCACAAATCCCCCTGCCACATATCTCTATGACAGTCACTTTTCTTCTCTCTCTCACTCTCCCTCTCCTCTCTCTTTCCCCCCTCTCTCTCTCTTTCTCTTTCTCTCTCTCTCTCTCTCTCTCTCTCTCTCTCTCTCTCTCTCTCATCCTGTGACTTACTTCTAACCAAAATAAGTGTGAACAAAGGGTATGGGATATTAGTTACACTTCTAAAAAATTTTTTATTTTATTTTGATAAAGTTGTTCACAATGATTTATCACATTTTCAATATTCCAACACCAATGCCACCACCATTATACCCCACCACTTTATTTCTAATTTTCATAACCACCACCCAAGTCTGCCCCAATACCATGCCCTAAATAATTTATTTTGTATTGCTTATTATGAATAATTGCCTAAACATGATCAAAATAGATTTCCTTAGAAGAAAGTGTATGAGAGAAGATTGTTGTATCTCACTCTGGAGCAATTAAGTTTTTGTATAAGAGAGTACTAACATGCTGTTACAGGTTGTGTGCTGATATTTTTTTAATCGAGATTGGTTGTCTCCTTCTTTACATCCCATTTAATGTGGTGTGCTACCCCTGGTGCATTAGTGGTATAGAGTATGAGATGTCGCTCCAGGAATTCTAAAATTTTAAATAGGGTGATGCAGCTGGAGTTAAATTTTTAACTGGATGGTGACTTTGGGGTCTGGAGGCATCTCAGCAGCTTGTTGTTCTCTTCTGAGATTTGTTTATGAGTGTCTGGATCATGGCCAATTTAGTGCTTATATGGTGCAACAGGCAGTTCGTGGGCGTGACTGCCAGGCTCCCAAAAGAACAGGGGGATCAGGGTAGATTCCAGGAGAGCCTGGAGATTTCAGTCACAAAACCTGTATACCTGAAACTTTCAACAAATTCATTCCTGGATGAGGCTCTTCTCAGCCTGTGGAATCTGGCTAAGAGCATGGTGGCGACTGGGTTTTGGAAGTTTTGGACTGCCAGGGCTCTCTGTTTGGGCATGTGGTGGGCTCACCCACCCCCATCTGGGGTGCCCCAATGAGACTTAGCCATTTCAAGCCTTTTTGATGTAGATCATTCTCATGCTCACTTAAGATAAGAAAATGAATTGAATATAGATTTATAATCACAACCAGTTATTCCTTTATCAGGAGTAGTAAATCATGTGAATTATTTAACTGATAATTTATAATTCTTCCTCGATCATTACTTGCATCAACAGATCAAAGCTCCCAACACCATAATGCAACCATTCTCAGACAGACAGATACACATTCAAAAAGACAAAGATCAATATGTAGTTCCCTAAATATCTGTTCTAGTACTAGTAAAATACTTTATAAAATGTTCGTGGAATTTTTAAAAGATGAATTTTATTTTTTCACTTCTTTCATCAGTGGTGATGTCATGATCTCAGATAGATTGGTTGTGTTGCTCTCACATTTTGTTGCAGTTCTCATTGAGGATCTCACCAAATGCTGAGGTGTTTGTACCCTTGACTGGAGTACTTACTGAGAGTTGTGCTCCTTTCATTGGAGGATGCATATGTGCTCACTTAGGCGTCTCTCCCTGCTATAGTATTCACACACATTCTGGTTGTAACGTTTGCCAGAAGTTGCTGCAAATTTCACATCAATGTTTGCCAGGCACTTAACTTCCCAGCTGTGGTGCTTGCACATCTGTAAGCAGTGCTTATTGGGGATCATACCCCTGTGTATAAAACCTTTGAGGGCAGCCATGGGGAGGCCCCAATAGCTCTTCCCCTAGCCGCCCGAGTTCGGGGTGTGCCCCAGGCCATTCGCCAAGCTTGGGCAGCTCTGGACGCGGGGCAGACAGTGGAGGAAACGAGGGCCAAGCCAGTTGATTGATCAGATGCCGTTTATTCCATTCTCCCCGCCTACTCCAGTCTCCTTGAGCCTCCCATTCTAGTCTCCACTGCTCCTCATTCCCGTCTCCTCCTATCTCTCCCGCTCATCTCTCTGTGCTCTTTCTCTCAGCCTGGTCTTTCTCTCTCCACATGCCTGCTCCTATATTCTTTTTCTACATTCTTCTCCATCTGTCCCCCTTGCTAGCCTCTCCGCGGTCCATCTTGCTGTCCAGATTTCTCTCTTCTCTCCAGCCCTCTTGCCTCTTCAACTCCCCAGCACCCTGGGCTGACACTGCACCCAGTCAGGTAGCCACATCAATATAAGAAAGCCCTTCCTGAGGGCCCACCAAGTTCAAAGGGTATACCACCTAAAAGGTATTCCAAAGCCCTTCCTGACTGCCCAAGGGCAAAATACCTCCTAAGGTGTTTTTCTCTTTTCCTCAGTCCAATAACTATCAACAACTCAATACTAGTTATTTTTATATGGACACAGTAAGAGGTAACATTGAGACTTGTAGGGCAGCTCCCCTGGGAACATCTTGCCATAGACTCAGACTATAGCTCTCAGGCCAGATTAGTCTTGCCTATCCCTAGCAGGGTCCTAGACTCGTCGTTACTTTTGGATCATAACAGCATTTGTCCATGATCAAACTCTTAATTTATAGTTAAGAATTGTGGCACCTTGGCCAGGCTCATCTTGATGCCAGGGTAGCACATAGCTTACTGCTTGCCCTGGGTCCATCCAGTTCCTCATTGGGACCTTGCTTTTGGGGGCACTAGAAAGAAAGGGCAACTGAGGCATAGGTGAGAGAACAGATGCCCAGGAGGAACATATCAAAACATAACAAAAGCATAGTACATACTGTCTTCTTGTGTCCATACAAAAAGGACATTGCTCTGAGTGAACTATGCAAAGGACTTAAGGAAAAGAGAAAAACAATATTTACAAGTCAACAGAGCACAAAGAAAGAAGTTACAAATAAACACAGAGGAATGGGAGCACTGTGGTGGGAGCAACCCAATAAACCTAAACTATCTGAGGCTATGCAGGAAGGACAAAACAGTGTTATCCTACACCCCCCGTAGTTGTGGCACTAATGCAAACCTGTCTGTGGAGTAACCAGAAATTGTTCATAGGAGCAGAGAAATAAATCAGTAGGATGAGCATCATCAGGTGTGATCTCAAAATAAAAAATTCTTACAATGTTGGAAATCACAAACTGCACAGATTCCAGGATTATGCTTAGTGCACCTTAGAGCCCTGAAAATTAAACTCATGACAGTATGCTTGCAAGAGAGTTGTTCTAAGCTTTGAAGCTCTTCCCTTGAGCAATTGAACATTTTTTGGTTAGGCATGAAGACTGGATTACACTTTATTATGTTGTGGGAATATTATACGCTTGGTGTGTGAAGGAACCATGTAATGCTAAGAATTGAAACTGAGGCTCCTGCTTACAAAGCATGTGCTCTAGTCTTTTGAGCCACTTACCCAAACCCTGGAATTTGTATTTAAATAAGTGAATTAATAAATTAAGTGAGTCTTAAAAAATGTAAAAGTAGGTGGTCTCTTGCAGGGAATTATCTACAGTTTAATTATATATTTGTATGCATGTGTATACACACACAGGGCTAGTTGAGAGATACTTAAATCTTTTACAAATTCATTATTAAAGGAAGAATATTTACAAAAATATTTCCATTATATATTATTAGTATTAAAGTATCATTTTTATCTTAACATCCCAAAGTACTATATTAGTTCTTTTTTTTTTAAATTTATTTCTTTATTGAATCACTGTGGGAAAAGCTACAGAGCTTTCGGGTTTAGGTCTCAGTCATGTAAATATCAAACATATTTCCCTTTACCAATACTTATTTTTAACCGCGAACCCCAATAGAACCCCACCTCCCACCCCTCCCAATTCCTGTGAGGCAGATGAGTTCTAGTTAATACTCTATCTACTTTGACTAGATACATTGTTTCGATAGAAGATGCACAATTATTGTTTAGAGTTTACGACCCTCCCCCCTCCCAATCAGACATGCTGAAACAGCGTTGTGAAATGATTTGCTTTCTACAACTTGGTTTAAGAATAAAATGATGTCACGTGGCCGCGATAGCAGCCGCGCGGTTTTGGATTTCTGCTATTTTACTTATTAACCCTGGAAGAATTTCTATTAAAAGTTAGATAGTTAAGAGATTGGTTTCTGTGCTCTGGAGTCGTGGCCGTGCCAGAGAGCCGCTCGTGGGGGGCAGCTGGCGACCTCGGTCGGGCGTGAAGGATGGCCCATTACGCCCCCCTTCCCATGAGGTCCCTGCCGCCCCTAGCCGCGGCTCAAACCTGCTGTCCACAAGGCTCCTGTGCCTCCGCCATCTTTCTTTCCTATTAGTTCTATTTTTAATAACAACTAAATTTCTTTTACTAACTATACAGATATTTAATTTCCCTTACCAACTATGCAGAAATTTAAATTAATTATATAATATATTTTGGGTAAGACTAAAAAATGAGGAACTTTTCAATATCTATGTTTGTGCTGAACAGCCATTGAAAAAGTATTTGTTATATATTTCATATCAAATACACATGAGCCCTTGTCATTGCAAGTGACAGTACATTTTGTGAAACTGGAAAGAAATCTGCTTATTTCTTACCCATGGTTATACTGTTTTTTGCTTTATATTCAAGGTAAACTGTGAAAGTGTTAACCATATACACAATGATAACTTCCATTATTCCCTTAAAGGATAAATACTACTAATGAAATAAAGAAGCAAATATTGAGGGTAAACAAAAGAAATCTCAATAAGTAAAATAGTTTCATGAGAAAAAAAAGTTTATGATGAGATCTTAGTTCTGTGAAAGCTGGTAAATTCTTAAGTAGGAGTATCTTCGATAATTATTTGGTTTGGGGCATATCTGGTAGTGCTGGGGAACTCTTCCTGGCTAAGTGCTCACTTGTATCATTGCTTGGGGAATCATGATATGTCTTGAACCTGGGCCTTCCACATGCGAAGCATCTCCCTCTGACCTATCCCCCGACCAAGGAATCATTCTTAACTGAATTGGAGTTATGCTTCCCTGTGGACAATCTCATCAAACATTTTTAAGTATTGTCAAAAATTACACCCTGATTCCATGCTATGGCAAATCAAAGTGAATTAACCGAACTAAAGACTCCCTGGAGTGCAATGGTTAAGAGACAGACTTTGGTGACAGACAAAGGGTACAAGTTCCAGTGCCGCTGCCTATTAACTGAAAAATCAATTAAGAGGTGAACTAACTCATTTAGGAAAGTTATCATAAGAAACAGATGTAAGTAGTTGAAATAGAAATATAAACCAAGAAGTGGATTGAAAAGAAATTGGTGGATAATCACAACTGGGAAACACATGGTAATTTTTTTTAAATGGCTCTGCAATTTACACTTGGGGCTATTAAAGGAATTACCATCAACGAAAACAAGGACTGAAAGTGGAGGAAATGTTTCATCAAGAGTGATAAGGAAGTGATAATTGAGTTTTGAACACATGGAGCATTTTGCGGAAGAGCTCAAGAGACAGTTTGAAATGGAATATAGTTCTTTTTTAAAAAATACGACTAATATTATGGAACATGAATAAATCACCATAAGTATGAATTAAATTGATAGACTTCAGAAACAATAATGTATACTTTTTTCTTCTATTATCTGGGGTTCAGGAAGACAGACATCTTTTATACCTTTTCCCCCAAACTTTGTTGATATAGGATTGACATATAAGTTTAAGATAGTTATTTTTGACATATGTATATATCATGAAATTATTGCCACATTGAGATTAGTTGAAACACCATCTTTCTGCTTTTGTTTTTGGATTTGGGGGCACACTGGCTATGCTCAGCTTTTACTCATGGTTTTGTACTCAGGGATCATTCCTAGCAGTTGAGAGGGGAACTATATAGGGAGTTAGGGATACAACCTGGGTTCAGTGGGTACAAGGCAAGGACTCTACCCACTGTACTATGTCTCTGGCACCTTTGGACTATATAGCCCTATTTCCTCTCCCCTCCACCCTTGGCAACTACCAAGTTAAATTTAAAAAAAAGCCAAATACCTATAAATTAATAATTTTAAGTTGAACTTTAAAATATAAGTGGGATCATGCACTTGTCTTTTTCTTTCTGACTGATTTCACCCTCCAGATTCATCCACATTGCAATGTTGCAGAATTCCTTTAGTTTTTAAGGATAAATAATGATTTACTGCGCACATAATGGGCTGGAGCAATAACACAGTGGTAGGTTGTTTGCCTTGCATGGGGCCGGCCCCACCAACCCATGTTCAATTCCTCTGCCATTCTCAAAGAGCCCAGCAAGCTACCGAGAGTATCTTGCCCGCACGGCAAAGCCTGGAAAGCTCCCCATGACATATTGGATATGCCAAACACAGTAGCAACAAGTCTCACAATGGAGACGTTACTGGGCCTGCTCAAGCAAATCGATGAACAATGGGAGGACAGTGCTACAGTGCTACGCACATAATGTATGATATATAACTCACATGGTGTTAATGTAGTATGTAGTATACTTGTCATATACACATATACTAATAAATACATTGTATACTATATACACATATACATTAATCTCACATTGTACATATAATCTCACGTTTTTGGTTTGAGGTTTGGGACCACACCTGACATGCTCAGGGCATACTCTTGGCTCTGCTCAGGGATCACTCCTGGCAGTGTTCAGGGGAAGATAGGTGATACTAGGGATTTATTCCTGGTCAGTTGCATGAAAATCAGCACCTTACCCACTGTTCTGTTTATCTGGTACCAATCTCATTTTCTTTACCTATTCATTTCTTGAGACACAGTACTTAGGTTGATTCTGTGTCCTGAAGATTGTCAATTATTTCAAAATAAATATGTGGGTAATAAATGTATCTTCAAGATAATGATTTTTTTGTCTTCAGATGTATATTCATAAGTGGGATTGTTAGATTGTGTGATGATTCTTAATAGTTTTAATTTTTTTTTACAAAATCATATTTTGTCCACAGTTGTTGAACCAATTCACATTGTTCCCTCCAGTGAACAAAATTTCTTTTCCCTACACATACTCACCAATTGTCTTTTATTTTTGTGATAGTCATCATATATATGAGTAGTATCTCTTGTGATTTAGATTTCCATTTCTACAGTTGGGGGCCACACCCGCCAATGCTTTTATAACTATTTGCCATTTATATATCTTCATCAGGAAAATAACTTTTGAAGTACTATGTCCATCTTTTCTTGCCTTTTTTTCTTTTTTCTTTTTCTTTTTTTTTTTTTGGTTTTTGGTTTTTGGTTTTTGGTTTACCCTGCATTGTGTAGTAAGTCCTTTATCCTTGCACTATCTCTCTAGTTCCTTCTTTTAATTTTGGGGGAAGAGTTTGATAAGAACTGGTATTCTTTAAACTTTGCTAGAAATTATCAGTGATATCATTAGATTCTTGGTCTTTTCTTGCTGGGGGGGGGTTTGATTTGGTCTCCCTATGCACTGTTATTCTGTTCTGATTTTCTCTTTGGTTGTTACTTTATTGGTTTCTGGTAATTATCCATTTCTTCCAGATTAACTAATTTGTTGGAGCACAATTTGTTATAGTTATCTTATAATCTTTTTTTTATTTCAGTGGTATCTATTGCAGTGTCCCATCTTTCTTTTACAATTTTATGTGTTCCCTCTCTCACACACACACTTATTTTATTATATTTTTTCATAAAACCAATCATTTTTCAAATCTTTATATTTTTTGATTCTTTATATCACTTACTTTGCTTTTATATTTAATTTAATTTGGGGGAGGGAAGGATTTTGGGTCATACCTAGTAGTGCTTAGGACTTACTCCTGGCTCTGTGCTAGTGATTACCGGTAGGGCTTGGGGGACCATATAGGATGCTGGGGAATCAAACCCAGGTTGGCCGCATGCAAGGTAAGCACCTTACCAGCTGTACTACCATCCCTCCAGCTTCAGTAACTATTTTAAATGGTGACTCAGGTAAAGATTCCATTTAAGTATCTATATAATAAGATTATAGATAATTCAGATACTTATATGAGTATATAAATGTGTATACAATTTGTTTAGTACTTATGAGTATATATATGTTATAAATGTATGTATGTATATGAATACTAAATTCATATATTTATAATTTAACAAATGTTGCTGTTCTTCCCTCAAAAGATTAAATTGTCCCCGGAATCCTCATGACCTCCCCAGAGACACCTTAAGGCCATCTCAGCAGTTTGTGAACTACAGTTTAAAGAAAACATTTTCATGACATAACAACTAAATCAAATATTTAAATGGGCTTTCTATAGAAAAATTATGCAACAAGGTGGGCACTGTATTCCATGAGTCACTTTTTTGATTCATTTGTAGCAATTGCCATATGACTGACATAGCTCAAACAGCAAGTGTATGATTTATCCTATCAAGAGCCAGAAGGTTAATATTTTAGGTTTTGTGGGACACAGATTATCTCTGTTGCATTTAAAACAATTCTCCTCAATTTTTTCCTTTTTATATTTTTTTGAAGTTTAGATAACATCGTTACAATAGTGTTGATTTTCATGGTTTTGATATACAGTATTTGGTACCACCACCAAAGTGCCCCAAATCCTCCACTGCTGCCTTAGGTGACTTCTAAACCCTATTGCATATTCTTACCTTTTTCTGTTGCAACTCTTTAATATGTAAAAACCATTCTTATCTCCTGAATTTGGCCTACAGGCTGTAATTTGTCAAGTCCTGTTCTAGATTTAAGTTAGGACTTAACTTTAATGTCCATTTCAACCAAGGCCTAAATCATGCAAAACTAGAAATAATCTCATTCCCTGAGCACTGCCAGAAGTGAGGAGTAAGTCCTGAGCTTTGGCGGGTGTGGCCCCCAAACAAAGCAAAACAAAACAGAAACAAGAAAAAGACTACAAGTCTCACCATTTTCCTATCTCATCAAACATCTTGCTGCAGGGAAAACAAGAAATGTACCCTTGCAAATGTGGGTAGGGCCGGATTGATTTCAAAACTCTTGTAAATGAAAGGCTACTATGGAATTCTGTTCTTAGTTTTGATTTAATGAGAACTGTAACTATTCTTCATTTTAATAAAGAATCCAGGTTAAATTTCCCCCAAAAGGATACTAGTCATCACACTAAACTATTTATCCCTTACTTGCTAATTATTGTAAATGACTACTGAGTTTTCACAACTATAATAAAGCAAATAACTCCACAGACTATGTCGTTTGAGATTTCTAGCTGTATCTCTAAAGTAATGTTTCCGTCCTGAAAAATAAGCATTGCTCTTAGTTCTTATCTTGCTTCAGAAATTGTTTCTCTATGCCAGAAATTTATCATAAACGAGAAGAATACTACAAGTAACAACTGTCTTAAGAAAAACAATCAGGCCCAGAGTACAAGGGGATAGGGCACTTGCCTTGCACGTGATCGACCCAGTCTCCCCACCTATGGTCCCCCGAGCCCACCAGGAGTGATCCCTGAGCTCAGAGCCAAAAGTAACCCCTGCACTGGGTGTGGCCCCCAAACAAAAAAACCAAACAGCTCCCCCATTAAAAAAATACAAGAATCACTTCTTGAAATTTTAATTCATAGTGAAAAAGCGATTTTTTAAAAAGTGCACCATCTACAATTTGTACTTCCTTTTAGTCTCCACCAAAAGGATGTTTTTGACGGTTTCCCAGAACTTTCATTACCCCTGTTTCTCTGTTGTCATTAAGTACCCGAAGTTATTACCGATCACATTATGTAATTGAATTTACCCGTGCAGCAATTGGTTTACTTGCTTTTGCTCCCACCAGATTTCCCTACTCCAGGAGGGCGGAGACCGTGTGTGATTGCTCCTACAATTGTGCCTGCGGTCTCTCCGGTGTCGTTAAGTATCTGTACATTTCTGAGTGAAGCAAGCACATGCACGGTCCAATGGCAAGCACTATGCATTTTAATCACAATGAGACGTTCGGTTCCAGGATCACCACTTCTTTTCCCTGGCTCATTTCAACCCGGAGGTTCCCATTCGCAGCCACCTCAAAAAGATACTGCTCGGATGGGGTAGGAGAGTGCTTTTTATTCGCATTGCAAAAGGAAAGCGCCTCCCAGGCACCACGCCGGCCCAGGCCTCTAGAGGTAGGTAGGTGCCCAAGCACATCCACGTCACCCGGTTATATAAGGGGCCCGCCCGCCCGTCCCAGTGTCCTCTGATATCCCAGACCGGGCGTCACAGAGCGCCACACCGGGACGCGAGGTTCCCCCCAATTTTTGGAAGGTGCGGTCTGTGAGTGTGACCCGTCCCCCCTCCCCATCCCCCCCCGGAGCTGCGGGAAAGCCGGTGCGGGAGCGACGCCTCTGGAGGACGAAGCCGGAAGCCCCACCCGACCTCGCTTGGGAGCGGCGGTTTGCAACGTGCCCTTGTTTCCGCGTTGCTAGGAGACGCGGCCGGCGCGCGCCCCGGGAGCGCGGGAAGGGGGCGGGGCCGCGGCGGGCGCTGGCTGCGGGCCGCGGAGCACCGTTAGGGCGGCTTGGCGCGCAGCGCCCGCCCGGCGCCCGGAGGAGTGGCGAGTCTCCGCCGCCACCGCGCACGTCTCGCTGGTGCCCTGCTGTCAGCCGACTCCAGAGCCGCTGTGAGCGTCGCTGAGCCCCGACGAGGGAAGGATGGACAGGTGAGCCGACGCGGGGGCTGGGGTGGTCACGCCCTGTGCCGATGGACATCTCCGGCGGGGTGTGGGATTTAAGGGAGCAAGGAGGGGGACAGAGAAGGGGACCGAGATGAAGGCCTCGCCCTGCAGGAACAGCGGTGCATGCTGCCCGTTTGGGGGCGGCGGGGGCTGGTGGGGGTCGCGGATGAGATCTGGCATGCCTTGGGGGCCGGCGCGGCCTCAGGCAAGGCTCAGTGTCCGGCTAGAGAAGGGTTAACGCGCCGGCAAGTGACCGCGGGCCCCGGATGTGAGAGCCGCGGCGTGGCGTCCGTCCGCGGCCGCGCTGCAGGTGCGCTCTGGTGGGCTGAGCTGGGCGACTGGCGGCGCTCCGGCACTCAGGCCGAGGCTCGGGCTGGCCAGCAGGGGCCGCTGTGCTCCCTTCGCGGCCCGCGTTGTTTTCTAACTTGAGGGCAACAGGTGGTGCCTGTGCACCGAGATAGAGACCCGCTCCGCCGCCGCTGGGAGTGGCAGTTGCTCTCGCCAGTTAGGGCGCGGGGGCGGGCGTAGCCCGGCCGCGCCGATGCGGACGACCAATGGAATCGGGGCTTCTGGGTGGGCCGGGACTGGTGGGCGTGGTCGGAATCTGAACCTACGGTTTCTAGTGCTGCGCCAGCCAGAGTTGCGCGGAGACCTTGGACCGTGTAGGGTGCTTCACCGGGCGTAAAAACGCTTACCAATGCTTTCTCATTTGGACCCAGACTCCAGTTTGGGAGGTGAGAACATCGTGTTTGGTTTGGTTTGGTTTAAATTGGGGGGTTTGTGTGGGGGAGGGTTGGTGTTGAGATTAGTTACGCAGTTACTATACATGTGGGTTAGGTCCGCCAGATAGGATTCTGCTAGGAGTTCCCAGCTCCTTTTCAAAAAGCTCGTCTGTGGTTTTCCTGTGACTTACTCCAGAGTACCGCAGGTGTCTCCGGAATGAGATCTTGGAGAGTTGGCACCTAGAAGAGTAGACCAAAGTGCATGTTACTCAGAGTATTTCAGTTCATGTAGAAGAATTTCAGTCTCATCGTGGGTTGCTAAAGTGGTCCATATCTTATTTGGTTTGTTTTACGTAAGCAAGGTTTATCAAGTTGCTCCTGTTGCTTAATTCAGCAGAAAGTGAGGAAAACAGTGTGTAGTCCATGTCAGCGGAATAATTGGGTTTTTTTTTTCCTTCTCAGCAATCTTGTAGCTGGATTCCCCTAAGAGGAGACGTTCCGAAGCGCTAAAAAGAAAGCATTTCAATTTGGAACATTTATTTACAGCTGGAAATGGGGAATGGACTGTCAGACCAGACTTCTATCCTGTCCAGCTTGCCTTCATTTCAGTCCTTCCACATTGTTATTCTGGGTTTGGACTGTGCTGGGAAGACAACTGTATTATACAGGCTGCAATTCAATGAGTTTGTAAATACCGTACCTACCAAAGGATTTAACACTGAAAAAATTAAGGTAACTTTGGGAAATTCTAAAACAGTCACTTTCCACTTCTGGGATGTAGGTGGTCAGGAGAAATTACGGCCACTGTGGAAGTCATATACCAGATGCACAGATGGCATTGTGTTTGTCGTGGACTCTGTTGATGTTGAAAGAATGGAAGAAGCCAAAACTGAACTTCATAAAATAACCAGGATATCAGAAAATCAAGGAGTACCCGTGCTTATAGTTGCTAACAAACAAGATTTGAGGAACTCGTTGTCTCTGACAGAAATTGAGAAATTGTTAGCAATGGGTGAACTGAGTTCATCGACTCCATGGCATTTGCAGCCTACCTGTGCAATCATAGGAGATGGACTAAAGGAAGGTCTTGAGAAACTACATGATATGATAATTAAAAGAAGAAAAATGTTGCGGCAGCAAAAGAAGAAAAGATGAGTGGTGCAACCTTTTACATCTGTGTCGAGTCGGTTTTCTCTGGTCTGCTTTTGACAAATGGAAGAATGTCTACAGCCTGGTTTGCCTGTCTGCCGTTCTGGATGCTGTTCAAGCTTTGTTTTGTTGAACAATCAGATGCCCAACTCTGTTGCCTTGTGGAAGATGAGTAAACGCACTGCTTCTGAAAATGGTCTCTTCTCCCCAGCCCACAAATCTTTTGGTACTACCATTTTGGGAAGCCGAACAAGGATAGTTAAATTGACCTGACAACAGTTGTGGAAATTGACCTGAAGTTAGTGAAATAAAACTTTGAAGAGTGTCTGCCTAGTGTTTTGTGCTTAAATCTTTTGGGGGACGTCTTTGCAAGGAAATTGCTACAAGGCTCTGTATGTTAAGATAAAATGTTAATGAATGGAAATGTTATGGTAGATCAATAATATATATTCAGTTACAATGATCACAGTGTTTCAACCGATAAGGGACAAGAAGAATGTGTTTTTGTTTTTATTTTTTAAGTTTTGGCCAAATGAATTTTGACAGGCTAGAATAAAACACAATACTGTACCTCAGTTCTAAATTGTTGAAGTTGGTCTAATTTCATAAAAATAAGGTGTTTGGAGCATATTCAAGTGCATGGATTAGTTTCCCTACAAAGCATGTTTTGGTGTGTAGTCTTACCCGTTTTAGAAATAGCTATGCATCTTTCTACACAATCAGGTTTAAAACACCTTTGTGGGATTTTAGGGCTCCTATAGAAATAGTTTGTAGTCAGAGGCACTTTCACCTAAAGAACCTAAAATACTCTTAAATTATATAATATATTTGGGCATGTAGACTAATTATAAATGCATATGCTTGGATATATGTATGAATTTATCAAGAAAGCAATGGATGCACTCAGTCAGGGTGTAATTATAATACATGGTCTATTCAATTGTAAAATATTTGTTTTATTAATAATCTGGCTGAACACAGATGCGGTTTTTCATATATTTTTGTAGTGTTTTGAGAGGAACAAAAGCTTTATAAACAACATCCGATGCACTGTGGAATGGAGATGTTAGATACCCTGTATGTGTTCTGGGCTTTAATTATTTTGTTTACAAATTGAACAGTATTATACAGTCCAGTCCTGATTATAAGGAAGGAAGAAATGAGACAGTATTGCAGATAAGAATTACAATTACAGAAAATGAAGGGGAAAGTATCAAAGCTATGTTTTGTGAAAATTCACTGGTACTGTTTACAAAGGAATAAATTGTGCTGGAAGGAGGAAAACCTTTAATTCTTATCTACAGGCGGATTTTATAAATTAGTAACAACTTCTATGTGTAAAGCCAACAGCTCTTCATTTGGAATGTAACCAAAAGAAAAGCTCTTTGCTAGGTTTTGTTTCCTTTTTTTTTTTTTTTTTAAGTGGCACAGCAGAAATTTTTGGAACATTGATTCTTGTTACACACAACATGAAGTAGCTTCTGTGGAGCTTCATGTGTAAATGTACCGGCACTAGTGACCATCACCTAGAATGTTTATATTTATAGAAATGTGGATAAAAACCAATAAACTACTTGAGGCACTAGGAGAACAGCGTTTGAGTATTAATGTAATTCTAAAATTCTACTTCTCCTGAAGCTTTTAATTAGATGTGTAAAAACAGCTGGATTACATAGCCCTGTAGCAATTTCCTTCTGTTCAGGTGTGACAGAAGCACCAAAGATTGTTTTCAGGACCCTACCCTGTTTTTCCATTTTCACATTCACTGAAACAGTGTGTATTCCAAACATAACTATATCCATAAAGGATTAATAAAGCTTGCTGAAAAAAAATCTGAGAATCAATTTAGATTTTTAACCTGTCTATATTCTTTATATATTTATATAATGTAGTACTGTTGTTTAAAAATGTTGAGCATGTTGACCTTTATTTTTAAGGCAAATAACAATCAAATCTGTTCATCAGTTTCATAATTAGTCAACCACAGCAAAGGAAAGAAAATGACATAAGCGTTGTATTAGCTTATACTAAGAGCCTGGGGATCTGACTTAGCAATAGAGTATTTATCTTGCATGTGTGAGGCCCCTGGTTTGATTCCTAAGAACATCACCCCTCCCCCCAAAAAAAATACATGAACTGCAAAACTCAAATATTTTATTACCTTTAGCTTTTCCGTTAATATCATAGGATAGTTGGATAATGAGTTTTAAAATAGAACAGGAAAATGTAGATGATACCTTTCTATCTAGTTTTTTTTTTATTAAGATGTATGTTTCTTTTATAAGTCTATTTCTAACTTGTATTTGAATTTAATAGCAATGTTAATAACTGAATAATTCTATCAGAAAACTTAATTTTTTAAAAGCAACACTTTTTATACTTAGGCAAAACCTACATGTAGAGAGTTGGTTGAAAATGGATTGATTATAAGGCCAGGAGAAGTAGCTCAACTAGCTGAGGGCATACTTTATATTAAATGGGATGCATAGGTTCTCCCTAGCACTACTGTGTGGTCCCCCAGCACTGGACCCATGGAGACCGCCAGATGTAACCCAAAAAACAAAACTAAAAAAGGGAAATTGTAAACATTTAGGGAAAAAATTGTGTAGCTATTGATGTTCACTGATATTTCATTAAGGAAAATTCTTATTAGAAACTACAAAGCAAAGTGAAAGTATTGGTTTATTTGTAAATGTGCATATATAGAGAGAGAATGAGTATTCTTGTGTGTAGACAAGTAAATGATGGTATGTAAAGAGAGGGAAGGAATAGGCCTAGAATGTTTGTACAGGGCATTTGACACCTTAACAGTGTTGCATTCATTATTTATGTTGACCTGGAAGGAGTTCTTTGGTAGGATATCACTAGATTCCATTCAGGACAGCCATTTCAACAGTGATGTGAACACAATGATCTCATGAACAATAATTAAGAGAAAATATTCTCAATTGCTATAACTATAAAGTTTTAACTAATGCAACATGGAATTAGTGTAGTATCGTTAGAAATTTAAGGTATAAATTGGCAGAGCATTTTGTAAATAATTAGTGGCAATGCTTATGCAACATTGTGAATGTGTTTAATGCTGTTGAAACATACCCTCAAATCATTCATATAGATTTTATGCATATTTTTCTATACAAAAATTTAGTAAAATATTAAATGTATACTTCATTTCAGAGAATCAAATAAAATAGAATCTCTTAGAGGCCAGATTTAGTTAGAAATTATATAGAAGACTTGGTGTTTAGAACTATGAAACAATATAATACACCAAACTAACAATCATAAAGTTCATCTTATGGTGAGCAGATAAAATGTTCTCAAATAAGCCTTAGCTGAAGTGTCAATAGAAATGTAGGCGAATTCTAAGTGTCCTGGCTAAAAGCAGTGTGAGGCTCTGGAAAGATAGTACAGCAGGCACTGTGCTTTACTGCTGTACTGTACTATACACTGCATTTGCTGGGTTCAATCCTCAGTATCCCATATGGACCCCCTGCATACTGCCAGTAATAATTCCTGAGTGCAGAGCCAGGAGTAACCTCTCATCATCGCCAGGTGTAACCCAAAAAAAGCAAAAATAAATGTGAGCTTGGGAATCAGGCCTGTGTTCAAATCCTGGCTGTTACCACTATTCCACATAAAATCTTTTGAACAGTTATTTGAAAAAAAATATGGCTGTATGACCCCAAATAAAGATGAAGGATATCAAAATTTTGAGAGGATAACTAAATTATTGGTAATTATATAAAATATCACTTAAGGTGAATTAATAGGTATCCATTATAGGCAAGTGATGAGTTCATACTGGCCATTTAAGTGTGAATCCTGAATTCAACACTTAATAGTTTTGTTTGGGACAATTTAACTACTCTCAGCCTTAATTTAATTTCTTCATTGAACAACTGAGGTCACACCTACAGTTTGGGTTTAGTTAATTTAAAAGAATTAAATGAAGCAATATGTGTTTAACTACCTGACATTACCTGAGTACAGGTGCACCTAATCATTTAATGGATGGTTATTAATAGACAATGTTTTCTGACATATGTATTTTTGCTGTTATTAGTACAAATGTATTTTTGTTGTTGCTGTAGTTTGGCATAAAATGGAAGCTTGGTGAAACTTGGGAGAGTCAAAACATAACTAACTTCGTTGAAATTTGAAATGTTTTTTTAAATTTCTAAATACAGATATAATAATCAGAAGCAAACCAAGGGCCAGAGAGAATGCAGCAAACTTAGCATATGCCAGAAATACAGGTTCCATCCCAGCACTTAATGGTATCTGAACACCACCAGGACCAATTCTAAGCACCAATCTGGCAGTAGCCCCTGAGCATAGGGTGTGGCCCAGAAAACAAATTTGTTCTTTTCTGGTGTAGAAATCAATCAAAATAGAATATTTCTTAGAATATTTCCACTTACAGTAAAAATCTAGAGCTGTCCAAGTGACTGAAGTTTCTCAAGAGTGTTCACTATCAATTCACAGATTTTACTTAACAAATAGGAATCAACAACTTCCACCCTTTTGTGGAAACTTTCTGATATCTGTAGGTTTATCTGAGATGATGATGGTGATCTTTGTTTGGGGGTGGCGGAGCAGATATGTGAGCAGTTATTTTCTAGCTATCAGTTTTTAGATTTACTTGTGTTTTGTTGGATTTGAGATGACCAATATTAGATAATGGGTTACAAACAAGTTGAATGAAAAATACTGGGTAGTCATTAACCAAAATAAAACCATACTTTCTCCCTTGGACTTTCTTCCCTGGTTCAGTAATGAGCATGAAATTAAAGCAGTGTCGAAGCAGAAGTAATATGTGGAACATTATCCTTCAGCCCTTTGCTTCCTATTTGACTCAGGTGAGACCTAGATATATACGTTATTATCTGTTCTAAATGATTGGAACACAGAGATATTAGCACAGTGTCCCTGCACCAGAAGCTTCAGCATCACCAAGGAACTTGACAGAAATGTAGATTCTTAGACTGTACTTTGGGACTTAAAAGTATGAAAATTTGGAGTTGGACTCAGAGATTTTTGGTACTAAAAAGTTAGCTAAGTTAACAGAAAATAACAGTAATCTGTTGTACTTAAAAATAAAGACGAGGGGCTGGAGCAGTAGTACAGCGGGTAGGGTGTTTGCTTTGCATGTGGCCAACCCGGGTTCAGTTCCCAGCATCCCATATGGTCCCCCCAGCACCACCAGGAGTAATTCCTGAATGCATGAGCCAGGAATGACCCTGGTGCATCGCTGGGTACGACCCAAAAAGCAAAAAAATAAGACGAGGGACCAGAGAGATAGAACAGGAGTTAAGGCAATTACTTTGCACATGGCTGACCCCAGTTCAATTCCTAGCACCACATGTGATCCCTCAGCATCACCCAGGAGTGATCCCTAAGTACAGAGAGAAGAGTAAGCCTTGAGCACAATTGGCTCAAATCCTCCACTCCCCAGAAAACAAACAAAAAAGATGGCATTTAAAATAATTCTAAAATAATTCTAGTCCTCTAATACTAAATTTGTATTTTCAATTCTTCTAAAGGGTGCGTTTTGTGCGGTGTGTGGGGAGAAAGTAAAATTGCCTCAAAAGGCTGAAGCACATGTTTTACAAGCAGGAGCCCAGCACTGCATGGTACCCTGAACACCAGGAGTGAGCCCCAAGCACGAAGTGTGGACCCATAGCCAAAAGCTCTTTTCTCTCTTTCCCTTTTCCCAGTTTCTCTAACCCCCCACCCCTTTTATTGCCGTTCTTTTCTGTATAGTGCCCCATACTCTGTGTCTTGCTGAGTGCATTTTTCATTGTGATGGCATGGTGTTGTAGCATTTTCCCCTAAAACATACATAAATATTTTGATTATTGTAAACTAAGGTAAGGTAAAGGTAAAGGCCCTCCCGTTGATCGTCGATTTGCTCAAGCGGGCCCAGTAACGTCTCCATTGGAGACTTTGTTGTTACTGTGTCTGGCGTATCGAATACTCTCGGTAGCTTGCCGGGCTCTCCGAGAGGGGCGGAGGAATCGAACTCGGGTCGGCCATGTTGGCCGCGTGTAAGGCGAACGCCCTACCGCTGTGCTATCGCTCCAGCCCAATGTCAGCTTAATAAAAAGTCAGTTATTCAAAAGCAGTGGAGGGGCAGAGAGACAGTACAGCAGGTAACGTGTTTGCTTTACACATGGCTGACCTGGCTTCTGTCACTGAAAAATGGATCCTCGAACATTGCCAGGAGTGATCCCTGTGCAGCACAGATGTAGAAGTAAGCCCTGAGGACAGCCAGGTGTTTTCCAGATTCTGCCTTGCTAGGGACTCCTGTGATCCCTGTTTCTAACTGAAATTCGAGTATGCAGAGGACTTCATACTCCATCTTAGAAAGTCACCATTCTAAGTAATAAGTGTTACCAATTTGATTAGACAGTCTTACGTAAATGTGGCTGACCTAGAAGTTTTCTTAGCTCAAAGTTTCACGGGTGTAGTGCAATACTGTTAGCCATCACCACAAACAGGATGTCATTGTCATTCCTTTCATACTACAGGGTAGTAATTTGATGATGTGTAAATATCTAGATTTGGGCCTCCTTGAACCTGAAATAAGAGGGAGAGTAATGGGGAAGGCTAATTGTGCTTTTGTGAGATCTGACTCATGGGTTCTTTCTCCTTAGAATATTAGATGTGGATTTATGCCCATTTATGTTAGGTATTATTTATCTATTCATTTGTTTATTTTACAGAAGCTCCAAGAGGACCTATTACTTTTGCTATATTATGCCAACAATATGGTTGATGAATGAATGCTAAGTACAAATAATAACTACTAGTAACTCACAAGTGTGGCATTTGGTTGAGTCATCATTTACTGCACATTCAGTGTTTAAACTTGGTTATGCAAATATATATCGTATTATTTCTTATGTAAGCTAGACTATTAGAATATTTAATTACTAGAGTCATAGTTAAGAAATAGCATTACAGTCTCTTCCACTTTTAATTTTAGGACAGTTTCAAACCTGGAGCAAAGCTGCAGATTTAAAAACTTTATTTTGTTTAAAAAATTTTTAAAGTTATACCTTTCTCTCAGCAAGTTCATAAAAGGCTGGACATTTGTCTCAGTAATGTTCTTTATGATGCAGGGACACAATCCAGGACACCTGACAATCGTGACACCTGAGGAGTCGTGACAAATGGCTTGTTTATACTAGCAAAGTTCAACAGTTTACCCTTCTTTCCTTGATTTTCAAGGATGTTATGTTTTAAGATTATAGGTAGGCCAGTTATTTTGGAGACTTTCTCAATTTGGGTTTCTTTTATGTTTCTTCCTAATTGTACCCAAGTACATTTTCAGAAAAAAACTTTGACAGTGGTGCTAGTTTGCAGTGTTCCTTGCTTCTCATCTGAGGCCCAGGGTATGAATGTTTTTCTTTCTTGGTAACTTTGTTCACTTACATAAAATAGCACTGGACTTCCTCCACCGTAAAAATAGGATGTTTTTACGTTTTGGAATTAGTAATTATGGGGAGCATTTGAGATTGTAAAATTTTGTTATTCATACCATATTTACCCATTTGTTTAGTATTTGTTATTCTTTCATGATTGTTATACATATATTTTTTAAACTATTTTGTTTTAGGCACCATGACTTACAATATTGTTAATCATAAGGCTTCATGTATGCTCCAGCACCACAACAGAGTATCTGCTTTCCTCCACTATTACCTCAATGTCCCCTCCCTTAACCATCCCATCCCCCAACTGTCACAAGCTCTAAGAACTAGTCTAATTATTATATTAAATGAGAAGTGTCAGAGGGGAGCGGATTGAGTTTCCCTCCCCTCCACAAACCCCCCCACCACCACCACCAAGCAAAACCCTGGCAGCCAAAAACCTCCAGAGCCCAGCCACAGACATGCTCAAGGCCATTCTCCAAACGCTCTGATGAGACTCACGCATGAAGGAACCGGCAGAGGAACCCAGGTATGCGGGACCCATGGCTGAGATCTCCAAGCCTGCTTGGATCGGGGCTGGGCCTCCTCCACCCAGACCTCCAGATTTCCAGTAGCTTGGCAGTCCCACCCACAAACTGCCCCTTGCTCCATGTAATCTCATCAGTGGCCAAGATCCAGAGACTATAAAATAAAGCTCCTGGAAGAGAGTGATGCAGTATTTTCTGGATTGCGGCCGTGTGACCTCTTATACTCTAGCCCAGTGATGTACCTAAAGTAGCACACATTTGTTTGGTTTTAATATACTTGTTTGTATTCTCTTATATACAGGCTTAAATGGCTCCAGAATGAAATACAACCTTCACACACTTCCCTCTTATTGTGGTGGGAAGATGCTCGCTGATGGGGGGGGATTTGAATATTAACTGTAATGAACTATTGTGAACTACTTTGTGAAAATAAAATGTATAAAAATCGCAAAAAAAAGAGAAGTGTTGATTTTATAATTACTTCATTTTTCTATACCACTCAATCATGATCACATCACCCTGTTGTTCATCGATTGCCTCGAGCAGGCACCAGTAACATCTTCTACTTCCTAGCCCTGAGATTTTAAAAGAGCCATATTCAATGCTTTTTCAGGGCTAGAAGAATGAGACCTATCATTGTTACTGGTATTTGGCATATTGAGTACCACACGGGAAGTTTGCCAGACTTTGCCGTGTGGGCAGGATACTTTCAGTAGCCTGCCAGGTCCTCGCGCTTAGATTCATACCACTCAATATGAAACCATAAGAAATAGTTTTATTTCCTGAGCATGTAATTGTTTATATTATTGAAGACTAGTAGAATTATTTATTATTCAATAAGCTATAATTTAGTACTCTATTTATTTATTTATTTATTTGGGGAATACCAGGAATCAAACCCAGGGACTCATACATTCAAGACAAGAGTTCTACCACTGAGTTACATACCCAGTCTATCATTATTTATTTTGTTGCTCAAATTGACCCAGATAAAACTAGTAGGAGTCCACCCTTGAGACTGGTTTCCTTGTCCTTTTGAAATCAGCTGATCCTGATCATTCTTTGAAAATTTTTTTATTTTCTGTCATAGTCAGATAATCCAAGATCATCTTTTTATTTTGTTGCGGGCGTGAGGTGGGTGCTATGAAATCAGCCATTTTCCCAAGAAGTCCTGTTTTCTTTAGCAAAACTGCTTTTAAGTTCATAATGGAAGATATGCTTACTGCTACAATATTACTGATTCTTGTATCTTCCCAGTGGAAAAAGAGCATTTATGTTCTATTTCTCTACTTCATTCTCTATTTCTCTATTTCATTCTCTCAATATGCTTATCTTCCAGGTGATAGACAGATGTCATAAGTATGTATAATTGTTTATATGTGTAGCACACATATCTATATTTATTATATTGATGAGTAACACCAGTGCCTCAATTTCTACTCATCACTACAGTATCCATTATAATTTCTCCTTCTGTATTTGCACCTTTCTTCCTCTGACTTCTACTACTTCAATATGTTGGCTTCTCCATGCTAAAAGTAGTCTATAGACCAAACATGATTGCCACTCAATGCCTCTCTTGCAAAACACAGTACCCAAAAGAAGAGAGAGAGAGAACAAGGGGGAATACCCTGCCACAGAGGCAGGGTGGGACGGGGGGTATGGGGGGTGGGGGGGATGCTGGGACCCGTGGTGGTGGATGATGGGCACTGGTGGAGGGATGGGTACTTGATCATTGTATAACTGAAACCCAAGCACAAAATTTGTAAGTCTATAACTGTACCTCATGGTGTTTCACTAATAAAAAAAGAAAAAAAAATTCTAGGAGATGAAGACTAGATAAATTCACACAAGAGGGAATAGTCCCATGAACGTATCAAAAGCTTCTTGATATTTCTGTACTAACACTAATAAATTCCGAAGTTTGATCCCTGGCTCTGCATGGCCCTGACCACAGCTGAAAGTGGCCCTGATAGTCTCCAAGCAACACCAACTGTATCCTGGTGACCCCAGTTGATATGATTATTGCCAACAGTAGACCATTGGCATAGTCTCCTGCCTCCGCACCTGGCTATCCTCACCGGGACCCCTTGGAGGAGGGTGGGTTGAGTTTTCCTCCCCACCCCGAGCAGAGCCCCAGCAGCTGAAGACCTCCGGTTCGAGCCACAGCCATGCTTAAGACCACTCTCCACACATTCGGATGAGCCTCACACATTAAGAAACCAGCAGAGGAACCCAGGTATGCGGGACCCGGGGCGTCGATCTCCAAGCCTGTTCAGATTGGGACTGGGGCTTCCTCCACCCAAACCCCCCATCTTCCAGTATGTAGGCGTTACACCCAACAACTGCCCCTGGCTCCATGTAATCCCATCAACAGCCAAGACCCAGAGACTATAAAATCCTGCTCCCAGAAGCACACGGCCGCGCGACATCTTATTATCTAGTTCTTACTCTGGAGAATCTGGCAGGCTACCAAAAGTATCCTGCCCACACGGCAGAGTATGGCAAACTTCCCGTGGCGTATTCAATATGCCAAAAAACAGTAACAATGATGGGTCTCATTCTCCTGACCCTGAAAGAGCCTCGAATGTGGCACTTTTTAAAATCTCAGGGCTAGGATGAAGGAGATGTTACTGGTGCCTGCTCAAGGCAACTGATGAACAACAAGATGACAGTGATACAGTGAGACCATTGGCAGCCTCCCCTGCAACATAAGTGCTGATGTGAGATGAAAACAGCTGGGAGCCGTTCTTTCCTTTACTTGGCTTCTAGTTCATGGGTAATGTACTTATAGTTTCTAAACATCATATAATCTACCTTTTTGGCTGTAAGGAGTATATTATATCTATTTCAGGGATTTGTTTTGTAAATGAATGAGAAAATAAATTGCCCAAGAGTTGAAAAAAAAATATGTTGGCTTCTTAGTCCTAACTTGCTGGGTTCTCCTCCCTGAGAGCCACCATCCTCTCTCTGGTGCCACCAGTAGCTTTTTCACTGAATAGTAATAAAGAACAAAGGGAGCAGTGAGGAGTAGGAAAGGGGAGGAAGGAAGTACCACATTTTAATATCTAAATGAAACATTTTAAAAAGACTTTTTTGCAGATAATTTTTATATGTAGATTTTATAGCAGTCATAGGACTTGGAGCTTATTCCCATTCTTTTTTCAGATTATGAATATACTTTTTGTTCTTAAATACTTCACAGAATTTAATGGTAACAGGCATTGCAAATAACGAATATAGGAACCAGAGAGAGAGAGAGAGAGAGAGAGAGAGAGAGTACAGTGGATAAGTTTTGCCTTGCATGCAATTGACCTGGGATTCAATCTTCTCACCATATACTATAGAGTCAACAGTATGAGCTGAGCACACCCAGGTATAGCCCCAAATTGCCCCTCCCAAAGGAAAAACAAAAACATTAAGCAAAAAATAGGGATCAGAGATTTAATTCAAAGGGCTGGAGCATATGTTTTGTATGCAGGTACCTGTGTTCAATCCTCAGCACCACCCGGTTTCCTGGTTTCTAGGAGTTACCTTCAAGTATCTCTGGGTGTCACCCCTCAACCTTTCAGCTTTCTATTTCAAATTCCTCTTGTCCAATCCCTAGCATGTTATTATAGGAACTGCTAATAATTCAGCTTCCCTTATTAAATTCTGAGCTGCTCATGATCTGTCTCATTTATCTTCGTATTTCTTTTTACCCAGATTTACTAGAGAGCTGGAAAATATTTTCTATCTCCACCCCTTCTCTTTGTTGTCGCAATGACTAGGGATGACATACTCCATGGTAATCCTGGCGCATTTTTAGCCATGGTGCTCATCATAGGCTGCTCATCAGGTTGCAGTACTTGCACACTGAGTCCCGGAGCGCTACAAGGTTGCCACTCCTTTAGCTGCAAAGCTTGCAGACATACTTGCAAGGGCTCACAAATTTAGCTGAGACACAGATTTTGGCAGTGGTGCTTAAGATCACACTTTCTTTTTTGTTTTGTTTAGGGGCCACACCTGGCGGTGCTCAGGGGTTACTCTTGGCTCTGCACTAAGGAATTACTCCTGGTGGTGCTCAGGGACCACATGGGATGCCAGGGATTGAACTGAAAAGGGCCTGTTCAATCAATAGTACAATTGCCACTGTGCTATTGCTCTGGCCCAGATCACACTTTCTGACTGTATTCCTCACCTATCTTTTTCTTTGCATGCTCTCAGTGATGGTGGTGGGAAGTACATACATTTCTGTGGTCTCACACACACCTGGCCCTAGTGCAGCCAGAAATAGCTTAGTGGCTCCAGGGATCACAAGCAGCAGAGTTGTCAGTCTTAAGCAACAGAACTTGGTGTTACCCTTGGCACATGTGGGACACTGAGAATTTGAGCTTGCGACTATGTGCAAGACAAGCACTCTACACCCTTGTGCTAACCCTCTAGGTGCCCAGCCTCTCACTACTATAGTTAATAGCCTTATAAACAAATCAGTTTTTATTATTTCTGTCAAAGGGATCTCCAATGCAAAAAAGATTTTTTTTAAACATGCTTATTATTTCAACCTCTCAACAACGTGGACATGTGACTTGGTTTTCATCACTGTCCAATTAATTAAAAGTTATTGCTCCATGGCTTCCAAGGAAGGAAGTTTAAGGCATGTGGAGAACTTAGTACTTTATGGCTCTGTGCAAATAGAATGAAATAAATCGGAATCAGTGATTCTTGGCTGGCTTTCTCCCCCAAGTCATTCAAGAGGTAAATATCCCTCTGTTCTAATAAACAAGTCTCAGATTCTAAATCAACAAGTAAGTGTCTTTTCCACACAGGCTTTCAAAAATCTGAGATGCTCGCTTTTCTGATAAAATCAATTTACAATCAAAAAATATTCTTCATGATTATTAAAAAAATAAGAAAATGGCAACTCTTTAAATATTATATCATATGACACCACCATTATAGTTTACAATATAAACTATAAACTATATTCCTGAAACTTAGTACTAGCATTATTTACAATCTTCTTAGATTTGATATGAAACATGATACTGGGTCACATTCTGATAAGGATCTTGATCCTGTTGAAAGCTGATTGAAACTTGGGGTGGGGCCAGTAGGGCACTTGTCTTGCATGTGGGTTCGATTCCAAATAACCCATATGGTTCCCTGAGCCCTGCAAGGAGTAAATCCTGAGCAAGCTGGGTGTAACACACACTCATCCCCAAAACAAAACAAAACTTGGGGTGGAGTCTGCATGAGAGGCCCACTGGGAAGATTCTATCCCAGACACTGCACAGAGACACTTTCCTTGTGGTTCACAGAATTTGTTGGCAATTCATGTGCCTTAATATAGTTATGTGGCAAAAAAATTACTTACGTTTTCGGGGTACTAGGTCTCAGTTTGTGACTCATTTCTTTCCCTCTAAAAACTGTTACATGGAGCCAGTGTGAGAGTAAAGTGGGTAGGGCATTTGCCTTGCACATGGCTGACCTGGGTTCGATCCCCAGCATCCCATATGGTATCCCAAGCACCATCAGGAGTAATTCCTGAGTGCAGAGCCGGGAGTAACCCGAGCATTGCTGGGTGTGACCCGAAAAAAAGAAACTGTTATAGTCTTCACTTTGGAACCTTGTCTTAGAGTAAATAAAATGAATTTACATTGCCTTTGGATGATTTTTAAATCAGAAAACCAGAGCTAGGGAAACAGATCAAAGGGCTGAAGGGAGTGCTATGTAGAAGCCCCAAGTTCAATCTCCAATTTGCATTAATTAGCCCTGAGCACACAGATCCTGGAGTAGTCCTGAGCAACACTGATTTTAAAATATTTGAGAGAACTGGAGCAATAGTACAGAGAGTAGTGTGCTGCCCATTGCACATGCACGCTAAACCCAAACCAAAACCTAAAAAATAAATACAGAAAAGCATTAAATACAGTACAACCTGCTCATTCTTCTAGAGCGTTCCTCCTATTACTTTATTTTTACTTATAACTAAAAAAAAGTCAGTAGATAAAAAATTTTTTAAAAAGTCGGTAGATAAGAATTTTTTAAATTATCTTATAAAAAGCACTTAACAGAAGCTACTTGAATTTTGTTTGTTTGTTTTAATTGAATTACAGTGAGATAGTTACAAAGTTTTCATGGTTGAGTTTCAGTCATACAATGATTGGACACCCATCCCTCCACCAGTGAACATTTTCCACTACCAATATTCCCAATATCCCTTCCCAACCTTCCCCCTGCCTCTATGGCAGACAATTTCCCCCATACTCTCTCTCTACTTTTGGGCATTATAGTTTGCAATATAGATACTGAGAGGCTATCACGTTTGGTCCTTTATCTACTTTCAGCACACATATCCCATCCCCAACGATTCATCCAACCATTGTTGGCTTAATGATCCTTTCTCTTTTCCAGCTGACTAACAAACTACTCTTGTGAGATTTCTCCTGTGGATTACTTTAGTCAGAAAACTATTATGATAAAGTATATTCACAATTCTTTTATCAAAGATAATCAGCAATATATATTATGAACCATATAGTCTTATGAAATAGGTAATAAGTAGTATGATTTTGTGTTTACTGAGAAACATAAAAGCTGATGGTAACAAGTGATCTAAAAATACTGATTACATTCTAACTAAACTTATCTTTTGTCAAGCATTTACGGAAAGTACTTGAGAAAGTAGCAGCAGTAATGATAGTGATAATAAAACATAGCAGGATAGACTTGGCTCCTGATTCTTGGGCAATGTGTGTAATTAACAATCCATCGAAACCACTGCAGGAACAGTCTGTAACGCAGGTCAAAGACTTTGTCCTCAGATTTATTAGCAACTTGTTGTATTCTATAATGATTTGCTAAGTCATTGAACGTTGCTGATTTGAAAAAATAGTTGAAAATACGTATGTAACTAAAAATATAAAGTATTCTATAATGATTTGCTGAAGCACTGAATTTTGCTGATTTTAAGATATGTGAGAAAAGGCCAGAGCAATAGTACAGAGGGTAGGGTGCTTCCCTTGCACCTGGGCTGGATCCCTAACACCACTATGGTACCCCGTGCCCGCAAGAAGTGCTTTCTGAGTCAAGATCCAGGAGCAAGCCCTGAGCAGAGCAAGTGTGCCAAAAACCAAACCCAACAAAATACATATGCTAATAAGTATATAGTTAAAAATACAAAATCTTATATAATGATTTGGTAAAGTACTGAATTTTAAAAAATACATTTGAGAATTGTAAGTAGTTAAAAATATAAGCTCTGAGAGAGGACTTAGAGTTGAGTTGCTAGCTTTTCTTTACACCGTTCTGTTCTTGTTGCTTTTTGGTTTTGGAGGGCCACATCCGACAGCACTTAGGGCTTTCTCCTGGCTCTGCTCCTAGGAATTACTCCTGGCAGGCTGAGGGAACTATACAGGGTACTGGGCATTGAGCCCCGGTTGGCTGAGAGTAAGGCAAGTGCCCTACCTGCTATATTATCTTTCTGATTAAAATTGTAGTCATGGGCTAGAGCGATAGTACAGTGGATAGGGTGGATGCCTTGCACGCACCTAACCTAGGTTCGATTCCCAGAATCTCATATGGCCCCCCGAGCAATGCTAGGAGTAATTCCTGAGTGCAAAAGCCAGGAGTAACCCCTGTGCATCGCCGGGTGTGGCCCAAAAAGAAAAAAAAAATGTAGTCATCATTGTATAGCCAATTAAATTTTTTATTAGTAAATCAGTTAATTTAAACTTTAAACAAAGACACATAATTCAGAATTTTTGCTAGCTATTTAGAGACATGCACTGCACTTTTAAACTGTAGTATCCACAGAGACTGGATGATATTTCCAAGAGCTGGAGCATATATTTTGCATATCGGAGCCTGAGGCTTGATACCCAATACCATGTGGTCCCCAGACAACCACACCAGGGGTATTTATAAAACATTACTGAATGTGGCCCTCAAAAATATTAATAATAAATATATACAATAATAAGAATATGTCATCTTTAAAATATAAAATGTTGAATAAAAATCATATGAGACATACCAACTCATAGTGACAGTAAATCTCACTACTGAAATAGGAAAGTTTGGATGAGGATTTATTGATAATAAATTTGTAAAATAATTTTCCCCGCAAGAAGAAAGTAAAGGTACATCAAGAGTATTTCTTTCCCATGTAATTTCACTTAATTAACCAGTAACAATGGGCTACTTCTTAGTTCCTTATCCTAAAAGTTGTACACAAGTGAGCACATTTACAGTTGACCTTAACCCAAAGATACAGGTGAAATTGTGTAGGCTTGTTTATGTTTCAACTCACAGCCATTCTCACACCTGTATCAGTGAATTATTTTTCATGGTACCTACAGGACAAAGAAATATCTGATGATTCTGTTCATTACGTTATTAGGTGCAAATTTATTGGTAGTAATTTGTGACAGTTGTTTGCATAGTGTTTGATAAATAAACTGCCTTGGTCAGTTTTTTTAAATAGGGGACCAGAGGAAAAGAGTACTGTGGGTAAGACACTTGCTTTATACGCTGCTGACCTGGGTTCAATCCCCAGCACACCATATGGGTCCCTGCCCCTTCATATCCTACACTGCCAGGAGTAATTCCTGAGCACTGAGCCAGGGGTAAGCCCAAGCATTATCCAGTGTGGCAAAATTGGGGGTGGAGGGATCAAACAAAACAGAATTTTTAAAATAAATTAATTGTTTACTTGAGTTAATTCAAAGTTTTATTTTTAGAGCTTCCCTAATGATCCAAGGAAATCTATTTAACCTTAAAAATTTTTATTTAAATTTTTTTTGGGGAGAGGCACCTTTGGGGGGCACACCAGGCTGTGCTCAAGGCTCTCTCCTGGCAAGGCTCCGGGACCAAATGGGATGCTAGGGATTAAACCCATGCCCCACCCACAATGCTATCACACTGGGTTCCCTACTGACTCTTAAAACCTTCCCTTGGGAATCCTCAGTGTGGGGTCTCAGTTCCTAAATCCGTTTTCTTAATCTCAGGCTGCACATTTCTTAAAGCATCTTTTCCCCCTCCGAACATTTCCTGTGAGGCTCTTTTATGTATTAGACAGGAAACTTTAAACCCTGCCTACTAAGCCATCTAATTCACTACAGGATCTTACCTCCCTCCACCAGAGTTCATCTCTCTTCTTCTTTGGTAGGTTTCCCACACACCAGGTCTGGGGTACAAGGTACAAGGCACAGACTCTCCCATTCAGCCCTGGTGCAGGTTTGCACACCTGGTCTCGACCAGGCATATAAACTTAGCCACTATCTCTGCCTTAAGGGCTTGGGCCATAGGTTATTTTTGGCATGTTGTCAATGCCATTCTCAGAGATCTTTCCCAGCCTCCCTATCTAAGTAGTCTATAAGAGGCTAAAGGTGATCAAATTTCAACTGAACAACAAATAGTGCGCAAGACTCTTTTGTGCTACAAATTATTTGTTTAGCTTAAATCAAACTAAACTTAGTAATGCTTCTCTTATCTTTGCATTTTCAAAAATTCAAAATAAATGTGATATTATATAAGTTTTGATTTGAAAAATATATAAATTGTTTAGAAGTTAATAGATTTGGGGCTGGAGCGATAACACAGTGGGTAGGGTGTTTGCATTGCACCCTGCGGACCCGGGTTCAATTTCCAGCATCCCATATGGTTCCCCCACCATCCACCCCCAGCACCGCCAGGAGTGATTCCTGAGTACAGAGCCAGGAGTAACCCCTGAGCATCGCCAAAAAGAAAAAAAAAAAAAGAAGTTAGTAGGTTTTCTGGTATCACTTAAGAAAAAGTAAAGTGATAGAGTACCTGGTTTCTACAGGTAATTATTTTTTTTTCACATTTCCTTGGAATGCAATTTCCACTGACGTTAATATTATTGATACAATATAAAGCTTTATTTTACAAGAAATTTCCATGCATTCTTTGAATATAGCTAATTCATAGATCTTCAGGCAAAATGATATGAATTAATTTTAGGAACAGCAATTATGAGAGGAACCCAATCAATGAGGGATGAATTTACATAGTTAGGTCTTTTAATAGTTCTAGAAACAGGACTCAGAGGATTTAAAATTACATAACAGTTTTGAATATGCTGTTTATTTTGTATTAAGTTTAAAGCGGTAGCAGTAGTAGGGTGTGGTGTGTTTATAGAACCAAAAATAGAACACCTTTGGCAATGAAACCTTTGATAGTTTTTAATACTCCAGTGAATTTGCATGCATGAAAAGTGAAACATCACTATTTTGCCTTGAAAACAGATTTCTCCTGGACATCTATAAGAAAAACTATCGCAATATTTTGAAATATTCTCAATATTAACCGGGGATATTTGATTTTGCAACTTCTTTCAGAGAAGCTGCTAAAAGTAGTTTAGTATCTTTAGAGGGGCTGTTCTCCTCGATATAATGGGAAGTAGGGTGTTTTTTCTTAAAAGAAACAAAACTAGCGAGGTTATAAAGCGCAAGGCAGTCACTTCCAGCAGGGTTGCAGATGGGCGTATCTCATCCTGTCTTCCGCAGTGTGTGTGTGTGGTGGGGGGGGAGGCGGGAAGGGAGGAGGGGGATAGTTGTAGAATGTGTGGGGTGGGGCGGGAGGGGGGGCCCGCGCGCGCACATTATAGCTGCTGAATCCCCTTCCGGTTGAACTGGGATGGAACTTTGTGGGGAGGGTCTGGAGGACTCGGAAATCTAAGAACAAGCTTCCTTTCCCACTGCTTTCCGCTGAGTCAGTTCACTGCAGAGTGCTCTCCAAGATCAGTGGACTTTGTGATCCATTATTTTACTAGCTACAAAGGCCACGCCCTTGCGCTACACAAACAGAACACTTTGTCCTTCCCGGAGGCAGCACTTTGACCAGAGTCCGGTGCTTTCAAAGCTGCCTCCCAGTAGCTTTCCTATTGTGATGTAAAGTGTTAGGCCAAGTAAAGTGTTTGGCCAAATTGCCAGTTGCTCTCACTATCCTTAGGCGGATTCTAGCTCAGATTCTAGTAGAATCAACTGCAACAGGCTGCGCCTTAAAACAGGTTTGGAAATCCATCTACGCAGTTCACACCGAAGTAAAGGTCCAGTGAAAGAGAGAAAGGAGGACAGTAATTCCTTTTTGATTAAAAGAAAACCATACTTTTATTTAGCACATAATACCCATTTAAGTGATATTTTGGCCTGCACTGTCAGTTATAGGAAAATACTGCAGGAAAAAAGTGGAGTGATGAAGTAGAGAGGGCTGAGCTACAACCTGCTACCTAAATCATTTGACTGTCATCTTTTTCGGCTTTTTGTCTTGTCCTGTTTTGTTTTCAGTGCTTAGAGCTTACTCCTGGTTCTGTGTTCCAGAATCATTCCTGGGAGTGGTTGGGATTGAACCCAACTATACTATCTATCCTGTCCTATCTTTAAAAAAAAAAAAAAAATCCCTCCCAGGGCTGGAGCAATAGCACAGCGAGTAGGGCATTTGCCTTGCTTGCGGCCGACCGGGGTTCGATTCCCAGCATCCCATATCATCCCCTGAGCACTGCCAGGGGTAATTGCTGAGTGAAGAGCCAGGAGTAATCCCTGTGTATCGCCGGGTGTGACCCAAAAAGCCAAAAAAATAAATAAATAAAAATTCCCTCCCTACTCCCTACTTGCCCCCTTCTCTTGCATTCTTCAAATCCTGTGCAGGTTCAAATGCATCTTATGCAGTACTAGAAATAGAACCTTATAGGATATCAAGAATTCAAATACTTTTTATTGAAAATGATTGCAGGTACTATTTTATGCGTTTATTTTCTTATTAAATTTTCAATATAGAAAGTAAGTGAACTTTAGTCCCTGACCCCAGAGGTGTTAAATCTTTAAAACTGGTCCCAGTCAATAATGGGAAGGAACAGGGTTCTATTAAGACCTGGTAAAACTCCAGAGCTCACTATCTATTTTGAGGGGCTGGAGCAATAGCACAGCGTGTAGGTGTTTGCCTTGCACAAGGCCGACCCAGGTTCGATTCCCAGCATCCCCTATGGTCCTTTGAGCACTGCCAGGAGTAATTCCTGAGTGCACACCCAGGAGTAACCACTGTGCATCACCAGGTGTGACCCAAAAAGAAATGGGCCCTCTCCAGCAATACTGCAGAATAAAGACCACTTCGGGCCTGACTGTATAGAGCCACAGAACTAATGGTTGGTTTGATTCTTGGGTCCAGCAATGCAAGCTGCTCAGGCTTAGAGTTGAGGCCTACCAGAGCTACACACAGCAGTGCTTGAGGAACTATAGCATGCTTAGATAAAACCCCTGCATGCCATGCATGAGCAGAGAACAATATCTTAACCACTTCAAATTTCAGACCATTAATTATATTAACTGTTGCATAAGTAAGACTTGAAGGTGGCACTTTGGTTAATCTAGGGAGTCAGAAGTTTGCTTGTTTATTTTTTTTTTCGGGGGGGGGAGGACCACACAGCAGTGCTAGAGGGCCACTGTTCTATCTTTAATCCAACATCTCCCTTCCAGATATCTGATCTAAATTTCTGGATCTCCTGCTATATGTACAATTAAGATGTCTTTCATATGTATTTTTAATTTTCTCAAAATTCTTTCCCTTACAGTAATTTCTTTTAGCATGTCATTTAATCACAATTTATACTTACCCAAACTGTTTCACGGTCTCTTATTCTGCACCTCTCTCATGACTGTGGGCCCCACGGGTGACTTATGTGAAGCGGGGAGGAGAAAGATGGTCGCTATCTCCCCATTGCCTCTGCTACCTGGGACTCAGGTTACTGGGTTCATGTCTCACTTGCAGGAAAGAATCTCAGGAGTATACAAGCAGTGAAGTAAAACAGATTTTATTTGGAGGATTTTAGAAGGGAAGAGGAAGAAAAACTGGGAGAGTGGAGAGTAAGAGAGAGAGAGAGAGAGAGTAACGCGCTGAGAGAAGGCCGGCTTTTCCAAGGGTAGAGAGAGAGCCCATATACACACCCCAGCATTAGATAGGAAAGCATAAAAGTACACATCTCAAGAGGGGAGATGTGGGCAACACATGTGCTCAAGCAATGCATGCACCTGTGCCATGTGGACACAAGCAGCACAAGAGTTCAGGTAGCATATGCGCGCCCTTCCTTTGTTCAAGGTGTCTTTTATAGGCTCTTCTCTGGTTGTCTTGAACTGGAAGTTCTGGAGTCTTCTTGGGACTGGATCACATTTTATTCAGACTAAGGGAGCGGTCCCAGGGTTTGAGGAAATTCATGGGGGAGGGGTCCAACCTCCTCAGGGTCTGCTGAAGGTCTTATCAGGTCTGTTTTCTATATCCACAGAGTGGATCAGTCTTAGCATCTTCCTTCCAGAAGTTCTGTTGACCTAAGTTTAATTACTGAGGGCCTTTCCCTGTCTACCTGCCTGCATCACTCTCTACATCTCTTTCATTCTTTTCTCTCTCTCTCTCTCTCTCTCTCTCTCTCTCTCTCTCTCTCTCTCGACTGATTTTTCTCCTGTGTATTGCTTCCAATTGCTAGCAAACAGAAGAGTGAGTCACAGAAGTTTGTGAATCCCAACTCCTGCCCTGGCTTAGGAAGCAGTCATTTGGATGAATTTGCATTATCTATTTGCTCAGAGTCACAATAGTCAGATAAGGACCAAGGTCAACTTGGAGAGTGAATTCCCAGACCTGATTACTCATAGTTTATGGTGAAGGGGTTATATATTTAGACAAATCACTGAATAATGTTTGTACAGTCTTACCAAATAATACTTTTGTTTGTATTCATGACTTGCATGCAGCCAACATGGCTGACCTGAGTTCAATTCCTCCTCTCCTCTTGGAGAGCCCGGCAAGATACCGAGATTATCTCGCCCGCAAGGCAAAGCCTGGAAAGCTACCCGTGATGTATTCGATATGCCAAACACAGTAACAAGTCTCACAATGTTACTGGGCCCACTTGAGCAAATCAATGAACAACGGGAGGACAGTGACAGTGACAGTGATATTCATGACCACCTTGACTTGTGTAGTCATAAAAATAATCAGAATGGCTCATCATTGTAGAAATAAGACTTTTTTCTGCCCCAACTTTTCCCTCTTACTAATGTTATGGAGTAGAAAGAAATTTTTCACTACCTCTCTTGGTACTTCCCAGGGTTTTCAGATAATCTGATAAATATCAAATGCTTTATATGAGAGAACAAATCAATTATGATTATATGGAAAGTCCACACAGATATGGAGTCCAAAGACGACAAAACAGGGTAAGTGTACATACCTTTAGCTAAGAAATGAGATAAGAATCTAGAGCTTCAAGGAGAGAGGAGACATAATGATGACTCATAAAACCAAGATCAGTGTCCTATAAATAATTAAATGTTTGCCTTACCTTATGGATTTCACCCAAAAATGTGTAATGTTAAAAATCCAAATTGTTAGTAATATCCCCATGTTTTATTAGTCTAGGTGGTTGAATGGTAAAGGTGTCTTGTGAATGTGCAGAGCCTTCCTTGCCTTTTATTTGAAATAATTCACATACCAAAATGACATGTCTTGGAAAGGTTTGTTCTGAACATCTTGAAGAGACCCATCCTTCATTAAGAATAAATTTTGATTCTGTAATTTTCCGACACTCCTCCATATCAACTCTCTTTGAACTCAGCTCATCAAGTTCTTTTTGTGTGAACATGTCTAGCTTAGACTTCCATTTCTTGCCAAGCAAAACTTTTGGGGATAATCTATATACTAGGAGAGGAGGTAACTAAGTATCCTCAAGAGCAATCAATCTGTTTTAATAATTTAATTAAAACTTTCATAATTCACTACTGAATAACTGGGGGGAAATTGCACAACTATAAAAATTCCTAAAATGTAAACAAGCCAAAAAAAATTAAGGGAGATTAAAAAAAAAAAAAACCACACACACACAACAATGGATCAAATAGGGCCAGAGAGATACTACAGAGGGTAAGATACTTAAGTACTTGATTTACATGCTGCTGAACCCAGTTCAATCCTTGTGCTATAGTCCACCCAATACTGCTAGGAGTGAGTCTTGAGCACTGAACCAGAAGTAAGCTCTGTGGGCGAAAGTGATAGTACAGAGGGTAGGGTGTTTGCATTGCTCATGGCCAAACCAGATTCTGGTTTAATTTCCGGCATCCCATATGGTCCCCGAGTACCACTAGGAGTGATTCAAGAGTGCAGAGCCAGGAGTAACCCCTGAGCATCGCTGGGTATGACTCAAGAAGAAAAAAAAGAAATAAAATAAGCTTTGAGCACAGATGGGTGTGATTCCCAAAACAAGAAAAATGGAGCAAGTAGTCTTATTTTGGATCAATTAAAATCTAATATATGGTGTTCACTTTTCCTTTAGACAGAATCTTTGTGTATGTGAGGGTTGGGGCACCTCTGGTTGTGGTCTGTGACTGGTTGGATTGTGTGCTCTGGAGTCACTCCCAGTGGTGCTCAAGGGGCCACATGTGGTACTTGGATCAAACCCAAGCTTTCCACATACACTCAACCCTATGAGCTATCCTTCTGGTGCTTTTAGAGAGACGCTAAAGCATTGTTTGAATTGTCTATAGTGACAATAATGTCACAGGAATACCATTTCACATCATCTATTCTTGAGATGACATTTAAAGTGAAATGTAACTTTAAATGTTTGAGAGGAAATGTTGCACAATTGTCTTAATGTAATTCCCTTTTAAAAGGGAATTTCCACTGGTGCAGGGAAAAAACACTGGTGGAGGGATGGGTGTTGAAACATTGTATGACTGAAACCCAATCATGAACAGCTTTGTAATAAATAAATAAAAATAAATAGAAGGAAATTTCCATAACAATTGTGTAATCATTCTAGATTCTGCCTTTTTCTGCATCTATCCTAAAATAGTGTTTATAGTGTACCCTGTGATTTATCTTTTTTAAAATAAAGTAATGTTCTTGCCAGAAGAGAAGGGAAAATCCTCTTCTTCCTTAAACTAGAATTATTTCTCTTATTTTTAACTCATTAAGAATTCCACGGGATGTCAAAAGTCCGCGTGGCCACCCACCTACCAGATGGTCAGATTTCTTCATCAAGATCATGAACGATCAGTTTGAGGCTCTTCATGTTCCTAGAGCGAACAGACGCCATTGGACTACACTAGCACGTGACAGGGACAAATGGAGACGTTACTGGCGCTCGCCTGAGCAAATCAATGATTAACGGGAAGTCAAGTGATCAAGTGATCACTCCTAACTCATCAGTCTCTCAAAAGTAATTATTTTTTAAATTTTTTAAATTTTTAAGTTTAATTTTTTGGCTTTGAAACACACCTGGCAGTGCTCAGGCTTACTCCTAGCTCAGTGCTCAGGGATCACTCCTGGCTCTGCACTTTGGGAATGGAATAATTTGCAAGTGATCAAACCAGGTGAGTCATTTACAAGGCAAAAAACTGACCCGCTGTACTATCATTCTGGCTCCCACTCAATAGTAAATTTATTTTGGCATTGAACCCAAGGCCTCATACACTGAGGCATTCATAATCTGTCACTAAGCTATATCTCTGACTTGCTTAAAATATTTTGGGTGTGAGGACGGGGGCACTCAGTGGTGCTCAGAGTTTACTCCTGCTCTGTCCTCAAGAGTCTTTTTTGGCAGTGCTCGAGGGACCATATGGGATGTTGGGGATCAAAGCTTCAAAGCTGGGTTAGTCATGTGTAAGGTTAGCACCCTACCCACCGTACTATCACTCTGGCTGGCACTCAATAGTAATTTTTAAAGGGAAATGTACTGGGGTTTTTCTGCTGAATTGGGTCTTCCTGACTAGAAATGCAGTTTTGATGTAAGACTTATGCAATTGTTCTGGAAATTTCTTTTTAAAAGGGAATTACAGGGGCTGGAGCAATAGCACAGCAGGTAGGGCATTTGCCTTGCATGCGGTGGGTCCGGATTAGGATAGATTCCCAGCATCCCATATGGTCCCCTGAGCACCACCAGGGGTAATTCCTGAGTGCAGAGCCAGGAGTAACCCCTGTGCATCGCCAGGTGTGACCCAAAAAGCCAAAAATAAATAAGGAAATAAAATAAAAGGGAATTACATTAAGACAATTTTGCAACATTTCTTCTCAAACATTTAAAGTTGCATTTCACTTTAAATGTCATCTCAAAAATAAATGATGTGAATTGGTGTTCTGTGACATTATTGTCACTATAGATGATTTAAACAATGCTTTGGTAACTTGTTGCTACTAAGGAGGAGAAAGATAAAAAGGAGAAAGATAACCCTTGTTATTCTTCATGTGTTCATTTTTTTCTAGTTTGAAAACAGAATTCTTCACATGATTAACTAAAATAAAGTATGAAAGATGGTATAATTTCCTGACCTTGTTCCTTTATCTAATCTAAATTATATATCAAAACAGAAAAAAAAACAACCCAGCCCAAACCCCAAGTCATCTGGCTATTAGAGATATTCATAAACATATGAAAACCAAAGAAGAACGCATCATTAAATCTTTTTAGCTAAAATTCATTTTATACTTATGCATTATATTTCTACTCATTTTTAAGTAAACTGATGATGTTTCTCAGTCAAATGCTCCTATAACCCTGAAACTGAGGAAATTCATTGGAAAATAAGGATTATGGAGACAGTCACTTAGAAGCCCCAGCCCTGCCTTCTTTGTTTTTTCTCCAGGGGCTATATTCTCCAAACAAATGAGGAAAGCTGCACGAGAGATGGATAAACACCAAAATGGTCTGTCTTTAGGTTCAATCTCCTAACTCCACTTGCTGCTCTCAGCTCTCCTGTCTCCCTCATGTGAGCCACATGTTTCTCATTCATGTACCCAATCCTGACAACTAGCTCTACCTTACTGAGTAATGTGGATTCTTTTATACTTCCTAAATGATTTAGTGCATAGCTCTGAAATAATGCTAAAGGCAATACAATACTCTCTAGCTAAGAATATTTCCACTAGAATCAGATTTGGGTTTATCATAAAAGCAGTACATATTTTTATTTTAATATGGCTCAGTTTGGGGTCAGAGAGAAAGTAAAGGAGTTAAGACTTTGCATGCGGTCAACTTTAATTCAATTCCAGCACTTCATATAATCCTTAGAAAACAGCCATGAGTGACTCCTGAGCACATGGCCTGGAGCAAGTCCTGAGCACAACTGAGTGTGACCCCAAATTAAAAACCTTTATATATTATATATACTTTTATAGATATATAATTTATATCCTTTTACATATACTTTTATATATGCGGTATATATATTTTTAAAAGTATATCTATATACACTGTCCTGCATTGTCCTCCCATTGTTCGAGTTGCTCAAGCGGGCCCAGTACCGTCTCCATTGTGAGACTTGTTGTTTCTGTGTTTGGCATATTGAATACGTCACAGGGAACTAGCCAGGCTTTGCTGTGTGAAGGAGACACTCTAGATTTGCCGTGTGAGCAAGATAGATACTCAAGATACTCTCGTAGCTTGCTGAGCTTTCTGAGGAGGGGTGAAGGAATCTATTCCGGCTCATCCAGGCTGGCTTCGAGCAAGCCTGCGACTGCGCACAAGTCAAATGCCCTACCACTGTGCTATATATACTTTTAAAATATATGTGTGTATATACACACATATTATTTTTAAATCTATAATTTTATTGATAATACCATCCACATGACATCTGTATACCTTTTTAAGAAGTTTTATGAATGATAACTGATGACAGACAGATGTACAGCTGTGCATTGTATGATTGCAGAGATATAGTCTGAGAAACGCATCAGTAGGCGACATCTTCACTGTTTTTTTTGTTTGTTTAAACATGGTAGAGTGTAATTACATAAAACAAGATGGTAAAACTCACTTTATATCTAGGCTATGTAGTACAGCCTATTTGGACACAAGGGAAGCCAATCCAGTAGCCCTGTGAGTTCATCCCTGTGAGTCCTTTGGAGGCTAAACAAAGGAATTTATATATAGCTTAGTGAGAGAAAAAAAAGAAAAGTTTAATAATAAGTTGTGTATGTTTGGTAGGAGAAACACAGGGAAGACTGAGCAGCTCACCCACAAGACTAAACAGTTAACTAAGAATGTAGAGGAACAGAGAAAGGGGAGGTCAGTTGGCGGAAGTTAGCAGGGATGGTGCAGCCAACAAAGGTAGGACTGTAATGCAAATTTAGGTCTACTCCTTCCAGAAAAACTGAAAGGGATTAGGTTGTCACACACTGCAAGACATTTATGCATATGAAGATCTTTCCCAAAGGGGCCAGGTTCCACCTGTAATTTAGAACCTTTCCTATGAAATAAACGCTTTGCCCAGGACATACATTGTGGGTGGCAGACTTTCACTCTTCTAAAAATGGGAGGAAAACCTTTTTCTCTACCTGCTTAAGGGGGTAAGTGCGAATTACTCTGGTAAAACATTCACAAGTACAAACATTTGCTTAAAATTTTATTTGTGTAGGAGATCCATAGAAAAGAAAACCCAGACTAAAGGTTTTATTTGCTGGTTTTACATTGTGGGAGTTGATTTTAAAAGTATGTAAATACGAATTGCATTGTTGGGTTTGTTATGCAGAATCATCTCTAGGTGTTCTCTGGTTTTTTTTTCCTAGGGGAGTGGGAAATTCCTTAACAAATGGAAATTTACATTACCTTTGTAAGGGAAATGTATAACTTGTTTTTAGACCTGAGGAGTGGAGCCGGGAACTCTTCCTTTTCAGTCTCTTGATTGTCTCTATTCAGAACAATTCTTATGCTAATATGGCACATTCTGATCCATTCGTAGATGTAGTGATGTAAATGTTAAAGTTGTTTAGTCCTTTAAAAAAAGACTATTTTCTTACTTCTCTTGAGTTTTTCAAAGCTTATTCAACCTAATGGAATACCAATTGCTTCCTTTCCCTTTCCTAGAAATATTCAGAGAAGGATTGAAGGGAGTAGGAACTTGGATCTTCATTTTTAACAAATTCAAGTAAATCTTGGACAAATTGCACTTAGTAATTTTATCTTCTCCAATGGCTCTATTTACTGCATGCTTGCAAAAGATTTGTAAATTTATTTCTCCATTTCAGACCCCACACGTACACCTAGTCATACAGTTAACAGCCTTTCTTGCATTCCCAGAAAAAACTCTGGGATGCTTCTCAGGTAACCTGTCAGTCACATTTTCCTTCTTTTTCTGGTATTTCTTACCGTAAGAAACATCTACCCCAAATGTTCAAATCTGGAGTCATTTTCTTGGTCTATATCCTTTACTCTAGCACAGCATCCATGCAATATTGCTTGAATCTTTTTACTTCTGCCTAACCCCATTGCTTCATTCCCCAGCATAGGCCAAATTCTGCTCTGAAAGTCCATAATGGGGTCATAAATAATCTGGTATTCACAGTGGATAATAATCATATGATCCCTAAAGTCTAGGTTTCAAAATCTCTGCTTGTCCATGTTACTTAGCCTTAGTTCCTCTTTTGTGATTAGGATAGAATAGAATTTGCCTTGAAGAGTATTAACGTTTTCAAAATCCTTGGTGCTGTGTGAAACATATAGGAAGCTCACACATGCTCATTTTGCCATTTAAACACTGCTGCCTTCTTCAGCTGATCAACCATCCGATATTAGCAATCTTTTAAAATCTAAAGCAAGTCAGATTTCTACAAAAATATTCAATTATTTTGTGACAGACATGTAGAATTTGATAATTATATTGATTACATGGCCCTCTGTCATCTGCTAGTCATGTCTTAAAACCACAGTGCTTTAATTTTCTGCCATTTGACTTTAATATTCAACAGTTCTTCCCTCCCTGCACCCCTCTCTCCCTTCCTCCCTCCCTTTTCTCTTTCTCCCTCCTGAAGTATTAAAGAATAAAATCCCAGTGCCTCATACATGTGGTATATGCTGTACTGCAGAGCTATGGCCCTATTCTAAGATTTATTTATTGATTTGTTTCTTTGTTTGTTTGGGGATCACACTTATCAGTTCTTACAGGCTACTTCCAGCACAGCACAATGCTGGAGGGTCCTTTCTGGTCTTGAGGGACCATGCCATACTGGATTGAAATTGAGCCTCCAGCATGCCAAAGCCGTTTGGGCATGCTAACTCATGCCATAGCTTTTTGGTCCATTTCCTTGCTTAAGTGTACCACCCTCTCTTTGGAGTTCACCTTTCCCCATTACTCACACATTTTCCCTATTTGGGAACTTTTTTTTGAAGATATTGTCTCTTCAAAGTGTTTTGATCACCAGATTCTTTCTCTTGGGCTCTGTGTGCAGCAAAACTTGTTAAGTGACCAGAGTTTAGTTTCCACACAAGGTTTTCTGGGGGCTAGCACAGAAAATAATCATCTAGTGACTAACTCCCCAAAAGACTTTGATCAGGGGTTTTCAGCTCATGGGGAATTGGAGAATATCTGTGTAGTCATGCTGAAACCAGGTCAAAGTTCATTGCTAGAAAAAGACAACTCCCTGTCCCAAAGCTTAAAGATGAGGACAGTTGGTCCTCAGTTTACCCTTTCTCCAAAATCCTACCTTTGGGGCCTGGAGCAAGAGTACACAGGGCAGGGCATTACATGTGGCCAAGTCAGGTTTGATTCCCGCATCCCATGGTCCCCCAAGTACTGCCAGGAGTAATTCCCAAGTGCAGAGCCAGGGATATCTACTGAGCATCACTGAGTGTGACCCAAAAACAACAACAACAACAAAATCCTACCTTTACTTATTTACAAGAAGGTGTACAGATAAGACAGTGTTTGGAGGAGCCAGCCATGGAGGGATTTCATTGTTTATTCCTACATCCACAGGCTTGCAACCCACCTTCCTGAAAAATGTGCTTCCCTGTGCTTTCTCTACGTAAGCCTCTCTTTTGATCTTGAAGATAAGATGGTCACTTTGATGATGCAGTCCACCGTCTTTCTGTCTGCTGGCATGTTGCCAATGAAGCTCTTTCCTCACCTGTCACCAAGTCTCTCTTTTAATCAGAACAGTAGTTTTCTAGTTCATTGCCAGGAGACATGGCCTCAGTCCAAAAACTGCAAGGGCAGTTGGTCTGTACGTCCCTATTTGTCTTTGCTGCCATTGGTTCCAAAGATAGGAGTATAATACTCCGGCACCATGTGGAGATAAGCAGTATATGCCACTCCCAAATGAAGGAATTGCTCTAATTTCCACATCGGGAAGGTAGTCAAGTAGGCAGGTTGCTTAATAATGTGTAGTGCCAGGGTTGAGAATTTTTCTTTGACTTGCTGGAGGGAAAGTTGCTTCAGAGGTCTGGTTATCTTGCCTAGAAAAATTTGTGGCTGGTTGTTTATCTGATTCAAGAATTTACAGGTCAGTTTTCTGGATTAAGGCAGTCTGTAAATTCAATTTTTGATTTCTCCTCCCTCCCTCCCTCCCTCCCTCCCTCCCTCCCTCCCTCCCTCCCTCCTCCTTCCTTCCTTCCTTCCTTCCTTCCTTCCTTCCTTCCTTCCTTCCTTCCTTCCTGTGTGTGCTTGTGGAGGGTGTGGGAGTGTGGGGGTGGGGTGGGCATGGTGTGCATATACCCTGTAATGCTTAGGAGCTACTCCTGGCTCTGCACTCAGGAATCACTCTTGGTAGTGCTTGGGAGGTAATACAGGGTGCTGGGAATTAAACCTAGGTTGGCCACATGCAAGGCAAACTCTCTACTCAGTGTACTGTTTCTGCAGCCTCTCGAGTTCAGTTTTTTTTGAGCCTCAAAAAAAAAAACCCACTCCACAACAATTCCCTATTTCCATTAAGGGAAAAAAAGATACTTTATTCATAATGAACGAGTTGATTTGTAAATAAAGTATAAACAGATTTGGCCATGGTGTTGGAAGCTTTAGACAAGTGCGTGTGTGTGGGAGGAGTGAATGCAGTTAGGTTAGAGAACAGGTACAGAAGGGATCATTAAGACAAAGATAGTTGGAAATGATCACTATGGATAAGAACTGAATGTAGAAAGTAGGTAAAGAAAGATACTGATAACCTTTCAGTACCTGTATTGCAGATTGTAATTTGTAATTACAATCTGTAATGCCCAGGAGAGATAGGGAGAGAGAGAGTGGGGGTGGGGCGAGTGGGGCGCGTCCGGGGAGAGAGGGGGGGGGGGGGAGAGAGAAAGAGAGAGAGAGAGAGAGAGAGAGAGAGAGACAGAGAGTGAGAGAGAGAGAGACCTGCCTTAAAGGCAGGCTGGGGTTGGGGGTAGGAAAGGGAAGGCAGGGTTGATGGGAGGGAAACTGGGGATATTTGTGGTCGGAAATGTACACTGGTAAAGAAACAAGTGCTGGAAAATTGTAGGACTGAAAACCCAATCGTGAACAATTTTATAACTGTATCCCACGGTGAGTCAATTAAATAAATGAACAAATAAATTAATTAATAAGCAAAAGTTGTATTCATCTGTTCCCAGAGACAAAAACCAAAGGGCGATGGGACCAGTTTTTCTCTCTCTCAAACTCAGACACCACGACCCCAAACCAACAGAAGTCCTTCCGCAAATAGGTGGGTTTCTGCCTCATATTCATTGTTAGCTGTGGCCAAACGCTTTGCTTTGGTTCTGCTTTTTCGGTTTCTATCTATGAACAACTATGCCCCCTGCCCAGAGGCAGCCTGACAGGCAGGTGCCGTGTTTCCCATGCTCTGTCACAGGACCCAAATTTCGGTCCAGGGCCCTGATCCCTGCCCTGCTCTCCTCACAGCTGACATGGAGGAAGGCTTGATGCCACCCTCCCAACCTCGGAGGTCGCTCTGGAGAGTTCTTTTCTCTGGAGAACTTAAAGTCTCCAGAGAGGGAAGCCGACTCTGGGTCATTGTAGGAGTTGGGGGTTCTGAGTTGGGAACCTGCCACCTCTCCCAATAGCCTGTGAAATTCAGGGGAGTCTTGTCTTGCCCGAATCCCTGCCCCCACAGTCTGCCTTCCTAGTGAGAGTGAGGTGCTACCTTCTCCTCAGACGACCCAACTAAGGTACTCCTCTGAAGCAAGCAAACTCATTCTGTGATGTGCGAGCATATCCAGACCTCACTGCCACCACCCTAACTTGCTCAGGTGCTGGTATTGGCTCCTACCTTTTTGTCCGTTTTCTTTTTGCAGAACGTGTAAAAGCATTTTATTGCCAGGTAGAAAAATAGACAGAAACCCAATCCAAGCACTTCAAGGAAAAAGAGAATGGTATTAATACAGATCAACTCTTCAGACTAAGCTCAACATTTTCTCAGTCAAATAACCCAACAAAACGATCAGAGTCCATATGAGAAATTGCAACATCCTGTGGGCAAGTTGTCTGAGGCAACAGAGGTACGAGTGAGTGGCTCTGGCTTATATAGGGTCGCCTGCATCACAAAGGATGGGAGAATCCCACAGGGTTCCACAGGGTCTGGTGTCCGCTGCCCCTCCCCCACCGAGTCGCCCAACTGATACTCGTCTTTCTGGGACTCTTGCCTTAGGTTCCTCTGCTCTAAGGGCCATCTTGTTTTCCAACTCCCCCTTCCTCCTGTCATGGGTTCTATCCGCAGGTAGGGTCCTGCTGGCTCTGTCCAGAAACTGGCTCTTTCCTGAGTTCTCTTGACTCTCTGAAGCCTTTACTTGGTTCTCACCAACTCATTTTTTGTTGATACACTGCTGGAATTTGGGCAGACTTGACACTCAGGGATGTGTATGTCTTCATACCCTTCTTTCCTAGAATATGAACATGAACCCATATCTTGATTTAATGTTCTTCTATATGACTTGATTTTGTGAATAGGAAGAGTCCATTTTAGTTTTTGTTTGATCCGTCTTAATCATTGGTGCTGAGTCCATTGAAATGGGCAAGTCTTTCTTCAGCATTCACAAATTCAAAGGGCTGGAGTGATAGGGCAATGGGTAGGCCATTCCTTAGACTTTACAAGTCAGTTAAAGTTATACAATCTTCCCTCTTTGGATGGCTTTGCATGTCTTCATTTGTCAGTTTACTTAAATAAAATATTTTTGGCAAAAATTCCCTCATTTTTAATAATCTCAGACATTTTCTAAATCAATATACATTTTATTTATTTATTTCCCCTCCCACCCCCTCAGTATGCATTTTTTCTTTTTGTCTTTTTGGGTCACAAACAGCAATGCACAGGAGTTACTCCTGGATCTGCACTCAGGAATTACTCCTGGTGGTCCTCAGGAGACCATATGGGATGCTGGGAATCGAACTCTGGTTGGCTGCGTGCAAGGCAAACACCCTACCTGCTGTGCTATAGCTCTAGCCCCTCAGTATACATTTTAATGTAGGGTGGTATAGGATGAAGTGAATAGGAAGCGCAAAATGGGTGGATATAGGCATTTTAGTGTTCATTAAATTCACTTTGGAGTGGAGTCTTTTCTAGGAATTGGGATTGCTAAAACTGAGCCAAATGAGATATACCTTGAGAACAGCCGACATGCAAAAGAGGGGGCATGAGTAGGTTTCAATCTTGGGGATATTGATGAGTTTGAAGTTGAGAAAAAGTGATATTGCATTCCAATCTTTGTCTACAGGTTTCTCCACTGGAAAAAGAAAATCTCCCATGGTCAGAGGGTTATGGCACTTGCCTGGGGTTACGGCAGAGGGTATGGCACTTAGTCCTGGGGTTATGGCACTTACCTTGCAAGTGGATGATGCAGATTGATCTCCAGCACCACATATGGCTCCCTGAGCACTGTCAGATGTAAGCCCTGAGAATAAACAGATATGACCTCCCCCCCCCCCCCCATCTCCCTCTGAGCAGACTCTCATTTTCCCTAAGTCCTACCCATGTCTTCATGACAAATTGCTTCAGTGTACCTAGAAAACCCAACTCAACCTGGCTTAACCATTTTCCGGAAACATCTATAAGTCCTCATGAAATAAAAGTGCTGGCCATGGAGTTGATCTCACTAGAATTGAGCATCTATTGGGGACTGATGGTCTTTATTTCTATGAGGGACAGGCCCAAACTGGACCACCAGAATTAATATAGCTTAGCTTAACAGGAACCTGAATTGCAAAATAACTGGTTTTTCTGTCCCTGAGCAAGAAATTCAGATACAGGTGCCCCGAGTTGCAAGTCACAAGAAGGGTGGGGGTCAGACTTATAGATAACCAGATGTCTCTCACAAGACCCAGGACTGCCCTAAAAACCAGGACTGATGCAAATGCTGATCTTTAAACTATAGGCTAAGGAGTGATGTGCTTTAAAATGGTTTGGTCAGAAAAGTGTGGGTTGTTACAAATCTATTGGCTATGAAATGCGCGGGCTCTGCAGTAACGGACAAGGAAGGCCTATATAAGATCTCCTTTGAAGAAGCTCGGGATCTTGCCCATCCTGCCAGACCTGCGTGTCTGCATAGGCGGCTCGACCCTGGCCAGCCAGACTTGCAATAAACCCTGCCTGCTGTTTGCAGTCTCTGGAGTCTCTTTGTCGTTAAAGGGAGATCACGATCCGCGTCCTAACAATTTCTAGGGACATGTGTCTCTTATTTCAGTTTCTTTAAACTAGTTGGCTCCATTAATTACTGGAAGCTATTTTATTTTAAGCATCTCCAGAATTTTTATATAGGAAGGGCTAGGGGTAAAATAGGTGGAGGTTACATATTGGAGGGACTGTTATCGGAACTGAAGTTTTAGGACTTTTAGAGAAGCTGAAAGCAAACTGTGTATATATATATATATATATATATATATATATATATATATATATATTAACCTATTATGTAGCTATCTGTGCTCAAACTTAGGGGTTCATTTATGAGGAGCATGGGTTTTACCCCTGGGCTATGTACCAGACTAGGAAACTGTTTTAAATTAGACTGCATATTAATTTTGGATGGAATGATGGGGGCCTTAAACCACCTACTGTATGTGTAGTTTCTGGTGAATCCCCATATTTCTAGTCTGTGAATATCTTGGCAGAGAAGTCAATAGGATCTTTCAGTGTTGTGTTTCCAGAGGAGAGAGTTACCCAGTGTTTGTTTTCATATGGTTTGGGGGAAAAAAATCAGTGCTCAACTGATGTTTTTAATCAGTTGTTAATCATTCCTCCTTTTTCTTTTTTAAAAAGTTCTCTTTCTTCACGCATTTCAGCTCAAATCCAGAAAGACTAGCTTAGGCAGCAAGTGAACAGTTTTCCCAAAAAGAGACACTTGGGGCTTTTTGTGGACTCAGATGTTATCTTATCACGTTGGTATTTCTTTTTTGTATTTGTGAAAGACAAAGCAAGTATCCTGAACCAGCATGGCAAGCAAAACAAAAGCGCCTGATGGTAAAAGCTTCAGCAAATCCCCTGAACCAGACATCTCCCATTTCCTTAGCTTAAGCTCATTTCCTGAGAGCCAGCCTTATGCCTTTCTGAACTCTTTCATTGTCGTTTACTGAAAAACAAGTAGTTCTGTGCACTGTTCCTGCTTGCTGACATTATCTTTAGGTTGTTTCCTAGATTTTCCATGGGTGGGAATTCTTGGATGGCATTTAAATGTATACACATGTATATAGTTTTAAGAGCAATTGGCCACTAATACCTGTGAATACAATTATTAGCAAAATCACACATTTTTATTTTCAGATTTTGTTTTTAAAACAGCCAGAAAGACATAGAACTCTTTGACACTTTAGGAAAATTGTTCGCTTTGTTGTCAGAGAAAAACAGACTGATTTGATTGTTTTTTGAAAAATTTGTGGCCATGCATAAAGCCTGTTATTTATTTATTGTGATAAATATTGTGCAACTTCTAATAAGATGGACACATTTGGCTCCTTTCTCCCTCCTCTTCCTTTGCCAGGATTAATTTTAATCATTTACTTAAACTATCTTTTTTTCCCTTAAATATAAAGCAATTTATTTTTTATTACGTTATAGACAACTCCATTCACAATTTACTCTCCTATATCTCTCTTCTAAATAAAATAAGATCGCCCTAGTCTTCAGGCTTTGGTTTAAACCCATATGTATGTGATCATTAAAAACAAAACAAAATTGAACCACACACAGGCTACAACTCTGGCTGGTCTCCAGAATTCCATAAACCAGACAAAGGGCCGCCCTAGGAGGGAGGCAGAGGGCGGGAGGAAGAGGGTTTGTCCTCCCCAAGGCTGGCTGTCCTGGCCCAGAGGGGTCAAGCTGAGGCTGAGACTGTGAATGGGGTAGAAGAGTTGTTTTGCAAATAGTTGGTGATAAATATCAGACAGGGCTGATCTACTTATACTTGCATTAGAAGCTAATTATATTTAATAGTTTGTATTACAAAAATTTATTTTCCCAGTTTATCTCCCCCTCCCTCCCTTAGAACAGTTCAAACAAAACTGACCAATTTTGGAAGAAGAAACGGCTTAGTTGAAAGCTAAAAATAAATATCTTCCTTAGGTTTTTTTCTTTTTTATTTCCAAAAGACTTGCCAATCTACTTGGGATTACAGTCCACAGATAAAATTAGTGAAATAAAACAATGAGTAGTACAAGAATTTGCAGTTGATTACATAAAAAAGCAATTGCTACCTTCTATCTTTAGATTTTGGAACTCATAGCTTCTCAGCAATTTTGTGATTTTGCAAAAAAATTTTTCCCAATGTGGAGAAAACAGACATAGGATAAACATACAAGCCCCTGTAGTTATATTTTTGAAGGAACATTTTTATTTGAAAAAGACTCCTGACACATGTAAAATTCAGTTCACTAAGTGTTTTGACAGATGCTGTTTCAGTTACTCCTGTAAATAACCCCCAGCTACTAGAAGGGCCTATGCAGGTGGGGTCCTTTGATTACTTTTTATCCAGTCCCTTGGTCACAGAGGAAGGCTTGATTCTCAGCACTGCTACGAAAACCCTTAAAGACCTTAAGGGGAAGAGAGAAAGCACCTACTCAGTGAAACAAAACATGCCAAGCCTGTCTGAACACAGTATATCCATCATTTCATTTAACAATCGCCCTTCCACTCAGAATCTTTCTCTTCTCACCTCGTAGTTGGGATTTTTTTTCTTTCATCTCTTCTTGTAGTTTATTAGTATTCCATTGTGTACATGCATCACATTGTTTTTATCCATTGATTTGTTCGGGGCACTTGTGTTGTTTCCACATCTTGGTTATTATAAACAGCACTACAATATGCATAAGTGCATATATTTTTTTCGGAATTAGTGTTGTTTTTGTATGATTTTTTATGCACACTTCATTTTTTTAAATTGAATCACCGTGAGCTACAGTTACAAAACTTTCATGTTTGAGTTTCAGTCATACAATGATTGAGCACCCATTCCTCCACCAGTGTACATTTTCCACCACTAATGTCCCCAGTATCCCCTTCCCCCCTTCCCACCTTCCCACCCCTCCCACTGCCTCTATGGCAGTTTCCCTCTCTCTCTCTCTCTCTCTCTCTCTCTCTCTCTCTCGGTATTATGGCTTGCAAGACAGATAGTGAGAGACTATCATGTTTGGTCCTTTATCTACTTTCAGTACACATCTCCCATTCTGAACCATCCCTCCAACCATCATTGACTTGTGAGAGCTGGGATTTTTTACTACAGTTTGTAGATAAATAAACTGAAGCTCAAGACAACCAATGCATTAAAATCAACCTTTTTTTTTCTTTTGTGCTCTACCCCTCACCATCACAATAATTTGTAACTAGAAGTTTCAAAGCGTGGGGCCTGAGCATAGTATAGCAGTTTAAATGTGTGCCTTGCACATAACCGACACAGATTCTATTCTTGCAACCCAATATGGTTCTCTGAACACTACCAGGAGTGATCCCTGAATGCAGAGCCAGGAGAAAGCCCTGAGCACCACTGGATGTGGCTTCTCAAACAAATAAGCAAATAAAGTTGACACACTTCTAATGGACAGATTGAGAACATGACTCTCACATGTTAAGTGTCCAGGTATAATCGTTCCTATTTCTTGTATTCCCTTTTCAGAATGGCAGTATGTAAACACCGAAGAACAGGGGAATTTCATAATACTGGATTAGAGAATTTATAATACGGAGCTAGGCCTTGGAAAATTTGATGAGGATCTGAAAGAAGATTCGCACCCCTCCCAGAAAGATCAGACAGGGCAGAAAACAGCCTCAAAATCCCCAGATGGGACTATCTAGCAGCCAGGAGGGCAAACAGGATCCACTTGGTTGGAATGCTGGTCTAGAGAGCTAGAATAAGGGTTAAGTTATTTGACTTGCATGCACCCAAGCCTGATTTTAGCCCAGCATTGCCGGGAATGATCCCTGAGCATTGTCAGTTGTTCACCGCCCCACCCCCATCCCCTGCCCCTCATGCTTCCATAATATTCCTTTCCTCTTTGGGAAATATTCCACTTTTGAGGTGAAATTCTTCTTCATTCTATTATTCCTCACCCTTTTTTAGTAACTCTCCCAATATTTCCACACAAGTAGGACCTAGTAGCTTGAGTTTAGGACATAGAGTGAACATCTGGGGTGAACTGATTCTAGGTCTGAGGCAATAGCAACTTTTTGGGGGGCTGAGGGGCAGATCCAGAGATGCTTTGGGGCATGGGAGTTATTTAGGGGAATCTCTCACTGAGGTACTCGGGGACCAGGCAGTGCCTATGATATTAAGAGTAAAATTTCATTCCTGTACTTCCAAGAAATAAGAGTGTTTTTCTGGTTTTTAATGGGGAGGGGGAATGTTGGGGGTAGAGAGTCTCCTAAGTAGTGCTTGGGAGGCCAGGAGGGGTCTCCAGTGATGGAGATTGAATGATATGCACAGATGCACCTTAACCTGTTCCTTGTTTCCTTGGACCCCAAACTGCTTTTAGTAAACAGGGCTATGAATAACTTGGGGAAAATTCAAAACAAAAGTGAAAAATATTTTAGACTGATCTTCGACTAAGGTTGAACTTTTAGAGGAAATAGAGGAATATTTTCTAATTTTCTGATTGTAAAGGAAATATATTGGCGAAAAATTCTAAACTATTTTACTGTGAACTAATTATAAAAAATGTTTCTTCTTTATAGTAGTCTAACATGTTTCATTCTGAATACATATTTAGTCTAAAGTATTGGTAGTTGTGATTTTCTGTTTTGATATTTAAGAGAAACTAATATTAGTCAGACTTAAGACATCCCCCCACCCCTTTCTAAGAAATATATTATGGAAGTGGATGAAATTGAAGGTTTTGTTTCCCCTTATCAAAGGGTGACAGGTCCTCCAGCCACACCCAAGAAATCTAAAAAGATAGCACAGTGGGTAGGGCGTTTGCCTTGCATGCGGCCAACATGGCCGACTCGAGTTCGATTCCTCCGCCCCTCTTGGAGAGCCCGGCAAGCTACCGAGAGTATTCGATATGCCAGACACAGTAACAACAAAGTCTCCAATGGAGACGTTACTGGGCCCGCTCGAGCAAATCGATGATCAACGGGAGGGCCTTTACCTTTACCTTTTATTGATAAAGTGGCAGACACATTCTTAGGTGAAAGAAAATTAACACATTACGAGTGTTAGAAGCTTGTATTTCATAGAGAAAATGATTTTATATAATTACACATGTAATTGCATGATGTTTAATTTTTTTTCATAATTTTATTTATTTATCATTTTCTTCTTATATTTATTTATTGAATCACTGTGGGAAAAGTTACTAAGCTTTCATGTTTAAGTCTCGGTCACACAATGATCAAACACCTCTCCCTTCACCAGTACTCATTTTTACCACCAAGAACCCCAATATACCTGCCCTCCCAATGCCTGTGAGGCAGATGATTTCCACTTAACTATTCTCTACATTGATTACATTCATTATTTCGACAAAAGATGCACCATTATTGTTTAGAATTTCCCCCCAACAATCAGAATTGCTGAAAAGACAGTGTGAAATACTTTGTTTTCTATAGCTGGTTATGAGAATCATATAATCTCGTGTGGCTGCAATAGCGGCCTTGCGATTTTGGATTTCTGCAAAGAGCCCGATAATTACGAGATTGGTTTCTATGCGTCTGGTGTTATGGCTGTTCCGGAGAGCCACTCATGGGGGGTAACTCATGACCTCCGTAGGGCGCGAAGGATGAGCTGATACCACCCCTCTTCCCATGAAACTGCAGTTGCCCTATCAACATCAGCTCATACCTGGCTTTCTTATAAGCTCTGATGTGGTGGCCACCTTGCTGCTGGTGGGAGGTGGCGGAGGGAGGCAGAAGGGAGCAACACCCTTTCCCTCCCAGGGAGGCATGGCGCCATAGATAATGCATGGTCCATTCACTTTTATGATGCAAGCTGCCGGGCTCTGGAGCCATGGCTGTGCCGGAGAGCTGCTCGTGGGAGGCAACTCATGACCTTGGTAGGGTGTGAAGGATGAGCCAGTAATGCCCCCCTTCCTATGAGACTGCAGTGGCCCTGTCAACGCCGGCTCATACCTGGCTTTCCAATAAGCTCTGAGGCGGTGGCCACTTTGCTGCGTGGGGGGAAAAGGCGGAAGGGAGCAACATCCTTTCCCTCCTGGGGAGGCATGGCACCATAGTTTAACGCATGGTCCATTCACTTTTCTGCCGCAAGCTGTTGGGCTCTGGATTAAGTCTTTTTGTCACTGGAGCCATGGCTGTGCCGGAGAGCCACTCATGGGGGGGCAACTCGTGACCTCAGTAGGCCGTGAAGGATGAGCCAGTACCACCCCCCTTCCCATGAGACTGTAGTTGCCCCGTCACCTCCAGCTCATGCCTGGCTTTCCTGTAAGCTCTGAGGCGGTGGCCACCTTGTATGCGGTCCAGATGCATTTCTGCCAATAGCTGCTGGGTTTTGAGATTTGTTTCTGAGTCTCTGGGATCATTGCCGTTAATTAACTTGATCAGGAGCCAGAGAGGCCGTTTGTAGGTGGCGACTCGGGGTCTCGCTGGGATGGGGAGGAAAGAGCTGGTTCCACCCCCATCTGCTGAGGCCCTGCATGTTTCATCACTGCAGGCGCGAACCTGAATGTCCAGTGGACTCTGGAGGATGGTGGTCACTAGGCCACCAAGGGGAACAGGCCAAGACACGAAACCTATTCCTACCTGGAGTGGACTAGCGCCAGTAATCTACTGCAGGAACAGGATGCATTTCTGCCAAAAGCCTTTGGGTTCCAAGATTCGTTTCTGAGTCTACTGGAATCATGGCTGTTAAGCGGTTTGATCAGGAACAAGAGAGGCCATGCCTCCAATTATATACCTGAGCCAGAGGTGGTTTGTGGGTGCGTCTCCCACATACCTAACTTTTGGCTGTTTACTTTCTTTTTCTATCTTTACATATTTTGCTTTAGACCAGCATTTCTCTGCTGGGGCTCACATTGATTTCCTGTGGGCTACTAGGATATTCTAAGAGGGCCATGGGTAAAATTCACATAAATTGAGAGCCATGGCATGAGAGTAGGGAACTAAATAGTAGGATGGGGGGCACAAGAAGGAGTCAAGTTTTAAAAAGGGTTCAAATCAAATCAAATCAAATCATCCTGTTAATCGTCGATTGCCTCGAGCAGGCCCCAGTAATGTCTCCTTCATCCTAGCCCTGAGATTATATTCAAGGCTCTTTAGCTCTTTAGGAGAATGAAACCCATCATTGTTACTGGTATTTGGCATATTGGGTACGCCACGGGGAGTTTGCCAGACTCTGCCGTGTGGGCAGGCTACATTTGGTAGCCTGCCAGTTTGTCCAAAGTAGGAATGAGATAATAAGATGTCATAATAAGATGTCGCGCGGCCGCATTTGCGGGTTCCGGGATCTGGTTTTTATAGTCTCTGAGTCTTGGCTGCTGATGGGATTACACGGTGCCAGGGGGCCAGTTGGTGGGTGTGACCCCCGCCTACTGGAATTTGGAGGATCTGGGTGGAGGATGCTCGGCCCAAATCCGAGTAGGTTTGGAGATCTCAGCCCCGGAACCCGCGTGGCTTTGTCCCTCTGCCAGTACCTTCATGTGTGCGGAGAGTGGTCTCAGCATGGTGGTGGCTGGTCCTGGAGGTCTTTGGCTGCCGGAGCCATGGTCGGGGCGGGGAGGAAAGCTCAACCCGTTCCCCTCCAAGGGGTCCCGGCGAGCGAGAACAGTCAGGCGCGGGGGCAGAAGACTGCACTCTTCTCTTCCGGGATTATGATTGGGAAAAGTTTATGAACTAATACTCAGTTGTAGATCACCTTGGATACCACCAGAACTCTATGCTACACAGCTCACTGATATGATACTCTCCCTAATAAGGCCCAGGCACCCAAGCTCCTAAGTCTTTCCATCTTTCTACTGTGTCCACTGTGGCTTTACACAAGATTATGAAAAAAAAATCATTTTAGCACAGCGGTAGGGCGTTTGCCTTGCACGCAGCCAACATGGCTGACCCGAGTTCGATTCCTCCGCCCCTCTCGGAGAGCCCGGCAAGCTACCGAGAGTATCTCGCCCACACGGCAGAGCCTGGCAAGCTCCCCGTAATGTATTCGATGTGCCAGACACAGTAACAACAAAGTCTCCAATGGAGACGTTACTGGGCCCACTCGAGCAAATCGATGAACAACGGGAGGGCCTTTACCTTTACCTTTTTATGATGAAAGAAAAAAAAATCTGTTTTGTCCCTTGCCTCAGGGACATTAGATTCCTACCATCTTCTAATTCATTAGTTTCTCTTTCATCATCTTTTTTGTACTTTTTTGTACGGCAATGCACTGCGGTTACTCCTGGCTTTGCACTAAGGAATTACTCCTCCAGTGCTCAGGACACCATATGGGATGCTGGGAATCTAACCCAGGTTGGCCACAAGCAAGGGAAACGACCTACCCCCTGTACTATTGCTCCAGCCCCCTTTCACCATCTTTTTAAATGGTCCTTTTGCTTTCCCCAAATTCTGAATATGGAAGGATTTCTCTTTTTCTTAGTTATGCTTCCTAAGCAAGGTCACCCAATCTCATGGTTTAAAATACAATTTAGTGTATGAATCTGACCTTCTAATCTCCTTCCTTGATCTTTCCTTTGAGTTTCAGAATCCTTTAGGAATTTGCTTATTACTTATTTCTATTTCACCTCTAATTAACATCTAAAAATAGGAAATATGACATAACAATTGAATTTCGTCTTTTTTAAAATTTTGCTTTTGTTTTTGGTTCACCCTGAGTGATGCTAGGGCTAACTTTTGACTCTGTGCTCAGGGATTACTTCTGGTAGGGATTGAGGGATGCTGAGGATCAACCTTGCAAGGTTGATTCTGTACTCTCCTTTATTCTGAACTCTCACTCCAGCCTCCAATTTCATCTTTTCACCTCGAAATTTGCTTGCTTGCTCTTTTTCCTTCTCTCTTCTCCCCTCCTTCCTCTCCCCTCCCTCTCCCCCTCCCCTCCCCTCCCCTCTCCTCCTCTCCTCTCCCTCTTCTATTTTTTTCTTTCCCTCCCTCCCTCCCTCCCTCCCTCCCTCCCTCCCTCCCTCCCTCCCTCCCTCCCTCCCTCCTTCCCTCTCCCTTCCTCCTTCCATCCACTCCTTCATTTTTTTTTCTCTCGCTGTTTCTCTTCCTTTCCCTCTCTGTGATATTTATTTCATTAAAATTTCCTTTTTAACGTTGGGAGAGCCAGACACAGTGCTCAGATGTTACTTTCAGCTCAGTGCTTTGAAGACCACATAGTGCCTGGAATAGAACCTAGGTCTTCTGTAGGCAAAGTAGGTTTAGTTCACTGATTTTTTTCCCCCCAGCTCCAGAATATGATATTTATATACCAGTGTGTTAAAGCTTAAAATGCTGCAAAATTATCTTTAACTTTATCCTTTTTCTTATAATTCTTTCGGTGTAACAGTGATTCTTTAACTTTGATTATGTTATGAACAAGTCTGCTTTTCACATATTCTCTTATCTATTTATTTATTTATTTTGGTGGTAGTGGAAGGGTAGTTTGGGCCATACTCAGCAGCAGTCGGACTAAGTCCTGGCTCTACTATCAATACCAACTCACCTCAGATATTATTGTTTATTTCCTGGACTCCAGCAGAAGCTTCCTAACTGGTCATCCAAATCCATATTTGCCTACCTACAATGTCTTAAGTAGCACATTTCAACCTAATTAACATTTAAATCAAGTCATTTTAGTCTCCTTATCAATTCTTTCCAAAAACTTTCCATCATATAAGTGGTAAAAGCCAAAGTATCTTAAGTGATCGACAAGATAGTATATGGATAATCCTTGCTCAATGATTTACCACTTACCCTGATCTACTTGGCTTTAGCTCAGATTGCATTTCTCCTAACCTTAAGGAAGTCAAGGTTCACCTGTATCTGATTCCCATCACTCCCCGCCCTTCCCCCCAACCCCGCTTGCTCCCCACTTTTTTTGGGAAAATACCTGGCACTGGGCTGGAGCGATAGCACAGTGGGTAGGGCGTCTGCCTTGAGCGTGGCCTACCTGAGTTTGATTCCTCCGCCCTTCTCAGAGAGCCCGGAAAGCTACCAAGAGTATCTTGCCCACTTGGCAAAGCCTGGCAAGCTTCCCATGACGTATTCAATATGCCAAAAACAGTAACAAGTCTAACAATTTGTTGTGAGACATTACTGGTGCTCGCTCGAGCAAATCATCAATGGGAGGACAGTGACATTGACAGTTACCTGGCACTAAGTGTTAGCTATTCCCAGGTCAGTGCTTATGGTTGCTCATGGCACAGGGGGTTGTGGGGGGACTATGTGATGCCAGGGTTGAACTGAGTCATATTACATGCAAACCGTATGTTCCAGGCCCTTGAGTCATCTCTCCAGCCTTTATATTTGAATCTTTTCTATGCTTGTTCCGCTGCTAGGAACATTATTTCCACATAATTTTCTCCCATTTCCTTTATCTTTATTGTAGGATTCTTTTTTCTTTTGTTGCTTTATCGAGAGATCTTTCTTCTAAAACTTTATTTTCCCCTCTTATCCTGATGAAATTATATAATTCTTTTTTTATGTAGGAATTTTGCTATTTATTCAGCCATTGATTAGGCTGATTGAATTGGGCACGAACTCCAACTTAACTTTTTTTTCCTTTTTATAATTTTATTTATTGAATCACCGTGAGAGCAGTTACAAAGCTTTCGGGTTTAAGTCTTGGTCATACAATGAAACACCCATTCCTTCACCAATGCCCATTTTCCACCACCAAAAACCCCAGTATACACTCCATCCAGCACACTCCCCCTACCTGTGGGGCAGATAAATTACACATTACTCTCTCTCTACTTTGATTACATTCAATATTTTGACACCAGACCCACCATTATTATTTGAGATTTTACCAACACTCAGATCTGCTGAAAAGGCAATACTAGGAAATTTTTTTTTATTGCTGGTTATAAATAACATATGATGTTGTGTGGCCGCAATAGTGGCCGCATGATTTTGGAATTCAGAAATTTTAACAATTAAATCTGGAGGGATTTCTGCCAAAACCTGTTGGGTTTCGAGATTTGTTCCTGTATCTTCTTGGATCATGGCCATTAAGCAACTTAATCAGGAGCCAGAGGGGCCGTTCGTGGGCAGTGACTCAGGATCTCATTGGGGCAGGAAGGAAAGGGCTGGCTCCACCCCCATCTTGTGACGCCCTGTGTGTCTCCTCACTCAGGGCCTAAACCTGATTGTCCAATGGCCTCTGGAGGATGGCAGCCACGGAGCTGCCAAGGGGGAGCAGGCGGAGGGCTAGCACCCTATCCCCCCTGGGGTAGAGAGAGAGAGAGAGAGAGAAAGCAGTCATTTTCCTTTTTCTTGCATGACCCTGGTTCTATTCTATTTCTGGCTTCAAATATCTCCTGAGCACAGCCAGGAACAAAGAGTCAGGAGTAAATCCTGAATGCAGCCAGGAGTGGCCTGCTCTTCCAGCCCCCAATTATTTAGTACCATTTAAAATTTTATGATTTTATAATTCTATAAGAATTACACCTCATTTTATACTTCCAGGATAAAGAAATTTTGCATATTTGACTATGTTAAAGATCTTGAGACAGGGGTATTATCCTGAATTTTTCTGTAGAGGTGTGATGTAATAATAGGGACTTTATAAGAAGGAGCCTGGAGGCTGAGTGAAGAGATGATATTTTGTGAACAGAAGAAGAAAGTTGAGGAAGTGGCTCAGGCTTGGAAACGTGTGGCAACTGGGAATCCCAGGTTTGATTCCAGCACTTCTTTCTCCCCTGCACCACAGGGAGTGACCAATGAACTAAAATAAAAATGGAGAAAGAGGTGCAAGACAAGGGATATATGTGACCTTTAGAAGCTAGAAAGGCAAGAGCATAGACTTTCTTATATTGCCTTGAGAAAGATATAGTCTAGCAGGCCTCCTTTATAGGCTAACTTGTAGGATTGTAAGATAAGGAATGATTACTGTTTTAGCCATTAAGTTTGTGGCAATTTATTAGTCAGCAACAGGAAATTAGTCCATTTGTCCTATGACTCTAACTGTACGACTGTGAGGGAGATAGCTTATGTAGTAGATCACATGCTTATTACGTACAAACCCCATCTGTGGGTGGTTCCTGTTTAAAAAAAAACTGTCACTGTCACTGTCTTCCCATTGTTCATCGATTTACTCGAGCGGGCCCAGTAACATCTTCATCATGAGACTTGTTGAACTGGTTTGTACACGGGTAGCTTGCCAGGCTTTGCTGTGTAGGCGGAATACTCTAGGTAGCTTGCCAGGTTCTCTGAGAGGGGCGGAGGAATTGAACTCAGGTCAGCCATGTTGGCTGCATTGCAAGGCAAACGCCCTACCCACTGTGCTATCTCTCCAGCCCAACAATAAAATAAAATAATTCTGACAGAATTTTCATTAGAATATCTTTGTACAAAGTTTGTAATTGATTTTTCATTTCATTTCATCATCCTGTTATTCGTTGATTGCCTCGAGCAGGCCCCAGTAACGTCTCTTTCATCCTATCCCTGAAGTTATATTCAAGGCTCTTTAGGAGAAAGAGACCCATCATTGTTACTGGTATTTGGCATATTTGATACGCCACGGGAAGTTTGCCAGGCTCTGCCCTGTGGGCAGGCTACATTCGATAGCCTGCAAGTTTGTCCAAAGTAGGAAGGAGATAATAAGATGTCATAAAAAGATGTCCTGATAAGATATCACGCGGCCGCATTTGCGGCCGCGCGGTTCTGGGAGCTGGATTTTATAGTCTCTGAGTCTTGGCCGTTGATGGGATTACACGGCGCCAGGGGGCCAGGTGGTGGGTGTGACCCCCGCCTACTGGAATTTGGAGGATCTGGGTTGAGGATGCTCGACTCCAATCCGAGTAGGCTTGGAGATCTCGGCCCCGAAACCCACGTGGCTTTGTCCCTCTGCCAGTACCTTCATGTGTTCGGAGAGTGGTCTCAGCATGGTGGTGGCTGGTCCTGGAGGTCTTCGGCTCAACCCAGTCCCCTCCAAGGGGCTCCGGCGAGGAACAGCTAGGCATGGGGGCAGAAGACTGCACTGGTCTCGTCCGGGAGCTGGATTGTAATTGATGAACCAAGTTAATAACTTTAATCAAAAAATTTTTAAAAATTTAATCATCTGGAAGTACTTGCATATCTAACAAGTTACCTATAGTTTTACTTCCATAGGGATACCACCTAGAGTAATTTCTTATTGTGAATCATTCATTTTTTTAAATGTAGGAGTACTGCTATTTATTCAGCCACTGATTAGCTGATTGAATTGTGCATGAACTCCACCTTACCTTATTTTAAATTTTTTATAATTTTATTTATTGAATCACCATGAGAGCAGTTACAAAGCTTTCGGGTCTAAGTCTCGGTCATACAATGAAACACCCATACCTTCACCAGTGCCCATTCTCTACCCCCAACAACCCCCGTATGCCTTCATCCCACACCCTTCCTTTACCTGTGGGGCAGATGATTTCCACATTACTCTCTCTCTACTTTGATCACATTCAATATTTTGACACTAGATCCACCATTATTATGTGAGATTTTAGCCCAACAATCAGATCTGCTGAAAAGTCAACAGTAGACAATTTTTTTTTCTATTGTTGTTTATGAATAACACATGATGTTGCTTGGCTGCAGTAGTGGCCGTTCGATTTTGAAATTCTGAAATTTTAAAACTTAAATCTGGAGGGATTTCTGCCAAAACCTGCTGGGTTTCGAGATTTGCTCCTGAGTCTCTGGGATCATGGCTGTTAAGCAGCATGATCAGAAGCCTGAAAGGCCATTCGTGGGCGATGACTTGGGGTCTCGTTGGGGTGGGGAGGACAGGACCGGCTCCACCCCCATCCCCTGAGACCCAAAATGTCTCGTCACTGCGGCTGTCCAATGGCCTCTGGAGGGTGATGGCCACCAGGCCACCCACATCCCATGAGGCCCTGCATGTCTCGTCACTGCGGGCCCAAACCTGACTATGCAATGGCCTCTGGAGGATGGTGGCCACCGGGTCACCAGGGGGAACAGGCCAAGGCACAAAACCTATTTCCACCTGGGTTGGCCCAGCATTGGTAACCTACTGCAGGGACCAGATGCATTTCTGCCAAAAGCCGCTGGGTTTCGAGATTTGTTTCTGAGTCTCTGGGATCATGGCCATTAAGCAGTTCTATCAGGAGCCAGAGAGGCCATGCCTCCAATTATAGCTGAGCTGGAGGTGGTTTGTGGGTGTGTTTCCCACATACCTAACTTTTGGAGTTTACTTTCTTGGTAAACTTTGCCCCAAGTTTTTGGGGTCTGGCCAAAGGCACAGCAGCAATTTTGGGGTATCTAAAGGTCTGAAGGCACCATCAGGCTGCTGATGCACTTGCCTCACAGGTACAGATTGACCTGCTGGCGGCACCGTACACCTAATCTTTTATTTTATTTTTTTTTAATGTCACTAGTTACTTTTATTGTGGTAAGAACATGAAACATGAGCTCTATTCTCTTTACACTCTTTACAAAGCTTTAATTAGTTACTGGTTTTGTCTTTGAGGCCATAGTTGGTAGTACTCAGAAACTATTCCTGTTTGTTGCTCAGGGATCACTCCTGGAAATTCTCAAAGGATCATATATCCAACCAGGATCAGACACATGTAAGGCTGGTGCTTTAACCTCTCCTATCTCTCCTGCCCCCTCTCAGAATATTATTCTGTGTAAAGTACAATGTTATTAACTACAAATAGTGTTGTATAATAGATCTTTAGAACTCATTCAAGTTACATAACTAAAAGTTATACCCTTTGAACAGAGATTTCTTATTTTCCCTTCTGTCACTTCCTGGAAACTATCATTACATATTCTCCTTCTGTGAGTTTGACTATTTACTATCAATATAATTTGAATAATGCAGTAATTGCCACTGGCAATATATTGATCCCTTGGTTGCTGAGAAATGACCACCTGTCCTCTATAGCCTTTTAAAATTTTAAGTCTTTATGCCTGATATAAGGATCACCATTTAAGCCTTCATAAAAGAATTGTTTACCTATAAAATGGTTTTTCACCCTTTGACTTTGAGTCTGTGTTTACCCTGACTTTTCAGATATATCTCTTGTAGGTAGAAAAGTTGGGTTAAGTTTTCTCATCTGTCCTCTCTCTGTGACTCTTGAGTGGTGAGTTCAGGTCATTAATGTTGAGAGAGATTATTAAGATCAAGGAATTTAGTACTATCATTTGTATTGTGTTCGTGAGTTTTGTTAAAGAAGTTCCTTTAATGTTTTTTTCAAAAATAGTTTCAAGGCCATGAGCTACTGAAGCTGTTGCTTGTCTGTGAAGCTTTAGTTCTTCAAATTTCAGTGATAATCCAGTTGGGTAGAGTACTCTACCAGGTAGGGTGTTAATTCATTGAGCTCTTTGTTTGTTTATTTATTTATTTATTTGTTTTACTCTCTCCCACCATTCTCTTCTGGTCCATTTTGTTTTGGGGTCATGCCTGATGGTGTTCAGGGCTAACTCCTGGCTCTGCTCTCAGGGATCATTATAAATAATTGCAGATCACAGTTATTGTATATTAGATTGCTTAATAGCTGGCCTTTACATTGGATTCCCCCTTTTGTAGTTTTAACACAAATTATAGTGACATCTTCCCATTATCTCATAAGATGTGTTGATCTTGAAGTTACTATCTAAGTATATGTTAGACAGAGAAAGACAAACATTATATGATTTTACTCATTTATAGACTACAAGGAAACTAAATAAGTAAATAAAACCAAGGCAAACCCTTAAATTTAGAAATCAGAATGGAGGTTATCAAAGAAAAGGGCATTGGAAAAGTGGGTGAAGTAGGTCAATTGTATAATAATAACGAAAAATTAAACTTGTTTCATTTTGAGGTCACTCCTAGCAGTACTTAGGGGAACTCATTGTGCCACAGATGGTGCCCAGACATCCCATATGCAAATATATGAGCACCAACTCTGAGCTATATCCTTGACTCTGAAAACTAGACTAGATTGTTATCAGAATATATTATACATAGAAGTTGAAATACAGTGATGCATACTGGAAACAAATAATGTTATAAACTAATCTTACCTCAATAAAAAATTTACTTAGGAAAAAATAGGTGCACAAGTTCAAAACATTTATCCTATACCTATAGGTGGATTTAGCTCATTTGCTCCCGGAAGAGAACAGCGTAGAGTCTCCTGCCCCCACGCCTGGCTGTCCTCGCCGGGGCCCTCTGGAGGGGAGCGGGTTGAGTTTTCCTCCCCACCCCGATCAGGGCTCTGGCAGCCGAAGACCTCCAGAACCAGCCACCACCATGCTGAGACCACTCTCCGCACACATGAAGGTACCGGCACAGGAACAAAGGCACGCGGGTCTCGGGGCTGAGATCTCCAAGCCTACTTGGATCAGGGCTGAGCATCCTCCACCCAGATCCTCCAAATTCCAGTAGTCGGGGGTCACACCCACCAACTGGCCCCCTGGCGCCATGTAATCCCATCAACGGCCAAGACTCAGAGACTATAAAACCCAGTTCCCGGAAGTGCGCGGCCGCATTTGCGGCTGTGCGACATCTTATCATCTCATTCCTACTTTGGAAAAACTGGCAGGCTACCGAATGTTACCTGCCCACATGGCAGAGTCTGGCAAACTCCCCGTGGCGTACCCAATATGCCAAATACCAGTAACAATGAAGGGTTTCATTCTCCTAACTCTGAAAGAGCCTTGAATATGGCACTTTAAAAAAAAAAAATCTCAGGGCTAGGACAAAGGAGACGTTACTGGGGGCTGCTTGAGGCAATCGACGAATAACAGGATGGTTCGTGATCATGATCGTGATCGCTTTTAGCATATGCCACCTAAGAAAAAGGCCACTCAGTCATTGAAGCCTTTAGATGACTGAAGCCTCAATATGTTTAGGCCTCAACTGCACTCCCAGAAGTGGTCCTGAGCCAGATCCATTCAGTTCTTCCTCTTTCATACTGAGTCTGAAAATATGTGAGGTGATTTTCTTTTGTGTTGAATTGTTAAGATTTGATTGCCACTCAATGCCTCTTTTGCAAACCACAACACCCAAAAGGAGAGAACAAAACGGAATGCCCTGCCACAGAGGCAGGGTGGGATGGAGGGGGTGGGGGGTGGGAGGGATATTGGAACCCGTGGTGGTGGAAAATGGGCACTGGTGGAGAGATGGGCATTTGATCATCGTATAATTGAAACCCAAGCACAAAAATTTGTAAGTCAACAACTGTACCTCATGGTATTTCACTAATAAAAATTTAAGGAAAAAAAGGATTTGGGGTAATTTAATTTATGTGTGTTATTTTTCCTGAGGATGTAAAGAAACTGTAATGTTATTAAGAATCTCTACACTGGACTATATGGATAGCTCAGAGTTTTGGAGTACAGGTGTGCTTGTAGGGACTTCAAGTTCCATCCTTGGGACCTCATAGGTCACTGTGCACTATTGGGAGTGAACTGGAATAGTAGGCCTTGCCAGGAGGACTAAACTTCTCTCCTCTCACCACCCCCACCAACTTTTTAACAAAATATAGAATGAGGAAACAAAAATTTAAAAAAAAAGACAGGAATGGTTCAGTCCGAGAAAGCTTGTGTGTTTAGAGAAAGGGAGAGAGAGAGACAGAGTGAGATAGAGATTACACATTTTGAAACATTCTTTTGCAGATAAAACTACCTCCCAGGGTGGGAGAAGCATGCTAAAAGTAGTCTATAGACCAAACATGATTGCCACTCAATGCCTCTCTTGCAAAACACAGTACCCAAAAGAAGAGAGAGAGAACAAGGGGGAATACCCTGCCACAGAGGCAGGATGGGACGGGGGGGATGGGGGGTGGGGGGGATGCTGGGACCTGTGGTGATGGATGACGGGCACTGGTGGAGGGATGGGCACTTGATCATTGTATAACTGAAACCCAAGCACAAAATTTGTAAGCCTATAACTGTACCTCATGGTGTTTCACTAATAAAAAAAGAAAAAAAAACTACTCAAAAGGAAGCAACATGAAGGATGAAAGGATTAAAAATAAAAAAGATTTTCTTCTGCTCTTTCTACTTCCAGACTGTCCTATTAATTAACATCATTTACTCCCACAGTTCACAATCAGGTCATGTAATTAGAGCAGGATTAAACTCTTCTCTCTTGGAGAGGATTGTTCATTTAAACTGCTTGGAAATCACTTAACACCACTGAAAGATTCCAAGGGATGGAAATTAGATATCATGGGAAAGGGTAGACATATGACAAACATCTGAAATGATAACTTCACATTGGTACTGATGTCAAATGGTGTCAAAATTAAACTATGGCCGAAGATATTTGTTACTTATGAAAATTTATGCATCTCTAATGCTTCGTTTCATAGCTTTTAGTGTTTGTCTTACTGTTCATTTATGGGGCATCATAATTTATTTCATAGAGTTTGGGTAGAGTTGAAAATGGCTAAATTATGCTTGAGAGATATTTCAAAGAACTAGAGTGTCTTCTGGGCGTATGGAAGCTCCAGTAGTTGTCCCCAGTACTGTGTGCAGTCTCTTTGCCCCCATGACTGAATTATCCATTGCGTTTGCTAAAATTTTATTATGAAACTGGAAAGTGAGTGGGTAAAGTAGTTGCCACATTTTGTCCCCTCTGTACCATCAATAATGATCACTCAATACAGCCATGAGTAAGCCCTGAACACTACCAGGTGCAGTCCCCAAACAAAAAAATAAATGAATACATAAATAGATAAAATCTCATTTTTTGATATTATTTATTTAGTGGTATTAAGTGTAGGTCTTACACATTCAAGAAATACACTTTACCACTGAGGCACAATTCCAGCACCTGCATTTATTTACGTATTCATTTATTTATTTTGTTTTTTGGGCCACATCTGGTGGTGATCAGGACTGATTCCTGGCTCTGTGTTCTAGGATCACTCCTGACCTGGTTTGGGGGAATAGAACTTGGGTCAGCTGCATGTTGGGCAAGCACTCTACCTGCTGTACTATCTCTTTGTACTACACAACTTCTCATTTACTTTTGATTATGTATTAGTATGTCATCTTAGAGGTTACCGGTCATTTATGTTGGCTGGTAAAATTACTTCAACTTTGTATCTTGAAGGAAATTGTAGCAATGGTTTTACCATATCCTGAAACTCTCCAAATTACTATTACTATAAATACCAAGTATCATACTTTTTGTGAGAGTATTTAGGTACAAAAATAGATGATCTTCAATCTTGCTTGAAGATTGAATACTTGACTTCCGGTAAATGGAAAGATTTTTTGATAAAAATATATTTGTATTTTTCTATTTATGTTTTGTATTCATTGTTATTATTCATTGTTACTATGTTTTGACTGTGATTGGAGCTGGTACACATGCCTTACTGTGTGCTTGCACATTTTTTAAACAGTGATGCTTGCTAGAGGATGCATATCAGAGTTTGTGGTGCTTGCACGCCCAACTGCAGTGTTCACTGAGATTTGTACCCATCCCTCCATTCCCCATCTCCAATGCTCCTAGCATCCCTCTCACCCCCCCACCCTCCATCCCAATCCACCCCTGTGTCAGGGCATTCCCTTTTGTTCTCTCTCTTCTTTTGGGTGCTGTGGTTTGCAAAAGAGGCATTGGTGGCAATCATGTTCGGTCTATGTCTACTTTCAGCATGAATCTCTCAACCTGGGAGGATCCTCCCAACACCTTTTATTTGGTGCTCTCCTCTCTATCTGAGCTGCCTTCTCTCACAGCATGTGTGGATGGCCTCCAAGCCATGGAGTGAACCTCCTGGTACTTATCTTGGCTATTCTAAAAATCTAGCTTCTTTCTCATTCATGATTACTGTAAGATTTCTTCTTCCAGTGCCCTTGCAGCCAAAAACCTCCAGAACCCAATCACTGCCATGCTCACAGCTGCTCTCCACAGCCTCGGACGAGCCTCATCTATGAGGGAATCTGCAGAAAAACCCAGGTATGCAGAAGCCATGACTGAAATCTTTTAGCTTGCTTGGAGTGGGAATGGGCCTCTTCCCCCCATCTCCCAAGTTTACCAGTAGCTTAGCAGCCACACCCGCAAACTTCCCCTGGCACCATATAATCTTATCAATGGCCATGATCCAAAGACTCAGAAATAAAGTTCTCAGAAGGGAGAGACATAGGCCTCACCCATGAGTGAATCTGCTGTATAATCGTATTCTAAATTTTAGAATTCCTAGAGCATGCGACTTCTCATACTATACACTGCTGATGTAGCACACAACATTTGATTGGGTTTTACAAACATGTTAGTAATCTCTTATACAGTGGCATAATGAGTCCAGGATGAAATACAACGATCTTCACACACTTTCCTCCAAGAAAACTTTATTGCACCATTTTCAGTGGATTATTCATACAAGTGGGCTGGAGCGATAGCACAGCGGGTAGGGCGTTCGCCTTACAAGCGGCCAACATGGCCGACCCAAGTTCGATTCCTCCGCCCCTTTCGGAGAGCCCGGCAAGCTACCGAGAGTATTCGATATGCCAGACACAGTAACAACAAAGTCTCCAATGGAGACGTTACTGGGCCCGCTCGAGCAAACCGATGATCAACGGGAGGGCCTTTACTTTACTTTACTTTTACTTTATTCATACAAGCAATACAAAGTTAATTGTTTGGGTTCTGCTTTGGGGGACACGATTTGGGATTTGGGCTGGAAACATTCAAACTATGGTGGTGGGAAGGTGAAATGGTGATGGGATTGGTGTTTGAATATTAAATGTAACAAATTATGGTGAACCACTTTATAAAAATAAAATAAAATTGAAAAATTTATTCTTCTTACAGAGGCTGTCTAGCACAGGTAAGTTAGTCTAAAGTTCCATTTGCAAGGAAATCATTGAAGGCTGTTCCTTTACCTCCCAGTTTATCTCCGGGCCTCTTCAAGTTAGTATTGTACGTGCCTTATGCATTATATGAAACAAAACCAAATGGGGCCCACCCTTTGGGCAAACATAATTGCAGTGTTTCCGATGTGCAGTGGGAGGAGACTAAAAAGTGAAGGAGCATTCCAGAATAGAAAGTTACATGAGAAACATGCAGATATGACTGAGACACTGAATACTTTGTCACGCCGAATCCTTGACTCATTTTATTGAGGCACCTTAGCCTGTTGCCCTTTGCTCTAATTCATTCATACCATTCTTCTGGCTAAGGTCTGAGCTTGCTCCTCTCATTCAAACCAAGTTTATGTTCCATCTCTTCTCTGAATGTATTTCAAAGTTGGAGAAGATAAGCCACATTTTACTGAAAACACAACAGATTCACTGCTACTTATCACCGTATTTAGCTATTTGCATTTACATAAAAAAGGAAAAAATTGCAGTAAGATCAACCCAATTTTTCTTTAGAAGTAAAATGGAAAAAAAAGCAGGCAACCCAATCATTGCTAGAATTTATACAATAAATATATCTTACTAAATTATTAAGAACCAAATGCTTTTTAAAAAACTTTTATATTTACTTTATTAATGTCCTTAAATGGGAATTTTGCTGCTTAAAATATTTGTGAATTCATTTCTAACTAAAAAAATTTCCTTCTCCAAAAGGAGAGAGAGAACACAAGGGATTGCCCTGCCACAGAGGCAGGGTGAGATGGGAGGGGTGGGGGTGGGAGGGATATTATCCATGGTGGTGGAAAACGGGCACTGGTGGAGGGATGGGTATTTGATCATTGTGAAACCGAAACCCAAGCACAATAAATTGTAAATCTACAAAAAAAAATTTTCTTCTACTTAAAAAAACTTTTCTTCCACACAATTGACCAACAAAAAACAGTGTTAGTTTCAATTTAGAAGACACACTTACAAAACATACTTGAGAAAGAATACAAATAGGAGATTAATGATCTGGATCAAGATATTAGAAATAACCTGTGTAACAGACAAAGGACAAACTCAAACATTTTAATGAAAATATAAATAAGGACCAAAAATTATTGAGCTTTGTGCCTTGAATGTGGTTTTTCCAGTTTGATTATGTTACCAGAACACTGCAGGAGCAGCCCTAGAGGCCACCAACCATAACTGGTTTGTTTTGTTTGTTTGTTTGGGGACCACATCCAGCATTCTCAGGGGTTACTCCTGCCTTGGCACTCAGAAATTACTCCTGGTGAGGTTGGGGGTTCATAAGGGATTCTGGAGATGGAACCCGGTTGGAAAGCGTCCTATATAAGCGTCTCCAGCCACTAAATACCAATGGGTGGGGGTTCTGGAAACCTCTAGCATGCTGTGTGTGCCCAGTAGTTCCCCAGCACCTCAGGGTCAGAGAGTTACGGACTGTATCCTCAAGTTGTTACATGAAACTGTTGGTTTTATTGGCTAAGAATTCCCAGGAGTTCTAAGCTCTGCTTGGAAGACACAGTATGTACAAATAAACATGTGAAAGAACCAAAAGCAACAGACTCTTTTGTTCTCCTTTCTTACTGACTTGACTAAAGAGGCAATCAGAATAATTGAGTCAGGCTCTGTTGCCAATATTTATTTTCTAGAAAACAGGAACCATCACTGAGAATGTTTTACCTGCTGTCAGATTTTACTTGATAGTCTTAGAAATCACAGCCCTGTTATTACACAGCTTTCTTAATGTTTCTCCTTACATAATATTACACACAAACAACTGCATGCTTCACTTTTTTTTTCTTTTTTGGCTGTTTGGGTCACAACCTGTGTTGCTCCTGGCGGTGCTTGGGGGGCCATTTGGGATGTCAGCAACTGAACCTGGGTAAGCAGATTGCAAGGCAAATGCTCTATCCTCTATACTATCACTCCAGGTCCAGTGTTTGACTTTTAATATCCTCTATTTCTCCTCATTTTCACCCTCACCCCCAACCATGATTTTGTCATTGTTTTTCAGCTGTGTTGAAGTGGGTGTACTTGTAAGATAGAGAATAGCAGTATTAACCAAAGCAGGGATCAATGCAAGTTGAGCTGGGAGAAGCAATGTTTACAAGACATCCAGTACCTAACAGATCTTCTGCTGAGGGCTAGAGAAAGTTCAACAGGCTGGAGAATGTGTATTACATGCTGAAGGCTTGGGCTTGATTCCCCAACATCATGTAGACTCCTAAGCACAGCCAGATATGATCTTGAATTCCAAGCTGGGAATAGCCCCTGAGTCAAATGTGACCCCCAAACCAAAAAAAAAGTTCATCCACTGCTGAGCTGTGCAAATCAGGAAAAATTGGTAAACAACTAAGAATTCTGTGTGCTCATTTTGATCCAATGAGTCCCAGTAGCCAACAGAATAAACAGATATAATCAAGATACTAACCTTTGAAATTGCAGTTCCCTTGAAACTACTCAGGCATTATATTTTATGTAGAGATTACTATATCTTTCCACTTTTAGCTACTAAAAGTGGTATAGATAACATTGTTATCTGTCCACTTTTAGCTACTAAAAGTGGTCTTGATAGTATTGTTAATCCATCAATTAGATGTTGCAGTTTGGATTTTTCCGGTGACAGATGCTGAAATGGAATTTGGTGTCTGAGTTATTTGTTAGTGAGTGCCTTAGGATCAGCATGGGAAGAAGAAACAAGGAAACAGAGCTGGGTAAAGGAAGAGATTAAACTGCTTTGCAACTTTGAACTACAGTCTGAATTGGCTCCATGGGGAGCAATGAGATTGAAATAGTCCATCAGCGTTGTCTTGGTTTGTAACTAAATTCTCCCTTTACCATTTATTGGGTGTGGAGCACCATAGGAAGCATATGACCTTATCTGAGGTACAAAGTAGCTTTCAGCAGCCGAAGAAATGCCCCCAAAGGAGCAGATAGCTGAATGTGTGTGCTGACAATACTTTCAGTGGTGGGCAACAAACCCTTACTTCTAGCTGTACCTGGTGGCAGAACTTTGTGTCCATTTTATTCATTTAGTGACTTTCAAAAATTTTTGTAACCCCTGTGTATCGCCAGGTGTGGCCCAAAAAGGAAAAAAAGAAAAAAGAAAAGAAAGAAAAAAGCATTACATATGGGCTAGAGTAATAGCATAGCGGGTAAGGCATCTGCCTTGCACGCGACCAACATGACCAATTCTGGTTTGATTCCTCTGCCCTTCTCGGAGAGCCCCTCTCGAGAGTATCTTGCCCGCATGGCAAAGCCTGGCCCAGCTACCCGTGACTTATTCAATATGCCAAAAAAAGAAAAAACCAGCAACAACAAGTCTCACAATTTGTTGTGAGATGTTACTTGTGCTCTCTCAAGCAAATCGATGAACAATGGGAGGACAGTAATAAGAAAATACCTGTTGTATTACCACCCAGGCCTCTGTATGTGCACATGTACATGTGTGTGCACAAAGACAGTCACACACCTCAAAACTTTTACAAAATATTATTTATTTGTGAATTTGGTGCCGGGGTTGGGCCATACCAAAATGTGTTCAGGGTTTACTTCTGGCTCAGTGCTCAGGGATGACTCTAGGAAGTCCTTTGGGGCCATAGATTGAACCCAGGGTCATTCATATGCAATAAAGCAGCTTAAATCCTGTACTATCTCTCAGGTCCCTTGATTCACTTTTAAAAGTGCTGTTTATACAAGCTAATATGATTTCAAGACCTACTATTAGATGACAAGTTGCAATTTAGAAAATGTAGAATTAGATTGATAGTGGAAATTAACTGGATGTTGAGCAAGTTCTCCAGTCCAAGTGCAGTGTGCTAGTGCCCCGCATGATATTTGGTTTGTTTTTATTTTCAATGAACTGAAAATGTACCATGGTAGAACTTTGTAGATCTATGGACTTCAAAGAGAGGATATGGCTTATCACAGATCTCCAAATCCTTGATTTCCTTGTTCCAGATAGGGTGTCATTTGTGGTCACTTGTTTGGACAGTATGAGATCCAGGCAAGATTTTCAAAGAAGAAGCATATTAATCACCAGGGGAGAAAATAGTGACTATCTTTTTCCTTTAGTCTTTTTCCCTTCTGGAGAAGCCAGTGTTTTCTGTGTGTATTTGTGTGTATGTGTGTGTGTGTGTGTGTGTGTGTGTGTTCTCTCTTTGTCTCTGTGTGTTTAAGTGTATTTCTCTCTCTTATCTCACATCTTCTAAATTTATAACATCATTTTGATAAAAAAATTAAAAAGTTGCTATCATTGAGAACCATGATTTTCATTTACCTATGAGTTTTTTGATGACACTTTAGCTTTTCCAGGTAGTGAATTCCTGTGATCTTTTTTGTACTGTAACTTTTATATGAAAAGAATTACTAAGAAATGTTTAGATGTCATGCTATATATGACAGACTCATGCTTAAACAAGGTAGTATAGACTCAGTAAGATTAGTCAAGGAAGACTTGGAAACTGATAGACATAAAAGGTTTTATAGATTGATTCCACACACACATACACACACAGAGTAAAGGGCTGTATCCCTTTATTCTTTTTTTTTTTTTTTTGCGTCACACCCAGCAATGCACAGGAGTTACTCCTGGCTCTGCGCTCAGAAATTACCCCTAGCGGTGCTCAGGGGACCATATGGGATGCTGGGAATCGAACCCGGGTCAGCCGCGTGCAAGGCAAACGCCCTACCTACTGTGCTATTGCTCCAGCCCCTGTATCCCTTTATTCTTATAATATTTGCACATTTCTAAGCATTATCATATCAAGAACTATTATATACTATCTTTTAAAGGAAATATCAGACTATGTCTGATTTGGCAAGACTTGTCCTTTCTTGAACTTGTGTTCACTTCAATGTCATAGCTTTATTGCAGCAATAGTTGTACAAGAGGAAATAGAAGTTTGTAAAGGGCAGTTTAAAAAAAGTCATTTTTAGCCCAGATGCCTTAAAATAGTACGAGAAATTAAGTGAGTGACCTTATTAACTAGCTCACCTCACATCATTTTGTTTTCTGGAAATTAGTTCTGAGAAGCGTTAGAGGACAGAGAGATGAAAAGTGAACCAAAAAAATAATGTTTCTGGGAGACAATGAAGATGCTAGAAGTATAATATAATTATACTATTTTATAATATAAAATATAATCATATTATCTGTATTTACATTATTTATGGCATGCATGTTGACTTTAATTTTGTTAGATACTTTTGTTGTCTCTCTGAACTTGATCAAGTCACAACACATTTGGCTTCACCTTTTCTTGCCAGTGAAATGGTGCTATAATTAAAACCCATGAAATAAGTGAAAAGGAGTGTTCAAGGAAGAAGGAAGAAAACTAAGGATAGTACTAGAAATTGAGGAAAGGAAGAATAGGTAAAGTTAGGTTTCTTCTTGAATTTCTCTCACAGAACCCTGCAACCCTGCACCCCTCTCTCATAACACATCTTATGGTTTGCAGTACAATAACTGTAAGATCACCTTTTTCTTCTCTCCATCCTCTGCTTTCTGATGGGAGACTTGCCTTTTTCAGGCAAGGACAGTTCTCCTAGTTACATGGAGCCCCAGGTGAGTTGCACATCCTTGAGAAAGTGTGACTGGAGGAAGGCAGAGCTGCCTGGACACATGCTAGTCTATAAATAAACATTGCTTCCTTATCTTTCTTATGTCCAGGGCCCTGGTGATTTTCCTATTGTGTTCTCTTCCTCTGTGAATTGTGTTTTCCCCAGGTTTGCTTGTGATACACTGTATTATTGGCACAGTGCTCACCTACGATGCCTCAGGGGTTAGTTATATGTAGCATGAACTTTCTCAATTAACCTAATTGAATCAATCTCTTATGAACTAAATCCTAATTTACATTATTTTCATCTTAATATGGGATTTCCCCCTGAGTTTTTCATATATTAAAAAAATGATTTTGTCTCTACTTATACTCATTTGAAGATTTTTCCTTTTATTTAAGTTTATTGGATGAAGTAAGGATTGGACTGATTATTGATAACTTTGGATCTTACTGCTATTGAATGGTTCATTATTTCATGCCCTAAGAAATGCAAATCTATATATAATTATGTTATACCTAATCGGGAGGGGAATTAGATTGACTTCAACCCATTGTTTGTTCATTATTCACATATTGACTGACTTCTCTATGAATATGGCAATTATTCCTTGATTTTTATCTACCCATGGAAGCACTAAAATGGATTATAGCTTTGGGTTTGTCTTCTGCTTGCATTCACCACGAGGACTCTGAAGAACTGCACATTTCCAGGAGAGAAGTTTCCATGGAAACCCGGACAAAGGCAAAGCAAAATAATTCTTCAAGGCCTACAAGAATAAAAAAATTCACCTTTTTTTTGGTTTGTTTGTTGCAGCTCTGTGTTCCCTGAGCAGTCGAGCCTGCTGGAACAACCCTTGCACTCTAGGAATCCCCCATTTGAAATTTATAGATAGCATTCTGTAGCTCTGAAATCAGCAAACGAGGTTTTGGTGGTAGGACTAAAAAGGACTCAAAAGACTAAACCTAGAGGTTTTTATTTATTTTTTTTTACAAGATGATAGTAATAAAGCCTCCATTGTGGCAGCTTCTGAATTTATGAACATGGGGTTGTTCTTCAAATGGTAAAAATCTCTGAAATGTCTCAAAGGAGAGACTAAGAGTGAATACAGAGAATCAATAATTAGATGCAATTTGGTATTTCAAGACTGGGTTGCAAATAAAGAATAGGTCAAATGATTTCTGTTTAATTTGTGGGTTGGATGTCTTGAGTGAAAGGAAGACATGGGGTTCATATGATTTCCTTTGGAAGCTGATGTCTTTCTCACAGGCTTGCAACATTTCAAAGAAGCTGACAGGTTATTTGTGCATCTTCATTGTCCTGAGCACAGCGTTTTGTAGCTATTTTGAGAGCTGGATTGATGCACTGAAAAGCACCCACCACGCTCTCCCACAGAGGGTTTTTTAATGCCACGATCAGAAACAGAATCCTCTGTGCTTCTGAGGCACAGTACGGCTTAATAGATTCGTGTCACAATTCATACACCATAAAAATGTATTTTCAGTCTTTGATATAGTCTCTTAAGAAATCACTTCTGAGTAATTATTGCGCCCCAGGAGGTATTAGGTTAGGGACATCCCCTCGGGAGCATATAAAGAACTGGCAGTTTGTGTGTCTTTTTTTTTTTTTTAAGAACTATCACAAAAGAAACACACATAAATGTGACCATTGAACGAACGGTGAAAGACCGTGATATTGAGACTTTTTCTGGGGTTTATGGCAGTCCAGATCTGGGGTATGTCTTTGTTTAGGGGTGGTGGCCATTTGGGGGATAGTCAGGTAAGGTCTTCAAAGATAGTTCTTTGTTCTCAGTCCTGAAGGACAATTAGATGTGAATCAGGCAGATCAGAGGGGGGAAACACACTCAGGGAAAGAAATAAGTGAAAAAACACCAGGAAGAATGCTGGGGTTCCAGGTATTGAGCAGAGATAAGAGAGTAATAATGGAGAATGCAGAAACCAGGTCAACCAAAGATTTGCAAAACTAAGAAGGGTGAATTTGGTACTGAACATGGAGGGCTAAGAGATTTAGCAGAAGAATAAGGTATTGAGTCTCTACAGTTGTTGGTGAGAGTAAGAGTAGTTACTTTAGAGAAGAGAGAATAATTAAGAAGCAAAAGGAGTGACAGTATAGTGGGTAGAGCATTTATCTTGCACGTCGCTGACCAGGGTTCCATCTCTGGCATTCTGGATAGTCCCCCGAGTACCTCCAGGAGTGATTCTTGAGTGTAGAACCAGTATTAACTGCTGAGCATCACTGGGTGTGACCCAAAAGGAAAACAAACAATCAAACAAAAATATCAACCAAGCAAGCAAATACTATGTTTTCATATCCATTCTTGGTGAGAAAATCTTCCCTTGTGCAATAGCATCTCTACCCCATGATGTACTGTCTGACAGTGGGTATGAAATTGGAGTAGTTAATAAATGATCACACTGTTTTATTAGGTCACATGTCCACGTAGATGTGTTTGGGGCAAGATTAGTTACTCTTGATGTATTTCCTCATGTTACTATGAAAGAAGTTTCTCTGAGTGATACTGTGGTAGTGAAGGAGACATATCTGAGTCTCTGGGTGGTGGTCTAGTATGTCTTAAATGAGCATCCTCTGAAAGCTTATAGGAAAGAGCCTTGAAAATATAATCTTGTCTGTCTCTAGAGGACTTGTGTCCATCCTTTCACATCTGTGCATTTTGGGTGACTAGTCACATGAGAGAAGTCAAGTTTCAGTGCAGTTATTTATAATTGTTCAAAATATAATGAAAATTTTGATTGAAAAGCAAAAGCAAAAACCAATACAAATCCTGTGGCTGTGTAGACAGGGAAAAAGAAAACCAGATCTGAAGAATGGATGAACTTGGTAACCAACTGTTGGTGAGGGTGATAAATATACTGAAATGCACTTTAAATGGGTAGGGAAAGTGCTGGGTAAAAAATAATTCAATTAAGGGGAATTAGTACAAGAGGCAAAAAATCCAGAAAGACTAAGAATGTGTCTTTAATTATTTTTAAAAAAATTAATGTTGTTTGGAGTCATACCTGTGTGGTGTTCAGGATTTACTCCTGCCTCTGTGCTCAGAGATCATTCCTATTGGGGCTGGGGTGAATGTGGTTCTGGGAATCGAACCTGGGTTGACTACTGTACAAATCAAGCACCCTAATCTCTATACTATCTCTCTAGTCCTGTGGCTTTAATTCTTATACCATGTCCTTCTCTGGAGCCCGGCAAGCTACTGAGAGTATTCCACTCATACTGTAGAGCCTGGCATGCTACCTGTGACGTATTTGATATGACAAAAACAGTAACAATAACGGGTCTCATTCCCCTCATCCTGAAAGAGTCCCCAATATGCCACTGAGCTACACTATCAAGCGACAGGGACGAATGGAGACGTTACTGGCGCCCGCTAGAGCAAAATGATGAACAATGGGATGACAAGTGACAAGTAACAAGTGATGAACTCAAGTGATTTCATACTGATTTAATGTACTTAAGCCTCTCTATTGCTCTGAAATGGTCGCATAGCATTGTTTGGAGGATTAAATGAAAGATATTTCCCCCCTCCACATCCATAACAGCTTATCTTCTTGAACTAGAATGCATATAAAAATAAGTTGCATGGATATAGAAATTAAAATTTAAGATAGGGCATATAGAAATAAGGTTAAGAGTAATCTGGAATATACTAACATACTAACACATGATAATATAAATAAAAATCTAAACACTAAACAAATAACCAAGTGCAAGCAGAAGAAAAGACGTAGTTACGCAGACATCGGAATCCAATTGTGTTTGGGATAGGACTACTGCAGCATCCAGGACTTATATCTCTCTGTCTGCTTCAGTGAATCCTAAAAAAGAGCTAATTATGAGAAACAGTCTATTTAAGTACTGCTGAAAAATTCCCCTTCAGCCAGCAGCTGACATGACTTGTCATTCAAAGGGCATAAGTAAATGTCATATAATTGAGTCATTGAGAAACTGAGATGACAATGGGCTTTAATCTCATTAACATGTAAAAAAGTACTTCCCTGGGCTATTAAATAGATGATGTTTAATACTAATATTACGCTAATACTAATAAACGCTATATGATCTTTAAGGTTTAAGTAGATCTCAGCTCTTTAATTGAAGGATCCATGAGATATGGTGATGTTAGTGGTGTACCAGGTACAATGTCAATGAAATTACACTCATAGGATTCTGAGTCACTATCTTTTTTAAAGAGAGGAGTAATACAAATTTCATGAGTCAATGTAGAACACCCAACACAAAGACTGTTGTGTGCTAATATACCCACGGCCTTTACAGGTCCTTCTTACTGCTGTGTAAAAAAGCATGTCCTCACTTTTTGGTGTGGACCAAAAAAGAAAAGAAAAAAAGTGGTTACTCAGGGGACCATGTGGTTCTAGGGTTTTAACCCAGGGCTCCTGCATACAGAGTGTGAGTTTCAGCACTTTGAGTCATCTCCCAGCTCCTGTCCTCTTAACTTCAGTAGAGCTGCGCTAGCCAAAGGCTCTTTGCCAGAAATAAGTTGGATAATCTTCTTGTGCTCCCATATCCTATTTATTTCTGGCTTTCATCTTTTGGATTCTTAATTCAGATACTTTTATTCATTTTTGTCATTTTCTAGCCTGACATCATAGCTTTCCTTGGCTTTGCCTCTTTTTGAGTCAGCACTGTTCGGATTCATTTTAAATCTGTGCCTGGAACTTACACTTTCTCCAGTTTCAGGCTTGTTACACCCTGCCCTGAGGCTAGAGTATTCTGGGCTGACCCAGTAATACTATTCCGAGAAACACTTTTAATAATAGAGGTATTTATAGAAGATTCATGGACTCTTAATGGCTACTCATATTTGGGTTCAGTGACACACAATCACAAATCCTCTAGGTAATCTGTAGTAACCAAAAGCACCTTGTTAAAATGGAGCCATAACAAAGGAAGCAGTTAGATTGCCCTGCATTAAATCTAAATTCTTTCTTGGGGGGGGTGTTCATACTCAGGGGTGCTTGAGGGTTTCTCCCTGCAGTGCTCAGGGTTCCATGAAGTGTGGATCAAACTGGGTCTCCAACATACAAAGGATGTGCTTCCATCATTTGAACTATCTCCCTGACCCCTGACCTGAACTTATTTTTAATATTCATTATAGATGTTCATTGGTTAAGAATCAGAAAAAAAGTAAAATTATTTTTAAGCACTACAATACACAGCAAAGATCTGGTATGTCAATAGTGCTAAAACGTGTTAATTAAAATTTCTCTGATAGCTTATAAAATTATTATTATGTTTTTAGATTTAAAAGTAGGGTGGGTTTTCTCAGGAAATATGGCTATGAGTGTGAAGTCTGAGTCCAAAGACCTCGCATTAAAACCAGACTCTGTCTGAGTCACACAGTAAATGTGTCCAGTAGCAAACGCTGTTACTGTCCTCTGGGATGCTTTGGAACCTATTTACTGAGTCTGATCACTCGTTCTCCTGTGTCCTTGCTAGCACAGAGGCTGGGTTGCTTTGGGTTTCTAGGTTCCTCACTTCCCAAAGTGGGCCAGGCCAAGACATGACTATAAAAAGCCTAGTTCCAAGGCAGGTCACCCTCGGAGGACTATTACCATAGATTAGCTTTGCAGATAGGGGTGCTGGAGGCAGGGAGTTACACGGGACTGTGACTCAGAGCTCAGGGACCTTTAAGGGGCAAGGCTTGGGGGAAGAACTTGTAGTGGTGGGCATCAAACCTGGAGCTCCTTCATTCAAAGCATTTGATCCAGTTCTCTGAATCATCTCCCCGGCTCCACAGATGCACTTTTGTGGTTTTAAGAATTGAGCTTTTTTTTTTAAGTAGTATGTACTTTATCATTGATTTGTCACTTCAGTTGGTTTATACTTTCTAGTTTTTTTTGAAATATGCAGTAAGAGTGAGCTTAGGCCTTGATGATAAGTGAAGGACTAGAAAGAGAGAACAAAAACATCTCTTAGGAAATAGTGAGATAAGGGGACCAGAAAGAATTACAATAAGTAAGATGTCTGCCTTACATTTGGCTGATTTGATTCTATCTCTAGAACCACATAGAATTCCCTGAGTACCACTGAGAGTTACCCTTGAGCAAAAAGCTAGGATGAAGCCCTAAGCACTGCCAGGTGTGGTCCCCAAACTAAACAAAAAAACAAAAGAAAGCAATGAGGAAAGAGTTTACCAGAAGTAGCTTCTAAATCGGTGGCATGCGAATAGTCAGGCTTCCCAATATTTTGATGATTAGGAGATGTGGAAATTGAGGCTGGAGCAATAGCACAGCTGGTAGGGTGTTTGCCTTGCATGTGGCTGTCCAGGTTTGATTCCCAGCATCCTATATGGTCCCACAAGCACTGCCAGGAGTAATTCCTGAGTGCAGAGCCAGGACTAACCCCTGAGCATCATTGGGTGTGGCCCCAAAAGCAAAAAAAAAAAAAAGTGGAAATTAAGCGAAATATCAGTTTAGGTAAGAAGCTAGATTTAGAAGAATCAGGGCAAAGTACAGTGGATAAGGTGCTTGCCTTGTGTGTAGCTATCCTGGTATCCTGGGTTTGATCCCTGGTATTCCATATTGTTCCTGCAGCACTACCAGTACAGGGTTAAGGCTTTTGCCATGTATGTGGACAATCTGGTTCAATCCTTGGAACCTATAATCCCCTGAACATGGAGTAGCCTTGATATAACAAATGTGGACCTCACCCTAAATCTCCCCCATTCTTAGAAAATACAAGGATGATGCTACTGTGATTTGGGTTCCTATATGTGTCCCGCACATGAATCCTTTACCTTGAGTAACTTTCATTTTCATAATAACCTCTTGGATCAGAAAGAAAATTTATATGAAGATTGTGATATTTTCATAATAATCTTTCATATGAGAAAGATATTTTTATGTCAAGTCACACTCTTGGGAATCACAGCACTGGCCACATCAAGTTGGTTTTACAATCACCTGCTTTAGATGGTTTTGACTCTCCCGGCAGCTGACCTCTATTCCAGACAGGAAAGACAACAGATTTTGGAGCAGGATGATTTGCATTAAGTGCTGGATCTTTGATTCAATAGCTGCATAATGTGGAAAAAATTGCCTAACATTTAAAAATGATTCAAATGGTATTGTCCTTGAAAGGGTGTAGTATAGTACCTAAAAGATAAGCACTGTCCTGTCCTCCCGTTGTTCATCAATTTGCTCCAGCGGGCCCAGTAACATCTCCATTGTGAGACTTGTTACCGCGTTTGACATATTGAATACGTCACGGGGAGCTGGCCAGGCTTTGCCGTGCAGGTGAGATACTCTCAGTAGTTTGCCAGGCTATCCAAGATGGGTGGAGGAATTGAACCCGGCTTGGCCGGGCCAGCCACACACAAGGCAAACGCCCTACCACTGTGCTATCACTCCATAAAATGCTTAATAAATATTTGTTCAGATCTCTTTCCTCCATTCTTTCCTTTTCATTCTAAATACGTCTTTATGTGGACTGGTCAGGCTGGAGCAATAGCACAGGGGGTAGGGTGTCTGCCTTGCATGTGGCCGACCCGGGTTCGATTCCTCCATCCCTCTCGGAGAGCCTGGCAAGCTATGGAGAGTATCTTGCCCACAGGGCAAAGCCTGGCAAGCTACTTGTGATGTATTCAATATGCCCAAAACAGTAACAACAAGTCTCACAAATTGTTGTGAAACGTTACTGGTGCCCGTTCGAGCAAATCAATGAACAATGGGAGGGCAGTGACAGTGATAATGGACTGGTCACTCAGTGGTTGAGTCCATGCCTTGCATTTGTAAGGCCCTGAATTCAGTCCCAGGCATGTGTGTGTGTGTGCATAAAAAAAGCAGTCTCGGTTAAAGAAACTTTGGTACATCTACACAATGGAGTACTATGTAGCTGTTAGAAAAGATGAAGTCATGAAATTTACATACAAGTGGTACAATATGGAAAGTATCATGCTAAGCGAAATGAGTCAGAAAGAGAGGGATAGACATAGAAAGATTGCATTCATCTGGGGGATATAAAGTAACAAAGTATGAGATTAATACCCAAGAATAGCTGAGATCAGCACCAGGAGGATTACTCCATAACTTAGAGGCCAGCCGGGTATCCTAGAGGAAAGGGCAGTTCAGATAGAGAAGGGAGCACCAAATAAAGGATGTTTGGATGATCCTCCCAGGAGGGGAGATGCATGTCGAAAGTAGACTATGGACTGAACATGTTTGCCACTCAATGCCTCTTTTGCAGACCACAACACCCAAACGGAGAGAGAGAACACAGGGGATTGTCCTGCCACAGAGGCAGGGGGGGATGGGGGGATGGGGGTGGGAGGGATATTATCCATGGTGGTGAAAAACGGGCACTGGTGGAGGGATGGGTATCTGATCATTGTATAATTGAAACCCAAGCACAAAAAAAATTGTAAATAAAAAAAAAATAGAAGGCATGGAAAAATAATAAAAAAAATGCTTACAAAGGGCAAAAAAAAAAGAAGATATGGAATCATGCAATTTTCTCATTCGTGGATGGAACTGTAGAGTATCATGCTGAGTGAAATTATTCAGAAGGAGAGGGACAGCAGCAGAATTATCTCTCTGGAGTGCAGAATGTAAAAAAAACATAGTAGGGGTATGACAAATGCCCAAAGGCAACATAAACCAAGAACTGGTAGAAAACTGACCACAGGGAGGAGACATGGGGTACTGGGACAATGGAGGAGAGAAGCAGAGATTCTTGTAGGAGTTGTGTTCTTGAATTATTATGCATGAAACGCGATATTAATGGTTTTATAAACCACAGTGCAACCACTGTGCCTAAAATACCATTTTCCAAAAAGAATTCAAACGATCACACTTTAAAATAAAATAGTCACATCAGATTCAACATAAAAGTATTATACATACTATTGAATCTTGACCGGCAGGCTCCACATAACTGGGATGATGAGTATTACTAGAGATGAACTACAAAGAATAAATTTTCACAAGTCGTAAAGCAATTGAGTTTTAAAATTTTCATAGTCTAGACCACCATGGCTCCAGAGGCAAAAGGACTTAATCCAGAACCCGGCAGTTTGAGGCAGAAAAGTGAATAGACTATGCGTTAAACTATGGTGCCATGCCTCCCCAGGAGGGAAAGGGTGTCTCTCACTTCCACCTCCCCCCTCCCACCCAGCAGTAAGATGGCCATCGCCTCAGAGCTTATCGGAAAGCCAGGTATGAGTCGGTGGTGACAGTGCAACTGCAGCCTCATGAGAAGCAGGGGCAGTAGGCTCATCCTTCACGCCCTATTGAAGTCACGAGTTGCCCCCCACGAGTGGCTCTCCGACACGGCCATGGCACTAGATGAACAGAAACCAATCTTGTAATTATCTGGCTCTTGGAAGAAATCCCTCAAGACTTAATTAGTAAAATATCAGAAATCCAAAATCACGTGGCTGTGATAGCGGCTGCGACATCATGTGGTTCTCATAACCAGCTATACAAAACAAATTATTTCACAATGCCTTTTCAGCAGTTCTGATTGTTGGGAAATTCTAAACAATAATGGTGCATCTTTTGTTGAAATAATGAATGTAATCAAAGTAGAGAGAGAGTTAAGTAGAAATCATCTGCCTCACAGGCATTGGGAGGGGTTGGAGGGGGGTATATTGGGGTTATTGGTGGTGAAAAATAAGTACTGATGAAAGGAAAGGTGTTTGATCATTGTATGTCCAAGACTTAAAACTGAAAGCTTTGTAACTTTTCCCACAGTGATTCAATAAATAAATACAAAAAAAAAAAAAAAGCAGTCTCCCCCATACCTCCAGCCCAGCCCATCCATACAATGAAATGTAATTTTTAAAAATAAAGAACAGACATAATGGGATTAGGAAGACAAATTGAGGGACTCGAACAGGGGTCAAATTCAGAGACCAGGATTTGCTGCAGATCACAAGGATACTCTCATCTAGTTGTTGGAAAGCCAGTGGTCATTAAGAACCAAACTTCAGATTAGGGAAATAGGTCATAAGAGCACATACTTTTCAGTGTGGGACCCGGGGCTGAGATCTCCAAGCCTGCACGGTTTGGGACTGGACCTGTCAGTAGCTAGACAGTTACACCCTCCAACTGCCGTGTAACCCCAACAACGGCCAGGATCCAGAGATTATCACAACAAGCTCCCGGGAGAGCACAAGGCAGAGTCTCCTACCCTGTGTCTGACTATCCTCGCCAGGGCCCAACAGCTGAAGACCTCCAGGCCCCAACCAAGGCCTTACTGGGGCCACTCTCCACACACTTGGATAAGCCTCAGACATAACAGAACTGGCAGAGGAACCCAGGTGTGTGGGACCCGGGGCTGAGATCTCCAAGCCTGCACGGTTTGGGACTGGACCTGTCAGTAGCTAGACAGTTACACCCTCCAACTGCCGTGTAACCCCAACAACGGCCAGGATCCAGAGATTATCACAACAAGCTCCCGGGAGAGCACAAGGCAGAGTCTCCTACCCTGTGTCTGACTATCCTCGCCAGGGCCCAACAGCTGAAGACCTCCAGGCCCCAACCAAGGCCTTACTGGGGCCACTCTCCACACACTTGGATAAGCCTCAGACATAACAGAACTGGCAGAGGAACCCAGGTGTGTGGGACCCGGGGCTGAGATCTCCAAGCCTGCACGGTTTGGGACTGGACCTGTCAGTAGCTAGACAGTTACACCCTCCAACTGCCGTGTAACCCCAACAACGGCCAGGATCCAGAGATTATCACAACAAGCTCCTGGGAGCGCGCGGCCGCAATTGCGGCCGCGCGACTATTTATTTACTTTTCTCTAAGTTTTCAGGGTACCTTAAATATCCTTAAATATCCAACCCGCACGGCAGAGCCTGGCAAGCTATCCGTGGTCTATGCCAAATAGACCAAATTGATATGCCAAATCCAGTAATAAATGGATCTCATTTCCCTAACCCTGAATATGCAGAGTCAAGAAGGATATGGAAGGAGAGGCTGCTAAAACACCAAGGCAGACATAGGATGCCAAAACGCAGAAAAACAAAAATGATTGTCTGTACTTTTAATGCTCATACGCTGGCATCTGCTGCATCCATTGAAGACCTTATGGTACAAGCGTGAAAGATCAAGTACGACATCATTGGACTGACCGAAACGAGAAGACATCAATCCCATCATGCTGTTTTCGACACTGGAGAAGAACTGTTCCTTGAAACATGTGATAAAAGAGGCGTCGGTGGTGTCGGTATCCTTGTCAACACAAACTTAGTCATGAGCATTGATTCATTCGAATGCCTAACAACCCCAATCGGACAATTACACTTGAATAAATGTGACTCACTACCGGCAGTTTCTATCTTTGTTGTCTATGCACCAACATCCAGTTATGGTGAAAGAGAAACTGAGAAATTCTACATGGAGCTGGAGAAGTTCTATAAAGAAGATCACACCTTCTACAAGATCATTGTCGGTGATTTTAATGCCAAGATAGGACCAAGAAGATCAGTCGATGAACTCCACATCGGAACCCATGGCCTGGAATGGAACGAACAGGGTGACAGACTGTCTGAGTTCATCATGTCAACCAAAACCTTCCATGGTAACTCACAATTCCAAAAGGCTGAATCTAAACGTTGGACATGGGAGTCTCCCGATGGATGGTTCCACAATGAAATAGACCACATCATATTCAATCGGCGGTTTTGCCTAACCGATGTTGCTGTTGTCCCAAAATTCCAAACGGGATCAGACCACCGTCTACTTCGTGCAAAATTCTACCTCACAGAACGAGGAGAAAAGAATGCAAGGTTTAAGAAGAGGACTCCCAGAACAACCACCAACTGGGAGCTCTTTGGTTCTATTGCGGCAACATGTGAAGATGCCGTCATTGACAACATTGATGAGGAATACGATCGAATGATTCAGCACCTCCATGATTGTGCAAGGAATGCCAAGAGAGAGATAACCACAAAAAACCGTCTTTCTTCGAACACTCTTGAACTTATTCGCCAACGTGGCTTGGCACATGCCTCAGGCAACCACAAGCGAACATCCGAACTGGCAAAACAGTGCAGAGAAGCCATCAAGGATGACCTCAAAAACAGGAGAGCAGCAGTACTGGTAGATGCAGCAGAAGCTGGGAAAAACATTTGTAATGCCCGCCTGTCCTTCACCAACTACAAAACCAAGATGACTGCCCTCTGACATCATGATGGATCTATCACATCTTCCAGAAGGGCAATGGAGAAGATTATTCATGACTTCTACTCAGATCTCTTTAATAGCCACATCCACTTGCCCACATACCACATACCACATGATGGATATGTCGTTCCCAATGTTCTCCCTTCCGAAATCCAACATGCCATCTCGTCGGTAAAGAAACAAAGAGCACCTGGCCCAGACAAGATCAGACCTGAACACCTGAAGAACTTACCATCAGTACTCATCAATACATTGGCTCGACTCTTCACACGCTACCTGTCTGAATGCAAGGTTCCATCCCAATGGAAAACCAGCAGGACTGTACTACTATACAAGAAAGGAGACATCCATGACATTGGCAACTATCGCCCAATCTGCCTATTGTCTGTCATCTACAAACTATTCACTCGAGTCATCCTGAATAGGATTAGCAGAACACTAGATGAAGGACAACCATGTGAACAAGCTGGATTCCGGAAAGGATTCAGTACCATCGACCATATCCACACAATAACCAAGCTCATTGAGGTATCTCGGGAGTTCAAGATGCCGCTCTGTCTAACGTTCATTGATTTAAAGAAGGCCTTTGATTCTGTTGAGATGGAAGCGGTCATGGAAGCCCTAGCCAATCAGGGCGTACAAACTCAATACATCAGGATCCTTCGTGAGCTCTATTGCGGATTCACTACCAAGATCTCACCATTCTACAAAGAAGTAATCATCCATATCAAGAGAGGGGTTCGGCAGGGTGATACCATTTCACCAAAACTCTTCAGTGCCACCCTCGAGAACATCATGCGACGACTGGAATGGGAAAACATGGGAGTGAAGATAGATGGTCGGCAACTACACCACCTCCGCTTTGCTGATGACATCGTTCTAATAACACCAAACATCAACCAAGCAGCACAAATGCTGAACGACTTTGACCGTGAATGTGGAAAGGTCGGACTACAGCTGAATCTTGCGAAGACAATGTTTATGAGAAACAGCCTTGTTCCTGATGCTCCATTCGCTCTCAACGGAACCACCATCTCCGAATGCAACAGTTATATATACCTAAGTCGAGAAATCAACATGATGAATGGCCTGGCACCTGAGTTGCGCAGGAGGAAGAGAGCGGCTTGGCATGCCTTCAAGAGCATTGAAGAAATATCTAAAAGGTCAAAGAACCTCCAGCTACGAGCACATCTCTTTGATTCCACTATTCTTCCTGCATTAACATATTCCTCAGAGACCTGGACCCTACGAAAACAGCATGAAAATGCTATTCGGGTCTCTCAAAAAGGAATCGAAAGAACTATGCTCGGAATATCACGATTCACTCAAATGAGAGATAGAATCCGGAGTTCTGATCTTCGTCAACGCTCAAGAATCAGGGATGCTGTCTCATTTGCCAAGACATCAAAAATCAGATGGGCTGGACATGTAATGAGGTTTACAGACTACCACTGGACTAGAGCCATTACTGATTGGATTCCACGGGACATCAAAAGATCACGTGGACGCCCACCTATAAGATGGTCAGACTTCTTCGTCAAGACCCTAAATGATCGGTTTGAAGCTCTGCATGTTCCTAGAACGAACAGATACCATTGGGCTACGCTAGCACGCAACTGGGATGAATGGAGACGTTACGGCACCCGCTCGAATAAATCGATGAATAACGGGGATTAAGTGATAAGTGATTAAGTGATTCTCTTTGGGGTCACAGTGAGTATAAAGTGAGACAATGTCAATGGTTTGGAAAAAAGGCAAATGAAATGATATGGAGCTCTGTAGCTCACCTTCAAAATCTGTGGTGGGTGAATCATATCTATACTTTTCAATACATGCAGTTTTTTGAGAGGTTTCTTTCTATGGAATAAATTTAGTCATAATTTATGTTCCTTTTTTATTCATATGTAGCTTTCAAACAGAGCTACTGAGTAGCAGAAAAACAGCTGGGGGCCTCTTTGACTTGCTATAATTTATCTATTCCATCCCACAAACATGTCTTCCACATGGGTCTCTCACTTCTTGTCTGTAGTTAGTTGTAGATGGGTGAGGGGACAGTGAGGGCTGCTGCTTCCATGTCTTGAGGTGTTTCTCATCAAGAAAGGCAAAAAACTAAATTAGAGTATTTTAAGCTAGGAATGAGTTCAAGGCTCTGTGAGTACTTTGATGACATGACTTCTCTTAAAAAAAAAAGAGGGGCTGGGGTGATAGCACAGCAGGTAGGGCATTTGCATTGCACGCGACCAACCTGGGTTCGATTCCCAGCATCCCATATGGTCCCCTGAGCACCGCCAGGGGTAATTCCTGAGTGCATGAGCCAGGAGGAACTCCTGTGCATCACCAGATGTGACACTCACAAAAAAAAAAAAAAAAAAAAAAAAGAAAAAAAAAGAAAGAAGATGCATAGCTTTACCATGAAAACATATTATAATGAAACAAAATGCTGCTCACAGAGATCTTGAGTGAATGCCAGTGGGCTGTGGGGTAAGCATTTCTGGGAGGGGTTCAGAGAGTCTAGAGCTAATAAGGCATTTGCCTCACATGCTGCTGACCTTGGTTTCATCCTCAGCACATTGTCTTTTCCTCTGAGCCCCACCAGGAGTATGGCCTGGGCACAGAGCCAAAAGGGTTTGGTGACAACACCAAAAAGAAAAGAAAATAAAGAATTTCTGGGAGGACACCAGAGAGATGGCTCAGAGAGCGAGAACTTCCAGTTTGATCTTCAGTGCTCTATCGTCATCTCCTGAGCACCCCTGGTAACAACCACTGAATACGGAACAGGCAGTAGACCCCTCATACAGCATTTTCAAAATAAATCAAGGAAAGAATTCCTGGGAGGAAATTTTAAGTTGAGAGAGAAAACCTGCAAGAAGGAGCCCTACATTCTTAAACTTGATCTGATTTTTCAGACTATACGAGGGGCCTATTAGATATCATTCTGTTTTCACACTATTTCATATCCTAGGCAGATACAAGATGATGCTTCCTCACCCTCAAATTCATCTCAGTAGAACCGAGAGTTGAGATGGCAATGGAAGGACAGTGAAAATGGGTGGCTGGGAACCAAGTTCTACAGAAAGAACTGAAAATTCAGTGCTATGAATGTGCATATAGCTTCTATATAGGAACATGGATAGGAGAAGTATTTGATCCTGTGGCAGGAGGAGGAAACTGTGAGCAAATGAGAGATATATAAAAGGAATTTCATGGGCCCAAGTGGGAACTCTAGTTCAGGATTTAGAACAAAACTCAGCTGAAGGGAAATAAAAAGATTTTCTCAAAATAACAGAACAGAATGCTAATTTATGGGAGAATTAGGCAATTATATTCTAGAATAATGATCTTATTTTTCTTCTCTGCCAACCCTCTCTCTCTTCTCTCCTTCTTTACACACACACACATACACACACCCTTAGAATTTGAAAATTTTATTTCTCACATCAGGTTAACAAAAAAAAAGAAGAAAGTGTAAGTTAAATGGTAAAGTTCTGTTATTCTATTACAGAGAAGGAATTTAGTTTGCTGGAAAATAAATCAAAACTTTACTCTTACAGGTTAAGAATTTCAGGCGAGTATTGCTTACTGGTGCCCAAAATCATCATACTTGGAAAGTGGTTCACAAAGAGCGCTTCTTTCCATCTGCCTCTGAAGCATCTGCTTCCTAGAATTATTTATAGTGCACATGTTTATTGATCCTGACTTCAAATGGACCAAAGCAAAACAAGAAACCTCACTCTCGGTCCCCCCACCACCAAAGAACTACCTTTAAAACAAACAAATGTGTTTAATTGCCTAAACTGAGGACAAGACCACCAAAGAAATGTGAAATTAATGATTCCTCACCAAATCAACAAAGACCTCTGTGCAAAACCCTTGTTAGTTTAATAATAATTATTGTTTCTGTTTTATTAGAAGCTATACACCCAATGCTGTATAAAACTAAAAGAGGGAGGAATGCAGAACTACCCATAAACACTGTCATTCTATGTTTGACTGTTGGTGATTTATTTATTTGTTGCCACTTCTCCATGTTCTCCTTGTTCTTGTGCCCAAGGTTCTGCTTCTTTGGGTGATATGGTGCTTGGGGGAATCAAATGGATCTCGGAAGGGAACCAAACTCTGCACTTCCGCACACAAAGCATTCACTTTAGCTCTTTGAGTCATCTCCTGATTATAGGTTCCACTATTTATTTTTTATTATTTATTTATTTTTGCTTTTTGGGTCACACTCCGCAATGCACAGGGGTCACTCCTGACTTTGCACTCAGGAATTACTCTTGGCGGTGCTCAGGGGACCATATGGGATGCTGGGAATTGAACCCAGGCTGGCCACGTACAAGGCAAATGCCCTACCCTCTGTACTATTGCTCTAGACCCTGGGGTCCACTTTTTAAAAAGATCTCTTATTGGCTGTGCCATTAGGAAATGTGATTCTGCAGAAGCTGCAATGGGTTGGGGATCAGGCTTTTACTCTGTGTTTGAGGAGGGAACAGCGAGAGGGCTGAGAAAGCAGTGGGGCCCACTATGGCAGCTTGCCAAGGCTCCTCTCTATACCCTTCTTTGCTGGAATCCCCTGGCTCTCCTCCAGTTACCCCTCTCCCTGCACAAATAAGTTGGCAAAGGTTGGAAAGGTCAAAAGGTGAGGTAGCATTGGCATTCTGGGAACATCCCAATTCCTGTGTAAATTATCCTAAACTGTGGATTTAAAGATCTTAGCTCCCAAGATACTTTGCAGGTTTGGGGGCTTAAATATGCTTGTTTTCATTTTAATTCCCAGTTACTTAAACCTTTAAATGACTTTAAGTGTACAAACACTGCAAGGTAAAAAGAACTTGCCAGGGCCAGGGAGACTGAGTGAAGGGCCCGAGAGTAGGGGAGACGGTACTTGACTTGCATGTGGTTAACCCTGGTTTGATCCTTGGTACCACATAGTTCCCCGAGCACCAATAGATGGAGTCTGGAAGACCCCAGGCACAGGAGGACCCTGGCACTGATAACACAGGGCTCAGCAGCATCACTTCCTTGGATCCTTGCATTGACTTCAGGACCAACTTGGCTGAGACTTTCAGGATGTACTCTTTGCCCTCCCCCCACCCCTGCAGACCTTCTGAGCCCCACTTGGGAGGTCTCTCCTCCCCTCTAAAAGGAAAGAAAAACACATGTCACTCAGATCCTCCAGAATTAGTGTAGATTGTTATTGCACCATCAACAAATGGACATTTTAAAAGTGAGGTAGGGAGTGCTAGATTTTAAATTATTGTAGTTCATGAGATATTCTTCTGTATTAACCTGTGGTTTATTGAGGCAATTTCTCTCTTCAGTTTGGCAAGTTGATCTTCTGAAAACCATCCCTTTTTGGGGACTGTTCTGCTAATGACATTACTTATTTTAGAGAATTAGATTGAGGCTTAAATTGTGCTTTGGAAGAAACATAAGTTCTTTAGTGTTTTTGTTGTAGAAAATTAACATTTTTTTATCTCTTTGATTATTCATAGACATAATTAACAAGCTGTTCTATTTGTTGACTCTGGATGTTCTCTAGCTTCCAGGCTCCACATTTCAAAATGCAGTAGAGTTATCATAATAAAATATGAGCGAGGCAGTAAAGCAGGAAATATTGTAATATATTTTTGCAACCAAGATTTCGGATATAAAAAAACCTCCCAGATCCCTTCATTATAGTGTCAGCTGATCGTGGGTTTCTCAGTTTTCATTAAAAAAAATAAAATAAAATAATAAAGTTGTGGCTCTGCCATGCTGCCGAAGAAAGCTGGGCATAAATGAAGTAGCTGCGGCACAATCATAGGAAGTATATTTTTTGTTTCACCAGTACTTGCTTGTGTTACTCATATGAATAATATGATTGATTTTTCACTTTATCTCCAACTGGCAGTGTAGTCATAAATCCATCTGGGCGGTAGCCAGCCTGGGATAAAATGTTTTTCCTCGGTGTGGTCTCATTTGATTACAATTGCAGCCTTGTCTGGCCGCATTCCATCCATAATTAATCGTCTCTTTGGTTTCCAGTTGCAGCGGCCCCCGCGCTGGAGCTGTTCACATCTTTAGATAATGTTCGGCGCTGCCAGCTGGCGAGTGACAGGGGACCTTTCACACTGAGTCTAATAGGCGCTAAAGCTGGAGCCGCCGTCAGGGGCGGCTATTTCAGCGACACTGTGCCAGGGAAGGTTCAACTTGCTGTGGCTGGCGGTCTCTTTGGCATCTCACCCTTCTGAGTAAACACCATATGCAGAGGGGTTTCATTTTGCCAGTTTATTTTCATGTCTCTCATTCTGTGCTACACGGTATTTTCAGCGTGAGAGGAAAAAGAGTTCCTCTGAGGCTTTTCCTGAGGGTCCAGATCATTCTGTTTTTCATTCAGTCTTGCACTATGATGATGTTAGCATCAATGACTGCCATTAAGGAATATAACATAGATGTTAAAAAAAAAATCGCATTCTTTCTTTCTTGGTCTTCTGGATTCACGTTGCTGCCATTGAAAGAATGTAAAGCATGCTGAGCAGAAAGTGGGCATCCTTTCACACCCCAGGTTGGAATTAAATTAATTTTAGCGAGGAAGTATGTTAGTACTCAATCATTGGTATAAAGAAGTATATAAAGTCAACTTTAGGTAGTTGTATTTAGCCCATAGGTTGGCTCTGCAATAACACACACACACACACACACACACACACACACACACACACGCGCCAGAAACACCCGGAACATAAGAAACAAATTTAAATGACACGGGCCAAGGAGTGACTCTAGTGATAGATCACATATCTTTTATTTATGTGCAGAACCCTGGGGTTGATCTTTCGAACTTCATGGAAACCAATACCACCAGTAGTGGTCATGAGTGTCTCTGAAAATTGATTGAAAAGGAATAAAACTCTACCCCTCCCCTCCCCCAATCATATCTTAGTATCTTTTTGGTATAAATTATGAAAGAATAGCACATGGTACAAGATTTTTAGTCTGTTTATGATTACTCATAGAATTCAAAAAGTGAAGCGAACCAATTGTATGGTGTTGAGATAATTTGTGAAATTAAGAGAGAAAGTATTAGCATGTGGGGGAAATAAAGAAAAGTAGAGACCTTTCCTTTATAAAAGAATGTGGGATACCTAGAGTTTCATGTGTCTTAATTTGCATTTATTTATTTATTTATTGTTTTGGGACCACACCTAACAATGCTCAGAGGTTACTCCTGGCTCTGCACTCAGGAATCAATCAGGAGATCATATGGAATGCCAGGGATTGAACTTGGGTTGGGTACATGCAAGGCAAGCAACGTACCTGCTATACTATTGCTCTGACCTTGACTTTTTGTTTTCAAATGTAGACAGTATGCCTCATTTAATTAAAAAATGGTAACAGATACATAAATGATTCTGTTTGTGGTGATGGTTAGACATTCAAATTAACTTGGTATTGTATTCAGTTATTTTTCACGGACTAAGGCATTTAGATATGTCCTATTGTTCTTCTTTTTACAAATTTTAGTGAAATGTACTTCCCATTGATCTATACCACAAATTAATAAAATATATCAAATTAATAAAAAATAATTTATTTTCTTACTCCCTCAGTGCACCCTGAGGAAACAAAAGTGAGCTAGAGGTGGAAGCCCCAGAAGCCAGATGCCAGTGCCAATGAAGTGACCTCAGTCCTTGCTTATTTTGCTTGTTCGTTTGATAGCACAGCATTAGGGCTTTTGCCTAACGCTGCCAGCCCAGCTGAGCCAGGTTTGATTCTTCCGCCCCTTTTGGACAGCCCGGCAAGCTACTGAGAGTATCTCACCTGCACAGCAAACCCTGGGAAGCTACCCGTGACGTATTTGATGTGCCGAACACAGTAACAAGTCTCTCAATGGAGACTGGGCCCGCTTGAGCAAAACGATGAGCAATGGGAGGACAGTGCTACAGTGCTACTCCTTGCTGTGGTAAGCTCAATTCTGTAGACAAATTTTCAGGATCTGTTGCCTTTGCAACTTGTTATTTCATTTCTATGTTTCTTTATATCCCACATGTGAGAGAAATTGTTCCCTCTGTCTCTCTCCTGACAAACTTCTCTCAGTATAATACCCCCCAGGTCCATTCACATAGTGGCAAATTCAAGGATTTTGTCTTTCTGTATAGCACAGTATTCCACTTTGTATGTATACCACAGTTTCTTTAGAAAAAATATGAGTGCAGGACTTGATCTAGGAAGGAAGAGAAAGGTATGTAAAAAACACATTTAGAAAATTACTCGACCAGCTTTGGAGCAAGGGTGTTTTTCTTGCACATGACTTACCTAGGTTCCATCCTTGGGACCCCTTATGGTTCCCTGAACCCCTCCAGGAGTGATCCCCAAGTATAGTGCCAGGAGTTATCCCTGAGTACCATCAGATGTGGACCGGAAACAAAAGCTACTTTAACTAGTACACACACACACACACACACACACACACACACACACACACACACTTGTCTGTCTGTCTATCTATCTATCTATCTATCTATCTATCTATCTATCTATCTATGCATCACATTTATTTCCTTCAAATGAGATTTCATATGATGCTAAGTTCTTATTCACCAGTGCTATCAGGAAGTTAGGGGGCTGCCTCTTTACCTGTGGTTCCCCAAAGTCCCAGAGATTCCAAACAGACTGGAAATTTTCAGTAAGTTTCCTTAGGTCTTTAGGACCTTTGAATTCTCTGAGTTATTGTGATTTACTCCTTCTTGAGCCTTTGAAATTAGTCAGCCCCATGACTTGTGGTTTATTGTTGGACACAGGAATGTCCTCTCAAGACTGAAAGTTTCAGAACTGGGTTTGAACTTTCTGAGGTCACCACATGGCTATGGTTCTCTGAAGTTCCTTTATCTGGGAAAAATACAGGCAGTGTGCTCAGGTGATTTAAAGAAGAATTTGCTTATTTTCTTGCTTATTTTTCTTTTTGGAACAGGTGAATGCAAGAATATTTACAATGAAACACAGTAATTATTTTTTTGTTATTCTTTTACAATAAATGTGAAGTTAAAAAATGGTACCTTATTGGGATGCCCCAGAGCGGGGCAGGTGAGACCCCTCCCTGCCCCAAGGGATTCAGTCCCAGTAGCTAAAAACCTCTAGAACTCAACCACCACCATGCTCATGCATGCTCACCACATGCTCCGCTGAGCCTCACCCAGATCCTGACATCTCATACCTCACGCCACCCATACTCCAATAGTATTGCAACCCATTTAATAGGGTTTAATGTAGGAGGTTACCAATCTTAGAGGGGAATTTTTTTTATAGATACACACACACACACACACATATGCACACAAGGCTCAAACTACCTTTAACAACATGTAAGTGACCTCTTATAGAAGAGCTTAATGGCCCCTCGGTGAAATACATGAATCTTTACTCTCTTTCTTCTAAGGAAAATTTTTTCGAGTATTATCCGTGGATTTTCATAATAATACAAAAAATTTATTTCGGTTCTGCTTTGGGGCAGGGGTTGGGGTTCGGGATGGAAACATCTGAAATATGTGGTTGGAAGGTGTAATGGTGGTGGGATTGGTGTTAGAACATTAAATGTAATCAAATGTTGTGAACTACTTTATAAAAATAATAGCACAATATTCTTACTCAGACCCCAAAGACATCATCTTGACACCACACCTCTCCTAGCCCAGAAAGGTCACTGTCACTCTCCCCAGGGTTAAAAAAAAATGGTACCTTAATGAAATGTACTTGGTCACAAAATGTTTTGAACTACCCTAGTGGGAAACCACCAGAGATAGAATCTAATAATATATAGTAAAGAATCAATAGTTGGGGGACTTGGCACAGGACTGACCCCTGTTCTATCCCCAGCAATATATGCAGTCACTCAAGCACCACCAGGAGTGATCCCTTATCACCTTGGGGTAGTGAAAAAACAAAACAACTCCCACCCCTCCAAAAAAAGTGGGGATGGGGTAAAAGGTATCAAAGTGAGATAATATATATATATATATATATATATATATATAATATTGTATAACAGTGGAAATAATAACAGGAAAAATGTCTCTGTTTCTCTGACATACACAGACACACCCTCATATCCCTATGAACTCACCCTTTTACCAACTGACCTGTCTTTTTAATTTATCTTTGAACAGCTTTCTCAATAGTTACAAAAGAAATAAGATTTGGAGAGGAATTTCTAGCAATTTATTTGATACAAAATATACTAGATATTGCTTTAGTTTCTCTAGGGAATAAGTATGTTCACATATCAGAAGAGGGAAAATTTTAATTGAATTTTATAATGGAATAGGGCTGGAGCTATAGCACAGCGGGTAGGGCGTTCGCCTTACAAGCGGCCAACATGGCCAACCCGAGTTCAATTCCTCCGCCCCTCTCGGAGAGCCCGGCAAGCTACCGAGAGTATTCGATATGCCAGACACAGTAACAACAAAGTCTCCAATGGAGACGTTACTGGGCCCGCTCGAGCAAATCGACGATCAACGGGAGGGCCTTTACTGCCTTTACCTTTACCTTATAATGGAACATAAGATTTTTTTTCTTACCTATTTTAATGTAATGCCACCATCCAAATTTTACCATAGAAAGAAAGGAAAGCTTCCCAATATTTTATTAATGATAGCATTTCTTATAAAGTTTTATTTTTGAATTTTATTTTAAACTCTTTGGGGTCAAGCTGAGCTGTGTTTGGGGGCTTACTCCTGGCAATGTGCTCAGGAATCACTCATGGGCAGCTTGGCGGACCATAAGGAATGCCTGCCATTGAACCAGGGTTGGCCACTTGTAAGGCAAGTGCCCTACCTGCTGTACCATCTCTAGATGGTAAACTATACCCCTCCCCCTTAGAGTTTTAAAAAGAATAATATGAATACCAATTTACAGTTTAAAGTAGCACTGTAGCACTGTCCTCTTGTTGTTCATCTATTTGCTGGAGCGGGTACCAGTAATGTCTCCATTGTGAGACTTGTTACTGTTTTTGGCATATCAAATGCACCATGGGGTGCTTGCCAGGCTCTGCTGTGTGGGCAGGATGCTCTCAGTAGCTTGCCAGGCTCTCTGAGAGGAACAGAGGAATTGAACCCGGGTCAGCGTGTGCGAGGCAAACGCCCTACCCACTGTGCTATAGCTCCATCCCAGTTTAAAGTAGTCATAATAAACAGAAAACATTGATTTTTCCTTTCAAGAATTTGATGCTCCTACCTTGAATGTGCTCAGTGGTAGAGCATGTGACTTGCATGTGTCAGGCTATGGGTTTGATCCCAGGCACCAAAAGAAAACAAAATAGAAACATATTTCTTCTTATGCTTTTGATTATTAAAAATATTTTCTGATTATTACAGCTATAGATATCTTTCTATGCTGTATTCGGGTCACTTTAAAGGGCCATGGAGATTACTCAAAAGGCTGTAGTGCATGTTTTTGCATGTGAAAGTCATTTTCAATTTCCAGAACTGCAGCAGTGATCCCTTACCAGTGAGGTGGAAATAGCCCCTGTATCTACTGAATGGGGATTATTCCCCTAAAACAAAAAAATCACTTAAAAATCAAGTGGTTTTATCATTGAAGCCACATGAACATATTTACAGAATAAAGGGGAAACTTACTTTGTGCTTTGAGTTTCCATTGCATATTGAAAATATTAACATAAATGAATAACACATGCCACTGAAAACTGGAGGTTTTCTGGAGGTTGACTCAACAAGAAGTTCTAATAATGATGGAAGATGCATGTGAATGATGTGAATGAGAAATATGAAGGATTGAGCATATTTGCTTTACAAAATCTAAGAGTAGGAAAGAGAAAGAACTCTAATAAATTTACTCTTTTTTAAATGTAATTTTATACACATACTTTTTTTAAATTTTAAAATTGTTATTTTATTTTTAAAATTTTATTTATTTATTTATTTTAAAATTTTTATTAGTGAGACATCATGTACACATACTTTTAATTGAATTAATATATTAGATCTTATAAGTAAACCATTGGCTTTTCTATTTTAAAATTCATCTAATAAAAGTAAGAGAAATTAAGATATTTTGGAGAGAAGGGCTTCTTGAGTTTAGTCATCAAAGTAATTACAATTAGGGGTTCATATGTCCCTGGTAATACAAATGTACCTTAACCTCAGAGAAATTAAATTCTATAATGAAATTCTTAAGCTTAGGAAAACAGTAACAGGTTTGCTAATCCTCTGTAACATATGAAACAAATTTGAAGTGTTAAAACATATAACATTCTCTGGGAGAAGAAGTTTACTTACCACAGAGTAATAGCTCTTTCTCAAGTGTATATATGTAAACTATTATACAGATAACAGCTAGTAGTACAAAGGACTTTAACTTGAGGTGTGAGGACAAACACATGCTGGTTTCTCCTAATGAAAGTCTCACAGAGGAAGAAAAAAGTTAAGTCACAATGTAGTTGGACTTTGGAATCCAAATATGGGTAAAAATTGTAACTCTATCACATGTAAAGACTCAAAATAGATATTCTTGGGGGCTGGAGTCATAATACAGTGTGGGAAGCGCTTGCCTTGCATGCAGCTGATTTGTGTTCAATTCCAATATGGTTCCCCAAGCATTCCAGGAGTGATTCCTGATTACTCCAGAGCCAGGAGTAACTCCTGAACATAGCCAGGTGTGGCCTCAAAACCAAAACAAACAAAGAAGATATTCAAAGAAATTGATCCAGATATTAAAAATCATTTTTGAGGTGAAGGCATTTAGTAGTTGTAACAATTTTTATGAAATGATGACTTTTGGACATGCGGTGAATAGCAGCATTACCAGAGTAGGGATCTTGTAATGCAAACTACATGGGACTCATGGTAAACTTTAGTAGGTATCGTACCATTATCAAACACATGGACCAGAAGTTTGACCAGGCTCTAGACCTCTAGAGGTTGCTGACAGCAGGAAAGCCTGGTCAGTTAGATAGACTGGGCTAACTCTGTGGCAATAGGTGGTGTGAGCACATCCCAGCCCCACATCATTGCATTTGATTAAGGAAAGCTTCTACAGAATGAAACTTCGCATTGTAGTCATTTTGAGGATCAGAGTTTTATTCTAGGTTATTTATGTGTGAACAGAAGTGATTTTCTTTTTGTTCTGATAACACACAACAAACAATATGATGGTATTGCTTGTTGGAACCCTAATTTTGCTGTTTACTTATACTGAAGAGACAAAAACAATAATCGTCACTCAACATGATAAATAGGATATAACAATGTTGTGTTATAACAAATGCCCAAAGGCAGCAGTAACTAAGAACTGGTTTTCAGTAGGAATCTTATCACAGGGGAGGGAATGAGAGGGGAGAGGATGTGGTGGTCGGGGGTGGCTGGGATGATGGTGGAGGGGAGAGACACTCTGGTGCAGAATGTGGTGTTGAAATGTGTTATGCATAAAGGTAGCACTGTCCTCCCATTGTTCATGGATTTGCTCGAGCGGGCACCAGTAGTGTCTCCATTGTGAGACTTGTTACTGTTTTTGGCATATTGAATATGCCACAGTAGCTTGCCAGGCTCTGCTGTGCAGGCGGGATACTCTCAGTAGCTCGCAGGGCTCTCGGAGAGGAGCGGAAGAATCGAACCTGGGTCAGTCACATGCAAGGCAAACGCCCTACCTGCTGTGCTACCAGTCCATCCCATTATGCATAAAACGTAACATTAATAGTATTTGTAAACCAGGGTACAAAAAGAAACCAATTTGAGTACCCTTAGGATGTGTTGTACTTTTATTTATTTTTATTTATTTTTTGTGTTTTATTTTTTATTTATTTATTTTTTTATTAGTGAAACACCATGAGGTATAGTTATAGACTTACAAATTTTTGTGCTTGGGTTTCAGTTATACAATGATCAAGTACCCATCCCTCCACCAGTGCCCATCCTCCACCACCACAGGTCCCAGTATTCCACTCCCCCTATCCCCCCCATCCCACCATGCCTCTGTGTTCTCATCCCACCCTGCCTTTTGTTCTCTCTCTCTCCTTTTGGTTCTGTGGTTTACAAGAGAGGCACTGAGTGGCAATCATGTTTGGTCTATAGTCTACTTTCAGCATGCTTCTCCCATCCTGGGAGGATCCTCCCAACACCCTTTATTTGGTGCTCCCTTCTCTATCTAAGCTTCCTTTTTCCCTAGCACGTGTGGCTGGCCTCCAAATCATGGAGCAAAATTCCTGGTACTAGTCTCGGCCACTCCTGGGTGTTAGTCTCCCATTATATTACTTTATGTTCCACAGATGAATGCAATCTTTCTGTGTACTTTTATTTTTCAAGGAAACAACTTTAGGATTAGGATTGTATCTCAGCAGCAGAGCACTTGCTTTGAATGTGTAAGGCTCTGGGTCTGATCCCCAACACTGAATAGAAATTCAAATCAAAAGAAAAATGATAGATCTATATGCCTGTGAATCCTAGCCAGCCATTACATTTTTTATTATAATACAATATATTTTGTTTCAAAGAAAAGAAAACAAATCTCATCAATTTGTATTTGATTCAACTTTTTAGATGTGTTACTGGCTCCAACTTTTTTTTTTTAAAGAGTAACTATGCTAAAAAGCTTCTAGGGTCAAATACAAAAAGAATGATAATTAGGTAGGGAGTTTTGATGGCTGGAAACAAATGAGTTTTGATCTGGGAATACAGATTTGAATTTCTAACAGGAAAAAGTAACCCAAAGGGCACAGTGACTGACCTAGTAAAAGATCTAATAACTAAGTTGAATTACTCTTATTTATCTGAAGACTCTCACATTTTGCTACAGCAAAACGTACTTGACCTCAAAGTATATGACTAAATTTACGGTGTCTTAAAATCTCTTTCATGTATAAATAATAATGAGAGGCCAAAGTTCTGAGAGGATTTTCATGTTCCATTATTTGGGGCCTTTGTAGAGGAAGCAGAAAGACTTGGAGACAAGAACAGGGCCTTGTAGTTGAAGATATAGAAGGAAATGATTTTAGCTAATGTTCTGATGATGATTTTTGCTGGTTCTAGCAAGGACTGTAAAAGGTAAAGGTAAGGTAAAGGCCCTCCCGTTGTTCGTCGATTTGCTCGAGCGGGCCCAGTAACGTCTCCATTGGAGACTTTGTTGTTACTGTGTTTGGCATATCAAATATCTCGCCTGCACAGCAGAGCCTGGCAAGCTCCCCGTGATGTATTTAATATGCCAAACAAGGACTGTAAGAATTAAAATTTTTCCTGTGTGTTTCTTTTGGGTTCATCTGCCTCAGAATGTTTATAGTGATCTCAAAACCATTAGCAGCTCTAATTTGTTCCAAATTACTTACTTTAAGTATGAAAAGCATGACTGATGTGTTTTCTTTCTTTCTTTCTTTCTTTCTTTCTTTCTTTCTTTCTTTCTTTCTTTCTTTTTTCCTTTGCTTGTGTCCATTAGTCTTTCTGACTTAATAGATGTGGAGTGGGAACTGAGATCTTTTGTTTTTAGAAAAAGTTCCTATTTGGACTAGAGAGATGGTACAGGGGATAAGGCATATACCTTATCCCTGCATATAGCTGACACTGGTTCAATCACTGGCACCACATATGGTCCCTAAAATACTGTCAGGAGTGATCCCTCAGAACTGGGCACTGCTGGGTCTAGTTCCAAAACAAAATTAACTTTATGTTAAATTATTTTAAAAGTTCTTGTCTCAAAGTTCATAAAAGAAACATATTGAATCTCTTATTTTAGCCCCTGACCTGTACACTAGTAACCACAAAAAAGATTTTAATTTGGCCATAGGCCACCAAGTTCACAATTTCTAGTTCTACTTCGATTTCCTTACCTTAGAAAAATCAGTCCATCAGTAAGTTATGTGACATACACACAATTCTTTGCTTTATTCAGAGGAATTGTGTTCTGGCAGCAGTTTCCCCCTTAGCAAGTTTCAAAATTCATCTTTGTATTAGATGCATTAGAGGAATATGCTCTTCCCTTGATACTTGTTAAGTAATTCAGTTTTCTTCTCTTAATATTTAATTAAATAAGGCTTTGGGGAACCTCAGGAGACCAGTTGGTGGTCAAAAGTACTTGCTGGCAAGCTTGAGTCTATGAGTTTGATTCTTAGTTTGATTCTTATAAGCTGAAAGTAGTCCCTGCTGCTCTGCTGCCTGGGGCCGCTGACCCTAGGACAGTGTGTGTGGGTGATTTCCAGCACACAGCTAGGCATACATATGCAAGAACTGCCACTGAGGAAAAGTAATGAGTAATGCGTCCGGAAGTGGAAGCCCTGTAAGCATACCTGTGTGCTCCACAGGTACCTCTGGAAAGCACTACTGCCACTAGAATACATGCAACTGAAGTAGTCTGACTGCAGTGAGCACAAGAGCACGTACCACGATCAAAAAATATATACATGTCCCAGTGAATGCTGTGACCAGAGATGTGAGCAACACAGTCAAGTGTTACAATTATGCGAACAAGATAAACTTTCGGTAGAAATTGTGCATTGAACTTTGAATTTTGATCTCTTGGACTATTTATTTGTAGTCTGAACTCTTGTCAGTTACACCTCTTAGTCAGCCACTTAATCATCAGGGTAAATAGCCAATCCTTTTTAGACTTTGTCACTTTCAGTGAAGTATAACATGACTTACATGAGAAATCAATACTTTATTATAAAATAACGTCTGGGGGCTGGAGTGATAGAACAGCAGTTTGGACACTCACCTTGCATGTGACCCATCAGGGTTTAATCCTGGAGACTGTATATGATCTCCAGAACTATGCCAGGAGTGACCTCTGAGCATTAAGCCATGGGTAAACCCTACAAGGTGTGAACCAAAAATAAATTAAAATAAGTAAAAAAATGATCTTTGTAGTAAATTATTTTTTCCAACTGTAGGCTAATGCCAGTATTCTGAGCACATATGAGGTAGTCTAGGCTAAGGCATACTGTTTTGTATGCTAGGTACATTAAGTGCAATTTTCTTACATGTTTTTAATTTATGATGAGTTTATTATGACCTACATTGTAAGTTAGAGGAGATTAATAATTCAATGGATTTTATATTTCAGTATGATGGCTAATTAGGGTTAGTCTTTGCTCCTTCCTCTTCACATGCAAGAGCTTTTATTGTTCTACAGAGAAATGAGAGCAACAAGAACAAGATTCATAAATCAGTTCAAGCTTATTAAAGTAAATAAAAATTATCCCTGGTGTATATAGTATATGGGAATGTTTTCTGGAAAATTTCGAAGAAACCACAATATTTACAAGGTATTAGAATTAAGCATTGCAACACAGAAATAAAGGGATTTGTTTTTAATAGTTTCATGCTTAAAGAATTGTTTTTACTGTACAATTGTCATTGTGTAGTAAATAGGAAAAATAGTATCTTTTCAAGCATATTGGAGAAATTGGATTTCATTAATTAAAACTTTCATTCTCTGAAAACCCACATTAAAAGAATGAAAAGATAAACCACAATTGCAAATGAATATCAATCAGCCAAAGGATAGCTGGAATACACAAATTACTTTAAAAATGAAATGTTATTTAAAAAGATACAACCCATTCAGAATGTAGGCAAATGATAGAGACATATGTTTTACCAAAGAGGATTTACAGATGACAGACAAGCACATGAGAAGAAGTTTATCACTAATCATTATAGAAATGTATATATAATGTCTATTAAAACCACGCCCACCTGCCCACATACCAAATTCCGCAGGATGGATATGTCGTTCCCAATGTTCTCCCTTCTGAAATCCGACACGCCATTTCATCAGTAAAGAAGCGAACAGCACCTGGCCCAGACAAGGTCAGACCTGAACACCTGAAGAATTTGCCATTAGTACTCATCAAAACATTGGCTCGGCTCTTTACAAGCTACCTGTCTGAATGCAAGGTTCCGTCCCAATGGAAAACCAGCAAGATTGTACTACTGTACAAGAAGGAAGACATCCACGACATTGGCAACTATAGCCCAATCTGCCTATTATCTGTCATCTACAAGCTGTTCACTCGAGTCATCCTGAATAGGATTGGCAGAACACTTGATGAAGGACAACCATGCGAGCAAGCCAGGTTCTGCAAAGGATTCAGCACCATTGACCATATCCACACGATAACCAAGCTCATTGAGGTTTCTCAGGAGCTCAAGATGCCACTCTGTCTAATGTTCATTGATTTAAAGAAGATTTAAAGATCTGTTGAGATGGAAGCAGTCATTGAAGCCCTAGCCAAACAGGGCTTTCAAACTCAACACATCAGGATCCTCTGTGAGCTGTATTATGGATTCTACAAAGAAGTGATCATCGATATCAAGAGAGGGGTTTGGCAGGGTGATACCATTTCACTGAAACTCTTCAGTGCTACCCTCGAGGACATTATGCGACAACTGTAATGGACAGGAATGGGAGTGAAGATAGACAGTCAGCAACTATATCACCTCCACTTTGCTGATGACATCTTTCTAATAACACCAAACATTAGCCAAGTGGCACAAATGCTGGCCAACTTTGACCGTGAGTGTGGAAAGGCCAGACTATAGCTGAATCTCAGGAAGACAATGTTTATAAGAAAGTCTTTTTCCTGATGTTCCATTCACTCTCAACGGAACGACCATCTCTGAATGCAACAATTATGTGTACCTAGGTCGAGAAGTCAACATGACGAATGACCAGGCACCTGAATTGCGCAGGAGGAAGAATGGCTTGGAACGCCTTCAAGAGTGTTGAAGAAATAGCTAAGAGGACAAAGAACCTCCAGCTCTGGGCACATCTCTTCAATTCCACTGTTCTTCCTGCATTAACATATGCCTCAGGGACCTGGGCCCTACGAAAACAGGATGAGAACACTATTCAGGTCTCCCAAAGAGGAATTGAAAGCTATGCTTGGAGTATCACATTTCACTCAAATGAGAGAAAGAATCTGGAGTTCCGACCTCCATTGACAGTCAAGAATCGGGTACGCTGCCTTGTTTGCCAAGGCGTCAAAAATCAGATGGGCTGGACACGTAATGAGATTTGGAGACAACTGCTGGACTAGTGCCATTACCGACTGGATTCCACGGGATGTCAAAAGACCACGTGGTTTCCCACTACGAGATGCTTAGACTTCTTCATCAAGAACCTGAATTTCGATTGATTTGAGGCTCTTCATGTTCTTAAAATGAGCAGACGCCACTGGGGTACACATGACAGGGACAAATGGAGGCATTACTGGCACCCGCTCGAGTAAATCGATGAGTAACGGGATGTCAAGTGATCAAGTGATATTAAAACCACAGTGAGATACTGTCATACACCTTACAAAATGACTAAAATTAAAAAAGAAACCCACAAATTCTGGTAAGACAGTTGAATTAATTCAGTAACCCTGAACTAATTTAGTAATTTAGTAATTGTACATTACTGGTGGCAGTATATATGAATGATACAAAATTCTGGAAATTTTTTTCAAAAACTGAACTATAAATAAACTTGTAACTCACAGTTCTTTAATAAAATAAAATTTGGAAAAAATATAATTCTAGAAAAAATTTAGTAATTTTTTAAAACATTGACCGTACAATACAATTTTTATGGTTATATATCCTGAGAAATAAAAACTTATTTTTACCTAGAAATTTGTTTGGTTTTTGTTTTGAGACCATTTCCAAAGGTTCACAGGACTTGCTTCTGGACCTTTGCTCAGGGGTCACTCCTGGTGGTGCTCAGAAGACCCCATGAGGTGCCAGGGATCCAACTAGGGTTATTCACGTGTAAATTAAATACCTTACCTCTTGCTCTCTGATGCCACCCACCCAAAAGACTTAAAATTGTTGGCCAGAGTGATAGCACAGAAGGTAGAGCAGTTGCCTTGCATGCGGCCGACCTAGGTTCTATCCCTAGCATCCCATATGGTCCCCAAGCACCACCAGGAGTAATTCCTGAGTGCAGAGCGAGAAGTAATCCCTTTGCATTGCCGGGTATAACCCCCCCAAAAGGCAAAAAAACAAAACAAAGTCTTAAAATTGTGAAAAGACAAGACAAATAGCATTTCATTTTATACTATTATGCAATTTTCATGTTATAAAATGTAAATGTTTCAAATTATTTGATCTGTATTAAGTTGTCTATCAGTTGATCTCCAGTTTCTGTGCTATTCAAAATAATGAAGCAGGGCTGGGCATGTAGCTCAGTGGTAGAGTATGTGTGAGATACTGAATTTGATTCCTGACACTGCAAATTCCCCTGAACACTGCTGGGAGTGACCTCCAAGCACAAACTGGAAGTAGCCCTAAGCACCTTCACTGAATCATCAAATTGTCCAAACCAAACACATGTTAAACATGGTTTAAATAACTTCTAAGAATTATAAATGACTGGAGCTGGAGTGATAGCACAGTGGGTAGGGAAGTTGCCTTGCAAGCGGCTAACCTGGGTTCAATTCCCAGCATCCCATATGGTCCCCAAGCACTGCCAGGAGTAATTCCTGAGTGCATAAGCAAAAAAGCAATATATATATATGCATATATATATATATATATATATATAGCAAACTCCATCTTGAGTCCTCAGACCCAACCTTCACCATCCACCATCTCAGCAGGTCCACATCCACATTTCAGATCCTCTGCTTGCTCACTTAACCTCCCAGGCCCACATCCACACCCCAGTCCGTAACTCCATCCCTCACACCTTGCACATTTGGAACACTGTCTCACTGTCTCTGGGTAAGATTCTTCAGGGAAGCAAAAAAAAAAAAAACCATCAGCCTAATCTAGTTCCACCACCAGGAAGTACCTTGGTGCCATCCATTCCTCCTCATAGCTGTTCCCCATCCCTAATGCTTATAGCTGCTAACCCACGCTGTAGTACTCAGCCATTCTATACAAATTTCTACAGATAAAACAGGTATCAAGATGCTTGCTTGCATGTGGCCAACATCAATTTCATCATTGGCACCACAAATGTTCCCTTGAGGATTCCAGGAATGACTCCTGAGCATAGAGACGTGGAGTGAACTCTGAACATTGTTGGATGTGGCCTAGACTTCCCCCCTCCCAGACAAAAAAACAAAACCATTTTGGATTTATATGTTCTTGTCACCAAATACCTACCTATTTGTGATTTACTGTGTTTTATTATAAGACTATATCTTTAAATTTTTGAAATATAAAATATATATACATATACATGTATTTAATATTTTTGTCCAATTTAGTTGTAAAAAAAAGTCTAAAGGACTTGGGCAATATCTCAGCGTCTTAGAGTACCTGTTGTGCAAGGACAGGTGCTCAAGATAAGAAAGCAATCTCTGGTTGTGCCCCAGAGGCCAGGCATAATTCTGAGTTTGGCTTTGTGAGCCTGGCAGCTCTGCTGTCTGTGATCTCTGATGTGCAGATGATTTCTGACTGCACTTTGGCCATGTTTGTGTGGGTACAGCAATAAAAGCGTGCAATGCCTTGTGAACACCATAAAAGATCTCTGAGCATCACGGCAGACAGATCTGTGAGCCCCACAGTGGCCACCTTGAGCGCAACTGCCAGACCGTGTATGAGTACCACAGCTAAAAGTGAAGTGTGTGACCTCTGGTACACAGGTGCAAGCTGCACCATTAAAGCATAACCCTTGGTGAGCAATTATGACAGAGTGAGAGCAACACAGGCTCTTGTGCAACCCTAATCAGCACTACAACTCAGTGTATGAGCAGCACAACCAGATGCCTGGCATGCCACTCTAGCCATTGCAACAGCCAAGAGCAATGAGAGCAACAACTATAGCAATAATGGGGAGCGGAGGAAATAAATCAACATAAAACAATTTAACATTTTTAAATGGTAAAATGTATGCTTTCTTTTCCAAAAAAGCAATTTAAAAAGATCATTGGTCCTAAAATCTGAAATGCAAGGAACCATCATCGTCGTACAAATAAACTTGTAAGTTGGTTAAAATTTTTGATTTATATCTTAGAAATATACTATAATGAATGGGACACATTGCTGTTTAAATTCTATTTTTATTCATATGGAATTCTGTTGAAAGGAAGAATAGTAGTGTTGGTGTCTGTCACATAGAGAGAGTGCTGAAGTGTTACATATTTTCTACTTTTCCTTGTGTTTTTGGTTAGAATTTCTAAATGCTTGGTTTTTCATAAGCCAAATAAGAGTTGGCTTAAAAAATCTAGACTGGCATGTTCTGTAGCAATGTCTTAAATTTCAGAATGGCAAATGGAATTGATTTCTATTCTATAATTAAAATGTCACAGTTTAGAGATTGATTAAAAAGGAACATACAGGCATGTACCAAGATGTTCCTTGAGCCAAAATTTTGTGGTTACATTTTTTGTTTTTCCATGTGAAATTGCCTTAAATGTCTAGAAATAAAATTAATTTGCTACTTACAAAAAGTTTTAAATTTTGACAAGATTACATTTTCATACTTTTTTAACTATTAATTTCTTTTCTCAAAAGATTTTTGTGAACCTAGTGTCAGTAGACATTAGTAGATCTGATCATATTCATCATACTTTCCATCAGATATTATCAATGGTTATCTGAAGGATGATGTCTTGCTTAAATCTTTCCCTGTCAGCTAGTCATAAGAGACTGTGAAATGACTTTTGGCTGTTCTCGGAGAATGCTGAATACCAGAAACAAACATGCGCATTAATAAAAACCGTTTTTGTGCCTGTTCTTGAAATTTTTTCTTCTTTCTTTTGTTTCTGCTAAACATGTATACCATGTCTTGTAACTCTGCCCATATAATTAAAACATATGCTTTGGTCATCTTAAACATGTAAGAAATAATTATTTTTATGTTGTGCTGAATCACTAAATTACTTTTTTAATGTTAATATTTAAAAGAATGTGCAAATATATTTGCCTGTGCTTGAAGCCTAGAAAACAAGTTATAATTTTATCATTTAGAAGAAATCTCATAGAGGTCAGGGAGATGGCACAAGGTCAGGGTGCTCATACATGGGACTCTTGTTTGGTCCCTGGCACTAATGTGGCACACTGAGCACTTCTGATTGTAGCACTGGTGACATTCCCAGGACCTGAGTGACACCACATCTTCAGGCCTTATAATGGAACTGGTTCAGTTGAATATTGCTGGCAGCAGCCCCAGAGGTTTAGAAGTGTCTCCACAGTGTCCCCACACTGCTTGGAAGTGTCTCCACAATAAAAAAAAAAAATTGTATAAACTTTAAAATGTACTTTCTAATTATATGATTAGCTTTATTGATCACTTGACTTCCCGTTAATCGTCGATTTGCTCGAACGGGCGCCAGTAACGTCTCCATTTGTCCCTGCCGCGTGCTAGTGTAGCCCAATGGCATCTGTTCACTCTAGGAACATGAAGAGCCTCAAACCGATCGTTCATGATCTTGATGAAGAAGTCTGACCATCTGGTAGGTGGGCGGCCACGCGGTCTTTTGACATCCCGTGGAATCCAGTCGGTAACAGCTCTAGTCCAGCGGTCGTCTTTAAATCTCATTACGTGACCAGCCCATCTGATTTTTTAACACCTTTATTAATATGTCATATTTCTTAAAGGTCTATAGAAAAAGCTACATGAAGTAGGTATGACTATGTTTGAAGGTATCTGCTTAAGGAAGACATGTGTTTGGAGACAGAAGAAACATGTAAGAGATCTTTATATATTGTCTGTGCTAGGAGCATGTATGCTTAGTTGGAAGACAGTCATCTAGGACTTCGAGTTTCTTGAATGGTTCAGTTCTTGGCCTTGAAACTATGGTAAGTGTGTAATAAGCTCAGCAGAATTTGTTCTTAAACCTAGTGGCAAGGAACACAGAGCTCCAAGGTTTTTTTTTTTTTTTTTTTGATGTAGGAGTACTGCTATTTATCCAGCCACTGATTAGCTGATTGAATTGGGCATGAACTCCACCTTACTTTTTTTTTTTTTGCTTTTTGGGTCACACCTGGCGATGCACAGGGGTTACTCCTGGCTCTGTGCTCAGAAATTACCCCTGGTGGTGCTCAGGGGACCATATGGGATGCTGGGAATTGAACCCGGGTCGGCCACATGCAACGCAAACGCCCTGCCCGCTGTGCTATTGCTCCAGCACCTTTTTTTCATTTTTTATAATTTTATTTATTGAATCACCATGAGAGCAGTTACAAAGCTTTCAGATCTAAGTCTCGGTCACACAATGAAACACCCGTACCTTCACCAGTGCCCATTCTCCACCCTCAACAACCCCAGTATACTCCCATCCCACACTTTCCCCCTACCTGTGGGGCAGATGATTTCCATATTACTCTCTCTACTTTGATCACATTCAATATTTTGACAACAGACCCACCAATATTATTTGAGATTTTACCACAACACTGAGATCTGCTGAAAAGGCAACAGTAGACAATTTGTTTTCTATTGCTGGTTATGAATAACATATGATGTCGTGTGGCTGCAGCAGTGGCCACGCAATTTTGAAATTCAGATATTTTAACACTTAAAACTGGAGAGACTTCTGCTAAAGCCTGCTGGGTTCCGAGATTTGTTCCAGAGTCTCTGGGATCATGGCCATAAAGCAGCTTGAACAGGAGCCAGAAAGGCCGTTCATGGGTGGAAACTCGGGGTCTTATTGGGACTGGGAGGAAAAGGCCGGCTATACCCCCATCCTGTGAGGCCCCACGTGTCTCATCAATAAGAGCCCAAACCTGACTGTGCAGTGGCCTCTGGAGGATGGCGGCCACTGAGCTGCCTGGGGGAGCAGGTGGAGGGACAACACCCTTTCCCCCATGGGTTGGCCCGGTGACAGTAACCTACTGTGGGGTCTGGACGCATTTCTACAAAAAGCCACTGGGTTTCGAGATTTGTTTCTGAGTCTCTTGGATCATGGCTATTAAGCACCCTGATCAGGAGCCAGAGAGGCTGTTTGTGGGCGATGACTTAGTGTCTTGTTGGGTTGGAGAGGAAAGGGCCGGCTCCACACCCATCCTGTGAGACCCAACATGTCTCATCACTGCGGGCTCAAACCTGACTGTCCAATGGCCTCTGGAGGATGGCGGCCACCGAGTCACCAAGGGGGAGCAGGCGGAAGGACAACACCCTTTCCCCCTTGGGGTGACATGGCGACAATAACCTACTGCGGGGTCCAGAAGCATTTCTGCCAAAAGCCGCTGGGTTCTGAGATTTGTTTCTGAGTCTCTGGGAGCATGGCCATTAAGCAGCTTTATCAGGAGCCAGAAAGGCCATTTATGGGTGGCGACTCGGGGTCTCATTGGGGTGGGAAGGAAAAGTCTGGCTCCACCCCCACCCCATGAGGCCCTGCGTGTCTGTCACAGCGGGCCCAAACCTGACTGTCTAGTGGCCTCTGGAGGATGGCAGCCACAGGGCTGCCAGGGGGAACAGGCCAATGCACAAAACCTATTCCCACCTGGGTTGGCTCAGTGCCGGTAACCTACTGCAGGTACCAGATGCATTTCTGCCAAAAGCTGCTGGGTTTCAAGATTTGTTTCTGAGTCTTTGAGATCATGGCCATTGAGCAGTTCTATCAGGAACCAGAGAGGCAATGCCTCCAATTATATAGCTGAGCCGGAGGTGGTTTGTGGGTGTGTTTCTCACATACCTAACTTTCGGCTGTATACTTTCTTAGTAAACTTTGCCCCAAGTTTTTGGGGTCTGGCCAAAGGCATAGCAGCAATTTTGGGGTATCTGGAAATCTGAAGGTGCCATCAAGCTGCTGATGAACTCGCCTCACAGGTACAGATTGACCTGGTGGCGATACCATACCCCCTAGAGCTCCAAGCTTTTATTCCAGTTGCACAGATATATTATATTATAGCTATATGTTTTTGTTAATATTATGTGTCAGTTTGTTCAACTGTGTTCACCATTATTCAATGGTGTTGTGGTACTTGATGGGGGAAAAACAAACAAACAATCCCTGTGTTTAAGGAAATTTGATTCTTAAAGATAGGCTTTTATAATTCATTTTTTCACTTAAAGTTAGTTTCCAGAATCTATCCATGGTGGTTGGTTAGGTAAACATAAACCCATGTTTTATGTATTGCATGCTTAATAGAATCACTTGATCACTTGACTTCCTGTTAATCGTCGATTTGTTCGAGTGGGCGCCAGGAACGTCTCCATTTGTCCCTGTCACATGCTAGTGTAGCCCAATGGCGTCTATTCACTCTAGGAACACGAATAGCCTCACGAAACCGATTGTTCATGATCTTGATGAAGAAATCTGACCATCTGATAGGTGGGTGGCCATGCCGTCTTTTGACATCCCGTGTAATCCAGTCAGTAACAGCTCTAGTCCAGCGGTCGTCTTTAAATTTCATTACATGACTATCTGATTTTTGACACCTTGGCAAACGAGACAGTGTCCCTAATTCTTGATCGTGGACAGAGGTCAGAACTCTGGATTCTTTCTCTCATTTGAGTGAAACGTGATATTCCAAGCATAGTTCTTTTGAAATTCCTCTTTGGGAGACCTGAATAGCGTTCTCATCCTGTTTGCATAGGGCCCAGGTCTCTGAGGCATATGTTAATGCAGGAAGAACAGTGGAATCAAAGAGATGTGCGAAGGTTCTTTGTCCTCTTAGCTATTTCTTCGATGCTCTTGCGGCGTTCTAAGCTGCTCTCTTCCTCCTGTGCAGCTCGGGTGCCAGGTCATTTGTCATGTTGACTTCTCGACCTAGGTACACATAGCTATTGCATTCGGAGATGGTCATTCTGTTGAGAGCGAATGAGGCATCAGGAACAAGGCTGTTTCTCATAAACATTATCTTTGTAAGATTCAACTGTAGTCCGACCTTTCCACACTCACGGTTGAAGCCATCCAGCATTTGTGCCGCTTGGCTGATGTTTGGTGTTACTAAACAATGTCATCAGCAAAGCAGAGGTGGTGTAGTTGCTGACCATCTATCTTCACTCCCATTCCTTCCCATTCCAGTCATTCTGGGAGTTCTCTTTTTAAACTTTGCAGCCCTTTCTCCCTGCTCTGTGAAGTAGAATTTTGCATGACGGAGAAGGTGGTCCGATCCCATTTGGAATTTTGGGACAACAGCGACATTGGTCAGGCAAAACCGCCGATTGAATATGATGTGGTCTATTTCGTTGTGGAATCGTCCACTGGGAGACTCCCATTTCCAATGTTTAGATTCTGCCTTCTGGAACTGTGAGTTACCATGGATGGTCTTGGTCGACATGATGAACTCAGACAGTCTCTCACCCTGTCCGTTCCATTCTAGGCCATGGGTCCTGATGTGAAATTCTTCGGCTGATCTTCTCGGTCCTATCTTGGCAGTAAAATCACCCACAATGATCTTGTAGAAGGTTTGGTCTTCTTTATAGAACTACTCCAGCTCCATGTAGAACTTCGCAATTTCTCCTTCATCATAACTGGATGTTGGTGCGTAAACAACAAAGATAGAAACTGCCAGCAGTGAGCCATATCTATTCAAATGTGAACATCCGATTTGGGTTTTTTAGTCATTCGAATGAATCGATGCTCATGGCTGAGTTTGTGTTGACAAGGACACCGACGCCTCCGACACCTCTTTTATCGCATGCTCCATGGAACAATTCTTCTCCAGTGTCGAAAACAGCATGATGAGATTGGTGCCTTCTTGTCTCGGTCAGACCAATGATGTCGTACTTGATCTTTCATGCTTGTACCATCAGGTCCTTGATGGATGCATCTGATGCTAGCATACGTGCATTGAAAGTACAGACGATCATTTTTGTATTCCTTCGTTTGGCAGCCTAGTTCGGCCTTGAGGTTTTATCGGCCTCTCCTTTCTCATCCTTCTAAATGCTGCCATATTGGTGAAGCCTTCAGGGTCAGGGGAATGAGACCCATTGTAATTACTGGTTTTGGCATATCGAATACACAACGGATAGCTTGCGAGACTCTGCCGTGTGAGCAGAATACTCTTGGTAGCTTGCCAGGCTTTCCGAGAGGGATAGAGGTTTTTGGGGCGACCTCTAATCGCCCTTGTAGGTGTTACCATATTTGAACCCTATCAAATATGGTATGGAAATTCCGGAAGATGGAGATTTAGTGTCTTATAATGTGTCTGGAAAGTGTCCTGGAGTGTGGTGGCGGCTGGGTAGTGGAGGTAGTGGAAGTAGTGGAGGTCTGCCTGAGGTATTTATCTGGTCCCGGTAGGGATAGGGTGAGTCGTCTGTGTGCAATCCAATCCCTGGGTCTCTGGTGGTTGGTGGAAGCAGACAGGGCAGGGTAGGGTGGGGCTCCTGATTTTAATCCCTTTGTCACCTGTGGTTGGTGGGAGCAAGCAGAGAATCTCTGCCCCTGGGTCCGTTGAGCCTGGAGTCCAAGGTCTCAGAGTTCCGCTTATCTTGTTCTGTGGGGCTTCAGTCTCGGCCAGAGCGACCGCTCATGGTCCGGAAAGCATCCTGGAGTGTGGCGGCGGCTGGGTAGTGGAGGTACCCAGCGAAGATGCTTAAGATGAATAAAGTAAAATTTATATAAGGAAAGAATAAATAAAATGACTTGGTGTTATGTCAAAGTTTGGTGAAAATAATAGGCCAGAAGCTTCTTCTTCTTTTTTTAATATTTAAGGTATAGGAAATGGGGTTACTTCTAGAATACAAGAATGAAGCAGAAGAAGTAAAGAAATTCACTAACATTTATTACTAGAGGCAAGTGTTTACCAGTTTCTTATGATTTATAGGTGACATATCCTCAAATGGTTGGGCAATAATTCAGACACAGCCAACTGCTTCCAAAGCCCATAAACTTCTCTTCTCAAGGTAAGAGAAAACAGACAGTATGGTTAAATATAGACATCTAAGGAGTTTTTTGTTTTATTTATGGGTCTGCCATTGACTGAATGGGTTATTAACAATAGTTACCTGCTACTTTTCATCTTTGTTGGGCATAAAGGCTGATTCCTTATAGTTAGTTTTCTAGTTAGTAGTTTTATTTTTATTTTACTTTACTTTTTTTGTGGTAAAAAAATTGTATTTAGGATTAGCAAGTCATACTGTTTAGGTGATCCCAATTTTTCTGGCAACATCCAAGGTTTCATTGTCAAGGGCAGCTGAATGTATGCCTTTTTCTCTCTGTTAGGCCTAATTAGGGTGTTGGCCTTGGTCATGTCAATGTCATAGAGCTTCTTTCCGGCCTGTTGAATCTGGTGCTTGTTGGCTTTGGCTTCCATAGGAACACAAGTGTGTTGTTATTTTCTATCTTCTTCATGGCTGACTCAGTGTTCAGAGGGAACTGGATGATGGCATAATGGTCAAGCTCATTTATCCTGGGGGCGTTCTTCCAAGGGTGTTTGGGCTGCCTTCTCAGCTGCAGCATTTTGGGTCTTCGGAAGGTGGGTATCTTCAGATCTTTTTTGTGTGTATGGCTGTGGATGCCTTTCAGCACAGCCTTCTTGACCTTCAAAGCTTTGGCTTTCACTTCAACTTTGGAAGGGGCAAGGGGCTGCCTTCTTGACTTTCGGCGACTTCTTCATCTAATAGTTTTAATATGGGTAGAAATTTTCAAATTAATGATAGAGGTTTATTGTTATATTATTAATTTTAGCATTCTAATTTATCTCAGTGGTTCATTTGATTAAAATATAGCTCCAGATGATAAAGTGAATGTTTATAGGCAAATGTCATCCTAACTTTATATTATTTTAGTACACAACTTTATTTTAATCCTTTATACTCTTTTTTTCATCTTAAAGTTAAGATTTATATTGCAGAGGATTCAGCGTTAAGTAATCACACAAACCTGGTAATGAATAGAAATCTAGATAAGGAAGAAAAGCAGCATTGCTTTTGAAGACAACTTTTTTTTTTTGAAGTGGAAATATTGGTTCCAATAGCATTAATGCTTATGATTTTGATGTACAATATCACTACACCTTCACCACTACAGAAGTGCCAAAGACCCTCCACCATAGTCCTTTTTGTCACTTTGTGTCTACCTCTTATTTCTCTCACTGCTTGGTAACTTTAGTACTTGAGTCAAAGTCCAAGGATTTGTAACCATTAGATACTATTACCTTGCTCTTTGTGTATTACTTATTAATGAGTTCAACTAGTAGTTACCTTTCACCTCTGACTCATTTCACATATGACACCCTCTAGAATAACATGACGCTCTAGCACCATCCATGTTGTGACAAAAGGCATGACTTCCTCTTTTCTTTTAGCTGAGTAGTGTTCTGTTAAGTATATATATACTACAACTTCTTTATTCACTTATCTGTTGTTGGGTACTTGTCTTGTTTTAATATCTTGGTTATTATTCATGATGCTACAACAAACATAGATGTGTATATATCTTTTTGAATTAAAGTTTTTATTTTCTTGGGATTTGTGCATAGGAGTAGAATTGCTAGTTCAGATGGGAATTCTATTTTTAATTCTTTAAGATGTATCCATACAGTTTTTCATAGAGACTGAAGTACTTTTAATTCCCACAAAGTGAATGAGGGTTTCTTTTTCCCCATTTGTCATCTTACATTGGTTGTTCCTTGTCCTTTTGAATTAGACCATTCTTGCTGACATAAGGTTGTCATTTTGATTCTTTGACCATTATCATTTTATATGAATTTCCAGGATAATAAACACTTTTTTAAGTGCTTACTGACCAATCATATGTCTTCTGTGAAAAGTATACTTAGCTCTTACCCCCCTCCCCACATTTTTGGGTACACCTGGTGGTACCCAGGGATTTCTCCTGTTTCTGTGCTCAGGGGTCACTCACTCTTGGCAGTTCTTGGGGTTCCATATGGAGTGCTAGGAATCAAACCTGGTCAGCTATGCTCAAGACAAGTGTTTTATTCACTGTACTGTCTTTCTGATCCCATCACTATTTTCTGATGTGTTGTTTGTTTTGTTATTTTTGATCTTGTAAGTGCTTCATATATTAACCCTGGACATATTAATAGTATACAAATATTTTCTCCCACTTAAAAGTTATCTTTAATTTTCACCACAGTTTCTTTTGGTGTACAAAACCTTTCAGTTTTAAATTTATTATTATTGCTTTTGGGGTCACATCCAGCTATGCTCAGGGGTTATTCCTGGCTCTGCACTCAGAAATTACTCCTGCGGTGCTTGGGGAGCCATATGGGATGCTGGGGATTGAACCCGGTTCAGCTGCATGGAAGGCAAATGCCCTACCCTTTTTTTTTCATTTTGGGTCACTCCCTGCGATGCACAGGGGTTACTCCTGGCTCTTCTCTCAGGAATTACCCCTGGCGGTGCTCAGGGGACCATATGGGATGCTGGGAATTGAACCCGGGTCAGCCGCGTGCAAGGCAAATGCCCTACTCGCTGTGCTATTGCTACAGCCCCAATGCCCTACCCTTTGTACTATCACTCTAGCCCCCAAACCTTTCAGTTTTATATAGTCTCATTTGCTTAATTTTTGCTTTTGTTTTCTTTGTCCAGGGAATAAAATCATTGAAGACATCTTTATGGTCAATATCTTGGAGTAGTGAGCTTATTTTCCATAGTAGAGTTTACGAGTTCTGTTTTAATATCAAACTCTTCAAATTCTCTCTCTCTCTTCTTTATTGTGTTGTGTTTTACAAGAGAGGCATTGAGTGGCAATCATGTTTGGTCTATAGTCTACTTTCAGCATACTTCTCCCATGCTAAACAACATTTGTTGAAGATTTCCTTCCTCCACTTAGTGGCCTTAGTTCACTTCTCATTAATTAAATGTCCATATATCTGAAATCTTACTCCTGAACTCTCAATTGCTTTGCATTGGTCTAAAAGTCTATTTTTACTGTAGTATTTTTGGATTAGTTAATGGACCTACCTTTGAGACAGGCTGGTTCTTACTATGACTTATCTAACTTGAGTCACATGATGCTGATCAAGCTTAAGCTTTAGGATTCCACTCAAAGTCCTGCACCTCTTGCCATATTGGTAAAGAACTCTACCTTTTAGCTCATGTTGTTTCTGAAGCAGAGAATGGGGACTCAGTTGCCTGCACTACTAAACCTCCACTTGCAAGGGCCACCAGTTGCAATCTGGCCCTGGGAGACATGGATGTAATAAGTCTGATTGCAATGAAAAAGGGCCAACTTGTGGTAGGGAGGTTCCTCTGACCTAGGGTCCTTGCTGTTCTGTCCTCTTTCTCCCTGAAGGATTGCAGTGGTAAGATCAGAGGTTGATGTTCTTGTCTGAACAGTTGCACTTGAAAGGGGCTAAGCAAGCTAGAGAGCTCTACTTAAGTGCAAATAGATTCTCCCTAAGGTAGTCCTTCTATCAGGGAATAGGAGGACAGTGGGACAGTAAAGAATAAGTCTCCTTGCCTCATCCAGGGAAAGGATATTCCATTTATAGAACATTCTAAGCTCTTGTGAAGCTTCTATTGCTTTGAACTTCAACTTTGACCTGAACTGCTATCTAAACCTGCTTCTCTCTCCCTCCCCCCTCCCCCGAACTTATCCCTGGAGCATTGTCCATAAAATTATTGCACACAAATTTCTTTCTTCAGTTATTTATTTTTCCTAGATATACTCACTTCAAATAGTCACATAAACCTAATTATTATTTTTTATAGATTTTCAATTGAACAAATAGATTTAAGGTTCTGATTGTCACCTTATCTTTACTAGTACCAAAATAGTAGTCAACAAAATAGTATGCCCCATAAATATTCAGTAGTTGACTATTAATTTGAAAATTTATATAGTTCTTTAAGATTACTAAGAAAAAAATCATTCATGACAAATAGGATTATCAATGAATATTAAATAATAGAGGTTACAAATGCTGTTAACATTTTAGTTACTTCTTTTTTTAAAATTTATTTTATTGAATCACTGTGGGATATTGTTAGAAGCTTCCATGTTTGAGTTACAATCACACAATGATCAAACACCCATCCCTCCACCAGTGCACATTCCCCACAACCAATATCCCCAGTATATGCCCCCTTTCCCACCCTCCCACTGCCTCCGTGGCAGACAATATTCCCCATACTAGTATATTTCTTAGTTTCTTTTATAATCTATTTAGCAATTCTAGTTTAGTACATAGGATAAGAGGAGAAATTTAACTTGAGGAACACTGGATTTCAGTTTTCCTGTCTTCTTCTTCAACATTAAGAATACCTTCTATGAAAATTGTCATGACGTAAATGTTGATAGGTTTAGGGGTTGTGAGATGTCCATTCTCTTCATGAGGAATTAATTGATAAAGGTTTATTACTTCCTACAAAACTTAAATAAGGAAATTATAAGAGAAATGCTATTTCAATAGTTTTGTAGGTAAAGCTACAGATTTCTTCATAGACTACGAAAATTAGTCTTCATATGCATACATCACTTACTTCATTGCTAGCCAGTTTTCTGATACTTAGTCAAAGTGAATTAGTTCTTTTCCTCAAAGTCTCCTTTGTGAGTAGAAGTGAGAATAATGATATTTCTCTTTAGGCAAATAATGTGCATTGTCAAATCTGCTGTTGCTTATTGTAATTTCTTAAAATCATAACTTACCCACTGTATACACTATAGCTGAGAAATATGGTAAATCTAAATTCCTTAAAAAAACTTATGAGACAATTTAGCTGTTATAAACAAAACTTTACAAAACCGAATCTTGTCAGTAAAATTTCTCTCAAATACTTTTTGAGAGGTGTCAAAGTTATGTTTATTTCAATGCCAAGGATTGACAGGGTCATATCACAACTGAAATCAATTTTTTCTTACCTTAAAAATATATCCTTAAGTTAAAAAATAGACTTTTTTAGTTTAGACTTTGTAAAAAACTACCAATAATATATTGACATAGTTTTTATAGAATATTTAAATAGATGAGAAAATGGTCAAATGATAAGTGTTTTATCTTATTAAAACAGCATTTACTCTTTGGGGTGGAATTTGGGCTCAGTACTAATACACTTTAAAAACTTAAATTTCATTGTTTTATGGGACATAATATCATTTCCTATTATCCAAAGACATGTCATAACATTATTAAGAAGCAAAATGATTGTATATAAAGCATAAGTGTATCAAGATAATTGAAATCACAAAGTACTCTGAAACAAAAGAAAATGTTTGAATATTAACCTAATTTCTTATATCATAGGGAAAAGTATTCTCCACTTCTCTTTTTAAGACAAAATATTACCAAAATGTATAATCCCCTAGGTCATGTGTGAGTATTAAGGCTCCAGTACATTGAAAGTATGGTAAACACATGAACAGTTATGTATGAGATAAGATTTGTTAAAGAAATCCATTCTTAACAGACCTTTCCCTCTCTTGTCCTTTGATTAAAAATATATTCTGCTTCTCTTGTCTTTGTTTCCAGTTTAGTCCTTGCTTTGTTTCTAGGGTAAAGGTTATTCCCTTGAGTCTTTCACTTTGGGTTACTCTAACTGCAGCAATCTTGTGTTGATAGCAAAATGTTAGTATTTTGGACTCTTCTCTAGGGCCTTAGCCTTGTCTCCACCTCACCCCAAACATGGTGGTGATCGTGAATGTGGGGTCTTGTAGATGCTCAATCCCCAACAGTGATCACTGAGTCATTCTTCAGAGCCTCATATCTTCTTGAGATCAGAATTTTAAAACATGTTAATCCAACCATTTAGTTCACAAAGAAGTAATCTGAGATATGGTCTTTTAGTAACATTAGCAGAATTTCTGCTTTGGTAATTAAGTCCTGTGTTCTGACCAATAACTGAATTTTTCTCATATCAAGATTCATGAAATCTTAACATATCTGAATATTAATTATATCTCCATATTTCATAATATGAATGTTATGACTGTATATGACTATTACAGTAAGGTGGTACTTTTTAAAAATTTTTATTAGTGTTTTAAATTTTTATTAGTGAAACACCATGAGGTACAGTTGTAGACTTACAAATTTTTGTTCTTGGGTTTCAGTTATACAATGATCGAGTACCCATCCCTCCACCAGGGCCCATTCTTCACCATCAATGATCCCAGGATCTCTTCCACACCCCATCCCCCCATCCCCCCATCCCCCCATCCCCCCCACCTCTGTGGCAGGGCACTCTAAGTAGTATTTTTAACCTATTCCTTAGTTTCCAAATATTTATCACCTGTCAATTTTGAGCCACTTGGATAGCTTATTTTTCAATTTCACCCCTTCTCTTCTCATTTTCATGATTTCGTGATGGCTAGGGTGCATACAAACACACTTGGCTTTGGGACTCATTCATTTGGTGGTGGTGCTCTCAGCAGGTTGAGTGCTTGCTCAGTTGGCTGTGGTGCTCATCAGGGGGTGCACTCATTTAGTTATGGTGCTTACGTAGGTTCTTTCTGGGAATCACACTCTTTACTGTGGTCCTCACACACATTCTGGTTGGAGTTCACTGGAGGCTATTGCAGTGCTCACAGAGTTCTTGCTGGGGGTTGCATTACTGGCTGTGGTGCTCATGCATAGCTAGTTTTTATTTTTTTCATTGAGGTACTCACAGAGTGTTGTACCCTTTAGTTGCAGTGCTCGCACATACCTGGATCTGTTTTGGCCAGGGATCACTTGTAGCATGGTGAATCACTTATAGCAGGCTTCCAGGCACAAGCAACAAACTGTAGAGATCAAGCTCAGCACAAAGGGAGAGCTCCTAGGGTCAAACACATTGCCTTAAGCTTGGAAGGTAGGTGCGTTGGCCACTGAACAATCTCCCAGCCCCCAATTTGGGTAATTTAAGGGGGCTTAGCCTACCAATTGTTTGATAAAAATACTAAATAAAGTCTCTTTTAATCTGACTTAAATTATTCCATGGAAATAAAATATATTCAAAGAATATATTAATAGTTCGGAAGTGTTCCTGCGTTTATCCAAAGTCAAAGTTGGCTAATAGGTGACAATTTTTAAGCTGATAAAGAATAAAGGCTATTGATGGTGGGAAACACACATTGGTGAAGCGATGGTTATTGGAACATTGTATGACTGAAACCCAATCATGAACAACCTTGTAAATGTGTATCTCTAGCGATTCAAAAAAAAAATAATAAAGGCCACCTTAATTTGAGCATTTTATCCTGCTAAGTGAAATGGTTTCACAGCTCAGAGAAGTTAGCTGAGCAAACAAAGCATTCACAAATAAGTTCAGTAGAATTTAATGTGGAAATTGAAGAAGCTAGGAGAATGTTTGGATTTACAACAACTGTGGGATTTGAGTTAAAAATAAAACTACTTCTGGTGAAATCCCATTAACGCAGGGAGTGGCTGCCTTGAAGTTATTTCTTTGTGTTCTGTTTTTAGAGGTTTATAGCTCTCTTCTGAAGAAGAAAAGGTTGAAAGCCTATTGCATGATACTGAGTCTGTCTTAAGGAAAAAAAGATGAATAGAGTATAACTTTATCATCTTACTTAGTCACTTCCGGTTGGCCATTTTTTGCCCACTCCAAAAAGCACAGGTGGTGGATTTTCTTGTTTGTGGCCTGAAATAATGCTTACAGACTCCTGAAGGCAAAAGAAGATTTGCTCACATCTGAATTTTTTTTTCTGTTTTTTTCCCCCTGGAGGCAAACTAATTCCCAGAGTCTGATAATACATTCTCTTTATGATTTCTTATGAAATCATTATGTCTAGCTGGAGTGACTGACTCATTGTCTTATCAAGATGTAAATTCATGGAGAACAACGTCTTCCTAGCTGAGTAGGTGTGATTTTAATTTTCTTGTGACAGCACACCACACGTGTACATAGGCAGGTGCAATTGAGAGTCATGTCCCTTCAGGGTAATTATGATGAGCCTCAGGATCAGTTGACCATTGCATCCTGCTGATGTACAGCAGCTAGGAGGAGAGGAAGGTGGAAGGCTGGTGAAATGATCTTTGGACCAAGGCATCGTATCATAGTAAGCAAAATAAAAGCTTCCTTTATGGAAGGGTGTAAACCTCAACATCCACAGGCATTGAAAAGTGGGAGGGACGGCTCAACAAGATAGGGGAGTGAGAAAAATCCAAAGATTGTGTTTAATCTCTCTTTCTACTTCCTTTTCTCCCTAGACATACAACTTCTTTTTTTTTAAATTTTTAATTTTTTTTATTAGTGAAACACGATGAGGTACAGTTGTAGATTTCCTATTTTTTGTGCTTGGGTTTCGATTATACAATGATCAGATACCCATCCCTCCACCAGTGCCCATTTTCCACCACCATGGATAATATCCCTCCCAACCCCATCCCCCCCAACCCCCCCCCCCCCGCCTCTGTGGCAGGGCAATCCTCTGTGTTCTCTCTCTAGTTTGGGGTGTTGTGGTCTGCAAAAGAGGCATTGAGTGGCAAACATGTTCAGTCCGTAGTCTACTTTCGACATGCATCTCCCCTCCTGGGAGGATCCTCCCAACACCCTTTATTTGGTGCTCCTTTCTCTATCTGAGCACCCTTTCCCCCTAGAGTGTGCGGCTGGCCTCTAAGCCATGGAGCAAAACTCCTGGTACTAATCTCAGCCACTCTTGGGTATTAGTCTCCTATTTTGTTACTTTATGTTCCCCAGATGAATGCAATCTTTCTATGTCTATCCCTCTCTTTCTGACTCATTTCGCTTAGCATGATACTTTCCATGTTGTACCACTTGTATGTAAATTTCATGACTTCATCTTTTCTAAGAGCTACATAGTACTCCATTGTGTAGGTGTACCAAAGTTTCTTTAACCAGTCATCTGTTCTTGGGCATTCAGGTTTCTTCCAGTTTCTGGCTATTGTAAAGAGTGCTACAATGAACAAACAAGTGCAGAAGACATACAACTTCTTCCTAACAATATCACTCCCTTTATCTCCACATTTCTCCCTTTAATATTTTACTGTGTAGACATATGATATTATGCATCTAATAGTCCTTCTTTGTAACTTCAATTTACTCTTGCTTTGCCTGCTTTCTTCTAGAAAGTGTTAAACTATTTTGGAAGTGCTCAGGTGCAATCTGCTAACAATATAATGTGGTGAGTAATGAGTTGAAAGTTTAGAATCAAATAGGCCTACATTCAGTGATTCATCTTGACTTTTTAAAGTGCTTTTTGGTCAAGTTATTTAAGCTATTCTAGTCAATTTAAGGTAAATTTTGGATAATAATTTAACATTCAGATGATTATTTTTTAATTTTGTTTTGTTTTGGGTCATACACACAGTGGTGCTCAGGACTTACTCTTGGTTCTGTGCTCAGGGATCACTCCTGATGGGGTTCAAGGGATCTTATGGGATGCCATGCTGTGATCAAACCTGGGTAGGTGTGAGCAAAATAAGTGCCCTACCTGCTGTATTATTGTTGCATTGGTCCCAAAAGATTATTTTCAAGAATGAAGAGATATAAAGGGCTTGAAATTTTTAAAAATAATATTTTTCTTTTCAAATTCAGTACTAATACTACTCAGTATTTATGAATTAGCAGTATTAAACCTCTGACTTTTTTTTTTCTTTTTGGGTCACACCCGGCTTTGCACAGGGGTTATCCTGGCTCATGCACTCAGGAATTACTCCTGGCGGTGTTCAGGGGACCATATGGGATGCTGGGAATTGAACCCGGTCTGCCGCGTGCAAGGCAAACACCCTACCTGCTGTGCTATTGCTCCAGCCCCTAAACCTCTGACATTTCTGATGGTAGAAATTTTGAGTAGAAATATATTAGAAAAATGCAAATATCCAAGGAAAATTACATTACGAGGGCTTTTATATAGATGATTTTGTTTGTAAAAAACATGCATAGGCAAAGTACTTTGACCATGAGAGTTGGGAATTTTGCTATTTGAAGCTCCATCCCCCTACACTCCCCCCAGTATTTTCTTTGCCCAGAAAGCTGATGCATTTCTCAATTAGTTCAATTAGTTCCTGTACTTTATTTGGATTTGGTCATGGGAGTCTCCCTTACAGGAAGCCCAAAAGAAATCATTCTTGATATCTTGTGGGGAGGTGACCAAAAGTGTGGTACTATTTACAAAAGTCATTAGAATTCCTCAGCACTTCCTGTTGTGTTACCAGAAATAGGTATGGGAAGTGAATTACCTGTATCTGGCCTTGTGCCTGCGGCCACCCTTTGGAAGGTCACTCCTCCCTTAAAGTTGATTTCTCTGAAGGACACTTGTTCTGGGGATTCTACATGCACTACTTTTCGTTGTCCTTGTAACACTTGTCCTTGTTACTACTCCTTTCCTTGTGACACACTTGGATATCAGTGTATTATGGCCTTGTAAGCAGCTTAGCATTCTTGCACTGCCCTTTGTGAATCGCCTACACACACACCACTGTAAATAGTCCTCTGGTAAATAAACCCTCCTCAAATTATCCTAATTTAAGGGCACCATCTGTTTCCTGTTGGAATCCTGATTTATACGCTAGTAAACAGGGCAGAATTGCAGAAGAGGACTAATTCCTCTAATGCAAGTAAGTTGTTTGTACATCAGACTTGCAAAGTTTATTGTGTTCTCCAAAACTTGTTTTGACTTGAAGTGTCTCTGAATAATGATTATTATGGTTTAAAACTCCTCTGTGATCTTGCTTAATCACTGATCAATGTTGCTTGGGAAGCAGAATCCAGAACCAGCAAAAGTGAGGAAAGGCTACAATTGGGTATAATTGATGCAGATATTCCAAAAATTTTTTAAAATTAATTAGGATTTTCATTTACAGTTGTGCCCTTAAGTTTTACTAATTACTCTTTATTTATTCTAAACACAATCTGGGGCATTGTGATATATTATGTTCTGGCAACCCCTTATACTAGATAATAGAAAAGCTCCATTTAAGATATAGGGCACTAAACAAACTCTTTAAGATGTAATTTGCCAATTCAGTGATAACTATTGTGGTGTTTTCTAATTTGGTCTTATTAGGACCAAACTTAAAAACTCAGCCTCCAAATACTATATATGACAGTTAAACATGAAAGGGAAAGCTTTTGGGGCCCAAGAATTACTTTGAGTTTTCTAGGTATATTTTCAATTATCAAAAGACTGATGAACATGAGAAGGAAACACTAAAAATGCCAATTTATGGTCTTTTCAGAGCTTGAAGAAATTGTTGTAATTTGAAATTTAAGTCACATTTTACCCCATGTTTTTCATCTGACGCCAATTGTTTCAGATAGATTGTACTTCTAGGCAATCTTCTCATCTTGTTAATATAGTAATACACATAATCAGTGAGTACATCAGAGAGAACTACCAGTATTCTAAATTTTTGCCTTTTTGACTGGCATTGGATCAACTTGGAGTATAGGTACTAGAGTGATGGATGTTCAAATGTTTCCACTCACTAAATCTTGTTATGGCACATGTGTGAACATGGAGAGGATTAGCAGTCTTAGCATAAGTAATGCTAATTAAAAAAGAGTGTTTTCCATGTGGCTCTTTAGACATGTTTGTTTTATAAGGCAGAGTAATACTTGTCAAAACAGGATAGGTTCAGAGTTTTTTTTTTTTCTTTTCTGGCTATTATTTCCTAAAACTTGTTGCTTACTTACACTAACCTTTCCCATTTCATTTTTTCTTTTTTTGCTTTTTGGGTCACACCTGGCGATGCACAGGGCCTATTCCTGGCTCATGTACTCAGAAATTACTCCTGGCGGTGCTCGGGGGACCATAAGGGATGCTGGGAATCGAACCCGGGTCGGCTGTGTGCAAGGCAAACACCCTACCTGCTGTGCTATCGCTCCAGTCCCCACCTTTCCCATTTCAATGGGGACAACTGACTATATGTAAATCTGGGGATTGAACCTGAGTTGGATGTGTGTGAGGCAAGTGCCCCACCCAATATAATATCTCTCCAGCCCCTCATAATTGTTTTGTAAAATTAGATTTTATTCAGGGCTGAAGAGATAGTACAGTGGACATGTTGCTTTCCTTGCATGTGGCCAACCTGGGTTTAAGATGTGGAATGCCATATGGCTCCCTGAGCTTTGCCCAGATTAATTCCTGAGTGCAGAGCCAGGAGTAACCCCAGAGTACCACCAGGTATGGTTCAAAAACTGAAAAAAAAAAAAAGAAAAAAGAAAGTAAAAATAGATTTTATTCTGTAGCACCGTCCTCCCATTGTTCATTGATTTGCTCAAGCAGGCACCAGTAACATCTCACAACAAATTGTGAGACTTGTTACTGTTTTTGGCATATCGAATATGTCACGAGTAGCCTGCCAGACTCTGCCATGTGGGTGAGATACTCTCGGTAGCTTGCCGAGCTCTTCGAGAGGGGCAGAGGATTTGAACCTGGGTCGGCTGCATGAAAGGCAAACACCCTAGATTTTATTCTATGTACGTTTATTTCTGGTTTAAGATACCTAGCTTTGTATGTGGATATTTTTAACTCTGTTAACAAGGTCTTTGACAAGTTCTGGGTATTTTGATTTGAGATGGACATTTTGTGATACACACAAACATGGTTTAAATAGATAGTCTTAATGTGGGTTTTATTGAGTCAAAGTGATTCATGGAATATTTGGTACATATAACTATACAGAATTATATGTAAATAGATTTATATCCTAAAACCCTTTCTCTACACCATCCAATTCAGTTTATAGCTTTTATCAGATTCTCAAGGGGATACTGGAATAAAAAATTTTGATATCTGTTTACTTAAACATTGTAAGTGAGGGTTGGGTATATGATTCTGAGCAAAGTATATGGGGTCCTGGGTTTGATCCAACACAATGTGGCCCATAAGCATATCATAGAAAGGTCCTGGTGGTCCCTAACCTCAGCAGCACCAACACCACCATGACCACAAAAACAAACTTATTAGCTAGTAGCAGATACATTTCTCTCTTTCAAGTGTGTGTGTGTGTGTGTGTGTGTGTGTGTGTGTGTGTGTTGTGCAGTGGGGAGTTTGGTAATACTCAGTGGTATTTGGAGTTGTTCATGGTAGTATTCAGTGGACATCTGGTATCAAGGCTTGAGCTTGGAACTCTTGCATGCATAACATATTCTCCAGACCTTTGAACTATCTCCCTGGTCTTTTTTTTTATAGATAGGTGTTAATTGTTGAGTTATTCATGTATCAGTATTGGGATGATTCATCCATAAATTAATCATATGAAAGAACATCGATAGGAACCTAGTGAGTGGGATAGTAGTACATAAATAAATAAATACAGTGTACTTAGATATGAAGCTATACTAAGTGAACCCTTTTTGAAGTCACCATAGCTCACAACTAAATAATAAAGAAATAGAATCATTGAGAAATGAAGAGGCATGGGAAAGAAGAAGAAGTGCACAGAGTAGTACTTTTAGTTGTAACATCCCATGATACATAATAGTCATAATGTTTGAAAAAAACCTTATGACTATTTAAAAAAATATATATATAGTGTGTAGTTATATCAAACTGTTTAAAGGAGGTAAAAAGAGTATAGCATGAAAATAAATTGTTGTCTCAATCCTCTTATTTCAGTTTACCACTCCTAAAGATGAAAATTTTTACCATTTTAAATTTTACTTCAAGTAGAAAATTGTTTTTACTTGCTATTTTATCTTGAGGATTCTCTCCCCTATCTCTCTTGGATCCTATTTTACTCTATTTAGATGTATCATAAAATCTTTTCACTTAATCAATTTTGTTTCATTATTTCTAACATTTGTTTTCAAAAGGTTCTGATATAAAAATTCTACATTTCCTTTCTTCCATATATATGTGTGTATACATATACATATATAATATACATTTCTCTTTAGAATTGATTAATGAGATATTGTATTTAGAATTTAGAATTTGAGTGCATGATGGAGACATTGTCAAATTGTCCCTCCAAAGATCCTTTACCATTTTATTCAAACCGGCGATGACAAAAGTTCTTATTTTCCCCATCCTTGCCAGTACTATGTACTTTTTATTTTTTTACCGTTGACATAGTAAAATGAGAAAATATATTCCCTTCGTTCATAGTCAGACGAGATTGGGCGCATTCAGGGTGGTATGGACTGGAGCCATAGCACAGCGGTAGGGCATTTACCTTGCGCGCAGCCAGCCTGGCCGAGCCGGGTTTGATTCCTTCGCCCCTCTCAAAGAGGCTGGCAAGTTACTGAGAGTATCTCACCCGCGCAGCAAAGCTTGGTAAGTTACCCGTGATGTATTCAATATGCCAAAACACAGTAACAACAAGTCTCAAAATGAAGACATTAGTGGGCCCGCTCAAGCAAATCGATGAACAACGGGAGGACAGTGACAGTGACAGTTGTTTATAGTCAAATTATATATGGTAATATATGTAATATTTGTATTTTCTGCCGCTTTTTATATTCTTCTTTGACTTTTCTTAGTAAGTTGCTGGACTATTGTATATTAAACTCATTAAAATGCACTTATATGGTTGTAAATAGATTCTAGTACTTACCTCTTGTATTGTGGGTTAAACTTCTAGTCATGAGGGAATTTGAAAGCTTTGTGAAAGAAAGCATATCAATCATATCAATCATTTTTATATTAGTATTATTGATTTTGTCATGTCTAGAAAAACCTTTAACATTCCAAGATTTTGTTTCTTCTAAGTACCCATAATTTTCATAGCATTTTAGTGTCTTATAATAACATAAATGGCTAGTTCTCCATTTCTACTCTTTTTTAATCCTAGCATGTGTATATTTCTGTCAAGTTGTATTCTATTCTCTTCATGGGATTCTTTTGTTGTTGTTCTGTTGGAGAGTGTTATAGCCAGTGGTGGTTAGGTACTACTTGTGATCAGGAACATCTAACCTGAGGCTACTGTGTGCTAAACATGCATGCTCACTTGCATGCATGAACAATTTCTGATGAACAATTTCTGAACACTTCTCCATCCCCATTAGAAATCTTACCAGCTTTTAAATAATAAAATTTTATTTGCACTTTTCTTTATAATCAGAGTGAATTTTTTTAATTCAATGAGCTCTGCATTATATATTTTATATAGTCACTGTCCTCTCGTTGCTCATCGATTTGCTCAAGCGGGCCCAGTAATGTCTCCATTGTGAGACTTGTTGTTATCAAGTTTGGCATATCGAATATGTAATGGGTAGCTTGCCAGGCTTTGTCGTGCGGGTGAGATACTCTCGGTAGCTTGCCGGACACTCCGAGAGGAAGGGAGGAATCAAACCTGGGCTGACCAGGTCGGCTGCATGCAAGGCAAACACCAACACCCTACCCTCTGTGCTATCACTCCAGCCCAGCTCGCAGAAGAGAACAGCGCAGTCTCCTGCCCCCGCGGCTGGCTGTCCTTGCCAGGGCCCCTTAGAAAGGGGCAGGTTGAGTTTCCCTCCCTGCCCCGAGCAGAGCCCCTGCAGCCAAAGACCTCCAGAACCAGCCACAACCATGCTGAGACCACTCTCCACACTCATGAAGGTACCGGAAGAGGAACAAAGGCATGCAGGTCCCGGGGCTGAGATCTCCAAACCTGCTTGGATCGAGACTGAGCATCCTGCACCCAGATCCTCCATCTTCCAGTAGGCAGGGGTCACACCCGCCAACTGCCCCCTTGGTGCTGTGTAATTCCATCAACAGCCAAGACCCAGAGACCATAAAACCCAGATTCCCGGTAGCGTGTGGCCGCATTTGCAGCCACGCAATATCTTATTATCTCATTCTTACTTTGGACAACCTGGCAGGCTACTGAATCTAACCTGCCCACATGGCAGAGTCTGGCAAACTCCCCGTGGTGTACCCAATATGCCAAATACCAGTAACAATGATGGATCTCATTCTCCTAACCCTGAAAGAGCTTTGAATATGGCACTTTTTAAGATCTCAGGTATAGGGTGAAGGAGACGTTACTGGTGCCTGCTCGAGGCAATTGACGAACAACAGGATGATTGTGATCGTGAGCTCTGCATCTTTACATTATAAAGTCTTTATAGCCAAGAACATTTATTTTAGCTACTTCTCTACCTAAATGTTTCAGAACACATCATTGTTTATTTGCACCATTTTATTATTATTTTGGTTTTTGGATCACATGTGGCTATATCCACAGACCTTACTCCTGATCACTCTTGGCAGTGCTTGGGGACCATATAAGGGCTGGGGAATTGAACCCTGCTTGGACACATGCAAGGCTCGTGTCCTGCCTATGGTTATACATCACCAGCCCCAATTTGTATCATTTTATAGTTGAGTTCTTTCTACAAAGTATATAATTTCTTTTTAAGCACTGCATGAATTTATGTATTGTAGGATAACATTGGTTTGCCCTTCCTCCCTGACTGTAGAGAGCTTGGGTTTGTTGGTTGCTCCCCCAACCTGTCAATTACCTTTGTCTACTGATCAGACTCTGTTGACTTGTAAGTATTGTTCTTCTCTTCTCCTTAATGTCCTTTGCATGGTCTGTTACTTCAGAGCAGTTACTTTTTGTATGAACTCAGGAAGACAGTTAAAAAGACACGTTTTTGTGACTTAGAAGTTAATTAACTCCAGATAATATAACCTCTTGGACATCTAATCTACTTAAGCCTCAGTTGCCCTTACTTCCTAGATCGTCAAAAGCAAGATCCTGACAAGAGACTGGATGGAGTCAAGGCAAGCTGTGAGCTACCTTGGCATTGAAATGAGCTAGGCCAGAGCAAAATAATACTTAACTATAAGTTAAGAGCATGGTCATGGACAAATTGTGCCATGATACAAAATGTAATAACTAGATTTGGACCCTGCTAGGATTAGGAATGATTAATCTGTCCTGAGCACTGTAATCTGAGTCTGTGGCAAGATGTCCCCAGGAGAGTAGCTCTGCAAGCCTAAATGTGTCTATTACTGTGTCCATAAAGAATGGCAAATATTTGAAAGTAGAAGTAAGATATTAATTAAGTTACTGACCTAAGGAGAGGAGAAACACACCTTAAGTGCTTTTTGCTCTAGTGGGCTGCAGGTGGTCAGGAAGGCTTGATAAACATGTTGATTGCACTTCACGGAAGGAGGTGTGGTTTGGGAGGCATGGTTAAAGAAGAGGTGGTTAAGGTGGGGTCTGCGGGGAGAATGGGGGAGAGTTGTGGGCAGAGTTGGAGAGAGAGGGTTGTGGAGCGAGTTGTGGGGAGAGTTGGAGAAAGGTGAGAAGCAGAGTGAGAATGGCAGCCAGAGTTGAGAGAGAGAGAGAGAGAGAGAGTGTTGTAGAGCGAGTTAGACAGGGTTGGAGAGAGCTGGGAGACAGTTGGAGAGAATTAGGGGTGAGCTGTGGAGAGAGTTGTGAGAGTTATGGAGAGAGTTTGGAAGAGACAGATGAAATAAATGGTAGGGAAGCAGTTCGAGAGCACCGAATTTGGGCAGTGAGAGAGAGCCACCCAGAGAGCCTGCTAACATCCATTAATGTGTGATCATTCATAGTGTCACCTGAGCTAGAGATTACACAGATTTATGGATGGAAATATGTATATGTGTATGTCTATATCACACTTGTATGTTATATAAGCATACTTATGTAACTTTAAACTTCAATTATTTTGAACAGATTACAGATTCATCAATTTCAAAATTTTAAGGGCACAAAAGATATACAATAGAAAATTATAAAAATACTTGCTCTTAGGGCCAGAGCAATAGTACAGCAGGTAGGGCAGTTGCCTTGCTCAAAGCCAACAAGAGGGGGCTGGAGCGATAACACAGCGGGTAGGGCATTTGCCTTGCATGAGGCTGACCGAGGTTAGATTCCCAGCATCCCATATGGTTCCCCGGAGCACTGCCAGGAGTAATTCCTGAGTGCATAGCCAGGAGTAACCCCTGTGCATCGCTGGGTGTGACCCATAAAGCAGTAAAAAAAAGTAAACAAAAATAAACATAACTGCCAACAAGGGTTAGATCCCCAGCACCTCATATTGTCCCCCAAGCCTACCAGGAATGATCACTGAGCAGAACCAGGAATAAACAAGCCCTGACCATCACTGAGTATAGCTCCCAAATAGAACAAAACAAAACAAAAATACTCTCTCCTATACCTATTCACAGAACACAGTTTTCTTATAGGAGCTAACTTACCAGTTAATCCTTTCAGAGTTATTTTAAATACAAATACCAAAAATGCTTTTACTTTTTACACAAATGATGGTAAGTTGTACACACTAGTTTGCATTTTATTTGGAGGGTAGAAATTCATGGATGAAGAACATAAAAGTGCAGTTCAGAATATTAATTATTCATTCTTGGTGTGTATATATATATGTATTTTTTAAAATTTTTACTCATGACCATAGATGTCAGACATAAATCCCTGGTTGCAGGAAGTTGAAGATTAATCAAAATGTTATTTTGCTCAACTATCTTATACACTGCCTTAGTTATTGGACCAAACCCAGCCTGTCTAAAGCCTCTTCCCTTTGGATTCCTTCCACAGAACTACTCACTTTCTATGAGACCAAGGAAGTGACCTGTCATTCATGTCCAGACATAACTGGATCATCTGAGCACATTTGTGGGTTTGGCCATGTGTGAGTGCCAACTGGCACACACAACGATCAGCATGCGTTTGTGAATGACTTCAGGTGGACATTCCAACAGTGTTATTGCTTACTCAGGCCCAAGTGTCCCCAGGATGCCATCATAGCAATTGCAAAAATATGGCCGCTGTACCTTCAGCCATAATGGCTCATCATGAGCAGCATCAGTCTCCTCTTACTTCCCCTTCAGCAGTGTTCTTGACACAAAATTTAGGAACTAATGTGATTTCTATTTTACTTTTTCTTAGAGCAAAGGAGTTTAGTTCTGCTTAATACTTGAAGAGCAGAACAATTTGTGTTTCACAAAGTAATAAAGTTTTAGGGACACCAGATCTATCACTGAATTGAATTCCATGTGCCTAGCACTATATGACTCAGAAAGCAATATCAAAATGTGTGTATGTGTGTTTTTAATGCAGGGCATGGTGATGTAATTAAAAAAATTAATGCATACCCTTTGGGGGCGAAGGCACAAATATGAGGATTTTAGGCTATGTCCAGCAGTACTCAGGGCTTACTCCTGGCCCTCTTCAGGGATCACTCTTAGATTCAGAGGACCATAATGTGGCATCAAGGACTGAACCTGGGTTAGTTTCATGTAAGGCAAGAGTATGCATTTCTCTCTCCACCTCTCTTTTTTCATTTTCTTTGCCACACCTGGTGATGCTCAAGGATTACTCCTGGCTCTGCACTCAGAAATTACTCCTGACAGTGCTCAGGGGACCATATGGGATGCCAGCAATTGAGCCAGGTTTGTATGCAAGGCAGGAACCATACTTGCTGTATTATCTCTCCAGTTCTTCCACTCCTCCTTTTATTTATTTTTTATTTTTTGTGGGAGGTGCATGTCTTTTAAAAAACAGATTTATTGATTATATAATTTTATGCACATAGTTTATATTTAACGCAGTGCTTTTAGTATATTTGTATAACTGTGTAATCATTATCAAATCAAATTTCACATCATTTTCATTAACCCATCTCCAAGAGCTTTAACAGTTGAATCTCATCAGCTACTCCCTCTCCTCTCCTGCTTGCCAGGTCAGGAGAATCATTATTATACTTTCTGTCTTGGGCTGGAGAGATAGCACATTGTGTAGGGCATTTGCCTTGCACATGGCTGGCTGACCAGGGTTTGATTCCCCACCCTTCTCAGAGAACCCTGCAAGCTACCAAGAGTATCCCACCCTCACAGCAAAGCCTGGCAAGCTCCTCGTGACATATTTGATATACCAAAAACAGTAACATCAAGTCTCACAATGGACACGTTACTGGTGCCCACTCGAGCAAATCTGTGAACAACGGGAGGACAGTGCTACAGTGCTACTTTCTGTCTTAATAGTTTGCTAATTCTGCACATTTCATATAAAAATAACACAACATACATTTATTATTGATTGACCTCTTTTAGTTAGATATTTTTTCATGTCAACAGAAATACACAAGGTGGCATGTATTTCTGTTGGCAAATATTTATGATCTGGTAATAAATGTATCACATTTTATTTATCTATTCATTTATTTTATACAGTTGGGTTATTTGAACTCTTTTTTGCTCTGACAAATAATGCTGTGATAAATATTCACATATATACCTTAATGTGAATATGTTCTTCATTCTCTTAGACTTATTATTTAAGAGTCTAATTGTTGGGTTATGTCCTCACTTTGTGTGTTATAAATGTGAGAAAATGCTGTCTGTGAGAGTAGCTATACAATTTGACATTCTCACCAGTGCTATATGATAATTCTAACTTCTCTATGTTATCATGAAAAATTTATCTGTCTTGGGACTGGAGAGATAATACAGGGGGTTTGGTGCTAGCCTTGCGTATGACTGACCTGTGTTCGATACCTGGCATCCCATTGGTCTCTTGAGCCTACCAGGAGTAACCCCTGAGCACTGCCAGGCATGGCCCCAAAAGGAGACAACATAAAACAAATGGTAGTCATTTTAATAACTGTGAAATGGATTTTCTGTATAGTTTTGATTTTCCAAGAGACAAAATTGAGAAATATTTTAATGTTTTTAGACTTTTATATATCTGTTAGAGAAAGATGACTTTTGAATTATTTGTCCATTTTTAATAGAAATCAAATTAATTCTTAAGTGTTCTTTTGTTTTCTGTATAGTAGACACTTATTACATGTATAAGTTATATATAGCTTACCTTATTCTGTGATTCTTCCCTCCCTCCCTTCCTCCCTCCCTCCCTCCCTCCTTCTCTCCCTCCCTTCTTTTATTCTTTCCTTCTTTCTTTCTCTTTCTTTCTGTACTCAAGGGTTATTCCTGCTCTGCTTTCAGGAATCACTCCTGGTAGGGTTTCAAGGGATCATATGGGGTGCCAGAAATTGAACTCAGGTAGGCTGTTTGCAAGCATCTTATCCACTATACTATCTCTCCAACACACCCTTTTTTTTAAATGAAAAACTAGTTTATAGCAACAGAAAAGTTTTTAAATTTAATGAAGTTCAATTTATCTATTTTTTTCTTCTGTCACGTGTGCTTTTGATGCTCTCTACAGTTTTAGCTCTTATTATTTAAGCGGATGTTCCAATTTGAGGTAATTTTTCTGAATGTTACAGTGGTTCCATGTATTACATCTAATTTCTTTTGCATGCAGATGCTTCTAGAATTTTAACATATGCTGGTGGGTATGCAATATACCAGTAATTGCCTTTTTCTCCCAAGCTATGTGGAGACTTTGATTTTCTTCAGAGGACTGTAGTTAGTCCTGGCATAGGATGTCAATAAAAAAATATACAGGTTGTAACATTTAAGTTTTATATGCCATTGCATATTCCAATCAAATCCATTAATTAAAAAGTAGTTCTGAGAACATGTTGTAGCGTGACTGTTTTGTAAAGTTAATAGAAAGTTTAAGGTCACATCAGGACTTAGAGCATATAATAAGTCATTTGAGTTTTTCTGCTTTGGGTCCAGTATTTAGAAAATTTTCTGTTTACCTGAAAATTAGAACTTTTTCTAGGAAGTAATAGTAAAACTAAAACAAAGAAAGTGTTATTTTAACTATTTTGGGAAGGTATATGTTTACTTGGTTGTTCTTTGTTTTTCTTTTGGGTTTATAAGTCAAGTGCTTTAATTCAAATTTTTTTCTTTTAAGTAATTAAGTCATTTGCATGATGTTACATGTTCATTTAGGAGAAAAACAATCAGGTTACTCCAGGGATGGAATTATTCTTGTCAATCAGTGCTATTAATGACAAGTAATAGAGCAAAAGAAAAGAAAAGAATAAAAAGTTAAAAATTGTGAACTATTTTTAACTAGAGGTTTAAACTTTGTTCTTTTAGTAGGGTAAATAAAATATTTTTTAAGAAAATGCACACCTATAAGGTGAATTTGAATAGTTTTTTCTTTCAGTTGGGAATCTCACTAATTCTTCGTAAATTGCCAGCTTAAGAAAAAAAATAGCCTAATAATATCTGAATGATACAAAATTCTTGCAAAAGCAACTGAATGGGATTATACACGAGTTAAAGGTGACCATACAAATTATTGATGATTAGACCCAGAAAAATAACTACAATAGATATTTTTTGTGAAGTAATTTCATAGAAATGACTTTATGTTTTAATGTGTCAAAAATTTATCCTCAGAGTCAATAGAGTTCATTGAGTATTATGTAAATCATTCAAATCCAATTGTCTGCATGGATTCCAAATGGCTCTCGAGGGAACACAAAGACACTTGGATTTGACACTGTAATTCATCATGAATCAATTTTGCTGTCACTTGCCTAGCATTCTGTCTTAAACAGGGATCCTCTTATTCCTTCAGTTATTGACGGCCACTAACACAAAAAGTTTTTGTGCAGTATTTAGACAAGTTTGAATAAAAATTAAGTAAGTTCTCTCTCTGCTTTGTATAATGATTAAAACTTTTCTTTTCTTAATTGACCCTGTGTCTATCTATTCTACTTTTATATCTAGGAATAATTTTGCTATGCTTCTTGTCTCTCCTTATGCCTGTCACAGAAGCAAACTCAGGTGGGGATGGTGATTATACTAAAAATTCTGGGAACTAAAATGCAATTATGCTAATTAGTGTGCATTTTGACAAGCTTGTACTACTTTCTTTCAACAGCAGGATTATTTTCTAGATATTAAGTCCTTTTGCATGATGTTGACTTACTCATTTAGGAGAAAAATCTCAGAAAAATCCAGGGGTGGAATTACTCTTGATGAATCAGCACTACAGCACTACTTAAGACAAGGTGAAGTAAAAAACAAGAGAAAATAATTTAACAAAATGGTTTTTGGAATGATTAAAATTAATTGCAGCCTCTGGCAAGAGTTTGCCCAAGACAAAGTACTTTATATTTCTTCTTCAACCCAACCCAGTTTGTCAAGTATTTACATTCATACACCTCATTCTACCCTGTCTATTCTTCCCTAGTACCCCGTTTGTTCTAAGTTAGTTACTTGATGTTCCACAGGGTCAAGTGGAATAGAAGGGCTTCACTTCCTGTTCTGATGTTTTCTGGCAGAGTAAAACTATTTCACTGTTGCTCTGTGTCCTAACGTATCCTGCCCTGCCTGCTTTCAGCTGTTTACACCAATTTCTTAGCCATGAGTAGAAAGGCAGTCTGGAGTCAGGTAAGAGAGGAGGTGGTGCTATGACAAGTCCTTGGAAGAATTTTTTTTTTTAATTTTTATTAGTGAAACACCATGAAGTACAGTTGTAGACTTACAAATTTTTGTGCTTGGGTTTCAATTATACAATGATCAAGTACCCATCCCTCTGCTAGTGCCCATTTTCCACCACCACGGATTCCAGTATCCCTCCCCCCATCCCCCACCCCCCCTATCCCACCCTGCTTCTGTGGCAGGGCATTCCCTTTTGTTCTCTCTCTCCTTTTGGGTACTGTGGTTTGCAAAAGAGGCATTGAGTGGCAGTCATGTTTGGTTTACAGTCTACTTTCAGCGTGTTTCTCCCACCCTAGGAGGATCCTCCCAACACCCTTTATTTGGTGCTCCCTTGTCTCTCTGAGCTGCCTTTTCCCCTAGCATGTGTGGCTGGCCTCCAAGCCATGGAGTAAACCTCTTGGTACTTATCTCGGCTATTCTTGCGTGTTAGTCTCCCATTTTGTTACTTTATGTTCCCCAGACGAATGCAATCATTCTATGTCTGTCCCTCTCTTTCTGATTCATTTCGCTTAGCATGATACTTTCCATGTAGTACCATTTGTATGTAAATTTCATGACTTTATCTTTTCTAACTGCTACATAATACTCCATTTTGTAGATGTACCAAAGTTTCTTTAACCAGTCATCTGTTCTAGGGCACTCAGGTTTTTTCCAGGTTCTGGCTATTGCAAAGAATGCTGTAATGAGCAAACACATGCAGATGTCATTTTGACTGCACTTTTTTGCCTCTCTGGGATATATTCCCAGAAGTGGTATTGCTGGGTCAAATGGGAGCTCAATTTCTAATTTTTTGAGGATCATCCATACTGTTTTCCAGAAAGGCTGAACCAGTTGACATTCCCACCAGTAGTGAAGGAGAGTCCCTTTCTTGCCACATCCGCGCCAACATCGGTTGCTTTTGGTCTTTTGGATGTGGGCCAGTCTCTGTGGTGTGAAATAATATCTCATTGTTGTTTTGATCTGCATCTCCCTGATGATTAATGATGTAGAGCATTTTCTCATGTGCCTTTTAGCCATTTGTATTTCTTCTTTGGGAAAGTTTCTGTTCATTTTGTTGCCCCATTTTTTGATGGGGTTGGATGTTTTTTCTTGTGGAGTTCAACAAGTACTTTGTATATCCTTGATATCAACCGCTTGTCAGATGTGTATTCAGCGAATATCCTTTCCCATTCTGTAGACCTCAGAAGTCTATTCTAAGGAAAATCCCAGGGCATAATTAAATGTTATGATATTTTGTAGTTGTATTTTATTTTATTTTCAAGTAAAATATTTTTTATTTAGGGGGATATTAAACCACATAAGGAGAAGGTCTGGTTACCAGAACCAACCATTTGATTAGAGGTGAAATTTCCATTCCCACCCCCAAACCTTGGAAATGAGATAGAGGCTGGAGATAAAGCTTAATTGCCAAAACTTGATGATTTAATCAATTGTGTGTATGTAATGATACCTCTATAAAACTCCCCTAAAGAGGGGCCTCAGTGACCCTTTGGACTGAAGAACATGTTATTTGTAGATAATGGAATGCTTGGAAGGAATGTGGTAATAATTTTTTTCAGGATTGTTCTTAATTCTCTAGTCATTGTTTCAGGATTTGTTATTGGATTTTGTCTTTTCTCTTACATGATTTCATCAAACAGCATATGAATGATATCATCCAGTATTTGTTTTTCTCCTTCTCATCTATTTTACTTAACATGACACTCTCTAGTCCTATTTTTCTTATAGAAATTAAACTGCTGTAAGGCGTTTGCCTTGCACGCAGCCAACATGGCGGACCCGAATTCGATTCCTCCGCCCCTCTCGGAGAGCCCGGCAAGCTACCGAGAGTATCTCGCCCGCATGGCAGAGCCTGGCAAGCTCCCCGTGACATATTCGATATGCCAAACACAGTAACAACAAAATCTCCAATGGAGACATTACTGGGCCCACTAGAACAAATCGATGAACAACGGGAGGGCCTTTACCTTTTATAGTTGAATATACATATTACATCTCTTTTTAATCCATGCATCCATTGCTGTGTATTTGAGTTGTTTTCAGATTTTGATTACTGTAAATAACACCGCAATGAAAACAGGTTGGCACCTATCTTCTTAAATTAATGTTTTTGTGTTGGGGGATAGATACCAAGAAGTGGAATTATTAGATCACATGTAGTACTCCTCTGCCTCCTTCCCCCAGTCTCCGGTGACCCAAGTATCACACCCATAAGCCACACCCTGCCGGCACCAGATAATCTCCTCATTTGCCATCCTCCAGAATTTACGGCTGCTCCTCCCAGACGAGAGTATAAAATGAGGTCCCCATGGCCATGTCACCAGACTCCACGCCAGGCTGTTTTCATTCAGGGCACCCCAGAGTGGGGTGGGTGAGAGCTCCAAGGGACCCAGCCCCAGCAGCTGAACTCCACTTCCCAACAGCCAACACGTTCCAGGTTGCTTTCCGGATACATCCCAAGACACTTCCTACCCATTTTCCATACTTGCCATATCATATTTGATGGGGTTCAGACAGCAGGCAACAGATCATAGAGAGAAATATATAAATATATGCCTCTCAGAGAGCCTGGCAAGCTACCAAGAGTATCCCACCCGCACGGGCAGAGCCTGGCAAGCTCCCCATGGTGTATTCGATATGCCAAGGACAGAAATGATAACAGGTCTTATTCCCCTGACCCTGAAAGAGCCTCCAATTGTTGGGAAAGATGAGTAAGAAGAGGCTGCTAAAATCTCAGGAGTGGGAGGAATAGAGACGTTACTGGCACCTGCATGAGTAAATTGATGAACAACGGGATGGCAGTGATACAGTGATACAGTGATGGTAGTACTATTTTCAAAATTTTGTAAAAGTTTCCATACTGTTTTCAAAAGAGGTTAAACAAGATGGCTGTCCTACAAACAGTAAATGAAGGGTCCTTTTCCCCTGAGTCTGCAGCATAGGTTGTTTTGGCCTTTTGATGTATGTATGCTGTAAGGTATTATGGATTCATTGTAGTTTATTTAAAATTATTATTTTATCTTTTTATTGAATCACCATGAGATATAGTTATATGACTGAGTTTCAGCCATACAATGATTGAACACCCATCCCTCCACCAGTATGCATTTTCCACCGTCAATGTCCTCAGCATCCCTTCCACCACTCCCACCCTATTCTGTCCCCTACCTCTGTAGCAGGCACCTTAGTTCTTACTCTCTCTCTACTTCTGGGCATTATGGTTTGCAATACAGCTACTGAGAGGCCATTATGTTTGGTCCTTAGGCTACTTTCAGCACACATCTCCCATCCCAAGTGATCCCTCTACCATCATTGACTTGGTGGTCCCTTCTCTATTCCAACTGCCTTCTCCCCCAGCACATGATGCAGGCTTCCAACCACAGAGCAATCCTCCGAGCCCTTGTCTCTACTGTCCTTTGGTGTTAGTCTCATATTATGTTATTTTATATTCCACAAGGATTCATTGTAGTTTTGATGTGTTGATTTACATTTCATTGATATTCAGTGATAGTGAACACTTTTAATATGCTTGTTGGCCATTTGTATGTCTTTTTTTCCAAAAATATATTCATAATTTTTTGCCACTTTTTGATGAGGTTATTTGTAATTTCCTCATTTGAATTTTGTGGGTGCTTTCAATATTTTTAATAATATTCCTTTGTCAGATGCATGTTGTAAAATATTTTCTCAGTTTAATTGGTTGTCTTTTAATTTTGACCATGGTTTAGAAGAACTGTTAGCCAGAAGTTGATGTTAAAGGGTGTGAAAACCCAGCAGAGGACAATGATTAAATAAGAATTTTCCAGGTATTTATGCTGAAATTTGAGTTAGATTCAGGCTACTAATATAAGTTCAGCAAAAGAAAAGACCAGTGTCTTTTTCTTTTTTATAAGTGTGTCATAAAATATCCTACTTTGAACATTCATAATACATAAAGGTTTATATAAATTTAAGCTTTGTATATAAGACTACAAGTCTTAGATATTTTTGCAACTGTTTTAAGTTTGTTTGTTCTAGGTTATTTACTTCCTCACTCTCTATGATTCGGAACATTATAAAAAACTTTTCTTCTTTTCTTTTTTCTTCTTTAGCCAAAACCAGTTGTACTCAGGGCTTATTCCTGACTCTGCACTCAGGGTTCATTCCTGGTGGATTCGGGGGACTTGATGCAACACTAGGGATCAAATCCGGGTCTGCTGATGTGCATGGCAAGCGCCCTACTATCATTCTGTGCCCCATCATGAAAAACTTTTCAATAAGAAGTTTCAAAAATGAAGTATTTAAAATTTGTGTTAGTTTTATTCAGTAAAACTCTATTCACTAAGAAAGAATGTAATGAGGCACATTTATTGTCAAATGAAGCAGCAATATATTGAATCTCATTATTAATTATATATAAAATGTACACATTATATTACATATTATAAATGCATAATACAGTATAAAATAGCATATATGATTATAGTATATACTGTATTTTATATAATTATATACATGTTATATATAGAATATGTACTCTATATTAACAAATTTATAAAATATTATCTGTGTGAAAAATTAACAAATATTCTAGCAGGATATATTTTATTTTATTTAGGTGTTTATTTGTTCTTAACTTTTGTCCATGCAAAATTGTGCTTAAGGGCTACTCCCAGCTCAGTGCTTGAGGGTTTGTTTGTCTGCTTATTTGGGGAGTCATATCTGGCAGTATTTATGGCTTACTCCTGGATCTGTGTTCAGAGATCACTCCTGGTGCAGCTCTGGAGATTGAAAATATTTTAGGGGGGGTATGGTGCTGCCAGCAGGTCAATCTGTACCTGTGAGGCAAGTGCATCAGCAGCCTCATGGCGCTTTCAGACTTCCAGATACCCCCAAAAATTGCTGCTGTGTCTTTGGCCAGACCCCAAAAACTTGGGGCAAAGTTTACCAAGAAAGTAAACGGCCAAAAGTTAGGTATGTGGGAAACACACCCACAAACCACCTCCGGCTCAGCTATATAATTGGAAGCAAGGCCTCTTTGGTTCCTGATTGAACTGCTTAATGGACATGATCCCAGAGACTCAGAAACGAATCTCAAAACCCAGTGTCTTTAGGTAGAAATGCGTCTGGTCTCTGCAGTAGGCTACTGGTGCTGGGCCAACCCAGGTGGGAATAGGTTTCGTGCCTTGGCATACTCCCCCTGGTGGCCCAGTGGCCACCATCCGTCTGAGGCCACTGGATAGTCACATTTGGGCCCCCAGTGATGAGACACACAGGGCCTCACAGGATGAGGGTGGAGCCGGGCTTGTCCTCCCCACCCCAACGAGACCCCAAGTCATCGCCCACTAATGCCCTCTCTGGCTCCTGATCAAGCTGCTTAACGACCATGATCCCAGAGACTCAGAAACAAATCTCAAAACCCAGTGGCATTTGGCAGAAATGCATCCGGACTCCACAGTACGTTACTGTCGCCGGGCCACCCCAGGGAGGAAAGGGTGTTGGACCTCCGCCTGCTCCCTCTTGGCGACTTGGTGGCTGTCATTCTCCAGAGGCCATTGGACAGTCAGGCTTGGGCCCGCAGTGACGAAACTTGTTGGGTCTCACGGGATGGGTGGGGGGGAGGTGGAGCCGGGCCTGTCCTTCCCACCGTAACGAGACCCCAAGTTATCGCCCACAAACGGCCTCTCTGGCTCCTCATCAAGCTGCTCAATGGCCTTGATCCCAGAGACTCAGAAACAGATCTTGAAACCCAGCGGCTTTTGTCAGAAATGTGTCTGGACCCCGCAGTAGGTTACTGTCGCCGGGCCACCCCAGGGGGGAATGGGTGCTGTCCCTCCGCCTGCTCCCTCTTGTCGACTTGGTGGCTGTCATCCTCCAGAGGCCATTGGACAGTCAGGCTTGGGCCCTCAGTGACGAAACTTGTTGGGTCTCACGGGATGGGGGGAGGGGAGATGGAGCTGGGCCTATCTTCCCCACCCCAATGAGACCCCAAGTCATCGCCCACAATTGGCCTCTTTGGCTCCTCATCAAGTTGCTCAACGGCCATGATCCCAGAGACTCAGGAGCAGATCTCTAAACCCAGTGGCTTTTGGCAGAAATCCCTCCAGATTTAAGTGTTAAAATTTCAGAACTTCAAAACCACATGGCCCTACTGCAGCCACATGACATCATATGTTATTCATAACCAGCAATAGATCACAAATTGTCTATTGTTGCCTTTTCAGCAGATCTGAGTGTTGGGGTAAAATCTTAAATAATGGTGGGTCTGGCGTCGAAATAGTGAATGTGATCAAAGTAGAGAGAGAGTAATGTAGAAATCATCTGCCCCACAGGCAGGGGGAGGGTGTGGGATGGGGGTATACTGGGATTTTTGGTGGTGGAGAATGGGCACTGGTGAAGGTATGGGTGTTTCATTGTATGACTGAGACTTAGACCCAAAAGCTTTGTAACTGCTCTCACGGTGATTCAATAAATAAAATTATAAAAAATGGAAAAAGAAAATATTTTAGGTATTTTAGTTTATAGGTTTTTGTTTTTTTTTGTGGGGAAGGATGAGGAGGGTATAACTATACCCGATGATGCTCAGTGCTTACTCCTGGCTTCGTGCAAATCACTCCTGGCTGGGATTGGTGGCTGATACTGGATGCTGGGGATTTAACACAATTTGATTTCTTTTTAATGACTTTATTCAAGGGATATGCTTTGTAGCCAGAATAAAATATTTCAGTTAAAAAATGTGGAAATATTGGGAATGATTTTCTTCAGGCACTCACGATTTCACTGGAAAGAATTTTTAAAAAGTATTTTTAATGATAGTGAGGTTATTGGAATAATAATTATATGACAACTTAAAGTAGACATATAATATAGATACACTTTATTTATATGTAAATACAAATATATTTATATTTATAATATATAGATTATATTTATATGTAAAATGTTGATTTACCTTTAACATGATGATGAGCATTTTTTTCTTGCCCCAAGAATACTTGAATTATTAATCTCCATAACACAAAATTTTGGTGATAGAAATTTGCAGTATTCAAAAATATACAGGAGTTTACTTTGACTATGCATGTGAAATAAAAAATTCTTTGTCCTTAAATAAATTAATCATTTTCTTAAAACAATGAAAATGTCTTCCTTAGTTTCATTTGGTTCCTGACTTGACTGACAAGTCTGGGAGGGTGCATTTGATTATGTTCAAAGTGCATAGCCAATGACTGAGGGCAATCAAGTCTTTTATGGGCTTTCTCACAACTTTGTACTTTGATCCTTCTATTCCCTAGGCCAAATCCTTCTCTTTCTTTCATATTCCATTACGCTTATTCCATACAGGAGTGCTTTGAAGTGAAAGGCAAAGCATGATTTGGATAACCTGAATTTTCCTCATTTGAATTTTGCTTTATAGACCTTTTTCTATTCAGATGAGTTGTGCTTGGAATCGAATACAGTCTTGAAGTTCAGGTACTTCTGTATCCTGGCAAATAGCAACATGTCATTGTTAATGGCATTCTGGAATAAAAGAAAAAGGAGAATGTAGACAAATATATGATTATATACATATGATAAAATTTCCAAATAATGTTCTTTTTAAGATTAGCAGTGAAAAAGCTATCTTGAATTTATTTGTTATAAAAAACATTCACCAAGATGGGGAGTGTAGGAAACTGAAAATGCATTCTTTGAAAAATGTTTGTATCTGTCTTGAAGATATTCTTTCATGGCAGGGACATGTTTATAAAATTATTTTTCTACTTTTGATCATTGAATTTTTTTCTGTATTCTCAGGTAATTTACCTTTTTTTTTCCTTTTTGGGTCACACCCGGCAATGCACATGCAAGGTAAACACCCTACCCACTGTACTATTGTTCTGACTTGTAATAATTCCTTCTTACCAAACATTTCTTCTATGCTTAAGTTAAGGTTAAAAATGTTATCTTTGAGACAATTGTGGTCATTTCATTTTATTTTCTTCATAAAGCCAGTGGTTACTCCTGGCTCTGCATTCAGGAATTACACCTGGCTGTGCTCAGGGGACCATATGGGATGCTGGGAATTGAACCAGGGTTGGCCGCACCCAAGGCAAATGCCCTACCCGCTGTACTATCTTTGCAGCCCCAGTTAATTTACTTTTAACATATAGAAAGCCAGTGAATACCCATTAATAACATTCATTTATGCGATTTGGGGAAATAGTTATTAGTAGGATTGAGAAAACTTGGTTTCAACATGAAGAACTGTCTGAAGTTTATAGAAATAACAGAGAGAGAAAGCCAAGTGGTATATAATTCAGTGAACTGGAATCCCACACATTCTATTCTATTCTAATCTTTCTTTCTTTCTTCCTTTCTTTCTTTCTTTCTTTCTTTCTTTCTTTCTTTCTTTCTTTCTTTCTTTCTTTCGTTCTCTCTCCTTCCTTCCTTCCTTCCTTCCTTCCTTCCTTCCTTCCTTCCTTCCTCCCTCCCTTCCTCCCTCCCCCTTCCTTCCCCCCTCCTCCCTCCCTCCTCTCTCCCCTCCCTCCCTCCCTCCCTTCCTTCCTTCCTTCCTTCCTTCCTTCCTTCCTTCCTTCCTTCCTCTCTTCCTCTCTTTTTCTCTCTCTCTTTCCCTCCCTCCCTCCTTCCTTCTTTCCTCCCTTCCTTTCTCTTTCTCTTTCTTTTTCTTTCTCTTTTTCCCCTTCCTTCCTTCCTTCCTTCCTTCCTTCCTTCCTTCCTTCCTTCCTTCCTTCCTTCCTTCTTCCCCTCCCTCTTTCTTTCTCTTTCTTTCTTTCTTTCTTTCTTTCTTTCTTTCTTTCTTTCTTTCTTTCTGTCTGTCTGTCTGTCTTTCTTTCTCTTTCTTTTCTCCTTCCTTCCTTCCTTCCTTCCTTCCTTCCTTCCTTCCTTCTTCTCTCTTTTTCTCTCTCTCTTTCCCTCCCTCCCTCCTTCCTTCTTTCCTCCCTTCCTTTCTCTCTTTCTTTCTCTTTCTCTTTCTTTTTCTCTTTCTCTTTTTTCCCCCTTCCTTCCTTCCTTCCTTCCTTCCTTCCTTCCTTCCTTCCTCCCCCCTCCCTCCCTCCCTCCCTCCTTTCTTTCTTTCTTTCTTTCTTTCTTTCTTTCTTTCTTTCTCTCTCTCTCTCTCTCTCTCTTTCTTTCTTTCTTTCTTTCTTTTCTCCTTCCTTCCTTCCTTCCTTCCTTCCTCTTTCTCTCTTTTTCTCTCCCTCTTTCCCTCCCTCCCTCCTTCCTTCTTTCCTCCCTTCCTTTCTCTCTTTCTCCCTTCCTTCCTTCCTTCCTTCCTTCCTTCCTTCCTTCCTTCCTTCCTTCCTTCCTCTCTTTCTCTTTCTCCCTCCCTTCCTTCCTTCCTTCCTTCCTTCCTTCCTTCCTTCCTTCCTTCCTTCCTTCCTTCCTTCCTTCCTTCTTCCCCTCCCTCTCTCTCTTTCTTTCTTTCTTTCTTTCTTTCTTTCTTTCTTTCTTTCTTTCTTTCTTTCTTTCTTCGGCCTTTTTTGGTTACACCTGACAATGCACATGAGTTACTCCTGACTCTGCACTGAGAAATTACTCCTGGTGGTGCTCAGGGGACCATATGGAATGCTGGGGATCAAACCCACGTTGGCCGCATGCAAGGTAAACACCCACTGTACTATTGTTCTGGCCTGTGATAATTCTTTCTTACCAAACATTTATTCTCTGCTTAAGTTAAGGTTAAAAATGTTTTCTTTGAGACAGTTTTGGTCATTTCATTTTCTTCATTTAATTACTTTTTAATTGAATCACCATGAGATACACAGTAAGTCATACGATGTTTCCACATATATCTCTTCAATAGTGTACATTTCCCTCCACCAATGTCCCCAGTTTCTCTCCTGTCACTGCCCCCATCCTGCTTCTATGGCAAACGCTTTCCTTCTCTCTCTCTCTTGCTCGCTCACTCCTTTTAGGCATTATGCATCATGATTTGCAATACAGGTTCTGATATGGTTATCATGTATATCACTTTACCTCCTTTCAGTACTCAGTTCTTGTCCAGTGTGATAATTTCTAACTGTTATTGTCATAGTAGTTCCTTCTCTATCCTAACTGCCTTCCATGACCCAGCTTGTGGCAAGCTTCCAACCATGGACCAGTCCTTCTGGCCCTCATTTCTACTGTCTTTGGGTTTTAGTCTCATACTAGCCCATGTCTTTTAAAGATTCCTCTGTCTGAGCTAGCTTTCCAGAAATCTTTGGCCTATTTGTAGACTATCTTTTAATTAATACCACCATTTGCTGCAAGTTTTTTTAAAAATGGTGATACAGATGGCTTGAGTGGGCAAACATTTATTAAACAGCCAGAATTTCCATAAACTACATTCAAAACAGAGTTTTTTTCTAATCACTAAACAATTGATATTGCTTTTTTACTAATAGTGTTTATAAACTCTAGAAACATAATGATGATAAGTATACTCACACCAAATTTTCTAAAATTGATACTAAACTAATTAAACATTTTATAATGTAAGAAAAACTTCTCCAAGTGGCAAGCAATAAATATCTGGAAATTTTTAATTTTTTCATTTGAGTAAGTTTGTTTTATTTGTTATATTAACATCTTTCTATGTGGTCAATTGCTCTGATAGTGCATATACATACCCAAAGCAAAACTTTCTACATAGGAAAGTTGTTAATTAATACATTAATTGTATTCATTACTGATTTCTTTTTATTTAGTATATGACTAGATAATATCCTTTTAGGGAAGCTAAAAATTAATACTAGCTGTAAGAATTTTGGAAAAATTCAGGGACTATCAGGGGTATTTAACTCTATGGAGTCAAGCAATAGATTGTTTGGGGTTAGAGGGATTTCGGGGTTTTATTTTGTGAAGAGTTTGAAGTCTATTATGATCATGTTTTGCTATCATGACAAATTAAAAAGAGATTTAGTGTGCTGTTCAATTATTCCAGAGGGGTGAAAATATCATAAGTATTTCCTTTTATTATCCTACAAGATACCAAGAATAATTATATTTTAATTATTGGTGTCCACCTTTTGGGACAGGGGTGCAGAAATCTATAAACAGAGGAAAATTCCCTCATGAAGATATAGGTAGTTCTTTTTATCAAATACATTCTATACTAATTCTACATAGAACCAGTGATGAAATTTTAAGAACACTTGCCAGATATCATCAATATTTAACTTGATTGATATAAGTGATGTTATTATTTAATACAATTTTTCTATTACCTGCTAAAAGGAGAAAAAGAATTCTTCCTCTACCCTTCTAAGAACCTATGGTTAAGATATATTAATAATAAAATGCATATGTAAACATCATGTATAATGGGAAATAACAAAACAAAACGAATAACTCAGAGTTGATTTAGAAATCAGGTTTAGTCTACGGCTATACCACCCTGAACACACCTGATCTAATCTGATCTCAGAAGCTAAGCAGTATCGGCCAGGTTAGCACTTGGATGGGAGAAATATGATTTAAATGTAATTGTTTTTGTTTTGTCTTGTTTTTGGGTCACATCTGAGAGTGCTCAAGGCGTATTCCTGATTGTGAATTCAGGGATAACTCCTGGAGTTGCTTAGGGAAACATGTGGGGTGCCAATGATCAAATCCATATTACTACATTCAAGCAAAGTTCTCTGGCCACCATACTATTTCTCTGGCACATTAAATAACATCTTAAAAGGGAAAGCAGAAGGAAGGATGAATCTCTTAAGGAAGAGTACAGGCTATATAGGAAAGAGGAATGGGTCCCTAGAAGATATGATACATGTCAAAGTTTGTTTGAATGTGCTGATGACATCTAGTCTTCTGTGAAAGAGTTTATATCCTCTGATTGAAGAAGCCCTCAGAGATATTTATGAAGGGGAGGTACATTTTAGAAAATCTATCTTTAGGCAGATAAGAGGAGCTCAGAGAAAGCCTTTTGCTGACTTTGCTCTTATAATCAATATGAAAATAATCAGTATGTCAAGGACCTAGTTTGAGGTGGCATATAGTTTGTTATTTTTTATTACCTTAAAGAATATTATTAATACTTCAAAATGAGTTGATGTAATGTCCTCTACTAAAGGCTGTCTTAAAAATTCAACAAAATGGTGGGTATAGTTCATTTTAACTTTAGTAAACATATCCTCATTGTGGGATAACACTGTTTTGTTCTTCCTGCATAGCCTCAGGTAGTTTAGGTTTATTGATTTCCTCCTATCACAGTGCTCTCATTCCTCTGCTTATTTGTAACTTCTTTCTTTGTGCTCTGTTGACTTGTAAATATTGTCTTTCTCTTATCCTTAGGTCGTTTGCATAGTACGCATAGTTTATTCAGAGCACTGCCCTTTTTGTATGGACACAAGAAGACAGTATATGCTATGCTTTTGTTATGTGACTGTCAGTGTTATTTTCCTCCTGGGCATCTGAGGCCCTTATTTCCTCGTGCTCCCAAAAGCAGGGTCCCAACGAGGGACTGGATGGAATCAGGGCAAGCGGTAAGCTATGTGCTACCCTGGCATCGAGATGGGCCTGGCCAAAGTGCCATAATGCTTAACTATAAGTTAAGAGCTTGGTCATGGACAAATGCTGTCATGATTCAAAAAGTAATAACTAGATTCATACTGTGCTAGGGTTAGGCGAGATTAATCTGGCCTGATCTCTGTAGTCTGAATCTGTGGCAAGATGTTCCCAGGAGAGCTGCCCTACAAGCCTCAATGTATCTCTTCCTGTGTTCATACAAAAATAAACTAGTATTAAGATGTGGGCTGGAGTGATAGCACAGCGGTAGGGCGTTCGCCTTACAAGCGGCCAACATGGCCGACCCGAGTTCGATTCCTCCGCCCCTCACGGAGAGCCCGGCAAGCTACCGAGAGTATTCGATATGCCAGACACAGTAACAACAAAATCTCCAATGGAGACGTTACTGGGCCCGCTCGAGCAAATCGACGATCAACGGGAGGCCCTTTACCTTACCTTTACCTTTAAGATGTTGATGGAGTTAATGGACTGAGGAAAGGAGAAAAACACCTTAAGAGGTATTTTGCCTGAGACAGTCAGGAAAGATTTTGGAATACCTCTTTGGTGGTTTACTCTTTGAACTTGGTGGGCCCTCTGGAAGGGCTTTCTTATGTTGATTTGGCAACCAGACTGGGTACAGTATCAGCCCAGAATTCTGAGGAGTTGGAGAGACAAGAGAGCTGGGGAGAGTGAGAAAGAGCAGGGCTGCGAGATGGAGTGTGGAGAGACTAGCAAGAGGGACAGAGAGAGAAGGATGTAGAAGAATACAGGAGCAAGCACATGAAGAGAGAGAGCCCTGGCTGCGAGTTGGAGCACGGAGAGATGAGCAGGAGAGACAGGAGGAGATGGGAATGAGGGGGCCGTGTGAGACTAGAATGGGGGCCTCGGAGAGACTGTGGAAGGTACATGGGGAGAATGGAATAAATGGCATCTGATCAATCAACTCGATTGGCCCTTGTTTCATCCACTGACTGCCCCGTGGCTTAGGCCACCCTGGCTGGGAGAGCAGTCCAGGCCCACAGACCTGGGCAGCCAGGGAGGCAACCCCAATGAAAAAGCCACAGTCAAAGAAATGATTGCTCAAAAGTTCCCATAGTTAAAGAATGCAGACATACAGATCCAAGGAGCCAGGAGGGTGCCAGCTAAAAGAGACCCAAATAAAAATACTCCAAGGCATATCATAGTCAGAATGATGGATTCTGTGGACAGAGACACAATACTGCAAGCAGCAAGGTCAAAGAAGGAAATCAGATACAAAGGAGCACCCCTTAGATTTACAGCAGACCTTCTCTTAAAAATTGGAAACATGATGGTACTGTGAGATAGTATTAATAGTGTGAAGAGATTAAGACTGTAACTGACCATAGATAATTGTATAAAGTTATTATGTGGTTACAAAATATAATATCACTCAACTATAAAAAGTTAGAAGTTTGAAACTCACTACAAACTGGAGGAAGTTTGAAGGAATTATGTGAAACCACCTGCCTCCACTTCCACAGCTAGCGCCAGCCCAACTAGTCACTGCCCCTCCCCAATAGGTCTGAAGACCAGCATCTGGACTGGCTGGGGGCGTGGCCACCACTGTAGGGGTGTGACCTCCTCAAAAGTGGAAGTGGTCTCTTCAAAAGTGGGCGTGGCCTTCTCTGAGGTGGGTAAACACTGGGGCAGACACTCATGCAGCCACAGTTACATTTCCAACTCCCACCACTTTTGACTTTCATCCCAGCCTTTATCACCTAATTCTGTGGCAACTACAACAATTATCCACTGGACTACTCCAATTCTAACAAGAAGTTGTACAAGCCCAATATTAAAAGAACACCTCCTCCAAATCTTCACCAGATGCCCATCATAACCAAAGAATAATGTCTGAGAGGAAGGTCAGACTCTAGAAAGGGTGACCACCATTGACAGACCTTATCCAGAATTCTTCCCATGATGAGGGAACAGTGCTAGTGAATTCCAGGGTTTTACCACTAGATAACCAACACAACATGAAGAAACAGCGCAAATCTCCACTACAAAGAGAGGACGAAGAAAAGAGTCCTAAATCCTTAACCGGGGTTATCCACAAATATGCTCTTTCCAATAAAGAATTCCGAGATGAAATGCAGAGGATGGTCAAGGAACTACTCAAAGAATCAATGGAGGAGATATCCAGAAAACTAAAGGAAGACATGAAAGAAACAATAGAATGGATAGTCGAGAAAATACAGGAAGAAATGAGAGCAGAAATAAAAAAAGCTACAAAAAGAAGTGTCACAAATAAAGGATTAGGTAGACGAAATATAAAACTTAGTAGGTGCCCTCAGCAGTAGGATGAATACAGCTCAAGACAGTATCAGTGAGCTTGAAGATGAGCAACAGAAATCACATAGGGAACAACAAACAATGGGAAAAGACTTCAAAATAGCTCTAAGGAGAATCAGAGACCTAAGAGATGACGCCAAGAGGAATAACATTAGATTCATCAAGAGTGCCAGAAGGACAGGGAGGCAACCCCAATGAAAAAGCCACAGTCAAAGAAATGATTGCTCAAAAGTTCCCATAGTTAAAGAATGCAGACATACAGATCCAAGGAGCCAGGAGGGTGCCAGCTAAAAGAGACCCAAATAAAAATACTCCAAGGCATATCATAGTCAGAATGATGGATTCTGTGGACAGAAACACAATACTGCAAGCAGCAAGGTCAAAGAAGGAAATCAGATACAAAGGAGCACCCCTTAGATTTACAGCAGACCTGTCAGAGGAAATCCTCCAAGCCCGAAGACAATGGTGGGATATAGTGAAAAAGCTCAACGAAATGAACGCCTCACCAAGAATACTTTATCCAGCTAAACTCTCACTCAAACTAGATGGAACTATACACCAGATAAACAGTAGCTCAGGAACTTCACAGACTCAAAACCAAATCTAAAAGAAGGATTAAAGGGGCTCCTATAAGATAAGAAGGAACACTTATAAACACAACCAACACTTACAGAAAGATGGCACAAAACCCCATGACAATAATCTCTTTCAATGTCAATGGTCTAAATGCACCGATCAAGAGACACAGAGTGGCAAAATGGATCCAGAAACTGAAACCAACATTCTGCTGTCTACAAGAAACACATCTGAACAATCAGAGCAAACACAGACTCAAAGTTAAAGGATAGAAAACAAATTTGCAAACAAACAGCTCCCTCAAAAAAGCTGGGGTGGCCATACTAGTATAGCATCCAAAAGGAGAGAGAAAACAAAAGAGAAAACAAAATGTCCTGCCACAGGGGTGGGATGGGATGGGGGGGTAGGGGTGGGTGGGAGGGATACTGGGAGCACTGGAGGTGGAGAATGGGCACTGGTGGAGGGATGGGTACTCAATCATTGTATATCTGAAACACAAGAACAAAAAAATGTAAGTCTACAACTGTACCTCATGGTGTTTCACTAATAAAAATAAAAAAAAATTTCTCTTTTTTTCTTTTGCAGATGGGAAAACAGGCATGAGGAGTTCACATATGTTCTGTGGATCACTTTCTAAATTAATAGCAAGTCTATGCCTAAACCCCAGGTTTGTCTAACCAGAAAAAGATTGACTATTTCCTCTGACACATGTTGTCTCATTCTTGCAGTAAAAAGCACAGTCATTATCAATGCGTTGGCAGTTAAATTATTGGCAAGGTGTCTGATTTCTGAGCTGTGGTTTTCAGTCCTCTTATGTCTCTTTTTCTGCCATGGTTCTGTTTAATTTTGTCTCCTCTTGTGCCATACTCCATGTTGCAATCAGGGAATTAGTCATGGTTTTACTAATCAGAGCTTTCAGACTTTATCCACTCGTAACCATGCTTTTTTTTGCCTGAGAAATATTATGTGCCCTTGAGTATTTAGGTATATAAATTAGGTATTCAAATGGAACATTTAATGAAAAGAAATATTTTTTTTCACATTCAGTTATGAGACCCCCATATTGGCCTGAGGGTTTAGAAGGTAGGTATTAGATAATCACAGTCAGGAAAACCAAGTTTCAGTTTCTGGGTTGTGACAGAATGACAACTGAAATTAACCATTGAATTATTTCTCAGAGAAAAATTTCTAACTCTTGACATGAGGGTAGATTGTTGGTACAGAGAGTAAGGTACTTGCCTTATATGTTGTTGGCCCTGATTCTGTCCCTAGTACCCTGTGTAGGCTCATGAGCACTACCAGAAGCGGGAATAACCTCTAAGCACAGAGACAGGAAGCCTTCACCCCTAACACACACACACACAAAGACACATACACACATAGGCACATATACACAGATACACACACAGACACACACAAACACACACACAGATTTTCATCATCTCTAGTTTTTTAACTTCATCTGCTCTTATTCTAAACCATCCATAATTGTAACTCTTGTGAACTATGCATAATTGTCTTTCCTAGCCATGGCACTTGATGCTTTCTCTACAGTGCAGAGAAAGTCTAAAAGTCACCACCACTATACACATATACATATATATATTTTTGTCTTTAAAACTAAAATAATATTTTCATGATTCTATGGTTTTCATGATGTTACTTATTTTGCTTCCACTTGAAATACTTTGACTTCTATCCTTTGTACCTCCGTATTTTTATTGTTACATCCCTCATGTGGAACATGGAGCTCCATTGTAGTGATTGCTGTGTAGTTTCTTCTGGGACTTCTCTGAAAATAAAGTTGTATTTAATTATTTTTATTTTCATTTCTAGTAGAAAGATATGTGGTGTACAGTTAACATTATTAAATTTATTCATAGAAACATGGATTAATAGAATGGCCAATTTTTCTTATCCTAATTAGGTTGCCTTTCTCAAATGTTTTCTTTTTCTTGTTTTAGAATCGAAAACACCTTTGAGCTATTGACATTACAACAGCCATTCCAAACTTCATGGGATTTGAAATTCCCAGAAATGATTTTTTTAAAATGAATCAATGTGTTTTTTAAATGTATTTTTTAGCTAGAGCCATCACCTCTGAGGATTAACATATAAGTAGTCTGGTTCATTTGAGAATGAAATTTTAAGGGAGTGAGGAAACTTAGGAAAAAGGGGAGTGGTCATGAATAATAAGAAAATTGCCACTGACACATTTATTTGACTTGCATATTGGCAGCATGATTTTTAAAGTCTTCTTTTTCTCCTTTCCTCCCCACCCCTCGCCCTAGTTTTAAAGTATAAATAGGGGTGCTGAGCAGTAATACAGTGAATAAGGTGCTTGTCTTAAACATGCAAACCTGGGTCCTGTCCCATATAGTCCCCCATGCACCATCAGGAGTAATTTCTGAGTGCAGAGCAGGGAGTAAGCCCTGAGTACCACCTGGTGTGACGTTAAAAAGCTAAAAAAAAGAAAGAAAGAAAGAAAGAAAGAAAGAGAGTAAATATAAAAAATGTTGAAAATCTCAGTCTATTTAGAGAAGAAATACATTTTTGTAGGTTATTCAGTTTTGATGAATACCAAAAATATTTCTGTTGCTATTATTTATAGCTTTCTAAGTGAAGATGCTCTAAGTCCATGGTTCTCCAAAGTAGGTTGAAATGTATAACACATGAAATGTATATATTAATACACATAATATTTATAACAAAAACTATGAACTTGAATATATTTTAGATATTAACACTCAAAATGAACTAATATATAAAGGAAGAGATAAGTTTACTTATTTTGCTAATGTTTCATGAAGTATAAAAAAATGAAAGAAATTTCCTCCACTGAATTGTCAATTCCTTCTAGGGGGATGCTAGTTGTGAATCATCTTCAGTAAGGTACTTTCCCAGGGATGTGTAATTATTGTAACCTATTTCCTAGGCTTTATAGTTGTTATGAAAGCAGTTTAATTCCTTTTATTTGGGAAGGCAGCACTGTACTGAGTTGAAAGAGCTTCTCATTAACATAGGACTTTAAATAAAACAACCAGATTCATATTCAGGGTGAGTTATCTAACCTTTCCAAGTTTTTATTTCCTCAGCCAGAAAATCCAGGTATTTAATATCACCAATCCCCCTGCATTGTTGTATACTTCGAATGGGGTAATCCATGTAACCTGGCACGGAGTAAATACTTAAACAAATGCTGACCATTGTCATTCTTTTCATCCTGGCTTACTTTTTTGGGAAAAGTCAGAGCCTCCTGTTAACAAAATAGGCAAAGTGAGCAGTTAATGAGTTATAACTTTCACGATAAAGATCAAAGTCTTGAAAGTTTGTTGTATATATTATGTAATTTTTATTTGTATATGTCACTTTCCTTCTTCCTCCTCTTCTCTCTCCCCAACACCTCACTATGTCTTGATGTTTTTTTTCTCTTTTGACTAGGCAATAAAAGTTGGAAGGTAAGGTAAGCATGGTTCTTGCCAGTATGTTTCTCCTTATTTCTCAGTATCATTTTTATCAATGGTATTTTTCTTTTGTTCCTTGTTCACATCTGTATAGGAGATTGACCAGGCAGACCCATCAATACTGTGATTCTTATCAGTATATTTATAGTGTACTTATCCCAAGACCTATAGTTTGATTAATAATTCACTGCAGTCCACATAGTGCCTAATCCAATTTTAGTTTAGTTTCTTCCATTCACAATGTATAGAATCCTGATTAGCATAATAGTTTATAAATAAAACAATTACAAGGTTTTAAAAAATGTTTGATAGAACTAATAAAATTAAAGGTAAAAACATTAAATATCTCTTGAAATAATTGCAGGGCAATTAATTTTATTGTGGTGTTTTATTCTTTAATTGTTTTGCCTGATATTGAACTCTATGAGATATATATGTAACATACTATACTCTAATTTAATATGTATTTATATAGATAAAACATATAAATTATACTAAATTTATTGACACAGAATTCTGTTAACATCAAACTATTCTGATATAGCTGTCTGGATATATTTTACTTTATTTAACTGGATGAAAATAAACCTCATAAAACTTTGATTTACTTTTTTTTAATGTCATGGACTGTGATGGAAGAAGTGTGCTTTTAAACATAAACATACACTCTCTGATTTAGAACTATTTCTTTCAAAACATAAACTGTTACCCTGAGAACTGGACTACAGAGCAGTGTCTGCCAAGGGGGGTGGGTAGTGAGGGATGGGTCCGATCTTGAGTGACTGGTTATGGGACACTGACACTCTGGTGAGGGTGTGGTGTTGGAACATCATATACTTGAAACTCAGTTTTTAACAGTACTGTAAATCAGGGTGCCTAAATAATAATGGAAACAACATCAATCACAAAATAACCTAAACTGTTTATGTGGGATTTTGAGTTTAAATTTGTTTTGTTTTTATTTTTGGCCACATCCAGTGATGCTCAGGTTACTCCTGATTCTTTACTCAGAAATTATTTGTGGGGGCCGGAGTGATAGTACAGTAAGTAGAGCATTTGCCTTGCACTCGGCTGACCTGGGTTCAATCTCTGGCATTCCATATAGTCCCCCAAGTACTGCCAGGAGTAATTCCTGAGTGCAGAGCCAGGAGTAAACCTTGAGCATCACATTTGGGTTTGATCCAAAATGCAAAATAAATAAATAAATATTGAAAAAAGAAATTATTCCCCAGGTTTGTGATTTTTTTCCAAATAAAAAGCAAAAATATCCTGCATGTTTTGGTTTGTATATTCCTTTTCTTTTTTTTTTTGTATATTCCTTTTCTAAGGCAGCACACTCAGCACATAATTAAAGAAAAGAACGCGGAAGATAAAGGATAAAGTCAAGATTCATATTTAAAATATCATATTATCACATTTTATCATAATTGTAGCAGGTTTAAATGTCTAAGATAAACCTGAAAATAAGACCCGGAGAGATAGTGCAGCAGGCTGGCACTTGTCTTGCATTCTTGGCTCCTTCTTTGTCCCCTGAGTACCGCCAGGAGAGATCCCTCAGCACAGAACCAGGAGTAAGCCCTGAACACATACTGGTGTGACCCCAAAACCAAATCAAAACAACACTCCCTCCCCGCACCAAATCCAGTACAAATAACTATGTACTACATGGCGAAAAGCCCAGCAAGCTACGGAGAGTATTTCGCCGGCACGGCAAAACCTGGCAAGCTACCCATGTCGTATTCAATATGCCAAATACAGTGACAACAAGCCTCACAATGGAGATGTTACTGGGCCCGCTCAAACAAATCAATGAACAATTGGAGGACAGTGCTTCAGTGCTACATGTCTTGAAAAACTCTAAAATTTGAATGAGCGCACACAGAAATATAAAAGTATTCTCTTTTTCTAGATAAGGAAAGTCCATTTCCCTTAACTGAACCTATGCATTTTATATTCTAGGTTGTGCAAATAACTTGATCAAATGTTATTAAAGTCAATTAAAATGTTAATTATGTATGAAAAATTGGGAAAGAAAAAATATAAAAACCTATTTATATTATTTTTTCAAAATACTTATGATCAATGATGAATAGAGGAAATAGAGCTATTTATAGGGAAAATAATAACTAGTTTAAATGACATTTTAAATAATTAGAAAACATGAATTATCTCATAAATTGTAATTTGAAAATTGGCAAGTGATGTTGGGAAAAGGCTAATGGATTTTTTTCTACTTTCTTTCTTATGTAAACACAGTGGCATCAAATTTTTAAATGTACCTTCTTGAATCCTCCAACATATTAAAGAGGAAATAAGATGTTACAGGAGATTGTGCCCAAGTTAAAACAACAACAGCAACAACAACAAAAACACTAGAAGCAACGTAAGGAGATTTTACTTTGACAGTATATAGTTAAGAAAACGTAAGAGTACCAGTTTCACAATTACTATAACAAAATACTTATATTGGGGGTAAAATAGAGCTTATGTATGTGGGGAAATACTTGTCAAATGTGAATCCACAAGAATAATGCATGAATTTAGGACTAAAGGAATATAACTTTTAGTAAATTAGCAAGGGATGTAGTAATCATTGATTTGTTTTTGTTTTTAAGAGTAATCAATATTGTTAAAACAAGTGTGAGATTGATTTGTTTTTGTTTTTAAGAGTAATCAATATTGTTAAAACAAGTGTGAGATGACTAATTTTGTGACAGTTTTTGTCTTAACTTATAGTAGATAAAATATGTCTTTTTCTATGTTTTATTTAGTCTTCTCTACCTACTCAAGCCATATTTTGATTAAATTTAATTACTAGTGAACCAATTCATTAGAATACTATGCTTATAGCATTTTGATTACAGAGAGTCAAATGAGTTGGAAATTACATTAATAACCATACTAAAGACTAGATACATAACTCAGTGATAAAGCTGTTAACTTACATCTATGAATGAGTTTGATCCTCTTATACAAAAAAATTAAATATTATATTAAATCCTGGAAATATGATGGAAATACATTATAAACAGTGTCCATGAGAACGAATATAATATCAGTTAAGTAACAAATAAAACGGAAAGGACATCACTCAGAATTAAAAAGAGAGAAAACAGAGCAGATATCCAGCCGCGCTTATGGATGTGGGAGGGGAGTAGAGGAAGACACCTTCTGTCCTAAGCAGAAATCAAATCTGGAGGTCTCTTTGCACTCAGGGGACTTCAGAGTCCACCCACACCCATGATCCCACAGACACTTTAGGCTGCATTGGCCCTGTCAAGGCTTTTGTGGCAGAACAGGTACTAATGAGCCCTTTGGAAAAAAATTGAACTTCAAATTCTAATTTGGTTTATTACTGTGCAGTTAAAAGATTTCCTTTTTGAGGTTTGAGCCGGGCTCGGCGGGAGCGGCGGGGACCTCATGGGAAGGGGGGCTTTGTGGGCCGTCCCCCACGCCCCACCGAGGTCGCCAGCTGCTCCCCACGAGCAGCTCTCCGGCACGGCCATGGCCCCAGAGGCACAAGGACTTAGCACAGAGAACCAGCCGCTTGGAGCAGAAAAGCAAATGGACTATGTGTTAAACCGCGCCACCAAGCCTGCCCGGAGGGGAAAGGGTGTTGACCGGCCCGCCCGCTCCTCTCTGGAAAGAAAGATGGCGGCCGCACGGGAGCCTTGTGGACAGCAGGTTTGAGCCGGGCTCGGCGGGAGCGGCGGGGACCTCATGGGAAGGGGGGCTTTGTGGGCCGTCCCCCACGCCCCACCGAGGTCGCCAGCTGCCCCCCACGAGCGGCTCTCTGGCACGGCCACGACTCCAGGGCACAGAAACCAATCTCTTAACTATCTAACTTTTAATAGAAATTCTTCCAGGGTCAATAAGTAAAATAGCAGAAATTCAAAACCGCGCGGCCACAATAGCGGCCGCGTGACATCATTTTATTCTTAAACCAAGTTGTAGAAAGCAAATCATTTCACAACGCTGTTCCAGCATATCTGATTGTGGGGGGTGGGTCGTAAACTCTAAACAATAATTGTGCATCTTCTATCAAAACAATCTATCTAGTCAAAGGAGATAGAGTATTAACTAGAACTCATCTGCCTCACAAGAATTGGGAGGGGTGGGAGGTGGGGGTCTATTGGGGTTCGGGGTTAAAAATAAGTATTGGTAAAGGGAAATGTGTTTGATATTTACATGACTGAGACCTAAACCCGAAAGCTCTGTAACTTTTCCCACAGTGATTCAATAAATAAATAAATTATAAAAAAAAATTTCCTTTTTGTATATAAGTCCTTTGGCTATTTTTTGATCAACATATTGCAATGAACTTTCTCAACTCTAACCTCATAGCAGCTGCTCCACCTTTGATTGAAGAATACGCCCTTAATATTTCCTCTACATTTTTTGTTGTCTTTCTGTAGAAGTTTATCATCTATTTCTAAGCTGTTAATTCCCTCTGCTGATTATCTGCAAAGTTAACATTTTGTATTCAACATATAGTTCAGTGTATCTGTGCCTGGAATTATAGCCAAAGCCCATGAATCTTAGTTTAAAATTGTGAATTTTCACACTGCTTTGTTTGGAGATGTTGATTTGAACTAGAAGTATTTCATGCGTATTATATTTTACACGTTGGTCAGATCCCATTTGGAATTTTGGGACAACAGTGACATCGGTCAGGCAAAACTGTTGATTGAATATGATGTGGTCAATTTCACTGTGGAACTGTACACCAGGAGACTCCCATGTCCAACGTTTAGATTTGGCCTTCTGGAACTGTGAGTTACCGTGAATGGTCTAGGTCGACATGATGAACTCAGACAGTCTCTCACCCTGTTCGTTCCATTCTAGGCCATGGGTTCCGATGTGGAGTTCTTCAGCTGATCTTCTCGGTCCTATCTTCAAATTAAAATCACCAACAATGATCTTGTAGAAGGTCTGGTCTTCTTTATAGAACTACTCCAGCTCCATGTAGAACTTCTCAATTTCTCCTTTATCATAATTGGATGTTAGTCCATAGACAACAAAGATAGAAACTGCTGGCAGTGAGCCACATCTATTCAAGTGTAATCATTTGATTCGAGTTGTTAGGCATTCAAATGAATCAGTGCTCATGGCTGAGTTTGTGTTGACAAGGACACCAAGGCCGTAGACGCTTCTTTTATCGCATGTTTCGAGGAAGGTTCTTCTCCAGTGTCAAAAACTGTGTGATGTGATTGATGCCTTCTTGTCTTGGTCAGACCAAAATTCCAAATGGGATCAAATCACCATCTCCTTCATGCAAAATTCTAGTTCACAAAGCAGGGAGAAAGGGCTGCAAAGTTAAAAAGAGAACTCCCAGAACGACCACAAACTGGGAGCTCTTTGGCACTATTGCTGCAACATGGGAAGATGCCATCGTTGAAGAGATTGACGAGGAATACAATCAACTGGTTCAGCACCTCCATGATTGTGTGAGAAATGCCGAGAGAGAGGTAGCCACAAAAAAATGACTGTCTTCGAAAACTCTTGAGCTTATTATTCGCCAAGTGGTTTGGCGCATGCCTCAGGCAACCACAAGTGAATGTCTGAGCTTGCAAAGCAGTGCAAGCGATGCGATCAAGGAAGACCTCAAAGAGAGAAGAGCAGCAGTGCTGGTAGATGCGACAGAAGCCAGGAAAAGCATTCGTAACACCTACCTGTCCTTTGCCAACTACAAGATCAAGATGACTGCCCTCTGACGTCCTAATGGATCTATCACATCTTCCAGAAGGCCAATGGAGAAGATTATCTGTCACTTCTACTCAGATCTCTTCGATAGCCATGTCCACCTGCCCACACACCAAATTCCGCAGAATGGATATGTAGTTCCCAACATTCTCCCTTCCGAAATCTGACACGCCATTTCGTCGGTAAAGAAACAAACAGCACCTGGCCCAGACAAGGTCAGACCTGAACACCTGAAGTACCTGCCATCAGTACTCATCAATTTGCTGGCTCGGCTCTTTATACGCTACCTGTCTGAATACAAGGTTCCATCCCAATGGAAAACCAGCAGGACTGTACTACTGTGCAAGAAGCGAGACATCCACGACATTGGCAATTATTGCCCGATCTGTCTATTGTCTGTCATCTACAAGCTGTTCACTTGAGTCATCCTGAATAGGATTGCCAGAACACTAGATGAAGGACAACCATGAGAGCAAGCTGGGCTCCGCAAAGGATTCAGCACAATTGACCATAATCCACACGATAACCAAGTTCGTTGAGGTTTCTTTGGAGTTCAAGATGCCGCTCTGTCTAATGTTCATTGATTTAAAGAAGGCTTTTGATTCTGTTGAGATGAAAGCAGTCATTGAAGGCCTAGCCAAACAGGGCATTCAAACTCAATACATCAGGATCCTCCATGAGCTGTATTAAGTATTCATTACCGGGATATCACCTTTCTACAAAGAATTGATCATCCATGTCAAGAGAGGGGTTCAGCAGGGTGATGCCATTTCACCTAAACTCTTCAGTGCCACCCTCGAGAATGTCATACGACGACTGGAGTGGGAAGGAATGGGAGTGAAGATAGATGATCGGAAGCTACAGCATCTCTGCTTTGCTGATGACATCGTTCTAATAACACCAAACATTAGCCAAGTGGCACAAATGCTGGCCAACTTTGACCATGAGTGTGGAAAGGTCGGACTACAGCTGAATCTCACAAAGACAATGTTTGTGAGAAACGGTCTCGTTCCTGATGTTCCATTCACTCCCAAAGGGACAAACATCTTCGAATGCAACAGTTATGAATACCTAGGTCGAGAAGTCAACATGACGAATGACCTGGCATCTGAGTTGCACAGGAGGAAAAGAGCGGCTTGGAACGCCTTCAACAGCATTGAAAAAATAGCGAACAGGATGAAGAACCTCCAGCTCCAGGTGCATCTCTTTGATTCCACTGTTCTTCCTGCATTAACATATGCCTCAGAGACCTGGGCCCTACGAAAACAGGATGAGAATGCTATTTGGGTCTCCCAAAAAGGAATGAAAAGAACTATGCTTGGAGTATCATGTTTCACTGAAACGAGAGAAATAATCAGGAGTTCCGACTGTCGGCGGTCGAGAATTAGGGATGCTGTCTCGTTTGCCAAGGCGTAGAAAATCAGATGGGCTGGACACGTAATGAGATTTGGAGATGACTGCTGGACTAGACCCATTACCGACTGCATTCTATGGGGCGTCAAAAGACCATGTGGCTGCCCACCTACCAGATGGTCAGGTTTCTTCGTCAAGACCCTGAACGATCGGTTTGAGGTTCTTCATGTTCCTAGAACAAACAGACGCTATTGGGCTACACTAGCACGGGATGGGGACAAATGGAGACATTAGTGGCGGCCACTCGAGCAAATCAATGATTAACAGGAAGTCAAGTGATCAAGTGATTCTTTACACAATGTGTAAACCATCTTACATCTTTTTACTTTTTAGTTTCTTTGAGGATGCATTTAGCTTTACATCATCAAAGAGCTTCACCAGATCACTTCATATAATCTTGATCTTTATTTTCTCACTCATTCTTTTTCCCCAATTCCTCCTTATTAAGTAATCCAGGAAAGGAAAGAGGAGGTAAGTTTACCTTAGTGATTGCAGATTCAGCATGGTTGTTAATCAGTTCTTCCACAATCTGCTCTCTTGTGTGTTGATATGCTTTTTCTCCTTTGCATTCTACATTTGTTCCTTCTATTTAGTCAATCCCAAGGCACACGGTTCTAGGCTTTTTGAAAATGAATGGTTTCCTCAAAATCATTAACTGCTTTCCTCAACTATTGTCCTGTAGTTTCATATCTTGTCTTAGAAATAATTTGGCCCTGGCAGAAAAACCCAGGTATGCAGGAACCTGTGACTGAGATCTCTAAGCCCACTTGGATTGGAACTGGGTCTCTTCCCCCAGCTCCCCAGTTTTCCAGTAGCTTGGTAGTCACACCCACAAACTTCCCCTGATGTCATGTAATCACATCAACAGTCAAGACCCAGAGACTATAAACTAAGCTCCCGGAAAAGAATGACACAGAATTTCCTGGACATTATATTCTATCCATAACAAGCAATACAAAACAAATCGTCTGTCATTACCTTTTTTGCAGATTTGAGTGGTGGTGAGACTGGTGTCAAAATATAGAATGTAATCAAAATATATATATATATATATATATATATATATATAGAGAGAGAGAGAGAGAGAGAGAGAGAGAGAGAGGAAAATTGTCTGCCATACAGGCAAGGGTAAAGGTAAAGGCCCTCCCGTTGATCGTCGATTTGCTCGAGCGGGCCCAGTAACGTCTCCATTGGAGAATTTGTTGTTACTGTGTCTGGCATATCGAATACTCTCGGTAGCTTGCCGGGCTCTCCGAGAGGGGCGGAGGAATCGAACTCGGGTCGGCCATGTTGGCCGCTTGTAAGGCGAACGCCCTACCCGCTGTGCTATCGCTCCAGGCAAGGGAAGGGTTGGACCGGGTTTGGGGTGGGAGGAAAATACTGGGGATTTTGGTTGTGGAAAATGTGCACTGTTGAAGGGATGAGTGTTTGATGATTGTATGACTGAAGCTGAAACATGAAAGCTTTGTAACTGTATCTCATGGGGAATAAAAAAAAGTGGGAAAATAATAATAAAATAAAATTGACATTCAGAATAGAATAAAAAAAGTAATGTGGAGTTCATGTCCAATTAAATCAGCTTAATCAATGGCCGAATAAATAGCAGTACTCCTACATTTTATATATATATAAAAAATAAAAAATTTGGCCCCAGTCACTTGGAACTAGAGTGACTGTGATATCTATTTGAGTGACTATGACCTTCCAGAAAGCATCTTCCATCTGTGAAGTGGAATTTTATGGGAAATTACTGTTCTGTTTTTAGCTGAGAATATCTGTTGCATTCCTCAAAGAAATGGAGCCTGGCTTTTCTAAGTTTTGCCTGATTTGTAACATCTGAAGTTTGACCTCCTCTACAGGTGTCTTAAAGGTTCCAAAGGCCTTTTTGTAGATTCTATTAAAGTTAAATCCATTTTATTATACTTTTAAACTCAGATGGAATACCTTCGACTCTCTTATTTCCCTCCTATCACATCGACATTTTACTGAACAAAAAATAAAAACAGAGCATGCCAAAATTTCCAAGGAAATTTTGAAAAAAAAAATAGATCTTGTTCATAATTCAGAAAACTTCATTACTGCCCAGTTGGCATAGACCTAGCTGGAAGGATGTTTTGTGGCTCTCAGGAGATTTACCTGGGTTTGGTTAGCTCCACATGTCTACATGTATATTCAGTACTTTATGGACTATGATTATCTTCCTGGAACTCTACGTGTTACCACAAACCATCGAGTCCTGACAACTAGAATACCCCTTTCATTAGTAGGACTGTGGGAAGGACTCCCATTAAAGAAATACTGGTCCTTAACTGTGCTCTGGAAGCACAAGTAGACTGAGTCTTATTTATATAGTACATCAAGGGCGAATGCAGTTAACAGCCAGAGCAGTCCAGCTTATGATCTGTAAACACCTTGAGCCCACTTCATGCCCTCCACCCCCAACCTGTCCAACTCAAATCCATAGAATTAAGAGTGAATACGCTGTTTCCAGTCCTAGTTCTGCTTGAATAGCATCACAACTCAGGGCTTTGAAATTATTATCAATATTTGAGAAAAACAAAACAGACCACAAAGCATCTTTCTACAGTGTATCATTTGAGGCTGTTAATTAATTGGCAATCTTAAGTTTAAACAGGTAGGATAGTTTGTTAAAGAATAGAAAGTATTAAGATGCAAGATTAGATTCTCTATCAAAATAATCTGAGTTCGAGTACATTTTAATAAAAAATATATATCCTTAAGGAGTACCTTTCATCTTCCTAAACCAAGGGCTTTATTTATTTTATGTAATTATTATGAGGAAGTACACCACACTTGGGATGCATCAGGGTTTATATGGGATGCCAGGACTGAACCTGGATTGGGTGTGTTAGGCAAATACCTTACCCTCTGTCCTGTCTCTCCAGCCCCTCAAAACGAAGGATTTATGCCACAGTCCAGCTGTGGCAAAGGTTCAGAACCCCTGAAGGTGGGCTGGTGGAGTCGGCGAAAGAACACAAACAAACTTTTTCAGGTGTTGAAGGAGATCCTCTTTATTCCATTTTGTGTCTATATTTATATTCATGTTCTACGTATGCATCTAACTTATGACTTCATTACAGCAGATTAGGTAAGAAGCTTTCTGCCTCACTTGTTGTTGTTGCACAGAATTAAGTTCCTTAAAGAAAAGCATGCAAGGTTCAAAAATACAACTCATAAATTACTCAAATTAGCACAAAGGGTTTATTAAACATTGATTTATATCTAACTATATTTTAATAAAATTTTTCGTTTCATATCGTAAGATGCTTTTTAAGGCTTTCAGGATATCCGGTTCCCTATGTTCTTTCTTGTTTAACTGTAACAAACTCTTTCCCCACTGATGATTTCAGGTTCTAATTTGCCGTTTAATTTGCCTTCAGTATTTTGTTTTATATTTAACAAACACCACAATGGCCTACTGCACCTTACCTTTTGCCAAAGGTTCAATGTCTCATATATTAGTCATTATGGTGGGCACTATACTCCTCCTAATTCGGGGCCCGGAGGGGGCTTTTTAGTTTCTAATTTGTCTTCCACTTTCTGGGCGCCTAACACATTGTTTGTTGTTAGTGTAAATGTTAATTCACATTTCTGTAAGCCATTCCTATGAAACCTATGTTTCCTTACTGACCCATCTGATTTATATCCTGTCACATATTTTGCAAGAGCTGATTCTCCAATTATCATTTTTTCTGGAACTTCCAGGACTAAACATACAGATCAACAGCAATGCACATATGTAAGTACATTGATTCCAAGAACTAGGGTGGGGTGGGGTGGGGGGGTGGAGTGATGCTGTTGTCTTGTTCCAGGAAGAAACACTCCTTGAATGTCCTTCCACTGTGTGTGGACTCTGTCACACTGTAAGGCTGGTAGACATGGCAGATTAAAAAAAAATATCAACCAATGGGATGGAGGGATAGCACAGTGAGTAGGGCGTTTGTCTTGCATGCAGCCAACCCAGGTTCAATTCCTCCATCCCTCTCCGAGAGCCCGGCAAGCTACCGAGAGTATCCCGCCCGCAGGGCAGAGCCTGGCAAGCTCCCTGTAGCATATTCCATATGCCAAAAACAGTAACAACAAGTCTCACAATGAAGATATCACTGGTGCCTGCTTGAGCAAATTGATGAACAACGGGAGGACAGTGCTACAGCACTATCAACTGATTCACCTAAATAAAAATCCTTACAAAAAAATCCTTTATATATCTTTCTTCTTTTTGGCCTCTTGTGAAAATAGCAAAGAAATAGTTCTTTCTCCTAGCTTGACTGAGATGATATATATATATATATGTATATATATATATATATATATATAAAACATTGTAGCGACCACTTAAATTTATACGAAATGTTTTAGGTAACATGATTACAATAGTGTTAATATTTAAGATTTTGTTGTTAAAAGTTGCTTACCTTCACCACCACCAAAGTGCTCAAGTACCTCCACCACAGTCCTTATGTAATTTCTCATCATTTTGTACAGTTATTTATTTTTAATCTTTTTTTGGTGAAGCAAGATAGTTTTATTGAAAAAAAAAACTTACATAGAAAGATACAAGGGGAGCAGAAGGAACAGAATATTTGCTTTAAGAGAGAATACAGTGAGAGAGAAAGAAGAAAAGTGCCTGCCATCAAGGTGGAGGGAGTGGTGGAGGGAAACTGGGGTCTTTGGTGGTGGGAAATGTACATCGGTGGGGGGATGGGTGTTGGAACATTGTATACTGAATCCCAATCATGAACAGCTTTGGAACTGTGGAGAGAGAGAGAGAGAGAGAGAGAGAGAGAGAGAGAGAGAGAGAGAGAGAGAGAGAGAGAGAGAGAGAGAGAGAACTCAGTTATAAAGAGCAAGCAAACAGAGAGGGACTCAGACCAGCAAGTGACATGTATGGTCAAGTGTTCATAATAGAATGGGCTTGTAGGGGAAAGTCCCTGGATCCATACTCTCCTCCCCGCTTTTTGAAGGATCCATGGCAAGTTTGTTAAGTCCCAGAGAGGTTAGACTTAAAAATCAAAACTGTCTCTAGTGAGAGAGGGAGAAGAAAAATGTCTGCTTTAGATGCTGGCTGCAGAGGCTGGGCAGGGGGAGGCAGGCTGGCGAGAAACTGGCGACATCGGTGGCAGGAAACATGCACCCATGAAAGGATGGTGTTGGAACATTGTAGGACTGAAATACCATTATGAACTACTTTGTTAACTGTATATCTCACAGTGATTCAATGAAAAAAATGAAAAATATATATTTTAAAAAAGAATAATTTAAAAAAAAAGCTCTCTCCAGTGCTTGGCTAGCAGAGACATTCTACTACACATGCTTGCTTTTATCTGATATGCTGGTTGACCTCTGACCAACAGTAGCCTGAGAGTCACAAGGAGCCCACCTTTTTCTTTTTAAGTGGAGGGGAACAGGGAGGTTTGGACCACAACCACCTATGCCCATGGCTTACTCCTGGCTTTGAGTTCATGGATTATTCTTGGTGGCACTCCAGGCTATGTGGCACCCCACTCCAGGCTGGGGATGGAACCAGGCGCTACGTGGAAGGGAAGTAAGTCCCTTAACCCTGGTGCTGTCTCTTAGGCCACAGAGAACCCATCCTTAGTGTGTTCCCTAATCCTAGTGCCCTGTGAGTGACCAGCAGGTACTCAGGAGTGCACTTACATTAGGCCATGGCAGCTGTGATCAGCCAGTGGACTTTCTCCAAGTTCCTGGCCACCTGTGATTTGCCAGTAGTCTGTTGACCACAGATAAGATGTCCACACTTGAGCACTAGCCAGTGTTAGATCACGTACCTGGTCTGTTTCTCAGTTCCAGTTGACCTCCTGCCACAATAGCCTCTTCAGCACAGGGTGCCCACATTCCATTGTTTGGCTGCCGAGGTCTCTGTTCAAAGCAGCCTGGGAGCTGATATGATTTGCTTCTATCATTTGTGTTCTCGGTGCCCTTTGTACCGTGACCATTTCAAGCCCCCTGTGAGGTATTAACTTCTTGTGTTTCATCAGAGTTTCTGTTTTGCTCTACCCTCAAACTGGAAGAACTGCAGCTGTGATCCTAAACCTCCACTTCCTTTGCTCTTGGACCTGGCTTGCCAATGTGGGAGATCTCCTGTTCCCTGTGTATGCTGCTCCCTTACTGCTGGCTGGGAGCCACCCAGGCACATTTGCAGTCCCTGCTGTGTGTGTCCTGGTTTACACCTTTGTGTGCTCAGCAGGTCACACACAGTGCCAGGAATGCAACAGGGATCAGTTTCATTCGATCTCAGACTTCAGTGCTCAGGCCAGATAGTCTTTCCTATCCCTAGCAGGGTCCTAGTCTCGTTGTTACTTTTAGATCATGACAGCATTTGTCTACAATCAAGCTCTTAACTTATAGTTAAGAATGGTGGCACTTTGACCTGACCCATTTTGATGCCAGGGTAGCTCACCGCTTCCCCTGGGTCCATTAAGTCCCTCGTCAGGACCCTGCTTTTGGGGTGTTAGGAACTAAGGGCAACTGAGGCTCAAGTCGAGAAAGCAGATGCCTGGGAGTGAATGATATTCAAAGCCAATTAAATCCTAAGTTACAAAGTATAATATTAATGGTCTTCTTGTATCTATACAAGAAAGATATTGCATTAAAGTAAACTATTCATAAGACATAAGGAGAGGAGAAAGGCAGTATTAACTTACAATACAAGTTCAGTGTCCTAGAAGGATCTGTCCTTACAAATGAACAGAGTTGATTAGGGGGAAAAGCTGATTAACTGGTTGGGGAGGAGAGCATAGGGAAGAATTTACAGATAAACATAATGGAATGGAAGTGCCTCAGGAGCACTGTAATAAACCTGAGTTCCTCATGGCAAGGGGGCAAGGGCAAAACAATGATAAGCCTAAAATATTTGGAGCTATATTCCAATATACTTCCAATACCGGTTAGGCAAGAAAAAGATTAAAGGTATTCAGGTAGGAAAGGAAGAAATGAAGCTCTCACTATTTGCAGATGACATGGTATTATACTTAGAGAACCTTAAAAACTCTACCAAGAAACTCCTAGAAACAATAGGCTTACTTGTATAGTAAAGTTGCAGGCTATACAATAAATACCCAAAAGTCCATGGATTTTCTATAAGCAAATAATGAGAGAGAAGAAAGTGACATGAAACAATCCCGTTAACAATTGTACCCCAGAAAATCCAGTACCTAGGAATCAGCTTAACTAAGGAAGTAAAAGACCTGTACAGAGAAAACTACAAAACGCTACTTCAGGAAATAAAAGAGGACATGAGGAAATGGAAAGACATTCCCTGCTCATGGATTGGGAAAATTAACATTGTCAAAATGGCAGTACTCCCCAAAGCATTGTACAAATTCAATGCAATCCCTATAATGATACCCATGACATTCTTCAAAGAAATGGAGCAAACACTCCTGAAATTCATATGGAACAATAAGCCCCCATGAATAGCTAAGCAACTCTTGGGGAAAAAAATGGGAGGAATCAACCTCCCTAACTTAAATCTCTACTACAAAGCAGTAATAATTAAAATAGGATGGTACTGGAACAAAGGCAGAGCTGTGGACCAATGGAACAGGGTTGAATATATTGACATCTCCCCCAAACAAATGATCATTTAATCTTTGATAAGTGAGCAAGAAATGTGAAGTGGAGCAAGGAAAACCCCTTTTACAAATTGTGCTGGCAAAACTGGACAGCTACATGCAAAAAAATGGGCTAAGAACTCTACCTAAGACCATGTACAAAAGTAGGATCATAATGGTTTAAAGACCTCAACAACAGACTAGAATCTACAAGGTATATTGAAGACAAGGTTGACAAAACCCTCCACGACATTGATGCTAACACTATCTTCAAAGATGACACGACATTGGCCAAGCAAGTGAAAACAGAGATAGATAAATGGGACTATCTTAAACTAAGAAGCTTCTACACCTCAAAAGAAACAGTGACCAAAATACAAAGACAGTCTACAGAATGGAAAAGGATATTCGCCGAATACACACCTGACAAGGGGCTGATATCAAGGATATACAAAGCACTGGTTGAACTCCACAAGAAGAAAACATCCAATCTCATCAAAAAATGGGGTGATGAAATGAACAGAAACTTTCGGAAAGAAGAAATCTGAATGCTAAAAGGCATGTGAAAAAATGCTCTACATCACTAGTCATCAGGGAGATGCAGATCAAAACAACAATGAAATATCATCTCACAACACAGAGATTGGCCCACACCCAAAAGAACAAAAGCAACTGGTGTTGGTGCGTATGTGGCAAGAAAGGGACACTCCTTCACTGCTGGTGGGAATGCCGAGTGGTTCAGTCCTTTTGGAAAACAGTATGAATGATTCTCAAAAAATCAGAAATTGAGCTCCCATTTGACCCAGCAATACCATTCCTGGGAATATATCCTGGAGAGACAAAAAAGTACAGGCAAAATGACATCTGCACTTGTATGTTCATTGCTGCACTGTTCATAATAGCCAGAATCTGGAAAAAACCCGAGTGCCCAAGAACAGATAATCGGTTAAAGAAACTTTAGTATATCTACACAATGAAATACTACACAGTTATCTATGTAGACACAGAAAGACTGCACTCATCTGGGGAATATAAAGTAACAGAATGGGAGTCCAACACCCAAGAATAATTGAGATAAGTACCAAGAGGTCTGCTACAGTGCTTGGAAGCCAGTCTCTCATGCTGGAGGAAAAGGCAGCTCAAATAGAGAAGGGAACACCAAGTAAAGGATGTTTGGAGGACTCTCTCGGGATGTGAGATGTGTACTGAAAGTAGAATATAGACTGAACACGATGGCCACTCAAACCCTCTATTGCAAACTACAACACCCTAAAGGAAAGAGTGAGCAAAAGGGAATGCCCTGCCACAGAGGTGGCATGGGCAGGGATGGGGTGTGGGGGTGAAAGGGCTACTGGGATCATTGGTGGTGGAGAATGGGCACTGGTGAAGGGATGGGTACTCGATCATTGTATAACTAAAACCCAAGCATGGAAATTTATTAGTCTACAACTGTACCTCATGGTGTTTCACTAATTAAAAATAAATAAATAAATAAAGGCAAGATTTATCCTTTTTAAAAAATTTATTTGTTTTAATGAGTGAAATACCATGAGGTACAGTTGTAGTTACAAATTTTTGTGCTTGGGTTTCGATTATACAATGATCAAATACCTATCCCTCCACCAGTGCCCATCTTCCACCACCATGGATCCCAGTATCCCTCCCACCCCCATCCCCCCATCCCACCCTGCCTCTGTGGCAGGGGATTTCCTTTTGTTCTCTCTCTCCTTTTGGGTGTTGTGGTCTGCAAAAGAGGCATTGAGTGGCAATCATGTTTGGTCCATAGTCTACTTTCAACATGCATCTCCCATCCTGGGAGGATCCTCCAAACACCCTTTATTTGGTGCTCTCTTCTCTATCTGAGCTGCCCTTTCCACTAGCATGCCTGGCTGGCCTCTAAGCCATGGAGTGAACCTCCTGGTACTGATCTTGGCTATTCTTGGGTATTAATCTCCTATGTCCCCCAGATGAATGCAATCTTTTTATGTCTATCCCTCTCTTTCTGACTCATTTCACTTAGCATGATACTTTCCATGTAGTACCACTTGTATGTAAATTTCATAACTTCATCTTTTCTAACAGCTACATCGTACTCCATTGTGTAGATGTACCAAAGTTTCTTTAACCAGTCATCTCTTCTTGGGCACTCAGGTTTTTTCCAGATTTTGGCTATTTTAAAGAGTGCTGCAATGAACAAATAAGTGCAGATGTCACTTTGACTATACTTTTTAGCCTCTCTGGGATATATTCCCAGGAGTTATATTGCTGGGTCAAATGGGAGCTCAATTTCTAATTTTTTGAGAATCGTTCATACTGTTTTCCAAAAGGGCTGAACCAGTCAGCATTCCCACCAGCAGTGAAGGAGGGTCCATTTCTCGCCACATCCACGCTAGCACCGGTTGCTTTTGTTCTTTTGGATGTGGGCCAGTCTCTGAGGTGTGCGATAGTATCTCATTGTTGTTTTGATCTGCATCTCCCTGATGATTAATGATGTAGAGCATTTTCTCATGTGACTTTTTGCCATTCGGATTTCTTCTTTGAGAAAGTTTTTGTTCATTTCATTGCCCCATTTTTTTTTATGGGGTTGGATGTTTTTTTCTTGAGGAGTTCAACCAGTACTTTGTATATCCTTGATATCAACCCCTTGTCAGATGTGTATTCAGCGAATATCCGTTCCCATTCTGTAGACTGTCTTTGTATTTTGGTCACTGTTTCTTTGGAGGTGCAGAAGCTTCTTAGTTTAAGATAGTCCCATTTATCTATCTCTGTTTTCACTTGCTTGGCCAGTGGAGTAACATCTTTGAAGATACCATTAGCTTCAATGTCATGGAGGGTTTAGCCAACTTTGTCTTCAGTGTACCTTATGGATTCCAGTCTGATGTTGAGGTCTTTAATCAATTTTGATCTTACTTTTGTACACGGTGTTAGGCAGAAATATGAGCCCATTTTCTTGCATGTAGCTGTCCAGTTTTGCCAGCACAATTTGTTAAAGAGGCTTTTATTGCTCCACTTCACATTTCTGTGCCGTATTGGTGGGGCACATGGGATTTTGCTCAGGGATTACTCCTGGCTCTCTTGTGCTCAATGATCACTTCTGATGGTGCTCGGGATCATATGCAGTACCAGGAACCAAACCACTCAGCTCCTTGCAAGGTAAACACCTTATCTGCTGTAGTGTCTCTTTGTTCTCTGGTTTATCCATTATTATCTACCTCTAGTATTTATCTATTGCTTGTCTGGTAAATAAAAATTAAAGTTCTATTATCTGTTATATGTATGTATATTTATATACTTTCAACCTATGTTGTCTTTTAGATTACACCAGGTGATATTCAGGACACTCCTGGCTCTGCGCTCAGGGGTCACTCCTGGTGGTATTTGGGAGATCTTTTGGTACACAGGATCAAATTAAGGCCTCCCTATTTGCAAAGCATATGCTCTGGCCTATTGAATTCTTTCTCCAACCTAATTTCTGTACTACTTTTACTATTAATTCTTAAAAGAAAGATGGAGAAACATTTCTTTAAACACTAATAATCTGCTTTTCTTAGTCTATGGTTATCTTCGAGATATTTTTAATTTTTACTTAAAATTTAAAAAGTTATTTACTTGAAAAGTCTGGATTACATCCAGCTGTGCTCAGGGGTCACTCCAATTGGTACTGGGAAGACGTTATGTGGTGCTGGGGATCAAACCAGGGTCAACCAAGTGCAAGGTAAGTCTCTTACTCTTATACCCTTTCTGTGGTTCCAAGAGCTATTCTTTAAAAAGGAATTGCTGTACTTGTATAATGATATAAATCATTTTTACTGTCACTGTCACTGTCCTCCCGTTGTTCATAGATTTGTTCGAGTGGGCCCAGTAACGTCTCCATTGTGAGACTTGTTACTGTGTTTGGCATATCGAATACATCACGGGTAGCTTACCAGGCTCTGTTGTGTGGGTGAGATACTCTAGGTAGCTTGCTGGGCTCTCCGAGACAGGTGGAGGAATAGAACTTGGGTCAGCCATGTTGGCCACTTGCAAGGCAAAAGCCCTACCCACTATGCTATTGCTCCAGCCCAATAATATAAATAAATAAATAAATAAATAAATAAAATAATAAAAATATTAAAGTTAATTTTTGGTTTATATTTCTATTTGTTTTGAAAGAAATATTTGAATACAAAATATTTGAAATAAAGTATTTTTATTTTTTATATTAATTCTCTTGTTTGAATTTGTATATCTGATTAAAAAGCTTATTTTAATAATTAAGCTTTTTTTATTTGAGCATGATGATATTATGGTTTTCTATTTTTATCACTTAATCACTTAATCACTTAATCCCCGTTATTCATCGATTTATTCGAGCGGGTGCCAGTAACGTCTCCATTCATCCCAGTTGCGTGCTAGCGTAGCCCAATGGTATCTGTTCGTTTTAGGAACATGTAGAGCCTCAAACCGATCATTTAGGGTCTTGACGAAGAAGTCTGACCATCTTATAGGTGGGCGTCCACGTGATCTTTTGATGTCTCGTGGAATCCAATCAGTAATGGCTCTAGTCCAGCGGTTGTCTGTAAACCTCATTACGTGTCCAGCCCATCTGATTTTTGATGTCTTGGCAAATGAGACAGCGTCCCTGATTCTTGAGCGTTGAAGAAGATCAGAACTCCGGATTCTATCTCTCATTTGAGTGAATCGTGATATTCCAAGCATAGTTCTTTCGATTCCTCTTTGAGAGACCCGAATAGTGTTCTCATCCTGTTTTCATAGGGTCCAGGTCTCTGAGGCATATGTTAATGCAGGAAGAATAGTGGAATCAAAGAGATGTGCTCGTAGCTGGAGGTTCTTTGTCCTTTTAGTTATTTCTTCAATGCTCTTGAAGGCATTCCAAGCCGCTCTCTTCCTCCTGCGCAACTCAGGTGCCAGGTCATTCATCATGTTGCTTTCTCGACCTAGGTATATATAACTGTTGCATTCGGAGATGGTGGTTCCGTTGAGAGCGAATGGAGCGTCAGGAACAAGGCTGTTTCTCATAAACATTGTCTTCGTAAGATTCAGCTGTAGTCCGACCTTTCCACATTCACGGTCAAAGTCGTTCAGCATTTGTGCTACTTGGTTGATGTTTGGTGTTATTAGAACGATGTCATCAGCAAAGCGGAGGTGGTGTAGTTGCCGACCATCTATCTTCACTCCCATGTTTTCCCATTCTAGTCGTCACATGATGTTCTCGAGGGTGGCACTGAAGAGTTTTGGTGAAGTGGTATCACCCTGCCGAACCCCTCTCTTGATATGGATGATTACTTCTTTGTAGAATGGTGAGATCTTGGTAGTGAATCCGCAATAGAGCTCACGAAGGATCCTGATGTATTGAGTTTGTACGCCCTGATTGGCTAGGGCTTCCATGACCGCTTCCATCTCAACAGAATCAAAGGCCTTCTTTAAATCAATGAATGTTAGACAGAGCGGCATCTTGAACTCCTGAGATACCTCAATGAGCTTGGTTATTGTGTGGATATGGTCGATGGTACTGAATCCTTTCCGGAATCCAGCTTGTTCACATGGTTGTCCTTCATCTAGTGTTCTGCTAATCCTATTCAGGATGACTCGAGTAAATAGTTTGTAGACGACAGACAATAGGCAGATTGGGCGATAGTTGCCAATGTCGTGGATGTCTCCTTTCTTGTATAGTAGTACAGTCCTGCTGGTTTTCCATTGGGATGGAACCTTGCATTCAGACAGGTAGCGTGTGAAGAGTCGAGCCAATGTATTGATGAGTACTGATGGTAAGTTCTTCAGGTGTTCAGGTCTGATCTTGTCTGGGCCAGGTGCTCTTTGTTTCTTTACTGACGAGATGGCATGTTGGATTTCGGAAGGGAGAACATTGGGAATGACATATCCATCATGTGGTATGTGGTATGTGGGCAAGTGGATGTGGCTATTAAAGAGATCTGAGTTTTAATAGTTTCTATTTTTAAATTTATAAAATGTCAATTGAATGGAAGTCTACTTTACTTTTATAATTTATTTCAATTAAAATTATCTGACAATCAAATGCCATGTCATGTAAAGACAATTTAGAGACTTCAAATTTACAAACTCTAGAGTCAAAATTTTATTTAATACTTGAGTCTTTAAGAAAATATCTACTTTTCTTTTAAAATAATCACTGATATGGGCTAAAGAGATTGCAAAGATTAAGACAACTAAAGTGTCGGTGATGTCATAACCCTGATTGGGATACACACACCACATTGGGATACTGACCTCAGTCAGGAGATCCTAGGGTACAGTCAAGAGTGTCCTCACAAAAGCTATATATGGCCCCTGAGCACTGCTAGGTGTAGCCCCTCCCCCTTTAAGATAAAACTCAAATCCTTTAAAAAATTGGTGATGACTAAAACATAAAGAAATGAATGACTTTGAATTTTAAATTGGTACATACATACAGACTACCTCTATTTTCTCTTATGGTGATCTATGTGTAAACATGTAGTGAAAAACTCTTTGAGGCCAAGATTTCAAATAATGCTTTATTTTTCTCTTATAGTTTTTTTTCTTCTGGACCTATCATCGTGCTTTGCATATAGAAGTTATTATTAATATTTATTGAAAAAAGTTGCTCTACTCTTCTCCTTCTCCTTCTTCTCCTCCTTCTTCTCCTTATTCTCCTTCTCCTCCTCCCCCTCCCCTCCCCTTCCCCTCCCCTCCCCTGCCCCTTCCCCCCTCCTCCCCCTAGTCCTCCTCCCCCTCGTCCTCCTCCTCCTCCTCCTCCTCCTCCTCCTCCTCCTCCTCCTCCTCCTCCTCCCCCTCTTCCTCCTCCTCTTCCTCCTCCTCCTCCTTTCTTCTTCTTCTTCTTCTTCTTCTTCTTCTTCTTCTTCTTCTTCTTCTTCTTCTTCTTCTTCTTCTTCTTCTTCTTCTTCTTCTTCTTCTTCTTCTTCTTCTTCTTCTTCATAATTTTTTTGGCCACACCTAGCATTACTCAGGACTTATTCCTATCACTTAGGGATCACTTCTGTCAGGCTTGGGGGATCACATGTGGTATGCAGGATCAAATCCGGTCCAACACATTCAAGTCAAACACCCTACCCACTTTACTATCACTCTGGCCCCTGAACTGTTCTTCTGAATTAAGAGAATTTCCTTGCATCTTAGGATGTACTGTCTAATATATATATATTAGATAACAGTCCTAAGATAACATGGGAATGCGAAGTGAAAGGGCACTAGGGTAGTGGTAAGTAGAAATAATGAAGTTGAGAAAACCCTGTTAGTGGAAATTCCACAAGTTTCCTTTCTGATGGGACTTGGGCTTCAATCTAAGACATGATGACTTACTTGTTTTCCCATGGAGTTGGGTTTCTGCACCCGTATCAAATAATTCCCTTTCTCTCATGTACTCCACTTAGGTAAAGTCATAATGCAAAATGTAAGCATTTGATATTTAATTCTGTAACAGATCCTTTCTCCTTTCTTTAATTAATTTCTCCTTCCTCAACTGAAAAAAATTCTCACGGAAGGTATTAGAGGTTGTTTTTGTATTTTTTTCTCTGTTTTTTGAGTACTTGTGTATGTGTGTGTGTGTTTGTGTGTGATTTAAAAAATACTATATATTTTAAGTAGTCAGTCTCTATTTTTCTTTATTTTTTATCTTATTAACATAGGCTAGTAAGGTAAATTTTATTTTTATATCCCTCTCTAATGAAGATAGATGGTATTAGAATAGTTTTGAATAAATCAATGTTTTCAGTGCACCTGGGTGCACAGGCAATTTAGTTTTCAAAGGAAGGCAGTTATGGGAAGGATGAACCACACCCTTCCTCTCAGAGTGTTTATCTTGGGGATTAGTGATTAGAAATTTTAGGTTCTTATGTTTATGATACAGGGGCACATGTATTAGAATGCTATGTCACTGATTTCTTAGCAAAAATGTATTTTTTTTGGAGAGTTCATGGTAGAAGACATTTTAATTAAAATTTACTATACAATTCCAAAAATTACAAGACACTTTTTCTCTTTAAATGAACACATTTGTTCATCTAATTTGCTCTAGTATGTGAATAAAGTAACTGTTACTTAAGATATACTAATTTTTGAAAAGAATGCTTTTTATCAATGGGACTTTGCAACTCATTTTAATAAACTGTTATGTAAATAGAGGACATTCCCAGAAAGCTAAATGTATTTTATTCCTGTCAAGATATACAATTACAGAGCACTTTTTTATTTTTTACAGAAATAACAAGATTAATTCAAATTAAACTCTTGGCAAACTTTTCCAACTTGACACAGCCACCAATATAATTTTGGCTTATTCTAAACTAGTCAAGATGAAAAAAGAAAGATAATAGTGTTTTGAATATGTCATTGTTTCTCTCAAGCCTATATTGTAGTTTTCTGTGAACAGTTCTTAAATATGAAATTTATTTTTATAAATGCATTGCCTATGTAATCAAAATTTAGGAAATCTACAGTTATTCAGGGAACCTTCACAAATTCCTCTCCTTGCCAGCCTACGGTGGTGACCATTGCTATAGCCTTTATTTCTTTTTGTTCTTAATTTTATTTTCATAAGGTTGTTCACAATTGATTACATTTAATATTTCAACACAAATCTCACTACCATTACTCTTCCCACCATCATTAATTTGAATTTTCCCACCACTATTCAAACCTACTTGCTAGGGGCAGATGCTAAATAATTTATTTTCTATTGCTTATTATGAATATCCTGAGAGGTTGCAAGCAGCCGTGCACTTTTAGGATTCTAAAATTGTAAATTATTGGGGTCTAGAGATGTATCTGTCAGGAGCTAATCCATTTTGACATTCATTTGTGAATTTCTGGATCAAGGCCATTGATACGCTGAGATGGCACCCAGAGGCAGTTTGTGGGCATGACAGCCAGGACCCCAAGCCTGCAGGGAGATGGGATGGGCCAGCCCTTCTCTGCTACTGCCATGTGGCCTGGAGTCTTAGTCCCTGATCCCGTGTACCTGGGTTTTTCTCCTGGAAGCTCATGGACACCGGAATTTCCCCTGGAGTCGGTGGAGAGGGAGCACCTGCTGTATCTGAGGTGCCCTGTGGAATTTGCTTGGTACGGGGTCCAGAGAGATCTCTGGTGAGCTGCTGTCTTCCAGAATTCACTGCTGAGTATCTGCCTTTCCTTCCTTCTTTCTTTCTTTCTTTCTTTCTTTCTTTCTTTCTTTCTTTCTTTCTTTCTTTCTTTCTCTTTCTTTCTCTCTTTCTCTCTCTCTCCTTTCTTCCTTCCTTCCTTCCTTCCTTCCTTTCTTTTTTTTTTCTTTTTGGGTCACACATTGCCATGGGTCACTCCTGGTTCTGCACTCAGGAATTAACCCTGGTGGTGCTCAGGGGACCATATGAGATGCTGGAAATCGAACCCGAGTTGGCCATGTGCAAGGCAAACGCCCTACCCACTGTGCTATTGCTCCAGCCCCTGCCCTTATTTCTTAAGAGTTAATTTTCTTATTCTTGTGCTTCTCGTAAGTGAAATCACAAACTATTTCCTATTTCCTCTTCTGTGTCTGTCTTCTTTGTTTGAACATTATGCTTAGGAGAGTCACTTAAATAGTAGTGTGTAGTAATAATTAAAGTGGTGTATAGTTAGTTATCTTTAATTATTCTTTTTTTTAATGTAGGAGTATTGCTATTTATTCAGACATTGATTAGGCTGATTGAATTGTCTTTAATTATTCTTTTCAATTTATTATCCATTCCATTATTGATACATTTTTTAGTTAAACTTCACAAGGTCACAATCATCCTGTTATTCGTTGACTGCCTCGAGCAGGCCCCAGTAACATCTCCTTTGTCCTAGCCCTGAGATTTTTTTTTAAAAGTACCATATTCAAGGCTCTTTCAGAGTTAGGAGAATGAGAACCTTCATTGTTACTGGTATTTGGCATATTGGGTACGCCACGGGGAGTTTGCCAGACTCTGCCATGTGGGCAGGTTACATTCGCTAGCCTGTCAGTTTGTCCAAAGTAGGAATGAGATGATAAGATGTTGCGGCTGCGCGCTTCTGGGAGCTGTGTTTTATTGTCTCTGAGTCTTGGCTGCTGATGGGATTACACAGCGCCAGGGGGCCAGTTGGTGGGTGTGACCCCCGCCTACTGGAATTTGGACAATCTGGTGGAGGATGCTCAGCCCCGATCCGAGTAGGCTTGGAGATCTCAGTCCCTGGACCCGGGTGTCTTTGTTCCTCTGCCAGTACCTTCATGTGTGCGGAGAGTGGTCTCAGCTTGGTGGTGGCTGGTTCTGGAGGTCTTCGGCTGCTGGAGCCCTGGTCGGGGTGGGGAGGAAATCTCAACCCTCTCCCCTCCAAGGGGCCCCGGCGAGGACAGCCAGGTGCGGGGGCAGGAGACTCTTAACAATAGTTAAACTTATTGTTTAACAATTATAAATAAAGGACTCCAAATTTTGTAATTGGCTTCTGATGAAGACTGTGAAGTCTGCTTTGAATTAAAGAGATTTTGTCTTGTCTTTAGCTGACATATTGAGACTTCTAGGCAAAAATTAAACAGTCTGATAATCCCTATTCAGTGACTTCAAAAAAAATTAGGGGATCACCTGCTGCTGGTGGTATCAGAACACCCCACATTTTAAAATGTAGGGCTACATCTCAAGGTGCTATAGGAGTGCTAGACTTTTGGTGCTGGGGACCAAACTCCAGGGCTTTGAAGTTTGTCTGTCATTTATTACTTGAAGCAATTCACTGGCTCCACTAATTAGAGGTAGACAAGTGGATCTATGAACGATTTCAAAAGCTTTTATTGATATAATATGCAGTTCACAGATGGCAGGTCTGTGTATCATTTCTGCACCTAATTCTTTAACTCTCCTTATGACCTGACTTCTCTGGCTCATACCTTGGGATAATCCCCTCTGTAGTGTATCTGTATCAGTGTTTCCCATTAGGAACAATATACCTGGTTGGTGGCTTTCATACTGGATAATCAGGTGCAACTAGGGACCATTATCTACTTGTTTGATGAATGAAGGTAAATTTCCATGGGGGCACTGGGTAATTTTTTCCTAAAAGGTGCTGGTAGGTCAATTAAGTTTGAGATGCTCTGATCTAAATCAAGACTTTTTTTTCTCAATGATTGTATTATAGCATGCTGTTTCTTAGTTGAGAATATAAAGATATATAGCACTGTAGCACTGTCCTCCCATTGTTCATTGATTTGCTCGAACAGGCTCAGTAACGTCTCCATTGTGAGACCTGTTGTCACTGTGTTTGGCATATTAATACATCACGGGGAGCTTGCCGGACTTTGCTGTGCGCGTGAGATACTCTCGGTACCTTGCCAGGCTCTTTAAGAATGGTGGAGGAATTGAACCTGAGTGGCCCTGGTCAGCCGCATGCAAGGCAAACAACTTATCCACTGTACTATCGCTCCAGCCCATAAAAAATATATGAGGACTCATTATTGTTGAATATGCTTTCAGGTTCAGATTTGCAGGAACACACACACACACACACACACACACAAACTCACACACAAAGTTACACTAAAGGATTCACTTTTTTTTTTTTTTTGCTTTTTTTGGGTCACCCAGCAATGCTCAGGAGTTGCTCCTGGTTCATGCACTCAGGAATTACTCCTGGCAGTGCTTGGGGACCCATATGCGATGCTGGGGATCGAACCTGGGTCAGCCGCGTGCAAGGCAAACACCTTACCCGCTGTACTGTCACTCCAGTCTCAAGGATTCACTTTTTAAAAATGTTTTTTGCCAGTGATTTACTCCTGGCTCTGCTGAAGGATCACCCCGGTGATGCTCTGGGAACCGTCTGTGTTGCTGGGGGTGGAACATGGGTGGCTATGAACAATGTAAGAGACTTACTTGTTGTCCTAACTCTCTAGCCCCAATGGTCAATTTTTTTTAAATGGTGTATCAATTTGTACACCCACCAGCAATGTTTAACAGTTCTTTGTCACCCCACATTTTCATTGTTGTGAAGCAGTGCCAGGGGCACTGGAACAGAAAAAAACAAACGACCCTGAAGAGAAACCTCGAAAGGTGGAGTAATGGGGCAGCGATAGCAAAACAGGGTGCCTGCATCTTGTGTCTGGCCTTGAGCCTCACTCTACCTTTAGTCAAGTACGCCTAAAATGCAGAAATCATCACATACACCTCATCCTAACCACAATGTATAGCCTTGAAGGAGATTGGACCAGGGGCCAAGCAGAGAGGAAAAAGTGATAGACCAATAGGGTTAAGTTCTATGTGATTGGACCAGCACGAAGCAGAGAGGAAAAAGTGATAGGCCCATAGGATTAAATTCTACATGATTGGACCTCCAGTAAGCCAAGATTCTCTATAAGAATGTGTGTATTTGGCAATAAAGTTGAGCTGTGTCCCTGAATCTGATCCAGGACGTAGTTCTCCCAAACCAGCCCTTCTTCGCCCCATGAAAAGTTTTCTGCCCTGACCAGGCAATGTGTCATGTCTGGGCTTTTGGGGGATAACAGTTCCCCAACACACTGTCATTTTATACTGTCAATGAACTTGTGGAAAAATTTGTTGTGTGTTTTGATACATTATTTTACTATTAATTTTTTTAACCCTGAAAACCAATTTATTGAGAACCTTTTATATGCTCAACCAGGATATTGTTGCTTTAGATAGCCATGATTACTCACCCTTATCTTTATTTGTCTTTATTATCTTACTACTTATATTCTTGTCATGTTTCTTTTTTATTAATTGCTTTCAAGATACATTTATATTTGATAAATTTAGAAAACACAGAACCTTCTAATATCTCAGAGAGTAAAAACTGAGAACTGTAACAGAAAATGGTTTTCTTATGCTTATAATCTGACTTTATCATTTTTTTTAAAAAAAATAGAAAACTAGAACCTGAAAAAATTGTCTTATAGAGACAATCCTCCCATGCCTCAAATCAAGGAAACAAATTACCTTGTCTTGCTTTCCTAGATTTTTGTGGTATAAGATAGTCAATTCATAATCTTTATAAGATATGGTCATTTATTTTTTTGTTTGGGGGAGTCACTCCTGGTGCTGCTTAGAGAGTTGTTCCTGGTAGTGCTCAGAGGACCCTGTGGTGATGAGAATTGAACCTGTATTTCCTGCATGCAGTTCGCACGCCAGTTCATTGAGCTATCTCTTAGGCCCTGATGTACTAATTGTAAAAATTATTATTTATTAATTATAAGTCACTCTCACTGTCACTGTCCTTCTGTTGCTCATCAATTTGCTTGAGCGGGCCTAGTAATGTCTCCATTGTACGACTTCTTGTTACTGTGTTTGGCATATCGAATACGTCATGGGGAGCTTGCCAGGCTTTGCCGTGCGGGCAAGATACTCTCAGTAGCTTAATTATAAGTAGAGTTATCAAATCATTAATTATTATTGTAAAATACATATTATTAAGTTTGAAATAAGATACTTTCAGATGTAACAAGTGTGTATCACAGAAGGTATTCAAGCAGAAATTAATGACCATCTACTAGAGATTCAGAATGCACTTTTTGTGTTAAATTATGATAGAGTGCTGTATTTTAAGTTTTCCTCCGGGGATAAGTTATTTCAATTTCAAATCATAGATATTATACTACATACCAAAAAATTAATCACATGCCTATTAAAATGATATTTTCATGGGATTTTTGATATCAACATTCACGTGGGCCAGAGCGATAGCATAGCAGGTAGGGCGTTTGCCTTGCACGTGGCCGACCTGGGTTCAATTCCTTCATCCCTCTTGGAGAGAATGGCAAGCTACTAAGAATATCCTGCCCTCAGGGCAGAGCCTGGCAAGCTACCCATGATGTATTCTATATGCCAAAAACAGTAACAGGTCTCACAATGGAGACGTTACTAGTGTCTGCTCAAGAAAATTGATGAACGATGGGAGGACAGTGCTACAGTAACAATGACTTGGAAAAATACTTCTAAAATTTTAATTTTATGAATAAAGAAGATAAGACCTGAATATATGGTATCTGGATAGTTAACAAAGTGGCAGAGCCTGGACTAAGTATAGTTTTCTTGACGTTGTTGCTGGTTTTCATTCATTATTTCTCAGGGACTGATGTCTATAGCCATGGAGAATGATAGTGGCAAATAAACATCCAGACACAGAAGCAAAGGCTTGTTCCTGTCTATCATTTTATATATAAATATATGAATTTGGAGAAACCACAAGAGAGAAATGTATCAAAATGGGATCATATTTAGAGCAGAATGTAGGAAGAAATTAAAGGGTTAGCAGCAATAACATTAGGAGTTTGGGAAGGATCAGGCTGATAAACATAACTTGTTGTGAAGAGAGAATGAACACAAAGGTCTAGATTGTTAGATGAATAACATATTGTTGACAACTCTGAGGTTGTGTGTTGTGACCAGGTGGAAAACAGGTGAATTTTGACTATGTACTTGTAAATTTTTCAGCCCATACAGTTCACATGCCTCTTCTCAAGGGTTCCTTACAGAGTGTAAAAATCAGCAGTGAATTCTTTAAAAGAAAACATGAAAGAATATAGCTGTTTATTATTCAGTTAAAATACTGCTCTTGAGACAGTAAGCTTTAAATCTGAATTTTAAATCAGTTACTTTTGAATTGAAAAAAAAAAGACCCAAATCTTACATGTAATGTAGGAAAACATACTGGGCATTATGTTAAAGAGTAAACCTCTATTTTCATCAAGAAGCCTTTTGCATTATATATGCATATTGAAAATCAAACGGAAAATTCTGTCCATTTTTTATTATCTTCAGTATGACTAGTGTTTCATCACTTGCCAAGTCATGGCCACCTGTGGCTCTATCTTGGCAGCTCTGGGTTTAATCAGCCAGGAGTTCTGTTCACAGGAAAGGCCTCCTGAAGCCTAACTAAAAAGCAGAGTTCACATGACCAGAGTTCTGATAATAAGGATTTGCTGAATACATAATTCAACTTGTTTTGCTTTGAGCAGACACACTAGCCAGTGCTTTTATTGGCATCCATACCAAAGACTTTGCACACAAACAATTAGCTTCAAGTCGTTTGATTTTCCACACAGGAAACTCAACATAGAACAGTCGGTTCTCTGCAGATGTATCTCCTCTTTTCCTATTGTTTTCATTCTGTTAAACTCCAACCATTAACACATTAATGGACCAATTACTGGGACCTGGAACCCTTTAGGGATTTATACCCATTGTCCCAAGACTTTCCCCAAGTAATGTTCAAAGGCCCTTCAAAATTTGGGCAGGAGAGAGAACTTACTGGTACAGCACCCGCTTTGTAAGTGTATGACTGGATTTGGCACCATAAAAAAATATTAAAGCCCCCAAATCAAAGGCCCTTCAGACTCACTTCTACTGGGCCTGGATGGCAACATAATAGTCTCAGCAAAGTATGAAAATAAAAGATAGTATGGATAACTGGTGAATTCTTTAGAAAATTCTAAATAATTCTATACTTTCATCAATTTTTTGTAGTCTGAAATGTGTATTTTAATTATTATTATTATTATTGGCATTTTGTTTTGGTACCACATCCAACTGTGCAAGGGCTTATTCCTGGCTCTGCCTTCAGGGAGCACTTGTGGTGGAGTTTATGAGACAAATGTGGTTCTCGGGATAGAGTCATGTTTGACTGTGTGCAAGGCAAGCACCCTATAGGGTGTACTATCTTTTCAGTCTGAGATGTATATATTTAAAAATGATCACTCTGTTACCTTAAATCTCTATGCTAAATGTCTTTACTTGTAAAAGGCACTGCAAATAAGTGTGTTAATTCTGGGGAAGGATAGTAAGCTCTCAGGTTTCAATGATTTTTACCTGTAAAGAGAATGGGTTGGCAAACTGATCCTTAAAATCCTTTTAGTGATTCTCAGTATTGTCTGCACATGGTATTCAACTGTAAACCTTTAGAAAGTGGTGTTGCCCATTCACAGCTTTTGGAGATTTTAATTTAATGGAATGGTCTGGAACAAAGCTTGAGCAGTAGACTATAAAGCCTAGACTTTATGGTACAATTACCTGGAGCTTTTAAAAATCAATACCCTAACTAAAATAGTTCTCAAAACTTCTCAAAACGATGTGGTTTTGTGGCTGAGAATCATTGCTCCAACAATATAATCTCTCAGACAAAATATTAAGGAAGTATGCAGATATTTGGCACCACACGGTGTATGCAAGTCAGATTGCTCAGACCATCGAGGCTGATTAAGTTTTGCAGCTCTGCTTAACTCTAAGCAAACATGGTTATTCATTCGTGTTCTCAGAAAAAAACACTTATTGACTATTCATTCTATGCTGCATTCTTTACTTAACATTGAACATGTTTTTAATGCTGCCACTTGTATGAAAATGTTTATTGAAACCACAAATTAGAACAATTTTGTTTTATTTTAAAATAGGAGTTTTTGAAGGAGGGCACACCTGGAGTGCTCAGGGAGCGGTCCTGGGGAGTTTGGGAGGGGCTTAGAGTCAATTCTGGGTTTACCACAAGCAAGGGGAGTGTCTTAGCTACAGAACTGTCTCTCTGGCCTCCAATGTTAGAAAACTTTAATTCTTAAAAATTAAACTTCACTTATACACTAAGGAATTATTGGAGGTCCCTTATTTATTTATTTAGAAATATTTTTTAAATTAAAAAAATTTTTTTAAAATGAATCTCTGTGAGGTACAGAATTAAAAACTTTTGTGTTTACATTTCAGTCATACAATGATGAAGTGCCCATTCCTTCACCAGAGCCCATTCTCCACCACCAATGATCCCAGTATGCCTCCCTCCCCCGCCCCCCGTCCCCACCTCTGTGTCTGTGGCAGGGCATTTCCTTTTGCGCGCTCTCTCTCTCTCTCTCTCTCTCTCTCTCTCTCTCTCCTTATGGGCATTGTGATTTGCAGTAGAGGTATTTAGTGATCAAAATTTGATCTATAGTCTACTTTCGGCACTCATCTCTCATCCTGAGAGGGCCTGGAGGTCCCTTATTTAAAATGAACAACACACATAAATAAGCATAATACATAGCAAAACACATGAATAATCACAACTAAAAAAGAATAATCTGAAATCTAGCAGCCACACTTACAACAACTTAAAGAATAAAATAAAAAGAGATTGGCATATGATGATATTTATCAAAGCTTTTGCAAGTCACTCCAAACTCCATAAACATATATTATATGATGAAATATTATTCAGTCATGTTTTAAACATATATATATATATCACGGTTCATATATCATGGTCCTCCCGTTGTTCATCAATTTGCTCGAGCGGGCCCAGTAACGTCTCCATCATGAGACTTGATGTTACTGTGTTTGGCATACCAAGTACATCACGGATAGCTTGCCAGGCTCTGCTGTGCGGGCGAGATACTCTCGGTAGCTTACCGGGCTCACCGAGAGGGGCAGAGGAATCAAACTCGAGTCGGCCATGTTGGCTGCGTGCAAGGCAAACGCCCTACCACTGTGCTATCGCTCTAGTCGCGATATACCTATATTTTAAACATATAGGTATTTATATTGAAAAGCTTTAACATTTCAATGATATTATGACCTGCATTATAATTGCCTTTCATTATAATGGGGTAGATATGATTTTAGTTTTATTATTTTTCTTTGCCTATAATTATTCTCCCATGTATTAAATAATTTAAAATACATATGAATACAAATGAATGAAACATTCAATGTTAGATACTCCAGAAAAGTACTTAGCAAGCTGAAATCTTTTCTCTTTTTCTTTTTTGGATCACACCTGGCATTGTACAGGGATTACTCCTGGCTCATGCACTCAGGAATTACTCCTGGCAGTGCTTGGGGAACCACATGGGATGCTGGGAATTGAACCCAGGTCATCTGCGTGAGGCAAATGCCCTACCCTCTGTTACTATCACTCTAGCCCCACAAGCTGAAATCTTAAAGTGTACTGAGAAAAAGAAAATCTATAGATTTTTATTACTTAGTTTTTGTTATTTGAAAGTGACAAGAACAAAACAGCTCCCAAACAAGTACTATTGGACAGAGTATTACTATTCGTCCCCCAAAGGTGCTACATCCTAGTTACCAGAACCTGTATATACTTTGTGTTATAACTGGGTTTCTTAAGACTTCCTCTCATGACCCTTTTTCATTTGAGACTTTTTTACATGATTCTGGATATACTAAATAGTTGCCCAGTCAAACATTTCCTAATAATCATGGTCACGGTCCTCCCATTGTTCATCGATTTGCTCCAGCGGGCCCAGTAACGTCTCCATCATGAGACTTGTTGTTACTGTGTCTGGCATATCGAATACGTCATGGGTAGCTTGCCAGGCTCTGCCGTGCAGGTGAGATACTCTCGGTAGCTTGCCGGGCTCTCTGAGAGGCGCGGAGCTCCTAATAATATTTCATAGAAATCATTAGAAAGTATTCCAGTTTCTTTGAGATTTTGGAAGACCGTGAGGAGTATAGGTAGAAAGTCTTTGAAGTTTCCAGTACACTACTTTCTCAAAGTCACTGGTCAACTCACCTGGATCTAGGCTTTTGTTCCTGGGAGATTGTTAATTACTGTTTCAGTTTTCTTAATTGTGATTTTTCTGTTCAAGTGTTCTCATTTTTTCTAATTCAATCTAGAAAAGGTGTATAGTTCAACAAATTTATGCATATCTTCTAGGTTTTTTCAGCTTCTTGGCTTAGAATCTCTAATTGTAACTTTTTATTATCTTTTATATTTCTGAGGTATCATTTGTGATTTCTCCCCTTTCATCTTCTATCTGATTTACTCCTATCTGATTTAGTTTCTTGTTTTATTTTTCTTCCCTTCATGAGTCTAACTAAGGACTTTTTTATTGTTTTGAAAAATAATTTCCTGATTTAATCCTTTAAAGTTTTTTTCCTAATTTCCATATCACTAATATTGCTTTAATTTAGAGAGTCCAAACTTGTTAATAAACTAGGATGCTGCCTACAATGTACATGCTCTTCATTACCATCTTTTATTGAACTGTCCTGGAGAACTTTTTCCAGTGTCAGAGATTAAAACCAAGTCTTGTGCAAGGCCACATCATTTGAAGCCACATTCCTGGATCCAGTTGGGAAGGTTTCAGCTTTTCAGGCCATACTTTCTCCCATCAGTGGAGTTCAGTGTCCAGTAATAGTGGAGAGAGGGAAGATGGGGGTGGATGGGCGGCTTTGGTCACTGCATGCAGCTGTGGGTGTCTGTGTGGATGTTTCTTTGCTCGATGATGGAACTCATGGGAGTTGTTGAGATGAGCAATTTTGCAAAAATTTATTCAAAATTCAGAAAAGTCCCTAGAGGTATTTCTCAGGGGTAAAAGAAAATGACTCATATATGTGAGACCCTGGGTTTAATCACTGAACTCTAACAGATGCTTCATTTTGAGATTTGTTTGAGAGAGGGCATGCCTGGTGGTGCTCAGGGGTTACTCCTGGCTCTGAACTCAGAGATCACTTCTGGTGAACTCTGGGAACAGTATGGGGTGCCAGAGAGCAAAGAACCCAGGAATCAAACCCGGGTCATCCTCGTACAAGGCAAACACCATACTGCTGTACAATTGCTCTTGCCCCTTCATTTTGAATTAATCAGACATTTTCCAATAATAACACAAGTTTACATGAGAGATGTAGTTTGTTTCTGGTTATGTTTTAAATATATTTCCATCTAACTTGGTCTATTCATTATATTTTGTGGCTGTTTCAGAACACTATTATAAAATAGCTTTAATAAGACTAGATTTCTTTGGAGTATTCTTACTGAAAATTCTAAGTGATCTGTCATCAAAGTAACTGGGAACAGAATATTTCTGGGAAGCAAAATATCTTAAGGGATTAATGATTTTTTTTTATCTCCTTGGACTTAATGAGTTCATAGTATTTTTATGGTGTTTAGTCAGTGGGCTCATTCCTGAGGAAAAATCTGCTGTGAAATAAGAATGACAGGCCTAAATGCTACATGAGCTTGTCATGTGGAGACTTTAAATGTCAACTATACAGTGTGTTGAAACTAAAGACCCCCCCAAATTTAGGATTTACACAGAGCCTTTAATATGAGAAAGTAACATATTATAGAATGCCATTCCTTCTGTATATCAAGCAACTAGTCATAGTATGTGGAACTTTCCTTTCGAGTTATACAAGATCTACTAGAATTTTCTTTTATCTTTTTGGAGGGGGGTCACCTTTGGCAATACTCAGGGGTTACTCCTTTCTCTGCTTAGGAATTATTCCTGGTGGCACTCGAGGGACCATATGGGATGCTGGGGATCACAACCATATCAATTGTATGCTAGGCAATCAGCCTTGCCCACTGTACAATTTCTCCAGACAAAGCTGAATTTTCAGCCATAGTATTTTAATTAATTCATGCTGTACACCATGTATAACTGCTTTAATAGCTATTATATTTTGTTTTTATATTATACAATAGTGTATAATACTATATAACATGTTGTCTACTGGGTATATATATATATATATATAGTGCGTATAAATAGTAAAAAATAGTTAGGTATATTTAGTATACTATACATAGTAAATATATATCTCTATTTGGTACATGTTAATATGCTCATAAAATATATAAGGAAAGAGTCTCTTAAGTAATATCTTAGTGTCCTCTGACCAGTATCCATTTGGGGTGGCATATCAATTAAATCTTGTTAGTGGATTTAACTTAGTCAAATATCTGCCTCCTCAATCTGCAAATACTTTTGTGTGTGTGCATATATAAGGGTATGTATATGCATATATATATATTCACACACACATACGTATGTATATGTATACACTCACAAACACACACACCTGGATTTGAGCCTGGTCATCCTGAGGACTTGTTCAGGGCTCTATATCCAGAAATTACTTCTGATAGTTCTCAGAGAACCATATGTGTTGCTGGCCCTTAACCCCTATATGATCTCTGCAGCCATTTTTATTTTTCAGAAGCAGAATTATGCACATAAAGTTAATATAGCTATGCAGTAATGAGAAAATTAATATGTGGTGCTTTAACAGAAGACAATAGTGATCATTGATAGCATTTGAAACATTGTAACTGGCATGTTTCAGATAAGCAATCAGGATTGAACCCAATAAAGTGAATTATGGAACTTATTACAAATAATTACCTTAAAAGTTGACATTTTAAAAGGCTCTCCGGCACGGCCATGGCTCCAGAAGCACAAGGACTTAATGCAGAACCTGGCAGCTTGCAGTAGTAAAGTGAATGGACTATGCGTTAATCCATGCCACCATGCCTGCCTGGAGGGAAAAGGATGTTGCTCCCTTCTGCCTTTTTCCCTCTGGACAGCAAGATGGCAGCCGCCTCAGAGGTTTTTGGAAAGCCAGATATGAGCTGGTTGTGACGGGGGCGACTGAAACCTCATGGGAATGGGGGGGGGGGGGCATTCCGGGCTCGTCCTTCACACCCTACCGAGGTCACGAGTAGCCCCCCATGAGCGGCTCTCTGGCACGGCCATGGCTCTAGAGCCATAGAAACCACTCTCATAATTATCTGACTCTCAGCAGAAATACTTCAAGACTTAATAAGTAAAATATCAGAAATCCAAAATTGCGCAGCCGCAATAGCGGCCACGCGTTATCATTTGATTCTTGTAACCAGCTATAGAATCAAATTATTTCAGAATGTCTTTTCAACAGGTCTGATTTGGGGGTGTAAACTCTACATTTAATAATAATGCATCTTTTGTCGAAAAAATGAATTTAATCAAAGTAGATAGAGTGTTAACTAGAATTCATCTTCCTCACAGGCATTGGGAGGGTTGTGAGGGAGGTATATTGGGTTTTTTCTTGGTGAAAAATAAGTACTGGTGAAGGGAAATGTGTGTGATGATTACATGACCGAGACTTAAACCTGAAAGCTTTGTAACTTTTCTCACTGTGATTCAATAAATTAATAAAATTAAAAAAAAATTAAAAAATAAAAATAGGCATTTAAGTTTTCTTAAAAAATAAATAAAAGCTAAGCATTCATAATTTTATTTAGAACAACTTTTTTTTTCTATAAAACATGACTTTTTTATTTGACTTCAGTAATAAATAGTGGCTGATTTCAAGCAATACAGTTCATTTCGTGAAAATAATTAAATGTATTTGAAAATCTTAATCTTATAAGAACAAAGCTGTTCATGTGATATCTCAGGATAAGACACATTTTATGTTTGGTGTTATTGTATGTGTTGAATATGTGAAAACATTTTTAAAATTTGTATTCTATCATTGTATGACTGAAACTCAAACATGAAAGCTTTGTAACTGTAGCTCACGGTGATTCGATAAAAAATAAGAAAAAACATTTTTCAAAATTTACTTTTATTTAATCGCTATGAATTTGGGCTGGAGCAATAGCACAGCAGGTAGGGCGTTTGCCTTGTAAGCGGCCAACATGGCCGACAACCCGAGTTCGATTCCTCAGCCCCTCTTGGAGAGCCCGGCAAGCTACAGAGAGTATCTCGCCCGCAGGGAAAAGCCTGGCAAACTACCCATGATGTATTCAATATGCCAAACACAGTAACAATTGTCACAATAGAGAAGTTACTGGGCCCACTCCAGCAAATTGATGAAAAAATGCGAGGACAGTGACAATGATTTTTATTGAATCACCATGAATTTGAAAATTACAAAGTTCTTTATGATTTAATTTCAGTCGGAAAATGTTCTGACACCAATCATTTCAGCAGAGACCACTTCCTTCCACCAGTGTTTCCAGTTTCCCTCCCTTCACCGAGTCTTCCTCTGTGGCAGGCACTTTCTGCCTCCTTTCAGCTTTAGGTCTCCTTTAGAGTGACTCCACCAATGTACCCTCCTCTGACCTCCCCATTACAACCCTCCCCTGTAAGCCTTTGTTATTCCCCTACTGGGAAAGTCTGCAACTGTACCTCATTATGTCTCACTAATAAAAAAAAAAGAAAAAAGAAAAAAAAGTCACACATAAAGATACCATTCTAAGAAAACACTCTGCTATATGTACATACTATATGTCCAACTTAGTTACTACAGTAATCTATGGTTTCATAGTTTTTAAATGATAATATAATGGGTGCCATTTGAAATTTTTCTCTGGGATAAATTTAAAGCGAATAGTTAATTTTTAAAAAAGTAGTGGGCTGGAGTGATTAAAGTGTGGAGGACATTTGCCTTGCACATGACTGACCCAGGTTCAATCCGCAGCATCCCATATGGTCCACTGAAAACTGCCAGGAGTAATCACTGAGTGCAGAGCCAGGAGAAATCCCTGAGAATCGTTGGATGTGACACCAAAAACTGCCCCTTCAACCCCCTGAACTTGCAGTGCTTAACTGAAGGTTCCATATAGTAAATAATTTGTAATTAAATTGGTATTAGGGCCACTCTTGGCTTGGTACTCAGGAGTCACTCTTGGGAGTGCATGGTGGGGGGCGGGGCATGCAGACCTCCTGCATGCAAACTGTGCATCTAGCTCTTTTAAGCTACATACATACCTCACTAGTCACACCATTTCTGTAGTGGCAGCCCTTAAATAGAAAGCATAGAATTTTCCCATCATCTTTGATACTTAGAGAATGATATTTAGTACTGTGAGAACTCTTGCAAGAAGCAAAACAGCACAAAGAAAAGTGACTGGGAAAAATTGGACCGATTTCTACATCTATTCCTAAAATCATATGTTGAGACAAATGTTCCTAAATAAAAATTGTTCTTTGGTACAAGAGGTACTGTGGACTAGATGTTTATTTATATTTAGTTTCTCTATAGCTAATATCTTGCATCATACATATGAAATCTATGCCAAGAGTGTGATTATTAATATACATGAGTGGGCTATGATCTTAGATCATGGTAGAATGTAAACTGGACTAAAGTTAAGATTTTTAAAAATGTAAAAAAATGGAATGATAATGAGTAGAACATTTAAAATTTTTTAGAGCTTTAAAATTAAACTGTATTTTTCCTGATGTATAGGTAAGGTAATTGTCACCAAATCACAATTCTTTATACACACAAACATAATTTAGGTGACAGGGTTATGGTAATACTCAAGTTTGTACTATTGATGCAAAAGATACTGCCGATTTATGTCATCCAAGTGCTCATGATGTTACCCCCAACAAATCCCATGTCTACTCAGGTCCAACATTCCAACCCTCCAACCCGTGCCCCCATCCTTTTCTTGAATTTACAATTATGGTTTCAGTGCAGACTGCCACTTAGCTCCACTCATGTGCTTGAGACCTGCTTATGTTCTTCTCAGCCTGTCTATTCTGTTTCCCCTTGCCTCTTTAACCTAGCATTCTAGACTTCAAGGCTTAGTATCAACTGATATTTTCATATCCTTTATTTCTTAAATACCACGGATGAGTGAGATCATCCTGTATTTGTCTTCTTGCCTCTACTTTATTTGACACCGCTTGGATACTCTTCCATTCTATTCAAATTGCATGGCTTTATGTTTTTCTAGGAGCTGCTTAGTATTCCATTGTGCATATGTACCACAAATTCCTTACCCATTCATCTGTTGCTGGACATATATGTTACTTCCATATCTTGGCTATTTCACTAAAAGGTGCAATGAACAGGATGTGAATTTATCTTTTCAAATTAATGATTTTGTGTTTGTAAGATAGATAACCTAGAAGTGGAATAGCTGGGTCAAAGGGGAGTTCCATTTCTGCTTTTCTTTTTTGAAATATTCATATTGTTTGCTGTAGACTCAGAGTCAGGTGACATTCCTACCAGCTATAATTTAGGGTTCCTTTTTCACCACCAATATTGTTGTTTTCAGTTTTTTTCTTCTTACCCCCCAACCCCTCCCCCTTTTTTTGGTGACAAATGCCATTGTCAGTAGTGTAAGGTGATTCCTCATTGTCATTTTGATTTGTTTTCCCTGATATTGAGGCCAAATTAAACAATTTTTAAAATTGTAGTACAGGTTAAGTACAGGTTCATCAAGGACCTGACATGGGAGCCACTGCTTCCTAGCTTAATAGTCAAATTTGCTTAAGTCTCGAGGATTCTCCTTTTGGCTAACCCTAGGTACAGTTCCAAATTCTTCTCATCTTGGCTTCCTGGGCAACCACTCTCCCTCAAGGAGAGTTATCAAGTGTGTGAAGCCTGCATGCCATTGTGGATGCCAAAAAGTATGAGAACTAGATTTTTCTTTTTTTTCACTTGGGCTAGAGAGGTAGTATAACAAATAAGGCACTTGTGTGTGCCTGTCCCAGCTTTGATCCCATATGGTCCACTAAGCATCACCAGGGTGATTTTTGAATGGAGAGCTAGTGATAAACCCCTGGACACTTCCAGGTGTGACCTCAAGACTCAGACTAATATATATATATTCCCTTTCTCACTATGCCCATAAAAATTAGGTGACTCGTTTAGTTGCTCAGCATAGATCAACCTGGATCAGTATAACAAATCAATTCACCTACAATTTTGTGATCTCCAGAAATTTGTGAATAATCTATCACTGACAAGTTATCATGGGCAAGCAATATTCCAATATGCACATTTGGACTAGAAGTTTCAGATGAGGAGAACTAAATTATGATAATTTTGGGACTAAAAATCACACTGCAGTACCTACCTAGTTATCAGATCATTTCAAAAACCAAAAGGTCTCTTTTAAGCATAATCTACAAACAGAAAAACTTTCTAGGCTTCCTGATTAAAAGGAATAATGCTGGGGTGATAGTACAGCAGATATGCGGTTGGTCTGGGTTCTATCCCTAACATCCCATATGGTTCCTAGAGCACCACCAGGATTAAATCCAGAGTACAGAGCCAGGAGAAACCCCTAAGCATCATTGCCATGGGTGACCAAAGAACCACAAAGAAAAAAAAAGAGAGAGAGAAGGGGAAGAATGCTAACATTTCTAGGTCCCTGATATTATACCAAATGAATCCATAATGCTTGGGTTTCCCTCCCCAGTTTTATTACCATGTAGATTATTAGCAATTCTCAGAATTCTTTCAAAAATTTATTTTTTAAAACAAAATTTAACTTTTGTTATTATCTTGACATGTTATTTTTATTATGCTAGTTATTCTTATATTGCTATTATTCTTATATCTCTTGGTATTTTAAAAGAGAGTTCTGTGATGGAAATACCAGAGATGGATTTACTTTCTCTGAAGAGTATAATAATTGAAATTGACAGTAAATACAATATACTTAAGAATAGAGTCAATTGTAGAGTGAATTATTTTACTACTTAAAATAATCTTATCCACTATACTTTTTTAAAAAAAATCATGGTTTAATTGAGGAATTCAATATAGATCACTTTAGGGAACAAACATGCTGCAATTAGTTAAAATTTTAAATTTTGCATGTTCACTGAAAAGACTTACCAGACTCAGTTCCACTTGAAAAGAAATTTATAAAAGAAATTGCAAGAATTTTTGAAAAATATTTGAGAATGAAGTGTCATGTATGGAGGCGTCATGTAGGGACATTTCCTAAAACATTCCGTAGAACCAAAGAGTAATCTTAGTTTCACAAATGGCATTCCTTAATGATTTACAAATCACAGTTTTTGAACCTGATGTGAATGTTCTTTGGGAAAGTGCTCGACAATGATCATTTGAATAGAACATATAATTGTACCTCATAATTTTAAAGGTGCAATCCTTATAGTCATCTCAGTGAGTATTTCTCCCAGCATTTTTTAAATTTAAAATATGTGGAAGAGTCCTATTTTTATTTATCATGGTGTTTAGATTTTCATGGACTTATGAAATGGTTACGCACAAATGGCTTTTGAAATAAAACCACTCTACTGAAAAAAACTGACTTAAATAAGCTTTGAGCAACTTTTAACAGTTATTTAGATCCCTTATATCTATAGCTATTGGTACTTGTTGGGTAGGGATAGGAAGGGGGCAGTACTTGCATCAGAGGAGAATAAAGTAAACTGGAAACTGATGAGGGTTTACTGAAACCATTCCTTATTTGAGTATTACAGATAACCTAATCAATGTTGTGATGATAGGTGGTTATATTTCTTTTTCTTTTTTTAATTTTTTTGGAGTCACTGTGAGATGCACAATTACAAAGCTGTTGATGATTGGGTTTCAGTCATATGATGTTCCAACACCTATCCCTCTACCAGGGTACATTTACCACTACCAAAGACCCCAGTCTCCTCCCACCACCTTCCCTCCATAAGTGGTTAATAGATTTCACTGATAGAATGATAGTTGTGTAACTTGCTTCTAAAAAGCTGATAGCACAGTGGTAGGGCGTTTGCTTTGCACACAGCCAATATGGCCGACCCGAGTTCGATTCCTCTGCCCCTCTAGGAGAGCCCGGCAAGCTACAGAGAGTATCTCGCCCGCACGGCAGAGCCTGGCAAGCTCCCCGTGACGTATTTGATATGCCAAACACAGTAACAGTAACAACTTTATCTTTACTTACTACAAATAAGTACCATAATGTACTATTAGAAAATAAATTTTTTGTTTGATTTTTTTTCCTAGAGTAACTAGTAACATATTGTTACTAATTTTTGACTTTTTGGAAAATAGATATATTTGGGCTTTTAAAAAAATTGGTTGTCTGGGACTGGAGCAATAGCACAGTGGGTAGGGTGTTTTCCTTGCATGTGGCCAACCCAGGTTTGATTCCCAGCATCTCATATGGTCCCTTGAGCACCGCCAGGAATAATTACTGAGTGCAGAGCCAGGAGTAACTCTTATGCATCACAGCATATGGCCCAAAAAGCAAAAAACAAAAAACAAAACAAAAACCCCAAAATTGTCAAAATAGTTTTTCAAACAACACATTTGAACTATGTCATTTTTTTATTTCCTGATTTGAAATAATCAAAATAAAGTATGAATTTGTGATGATCATGAGCCCATTCTTTTTCACATTTAAAGAAAATACTTAAATCAGTATTTCTCTTTCTCACTCCCCCTCTACTCCTACTCCCTCTGTAAAAAACCTGAAAATGAAGTTTTAGTTTCTCAGAAAGGAGGTTAGTGTCAGAGTTACTTAATAGGGTAGAATGCCTATTCTGCTTTCTAGTCAAAATTTGGGGTTTTGAAGTCCTAGATGTCGGTAGAATCTATATAAGATTGTAATACTGAGCAGAATCCATATAAGATTGTGATATTGCAGAGATTTCAAAGGAGTGGAAGGAATTTCCTCTTCATTGTCACGCTGCTAGCGTGTCTGACCAAATAATGCCCTCATTTGCAGTTAGAGAACTTAGTTTTTCACTCGTATCTCTTCTCACATGACATATTGAGCTGACAAATTATGCATTTGACCAGTAAACTTTGAAATTGTCTTCTGACCTAGAACAGTAATACCAAACATTACTTTCCAGTAGGAAAACCTTTGATATCTTTCCTTGGTAGAGCATGCTGTAACTTAACTATGTTGTAAATTTCTGTGTAATTGAGTTAATGAAGTGTGTAGTGACTTATTGGGAATTCTGATCCTAATAATTGAGGTGTTTTTAATTGACACCCATTCATGTGAGTGAAATATCTTTAGTTGGCTAGAGATCATGACTCTCATTAAGAAACAACTCTGATCAATGATAACAGCGTTCTCAGATTACCTGAAAATCTCACAAGATAAAGATGGTGAAAAACAAAAACTCAAGATAATTTATATGCTGTAGACTCAAGATACTAGTAAATTAAGTGAGTACCATAATGGAAGTTAAAGATGACCATCTCATATAAAATCAGTTACATGCTGTCTGTTCTTAACTGTAAATTTTAAATGCTTAGCTACTAAAGTCAGGGTGGATTTGCTTTAAATCAGATAAGATGCCCAATAAAAAGTTGATATTATAAGTATCAATGCTATAAAATGCACATAAAGATCCCTTACACAGTTGACATCTTTTCTCTATCTTTTCTTCTTTCTCATATGGTAACAACTACCTTATCTATGCAATATAAAAGCTTTGTTGATTTGTTTTATCTTGAAATTGTATGTTAGTTTTCCTAATGAAGAACATTTTAACCCCTCTAATGATAAGGTATTTATATAGAGCACATAGAATTTCTCTTACATATTTTCTTTTACTCATGCTTTTGCTTCAGGTCTGAGCTTGTAGAATATTGAGATTTGTGCTCAGAACATGTCGTCCTCAATCTAGAGAAAGCTCAGTTATGCAACATATATTGGCTATCTTTCATGAGATAATAAAAGATAACATGAAATCCCCAAACATACAGAGTATAACATCTTATTACTGTTTATAGATACTAAAGACAAAATAATTGGTGTTGCTATGTATACCCATGATCCATGAGTTTAATGAGTATGTGTAAAAGCAAAGAAAAAATGTAGATAAACCATTGTCATTTATATATTCATATACACATCATATATATATATATTCTGTGACACATAGACTCATAACTTTTTCTGTCTTTTACTCTGTATGATGAATTATTTCAGATTCTTCTGAATGAGTGATCTCATAGAGAAAGCTCCCCCAAATTATGATAAATTTAGAAATGTCTGAGAACTGAATAAGAAAGCAGGAAGCAGTAATGGGCTGTTTGGTTGGGGAATCTCTTGACTATACAGCAGTTTTTCTTCAGTTTTGTGCCTTGTAAATTTTAATCAAAGTTTATATTCTTTAGAAGTCTGGAATGTTATATTCTACTTTAGAGAGATGTGTGTATTAAATAACACGATGCACGTGAACTTTAGGAGGGTTCTTCACAGGTTTTTAAATGGGAATAATCCTCTAGTTAATCTGAGAGAAAGTCATCCTCCTGGACCCATATATGGGGAAGTCTGGAATCCCATGGTCTTGAGAATTATTAGTTGAAGAGTTCTATTGCTTGGCTGACTTTTCTAACAAATTTAATTATCTTTTAGCATGCTTTCTTTTCTCAGTAGAACAAACTGTTCAAAATTAAATTGTCAAAATTCTAGCTGACCATTGGCTGTGATTCAAGTGCTCAAAAAATTTCATGATCAACCAATGTGTCTTTTCCAGAACTCTGAAACTTACTTTTGGAAGCATTCTTCTATCTGACTCTAAGGGATTCTTTGTTTCATAAATGACTCTCACAGTCAAAGGAACATGAAATGTGTCCTTTAAAATAGGCTTATAACTATTTTAAAAAGTTACATTCAATTTTAAGAAATATCCCTTAAATAGCTGATAAATGATTATACTTTACAGTCACACATATCATTCATTTTCCATGGTGTAATTTAACCAGATATTGGATAATTTATATTCAGTTAAATATAGTCTCTACTACTCCCTTATTAAAAAAGGCTAAATTGAAGAAAAATGCCATTTTATGCCTCTCTTAAAGAGTATATACTCTGAGAGGTTTATTATTATTATCTTGGAATGGCAGAGGTTTTACCCATGATCTTACATGCACATGGTAAGACTTTGATGAGCTATACCCAGGTTTAATGTCCATATTTCCTGATCCTTGAACTAACTTAATTTTCATTAACTGAAAAATCTAACTTTTCCAAAAACCCTTATTTTCTTCTTGATCATTTTATAAATTCTGAAAATGTGTTTCACAGCAGCAATTGCTCATTGCTTGATCCTCACTCCCTTTTTCAATGCTTGTCTCATTTCCTGATACTTGAAATCCTTTCACTGTTTGCGCTGATCACCATTTCCCTCTAACTGTAGAAATTACATATGTTTCCATTAGTGTGGTTAAAATAAAAGTTTCTTCATTTGCCATACATATACAATTTCAATGTTATAATTACATATATATCAAATGCCTTGATCAATGACTACAGAAGGTGTAAGGATTGAGAGGGTGGGGGGTGGGGGGTGCGGAAGACAGCTCCAGAAGAGAGAACTAGAAGTATGAAAGTCAGTGATAAAAGTTTTCATTATTCTCTAACTGATGCTTCTGTCAGAGAAAGTTCTCAGAGAAATGATCTTTGGACGTTACATGAAAATATTAAGGGCAATATCAGAAAATCGTGCAATTTCTTCTCCTTTCCCCTCAGCAAACTCAGCAGCTCATTGAAACTGTCTGCCCAGGACTGTTTGTGTCTGCATCCAAAACAGAGGTTCCCAAACTAATCTGACCTACTACCTTTTGAAGAAAAATCAGGGTGCCCTTGAAAATTGACTTTCTTTAAGAAAGAAAAGAGCCTCCAAATTGTACCCTGAGGACACTATTGCTCCCTGGATATGTCCAAGCAAAAGGCAGTCTCACTTTGGGAAATGTGGTTCTGAGAACTTGAACAATATACTTGGTATTTTCTGAGCCTCAAATTTATCTAACATTAGTTTGGTACTAGTGGTTTCTGATGGGACTGAGGACATATAAATAAAAACAGAACTTTTTTTCTCATAGAAAATATAAATATTATATTATGACTAAAAAATTTGTATTGATTCAGTTGGTTATGGCCGTGGACATATACACAAGGTTATTTCAATGCACTGCTGAGTTGGCTGAGGGAAGGCGTGGGGGAGGGGTGGCGGGGAACTGGGGCTGGCAGAGTACAAAGTGTAGCTCACTTGCAAATTGGTTAAGCTTTGGGAGCTCTACAGGGCATTTTTATATTGTAAAGGTTGGGCTACTTTCCAGTAATCAAATATGAACATGCAGAACCTAGGTATTTGTCAGCTAAGAATAAAGCACTCTTGAAGTTCTTGGGGCTTGTTATTTGTTGATGATTGGCAAAGCTCTTCTTTAGGATTTTCTCCTAGGGTTTGACACTAGGGAGACTGAGATCCATACAGGGAGGACAGCAGAGCATCAGCAAGGTTAGCGAGGTTGCCAACATGGTGCTTGCCATCGTCTCTGGTCCTCATTTTACTCTAATAGTTCCTTGCCTCCCATTCCAGTGTTTGTATAAGAATTCAGGATTGAAATATTGACTGTTGGATGTCATTCCCTATCATTCTCCAGGGTCAAGTTCCACATCTTAGAAGTTGTTCCTGATCATATCTTGCTGCTCCATAGTGGAAAGTGGGTTTTCTTCTAGGTGAGCCTTTTTTAAAAAAATGTTTCATATATATGCACCGTAGCACTGCACTGTCCTCCCATTGTTCATCGATTTGCTCGAGCAGGCACCAGTAATGTCTCCATTGTGAGACTTGTTGTTACTGTGTTTGGCATATCAGATACGTCACGGGGAGCTTGTCAGGCTTTGCCATGCCAGCGAGATACTCTCGGTAGCTTGCTGGGCTCTCCAAGATGGGCAGAAGAATCAAACCTGTGACTTCCAGGCCAGCCGTGTGCAAGGCACGAAACCTATTCCCACCTGGGGTGGCCTAGTTCCGGTAACCTATTGCAGGGACCGGACACATTTTGGCCAAAAGCCATTGGGTTTCTAGATTTGTTTCTGAGTCTCTGGGATCATGGCCATTAAGCAGTTTGATTAGGAACCAGAGAGGCCATGCCTCCAATTATATAGCTGAGTCCGAGGTGGATTGTGGGTATGTCTCCCACATACCTAACCTTTGGCCATTTACTTTCTTGGTAAACTTTGCCCCAAGTTTTTGGGGCCTGGCCAAAGGCACAGCAGCAATTTGTGGGTATCTGGAAGTCTGAAGGTGCTATCAGGCTGCTGATGCACTTGCTCACAGGTACAGATTGACCTGCTGGAGGCACCATACCCCCAGAGGTAAACTTTCTGATTTCTTCTGCTAGAGGGCATCTCCAGATGAACATTTAGGAGGTAGAAAAGGAATCAAAATACAATTCCTGGAATCTTGTGAGCTGATCTAACTTGCCTTAGGGAAAGTCAAGCCCAATTACTATTACCTCCACTGACCCCCACTCCACAATTTCAAATTGGCTGCATTTTAGAAGACAAGTTTGCTATTTCAAAAGCAGGAAATCATGTAACTTGACCTAATTTTACAAGGTGAATGAATAATAAACTAGTTGTCCTGTGTCACTGAGACTCCATTGAAATCATCTTTATTTCTCTTGGCTACTAGGAAGGAAGAACAGATTTATCACACTAAATTTCTTGTATGATATGCGTAATTATGCACAATTCTTCTTTGAGTGGGCTCAGCCCCATTAGCCCTTAACCTTGGTGGAGGATAAAATGATATTTCTCCAAAAACATAACAATGACTTTCACAATCATCTATTGGTGATTAATCAGATTCAGAGACAGGAAAACAGTTTGATGAAGTAAACTGGTGATTTCTTGAGTGTTACTAAAGAAAATAAATTTTCACTCTCAGATCAAAGCACCATCAGTAGATTAGTATATAGTATGTATTTGCTTATAAAAGAATATAAAGTTGGTGGTATGTGGGACAGTTTGCAAGGCATAGATTGGTAGCAGATAGGGCTGAGGATTAAGCCCTGGAGACTTAACCCAAATTGGACAAGCACTAGGCAGCCCTACCTGGAAGTTCCCCTTCTGTCTTCTCAGCAATGGTCCATCTCCCTTCGGGTAAATGTGACCTCAGTAGAACAAAGCAGGGGACGGTTGAGTGAATAGGCCCCAGGAAATGGCACCAACATCCTATCTTACCTTTTTCTTATTTTGTGCAAGTGCATTCTTTACATTGTGTAAATATGTTTTAGAAATACTCCTAAGATGTTTTTTGCATCTGATAGTATATAAGGTTGACCCTGCTTGCAATAAATAAACTGTCCCTTCAAAGCATTCCCAAAGTGCTTGTCTTTCTTTCTTTCTTTCTTTCCTTCTTTCTTTCTTTCTTTCTTTCTTTCTTTCTTTCTTTCTTTCTTTCTTTCTTACTTTTATTTTAATGAATCATCGTGAGATACATTTACAGACTTACAGACTTTCAAGATTGTATTGCAGTCAATGTTCAAGTACCCATCCCTCCCCCAGTGCCCATTCTCCACCACGAGTGTTCCCAGAATCCCTCCCCCTGCCCCACCCTTCCCATCTTCTGCATATGTGGCAGGCACAATTCCTCTTACTCTGTGATTGTCTTTCTTGTGCCTCTGCATACTCACCCTCCTTCTAAAAAGCTGCTTGTCTCCTCCACAGATGTTTTGCAACAAAAGGAGTAGGAGAGCTGCCATGGCTGGCCTCTGGGTTAGCCTTGTGACTCCTGCATGTCAAGAGTGATAGTGTTAGTCAAGAATTACATTAAAATATGGTGGTGTTTGAATTTTGGTAATCTAGACCCAAGACTTTTTTCTAACACTCTAATTAGTCATGTCTTTTGTTCTCTTCCTTTTATTTCCCTTAAAATCTTTTCTGGGAGCTACAGGTACAGTACAGCATTTAGGGCATTTGCCTTGGACACAGCTAACAGGGTTTGATCTCCCTTGCCCCTGTGAGAGTCATCCCTCAGCATAGAGTCAAGAGTAAGCTCTGTGTACCACCTATGTGACTCCAACTTCCAACTTTCCAATCTGCTGTCACTTGCTTCTAATCTTAACTACGTAAAGATAAGAATCTGAGGGCCAGTATCTGCTATAATAGTCTATGACCATACCACCCTGAACATCCAGTATCTGCTGTAACAATAGTACAATATCTGCTGTAACAATAGCACAATATCTCTGTAACAATAGTACAAGTGTTAGGATATAGGTCTTACAGGTGATTGACTTCTGTTCAATCCCCCTGCTTTGCAAGGTCCCTGGGAATCGTTGGATATGTCGCTGAAAGCCCCTAAGCACTGCCACAGTGGATCAAGTGAGCTTTGGCACCACAGAACTGAGTGACTCTGCACCCTCAGGCATGAGCATTAAAACACCAGTCCAGTAGGCCAACAATTCCCAGAAAGGGTTCTTGTGCCTCATAAACATTGCTTGGTGGTCACACCCCCAACATAATACAGGGTAGGCAAGACAGCTGAATGGGCTGGAGTCCATGTTTTGCATTCAGGAGGCCCTGATTAGTCCGGACCCCACTTAAGTCTCTGAGCACCCACAGGAGTGACACCAGAGCAGAGTAGGGAGTAACTCTGAGCACCACCAAGTAAGGCCCAGAAATTCCCCCCACTCCCCACACCCAAAGAATAAAACTGAAGATTTACAGGACAGAATTTAGAGAGCAACATCCTCTGTATTGGAGAAATTCTAGGAGAGGAAGGAAATGGGAATAATTGGTGGAAGAAATAATAGCTGAGTGTCTAAAGGGCAAATAATTTAGAAATATAATTGCCTTTAATTACCGAAAAGGACAAATATTTGAAGCACTTAATTTTTTTTCTATATAAAATGTTTATTGGGGTTTTTATTTGCGGGGGGGCTGGAGGAAGGAAGGTTGTTTTGATGGTTTTTGAAAAAATTTAACCTTAAGCTTATTTATCAGATTATCCATTTCCAGGGACTGAGGTAATTCCTGATATATAAAATATTAAGCAAAATCAGGATGGTTGGAGCAAATTGAGATCCATTATTACCCCTAGATCCAGAATGGATCATTTCAACAATGTCAGCCCTTCTGTTTAATATATTATTTAACCAACTGGCTCAACTTCTCAGGGCTTCTCAAAAGGAAAAGTTACCTAATTCCAGTCACAGGTTTATCAACTTCCTGATAGTTCTTAAGATTGAATATGGACATAATTGCAACCATTCTTTGTAGTCTCAATTCTTACTAGAAGCATGTACAATGATATTCTATTATTATAGAAAGAATAAAAGAACCTTAAGTGTTATTGATTTCATACATCAAAATCAAATTTTCATTATAAAATAACATTTAAATATCAATCTTTCATATCCATCGAAATGTTAAAACTGGAAATTAGCACTAAATCTATCTCTGGATTTCTTGAGTCTGGAAATTATGTGGATAATCAAAAGATTTTATTATCAAGTCAAATTCTAGACACTTAGAAAAATGTACTTTAGAATTATAAGAATCACATAGATACATAAAGTAGCTATTTAATTTATAGTTCGGTGTTCCCATTACAGAAAAAAACCACCAATATCTAGTGTTAAAATTTTATTAGCAAATACTAACACTTGGTTTTTGCTTTGGTGCCATATCAGACTGTGCTCAGGGCTTATTTCCAGCTCTGTACTCAGGAACCACTTCAAGTGGTGCTCAGAGGACGACCATACGGGGCATTGGGGATTGAACCAAGGTCAGCTGCATGCAAGGTTAGTACCTTACCTTATGTCCTAACTCTTTGGCCTCCAACTAGTAAGGCTTCTTTCATAGGCAGAATTTTCCCTTAGAGGCTCCATCTACTGGGCCTTGGAGCACATCTAAAATATCCCATCTTTACATCGAAAATGTCTCATCTCTTTTTAAATTCAAGCTTTGAATATCCCAAATAATTTTCCAACTCTCAATTTTAACTTTCATATTATTCATATTATACTAATATGAATTCATATTATAAATTCTTTTCCACTTTCTATATCAGTATTGGGACATGTTCCAGTTTGTGCATTTTACTTTTAGAACATGTTCTTTATTTTAAGTTTACTCTGATAGTTTTGAAAAGTTTTTTCTCACATATCCTAAATTTTACATTTTTTTTAAGATTGCTCACTTTTTAAAAAAAGTTCTTAGATGTTCTTACATGTTATATGTCCTGCTTTTAATTATCTTATGATAGTTATTAAAAATAAAGAGTGCAAATAATAAAGAGGCTAAAAAAGATCACAGGTAGCTCACAATGTAGAGTTGAGATACTTCAGTCCTTGAGTTTTATCCAGCATTGCTTTTTTTCTTCAGCCATTTATTAGCAGTCTATACATATCTGGTATTTCTATAATTAGTAAAAATGCATATGCCTACTTCTTAGATGAAAATATAGCTTCCAAAGAAAGTGAAATTAAAATTCGTAATGAGGGAAAATGCATATCTTTCTAAAGACAGTGATATTTAAAAAGATTTTTCATGTCCAAATGAAAATTCCTATTCACTGTATATGTAGTTACTTCATCTTTTCTTCTCTAAATCCAGAGCTTGACCTGTACAAATTGATAATGTAGCACTTTTTTTTGAGTACGCATGGTTTTATTTTTTTCACAGTTATAGAGTTGTTTATGATTGGATTTCAATTGCAACACCCTTCCCTTCACCAGGGTGTATTTCCCATCACCAATGTCCAGTTTCCCTCCTGCTGTCCCTCCTGCCTCTATGGCAGATGCTTTTCTTCTCTGTCTCTCTTTCTATCTCTTCTTTTAGGTATTTGGTTTGCAACACACATACTGAAAGGTTATGTATATTCCTTTGCCTACTTTTAACATTCAGTTCTTGTGGGGAGTGATCATTTCTAACTATCATGGTCATATTGATCCCTTCTCTATCCTAACTGCCCTTTCCCCTCCTCTCGACCCCTCCCCCCAATACATGCGTGCGCGCGTGCGCACGCATACACACACACACACACACACACACACACACACACACACACACACACACACACTCCTCTCTCTCTCGTGGCAAGCTTCCAACATTTGACCAGTCCTCCTGGCTCCTGTTATTCCTGGCCTTAGATATTAGTTCATAATACAAATTTTTTATGTTCCACATATGAGTGCAATCATTCTATATCTGCCCCTCTCCTTCTGACTTTCATTCAGCATGATACATCCCAGGTACATTCACGTATAAGAAAATTTTATGACTTCATTTTACTACTCATTTTCTTAACCTATTCAGTTTACAGTAAAAATTGATTATGGAAGGACAAAAATATTTACATAACTGTTTCCTGACTTTCCTTAGGTTCTCTAAAATAAACAATTTTCCCCTAATCGGACCTCTACAATTTTCTAATGGTTTGCTTCATCACACAGGTTTTCTAATTTTGTGATAGTGAATCAGAAGGCAGGCTAAGAATACCAGAGACAGATGGGTAGTAAGAGTTGCAAGATGAGGCTGGAGTAATAGCACAGCAGTAGGGCAGTTGCCTTGCACACAGTTGAACTGGGTTCGTTTCCCAGCATCCCCTAGAGTCCCCCAAGCACCGCCAGGAGTAATTACTCAATGCAGATCCAGGAGTAACCCCTGAGCATTGCTGGGTGTGACCAAAAAAAGAAAAAAAATGTTGCAAGATACAGGGAAGAAAGTTCCTAGGAGTACGGGGGAGGAGAATAGAACACCAAAAATAGGAGAAAAGAGGGACTATCAAAGCACATTTGGATAGAGCAGCATGTTTGAAGGAAAGGAGATTTGATACTAGAGCATTTGTGGTTAGTGGAAGAGAAGAATAGCAGGGGAAATATTACAAGATACTGCTGTAGAGTGTTGTCTACAATATGGCACTCAATAAATGCTACTAAATAATGGAAGTTACAAAGATATTTTCACAGACTCTATTCTTTCGACTTTGATTTCACTCCAGGAACTGAACCAGTTATGTCAAGGCTCATGAAAATTGCACACACATTCTAAATTCCATGCTTAATATGTTTATGTGTGTTTTCTTTCTTTCTTTTCCTTCCTTCCTTCCTTCCTTTCTTTCTTTCTTTCTTTCTTTCTTTCTTTCTTTCTTTCTTTTAAAAAATTTTATTGAATCGCCGTGAAATAGTTACAAGCTTTCATGTTTGGGTTATAATCACCCAATGATCAAACACCTATCCCTCCACTAGTGCACATTCCGCACCACCAATGTCCCCAGTATACCCCCCCTCCCTTTCCCCTTTCCCACCCTTGTTTATGTGTATTTTCAGCTAGAGAGATACTGGTCAATTCTGTACCCAGCCAGAATTCCATAAGCAATTCAATGCATGAGAGCACTGGGCCCTGTGAATTGGAAATCCCTATCTTACAAATGTTACCTAAGGTGTGTGAACTGGGCCCAAATCCTGAAACTAGAGCAAGCCTAGTTAGGTAGCTGGAGAAATTTCTAACAGCGTGTTCTACTTTTTGCTGATGAGTAGACTTCTTATCTCTCAGTGAAGAAATATTTTCATGTTTTTCTTCGGATAACACAAAATTGAAGTGCCCCCCAAGATTATTTTTCCCCCTATTTTAATTGAAGCACCATGGTTTATTGTTTATAGTTTATAGTATTAATAAATGATCATCTCACACATATATTCTTCCAACACCACCCCACCACCAGACTGCCTGCCCCATCCACCAGTATTCCAGGCACCCTATTCATCACTTACCTCTTAATCACTTAATCAATTGTGTGTTATCCGAAGAAAAACATGAAAATATCACTTACCTCTATCCCCAGGAGAAGCTCAGTTCTGTAGTTGTATTGAATTTTGCCACTCTTGCCCTCTAACTCTGTTTCTTTATATCCCACATATAAGAGATCATTCTGTATCTGCCCCTTTTCTTCTGACTCTTTTTGCATGATAATTTTTATTTTCGGGGTCACACCCAGCAATATACAGGGGTTACTCCTGGCTCTTCATTCAGGAATTATTCCTGGCAGTGCTCAGGGGACCATATGGAATGCAGGAAATCGAACCCGGGTCAGCTGCATGCAAGGCAAATGCCCTACCCATTGTACTGTCACTCTAGCCCACATGATAATATTTTAAGAAAGAGTATTGTGTATCTTAGCTCTAGAGATCATTCTCTCTCCATTTTCCCCTTTTCTTTCCTTTTTTATTCTTTTAAAGCCTTCTGAAATTGAGAATTAAAACAAAGGTTTATATTAGAACACATGTCAAACATGCTATATGTTAAATATGCATTAGATATTTTAAGCTTTTATCCCATTTTCAATCATGTATAAATTAGCATAACAATAATAATGTGATGTTCATGAAATGATTTAAGGGCTTTATCTGAAAGTAAGGAGAAAATTAGCAACTTGGTCTTCTGCTTTAAAAAGCCTAAGAAAAAATTTACTTACAAAACTTGAGAGGACATTAAAAGAATCTTGACAGGTCTGACCTCACCTATCATTACTATTCAAATTAGAGATTTTAGCTGACCCTGAAAGTTGCAATGAGAGGGAAAGGATTATGGGTCCCTTTTCTGATTTTTGCCTCATAATTTTATGCTAAATTAAGAATTAAATGGTGTTTACACAAGAAACACAGTGTAGTTGCTGAACTGTGTTCCTAAATTTTCTTCTAAAATTCATATTTAAATTCCCAAGCTCTAAAGAATTAAGAAATGCAGTTTTCTATATTTCTATATTTTTTGGTACAGAGAGAAATCATTATATGTATGTTATTTTTTAATGAAATTATTGGAAAGTATGAAAAATGTTAGATAAAAATATCTATGGAAAGTTGACATTTTGGAGAGAATAAAGAAAAACTGTGAAAGGGACTCTTTATGCTTGGTATTTTATGTTTTCAGATGCAATGTTAGGTGAGGAAAATATAAGAATTTTCTGTTTCTCTACTTGGGTTTACAAATTACAATGAAAATATGTAAACATCAGGGATTTTGAAAGAATGAATAAAAGACTTAGTAGAGTATTTACTAAACTACTTCAGAAATAACTAGTCACAAAAATTTTTCCAACAAAGGAACATGAAACTGAAAATATTTGGCATTCATTCAGTTGTTAAGTTAGTCTCTCAATGTCTATTATGCTCCTATTGAAAGTTAGTCCTAGTTAAATCACTGTTAACATGTAAGAGGAAACCAAGGTACCAAAGTTAGATATATTGTTTAATTATACATGTAATTTAAAAACTGTTTTTAATTCATCAATTAGCTTGAATATGTTTTAATCAAGGTGTCATCGGTTCAATATCAGTGGTTGAAAATCCAATTTTACACAGCTAGTGAGTTGATTAGATGTTGCCTTAAAAAAGTATTATGACTTTTGAAAAGTAACATTTGATTAAGTAAAGCAGAAAAAATAAATATTTTATGTTCATGAGTTAAAAGGATTTGTATTGCTAAAATGTCCACATTATAACATAGTGCAATGCTTATCAAAAATTTGATGGCAATTTTACACAGAAATAGAATAAATTGATTCTGAAACTTATTCAGAATCACAAAAGAGACCAAATAGGCAAAGTAATATTAAAAAAGGACAAAAAATGGAGGGCCAGAGAGACAATAGGGGAGGTAAGATTGTTATTTTGCACGCTGTTTACTTCAGTTAGATCCCTAGCACCACCATTGGTCAATTCCAAGCACAGAGCCAGGAGTAGCCTTTTGAGTACTCCAAGTATAGCCCCTAAAACAAAACAAAAAGAACAAAACCGGAAACATCACTGATTCTTATTTCAGTCTGTTATAAATTGTAATGACCAATATAAGGTATTGACATAAGAATAGATATGTAGATCAGTAGAACAGAAGATGCTATAAATAAAACCAATATACATGGAAAATTAAGACAAAGGACTCAAGAATGTTCTGTTTAGTGAAATAAGCAGCACTGTGTAGCAATTCAAAGAGAAATTTATTAAAGAAATAACATACAATCTTAGGATCTTGTTCTGGGGAGACAGTCTTCAATTTTGCTGAGTGTGATTTCTACATTTCAAGAGGTTTGTTTACATCTTGTATAAGATTTTTGTGTTAGATAGGCTGCATTCAAAGAAACAGAAAAAATTTCTGTAACAGATAAGGAGATATTTGGTTATATCTTCTTGATGATAACGGGTAGGAGAGCACATAGTATATCTAAAGAAACCCAAGGTGCTGCAGAGATGGTTTAATAGACCTAGTCCGTGCTTTAGTTCCTGACACCACTGCAAAGACAAATACTGGGGCACAGAGCTGGGAGTAGCCTCTGACACCTCCAGATAGGACTCTGTTTTTTATGTTCCTCAAAAAGTTTATTATTTTTGGATGGTAAATGATTTAGATGTGATCAGAGGTAAGATTCAAGGCTATTATATATATTTTTAATTCTAGAGACCATCACTATAACTATATTGATTCAGCTATTCCTGGTCATATATGGTCTTCACAGTTCTTAATCCCCCCAACATTTATAAGATATGCGTCTCCTGCACTCTTCCCTTTCTGCATACCCTCCACCGCCTCCCCCCACCCCCCCAGCATTTGTAAGATAGCGCTAAGGGAGTATAGGTTCTGGTAAGTTGCTCTTTGGGAGGTTGTCACAGAGAATCTTAAGAGCTAATTGACTTATTTAGTTGAATTCTGGCCTGTAACCTTGAGAGAACTGCTTTTTCCTCATTAGTTGTTTTCAAGTGATATATTTAAAATAAGCGAAGTTTTCAAAAATAAGAAAAGTCACAAGGAATCTCATTTGACAGTATTCTCTGGAAAATTGATATTCTGACTAAGTAAATTTTTAGAACCATTTAATTTTTAATGAAGTCAATTTTTCTTCTGACCTCGTACAGCACTAACTAGTATATTCTGATTATGTATGCATCCTGCCGATTTCAGAACCAGAAAGAAAACCTTGAATTTTTCTTCTCAAAGGTATTATTTCTTCTGTACTTTATATACTTATTTTTTAAAAATTTTTACATATTCAGTCCTTGGCATGTCTTTCTGGCTTTCTCTTTATATTGCCTCATTCCCAGAGTTAGATCATAGTACTTATTCAGCAAATTGTTAATGGTTTTTAGATGTGGGATTTGCATAAAAAACGTTAAAAAAAATGACCACAGGATGATAGTGAAGAGACACACAGTGCATTTTCTTTTCCATGATAGACACTTTGCTCTTCTATTTTTGGCATTGTAGTAATCTGTGATGATAAATAGAGTAATTATGCTAAAACTGCCACTCCTTGGAAATACCCCCTGTTTAACCTCATGTATTGCATTCTACAAAATATCTCATAACGGCCCTCTAGGTACTATCTACAATGTTTTTTCTGGCTTCTGAGCATCACTGTAGGAGACTGCTATAACTAACAACAAAATAGGATTCAAAATGGGGCTCTGAACACATGGAAAAACCTCAGTGTGTTGGAGAGTATGGTACTTGTCATGCATGCAGCTGTTACAGGTTCAATTACCAGCACCACATATAGTTCTTTCAGTCCTTTGAGCAGTTGAGAAGTGATCCCTGAGAATAGCTAGGTGTGTCCCCCCCAAAACAAGAAAGAAACACAGTTTAGCTCAAAGATATAGGTTGAATATGTTCAAGAGTTCTATCATCAAATTAAAAACTCTTTATTACATGAAGTGTGATTCATTAGATTTCTGAATTCATTAGGAAACAAAAAAAAACTTCTCTGTGAAGTTTCCTATGGAAGCTATGATAATAGGGTAAACAGAAATTTGTATGAGATTAGCTCCAAGGATCACCTAAATGAGGTAACAGTGGTATATATAAAGATACTAATTGGGCCTCCTGCTTGAAACATAGTATTCAAATTAATTTTCTTCATAATCTCCCAGGCCTTAAGTCAGAAATAGATCCATAGTATAATGATAAAGTAACATTCTTTTGAAATTTTTGCATAAAGCATAAGCTATTTTGGGCACAATGTTGCTTGAAATATGAGACACAAATTCAACCACACCGCTATACTTCACCCTGGTCCCCCCACCCCCCAAGTGGCTTTGTCTATCTGCAGGGTATCATATGATCGCTTCTCTTTGGCAAACCTTTGAGCACTTTCATCAGGTTACTCTGCCTCCCAGAATGACTTCCTTACCTTTTGAAAACCCTCATCTTAGGTTTTTGCATGGCTAATTCTTTCATATAATGGCCTCCAAGGAAGTGCTCAGGAGGCCCTAGAGCCCCTCCAAGGGCTTCTTGGCCAAGTGGACTGGTGGTTCAAATAGGAGGGTCTGAAAAAGCAGTGTTTATTGAGCATTGCAGTGCAGAGGATTACCCAGGCCACCCCAGTTATACACATGAACCCTCTGGGACCACACTGAACAGTGCTCAGGGAGACCATGTGGTACTAGGGATCAACCTAGGGTGATACCACATGCAAGGTAAGGATGTGCCATAGCCTCTGTATTATTGTTCAGGCCCCATAATTCTTCTTTTATTTGCATATAAACAGGTCAGAATTTTTAATGAAAATATTAGCTTCATAAAAAATTTAGATTCAATTGACATAAATTTTTCAGTTGAAAATTTGATTTATCCCATCTAATTCATGAATTTTCCAAAACATAAATTTTAACTCTCTCACCAAGTTAATATTAACAGATCCACAAGGAGAGACTTACATAAGATGCATATTAACAATAATAGAGCTTTCCTCTAAATTATTTATTTTTGATTCTAACATTATTTTAGGGTACCAAAAAATTTTTTTCCCATTTTATCAGTACCATGCTCTAACCAAGTGAGTCAGGATTTTTTTCCCATTTTATTTTATTTTATTTATTTATTTTTTAAATTTATTTATTTATTTATTGAATCACTGTGGGAAAGGTTACAAAGCTTTCAGGTTTATGTCTCAGTCATGCAAATATCAAACACATTTCCCTTTACCAATACTTATTTTTTACCATGAAGAACCCCAATAAAACCCCACCCCCCACCCCTCCCCGTCCCTGTGAGGCAGATGAATTCTAGTTAACACTCTATCTGCTTTGATTAGATTCATTGTTTCAATAAAAGATTCACCACTATTATTTAGAGTTTACCCCCCCCCCAAATCAGACATGCTGAAAAAGCACTGTGAAGTGATTTGCTTTCTACAGCTGGGTTCAAGAATTAAATGTTGGTTTTGGATTTCTGCTATTTTACCTATTGACCCTGGAAGTATTTCTACTGAAAGTCAGATAGTTAAAAAATTGGTTTCTGTGTTCTGGAGTCGTGGCCGTGCTGGAGAGCCGCTCGCGGGGGGACTGGTGGTGGAGAGCCGCTCGCGGGGGGACTGGTGGCCTCGGTAGGGCGTGAAGGGCGGAGCGAAACGCCCCCCTTCCCATGAGGTTTTAGTCGCCCCCACACTCCCGGCTCATACCTGCTGTCCACAAGGCTCCCATGTGGCCGCCATCTTTCTTTCCAGAGAGGAGAGGGCGAATGGGGCAACACCCTTTCCCCTCCGGCAGACTTGATGGCCTGGATCAACGCATAGTCCATTCACTTTTCTGCTCCAAGCTGCTGGGTTCTGCATTAAGTCCTTGTGCTTCTGGGGCCATGGCCGTGCTGGAGAGCCGCTCGCGGGGGGCGACTGGTATCCTCGGTAGGGCGTGAAGGACGGACCGGAACGCCCCCCTTCCCATGAGGTTTTAGTCGCCCCCACACCCCCGGCTCATACCTGCTGTCCACAAGGCTCCCATGTGGCCGCCATCTTTCTTTCCAGAGGGAGGAGGGCGGAAGGGAGCAACACCATTTCCCCTCCGGGCAGACATGATGGCCTGGATTAACGCATAGTCCTTTCACTTTTCTGCTCCAAGCTGCTGGGTTCTGCATTAAGTCCTTGTGCTTCTGGGGCCATGGCCGTGCTGGAGAGCCGCTCGCGGGGGGGGCGACTGGTGTCCTCGGTAGGGCGTGAAGGACGGACCGGAACGCCCCCCTTCCCATGAGGTTTTAGTCGCCCCCACACCCCCGGCTCATACCTGCTGTCCACAAGGCTCCCATGTGGCCGCCATCTTTCTTTCCAGAGAGGAGAGGGCGAATGGGGCAACACCCTTTCCCCTCCGGCAGACTTGATGGCCTGGATCAATACATAGTCCGTTCACTTTTCTGCTCCAAGCTGCTGGGTTCTGCATTAAGTCCTTGTGCTTCTGGGGCCGTGGCTGTGCTGGAGAGCCGCTCGTGGGGGGCGACTGGTGACCTCGGTAGGGCGTGAAGGACGGACTGGAACGCCCCCCTTCCCATGAGGTTTTAGTCGCCCCCACACCCCCGGCTCATACCTGCTGTCCACAAGGCTCCCATGTGGCCGCCATCTTTCTTTCCAGAGGGAGGAGGGCGGAAGGGAGCAACACCCTTTCCCCTCCGGGCAGACATGATGGCCTGGATTAATGCATAGTCCTTTCACTTTTCTGCTCCAAGCTGCCGGGTTCTGCATTAAGTCCTTGTGCTTCTGGGGCTGTGGCTGTGCTGGAGAGCCGCTCGTGGGGGGCGACTGGTGACCTCGGTAGGGCGTGAAGGACGGACCGGAACGCCCCCTTTCCCATGAGGTTTTAGTCGCCCCCACACCCCCGGCTCATACCTGCTGTCCACAAGGCTCCCATGTGGCCGCCATCTTTCTTTCCAGAGAGGCGAGGGCGAATGGGGCAACACCCTTTCCCCTCCAGCAGACTTGATGGCCTGGATTAACGCATAGTCCTTTCACTTTTCTGCTCCAAGCTGCTGGGTTCTGCATTAAGTCCTTGTGCTTCTGGCACTGTGGCCGTGCTGGGGAGCCGCTCGTGGGGGGCAACTGTTGACCTCGGTAGGGCGTGAAGGATGGACCGGAACGCCCCCCTTCTCGTGAGGTTTTAGTCGCCCCCACACCCCCGGCTCATACCTGCTGTCCACAAGGCTCCCATGCGGCCGCCATCCTTCTTTCCAGAGAAGTGAGGGCGAATGGGGCAACACCCTTTTCCCCTCTGGGCAGAAATGATGGCCTGGGTTAACGCATCGTCCGTTCACTTTTCTGCTCTAAGCTGCTGGGCTCTGCATTAAGTTCTTGTGTTTCTGGGGCTGTGGCCGTGCTCCAAACTTAACTCTGATTTTCAGGGAGAAAGATTGGGTGGTTTACTTCTCATTGATCACTTTGTATATAGAGAGATGTCGCGTGGCCGCGTAAGCGGCCGCGCGGTTTTGAGAAAAAGTCCTCGTTCCCGCATACTCGAGCTGTGTTTGTAGAGGCTTCTGGTCACCGGGGTTCCATCTGGGAGAGGCGGGATGCGGCACCTACTCCATCTGGAACTTGCCGGTTATCTCGGCTCTTTTTGGAACCTGTTTTTTCTTTTTTTTTTTCCTCCGGGATCCCGCACCCTCCATGTGTTCCTTCTCTTATGCTGAACGCTTCAAAGATGGCGCTGGGGGGCGGGCTGTGGGCGTGACTTCCGGAAACAGAGGTTACCTGGGAGGTGTAGTCCGGCAGATTTGAGAAAAAGTCCTCGTTCCCGCATACTCGAGCTGTGTTTGTAGAGGCTTCTGGTCACCGGGGTTCCATCTGGGGGAGGCGGGATGCGGCACCTACTCCATCTGGAACTTGCCGGTTATCTCGGCTCTTTTTGGAACCTGTTTTTTCTTTTTTTTTTTCCTCCGGGATCCCGCACCCTCCATGTGTTCCTTCTCTTATGCTGAACGCTTCAAAGATGGCGCTGGGGGGCGGGCTGTGGGCGTGACTTCCGGAAACAGAGGTTACCTGGGAGGTGTAGTCCGGCAGATTTGAGAAAAAGTCCTCGTTCCCGCATACTCGAGCTGTGTTTGTAGAGGCTTCTGGTCACCGGGGTTCCATCTGGGGGAGGCGGGATGCGGCACCTACTCCATCTGGAACTTGCCGGTTATCTCGGCTCTTTTTGGAACCTGTTTTTTCTTTTTTTTTTTCCTCCGGGATCCCGCACCCTCCATGTGTTCCTTCTCTTATGCTGAACGCTTCCTTTTTTCCCATTTTAAACACTGTGGTTTACAAAGTTGTTCATGATGATTTGTTATAGACATTCGATATTCAAAGACCAACCCCACCACCACTGTCACCTTCCTCCACATCGTGTCCATTTTTCCAACCAACTTTCAACCCTGTCCCCATAGCAGGCCCACTATGTATATATGTATATATAACATATGTACATATATATACACACATAAATATTTATCTATATCTAGATATAGATATTTATATATATTTATATATACACACATATATATTTAATATATCTCTATATATTAACTGGCCAGAACAATAGCACAGGGGGTAGGCAGTTTGCCTTGCATGTGACAAACCCGGTCATCCCAGGTTCGATTCCTGCACCCCTCTCAGAGAGCCTGGCAAGCTACTTAGAGTATCTCGCCTGCATGGCAAAGCCTGGCAAGCTCCCCGTGATTTATTCGATATGCCAAATGCAGTAACAACAAGTCTCACAATGGAGATGTTACTGGGCCCACTCGAGCAAATCGATGAACAATGGGAGGACAGTGCTACAGTGCTATATTGCTTATTCCCTCTAAATGGCTAATGAAGTTATCAACTATTTCCATAAAAGAAAATATGTGCAAATTATTATATTTTGCCCTTTGGACATTATGTACCTGTCTACAATGTTTTCCTAAGTTATTGCTAGTTAACCCTTTTGTGTTACTGTTTTTGTTAGTCAAGACTGGTTGGTTTCTATGTTATAATCTCATCTGTACTGGTGTGCTTCTAGTAGGATGTCAGTGTTTTAGAGTTGGGAGATGTTGTTCAGAAAAATCCAGAATATTTATTTATTTATTTTTTTACTGAACTACTTTCCTTTTTTTTCTTAATTTTTTTAATTAGTGAAACACCATGAGGTACAGTTATAGATTTGCAAATTTTTGTGCTTGGGTTTCGATTATACAATGATCAAATACCCATCCCTCCACTAGTGCCCATTTTCCACCACCATGGATCCCAGTATCCCTCCCACACCCATCCCCCCCATCCCACCCTGCCTCTGTGGCAGGGCATTTCCTTTTGTTCTCTCTCTCCTTTTGGGTGTTGTGGTCTGCAAAAGAGGCATTGAGTGGCAATCATGTTCAGTCCATAGTCTACTTTCAACATGCATCTCCCCTCCTGGGAGGATCCTCCAAACACCCTTTATTTGGTGCTCCCTTCTCTATCTGAGCTGCCCTTTCCCCTAGAATGCCCAGCTAGTCCAGAATATTTAACTAGGAATTCTGACTGGAGGCATGGTTGAGGCTTTGGTGCATGTGTACATCTGCCAGGTAGAGTGGGAACTTGGTCTCCTCCCTCCCTCCTGAGATTGCCCTGGAGGTCTCTGTTGGGACCAGATCTTTAAGAAATTTTTGTGGCTAGTTGATCTCTGTCTAGATTTATTTATGAACCTCTGGAACAAGTCTGGTATATGAGCTTACATGGTGGCAGGGTGGAACATTGGGTATGGCTGTCAGGTCTTCTGCAAGTACAGGGAGGCTGCCCATCTTGACTCTGAGAAGAGCCACACAATTCTTTATCTTAAAATGTAAAAACAAATAAATGCCTTTCATGAAACCATTCAAGTTAGGTTAATTGTGTCTAATCCTTATCATCAAACTACCTTACATTATTGACATTCTTATCTCATTGCTTCCTCAATGGCCTCTCTGTTACCTGAAAATAAGGACAAAGTTCTTTAGCAACTATTTCTTTATGCATTCAGACCTAGATTATGCTTAAAGACTTTTAGGGACCAAAAAGGTATGTATTATGGCAGGCATAAGGCAAAAGTTTATGCTCAAGGTATTTCTGAATTAGTATCTACAGTTTTATTTGATATAAAGCTGTTAAGTATTTCTTGCATGGAAATATTTTCTACTGGAACTTGAAATTTTAGAGGTTATATAGAGTTTTTAGTAATTTTTTGAGGGACAGAGGTCAGAGAAAAGTTAACAAAACATATATAAGAAATTAGGAATATTCTTCAATGTATTTCTACAATGCCTTTTGCCTTCTAGTTGGTCGATTCTCGAATACTTTATAACCATAATCTCCCACAATCTCATGATACTACTCAGCAGATTCTTGCTTTCAGAGGGCTTTATAAACTGCTAATTAACCTCCACTCTCCTCAATGCAGAAAAAAACTGAGGTCAGGGATGAATAATGGGCCCAGATCCAAGGAGACAGGTCTTAATTTAGTCTGAAGCACCAGACCCTGGTGTCTTCTTAGTGTTAGTGGTTAGAGGTATTGTGTGTTACTGCTTTGTGATAAAAACAAGACTGTGGCATCATTGAGTTAATTAGACAAGAGTATAATTAGAAATGAAAGCTCTTCAGTTTCCTAACTGCTAATGGTAGAAATGAAGTACAATAAATGTACTCCAAGCTTTGATGAGCTTTGCTCTTGAATAATTAGCAGATTTTAATGGCCTTCCATAATGTGTCAGCTATTCGATTGATCCACCTAATTAAGGATCATGAAAGTAAAAGGGTCTCCTCTTCACTTTAATGATTGAACTTTCCCCTTAAATCATTTGAACTGCTCAAATGGTTGCTATCTAAAATGACAAAGTAGTGATGTTATATGTGATACTCTGTATACCTGAGTGCAAATATATTCATATGATACACGTTTATTGCATATTTTTATTCCAACTTTGTTTGGGCCCTGGTAGTGATAAAAAAGAATGATTGAGAAAGGACAATGATTTCAAACAGTATATACACCATCAACTGTCTGAAAAGAGGACATTAATTATTTATGGCTGTTGATCTAAAAGCTCATTTGATTTATCACAGTCATTTCTTCTGTGCTTATTCCTGCATGAAGTTATGAAAAACATTGACATTCAAATTGGCAATAGTTGGGAGACTATCTCTTCTGAATTGGTATTTCCAAAGTAATTTGTGCTGCATTAAGAGTTCAGATCATTGGTCCAGAGAGGCAATACAGTGGATAGAGTGTTAGTGTTGGACACAGTTGGCCTGCTTCTATCCCCTGCACAACTGAGCCTTCCAAGAGTGATTCTCCCAGGACAGAGCTAGTAGTAAACCTGGAGCACAAAGTAAGTGGGTGTGGCACAAACTAAACTTCCTCTCCCCCTGTGTCCACCCCTCCCCCCCCGAAAGGCTAGATCTTTTCACTTTTGGCCTGGATAAAATGGCATATAGAAATACTAAACAAAATACATATGAGAACTGTAAATGAACAATGTTTGAAAGTCAGGATCTTTCTTTTGGCAAAGTGAACTCATAGGTGAAGCAGACTGGCCTAGAGAAATGGTGCAGAGTTGTTCGTGCAATTATCTCTGGGCTTGCAAGCTTGCTCACAGAACTTGTAACATATACCAGAAGTTCTATTATTACTTCTATTTTGTGAAGTTGAGGTTCACAGTATGAGGAATAGTCAAAAGGTTGTGACCATTTGAAGTTGCTAGGCAACTGAGCATGAATAACTGTGTTCATACTGCAAATCTTGTCCTTTTGTCCATCTTCCTGTACATCCTCCCATCTGTGTTCCTGTTTATTCTGTATATCCATTATATTTCTTAATATATCATCTCCTTTCTTCTGTCTGATGCTCATTTATATTAATTGCTGTCACTGTGAAGCCACATTAAAATGCACTATAGGGAATGATAAAAATGACAGGAAGAGCACAATATTAAATATTCTAGGACATGATACCTATGGATTGATTTAAATTTTATAAAAGAAGCATTAAATAAGTTTGGTTAATTAATCCACTGGTGATTATTATTAATTTTTGTAAAGTAAGTATAATTTGGTAGAAAGCAAATAATTTATTCACATGGGAGGTTTTAGTTCTTGAGTAACCTTCAAAGAGAATTTTCCTATATAGTTGCAAATAGCCCATTTGTTAAAGACCAGAGAAATTGTTGGCCTAGTTACTCGGACATCTTTGATTTGTCTTATGATAATCAAAACTTTGTTAGTAAATGATCTTTTCTGTTAAGAAAAATATATAAATGAAGTCTCAGACTACTGTGACTCAGTGGTGGAGATGTTTGGTAATAGGTTTTTAAAAAATTTCCTAACATCTGATAAATCAGTTAGGGAATATAAGTCTTCCTCTTTTAAAATGGAATATTGTCGGTTTACAGAGAACATGGACTTTAATATAATAATCAGTGTAATGAATCCCCAAATCCTGGAAGAAAAAACTTGGTAAACCATGATAATATGATGGCATTTATCATCTTCTCAGAAGTAAGAAAAAATCAATTTGGAATGTAGGTTATCTTAATAATTTGTATCCTACTGTGGTCAAGCTGTACAATTTTACAGAATCTGTTTATCAAGGGAAAAATGTACTGTATTCAGTAATAACACTAGACTATATGCTTCCATTTTATAAACTTAGAGTTCTTTCAGGATCATATATAACAACATTTGTACTATATGAATTATGGCTAATGTGGAGCCAGTGATTTCATAATAAAATTTATACCTTAAATAAAAATTCCCTTTTACTCCTTCTTCCTTCTTAAAATTACCTCCATAGCCCCCCACTGTGAGCTTTGTGAACATAGTATTATAAAATATTTATTGAACCTATGATCTCTATGGAAACTAGATTCTAAATCATTACTAATGATTTCATTTTTTTCAGATGTAGGAACTTAAACAATAGGTAAGTTTTGAAAAATCACAGTTTCCAAATGTACTGAATAGCTGTGCAGAACAAAGGTTCTGTGTAGAAGTAGCTGTTCCCAGGACTGTGGTGTGCTAGCTCTTCCAGCTACTGCAGTGTTGATCCTATCTCTAGGCTGAAGTAGAGCTCTGTACGAACACATCCTTCAGCCTCTCATCCACAGGGTGCAGAAAGTGTCTAAATTGAGGTTTCTCTTCCTACTCTGTATCTTTTCCCCTACCTTCACCCTTTCATGTCAAAGGAGTTGATCCAGATGTGTTGCCCTCCTTTTCTCCTGAATCTTCTCCCTCTCAGTGAGAAGCAGTCCAGGTCTTGAAGAGCTGGGATAATGCTTCTGCCCTTTCTGTATTTGGGGATTTGGATTTCTGACACCTACGCTCGTATGCAGGAAAAAACTGAGGTCAGGTAAAGTAATTCTTTGTCTTGCCTTTTCAATCTTGCCTCTAGGAGGCCTGGAGAGGGTGATTGTTTTAAGTGTACCTTCTAGCTGTGAAATGATAGAGCAATTCTTCTTGGTCTTCATAGCCATTCTTTTTTGAGAAAAGAATTTGATAAAAGATGAACTTACACAATATTGCTGAGCTCCTTACTCCATCTCTTTGATTAATATCCACATCCTTTTTTAGTTATTTGTTTTCACAGAGCCAGTAAATAGATATGTGGTGGACTCTGTTGGATTTCACCTTGATTGTTACTCCATTAAAAGTGAAAACAACTAGAATCATGCGTTTCCACACTTAATGGAATCCTTTGGACTTATATGTTCTCTTTCTAGGAAAATATTACCATTTTTCTGAGTTATAAGACTATGTAGGAGATAGTCTTCTTCAGTTAATTCTTAAGGAAGACTGTTGAGAAATGTCACCTGGCAGACCTTTGAAATGGAGTGCCAGCATTCCTGTGGTATTAATACTATTTGGTTTCTTGCTCACTAATGTATCTGTCAACTTTAGTGAAGAGATTCATTCAGAATACCTAGTGTTTTACACACACATACACACACAGAGCTTACATTGTATACACTTGGACCACTTCCTAATAGAAAACTTTGGATAACAAATAACATTAAGGTTATTTTAACTATCTATAAAAGTAAGAGTGAATTTGTCAAAGATTGAACTGAAAGAAATGATACCTGAAAAAATCCTATATAAACCTGTTATGACTCACTTGGATGGCTCTGGCCAATCACCTGGCCTGGGTAGTAACACAACAGCACCCCCACCACACACAGCTAGTGCCCTGACATGATATGATAATCGTGCCATCACATTAGGGTTCCTGATGTGATGAATCCTGCTGTATGCACACTATGTTCTATAATTTTAATTTTAAGGCTTTGGTGCCTAATCATTTAGTGCCTAATTCTTTGACTTAGCACCATGTTTACTTACATAACATGTTATTGCTGGCAGACAAGATTCTTCTAAGACATACGATTCTTAAAAGCCTCTCAGCACAACAACAATGGGAGGCATAGATCTAGCAGTCAGATGTCTGGAACTGTGTTAGCAGCATACTCTTCTAGAGTGTGCTGGGACAAAGGAGACTGTCATACTTGTTACTACTCATAAATCCATGAATATATCAGTTACTGATAATTCAGTGAAAAATGGTTCAGCAGGTCAGATATATATGTGTGTGCATATATATATATATACATATATATGTGTATATATATATATGCTCTTCTGTACTGATTTATTTGTGTAATATTATTCAGATTACTCCACACCTTTTATGTAGTGTTGCTGTGATAAATGTAGATGCTAAATAGTCTCGATAATGAAGTAACTTATCCAATTCTACAAGTGGCTGAGTATCTGGTAACTATGTGATATAGAATATATTGAGAAAGTCAATGATAATAACAAAACTCAATTTTTAGTATTATACAAGGAAACATAACTATCCATTAGTAATGATAATAAAGGATACATGTTAAGGAAAATTATGAAAGGTCTTCTTTAACAGTTATTAGAGGGGAAAAATTGATTTTGCTGCAGACAGGTTTTTGGCAAAGAGTTTTGATGACCACCTACATAACACTCTGCCCAGGAATAGGATCATGAAAGGGCAATAACAAAGAAAACTAGTTTAGCTAGAATAAAAAATACTTATGGGAGGTATAGTGGAAAATTGACTTTGAAAGACTAGTTGCATCAATACCATCAAAGACCTTGGATTGTAGGCATTTTAAGTTTTTGAAATTAGTATTTAGGAAGATTAACCTGTAGGTAGTATATAAATAATTTTGACTTGGTAAAATATGGTATGAGCTTAACAAGTTCAATGAAGATATTAACTTGTTACACACCTTAGATAAAATTGATGACATACTGAAAAGTGATATAAAATTCAATTTGAATTAAAGGATTGAGTGACAACTACTTATTTGACTTAATAAGTAAAATATATTACTATAGCTAAGCATGAAATTATAGCCATGGCTTTATCAGAGGTAATGCACCAAACTATATTTATTTAAATTAATATTTAATATTTAAAGCATATTACTATACTTTAATGGTTGTCTTCATTTCATACTTTTTCTCCTTTAATTTGAGGTTTTGTGTACCTCTATAAATAAGTAGACCAACAAGTTTATTTGAAACCCTGTACTGTCCTAATATAAATAGATTTATTGCAGCTTGATACTTTGATTTTGCCATTTTACTTTTTTATAAGTCTAATAATTTCCCATAGAGATTTGTTATACTCAGGAACAAACACAAGTATTAAGATCAATGTACTCCTGTTTGTAGTTAGGGAAGGCTAATGCTATTATGACAAGTAATATAAATCTGTTACAGAGTAGAAAAGCACATACTGAAACCAAATGCTAGGAGAAATATATCACTAGTTAGAAAAAGAAATTACACTGGGCAAAATTGCATATGTTGTCGATCTGAGTTCACAGAATACAAATTTTTCTCATGTCGTCATTTCACATAATAACTTTTATCAGAAATCAACAAAGCAAATTAAAATTTTGGAAGGCATTTCTTAAGCAAATTACACTAATGAATCCTTATTATTATTATTATTATTTTTAAATGAATGGAAGCTAAGAAAACCAGCACTGATATTATTTGTAAATGAATGGAAGCTAAGAAAACCAGCACTGATTCTTAAAGTGTGATCCTCTGCATCATGATGCTTATTTAAGACGAGGATTTCAGTTCTCTGAATGAAACTCTGTGGAGTCCCAGAAAAGCATATTTTTGTTTGCTTGTTTGTTTGTTTTTGATTTCCAGTGTTTGTGTATGTGTGTGCTTATGTGGGAAAATTTCGACTTTGGCCTTGAATATGAGTGCAATAGTTTGTTTCTTAAACTTCCTTGAACATGTATTAAGATTTCAACAGAGCATGAATCAGATTTATCAAAAGCTAACAAATTCCTAAAATACAGATACTATTTTTTTTCTTTTTGGGTTACTCCTGGCGGTGCTCAGGGGACCATATGGGATGCTGGGAATTGAACCCTGGTTGGCTGTGTGCAAGGCAAACACCTTACCCGCTGTATTATTGCTCCAGTTCCAGATACTATTTTTGACTCTATGCTTTGGATCACTAAACTAGCTTTGTTTTGTGAAGAGCTTGCCTTGTATACTTCCCCAAGTAAACACAGAATATTTTAAAATCTGAAATTTCCAACTTTGAGTAATATCCAAGACTTGTAAGACAAAGATATGAGAAAAATAAGTTGATTGTATCCTTGAAACATTTTGTTTTCATTTCAAAAATTATGTGTAAATTCTGAAAAATTAAAGTTACATCTAATGTTTTAAATTTTACCATGACAATAAGAGTGACTGATGCATAGTCGGCCACACATATGTCATTAACCATACTGATTTAAAACAGACAAATAAGGAAGACACTGAAATAGAAATATAGAAAGATTTTCCTTTTTGTATAGTTTCTCATTAGAGAACGCTGCCCTACTTTCCTAACCTGAGTACCTTTATTCAACATAGCTGCATCTTTGCATGTAACCCAAAGAGAAAGGAGTCTGAGCTAGATTCCCTGCTGTCTATGATGGAAAATTATCGGCTTTCCAGAGGAGTTGAAGGCATTGAATTCCTCCCTCTGGAAACTATATTATAGCTGTCTGATGTTACCTTTAACTTGTACCTGGCTGAGAAAGAATAAGAGGATTTCATTCCACTTATTTTACAGATAAGGGGCATGTGGGCACAAGAAAGGCTGGCATTTTCAGTTACAATTAGAGGAAACATTTAGCTTTGCTTATTTATTCAGGTCACGTTGATTCTTCACAAATCTAAAGTACACATTGCTTCTAATGATTACATTATTTTACTATTATAATCATGCTTAAATTTGCAATAAAATTTAGATTTGACCTGCTTAGAGATTACAAATGCAAAAACACTTTTCTATTCTTTTTGGTAAGGGAATATGATTAACCAATCACACACCATGGTTAAAATGAGCACAGAGCCTAGTCACTTTCTATATTGATTTGAGTCCATCAGGAATTTGCATGTGTGATAATTTTGTTTTCTTGGATACAATACAAACTAGCATGTTAGTCGTCTAAAATAATTGCTGAAATTCTGCAATTGCTGAAATTCTGGTGAACAATAAACTTCTTCAGAATATTATCAGACACAGTATTATGAAACAGTATTTCTTCTCTTGAATTAAACATTTGTTAGATGTGTTGTCTCTTATCATGTCACATCGCTATTGGTATTCTTTGAAGCATTTTACAGTTTTCTTGGAATAACGCAGTGTTAATTTTTTTACCCTGAGAATTATGGGAGTTATTATAAATTTTGTGGGCTGGAGCAATAGCACAGCGGTAGGGCGTTTACCTTGCACGTGGCTAGCCCAGCCGAGCCAGGATCAATTCCTCCACCCCTCTCCGAGATCCCGGCAAGCTACCGAGAGTATCTCGCCCGCACGGCAGAGCCTGGCAAGCTCCCCGTGTCGTATTTGTATGCCGAACACAGTAACAACAAAGTCTCAATGGAGATGTTACTGGGCCTGCTTGAGCAAATAGATGAACAATGGGAGGACAGTGACAGTGATTATAAATTTTGTAGGGTATTAATTGTAAAACCCTTTGTAGATTGCTCACATCTTTTATATTAATTACAAAGGTTTCAATGTATGTGCCCTGACAGAAGAATATACTCTTTCTGCTATAGTTTAAATCAACATTGTAGCCTTTATTATCTAAAATATGTATTATGTCAATCATAAACTAAGCCTCTACAAGCAAGATATGTGTTAAAAATCGATAAACAATACAATGAAAATAATTGAAATAATAGATTGAGTTTCAAGTCAGTCACAACCACTAGGAAAATACTTTTGCTTTTGGCATTTTACAGTTGTCAAAGTAATTTTCGTTAGATTATCTCATTTGATCACCTTCAGACTAAAAAGGTCAGTGAAATTGACTATAAAAAGCCAAGTCTTGGGATGGTGAAGGATACTGATGGATAAAACTAGTTAGGAGCTGAGGGCTTGCAAGTTGACCTCGGCTATAATTTATTAGTTGCATAACCTTGCAGAAAGTTATTTAAATATTTACCCTTTTAGAGTTGCTATTTCTAGGATTGGTGAGATGGCTCAGTGAACTGACGTGTATGTTTAGGATGCAGGAGGAGCCTGAGGTTCAATTTCTCACACTGCATATTTCTCTGAGCACTACTGGTATGACTCTAAGACAAAAGCAAAATAAAATAGACAAACACACAGTTGTCAATTCCTCATAGATAAGACTGAAGTTTAAAGTAGTGAGGACTGAATGACATGTTCCATATATATTTGTAAATGAACTGAAAATCAAAGTGAAGAAAAGGGTAAATGTTGACTCACATGACCCAACTGTAGAAAGAAAAGTGTTGAGTTGCTTTGATTTAACACTAGAATTATAGGTCACTTAGATGTCAAAACTCTGACAGACTGTCTTTATATCTGGGCTTTTTTTTTTCTCTCTTTTCTTTCTATGTGTTTCTATGAAGTGATTGTTACCTTTGTTTGCATCTCGAAAGCTCACTTTTCTAGGCTTGCTGTTAGAAAAGAAATAGACCCCTGTCCCTTACACACACACACACACACACACACACAAACAAACACACACACACATCCAGACTAGAAATAAGTGGAGTATTCCAGCTGTTTTGACTCTTTGCCAGGTTCTGAACCATAGTTTATGTGTGTCTGTGTGCTTGTATAGGGGCAGAAATTATTGAATTCAGCAGAGCTTAACAATTATACTAGTCTCTCAGGTTCCAGAGTTGAGAAACTGGTCCTCCCATTACAAACACACAGTTAAAAAGGCATTTTTCAAAAGTGAGGTTGGGAAAGGTTGACTTAAAGTTGAAACTAAATAATCAACAGTTAGTAGGTGAAGGGTTATTTCCAAGGCTGGGACAAAATTAGGACTTTCTATGTTAGTTACATTTTCATTATCGTCAGTGAACTGTGTCCATTCTGAAATTTATCTTGTATTCTTTCTATCATAACCTTCTCACCCCCCAAAAAAAGTGACTGCCAACAAAGGCAGAATGACTAAATAGACTATCTTCTAATTTCTATTTGTTCACTCTTTGTTAAGAATCATTTACTTAGGTCTGTTTACGTGCAAATATCTCAGACTTCAAAATTACTTTTCCCAATATTATAGTTGATGATATCACTCATTTACTTTTCTGTATTTTGGGTCACATTGACTTATTTCTGGCTCTGAGTGCAGGGATCACTCTTCGCAGTGCTCAGGGAACCATATATGGTACCAGAGACAGGACTAATATTGACTGCACACCAGGCAAGTACTTTTTACACTGTCTTATACTATATACACGATACCAAAGCTACTCAAAAGTGTTAGGTTTCACTAGTTCTCATTAAAAATTTTGTTGCAAAAAGAATTTTATCATATTGATGAATCTTGGACAAAGGATATGTGTCTGAATTGTAAAGGTCAAGGGTGGCCTTTGTTTGTCTAAGACATACGCTCTACTTCCTCCCTACTACACCAGTATTTATCACCTCACCTTTTGGCCTTCCTTCCTGTCTCAGGCTTTTTCCCTCTGTAGCCTCAAAGGGTCATTAACTTGTTTTCTAAAAGGTAAGCATGCACTGACGCAAAAAATACTTTGTAGGACTTAAAGTTGCTTGACACATAAACAAGTCATACAGACATATGAGCATAATATAATCGGCCAAATTTAAGCATAAAGTGGTAAGAGTTCTGAAGTCCCTGGCGTCATACTGAACATGGAAGCAAAAGTAAATCATTCCTTTCTCTGCAGATGGCTGCATTCTCCACGGGGGTCAATTCAGTATCTCAGGAACTATAGTGAGTTTGCTGCTAGAAGTCCATCCTAAAGGAGATTATAACTTAGAAAAAGACAGTGATACAAAGATAAAGCTAGAAAGCAGTAAAAGATGAGGAATATAGCAAAGATACTGAGAGAAAACGGCTGGGACAATAGTACAGCAGGTAGGGCATTTGCCTTGCATGCAACTGACTCAGGTTTAATCCCTGGCACCCCCTATGGTCCCTGAGCCTGCAAGGAGTTATGCCCGAGCACAGAGCCATGAGTAAGTCCTGAACACCACAGAAGTGTAGCTCATACACACACATACATACACACATGCGCACACACACACACAAACCCTATGTGAGCAGCAGGAGAAATAGTACAGTGGACAGGTTACTTGCCTTGAACATTGCCAATTATGATCTCTGGCACCACATATGTTCCCCAGAGAATGACCCTTGCCCATAATCATGTGGTGCTCACCCACCCCCTATCTCCCCCAAAGAAACTATGAGATATGGTGAAAACTGGGAATATTATTACAGTATGGAGGCAGATATTTTTGTGTTTTATAATCCAAAAAGTGAATATTAAACTTTCTATAGTATTTGGAATTATTGCCTAAATTTACAGGAAGTATTTTTCTTAATTTCACTTTTCTATATTTTACCACCATTGTTTTTTCCCCCCTCATTGAGATTAATAATTTAATGTGGTGACCAATCTCCAGAAAGGAGATATCTATTGACATGGAGACAAGCTGAAGTAAGCCACAGATGCAAAACTGTAGACTTGTAGACTCTCAGATGCTTCTGATAACAAGTGTATCTTGTAGAACCTGAAAAATCGCTGGTCAAAGCCTATTCTAAATTTTCATTACTTTTAATTGAAGATAAGATTGTACAACGGCCTTTAACATATTGGCTTCTATATCTGACCTTGGATAGAAATAGGGCCTGGAAGAGGATCAGCAAGATAATTGGTTAGATCTGACCCCAAACTCTATCATATGTCCTTTTAAACAAAATACCCACCAGGCTAGATCTAGAATCAGTCCTGAGAAGTCATGGCTTGAGGACCCAGAGGGCAGATACTCAAGACGTCTTCCCAGGAACTTTGTCATATCTGAGGTCCTTGACCAGCTCCTTTAACTACAATATTTGATGAAGCCCTATGAATATCTTTGTTTATCAGAGTTGCATCTTAACTGTTTTTTTTTTAATTTTTATTAGCGAAACACCATGAGGTACAGTTGTAGACTTAATAATTTTTGTGCTTGGGTTTCAGTTATACAATGATCAAGTACCCATCCCTCCACCAGTGCCCATTCTCCACCACCACTAATTCCAGTATCTCTCCCACCCCCCACCTTCCCATCCTACACTGCCTCTGTGGCAGGGCATTCCCTTTTGTTCTCTCTCTCTCCTTTTGGGTGCTGTGGTTTGCAAAAGAGGAATTGAGTGGCAGTCATGTTTGGTCTATAGTTTATTTTCAGCATGCATCTACCATCCTGGGCGGATCTTCCCAACACCCTTTATTTGGTGCTCCCTTCTCTATCTGAGTTTATTTCTAGTTTAGTCGGGCTCGATTCCTGTGTCCCTCTCAGAGAGCCCGGCAAGCTACTGGCAAGTTATGGAGAGTGTCTCACCTGCATGGCATAGCCTGGCAAGCTACCCCTGATGTATTCGATATGTGAAACATAGTTACAATAAGTCTCACAATGGAGATGCAACTGGCCCTGCTTGAGCAAATCTATGAACAGCAGGAAGACAGTGCTGCAGTGCTACTATGTTTTATGAAGGTAGCATAGAAGCTGTTTTTTTTATTTTTTTCAATTTCAGGAAATATGATTGTTTGGAAAGGATTGAAATAATTCAAATAATTTTTGATTTATGTAATGGTGAATGTAGTTGGAAGTTTGTGAGTGTTGAGGAATCAAGGCATAGACACTTTTTAAAAAAATTATTAGTGAAACATCGTGGAGAACAGTTGTAGACTTACAAACTTTCGTGCTTGGGTTTCAGTTATACAGTGATCGAGTACCCATCCCCCCATCAGTACCCATTCTCCTCCACCACCAATGATCCCAGTAACCCACCCACTCCTCCCAACTCATCCCCTCTTCCCTCCTCCCCCCCCCCCCCATTCGCCTCTGTGGCAGGACATTCCTTTTGCTCTCTCTTTCCTTTAGGGAGTTTTGGTTTGCAATAGAGGTATTGCGTGGCCATCATGTTCGGTCTTAGTCTACTTTCAGCACGCATCTCCCATCCTGGGCATGCTGATCCCTTTATTTGGTGTTTCCTTCTCTATCTAAGCTGCCTTTTCCCCAAGCATGCGCTGTCAGCTTCCAAGCCATGGAGCAAACCTCCTGGTACTTACCTTTTTTTTATGTAGGAGTACTACTATTTATTCAGCCACTGATTTTCTGATTGAATTGGGCATGAACTCCACCTTACTTTTTTTTCTCATAATTTTATTTATTTTTTTCTTCTTATATTTATTTATTGAATCACTATGGGAAAAGTTACAAAGCTTTCAGGTTTAAGTCTCAGTCATACAATGATCAAACACCATTCCCTTCACCAGTACTCATTTTTCACCACCAAGAACCCAAATATACCCCCTCTCCCACTCCTCCCAATGCCTGTGAGGCAGATGATTTCTACTTAACTCTTCTCTACATTGATTACATTCATTATTTTGACAAAAGATGCACCATTATTGTTTAGAATTGCTGAAAAGGCATTGTGAAATACTTTGTTTTCCATAGCTGGTATGAGAATCATATAATGTCTTTTGTGGCTTTTAGGCAGCGTGATTTTTGATTTCTGCAAAGAGCCAGATAATTAAGAGATTGGTTTCTGTGTGTGTGGTGTTATGGCCGTGCCAGAGAGCCACTCATGGGGGGCAACTTGTGAGCTCGGTAGGGCATGAAAGACGAGTTGGTACAGCCCCTTTTGCCATGAGGCTGCAGTTGCCCCATCACCGCCCGCTCATACCTGGCTTTCCTATAAGTTCTGAGGCAGCGGCCACCTTGCTGCTGGGGAGGGTGGGGAGAAAGGTGGAAGGGAGAAACACCTTTTCCCTCCTGGGGAGGCATGGCGCCATTCACTTTTCTGCTACAATCTGCCGGGCTCTGGACTAAGTCCTTTTGCCTCTGGAGCCATGGCTGTGCTGGAGAGCCGCTTGTGGGTGGCAACTCATGACCTCGGTAGGGCATGAAGGACCAGCCGGTCCTGAAACTTAACTATTCTTGGGTGTTAGTCTCCCATTCTGTTACTCTATATTCCCCAGATATGTGCAATCTTTCTATGTCTGTCCCTCTCTTTCTGACTCATTTCAGTTAGCACGATACTTTCCATATAGAAGCATTTGTATGCAAATTTCATGACTTCATCTTTTCTAACAGCTGCATAGTATTCCATTGTGTAAATGTACCAAAGTTTCTTTAACCAGTCATCTGTTCTAGGACACTCAGGTTTTTTCCAGATATTGGCTATTGTAAACAGTGCAGCAATGAACATGCAAGTGCAGATGTCATTTTGACTATACTTTTTTGCCCCTCCGGGATATATTCCCAGGAGTGATATTGCTGGGTCAAATGGGAGCTCAATTTCTAATTTTTTTTTCTTGAGGATTGTCCATACTGTTTTCCAAAAGGGCTGAACCGGTCGGCATTCCCACCAGCAATGAAGGAGAGTCTCTTTCTCCCCACATCCATGCCAACACTGGTTGCTTTTGTTCTTTTGGATGTGGGCCAATCTCTGTGGTGTGAGATGATATCGCTTTGTTGTTTTGATCTGCATGTCTCTAATGTTTAGTGATGTAGAACATTTTCTTATGTGCCTTTTAGCTATTAGGATTTTCATAGACTCTTTTTTTAAACACACTTATGATCAAGTTTAAAAGAGAAAAGTAAATAAATAGTCGCGCGGCCGCAGGCCGCGTGCTCCCGGGAGCTTGTTGTGATAATCTCTGGATCCTGGCCTTTGTTGGGGTTACACGGCAGTTGGAGGGTGTAACTGTCTAGCTACTGACAGGTCCAGTCCCAAACCGTGCAGGCTTGGAGAACTCAGCCCCGGGTCCCACACACCTGGGTTCCTCTGCCAGTTCTGTTATGTCTGAGGCTTATCCAAGTGTGTGGAGAGTGGCCCCAGTAAGGCCTTGGTTGGGGCCTGCAGGTCTTCAGCTGTTGGGCCCTGGCGAGGATAGTCAGACACAGGGTAGGAGACTCTGCCTTGTGCTCTCCCGGGAGCTTGTTGTGATAATCTCTGGATCCTGGCCTTTGTTGGGGTTACACGGCAGTTGGAGGGTGTAACTGTCTAGCTACTGACAGGTCCAGTCCCAAACCGTGCATGGGCACTGGTGGAGGGATGGGTACTTGATCATTGTATAACTGAAACCCAAGCACAAAAATTATTAAGTCTACAACTGTACCTCATGGTGTTTTGCTAATAAAAATTAAAAAAAAAAACAGTTAAGATGCAACTCTGATAAACAAAGATATTCATAGGGCTTCATCAAATATTGTAGTTAAAGGAGCTGGTCAAGGACCTCAGATATGCCAAATCCAGTAATAAATGGATCTCATTTCCCTAACCCTGAATATGCAGAGTCGAGAAGGATATGGAAGAAGAGGCTGATAAAACACCAAGGCAGACATAGGCTACCAATACGCAGAAAAACAAAAATGATTGTCTGTACTTTTAATGCTCGTACCCTGGCATCTGCTGCATCCATTGAAGACCTTATGGTACAAGCACGAAAGATCAAGTACGACATCATTGGTCTGACCGAAACGAGAAGACATCAATTCCATCATGCTGTTTTCGACACTGGAGAAGAACTGTTCCTTGGAACATGTGATAAAAGAGGCGTTGGTGGTGTCGGTATCCTTGTCAACACAAACTTAGTCATGAGCATTGATTCATTTGAATGCCTAACAACCCGAATCGGACGATTACACTTGAATAAATGTGGCTCACTACCGGCAGTTTCTATCTTTGTTGTCTATGCACCAACATCCAGTTATGGTGAAAGAGAAACTGAGAAATTCTACATGGAGCTGGAGAAATTCTATAAAGAAGATTACACCTTCTACAAGATCATTGTCGGTGATTTTAATGCCAAGATAGGACCAAGAAGATCAGTCGATGAACTCCACATCGGAACCCATGGCCTGGAATGGAACGAACAGGGTGACAGACTGTCTGAGTTCATCATGTCAACCAAAACCTTCCATGGTAACTCACAATTCCAAAAGGCTGAATCTAAACGTTGGACATGGGAGTCTCCCGATGGACGGTTCCACAATGAAATAGACCACATCATCTTCAATCGGCGGTTTTGCCTAACCGATGTTGCTGTTGTCCCAAAATTCCAAACGGGATCAGACCACCGTCTTCTTCGTGCAAAATTCTACCTCACAGAACGAGGAGAAAAGAATGCAAGGTTTAAGAAGAGGACTCCCAGAACAACCACCAACTGGGAACTCTTTGGCTCTGTTGCGGCAACATGGGAAGATGCCGTCATTGACAACATTGATGAGGAATACGAGCGAATGATTCAGCACCTCCATGATTGTGCAAGGAATGCCAAGAGAGAGATAACCACAAAAAACCGTCTTTCTTCGAACACTCTTGAACTTATTCGCCAACGTGGCTTGGCACGTGCCTCAGGCAACCACAAGCAAACGTCCGAACTGGCAAAACAGTGCAGAGAAGCCATCAAGGATGACCTCAAAAACAGGAGAGCAGCAGTACTGGTAGATGCAGCAGAAGCTGGGAAAAACATTCGTAATGCCCGCCTGTCCTTCACCAACTACAAAACCAAGATGACTGCCCTCCGACATCATGATGGATCTATCACATCTTCCAGAAGGGCAATGGAGAAGATTATTCATGACTTCTACTCAGATCTCTTTAATAGCCACATCCACTTGCCCACATACCACATACCACATGATGGATATGTCGTTCCCAATGTTCTCCCTTCCGAAATCCAACATGCCATCTCGTCGGTAAAGAAACAAAGAGCACCTGGCCCAGACAAGATCAGACCTGAACACCTGAAGAACTTACCATCAGTACTCATCAATACATTGGCTCGACTCTTCACACTCTACCTGTCTGAATGCAAGGTTCCATCCCAATGGAAAACCAGCAAGACTGTACTACTATACAAGAAAGGAGACATCCACGACATTGGCAACTATCGCCCAATCTGCCTATTGTCTGTCATCTACAAACTATTCACTCGAGTCATCCTGAATAGGATTAGCAGAACACTAGATGAAGGACAACCATGTGAACAAGCTGGATTCCGAAAAGGATTCAGTACCATCGACCATATCCACACAGTAACCAAGCTCATTGAGGTATCTCGGGAGTTCAAGATGCCACTCTGTCTAACGTTCATTGATTTAAAGAAGGCCTTTGATTCTGTTGAGATGGAAGCGGTCATAGAAGCCCTAGCCAATCAGGGCGTACAAACTCAATACATCAGGATCCTTTGTGAGCTCTATTGCGGATTCACTACCAAGATCTCACCATTCTACAAAGAAGTAATCATCCATATCAAGAGAGGGGTTCGGCAGGGTGAAACCATTTCACCAAAACTCTTCAGTGCCACCCTCGAGAACATCATGCGATGACTGGAATGGGAAAACATGCGAGTGAAGATAGATGGTCGGCAACTACACCACCTCCTCTTTGCTGATGACATCGTTCTAATAACACCAAACATCAACCAAGCAGCACAAATGCTGAACGACTTTGACCGTGAATGTGGAAAGGTCGGACTATAGCTGAATCTTGCGAAGACAATGTTTATGAGAAACAGCCTTGTTCCTGACACTCCATTCGCTCTCAATGGAACCACCATCTCCGAATGCAACAGTTATATATACCTAGGTCGAGAAAGCAACATGATGAATGACCTGGCACCTGAGTTGCGCAGGAGGAAGAGAGCGGCTTGGAATGCCTTCAAGAGCATTGAAGAAATAACTAAAAGGACAAAAAACCTCCAGCTACGAGCACATCTCTTTGATTCCACTATTCTTCCTGCATTAACATATGCCTCAGAGACCTGGACCCTACGAAAACAGGATGAGAACGCTATTCGGGTCTCTCAAAGAGGAATCGAAAGAACTATGCTTGGAATATCACGATTCACTCAAATGAGAGATAGAATCCGGAGTTCTGATCTTCGTCAACGCTCAAGAATCAGGGACGCTGTCTCATTTGCCAAGACATCAAAAATCAGATGGGCTGGACACGTAATGAGGTTTACAGACAACCGCTGGACTAGAGCCATTACTGATTGGATTCCGCGAGACATCAAAAGATCACGTGGATGCCCACCTATAAGATGGTCAGACTTCTTCGTCAAGACCCTAAATGATCGGTTTGAGGCTCTACATGTTCCTAAAACGAACAGATACCATTGGGCTACGCTAGCACGCAACCGGGATGAATGGAGACGTTACTGGCACCCGCTCGAATAAATCGATGAATTACGGGGATTAAGTGATTAAGTGATTATGATCAAGTTTATAACCCTTGATATTTGAATAGCAATCCACAATTTTCAAGTAACATATGTATGTGTGTATATAAATATACATATCTTTTTTTTCACTTGGCATCAAATAGGAATAATTTGATATCTTACTCTTCTTAGGAAGGAAGGTCAAAAGTAGAAAATAGATTAAATAATAGAAAAATGTTTTGTAGACTTTTTGACAGAAATTCTTTCAGAAATAAGTGTGATAGGTTTGCTTCTCAAAACTCTGCTTCAGTTCAGCATCAAAGATCTTAATAATAAATACCAAAAAAGTATGTGATTCAGCTGTTTGCTGTTATCAATGAAATGTATCAGAGGTTAATGTGGTGGATAAAGCTATAGAACTTTTAACGAAGTCTTCAATAAAGTATGTTCATCTCTCATGTGTAAAATCTCTTAAAGAGAAACAGATTTGGGGGAATGTCGCTCCTGTGTTCTACATGATAACTTACTAATTTTTCCTAGTTCTCCTATGGAGGCTCAGGAATTCAGGAATTCAGCATATTTTTTATAGCATTTGTTAACTGTGACAGATTATATATGGAATACTTGATTAATAATGGATTAATGAAACAAGGTCCAATATTTCAGTCTTGCAGATGAGAAAATTATATAATTTCTATTATTAGATTAGAAAAAAGGTAAAAAAAACTATAGGTATGTTGATTTATAGGGCTTTTATTAATTTTTAGGATAAATGTGAAATTGGAAGATTTTATTTAAAGATAAATAGCCTTGTCTAATGTAACGAGAATAGAGGTATAGAATAGGAAAGTGATTTGTGTGGGCCATTTTGATAAAGTCACCAAAATTCTCTATATCTTGCTTTCCTTCTCCATAAAAGGGAGTTTTTATTCAAAACATTCTTTAGGGTACTCCAAAGAGTTCTTCAGAAGCTTTGGAGGTATCTCCTTATTACTTGGCCAACTGGACTGGTTGCTTACCTTGAAGTCCTGTGTATGTGATGCTGTTCCAGTCTGTTCTGAAGGGGATTACCTGGTGATGCTTGGGGGCTTCCAAGGGCTGCTTTTGATGATCCCTGGGGGACCATACATTGCTGAGAATCTAACTGGTGTTAGAAACACACAAGGCATGAATTCTAAACCCATACTACCTCTCTGGCCCCACAAAATCTTCTTTTTTTTTATTACTGCTAAGTCACAAATATATAGAAGATTATTCTTGCAGTAAGAGGTAAAGCATTTATGGCAATGCTACTGATATGAATTAAGAAGTAAGTACTAGATTTCTCCTGTAGGAGAAATCTCAAGTGTACATTCCTGGTTCCCTGGGTAAAGATTTGCTTTACAGTATGCTATATTGTATTTATAGAGAAAAGGTAAATGAAAATAGATTTCTCTATATATGCATTCATTGAAAATAACAGTGAATTTATCCATTAGCCAGAATGAAAATATAATTTATCATTTTAGTTAGGAAAAAGGGCTGGAGCGATAGCACAGTGGGTAGGGCACTTGCTTTGCACGGGGCCAAACTAGGTTCGATTCCTCCATCCGTTTCAGAGAGCCTGGCAAGCTACCAAGAGTACCCAGCCCACATGGCAGAGCCTGGCAAGCTCTCTGTAGTGTATTTGATATGCCAAAAACAGTAGCAACAAGTCTCACAATGGAGATGTTACTGTTACCTGCTCGAGCAAATCAATGAACAACAGGAGGACAGTGCTACAGTGCATTAACTATTTCTTTTTTTTTTTCTTTTTGGGTCACACCTGGTGATGCACAAGGGTTACTCCTGGCTCTGCACTCAGGAATTACTCCTGGTGGTGCTCAGGGGACCATATGGGATGCTGGGAATCGAACCCAGGTCAGCCGCGTGTAAGACAAACACCCTACCCACTGTGCTATCTCTCCAGCCCTACAGTAACTAATTTTTAAGGGTATTTTTATACACAGAATTAATATCCTATGAAATTATGACACTTTGATATGAAAACTTTAAATTATATGAAGTTTTCTAACAAAAGGAGACTTTACAGAGATAATTATACTTAGTGGTAAATAACACATAATCTCTGTAACATACACACAATAATATATCCAGCACATTTTGCTTATGCAATGATTTTTATCATGGAAAAGATAGTCTTTTTAGTAACTTGATCTCTTTTTTTTTCTTTTTGGATCACACCTGGCAATGAACACGGGCTACTCCTGCTAATGAACTTAGGAATTACTTCTGGTGGTCCTTGGGGACCATATGGGATGGTGGGAATCGAACCCAGGTTGGCCATGTGCAAGGCAAATAGCCTACCCACTGTGCCATCGTTCCAGCCCAATTTTATTTTTTTAAACACTTGATGTATATAAAATAATAAAATAGAGAGCTTCTTGAAATTAGCATAGTAATTAGCATGGCACAATAATTCAGTTGTAGTGTAATTCAAAATAAGTGGTAATAGGGATATGAAGAGATAGTAAAAGGGGTTAAGATGCTCACCTTAGACTCAGAAGATCTTGGTTTGTGACCTGGCACTAAATATAGTCACTGAAAAACCATTAGGAATGAACCCTGAGCACAGAGCCAGGATTAAGCCCTGAGCATACTTCTTGTGATCCAAAATCCTCCACACCAATGTGATAACAAAATAGTGTTTTTTTAAGTGTTTATTATTGTTAATAATAGGAAATAAAGTCTGCATTTTGTTTTGCTAAGACACCTCTAACTGGAGTTTTCTTTCATTTAGGTATAATTAAGTCTGAGATTCACCTTATTAGCCAAAGCGTTATTATTTATAGTATAAGTAGGATTATGGTGCCATGCTAATTTCTATCTGGAAAACAAATTTAAATATTGTTTATAAAGTATTATTATTGAATTATTTACAGGGAGTACTGAAAATAAAAATAGGATGCTATATGTATGTGAGAAATTATTTGATTAGAACATTGCTACAGGTACCTGAAAGTGCAGGTGCTCATAAATTTAAATCAAGGTGCTTCTAACACAATGTAAACATGCAAAATAGCTAAAGCAGTTTATGCTTATTTATGAATTTTTGCTTTGCAGGCGAACTAACATCAATGGTAGAAATTGATGCACTTGTTAGAATGTTTTTTCCCTGGGGGCAGAGCAATAGTGATGTCTGAACATAGCCCTGAACATTGTTGGATGTGCCTCTCTCACCCTTAAAAAAAAAAGAAAATGAAAAGCCTTTTCCTGAAATTCTAGTTTGTAAGGTCTTTAAAGCTGTATTTTTCTTCAAATAATCTTCCCAATTCTAAAAATTGGTGGAAATAAGTGTGTGTGTGTGTGTGTGTGTGTGTGTGTGTGTGTGTGTGTGTGTGTGTGTGCAGCAAATATAAGTCATCCTCACAGGTGTCAGGTGATATACTTTTGCCCTCTGAATTTGCATGTATCTGGTGATCAGTGATGATCATTTTTCTAATATACCTATCAGCCATCTGTGTGTCCTCTTTGGAAATGGATATTTTTAGTGATGAATAATATTTCTACAACTATAAATAAATTCAGGGAGATGAAACATTACAGTTTCATAAGAGTGATTACCTCAGGGATTAGTGAGAAGAGTTAGTGTTTCGAAATGGGACCCCATATGTTTTAATGTATTTTAGCAGTATTTCAATGCTTAAGCAAAAGTGTGGGTATACCAAGTGGGTATTGTGCTTTAACTTTTTTAATGTATTCAAAATATTGATTGAGTTTTCACAAGGAAGCTAGGGACACCTCAGCTCTCTCTCTCTCTCTCTCTCTCTCTCTCTCTCTCTCTCTCTCTCTCTCTCACTGCCTGCAGTTGGTGGTATCCTGCTTCTCCCTGACCTGGGATGGCTGGATGTCATCGGTGGACGAAGGAGGAAATGAGGGTCACTAGACTGGTTGGTTATATGTTGCCATTCTCCCCAGTGCCTGTTCCAGTCGCACTAAGCTCCCCATTCTAGTCTCATGCTGTCCCTCATTCCCGTCTCCTCCTTTCTCTCCTGTTCATCTCTGTGCTCCATCTTGAAGCCTGGTCTCTGTCTTATCTCTCTCCAACCCCGGCATTGGGGGGTAGACACCATACTTCATCTGGTAGAACAATCAACATATCAAAAGCCCTTCCTGATTGCCAGTCAGGCTCAAGGGCAAAATACCACGTAGGGGTGTTTCTCCTTTCCTTAGTCCAATAATTAACATCTTTGTTCTTCTTCTTAATATTAGTTACTTTGTACGGACACAGTAAGAGATACATTGAGCTTGTAGGGTGACTCTCCTGGGGACATCTTGCTATAGATCTTAGACTATAGATCTCAGACTACAGTGCTCAGGGCAGATTGATCTTTCCTAACCCTAGCAGGGTCCTAATCTAGATGTTATTTTTTGGATCATGACAGTATTTGTCCATAACCATGCTCTTAACATATAGTTAAGTATTGTGGAACTTTGGTCATGACTATTTTAATGCCAGAGTAGCTCTCAGCTTGCCCTGAGTCTATCCAGTCCCTCATAGGGACACTGCTTTTGGGTGCTAAAAAGTAAGGGAAGCTGAGGCTTAAGTTGAGAGAATAGATGCCCAGGAGTGAATATCATTTGGAGTAAATTAACTCCAAAGTTATAAAGCATAGCATTAACTGTCTTTCTGTGTCTATACAAAAAGGACATAACTTTGAATTAACTATGCAAAGGACTTCAGGAGAAGAAAAAAAGCAATATTTACAAGTTAACAGAGTCTGGTTAGAAGATAACGGTGATTCACTGGTTGGGGAAGCAGAGAACAAAGAGGTTACAAATAAACACAGAGGAATGGGAGCACTGTGATTAGAGTAACACAATAAACCTAAGCTCCCTGTGGCAAGGCAGAAAAGACAAACCAATGTTATCCTACATTAGATAAAAGAATTAAGTTTTAGAAATTTTAATAAAAGTATGTGTAATGGCTTGCAGCTAATATTAACTATATCATTAAATAAATATCTATATGATATTCAGTATATAACATAGATATTTTAAGTTGATGACATTGATTTTTTCAAGGATATTAGTATGATTTGTAGTAGTGTATTTAATATTCTGCTTTATATAGCATTTCATGATTATTTTTTAATGGCATATCCAAATGTTAATGTCAAAAGAGCACTGTAGCACTGGCCTCCCATTGTTCATCGATTTGCCCAAGCGGGCACCAGTAAAGTCTCACAACAAATTGTGAGACTTCTTGTTACTGTTTTTGGCATATTCAATACGTCACGGGTAGCTTGTTAGGTTTGCCGGGCAGGTGAGATACTCTTGGTGGCTTGCCGGGCTCTCCAAGAGGGGTGGAGGAATCGAACCCAGGTTGGCCGCATGCAAGGCAAATGCCCTACCCGCTGTGCTATCACTCCAGCCCATCAAAAGAGCAAAAGTGAAAATATAGTAGTCAAGATGTTTATAATGCATTATTTTTTCTCAGGAACACTAAATGAGCTTTGTGAGTAAAGGGTGAGATAAAAATTGTTCTGAGAATTCACTTGCCTTTGTACTTTAGAAGCTGTATAATTTATACATTAACATTTTTTGCATCATGAGTAAAGCATTGTGAATAGTAAATTGACTATTATATGTCACCATGACTTGATGTGAGTGGTAAGATTAGAACACTTTAAAGTGAAGAAATTTCAAGTTTCTTTAGTTCTCACTATATTCTAGAGAATATTTAGTCTTTGAGTTATTTTAAGTAATTATTGAGGAGGAATTTTATTGGCTCCTGATGTATTATATTTGATAATTTAACATGATACTTACAGTATGGAAAAATGACAAAATATTTGCATAGAAAAGGTTTTGAAAGTTTAAAAATATCACCATGATTTTATATGAGTGATAGGATTAAGACATTTTAAAATATGGATATTCAAAAGTTTCTTTAATTGTCTAATAAAAATATTTCACAATATTTGAAGAAGAGCATAAATAAGGAGAGTGCATCAGCATGATTTTGCATATGTTTCTGTTTTCTAAAAATATCACATTAATAACATCATCTCTGATTCTGTTAAATAATAGATATCGTGCAGTTACATGAAAACTCAAGGTGGGAAGTCATAGTCTACATTTGGATATTCTAATTTTGTTTTCTCTTTTTGCTGTGTGCTTGAGTTTTAAAGATTCTATCTGTTCTCTACTTGTATGAACAGGCAGAGAACGACAACAATCATTTCCATTGTCAAGCAGAAAGATATAAACACACCAAATTGCACAAGTAGAACTGGATCCCCTTCAGGCTGATCCTCACACTTAATGAAGGATGCATGCAGACTCAGCCAGGAGCTCAACAAGTCTATACACTTCGTCCCACGTGAACCTGACTTAAAATATCTTCACATAGCTGGGAGTTATTTGCCTCTGGGTTCTCATAAGAACAAGAAAATAAGAGTCATACGCTCAAGTTTAATCCACCAAAATCTTAGTATCCCAAGAGCCTCTAGACTGTCCTAAATTATCTGTGAGGGCATATGCCGAAAGCCAGAGTCACCTTATCTGCTTATGCACTTGGGTAACATTAATGAGAGTCAAAAAGCCAGATATGTTTTTCAGTGTGTTTGCTTCCCAAGAAAATGGATAGTTTAGAAAATATGGCAATAAATATGTCAACTAAGATATAAGTTCATACCATTTTATATTCAAGACAGATGTAAAGGTAGTATTTGGTCTCTTTTCTCTTGGAAAGTTATAAAACAATACAATCTTTTGACTCTGATAAAAATATGTCATTTTCTTTGCATTATACCTTGAAATTGATCAAGTTTTTTAAGCAGTAGATTAAATATTGTGTTATTTTAAGCTTTAGATCTAAGAATGTTATACAATGACTATTGTTTACTTAAAAACACTTTGTGGTATTCCCCCAAACAATTTTCACTACCTTAAATATTCTAAAATAAATTACAGAATTTTAAATAAACTTTGGGACTTGAGAGATAGTACAGTGGGTAAGATCTTTGCCTGTATGTGGCCAACTTGAATTCCAAATAAATATGGTCCCCTGAGCCTTGCCAAGAATGATCTGAGTGCAGAGCCAAGGGTAAGCCCTGAGTAATGCCAGCTGTGACACAAAACCCAAACCCAGAATTTTAAGTGAATTTAGTAAAGAATATCATATTGAAACAAGCACAATTGCTTCAGGACTTAGATGCCATTTAGATATAATGTTGGCAGTAATAATTTAAGTAACTGATATTTAAATTAGTACATTACTGATTAGTGTGCTACTGGGTGTAGCCATGCAGGTCGCCGAGCATCACTGGGTGGCCTGGGTAACCCCTGACAAACAGCATTCTCGGGACTCATACTGAGCCACTAGCCTTGTTTGCCAAGAAACACTGAGAGGTGCCACTGGGCCTTCTGAGCACTGCTTGGGAGAGTTTTTTTCTCAAATAAAATAAATATAACTGGATTGTTATGCATCATGCAGTTTGATTTGGGACAACTCAGTATGGATTCTATTGCACTTATCGTTAATATGGGAATAATGACTTCTCTTCTTTCTATGTTAAATGATGAATGCAAGAGTACGTGAATAATTAATGTAGGTGAAAGCAGAAGGCAAGTGGTTAAGCCCTACATGCATTTAATGGCAGATAAATATTAGTTATGTTAATGTCTTTGTTGATTTCTTCATCTGGATTTATTAGTGTTGTCTTGTTGATCTGGTCCAAAGAATAATTGACCTAGGTTGTAAAAAAGATTGAACTTAAAATAAGAATCATAAAACGAGTGCAGATGTAGGCCAAGTCTTTCATGGTCAGAAATTACTGCAGCTGGGTGCTTCCAAGATATTAATTAATATGCTCATCTTAGATGTTCTTTTTAAAAAATTATTATTTTTTAGTCAAATAGTTTTTATTTGGAAGTTCTGAGGAGGGGACTGAGGGTGGGGTGGAGGGGATAGAGAATAAATGCTCTCAAGACAACATGGATTTCTCATCGTGAATGTTCTAAGAAATCATCTGCCTTAGATTCTCCTTTTGATTTCCGTCTTCATGGGAAGTTGAAAGATTACCTATTGAACTGTTTTATCTGGGAAGTCTATAGGTATCTATATTTATATATCAAACAGCTTATCAGACTTGCTGTCACTTATGATGTTTTACTTTTTCTAAAGACAGAGTTTTTCCACAAATTTTGCTTTATTAAAAGACCAAGAGTTGGGACTGGAGCAATAGCACAGTGCGTAGGGCATTTGCCTTGCATGCGGCCGACCTGAGTTCGATTCCCAGTATCCCATATGGTCCCCTGAGCGCCGCCAGGAGTAATTCCTGAGTGCAGAGCCAGGAATAACCCCTGTGCATTGCCGGGTGTGACCCAAAAAGAAAAAAAAAAGACCAAGAGTTACAAAGTAATTTGTAGTTGAGTTTTTGACATACAATGTTCCATCGTTGATCCCACCAACAGTGTCAGCTTCTCTACACCAACTTTCCCAGGTTCCCTCTCATACCTCTCCCACTCCCCTCATCCCCATCTTTACAGGCACCTTTAAAGTTTGGTTGTTGAAGTTTGGATTTTGCGATTCCAGTGTTGTTAACTCTGTGGTTTGAATGTTTAGCTCTATCATTCCTTAATACCACCAACGTACTTCAATCTCCTTGACCCCTGTTTCCATTGCTTCTCGTCTATAAAGAGATCTTTCACTATCATCCCATTGTTCATCAATTTGCTAAAGAGATCTTTAGTTTTGAAAAATCCGATATGCATGGTAAATGTTATATATTTGTAACCAATAAGACCTATACATGGTTTAGAAAAGTGACTTCTATAAGATCAAAAATCACTTACAGATTACATTGAAAGAATAAGTTGCATCCAAAATCATGAAAAGGACCCTCCACCTCTGTCCTTAAGTCACTTCTAGACTGTCTCTTCCTCCTCCTCTGCTTGGTAATCTCAGTTTTATAACCAAAGATCAAAAGTTTCATATTCTATTATAACTCTGTAATGCAATATGCTTAATATTTTATTGCAGCTGTACCCTCTATCTGTATTATTGAATATATTATCTGTCTTCTTGTCTGATGCGTAGTCAGAAAAACTTTCTCTCCTGTGTTATGTCACTTTCCAACTATTTCTAACAAAGCATTGATCATATCCCATTGCTTTTATGATTTTCTTCTGTTTCATTTATTGCCCCTGTAAAACTCTTGATCAGACAGAAAGTGTACAGTTATAAACTTTTATTTATTTTTTTCTTTTATTTTAACTTTTTTATTGCATCACTGTGAGGTATACTCTAACAGAGCTGTTGATGATTGAATTTCAGTCATACAGTATTCCAACACCCATCCCTCAACCAGTGTCCATTTCCCAGTTCCAGTAATCCCAGATTCCTTTCCATCACCTTCCATCCTCAAAACCCTTCCTGCCTTTATGGCAGGCACTTTCCTTCTCTATGTCTTTGTCTCTCTGTCTCTGTCTCTCTCTCTTTCTCTCCTCTTGGGCATTTTGATTTGCAATACTGATACTGAAATGTTATCAAGAATATTTCATAACCTACTTTTAACCCTCAGATCGTGTCCAGAATGATCATTTCCAGGTATATTGGTCTCTTCTCTATCTTATGTCTTCAGCCCCCCCCCCCCCACACTTGTGGTTAGTTCCAGTCATTGACCAGTCCTCCTAACCCCTGTTGTCCCTGGCCATGGCTATTAGTCTTCTACTATATATATATATATATATATATATATATTATATACTGCTCCAGTTTTTCCTGGAGCGTGCAGCCCGCATTTGTGGCCACACGACATCTTATATTCTACCCTACTAATGTACCTCCTCTTGAAGAGTCCAGCAAGCTACCGAGTATCCCGAGTATCCCGCCCACACAGCAAAGCCTGGCAAGCTACCCGCAGCCTATTCAATATGCCCAAAACTAGTAACAATAACGGGCCTCATTCCCCTGACCCTGAAAGAGTCCCCAGTACGCCACTGGGCTATGCTAGCATGTGACAGGAGTCATTACTGATTAATGAATGGAGTCATTACTGGCACCCACTCAAGCAAATTGATGATCAATGGGATGATCAGTGACAAGTGACCATAGATGAATGCAGCTATTCTATATCTGTCCCTTTCCTTCTCACTCATTTCACTCAGCATGATACTCTCCATGTCCATTCATTTATAGGCAAATTTCATGACTTTAATACAGTGTATAAACTTTTCATGTCTATACCTTGCTAGAATTTCTGCTAAATTGCAACTAGTCTGTTTAACTTAAAGGTCAGATTTTCCATCTAGAAACACTTTTGTCCCAATTTCTATACACTTCCTATTGTATACAATAATAATAACGTAAGTAAATATGTATTCAAAAAGTTTTAGCCTGAGTATCTTTATTTTACTTTCAAGTTATAATTCAGTCAAGTGTTTATTTTCATGAACCTCAACCTTCATCTAAAATATTTGCACCCAAATATTTAGTTCTTTATCCTTATTAAAGAGATTTTTCAGCCCAGAAAGTAAAATATTGGTAGGCAAGCTCCTCCTACTCCATTTTCTCTGATATGCTATGGTTATAAACTTAATTACCTTTACTACTTAAAGATTCTTTATTTTTGAACAGTGGTTAGACCTTTCACTCAAAGTTAAGTCTTAATGTTTTCATATCTTGAACTTCATTTTTGAACACTAGACCTTTTACTCAAACTTAAGTCAAGGGTTTTCTTCAGGAATTCAGAATTCTGATGTATAATTAGGAAGTTCTTTCTGCACAATTACCATAATTTTATTTTCCTCTGAAGGACAGAGTGGTAGTTTTCTCCCATGATAATCCATGAGATAATAAAGTAAAACACTACTGTGATTTTTTTTTTGTAATCCAATTTAATGACACAACTATGGAAAGTTTCTCTTATATATCATGGAATTAAGTGATGCTTGAGGTCATCTCCTTTGACAAGAGTATTTCCCTTTGCCAAGAGAAAGGGAATAGAAGCAAACATAATATTAAACAAAATTATGGGTCTATTTTCTCTCTGGATTAGTAGCAAGAGCCAGTTGATATTTACTGACTTCTTTCCTTAATGGATGGATGAAATCTAAAGCCACATAACTAAGATAATGTATGCACTTTAATTGTATTTACTTGTATCTACCAGTGTGATTCTTTGATTGTAGCCTTAGGAAAGTTAAAACCAAGAAGTTATGAAAGGAAACAATTTTATATGTCTTCCATAATTTTATATTTCTGATGATGCTTAATACCTTTATTGGAATGTTTAGGATTAGTCTAAATTTAAAATGCTTAAAGAAATGAGAGAGGCAATTTTTACAGCACACAGTCAGAGAAGAAAGGCCGGGGTGGGGGTGGGGGGTGGGGGAGAGCTCCACAGCTCGCGGAGAATGCTCCAGGTCCCAAAGAGAGCCAAGATCACCAGGAAGTCCCAGATGGGGTAGGTGCCATATCCCGCCTCCTCCAGATGGAACCCCAGTGACCATGAGCCTCTACAAGCATAGCTCAGTTATGCAGGAATCAGGACTTTTACTCCAAACCACGTGGCCGTGTAAGCCACGTAAGGACATCTCCTTATATATAAAGTGATCAATGGAAAGTACATTATCCAACGTTTCTCCCTGAAAATCAGGATTAACTCATTTACAAACCACAACACCCAATAGGAAGGAGAGAACAAAAGGGAATGCCTTGCCACAGAGGCAGGGTGGGATGGAGGGGATGGGGGGGTGGGAGGGTTACTGGGATCCTTGGTGGTGGGAAATGGTTACTGGTGGAGGGATGGGTATTCAAAATAAATAAATAAATTTAAAAAAAAGATGTGAGAGAGAGATGGTAGAGTGGGCAGGGCACTTGATAGGCACATAACTGTCTCTAGTTCAATCTCTGGCACCCCATCTTGTCTCCTGAGAACAGAGCCAAAAGTGAATTTTGAGCATGGCTGAGCATGGCCCCCCATACCAAGAAAAAACACCTCAAATAAATGAAAGAATGCTTAACAGTATTCAATAAATTTTATTTTATTATTATTTTTAAATTTTTATTAGTGAAACACGATGAGGTACAGTTGTACACTTACAATTTTTTTTTGGTTTTAGGGTCACATCTGGCTAAGAACAGGGGTTACTCCTGGCTATGCAATCAGGAATTACTCTTGGGGGACTATATGGGATGCTAGGAATTGAACCCAGGTCAGCTGAATGCAAGGCAAATGCCCTGCCTGCTGTGCTATCACTTCAGCCCAGACTTACAAATTTTTGTGGTTGGGTTTCAGTTATACAATGATCGAGTACCCATCCCTCCACCAGTGCCCATTCTCCACCACCACAGGTCCCAGCATCCCTCCAACCCCCCATCCCCCCATCTCCCCCTGCCTCTGTGGCAGGGCATTCCCTTTTGTTCTCTCTCTCTCTCCTTTTGGGTTCTGTGGTTTACAAGAGAGGCACTGAGTGGCAATCATGTTCAGTCTATAGTCTACTTTCAGCATGCATCTCCCATCCTGGGAGGATCCTCCCAACACCCTTTATTTGGTGCTCACTTCTCTATCTGAGCTGCCTTTTCCCCTAGTATGTGCAGCTGGCCTCCGAGCCATGGAGTAAACCTCCTGGTACTTATCTAGGATATTCTTGGGTTTTAGTCTCCTATTTTGTTACTTTATTTTCCCCAGATGAATGCAATATTTCTATATACATTTCTTTCTAACTCATTTCACTTTTTAGCATGATACTTTCCATGTAGTACCACTTGTACGTAAATTTCATGACTTCATCCTTTCTAACAGCTACATAGTACTCCATTGTGTAGATGTACCAAAGTTTCTTTAACCAGTCAGGAACTTAGGTTTTTTTCCAGATTCTGGCTATTGTAAACACTGCTACAATGAACAAACAAGTGCAGATGTCACTTTGACTATACTTTTTTGCCTCTCTGGGATAAATTCCCAGAGTATGGTATTGTTGGGTCAAATGGGAGCTCAATTTCTAATTTTTTGAGAATCATCCATATTGTTTTCCAAAAATGCTGAACCAGTTGGCATTCCCACCAGCAGTGAAGGAGAGTCCCTATCTCGCCAAATCTGTGCCAACACTTGGTTGCTTTTGTTCTTTTGGATCTGGGCCAGTCTCTGTGGTGTGAGAAGAAATCTCATTGTTGTCTTGACCTGCATCTCCCTGATGATTAATGTTTTATAGCGTTTTCTCATGTGCCTTTTTGCCATTTGGATTTCTTTTTTGAGAAAGTTTCTGTTCATTTTGTTGCCCCATTTTTTAATGGGGTTGGATGTTTTCTTCTTGTAGAGTTCAACAAGTACTTTGTATATCCTTGATATCAACCCCTTTTCAAATGTGTATTGGTCAAATATCCTTTCCCATTCTGTAGTCTGTCTTTGTATTTTGGTCACTGTTTCTTTTGAGGTGCCAAAGCTTCTTAGTTTAAGATAGTCCCATTTGTCTATGTCTGTTTTCACTTGCTTGGCCAATGGCATGATATCTTTGAAGATACCATTTGCTTCAGAGTCGTGGAGGGTTTTGCCAACCTTGTCTTCAATGTACGTTATGGATTCCGGTCTGATGTTGAGGTCTTTAATTTATTTTGATCTTTTGTACATGGTGTTAGGCAGAGATCCGAGTCCATTGTTTTGCATGTAGCCGTCCAGTGATGCCAGCACAATTTGTTAAAGAGGCTTTCTTTGCTCCACTTCACATTTCTTGCTCCCTTATCAAAGATTAGATGATAATATGCTTGAGGAGAGATGTCAGTATATTCAACACTGATCCATTGGTCTGTATCTGTCTTTGTTCCAGTACCATGCTGTTTTAATTATTACTGCTTTGTAGTAGAGTTTGAAGCTAGGTTGATTCCTTCCATTTTCTTTTTCCCAAGAATTGCTTTAGCTATTCGTGGGGGCTTATTGCTGTTCAACATAGTACTGGAAGTACTTGCAATAGCGGTTAGGCAAGAAAAACATATTAAGGGCATTCAGGTAGGAAAGGAAGAAAACAAGTTCTCACTATTCACAGATGATATGATACTATACTTAGAGAACCCTAAAACCTCTACCGAGAAACTACTAGAAACAATAGACTTGTATAGTAAAGTTGCAGGCTATAAAATTAATACCCGAAATCCATGACTTTAATATATTCAAATAGAGAGAAGAAAGTGACGTGAAAAAAACAATCCCGTTCACATTGTGCCCCAGAAAATCAAGTACCTAGGAATCAGCTTAACTAAAGAAGTAAAGGACCTGTACAAAGAAAACTACAAAATGCTACTTCAGGAAATAAAAGAGGACACGAGAAAATGGAAAGATATCCCCTGCTCATGGACCAGAATTAACATTGTCAAAATGGCAGTACTTCCCGAAACATTGTACAAATTCAATGTGATCCCTGTAATGATATCCATGACATTCTTCAAGGGCTGGAACGATAGCACAGTGGTAGGGCGTTTGCCTTGTGTGCAGTTGGTCTGGCCGAGCTGGGTTTGATTTCTTCTTCCCTCTCGGAGAGCCTGGCAAGCTACCGAGAGTATCTCTCCTGCACTGCAAAGCTTGGCAAGCTACCTGTGATGTATTTAATATGCCAAATATAGTAACAACAAGTCCCATGATGGAGACATTACTTGGCCCCCTTGAGCAAATTGATGAACAATGGGAGGACAGTGACAGTGACATTCTTCAAAGAAATGGAGCAAACTTTCCTGAAATTCGTATGGAACAATAATAATTATGTTATATGTTGAAGTATTTTCTAAGTTCTTTTATTTTCTTACATAGCAAACAAAAATATTTAATGTTAGTGTTGTTAGTTTGGGATCATCTCTGGACACAACGTGCTCCGTGAACTGTGTGGTGTCCGGTCAAACCTTGGCCTCTACATGTAAATCATCTGCTCAGCCTTTTGACCTGTCTCTGTTCCTTTATGCAATTCTTTATCTTATTGTAAGGTAATTATTTGGTCGTTGGTCCTTAATGATATTTTTAATTTCTGTAAATTTGCTTCACCACTTGATTTTAAAAATGATTTCCATTAGTTGAAATACATAAGTTATTATAGTCACTTTAATAGTAATACATACCTATACAATAATGATGTACACATAAATGTACACATCAGATAAACTTATTTGCAAAATCTTTTCAGCTTTGCAAATTTAAACTTTACAGAGTAACATATTCTGTTATTGATTTTGGAGATTCTATTATATGACTACTGCAATATGTATTTTCCCATTCAGTTATTCATGAATATTTAACTTGTTTGTAGGGTTTTATATCTATGTAATCCTGCTATGGATTACATTGAGGATTTAGGATATATATGGAGTCTTTCCCTGATATTTTATTTGTCCAATATATGTATATCTGCTTCTGTCTTATTGAATACTAATAGAAATTTTGAAAACTAGAATAGTTTGTATATGCTGTTTTATATCATAATTTATATACAAATGATAGCATAATGAATATCACTTATAATCCACAACTATAAACATACTTTATTCACTGATAGGAAATAAACTGCAAATATACAACTTATATTTGAAGCTAAGATGGGTAGGGCACTTGCCTTGCATGTAGGCAATCAGTTTTGATCCCCAGCACCCATCTGGTCCCCTACACCCATCTGGGAGTAATCCTTGAGCACAGATCCAGAAGTAAACCCTGAGCAATGCTTGGGTGTGGTCCCAGAACAAATAAAAATAGAACTTAAAATTTAATGCTCTATAATTTATTTAATAACTATTTTTAGTGATTAAACTCATTTTTTCTGAATTTAGTGCTAGGCTCCAATAAAAAGCTTAGCTTAATAATTCAAATGAAGTTTTGGTTATCGGTTTTTCAATTATTCTTGGTTTAGTCATTGCAATAAGGCATACATATTTAAAAGGATATTCCATTTTAGAATGTCGTTTATTTAATGATGCCTTTTACTAAGAAGTCAAGTAACTCATTTTATATCTATAGTAAGACTGAAAAAAATGATCTTGCTTAAATGACTAGATATATGTGGTATGGTTTGAAATTATGTCTCTAAAAATAAGATTTTGTGAAATTTATAACTGATTTTGGAATATGATGAAAAAAGAGACTGATATATTTAGACTGATATATTTATTGAATGTTCTTAAAGTATGTTCTGTAACAAGAAAACATGTTTAGAAAGATTATAGGGAGTTAAACTTAATATATACAAAATAAACTATAGAAGTTAAAGAGGAATTTGTCGAGAGTTGGAAAAATTGGCAAGCATATATTTTCTGTAAGAGTATCAGAAATAAATGTAAATATTTATAATTTTGAATTTACAAATGTAAATTTACCTAGTAAGATTATTTTATATTAACAGTGAACATTGTAAAGATTCTAATTCATATAAGTGCTTACAATATGTGAAAATCAGTGATGAGGAACTTGTGTAAATTTTTTTTCAGGGAAAATATGTAAAGACATACTCAAAACACAAATGGTGTCCTATTAACACAGTTAATGACAGTTAAAGCATTGGTAGGAATTTTTGGGGAAACCTCTGAACTAACACAAAGTGTTCCTTGTATCTAAGAAAGTACAGTACCTCAAATCATGTCCTGTGGATTACTTATTTTATTTGAGAATAGTATGTAAAAATTCGCTTAAGACTTGATTTAGTCCGTGGTAACTCAGTTTTATTTCTTCTCATTTCCCTTCACTATTTATCTTCATCAACTTCTGTTCTCTCTATTCATCTGCATGTTTCATCAAGAATATGACAATAACAAATTGACTGAATATAAAGTGCTAAGGAAAAATTATCAAGAGACATTGGTGTTTAAGGATTTTTTTTAGCACTGCAGCTTTATAAATATGCACCCACTACAAAGAGAATCTATCTTGTTTTTAGTTGCTCAGTAGCCAGACAAACTTGTTTTGTTTTGTCATAATAGGATTAATGGTAGGACTACAAGTACTAACCCATTTTGTTAGCTCAAACAAGTTAGAAGTTTGTAAAGGTGCAAGGGTATAAGAATGAATTTTCTGGTTATGATTCAGAAAACTGAAGTTGAATGACAGATGGCATTATGCGTATTGTTAGTCTTTAAACCCTGAAACTCCAAACTGCTTATTTTTCTAGAAAGGATATGCTTATAGAGAATAGAATCAAATATTATCTGTCAGATACATTTTTTGGTAGATTTGTATGAACTAAATTTTTAAACTGTCTGTTAATAAAAGCATAAATTGTGGTTATGAGATATATCTTGGGGATCATTGGTTAGTCCTATAAAAGATAGCATATAATCACACAAAAATCTTTATGATAATCACACAATACTGTGATTTCATCAAGTGGAATGGAAGGTAAAATGTTATGTAGGTAATTATTTTTATCACTTGATCACTTGACGTCTAGTTACTCATCGATTTGCTCAAGCAGGTGCCAGTAACATCTCCATTCATCCCTGTCCTGTGCTATTGTAGCCTAATGGAGTCTGCTCACTCCAGGTACACGAAGAGCCTCACCATCGTTCAAGGTCTTGATGGAGAACTCTGACCACCTTGTAGGTGGGCGGCCATGCTGTCTTTTGACATCAACTGTGGGATCCAATCGGTAAGGGCTCTAGTCCAGAGGTTGTCTCCAAATCTCATTACGTGTCCAGCCCATCTGATTTTTGACACCCTGGCAAATGAGTCAGCATCCCTGATTCTCTATCATCACCGGAGGTCAAAACTCTGAATTCCTTCTCTCACCTCACTTGAGTGAAGCGTGATACTCCAAGCATAGCTCTTTCAATTCCCGGGAGAACCAAATAGCGTTCTTATCCTTTTTTGTAGGGTCCAGGTCTCTGTGGCGTATGTTAATGCAGGAAGAACAGTGGAATCAAAGAGATGTGCCTGGAGCTGGAGGTTCTTTGTCCTCTTAGCTATTTCTTCGATGCTCTTGAAGGTGTTCCAAGCCGCTCTCTTCCTTCTGCAGAACTTAGGTGCCAGGTCATTCATCATGTTGACTTCTGGATCTAGGTATACATAACTGTTGCATTCGAGATGTTCATTCCATTGAGAGCAAATGGAATGTCAGGAATGAGATCGTTTCTCATATACATTGTCTTTGTGAGATTCAACTGCAGTCCAACCTTTCCACACTCAGGGTCGAAGTCTGCCAGCATTTGTGCTGCTTAGCTAATGCTTGGTGTTATTAGACCGATGTCATCAGTGAAGCGGAGGTGGTGTAGTTGCCGACCATCTATCTTCACTCCAATTCCTTCTCATTCTAGTCATCGCATGACATTTTCGAGGGAGGCACTGAAGAGTTTCGATGAAATGGTATCACTCTGCCAAACGCCTCTCTTGATATCGATGATCACATCTTTGTAGAATGGTGAGATCCTGGTAGCAAATCTGTAATACAGCTCATGGAGGATCCTGATGTATTGAGTTTGAACGTCCTGTTTGGCTAGTGCTTCAATGACTGCTTCTGTCTCAACAGAATCAAAGGTCTTCTTTAAATCAATGAACGTTAGACAGAGTGGCATCTTGAACTCCCGAGAAACCTCAATGAGCTTGGTTATCATGTGGTTATGGTCAATTGTGCAGAATCCTATTCGCAACCACATGGTTTGTTCACATGGTTGTCCTTCATCTAGTGTTCGGCCAATCCTATTCAGGATGACTCGAGTGATCAGCTTGTAGACGACAGACAACAGGCAGATCGGGCAATAGTTGTCAATGTCGTGGATGTCTCCCTTCTTGCACAGTAGTATTTTTATATAATTTCAAACTCAAATTAAAATCAAGACATTAATGTAAATGCACCATTGTCGTGGTGATAGACAATGGAATTTAGTGTTCCTCATTACAAAATGGAGGATCCTGATGTATTGAGTTTGAACGTCCTGTTTGGCTAGTGCTTCAATGACTGCTTTTGCCTTGCACATGGCTGACTGGGTTTTGAACTCTGGCATCCCAGATGGTACCCTGGGCACCTCCGGGGTGATCTGTGAGCAAGAGCCAGGAGTAAGCCCTGAACACAGCTGGTGTGACCCCAAAACAAATTAACTAAAAATAAAAAATAAATTGACAAATTTATTCACTTAATATGCGTTAAAACCAACCTTGTGCTTACCTCTATGCTAAACCCTAAATACAATAGAAATAATAGACATGAGGCTGGGGTGATAGTACAGTTGGTAGGGTGTTTGCCTTGCATGTGGCTGACCCGGGTTGGATTCCCAGCATCCCATATGGTCACCCTGAACACCTCCAGGAGTAAATCCTGAGTGCAAAGCCAAGAGTGACACCTAGGCATCACTGGATGTGACCCAAAAATCAAAAAAAAAAAAAAGAAAAAAGAATAGTGTCTTCAAGAACAATAAAGCTATTGTGTCTGTACCAGTTATAAAGACAACTTCATCTAAGGAGCTTAAGAGCTTAGTAACTTAAAAAAATGTATAGAGCTTTAAAAGTCTTTTAGCCTTTTCCCCCCAAGAATATTTTTTTCTTGCATTTACTCATAAGGTATATTTTAGAAAGACCTTAATAACACATTTAGTGGTGCAAACAAACCTCAATTTCAAGTAAAAAATACATGTCAAGCAGGCAATCGATTCTGCAAATATATGGAGACAAAAAGACAAAAGGAGTCGATTCAGTTTTATGATTTTCAGATAATTTGGCATATTATTTAGTTTAACCAGTCATAAAAACAAAGACTGGTTGGCAAGACACTAAATAGAAGTAAGTATTTGTTCATAACATTAGAGTCATAGTAAGATAAGAACTTGAGAACAATATCTTCGAAAACCTGGGTTACTCAAGGAGGTATGTGGGAATAACCATGTACAAGGACAAATGTGACATTCTCTGAATATTATGAGGGCATGTACATTTTCTAAAGACATATCTGTTATGCCTTCACTAAAACTTGGCTGGTAGCTTGCAAGTGTCAGCTGTTGCTTCACCAACATCTCCAATAGAGACAAACTATAGAAAACAATTCTTGCTCCTTCTAAATTAACCAGTTTCCTCAACCTTTTAGCTATGTCCCTTTGATAACAAAATAGCATTAAAAAGTTGCATGCCAAAACTCTATTAGAATTCTACAGTGTCAAAAGTTGAAAAATGTGAGACTATTTAAGTTGAAGCAGGAAATTTGGTTTTATTTACAATATGTGTAAATACTGATCATATTTTCTATCTCTCGTAAGTAGCCACACATAGAAGAAATTATTTGGGAAATGCTGAGATCGCTGTCACTGGACAGGTTCAGTAATGTGGCTTTGTCTTTTTACTGACAATCTCTAAGAGCTCCTGAATTGTCATTGATGATTCATACAGTTTTTGGAAAGCTAATTTTAGTTCTGGCTTTGACAGTGGATCACGAGGTTTAGACAAACCTAAATCTAATAGCTGGTTCAATCCTTTGGCCACAGTAATTGACTGTTCTGTAGGCATGTGACTTAAAATTGCCTTCTAATAGCAAGCCTGTGAATTTTCCTTAATTAGTTGGATAAAGTTCTATTCAGACAAAAAAGAGGTAGCATTCTCATACATTAAAGAGGTAGCATGCTACTGAAGGCATTATTGATTCTGCTCTTTTAATCATAAGAGGAAGTGCCTTTTGGAAAATGTAATGCCATGGGGAACAATAGGGAGATGTGGATATAAAATGGATTTATTTTAACCACAATTCTTTAAAAAATTAATTTTTAAAAAATTATTAATTTTTTAAATTAATCATAGTGAGATATACAGTTATAAAGTTGCTCATGACTGGGTTTCAGTCGTATAATGTTCCAACACCTGTCCCTTCACCAGTGTATGTTTGCCACCAACAAAGTCCCTGGTTTTCCCACTGCCTCCAACTTCCATGGTAGGCAATTTTATTCTCTCTCTCTCTCTCTCTCTCTCTCTCTCTCTCTCTCTCTCTCTCTATATATATATATATATATATATATGTATATTCCTTTACCTACTTTCAATACTTAGTTCCTGTCCAAAGTGATCATTTCAGATGATTATTGACATACTGACTGCTTCTCTATTCTAACTGTCTTTCACCCCGACACACTTGTGGCAAGCTTCCAAAAACTGACCAGTCCTCCTTTCCACAATTTCTATTCTTTTAAATTAACTTTTTTATTTGAATCAGAGTGAGATACAGTTACAAAGCTTTCATGTTTGAGTTTCAGTCATATAATGATCGAACACCTATCCTTTCAGCAGTGCACATTTTCTACCACCAATGTCCCCAGTATGTCCACCACCCATCTCAATCCGTCTCTGCCTCTATGGCAGACAAGCTCCCCTAACAAACTCCTCTACTTTTGGACATTATGGTTTGCAATATAGATACAAAAGGCTATCACGTTTGGTCCTTTATCTACTTTCAGCACACATCTCCCATCCCAAACGATCTCTCCAATCATCATTGACTTAGTGATCCCTTCTCTATTCCAGCTGCTTTCTCCCCCAGCTCATGAGGTAGGCTTCCAACCATGAGGCAATATTCCTGGCCCTTGTGTCTACTGTCCTTAAGTGTTAGTCTCATGTCATTTTATATTCCACAAATGAGTGCGTTCTATGTATATCCTTCTCTTTCTGACTCATTTCACTTGGCATGATACTCTCCATGTCCATTTGCTTATAAAAAAAAGTCACAACTTCATCTCTCCTAAGAACTGCATAGTATTCCACCTTGTAGATGTATCAGTTTCTTTAACCAGTTGTCTTGTTCTTGGGCACTTGGGTTGTTTCTAGATTCTGGCTATTGTGAAGAGTGCTGCAATGAACATACAGGTGCAGATATCATTTTGACTGTGCTTTTTTGCATCCTCAGGATATATTCCCAGAAGTGGTATTGCAGGGCCATATGGAAGCTCAATTTCTAGTTTTTTAAGAAGTGCTCATATTGTTTTCCAAAAAGGCTGGACCAGTCGGCATTCTCACCAACAATGAAAGAGTCCCTTTCTCCCCACATCTGAAAAAGCACTGGTTGTTCTTGTTCTTTTTGATGTGTGTAAGTCTCTGTGGTGTGAGATGATATCTCATTGTTGTTTTGATTTGCATTTCCCTGATGATTAGCGATGTAGAGCATTTTTTTCATGTGCCTTTTGGCCAGTCTCTCTGTGTTACCGGGACTGCTCGAGCAAATTGATGAACAATGGGAAGACAGTGCTACAGTGCTACAGTGACTTTTGGCCATTTGAATTTCTTTTTTGAGGAAGCTTCTGTTCATTTCTTCTCACAATTTTTTGATGGGGTTGGAGGTTTTTTCTTGCACAATTCTACTAGTGTTTCTTCTATATCCTGGATACTAATCCCTTATCAGAGGGTATTGGATAAATATTCTTTCCCATTCCGTGGGTTCTATCTGTATTTGGGTCACTGTTTCTTTTGAGGCAAAGAAGCTTTTTAGTTTAATATAGTCTCATTTGTATGTTTCTACAATTTGAGTGAAACCTACTTCTGAATTTTAGTAATATGTAACAATATGTTCGTCAGTTAGGCTAATTAAAGTTGGGTTTCTAATATATTTTAAGAAGCATATATCAAAACATATATCAATAGATATATTAAAATATATGCTTGGTAGCACTCTGAAAGACAAGTTTTAAAATAGATTTATATTGTGGGTCAGAGTTATAGCACAGCAGTACACTTGCCTTGCATGCGGCCAACCTGCATTCTATCCCTGGTACCCTTATGATTCTCTGAGTACTGTCAGGAGTATCCCTGTGCTTAAAGATAGCAGTACGCCTAGAGCACAACTAGCTGTGGCTCCAAACAAACAAAAAGAAAACAGATATATATTATGGAATTGTAGATAAACCAGGTGACCTTAGAATGGCTTTCAATGTGGGAATTCTAATATGAGATAAACATAAGTTTCTGTACATGATTACCTCCATTTTAGATTAGAAATGCTATATTGATCCCCCTCAAGCTATCTTTATACTAAAAACTGTTATTTTAAAAAACTGGGGCAGTATAGTTCACAGTTGTTTATCAATATGATTAAATTTTATTTTAAATTATGTAAGTCTGAGTAGGCAATTTATTTTTAATACTACTTAGAGTATTTATTCCTGGATATAATTTCTTCCTACCATCTCAATAGTAGGAATTAAAGAGGCCTCACATAATATTTTGACCACATATAAACTAGATTGTTATAAGGAGATTTTTTTGTGTGTGTCTGAAAAATTTTTACACTACTTATGTTTTGAGAAAGTCTAAAAAGAACCCTTGATAGATGTTCAGAGAATAGATTTTTCATAGACCAAAGGATAAAATCACAGTGCTCTTAGAAAATTTAGACACTTAAAAAACTGTAGATGGAGATTTTCTGTATGAAACTAAATAGACTAATCGTATAACACTTACTGCTTAAACTACATGTATTTTTTGCTATTACAGATTTTAATAACTATTCTCTGACCTATGATACATAGCAACTAGGCAAAGTGCACCTTACCATACGAATAAAACATTTTTCTCTTCTTCACATCTATAACATAGTTAATATTTCATGACAGTATCTTTGCAAAGACATAGATCAAATGGGATATCTTACTCAAATGTAGTAAAGAGGTTTGTCCACTAACAAGGTAAAAAGATATCAACTTAAATGCTTTGAAACTTCAAGACAATATAATCCCCCAAATCCAAACACTTTAGGTGCGTTTTGTGGAAGCCTAGACAGTAGTCATATTGACTTAACTTAAGCTTTAGTTCCCAAATATTGGCTTTAAGTCCTAATCTTCCCCAAAGTATGAGTCCCTATAGGAACTCAGATGGACATGGGGTGGGTTTTCTGCTACTCCTAGTGCATCTGGAACACTGCTAGTCAGAACATCAAATGAAAAACTGCATCAAGCATGAGGCAAATATTAAATAAGCCTTTGGGTCTTTCATTATTGAAATATTTGGGCCATGCCTTAAATACCTTAATAAAACTCATCTTTTGTTCAGAATCCTTTAAGTACAGATGCTGATGTATCTTGTACCAGACATTCTATCTGACTTCCACAGAGGGCCCATAGGTATGTTCTTTGTTTATGGGATTGCACCTGTGGCCCATAACTTTGACTACTTTCAGCAAGAAACAGATAATTTCTCACCCTTATTTCTGGGCTGAAGAGTGAAGAATGATAGGGACAAGGGGAAAAGGCAAGGCAAATTTAGGGATATGGTCCAAAAAAAGGAAATTATCCTGTATGAAATGTTACAAGGGTGGCCTCAGAATATGGATGACCTGGGCCTTGCACAATCTGGATGCCACAAGTGTATTATCTCAGCATCTTCTTCCATGTTTTAAAAGTTAGAATTCTTGGAATGTAATAAATACAATCCCACCCACCTTTGTTAAAAAGATGTTAAAAGAGAAGGGCTTCTGCCTTTCACTGTAAACTGTTTTTAGGAGACTCCTCCCATAACCTGGGAATATCCCTGCATTCCTTTCCTTTTCTTTACCTTTCCCTAAAATAAGGTATTTTCTGAATTCAGAAAAGTCCATATACATTCTTGCCAGAATCTTTGTCTTTTTAGTTATATTTGTTGTTCCTTCTTTTCTGTTTAAGAAAAGTGGTTATTTAGGCCAGTCTTTTACATATACATATTTTACAGTACATATCTAAGCTAAGCAGAAACACTTCTGTGATAAAATTTTGGCACAAAGTTTTACCTTCTCATGTTGGAATAATATTCTAGAGTGAAATTTATATAAAATATGACCTTCCTATATATGTTTGAGAATACTATAGAATCAATTAATTCATTGAGAAAATGTCTAGGGCTGCTGGAATGTACAGCTCAATACTATCACTAACCAAGATTGATTACTTTCTTTGTAAAATATGATTGCGTGATAAGAGGGAGATAGGTAAATATAGGAAGGGCATTGGTACAAACCCAGGTTGTAGACATCTATTAAGTTTGACTCGTTATCATAATAATAGGAAATGTTACTTCCAAGAAGATAACCACTGGAGCTTGTCTGGACCCTGTCTAGGTCATAATGCCCATTCGACAGTGTTTCTATTGGTTTTTTTTGGAATATCCTCTGGAATGTCAATTTTTTTGAAAAATATGCCTCTATTCCCTTTGAGTCTCTATATATTTTTGCTTCTGTCTGAGCCATAGCATGCCCACCCCCAAGTAATTTTATAAGTTTATTCCAATATTCAAGAGCAAGAGGGATTTGTTTAAATCATATCAGCACATACATGTGTTTCAGTAACCAATTTAGTGCTCTTGAAAAGGTCTTCAATATCTTTTAAAAATGGAAGCAAATTTATTTTAATGATTTGATTAAGAGTCATGAGCCCTTACTAGGAATGAATATGCAGAGCTGAATTAATAAACTTCACACTGTTGTAGCTGTTCAGCCTGGGTTTCCAGAAATCATTTTCTATAATTTTAAGGAGTGTGACAAGTATGACTTGTCAAAATTTATTTTTTTAATTTCTCATCATTTTGTATTATGTATTTCATTGACCTTCTTTAGGTTGCTTAAAAGCATTAATAAAAATTCCCCCCTGCAAATATACATTAATGAAAATAGCACCCATAACATAATGGGACCATCTCTAAGTTAAACTTCAGTATTCTGGACAAGATTTGACTGCTTTTGTGTGATACAGATTGGAAGGTTTACTCTGAGGAAATTGCCTGTGTCAGCAGCTGTCACAAACATGTGGCTGGTTAGGAATCCGGAGCAGCTGACATGCTGCAATACTATTTCTTTTTCCTGAGGAAATAAGAATATCAGTGGCATTTCTTTTCTTTGAAGTGCTTCAGCCCTTTTATTTCTAATTTCAGATGTCAGCAGGATGTTTGGAATGACTAAATGAGGCAGAGAATATTCCACTGAGCCTATAATATTTGGGGTATTCCCCAGGAGCATGAATATTTTCAGCATAACTGGGTGGAGTGTACCAATCATTATGACAGATACCATAAAGTTCATAAGAAAAATGTGATACGGGCTTATGTGACAGATACACGGGCTTCCCTGAAAAATGATTTATGGGAAGTTTCTTAGACAATGGACTCTTAGCTCTATTACCTGACATCTTGGACTACTTTTCCCAAAATATACCTTTTACTAGGTAACTATTAAAACTTTTCAGGTTTTCAGATGTGTTAGCTTTCTCTCCCAATTCTCAAATAGTTAAAAATCTTCATCTTGGGGAAAAAAGTCTTTCCTGCTTACGAATGAGTAACTAATGCAAATGTGGTTTCACACATACATTTTTCTTTTACCTAGAAGACACGCTGCCATATTGGTGGCTTTTTTAGGGTCAGGGAAATGAGACCTATTGTATTTACTGGTTTTGGCATATCAAATACACCACGGATGGCTTGCCAGGCTCTGCCATGTGGGCGAAATACTCTTGGTAGTTTGCCAGGCTCTCCGAGAGGGATAGAGGGTTTTAGGGCAGCCTCTAATCATCCTTGCAAGTGTTCCCATGGTTCAAATCATATGGTGCAGTAATCTTGTATTAAGTGTTTTATGATGTGTCCGAAAAGTGTCCTGGAGCATGGCGTCAGCTGGGTAGTGGAGGTCGTGGAGGTCTGCGGGTCTGCTGGAAGCAGGCAGAGGATCTCTGCTCCCAGGTCCGCTGAGCCTGGAGCCCAAGGTCAGAGTGTTCAGCTTTCCCGGTTCTGTGGGTCTTCACCCATGAGTGAGTCTTGGCCTGAGGGTCCAGAAAGTGTTCTGAAGCATGGCTCCAGGAACCTCTGGCTCCAGGCACATCTCTTAGATTCCACTGTTCTTCCTGCATTAACATATGCCTCAGAGACCTGGGCCCTATGAAAATAGGATGAGAATACTACTAGGGTCTCCCAAAGAGGAATTGAAAGAGCTATGCTTGGACTATCATGCTGCACTCAAATGAGAGAAAGAATCCGGAGTTCCAACTTCCATTGACGATCAAGAATCAGGGATGCTGTCTCATTTGCCAAGGCGTCGAAAATCAGATGTTCTGGACATGTAATGAGATTTGGAGACGACCTCTGGACTAGAGCCATTACTGACTGCATTCCATCGGACGTCAAAAGATCACATGGCTGCCCTCCTATGAGATGGTCAGACTTCTTAGTCAAAACCCTGAATGATCGGTTTGAGGCTCTTTGTGTTCCTAGAATGAGCAGATCCCATTGGGCTACACTAGCATGTGGCAGGGATGAATGGAGGTGTTACTGGCACCAGCTTGAGCAAATCAATGAGTAATAGGATGTCAAGTGATCAAGTGATAATGACACACTTTAGTTTATACTTGTTTTAGTAGGATGATGTGGGATAGAAATCAGAGGATAACATGAACTGTGCGATCTGATCCAGGTCCCATGCTCTGAGCACAGAGCTGCCAAAATTGTAGTGCTCTCTATATAGGCATATCTAGAAGAGTGAGAGTTTAGATATAAAGAAAACCAGAATTTCAATGACCTCCGGCATTTTCTCAACAACTTTAACTCCTTTCCATAGCTATGCAATGGGGACATAATGGTGTTGTTATTTTTTTTCAGGCTCTGTTGATCTTGGCTTTACTATGTTTTTTATTTATTTTTATTTTCATAGTTGTTCACAATGATTTATTACATTCAATATTCTAACACTGATCCCACCACCAATACTCCTTCCTACCACCATTATTTAAAATTTTCCCATCACCAGCCAAATATGCCCCAAAGGGACAGCTTGAAAAATATATTTTGTATTGCTTCTTACGAATAATTGCTAAAAATGATCCAAAAAAGTTTCCTTAAAAAAAGTGTGTGAAGGTTTTTGTATCTCACTCTTGAGACATTAAGCCCTTCTGTTAGAGATTACTAACTTGTAATTATAGATTGAGCTTTGTGTACTATCTATATTTTGATTGAGATTGCTTTCCTTCTACATTACACCCCATCAAATGAGGTGTACTGTTTCTGTTACATCAGTGGCTTAGAGAATGAGATGTTGCTCCAGAAATTCTAAAATTTTTAATAGGGTGATACAGCTGGAGTTAATTTTTTAATTGGATGGTGACTTTGGGGTCTAGAGACATCTCATAGCTTGCATCTCTCTTCCAAGATTTATTTGAGTCTCTGGGTCATGGCTGTTAATGGACTTATGTAGCAACAGATGCAGTGCATGGACATAAATGCCAGGCTCCCAGAAGCACGGGGAGATGGGGGGAGGTTGCCCATTCCTGACTCTGTGAGAGTCTATAGAATTCTATCACAAATCCTGCATACCTGGGTTTTCCAGCAAATTATAATGGTGCTTTCTTCAAAAGATTGCTATGAGAAAAAACTGTAGTAGGGCTGGAGTGATAGTATAGCATGTAGGGCACTTGCCTCGCTTGTGGCAGATGCATCACCCCTATTGTCCCCTGAGCCCTGCCAGGAGTGTTCCTGAGCATAGGGTCAAAGAGTAAACCCTAAGTATAGGCAGCTGTACTCCCCCCGCCCCAAAATCCAAAATTATTGAGTAATATCAAGTACTTATAATTCTTCCTACTAGTAATTATCCATGTAACTACAGATTATAAAAAATTCTCTTCAGATCTCACAATCATCTGAAGTAAGCAAATGTCACTAGGTTGGTGTGAAAAATTAAAAGTGATAACATAGGCAAGACCCATCATTGTTACTAGTTTTTGGCATATTGAACATGCCACGGGGAGTTTACCAGACTCTGTCGTGCGGGCAGGATACTTTTGGTAGCCTGCCAGGTTCTCTAGAGTAATAACTAGATAATAAGATGTCACGCAGCTGTGAATGTGGCTGCGTGCTTCCTGGGAGTTGGGTTTTATAGTCTCTGTGTCTTGGCTGTTGATGGGATTACACAGCGCCGGGGGCAGTTGGTGGGTGTCGCGCCTACATAGTGGAAGATGGGAGATCTGGGTGGAGGAGGCCCCAGTCCCAATCTGAGCAGGCTTGAAGATCTATGCCCCGGGTCCCACACACCTGGGTTTCTCTGCCGGTTCCTTCATGCGTGAGGCTTGTCTGAATGTGTGGAGAGTGGTCTTAAGCATGGCTGTGGCTGGAACCAGAGGTCTTTCACTGTCAGGGCACTGCTCGGGGTGGGGAGGGAAATTCAACCCACCCTCCTCCAAGGGGCCCCGATGAGGACAGCTCAATCTCCTGACCCTGAGACTCAAGTGTGGTACTTGAGACTCAAGTGTGGCACTTTCTAAAATCTCAGGGTTAGGATGAGGGAGACATTACTGGTGCCTTCTCAAGGAAATCAATGACCAACAGGATGACAGTGATACAGTGAACATAGGCAAAAGTCACTTTTAAAAAGTAATTATTTTTGACTGTTCACACACTTCTGCTTGAGAGACAGTTAACCAGTTTAATTTGTTTGTCCTAATCTCTGTTCCTACTGCTGTTTCTGTTGCTGCCTGTGGGACCTGCATCAGTTTGGGGGACTACCATGCTAAAAAATGACTATAGCACCTAATTTCTGGTTTCAAGAAAACCTATCAGGTTTACTGATGTAAGAGGTCATATAATTCGTTTAGGTTTCAGGCAATTTTTTTGCAGTTTGAAATACCTTTCTGGTCATAGCATTTCTCTGCACAAACCTATTTTTTCCATGGAATTTTGAGGAAAGAATATATTTTTCTGATGTGAACTGCTTTTCCTTCCCCTTGTCTCCCTCATCTTTATTAGGTGATCTAATCTGTCAAATTATCCCCGGTCTAAAATAAAAAACAATGTTGAATAGTGTATCAAAGAATTATGCTCTTTCTTTTCTTTTCTGGTTTTGGGGGTTTGGGTCCATACTCAGGAGCTATTATTGTGGTGCTGGGGATTCAACCAGGGGTTTTGTCATTACAGCCACAAAGAAGTCCACTACCTCTCTGGCCCCTCTAGATTTCTTCCTTCTTTTTTTTTAAATGGAATCACTGTGAGATACAGTTACAAAGGTTTTATGTTTGAGTAAATTTCTTAATAAGTATGAATATAGTCATAAGAGACTCTTGTCCTACCTTAACTGAATGAAGATACTGATCAAAGAAATATCATTGCCCCTTTTAACCTATTGTTGTTTTCTTTATACTTGGTATTGACTTCTACCCTCTTATTTGGGAGTAGGGTATAATTTAATACCCTACTCCCAAGTAAGAGGATGAGTCTTGATGGAAGACATCACGCTCATCTCCTCACTTATTATCTCCCTACCAGCATTTTTATGCATTCATATCCACTTATTTTCTTGTCCAGAGTGTTTCTATATCCCTACCACATAAGTACTCCTCTAGTCCCTTACAGTTTAACAAAAATTCATCTGTAATTTTCTCTCTTCTTAATCATTAGCTTCTTCTTCTTTTTTTTTAACCTAGAATCATGTGAGCTTTTTCAAAGCACATACTTCGGGATCAGATTTTGATAATGATAAAAGCAGAGTTTTGCTTTTAAGTTTTAGCTCTTTATTATTTTTCATTGTCAATCGATGGTTTTGCCTGACCGATGTCACTGTTGTCCTAAAATTCCAAACTGGATCAGACCACCGTCGTCTCCGTGCAAAATTCTACTTCACAGGGTGGGGAGAAAGGGCTGCAAAGTTTAAAAAGAGAACTCTCAGAACGACCACCAACTGGGAGCTCTTTGGCACTATTGCAGCAACATGGGAAGATGCCATTGTTGACAACATTGACAAGGAATACGATCGACTGGTTCAGCACCTCCATGATTGTGCGAGGAACGCCAAAAGAGAGATAGCCACGAAAAAACGCCTGTAAAGAAGTGAACAGTACCTGGCCCAGACAAGGTCAGACTTGAACACCTGAAGAACCTACCGTCAGTACTCTTCAATACCCTGGCTCGGCTCTTCTCACACTACCTGTCTGAATTCAAGGAAGGTTCCATCCAGTGGAAAACCAGCAGGACCGTACTACTGTACAAGAAGGGAGACATCCACGACATTGGCAACTATCGCCCGATCTGCCTGTTGTCTGTTGTCTACAAGCTGTTCACTCAAGTCATCTGTGAATAGGATTAGCATTAAACGAGATGAAGGGCAACAATATGAGCAAGCCAGGTTCTGAAAAGGATTCAGCATGATTGACCATATCCACATGATAACCAAGCTCATTGAGGTTTCTCAGGAGTTCAAGATGCTGCTCTGTCTAACGTTCATTGATTTAAAGAAGGCCTTTGATTCTGTTGAGACTGAAGCGGTCTTCAAAGCCCTAGCCAAACAGGGCGTTCAAAATCAATACAGCAGGATCCTCTGTGAACTGTATTACGAATTCACTACCAGGATCTCACCATTCTACAAGGAAGTGATCATCGATGTTAAGAGAGAGGTTTGGCGGGGTGATACCATTTCACCGCAACTCTTCAGTGCCACCCTTGAGAATGTGATGCGATGACTGGAAAGGGAAGGAATGGAAGTGAAGATAGATGGTCAGCAACTACACTACCCCCTCTTCACAATGACATTGTTCTAATAACACCAAACATTAGCCAAGCAGCACATATGCTGGCCGACTTCGACTGTGAGTATGGAAAGGTCAGACTGCAGCTAAATCTCATGAAGACAATGTTTATGAGAAACAATCTCATTCCTGATGTTCCATTCACTCTCTATGGAATGAACATCTTGAATGCAACAGTTATGTGTACCTAGGTCAAGAAGTCAACATGACGAATGACCTGGCACCTGAGTTGTGCAGGAGGAAGAGAGCAGCTTGGAATGCCTTTAAGAGCATCTAAGAAATAGCTAAGAGGACAGAGAACCTCTGACTCCAGGCACATCTCTTCAATTTCATTGTTTGTCCTGCATTAACATACATCTCAGACCTAGATAGTACAAAAACAGGATGAGAACCCTATTCGGGTCTCTCAAAGAGGAATCGAAAGAGCTATGCTTGGAGTATCATGCTTCCCTCAAGTCAGAGAAAGAATCTGGAGTTCCAACCTCATTCGATGATCAAGAATCAGGGATGCTGTCTTGTATGCCAAGGCATCAAAAATCAGATGGGCTGGACACATAATGCGATTTGGAGATGACCACTGGACTAGAACCATTACCAACTGGATTCCACGGGACATCAAAAGATTGCATGCCCACCTACTTATGAGATGGTCAGACTTCTTCAAGACCCTGAATGATTGGTTTGAGGCTCTTTGTGTTCTTGGAGAGAGCAGAAGCCATTGGGCTACACTAGCTTGCAACAGAGACGAATTACTGGTGCCCTCTTGACAAAACTGATGAGTGTCCAGATATCAAGTGATCAAGAGATCTTATGAAATCAAGTCTGATATTGAGGTCTTTAACCCATATCAATCTGACTTTTATGCTTGGCATTAGACAGAGGTCTTTGTTCATCTTTTGCGTGTAGCTATCCAGTTTTCCCAGCACCACTTGTTGAAGAGGCTTCTCTTGCTCCACTTCACATTTCCTGCTCCTTTATTAAAGATTAAGTGATCATATACTGAGAGACTGTGTCAGAATAGTCATGTAGAGTGAACTCTACAACCCTGCTCCATTGGTCTGTTCTATTCCAATGCCATGCTATTTTAATTACTGTTTATCCTTTGAATTTCTGTGGTTTCTATTGTGATGTCTCCCTTTTTGTTTCTGATTCTGTTTATTAGGGGGTCTCTCTTTCTCAGATCTTGTGAGTCTCGCTAGTATTTTATTGGTCTTGTTTATTTTCTCAAAGAACAAGCTCTTGGTTTCACTGATCTTTTGGATTGTTTTCTGGGTCTCCATGTCATTAATTTCTGCTCTAAGTTTTATTACTTCTTTCCTTCTGTCTCATTTGGGCTCCTTTTGTTGATCATTATCCAAGACTTTAAGTTGTGACGTTAAGTTACTTATGTGGGCTTACTCTTCCTTCCTGAGGAATGCTTGTAGAGCTATAAACTTTCCTCTCACCACTGCTTTTGCTGTGGCCCATAATTTCTTGTAACTTGTGTCATCATTGTTTGTTTCTAGGAATCTTTTGATTTCCTTTCTTAGCCACTCATTATTCAGTAGTGAGCTGTTTAATTTCCAGGTTGTTTGATTTGGATTTCTGTTTATAGGTGTGATTCACTTCCATTTTTCAGTGCATCATGTTCTGAAAAGATCTATCCTCTTAAGTTTTTGGAGGTATGTTTTGTGGCCCAGCATGTAGTCTATCCTGGAGAATGTTCCATGTGCACTTGAAAGGATGTGTATTCAGCTTTTTGGGGATGAAATGTCCTACACATATCTATTAGACCCCTGTTTTCCATTTCTTTCCTTAGATAAAGTATATTCTTGCTGAGCTTGAGTCTTGTTGATCTATCAAGAGGTGATAAAACTGTGTTGAAATCTCCAACTGTTATTGTGTTGCTATCAATGTCTTTCTTCAAGTCTATGAGCAGTCATTTTAAGTATTTTGCTGGTTCCTCATTATTGCATATGAATTTAGGAGTGTGAGTTCTTCCTGGTTTACAGATCCTTTGGTCATTAAGAAATCACCTTCACTGTCTCTTATAACCTTCAGTCTGAAATCAATGTGGTCTGATATTAGTATGGCCACTACTGCATTTTTTGAGGGAGTTGTTTTCTTGTAGGATTGTTTTCCATCCTTTCACTTTGAATCTGTGTTTGCTCTGCCTGTTCATATGTGTTTCTTGCAGGCAGCAGAATGTGGTTTCAATTTTAGGATTCATCCTGCCACTCTGTGTCTTTTAATTGGTGCATTTAGCCCATTGACATAGAGAGATTATTGTCATGGGGTTTTGTCCCATCTTTCTGCCAAAGTTTGGTGTATTTAGGGCACTTGTCTTATCTTAAAGTAGCCTGTTTAGTTGCTCTTGTAGTCATGGTTTTGAGGCTATGAAGTTCCTGAGTTGTTGTTTGTCTGTGAAGCTGTGTGTTTTTTCCTACTGATATGAGTGAGAGTCTAGCTGGGTAATGTATTCTAGGTGAGGCATTTATTTCATTGAGTTTGTTCACTATATTCCACCATTGTCTTTGAGCTCTAAGGGTTTCATTGGATAGGTCTGCTGTGAATCTTAAGGATGCTTTTTTATAAGCAATTTCTTTCTTTGATCTTGATGTTTTCAGAATTTTATCTCCATCTGTGGTTTTTGTCATTCTAGTCAGGATGTGTCTTGGAGTATTTTTATTTGGATTTCTTTTAGCTGGTACCCTTTGGGCCTCCTGAATCTGATCACATGTGCTCTTCAGCTCTGGGAATGTCTTAGAAATTATGTCTTTGACAGTTTCTTCTTCATTAGGATTTTCTTCCTGTTCCTCTGGGACTCCAATGATTCTTATGTTATCCATCTTGGCTTCATCTTGATTTTCTCTTGACATCTGTTGGTTTATTTTGAGGCTCTATTCTATTTTCTGCTGTTGTCTGAAGATTCTCTGCACCTCATCTTGGAGCTCACTCCTTTTACTCTATTGCTGAGGTCTTCCACTGTGTTTATTTCAGCTACCAACTTTTTCAGATCTGCCATTTCTGCTTATATTTTTGTTTTAATTTTCCTCACCTCCATTTTCATATCCTCTTGTATTTTATCAGCAGTGCATTCCATTGCTTTTTCCAGCTCCTTATATGTCCTTAAAAGCTCCATTAAAACTTCCTTATCTGAGAGGTTATAGAGTTTATTGTTACTGTTTGATATATCTGGGCTAGCAACTTCAGTCATTAAGCTTGGTGAGTCTCTGCATTGTTTTACCATCCTGACCTTTGCATTTTTGTTTATTCTTGTGTTGTTGCATGTTTTGGTCTGCAATTGGGCTATCTTTGTGCATTGCCATGGCTTATTGATAGGTGTATGTGAGACCTGGGTTAACTACTACCTGAAATGTCGCGTCCAGACAAAATAACTTCTTTGTATGGACACAGTGGCGTCCACGCAGTTTTGTGGTTAAGGGTATAAAAGGTATGCCAGATGGGTTGGGGGGGCGATGCTAGGGGTCCACATATTTGATGGAGGAATTATTGATGCTTGAGGGTGGGTCTGGTGAGATGCTGGGAGGTACTTTTATTGGGGTACAGAGCTGGAGGGCTGGTGGGGGGAATAGGTTACCAACCAGGGGCATTCAAACACCTGATAGAGGAAGTAAATTGGAGGGGGCAGCAGCTGGCAGGGGGGTGAGGATGCTGGGAGGAGTTTTCCTTGGGGTAGAGGGCTCAGGTACAGATGGGGGTAGGGAGGTGGTTACTGGTGTATGATTCACACATTTGATGGTGAAAGTAAATTTGGTGCTGGAGGGGTGGTGACTAGCATGGGTGTGTGGGTTGGGCAAGATGCTGGGAGGAGCTTGCCTTGGGGTAGAGGGCTGGGGTGCAGGTGGGGGGTGATGGGTTACCGGTCAGCGCGATTCACATATCTCCCAATGGGGTGTCTTACTGAAATGTTGTAAAGGGGTTTATCTGCCAACCATAAACAAAATACCCTCAAGTAGAGATTGGAGAACCCTTAAAACTGTATGTTGCATGCAGGTCTTACGGAAGCCTGGACATTTGACATACTGCCTGAACTTAAGCCTCAGTTGTCTTTGACTGACTTTAGTACACAACACCTCCAAATAGTGGTCCCTATGAGGGACCAGGGGCAGGCTTTATAACACACCAGCTACAGCAATGACTTGGCACAGACCTAGGACTCAAAAATTATATAGGTACTAGGGCATTGTCTTATAGAGACAGCCTCTAATCAAAAGCAAGTGGTGAAAATATTGCTTCTGTCTCCTCCCAGACCTAGAAGAAAGGACCCTCTGGTGTTAGATGAAGCAAAAAAATACTGGTCTGAGGCCTGAGTTGGAAAGTATGACTAAATTCTTCAAGGGAGTAACCACTTTGCTCTAATTTAGCTAAATCTAAAGTTATGTTACTTTAAAGTTACTTATGGTTACCCTGTTCTTAACTTATCCCATGCAAAAAATGACTGATACTTTACTAAAGCCAAGCTGTTACCTTAATTGTAAAGGTGAAGGGAATATTAGGCTTCATTTCAGAAACAGGTCTCTGTGTATAAAACCAAATTCTAGTTCTATGAAGGTATTAAAAAAATCAGTAGTTAATAGCTCAAGTAAAACCTGCCCTAAGCCTTTTTAAAACATGCTAAAGCATGCAGCATGCAATGGGCTTGGGTACATAGGTTCTGTTCAAAATTTTTTGAGTTTGTTTATTTAAATTATGGTTATTCTAATGTCTAATTGTTTTACAGGACAGGCCCCTATATATAAAAAAAGAATAAACTCTCATGGCTTCAGGTCTCTTGGATGACACTTTTCCTATTTCCACTAAAGAGATATCCTAGCCCTTGTTCTCTCTCTAAGGCACATGTTGGGAGGAGGAGTTGGAAGGGGGCTGTTTGTGGTGAATACTCTCAACTACTTGGTATTACCTCATCAGTCAAGTAAAGGACCACTTCAAGATTGGTGGGTAAACACTGAATTAGGTTGTGAGTTTTTCATTTCTTATCCACATTAAAATATTTGGCCCATAAACACCTTAATAGAAATTTTTTATCATTCAAAATTTCTTAAATTACACATGCTCATGCAGCCTGGATTGGACATTCCTTAGAATTTCACAGAGGGTCCATGGATAGACACCCTCCCCATTTTTTTCTTGGTCACACCCAGCAATGCTCAGGGGCTACTCCTGGCAGTGCTCGGGGAACAATATGGGATGCTGGGAATTGATCCCGGATTGCAAGGCAAGTGACTAACTATTGCTACAGCCCCGACCCCCCCATTTTAGGGTGCTCCTTCTGCAGTTCAAAACTTCGACCCTCTTCCGCAGGAAGCAGCCAGGTGATTTCTTCACCCCTATTCCCCAGCTGCAATTGGAGCATCGATTGAAGAGGGGTGTATGATAGGGCAAGGGGAACAGACAGGGCAAAATCAGGGATCTGGCACTTAGTGAAAGAATTACCAATGTGGGATATCAGGAGGATGGACCTAGGTGGTGCCTGATAATCTGGATGACCTAGGTCCTGCTGGACACCAGAAAATAATCATCCTCCCCTCTATTTAAATGGCAAACATTCTTGAAACATATAAAAAAAAATGCTCACCAACCCATCTTTGTTAGAAAGAAAAAATAAAGGGGGGGGGGCTTTAGTCTTTCCCAGAATCCTTCTTCAGGAGACCCTTTGCATAAATCTGGGAGTGTCTCTACATTTTTTTTTTGGGGGGGGCACATACAGTGATGGTCTGGGGTTACTCCCAGCTATGAGATCAGGGATGACTCCTGGTAGCGCTTGAGATACCAGAGTTCGAACCCAGGTTGGGCTGTATATGGCACTCACTTTACATGCTGTACTATCTCTCAGACCTGCATTTTTTATTTTTCATTTCTCTTCCTTAGTAAAATAAAGACTTAATTCTGGGTAAAAGAAAAATGAATTTGCCCATTACTGGTATCTCTTCTAAGTAGAATTATCTAGTACTTTTCTGTAACTTGTTTACTTTACTCTGCATAATGCTTGCAAGATTCACCCTCATTATAAGACTTTCTTCACTGAAAAAAAAAAACTATTATAAATTTATCTTAGTGTAGACAAAAGCCACAACTGTTGATACAATTCTGGAATTCAAATTGATTAGAGAACAAGCTCCAATATAAAAATCTATTGAAATTGATTTGACAACACCTTCCAAAATAAAAATCTAAAAGTATAAAGCATCAATTTTTATTGATAATTTTTATTTCTCATCAAGAGTTTGCTAAGTCCTTGTCTAAGAATTTGTTAAACTGTTTATTGTTAGTTGTGAACTTTGAACTGTGAACTGTCCTCCCATTGTTCATTGATTTGCTCGAGTGGGCCCAGTAATGCCTCCATTTTGAGACTTGTTGTTACTGTGTTTGGCATATTGAATACATCACGGGTAGCTTGCCAGGCTTTGCCATGTGGGCGAGATACTCTCGGTAGCTTGCCGGGCTCTCTGAGAGGGGCGGAGGAATTGAACCCGGCTCAGCCTGGCTGGCTGCGAGCAAGGCAAACACCCTGCCACTATGCTATCACTCCAGCCCTATTGCTAGTTAAATTATTATATTACAAGTTTTGTTTGTTGAGCTCAGTTGGCTTCTATGTTACTTTCCCATCTAATTTGGTGTGCACACACTGGAATTTCAGTATTGAAACAGGAGGTGTCCTGCAGTTGCATAACTAAAAGATTTCAGGATCTATGGTCTTTGCACCAGTGTACCTGAAATTTTTCACAGTCTTTTGGCATTTCTATAGAGAAATTTAATGAAGTGCTGGAGTTGAGCCATTGGTTGGCTGCAGTGCTAGGGTATGGTGCAACTCTCAGGGCTTGGGCAGAGTGGTTAGTCAGCTTATCTGCTCCAGAGTTTTCAGCCACAAGTCCTAGTGTTTCCATGAATTATAGTTGCTTGGCTTGCATCTCATATAGTTGCTTGCTTGGGAATTGGTAGAACAGGGCCAGTTTGTGAGTCAAGATGCCCCTATTGTATATTCTTGTCAAAACATAACTGAACATATGTAAATGTGTTTATTTCTGAGTTCTCTATTATGTTATATTGATTTGTGTGTCTTTTTTATGCCAAATACCATAGTGTTGATTGATATACTATGTCATAGAGTTTGAAATGAGAAAATAATGCCTCTAGTTTTGTTATTTCTCCTGATTGAATTTGGTATTTGGGTATTTGTGATTACATAAACCTATAAGAATTGGTCTTTTTCTCTGAAAAATGCAGGGAAATTTTTTTCTTAAATTTTTTTTCATGAATTACCATGAGTTACAATTACAGACATACAAACTTTCATAATTAAGTTTCAGTCATACAATGATACTACAGTTGTTCCCAGTGTTAGTCTCCCATTCTGTTACTTTATATTCCACAAATGAGAGCAATCATTCTATGTCTGTCCCTCTCTTTCTGATTCATTTTGCTTAGCATGATACTTTCCATGCCCATACACTTATATGCGAATTTCATGACTTCATCTTTTCAAACAGCTGCATTGTATTCCATTGTGTAGATGTAACAGAGTTTCTTTAACCAGTTATCTATTCTTGGGCACTTGGGTTTTTTTCCAGGTTCTGGCTATTGTAAATAGTGCTGCAATAAACATACAAGTGCAGATATCATTTCTGTAATATTTTTTACCTCTAGGATATATTTCCAGAAGTGATATTACTGGGTCAAATAGGAGCTCAATTTCTAATTTTTTGAGAAATGCTGATATTGTTTTCCAAAAGGGCTGAACTGGTCAGCATTTCCACCAGCAGTGAAGGAGAATCCCCTTCTCCCCACAACCACGCCAACACTGGTTGCTTTTGTTCTTTTGGTGTGCCAGTCTCTGTGGTGTAAGATAATATCTCATTTTGATTTGCATCTCCCTTATAATTAGTGATGATGAGCATTTTTTTCATATGTCTTTTGACCATTCGGATTTCTTCTTTGAGAAAGTTTCTGTTCATTTCATTGCCCAATTTTTTGATGTGATTGGATGTTTTGTTCTTGTAGAGTTCAACCACTGTCTTGTATATCCTTGATATTAACCCCTTATTAGATAGGTATTGGGTGAATATCCTTTTCCATTTTGTAGACTGTCTATTCTGGTCACTGTTTCTTTTGAAGTACAGAAGCTTCTTAGTTTAAGACAGTCCCTTTGTTTTTAATCTCTGTTTCCACTTGCTTGGTCTAAGGGAAAAGGCTTTTTGTTTTTCCCCATTGAAGATAATGCTTGCTATAGGCTTGTGATATATGGTTTTGACTATATTGAGGAAAGTTTCTTTAATTCCCGTGCTGGATCTTGACAAATGCTTTTTTTCTGCATCTATTGATCTGATCATGTGATTTTTATCTTTTCTTTTGTTGATATTGTGTATTATGTTGGTTGATTTCCAAATGTTAAACCATCCTTGCATTCATCCCCCGGGGGGGATGAATCCCACTTGGTCATGGTGTATGATCTTTTTGATGAGTCGTTGGATTCTATTTGCTAATATTTTGTTGAGGATCTTTGCATCTGTGTTCATCATGGATATTGGTCTGTAGTTTTCTTTTTTTGTGGTGTCTCTGTTTGCTTTTGGTATTAGGGAGATATGTGCCTTACAGAAACTGTTTAGAAGAATTTCTGTTCCTTCAATTTCCTGGAAAAAGCTTGAGAAGAACTGGCAATAGATCCTCTTTAAATGTTTGGAAGAATTCACTAGTGAATTCATCTGGACCTAGGCTTTTGTTTTTGGGAAGATTTTGATTACAGTTTCAATTTCCTTGATGTTAATAGGTCTATTCAGTTATCCCAAATCTTCTTGGTTCAGCCTTGGGAGATTATAGGAATCCAGGAATTTATTTACTTCTTCTAGGTTCTCTTGTTTCATGGCATATAGGCTTTTGAAGAGGTCTCTGATGATCTTTTGAATTTCTTTGGTTTCTGTTGTGATGTCCGCCTTTTCATTTTTGATTCGGTTTATTAGGGTTCTCTCTCTCTTTCTTTGTGAGTCTTGCTAGTGGTTTATCAATCTTGTTTATTTTCTCAAAGAACCAGCTCTTGGTTTCACTGATATTTCAGAATTTTTTTTTTTGCGTTTCCATATGATTAATTTCTGCTCTAAGTTTTATTATTTCTTTTCTCCTGCCTGGTTTGGTCTCCTTTTGTTGTTCCTTTTCTTGATCTTGAGCTGTGAAGTCAAGTTATTTATGTGGGCCCTTTCTTCCTTCCTGAGAAATGCAGGCGGAGCTATAAATGTTCCCCTTAACAATGCTTTAGCTGTGCCCCACAAGTTCTGGTAACTCATGTCTTCATTCGCATTTGTTTCCAGGTATCTTTTGATTTCTTCCTTGATTTCCTTCCTGACCCACTCATTTTTCAATGTTGAGTTGCTTAATTTTCAGGTGTTTGATTTAATTCTCCACATCTGTATGTAATTAACTTCTATCTTCAGTGAAGATCTTCAGATCTGAAAAGAGTTGATACAGTTTCTTTCTTCTGATTGTATTAAGGTATGTTTTGAATTGATCTAATGTCTCATGTTCAGAGGTCTGCAGAAAAATATTTTTAAAAAATATATTATGGACTACAACTTTGTATTGCTAAATAATAATGAATAATTAGCAGACAATTTCTAAATCTCTTAGGGACAAAGGTTTGAGGGTTATGTTTTGGGGAAAAGAAATTGTATGGTCAAATTAGATTATTACAAGGAGGTCTTTAAATTTTACCTGCATGAATAAAACATATGTATTACATATGTTTTAAGAAAGTCTGAAGAGGTTTTATAGACAGATGTTCCAGAGCAAAGACTCAATATAGAAATAAGGACAAAATCATAGTGTTCTTAGAAAAACTGGACATGAAAAAATAATAGATAGAGATTTTCCACATAGGATTAAATAGACTAAGCATGGAATTTTTACTGTTTGAACTGCATATATTTTTGTTCTTGTATGTTTTTGACCCTACATATTTCATAATTATCCCTCCAGATTCAATAATTATCTCTTTACCTGTTTGACCATAGCAAACAGGTAAAGTGTGCCTTACCATAAGAATGAAGCACTTGCTTTTATCTTTATGACACCTTTAACATATTTAATACTCCATGGCAATACTTTTGTATAGACATAGGTCCAATGTGGGGGGTAACTTACTGAAATGTTGTAAAGGGGTTTATCTGTCAATAGTCAACACAATACCCCCAAGTAGAGATTGGAAAACCCTTAAAACTGTATGTTGCATGTAGGTCTATGGAAGCCTGGACATTTGACATACTGCCTGAGCTTAAGCCTCAGTTGCCTTCTGTTGGCTTTAGTACCTAACACCTCCAAATGGGAGTCCTTATGAGGGACGGGGGTCAGGTTTGTGTCACCCTGACTATAGCTGTGATTTGGCACAGACCAAGGACTCAAAAGTTATATTGGTACAAGGGCAGTGTCTTATAGAGACGGCCTCTAATCAGAAGCAAGTGGTAAAATATTGCTTCTGTCTCCTCCAGACCTAGAAGAAAGGATCTGGTGTGAGGTGTAACAAAACAGACTGGTCTGAGGTCTTAGTTGGAAAGTATGACTAACTTCTTCAAGGGAGTAACCACTTTGCTCTAATTTAGCTAAATCTAAAGTTATGTTACTTTAAAGTTATTTATGGTTACCCTTTTCTTAACTTATCCCATGCAAAAATGACTGATACTTTACTAAAGCCAAGCTGTTACCTTAATTGTAAAGGTGGAGAGAAAAATCAGGTTTCATTTCAGAGACATTTCTCTGTGTATAAAACCAAATTCTAGTCCTGTGGTGGTCTAAAAAATAGTATTTAAGATCCAAAGTAAAACCAGTCAGACCCTTGTAAAGCATGCATTGGGTTGGCTCTGGCTAGTTAGGTTTTGTTCAGTGTTTTTGTTGTTGTAATCTTCCTAATTTATAATTGCCATGTGGGATCATCCTCCTGAAGATCGGGGAATGATAGGGACAAGGGGAACAGGTAGGGCAAGATCAAGAGTCTGGCCCTAAGTGAAAGAATATCTAGCATGGTATGTCAAGGAGGATGGACTAGGTGGTACCTGATAACCAGATGACCCAGGCCCTGCTGTATCCCAGAATAGAATCACCCCAGCATCCTTCCCTCTGTTTTAATGGTTAACATTCTTGAGATATTTAAAGAAATTCTCATCTGTATAAAATCTTTGTTAAAAAGGTATAAAAGGGAAAGACTTTCGCGTTATCCAGAATCCTGCTTTAGGGGACCCTTCCCAGAATCAGGGGGTTTCCCTGAATTTTTGTTTTTGTTTTTGTGCCACACTCAGTGATGATCAGGTGTTACTATTGAGTCTGAGCTCAGGAATCAATACTAACATTAAATTACTGTGGAACCATTTGGTGTGCTAGAAATTGAACCTAGATAGGCTCCATGAATAGCAAGTGCTGGCTTGATTCCAGACTGTCTTTCAGGCCTGCATTTTTTTTTCACTTTCTTTCCTTTACTCTAAATAAAGCTTTTACTGAATTCAGTAAAAAAAAAAAATCACTGTTATCGATTCCTTATCTAAGTTGAATCAGTATTTTTCCTTTTTTTTTCTTTTTGGGTCACACCCAGCAATGCTCAGGCGTGAACGCTCTGCACTCAGGAATTACTACTGGAGGTGCTTGGGGAACCATATGAGATGCCAGGGATTAAACCCAGGTAGGCCGCGTGGAAGGCAAACGTCTAACACACTGTGCTATTGCTCCGGCCCCAATATTTTTCCTTTAACCCACTTATTCCTTATAGCGCTTGCAAGATTCATCCCAAATATAAGACTTTCTTCCATTTTCAAGACTAAATAATATACACATGTGTATCAAAGTTTTGCCTACAAATTTCTTTCTATAAATTTTCAATCATACAATATTATTTATTACCTGGTGCTTGCTGTAGCTTCACTGTGTCTCCCTCCAGAGTATGGCTATCTCTCATCCATCCTCCCAAGGTTTCTTTCCCGTGACTTCCTTGGCATACTCAGATCAGTTTATTGACCACATCTAGTGGTTTATTTCCACTGGGGTTTTTTGATTCCTTTGTTTCTTTATACTCATCATCTGAGTTCAATCATCTGGCATTTATTTGATTTGTCTTTCTGTCTCCAGTGAGACTTGAACACACTGGTACTCAGTACACAATACCCTGGGGATGGGAGAACAGTCTAGATGGAGAACTGCACCAGCAGGAGAGGACGCAGATCACTCATGGTTTTAGGGACATCTCTCCGTTGGTTCAACTTTCTCCCTATTTTTGGGCACCGGGTAGAGGTTCCGGATAGTCTATGAGCATTATCAAGGTAAGGCTCAGACAACTCACATCGCTCATGCCATATTTCAGAGTACTTTTTCAAGTATTTAGCCTACTTAAAAATCATGTCATTTTCTATTTTTCTTTGTTAAATTGTGAATTTTAGGAATTTCTTTGACCCTTTGGATATTATTCCTTTTGAACCTTTGGAATAAAGAAACTTCTAAAATTCACAGAGTGGAGTTTACAGATTTTTTTCCTTTTCTGTAAACAGCCTTTTTTTAACTATTCATTTTCTTTTTTTTTTTTTTGTGAAGGAACTTTTAACTTGGCCTAGTACCCCTTTTCTAATTTTGTCAATTTTGTCACTAGTGGCTAGGCTCCTTTACTGTTTTGAAAATCTGTTACCCAATTGAGACTGAGGAGTATACCTACACAGGAAAAAAAAACAATAAGCAAAAATATTCTCTGTCATCCTGTTGTTGAAAAACAAGTGCTTTTCCAAATAAACAAAAGACAGTTTTTATTTTTATAGAATTGGCAAAAAATACAAAAAATTTTAAAACAATTTACAACGATCTATTATATTTTCTTAGGACAAATTAGAGCTCCAGGATTTATTCATCTTATAACTGAAATTTTGTATCTTTCCTCAGCCTCTCCCACACTATCAACCTCTATTCTCCCCTCTGATTTGTTCAACTTTTAAAGATATCATACATACATGGCATCATATGGTATTTGTCTTACTTTGTCTGGCTTATTTCACTTACAAAGTCCTTAAAGTTCAAGCTGCTGTAAATGGCAGTATTTCCTTTTTTAGGTCATCCTGACATTTTAATGCATGCCTTTTCTTAGCATTTTAAAAACTTAATTCAGTCATACAACAAATAAGATTAGACTGCTACCAGTAAAGGCTCTGCATTACTGGGAGAATACTGTCATTCCCCTGGGGACTTATCTGGGCAAGTAAATTGCTTGCAGTCTATAGTCTGCTCCAGGCTGCACTGTAATTTGTTTAACTGTGGGGAATGCCCAACAAGAGCAAGATTATGTCAGATGATCTTTTTACATCAGAGAATGAAGGAAGGCTAGAGCTGATATGTTCATTTAGAAAGTTATTTCTGTACCTGCTTTTTAGTTCTGAGTGCTTTGCAGATACAGGATAATAATAGAAACTCTGGCTATCATATCAAACTCTGGCTGAGACTATCAATTTGAGGAAAATTGTGTTCATAATCATTGATTATAGACACTGGATCAATATAGGAATGGATGTATATGTAACTGGGGAGAAAGTTCAGGTGGCAGGGTAGGAACTGGGAGTAAAGACTAAGTTGTGCCTCTCATTTGCTTTCTAAATGAGTAACGTGAAATAATATCCAATATGCATGGGATTTTTACTACGTAAGTAACTATGTGGACTTCTTAGTCTCACTAGAGCTGTTGTGGTTTGTTATGTCTGTAAAATTGGTTCTCCTAGGTACTAAGGGTATTCCAAATAAAACTAAATTCTCTGATTTCAGTATCTATTTTAAGATAGTCACCTAGCCTCTCCATCTTTAATTTTTTTTTTATTGAATCACTGTGAGATATGTAGTTACAAAGCTTTCATGTTTGAATTTCAGGATTACAATGTTCCAACACCCATTCCTCCACCAGTGTACATTTCCCACCACCAATGTCCCCAGAATACCTTGTGCCTTGCCTCTCTATCTTACTGCCAGAAAAACATCTGTATACAGTCAGTACTGAGTCTGTGTCTGTACAATGGATTGTATACTATTACTTTCAGCCACAGGACAGTCTGAAATTACAAATCATAGTGTGAAGAAAGAAAAGCGTAAGATTGCAATATTGATTTAAATTGTAATGACTAAAAGTTCAAATTAAAGTTAGTAATTTTTTTCTTTACAAAAAATCTACAATTTTATTAATGTTTAGGTGAGATCATTGCGATAGTGTTAAAAAATATGTTATTAGGTCCAAGGAGATAGTACAGTGAGTAAGGTGCTTGCCTTACTGTTTTTGTGCCCTCTGCCTGTCCCCCTCCTGCAAAAAAAAGTATATGGTATTGATGTACAAATTTAACATGTCCCATCCCTGCCAAAGAGTTCAAGATTGTTTACCAGTGTCCCTTTGTTATCTTTAGTTCAGTCCTCATTCCCTCCAACCCTCTCTAGTTTATGCTTGGTAATCTGTAGCACTGTAGCACTATCCTCCCATTGTTCATTGATTTGCTCCAGCGGGCACCAGTAACATCTCACAACAAATTGTGAGACTTGTTGTTACTGTTTTTGGCATTGGCATATTGAATACGCCACGGGGAGCTTGCCAGGCTCTGCCATGCGGGCGAGATACTCTCGGTAGCTTGCTGGGCTCTCCGGGAGGGGCAGAGAAATCGAACCTGGGCTGGCCTGGTTGGCTGCATGCAAGGCAAACACCGTACCTGTTGTGCTATCACTCCAGCTCACTTGGTAATCTATATTTAAAATTCATAGTCAATCTTTTGTCCTTCATTATTTACATATTGTATTATTCCCTATGGCAAATACACAGCAAAGCCTGGCAAGCTCTCCGTGATGTATTCAGTATGCCAAACATAGTAACAATAAGTCTCATGATGGAGATGTTACTGGACCCACTCAAGCAAATCAATGATCGATGGGAGGACAGTGCTACAGTGCTACATTATTCTCTAATTTCATCTCTCTATATATTTCAAAGATGAGTGATATTTTCTATGAAAATAGTTAAGTTCTTGAGTGGATCCTTGAATTTTGTTTGTAAAATTAGCTTTTAAGACTCCAGATGTTTATGATCATAGTTATTTACTTACCAGCATTAGAAATATAATACAACTAGTAAATTTAGATTTATGCAATAATTTTGGGTGAAAATAGGGCAAAACAAAATCATTAACCAATTTCTGCCTTGGCCTATATGTTAATTTGTGTCAGACAGGATCAGTTATGTAGTTACAATTCATTTTTTTCTGTGGATAAATTGTTACTATTTAAGAGCATCACAGAAACTGGCAGCATTATTATTTTTTGTTTCAGGATCACAGATCATCCTGTTGTTTGTAGATTGCCTCCAGCAGGCACCAGTAATGTCTCCTTCATCCTAGCCCTGAGATTCTAAAAAGTGCCATATTCAAGGCTCTTTCAGGGTTAGGAGAATGAGACACATCATTGTTACTGGTATTTGGCATATTGGGTATGCCATGGGGAGTTCGTCAGACTCTACCGTGTGGGCAGGTTACATTCGGTAGCCTACCAAGTTGTCCAAAGCAAGAATGAGATAATAATATGTTGCGTGCCCACAAGTGCAGCCGCGCGCTTCCGGGAACTGGGTTTCATAGTCTCTGGGTCTTGGCCGTTGATGGGATTACACGGCACTGGGTGGCAATTGGTGGGTGTGACCCCCGCCTACTGGAAAACGGAGGATCTGGGTGGAGGATGCTCAGCCCCAATCCGAGCAGGCTTGGAGATCTCAGTCCCAGGACCCGCATGCCTTTGTTCCTCTGCCGGTACCTTCATGTGTGTGGAGAGTGGTCTCAGCATGATTATGGCTGGTTCTGGAGGTCTTTTGGCTGCTGAAGCTCTGCTCGGGGTGGGGAGGGAAACTCAACCTGCACACCCCTCCCAGGGGTCCCCAGTGAGGACAGCCAGGCACGGGGGCAGGAGACTCTGCACTGTTCTCTTCCGGGAACTGGGTTTTATAGTCTCTGGGTCTTGGCCGTTGATGGGATTACCCAGCTCTGGGGGGCAGTTGGTAGGTGTGACCCCTGCATACTGTAAAATGGAGGATCTAGGTGGAGGATGCTCAGCCCCAATCCGAGCAGGCTTGGAGATCTCAGCCCCGGGACCCACGTGCCTTTGTTCCTCTGCCGGTACCTTCATGTGTGTGGAGAGTGGTCTCAGCATGGTGATGGCTGATTTGGGAGGTCTTTGGCTGCCAGGGTTCTGCTTGGGGCGGGGAGGGAAACTCAACCTGCCCTCCACCACCCAAGGGGCACTGGCGAGGACAGCCAGGCACAAGGGCAGGAGACTGCGCTGTTCTCTTCTGGGAGCTAGTTTTTTTGTTTATAATGGAAATTTCTCATAATATTTTTGAACCGATTGGCTCTACAAAATCCCATATATTACATGGAATACCTAAAAGGCGTGTGTAAGATATGCCTGTACTCAGAAAACTACCAGGATCAGGATGAAATCACCAATCCTCTAGACTTACTGTTACTTGCTTTTCATTCTCAGTTCCTTCTACACTTCCCACTCATCACTTTGTCATCTTGAAAATACCAAATCCACACTAGCAACTTTCTGAGATCTGTGAGAGGTTTCTTTGACCTTATAAAATATAATACATATTTTCTGCTTCTTCCCCTTGCTCTCTTTTTCCATGTATTACTTACATAAACTTGTGGATTTATATGCATGTATATATTGTTTACTAGCTATCTCTTTATAATAACTTAACTTATTTGAGATACATACTTTGTTCATGGGGTACATCTTTATAACCCTTAACAGTGCCAGTTATGTAGTAGGGACTCCATAAGTATTTACTAAACAAATGAAAGCATTAACCAATATAGCACTATAGCACTGTCTTCCCGTTGTTCATTGATTTGCTAGAGTGGGCACAAGTAATGTCTCACAACAAATTGTGAGACTTGTTGTTAATGATATATATGTAAAAAATTGTATCATAATCAATTGCCAATTGTATTAGCCATAGAGATTGATAGTTGGGTCAGAGTGATCGTATGGTGGTTAGAGCACTTGCTTTAAGTGCAGCTGATCCAGGTTTGATTCCCTATTTGGCATATGATGTGATCACCAAATGGAGTAAATCGTAAATTCGTAGATACTTTACCTGTTTATGAATTATACACTGTGAAATCTGCTCAAGAAGATATATTCTGCTTTAAACTCTGAATCCGGTGAGGTACCTGGCAGCTTTTAACATACTGCATGTATTTATACAATTTGTGGAAATGTTATGTTTGCAAGAGAAGCTGTTTTTCAGAAGGGGTTTTGAAAATCAGATGGGAAAGGTTAGCAGTAACGATGGCCTCACTCTTCAGAATAAAATGCAGATGGAGATATGCACACAGTTTCTTTTGATCAGAATCAGGATTTGCTGCTAGGAGCAGAAACTTATTAAGGAAAAATGTAAAGAGAGTTATAGGATCAGGAATACATTGAGGAATATTTGTGTTTAAAGGATATAGGATACAAACTAGAGTAAATTTTGAGTCACATGAATTAAATATGAAATAAAATGAGAATAATGCTTGAAAGATGTAGCTTAATGTTCCTGTATCTGAGTTTCTTGTAGGCACCTAGACTCAGTAGTAGCTATTTTTTAAATTAAGTTCATAATAAAATTTACTATATCGGTTTGGGAAGGAACAATGGTGGAAAGATTGTGTAAGTATCTGCAGAAATTGGTTGGGATTGTGAAATGAGAGCATGGACCCAAGTGATAAGATTAGAAGAGAAGTCATAGATGTGAGAAACAATATGATGAAATAATAAACTGCTATTTTCACATGTAGGTATTTCAAAGATGAGTCTTGGATAAAAGTGATAAAATTGATTGGAAAAATCTGTTATTTTCTTTTTTATGTTTGGTGTTTTAAAAATCTTCTATTCAAAATTGGGCACAAAAAAGCCAAGATAAAATGGCACCAGGCAGTTGAAATTGTGGTTAGAAAGTCAAGGGCTACATAGAAATTGGAAGGAGACATTTGTAATAAGAAATGGTTTATAGTTATGCCAGTGTTAGTAGGCATTTTGAGAGTTATGAGTTTTACTAATTAAGAGAAGTATTATTCAAAATTGCATTTTACTGCTGTTATTAAGACAAAAACAAATACTATAAAATTCCAGGAAGGAGATTCACCTTCTCTGGTGGCCTCAAACTTTTGACATACCCTGTGCTAAGTATTTATATTAGTCTTATAAATATCATATGAACTTAGAATCAACTGAATAGGAAAGAGGAGCTTTATTAACAGAAAACAAGAAGCTGGGAAGGATGTTTGCCAGTAACAACCGGGGAACAGCAAAGATAGTGATATAATAAGCTTATATATATTCTGGGGTTTCTAGGAAACTCATACGTATTCAGGACAGAGGAAAGTAAGTATGCATAATTGGCTAACATACCATGAACATACATCACATGTATAGAAAATCACAGAGGAATGAGAAAGAGTCAGTAGTATTCTTTGCGTGGTAGTGAAGAGAAAGGAAGCTAGGGTTTAAGAAGGCCTCTATTGCAGTCTTTATTGGCCAGTAATGTCCAGCCAGGTGCGCTGGAGGCCTTTGGGGCATAAAAATGTAAGATTGAGCTCTGACCCCATCAGAGCCAATAAAATGCAACCAGGCAGCTGCTCCCAGAGAGGACTTCTCACACTTCTGATCTGTAAGTTTAGGCCAGTCTTTTTTAGTATTTCCCTTACTCCAAAGAGTATTTCTCAATCAAGGGGGGTGAGGTTGGAACCAAAAGGATGTGATTACATCCTTTCCCTTTGAAGTAAGGACCTAGCATTTTGAAGAAGAAAAGTTAGCTCAGGTACTGCAAGCAATCATACAGAGGTAGGTGCTTAAGAATACAGGTTTAGGGCCATAAAGATTGTACAGGAGTTAAAATACTTTGCTTGTATGGCTTCTGGCTGGTTCTCCAACTGGGCATATGGTCCCATAGTACTGCCAACAGTCATTCCTAAACACAGAACCAGGAATCCTGAGCACTTCCAGGTGTGAAAACAAAGAGTTTGGGTTTAGGTTTCCCTGCTTAAAACCTATTTAAGCATTGAAAAATGAAATGTGTGTGACATTTATGAGCTGACATTTCTGTTCATCACTGTTTAATAAGGTTGGTGTTTTTTAGAAATGAATTGCTGTGCCATTTAGGAAAGGCCACGAACAGGTTCAGGGTTCATAGATTACTGTTCAAAAAGAACTGATAATATTCCACTGAAGACAAAACTGAATCTTGCACACCTGGGTTGAATCACACTTTTATTTGATCTTTGATAAATGTAGGTCTTATGAATCTAGACAATCTAAATCAAATAACAATTTTTTAAAAAAGCAAAAAAAAGAAAAACATTTGGTCCTGCTAATTAAAAATTTAAAATTGAGCTCCTTGGTTCCCTAATTATGAGATCCTGCAAGATTGTTTATATAATGAACCAAATTGAAGTGAACCAATAATCATGTGATTGGAATACTAGTGAAACTTTTTAAATAAGTTGTGCAACCTCAAGAGCATTACGGTTTAAGAAATAGAGGAATGATTTTTAATAGTCTCTTCTATTGCAAATTAACTTTAGGATTCCTTGGGTATTTGACCCTGTATGCCGAAGTTTCTTGATATGAAATTTTCTTTTTCTAAATCTGTAATCATCTTTTTTTTTCTGAATACATTTTTATGATACTCCCTCCAACCCCTTAAATTAAGAGATTTTAATAACAAGATTGTGATTTAGGTAAACTATATTCATTTTTTCTCTTTTTTGATATTTTTAGGTCATACCCAGTGATACTCTGGGGTTATTCCTGGCAGTACGCTTGGGAATTACCTGGAGGTGCTACACTGGAGGTGCTCAGGGGGTTCATATGGGATGCTGGGGGATTGAACCCGGGTCTGCTGCGTGCAAGGCAAAAGCCCTATCCACTGTACTATTGCTCCAGCCCCAGGTAAATTCTATTCTCATACAAGTTTTCATATTAAGTAGAGGAACAAAATAAAGGTTTTTTTTTTTTTTTTTTTTTTTTTGTTTTAAATAGGGTTTAAAGCCACAGCTGGCAATTCTTAGGGCATACTTCTGTACTCAGGGATGACTCCTGGCAGGGTTCAGGAAACCGTACTTTGTGAAGGGATCAAACCTGGGTCAAACATCTGCAAGGTAAGCCGCCTACCATCTGTGCAATTGTTTTGGCCCCAGTGTAGATTCTTAGCCAAAACTATGCATATAAAAGGGATGCTGACTTGGTTCATTCACAGTGTTTATCTGTTTAGGAATTATTTGAACATTTTAAAAAATATATGTTAAAATTTGCTGATTTATACAAGAGTATGGAACTCAGATGATATCTAAACTGGTAAAGAGGATTATTTCAAAGAATATAATTTATTATGGAAATGGCTAATATTTTTGTGAAATACTAATGGGGGGGTTGATGACTTTCTGATAGCTTTTTTAAAAACTAAGGAGGAAATGTTTCTTCTTTCTCTCAAAGTATATATTACTATATATCTGTGTCTTAATGATCTTATGATAAGAGTTCTACCATCAAAAGTAGATTGAATTAATTTCTGATCAGATTTGACTGTCAGGTACAATTTCATAGTAACTCTGCTTACCTAAGGTAAATTCTGGATCTCCAGTATTAATGTACTGTCTTCCATATGCATGGCTACAAAATGCTTGTGCCTGTGTGTTGACCTTAAAAATATTCTTTAATCTGAAAGTTGGTGTAGAATGTATTGATGTAGAATGTATTGCCTAAAGAGGTCTGTTGGAGTACATGGAGCTTAGGTTTATCCCCATCACAGATTGTAACCATCACAGTGCTCCCGAGTCATTTCTATTACTTTGTCTGTCACCACTTCTATGCTCTCTTCCCCAACCAATTTGTAAGGTCTCATCCTTCTTAGACACTGAAGCTGTACTGTAAGTTAATATTGCCTTTCTCCTCTCCTTATGTCTTTTGAGCAGTTTACTTTAATGCAATGTCCTTTTGTGTGGATACAGGAAGACAATTAATTAATATGCTCCGTAACTTAGGAATTGATTGGCTTTGAATATTATTCACTCCTGGGCATCTGCCTTCTCAACTTAAGCCTCAGTTGCCCTCACTTCCTAGCACCCCAAGGGCAGGGTCCCGACGTGGATGGAACCAGGGCAAGCCGGTAAGTTATGTGCTACCCTGGCATCGCGATGGGCCAGGCCAAGGTGCCACGATTCTTAACTATAAGTTAAGAGGTTGATCATGGGCAAATGATGTCATGATCCAAAAGTAACGACGAGACTAGGGCCCTGCTGCTAGGAATAGGAAAGATATCTGGCCTGAGCACTGCAGTCTGAGATTGAGATGGCCCTAGGAGAGCAATTCTATAAGCTCAAAGTATTTCTTACTGTGTCCATACAAAATGTTTAATATTATGTATGCTTATATGTTGGTTGGACAAGGAGAGGAGAAATACGTCCTAGAAGCAGTTTTCCTGTGTGTCCTGACTAGCTTGGATGAGACTGAACTTTCTCCCCTTCAAACTGCCTTCAGTAAATGATTTCAGCATATTGAGGTAGTTTCTCTTATCTCACAGGAACCTAGCCGGCCTTAGGTATACAGTTCCCAGGTGCTAAGCCAGGCCTGGTCATTGGGATGTAGATGCCTGGCTCCAGGCTGGCTGATTTTGGGGACGTAGATTCCAAGCTCTAGCAGACTGGTCTTTGTTGTGAATGTTTCGCATGTCAGAGAATTCACTGTAGTTTTCTGTTACCAAAGCCCAAACCTCAGCTTTTATAGCAGAAAAATATCAGATATTGTCTGGAATTAGACCATAGTGACTCAGCAGCATAACAACTAGTTTTGCAGAAAACATATTCAGATTCCTTAAAAATGGCTCCTTCTCATTTTTGAGACTCAAAAGACTTAAGTTTAATTTTTTTATTAGAATTAAATACTATTTAGTATAACCACTGGGAACGTGAACACTTGTTTCATTTACTTCTATAATGTTAGTATGGCTCACAATGCCTACCACAAAGTAAACTCAAATATCTTTTGCTTTGTGGATTGATAATAAAAAATAATGAAGTTTCTTGATATGTCATTTTTTGGCAGCATAAGCTTATTTGGAAATTAAATATCTTTTTATTAAAAAATCCATCCATTTGTTCATTCATCGACCATTTAGAGATACAGATACAGGTATAAATAGTCTGTAACAGATCAGTGCTAGTTCGGGAGTAGAATGGGAAATGATTAATCTGATGGACATCATCCATGATCAAATGGTATTTATAACTTAGTGGGTCTTACTACTAGAAAGTAGAACACAGATGTATATCCTAAAGTTTCCTTAAATTATCATTATGATTTAAATTAGTGCTGAAAGTTATTCACTTGATGAATGTCCTCCAGCTGTATGTTAACTGTTCTGAAGTAAAGTAGTATTGAGGAAACTTAGAAAAATGGATTTCCCGGTCCTAATCCAAATCAGAACTTCTTGAATTTTGATTGAGAAGTTAGCATTTTTAAGAGATTCTGTAAGTCTGTCTTATTAAACTAAATTGGCATCACTACTTAGGAATGTAGAAAAAAATCTAAAATTGCTATTTGTATATTAAAGGTTTATGTTCTCTTCCACCCAAAAGTAAATGGCAACTATTTCAATGTTGGTAAATTTTATATGTATGATGCAGGATCTTGTGCTCAAACTTTTTCAGAATTTCTTTAATTTTGATCATCTTATTGCTTTATCCTCCTAGTATTTAGCTTTCCAAGAGCCATAGCTATGAACTTTCATAATTTTCCTCCCTGTGACATGCCCACTTTAAAAAATTTTTGACTAGATTCTGCCAACACTGTAGGGAAAATGATCAAAATAAGAGCTCACTGCAATTTACCAAATGCCTATATCTGGGAACTAGGAACTAGTTATTTCAGATTTCATGCCTTGGTCATATCTGCAAGGTGCTCTAATTAACTTCAAGTAGATTTACCTATGACTATAAACTGAGTTATATAAGCTACTGAGTCAACAGACTTACTTCTGAGAATGGGGCAAGAGGTACTTTATGCCATCATTTCTTCAATCAGATTTATTTTATTGCCTAGAAAATACAGAATGCATTCAAAGAATTGAAGATTCTCAGTGGAACTCTTCAAATGACTTCTGAATAGGAGAACTCTGACTTCACATATTTTTTCTTGTAATATAGATGTAAAATACAACAAGTAACTTTTCTTACTGTGAAAGATACACAAGATTTCTCTTTTTGGTAAGGAATGAGGAGAGACTCAGAATTTTTTTGTTTCCTCGTTCAGTTAAGAATGATTTTTTTATTAGATTAAGTAAAACATCTTATTTTCTTAGCCCCATATCTATTATTAACACCATAAGCTGGTAAGCAAGGTGAATTCACTAGTACCCTAAACCATAAGAAATAATAATAGTAATCATTAATGTTTAACTCCATAATATTTGTATAATTCATTATACAGTAAAATGTTATATTGCTTTTTTTAGCTGTCTTCTTTCTCTATCCAGTGCTTTTGTAAATATTTATCATTAAAGGAAATCAGATTGCTTTTCCAGAAGTATTTCCTATAGTCTAGATATTGAGACTTGTTCTCCCGTCACTTATTTGTAACTGAATCACCCCTGAGATAGAGTTACAATATTGTTCAAGATTGAGTTTTAGTCATACAATGTCCAACACCCATTCCTTCACCAGTGCATGTTTCCTTCCACTGATGTTCTACAGTTTCACCTCACCTGTCCCCTACAGCCTGCTTCTATGGCAGCCACTTGTCTTCTCACTCACTTTGTTCTCTCTCTCTCTCTCTCTCTCTCTCTCTCTCTCTCTCTCTCGTTAACCTTTTGCAATAAGGAGGTGAATATCACTTCACCTTCTTTGAGCACTGTTCTTATTCAGAGTGATCATTTCCAACTATCATTGACATAGTGCACTCCCCCTTTCTCATTAACTCCTTACATAGTATAATCTGTTACATGGTTAATTTTAGGTAATAAATGCACATAGTACTGCTTTGATTATAATAAAACTGTACATGACCCATAAAATAGTTAAAGGTGGGTAATTGCAAAATAGTGAAAAATCAAAGTGAAGGGGTTGTTTTTTTCCCCCAGTATTAAAAATTTTATTATTTGTTTATTTTTATTTTATTATTATTGAATCACCGTGAGGTACAGTTATATACTTACAAACTTTCGTACTTGCACCTCAGTCATATAATAATCGAGCACCCATCCCTCCACCAGTGCCTGTTCTCCACCACCAATGATCCCAGTATCTCTCCCACCACCCCTACCCTCCCTCCTCCCCACCCTGCCTCTGTGGCAGGGCATTCCCTTTTGTTCTCTCTTTCTTTTTGTTTTCCCCCAGTTTTGATATATTGTAGTTTCTGGGTTTCACAGTAATAAAAAAATAGAATTTTATTAGTAAAATATCTGTAGCACTGTTCTCCTGTTGTTCATCGATTTGCTCGAGTGGGCACCAATAATGTTTTCATTGTGAGAGTTGTTGTTACTGTTTTTGGCATATCAATTATGCCATGGGGAGCTTGCCAGGCTCTGCCAGGCAGGCAGGAAACTCTTGGTAGTTTGTCAAGCTCTCTGAGAGGGACAGAGGAATCGAACCCAGGTTGGAGGAATCCGAACCCGGGTCGGCTGCATGTGAGGTAAATGCCCTACCTACTGTGCTATCGCTCCAGCCAAAAATATCTTTAAAAATTATAATAAGTTTTCTAGACATAATTTAATAACAACTAGATATTCTGGGTGGATGTAAATTTACTAAAATATATATTTTTTGTTTTAAAGGCATTATTTAGTAAAAACTTGCAGTATTTTTGTATCATCAAAGACAATTCTAGGGTTGGAGCAATAGTACAGTGGATAGGGCCTTGCACTCGGCCAACCCGGGTTGATACCCAGCATCCCATATGGTTCTCTGAGCACCGCCAGGAGTCATTTCTGAGTGCAGAGCCAGGAGTAACCCCTGTGCATCAATGGGTGTGACCCAAAACGAAAAAAAGGAGAAAAAAAGACAATTCTACAGATCTTTTATTTCAGCTTACACTTTAAACTGATATTGGTGTTCTTAATTTGGAGTCACACCTTGTGGTGCTCAGGGGTTACCCTTGGCTCGTGCTCTCGGCTTGTTTCTGGCAGTGCTCACTGAACTTGTGCCAGGATCAAACCCAGGCCAGGCCTCTTGTATGAGAAGCATATGCCGGTTGAATTATGTCCCCCTCTGCCAAACTAATCTTAACCAGATGAGTCACTTGATATTTACCCCGCTCCTAACAACTGAATTAATTATGCAGCTGCTTTATATAATATGCATTATGAATTTTGTTTTCTTTCTTTTTCCTGATCTCTTTAACATGGTCTTATTTATTTGCAAAAAAAAATATGGTATTAAAAAAAATCCTTAGCATGTGGCACAGGGGTAAGTTTAAATTATCACCTGAATTTTAATTTCTGTGTGAATTAATGAAGGTGAGATTTTTTTTCTGTTTATTTGATATCAGTCTAAACTACTGATTATGTTTTCAGCAAAATCTGCAGTAATCTTGGCATTCTCCGGGAGCTGACAAGTACAGGACAATTAGCTTTTAATTTTTTGAGCTTAATTTGCCATTGTTCTCATTAATGCTTGAGCTAAGCAAAAGCAGGCTGAATAAGACTTCTGAACAGCCCTCTCTTATAAACATTTTAAATCACATTTATGGTAGTAACTATTTGTATGTCAAGCTGTAGGATTATTAACATACTATGAAGTTCACATTGGACCAACAAACAGAGAAAATTGCAACAGTATTTTTAGAGCAAACCTGTGGGAGCCACAAATGCTGGGTTCTGCTTTAATTGAACTGGGTGTTAAGCTGATTTAAAGGGCTGCCTATTCTAGTTATCTGAATGGCCTACATTTTTAATAATCTAATTTCCATATGTGATGGCCTGGAGCACAGTGGAAACCTGGAGAGGAGCAATTTGTGGTCGCAAATGGGCCTGAATTAAAACAACCAATTTCTCTGACCTCCCCTAACCTCTACTGACCGCTTGAAACCCCTATTGCAGCTCAGGCTATGTCCTAATCTCTGCACTTTCCCCAGAGTTCTCTGATACATCTGACCAACTGGTTAAGAATAAGCATTTTATCCTTAGCATAAAGGGATACCTCTAGATTGCAGTTGCTAAGATAGGTCATCCTAGTTGAAGATTTTTAAAAAACATCCTTAGTAGCAATATCTTTCACTGATTTAGTACCTACAATGTATCAATTTTCACACTAATTACATTGAGTTTTATAGCCCACAAATTCATATTTTAGGCACTATAATCACCCTTATGCCAGTGAAACAAAAGATGCCAAAACCCCAGGCCTAAAAGCAATAGATTCAGGATTCAAATTCAATTTTCCCTGGATAGTTCATTAATTTGATGTGACTGTAGCCAAATTCCACCTATATTATGTAACAGTTTATAATTTAAGGAAAATTAAACTACCTCTTTGTAATTATTACCATAACCCCCCAGGCAAAACAAGGTATCTTCATGCTACAATTAAATTTTGTATATTGAATAATTTTTCCTAAATATTTATGTAGTTCTCTCATTTGTCATGCTATTAATGCTACAGTGAGAAGGAAAATAATTTATTAATTTTACTATATGTGGTATCTAATACATAACAATTATCCAATGAATAGCATGTCCAAATAAATAGATGACTTAAAGCATAAATAAGATACAAAAGAAAAAATAAATAGAAGTAAGATATAAATTAAAATATGAGCTATTCAAGAAAAATACATTTCTATAATAATGTAAATAAAGTATGAATATATTTGTGATGCTATGCTACTACTCTCTAGTAGAACTTAAAGTTCTTATTGTTGTTTTGGCGTATATGCAGAACTCTCAGAATGAACTTTCTGAAAGAACAAAGGTATGATTCTCGTTTACAACATCAGTGATGGGTGATTGACTGTGTTGTTAAGAATACCTTAACTGTGATATGGTGAGAGAGCCTGAATCATTGCTGATGTGGAAAACCAATCAAAAATGTCAAGGAGTGAGCCCAAGCTTTGCACAGTTCAAATGTAAAGTTGTCTAGAATTTTAATTATTTCCAAACTTGTACGATTCAAAGGTATGATGGGGAAAAGTGATAAAAGAAGTGAAGATGAAGAGGTCTTGTTCTGCCATTTTCTCTTTTTGTGATCCTGGACTCTTTTTCTGGCTTTCAAATGGGAAAAAAATATGTAGATAAAAAGTTACATTCCTGAATTTATAGAAGAGATACAAAATTTTAACAGATATTAACATAGAGGGAACAGAATAAAGTTTTCATACTTTCCTTAAGTTTCTGAAATAATGTGGGATTTTAGAAATCTATTTAAAGAAATATCCCTGGTGTGTGTGTGTGTGTGTGTGTGTGTGTGCGCGCGCGCAGGTGTGCACGCATATGCATGTTGCACAGACTTTTAGGGTTTTAGAAACATATTTGAAGATGTATCCCTGGTGTGTATGGGGGGGGGGCAGGGGGAGCACACCCCAGTGGTAACCAGGGCTTAGTACTGGCTCTCTGCTTAGGGATCATTCCTGGCAACCCTCTAGGAAGTCAAGGAAGCATATGGGGTGCTTAAGGATAGAACTGTGTTGGCTGCATGCAAGACAATCACCTAACCTATTGTACTATCTCTCCAACCCCTTTCTGTTGCTTCCAAAGATATTTTGGCGAAAGAAAATAAAGAAGTAAGATCTTTCCTTAATAAGTACCATTATATTAATATAAAAATATGATAAATGTGATACAATAAAAGACAATTAGAGGTGAACAGATTTGCTTCAAAAACTCTGGCTTTTTAAAATTCTACTTTGATTCTGTGGTGCACAAAATAATTTTATATAATATATAAAATTTATTATATATTTTACATAATATCTAAAATATCATTTTATATAACATTATATATGAGCAGTGATTCACAAATAAGATTTATGATGAAATAAATGCTATGCTTTAATTCAAATTAAAACTAAATTTAAGTTATAATATTTTATAGTAGGGGAAAAATTACATATTTGCTTAAAAGGCAATTGTTAGAATTTATACTAATTCCTTGGGGGGGGGGGACAAAATATGTAGACTACCATGGAGGGAGGCTGATGCACAGATTCAAGGGACCAAGCAAAATAAAGAGTCCAAAGCAAAACAGACCCAAGCAGAACAATGCCAAGACATATAGTAATCAAAATGGCAAAATCTGAAGAGAGAGATAAGACTTTTTAAAGCTTGTAGATAGAAGAGAAGCCTTAAATATAAGTGAAAAAAAGCATGATAATTATAGCAGATTTCTCATATAAAATGGTGTTTCACTAATAAAAATTAAAAAAAATTACAGGAGAGAAAGGTGTGAAATGATATATTCTAATTACTTACTGATAAAATTCTTTTGAACTTGAGTCCACTGCTTTGCAAAGCTCTTATTTAGATGGGAGGGAAAGATAAAAACATCCTCAAACAAGAGCTTGATAGCATTTGTTACAACTAACCAGTCCTGAATGACCATTTATATAAACCAATAATTAATTGCAGAAGAAACAACCCCACACTGTAAAATGACAGTACAGCCCTGTATATAAATAATCTCTTTTGCACAGCTTTGATCATATCCTAAAGATCATATACTTATGTATTAGATTTATAATTGTATCTATCTCCCCTTCTGCTACCTAATTTTTAAGAGCAATTATATCAGCTGGGTATATTTTCTGATATATTTTTATCACCTGAAATAATGCTGGTACACAAGTATTTAATATAGATGTATGAAATTACTAAGTGATCAAAAGAAATTCCTATTCATAAAAGTAAGCTTGTAATGAATCACTAGACAAGGTTAGAGATTTGACTCTTAAAAATTTGGCATTCTCAACAGACTGAGCAGTGGAATAGATTAAAAATTTAGAATTGATAAAATATTTATAAGGCTGCTCTCTATATAATGCAATGACACAAATGCATGATTGTATTAATTATTAAGATCATAATAAATTTTAACATTAATATAAATTTAGAAAATAACCAATTTGATTTCCTAGAAGAAATAGGTCTGCATTCTCTCCTTTGATCACATTCATATCGATATATCTCTGGTAACTGTTGGGTCATCTTTAGATAATGCCTACACTTTTATACCTTTGCTTTCAATTTATTTCCCCTTCACTCCTATTCAGCATCACTCTCCTAGAATCCATCCATGCAAACTCTTGGAAGACTTTACTTTCGATTTAATATTAGTATTTTTCTGACCATAACTTTAAAAAATTATTTTTATTGAATCACTGTAAGATAAACAATTACAAAGTTGTTCATGATTGTGTTACAGTCACACAATGTCCCTACACCCATCCCTTCACCAGTGTACATTTCCTGCCATCAATTCAGTGACCCCATTTTCCCTTCTGTCCCTGACCCAGCCTGCCTCTATGCTCGATGGCAGAGACTTTTCTTTTCTCCTCTTTCTCATTCTCTCCCCACCCTTTCATAATATTGCAAATTGTAGTTTGCAATACGGTGATGAAGAGTGATCATGCAATCACTTTTCCTCCTCTCAGCAGCCAGTTTTGTCCAAAGTGATCACTTCCAGTTGTGATTGTCATAGTGGTCCCTTCTCTGTCCTAAATGCACTACGCTCCCCCCAACCCCCAACCCTGGAGGCCAGATTCTTATGGTGGACCAATTCTCCTAGAACTCATTTCTATTGTTCCCCACCCTCCACCCTATTTCTTCTTCTCTTTTTTTCTTTTCTTTATCTTTTTTCTTTTTTTCTATTGCCTTTTGACCTTAACTTTTCAACTTTCCATTAAGCTTGCTTATTCAACCAGTTACTCAAATTTAGTCTAATCTTGATCCTTAAGATTGAATCTCAAATCACTAAAGCTTCTCCCTTGCCTCAATGCATCAACCACTTTTATAGGAAATTCCTGTGCTTCAAAAATTATTTTGTGACATATTATTTCACTCACTACACATATGAATAATGTTAAAATCAATAATATTACTTAATTATCATTAATATTAACTTCAGACAAATACTATAAATTAAATACTGTTAATAAAATGATACAGAGAGCTAACATTTCAAGCACTTGCTATATACCCTATACTAGTCATATTAGATGTGAATTGTTATTTAATCTTCACCACTCCATAGGTTGATATTATAAATGACATTAAGAAAGTAATGTTTCCTGGTCATGCAGCTGGGAAATTTAGAACTAGATTTGAAGGCACAAAATATTCCAGAGCCTGTGCTTGCAAACCTGGTACTTGCTGTTGTCACTCCTTTTAATTGCCTTTGCAAGTTCACTGTCTGCCTTTTGCAGTGTATAGTCAATGTTTCTTAATCTCCAGGGAAGATGGGTGAAATTAAGCACTAATACCTCCCAAGCTAAATCAGGATCTCTCTCAAATGCTCACCTCAATTTTAAAATATCACAGTATTCTATTTCTCTCTAGGAACTGTCAAATTATTTGCACTTACCTCAACTTTATCCAATATCTTCACCATCCCCATAATTATGAAAATAAAATGATTCTTATTTCATGGAGAGAGTAAAAACTACCATGAATTCATGTGTATCACTCCTATCCCATTCTTTTGTTACCTTGAAAAATTGACTCACCTCATTTAATGTTGTTCTCATAACCTTGCTCTGAATGTTCTCTCTTTCATCTTATTCAGGAGTTAAAAAATTGAAATATCCTTTTCACTCTCTAAAAATAATGTTGCCTTCCATCATTTCCAGTCCTACAACTTTCCCCTTGTTCCTCTGACTGCTTGCTCCTATTGTTTGCTCCTTTTTCTCTGCCATAGTCTTATACCCTTGGGTTCATCAGAGTTCTAGACATTATTTTGTTATGAAACATACTACTTCAAATCTCTATCATTTATTTTCAGTTTCACTTTCTATGTGTGTATGACTGATTAAAAAACTGTATTTGTAACATACATTCTTCCCTGAGCTTTAAACCAGTGCTTATTGTCATGTTTTAAATAATGTTACCATAATATGCAACAAGGACTTTTAACTCAGTGTTTAAAATGAAACTCTCAGTAAAAAGATCACCACCTAGCTGATGGCACAAGGCATAAACTTTAAAGTGGAATCATCCAACATTGTTAGCTCTCTTTTAATTCTTTTTTTTTTCTTTTTGGGTCACACCCGGCGATGCTCAGGGGTTACTCCTGGCTCTGCACTCAGGAATTAACCCTGGCGGTGCTCAGGGACCATATGGGATGCTGAGAATCGAACTCGGGTTGGCCATGTGCAAGGCAAATGCCCTACCCGCTGGGCTATTGCTCCAGCCCCTTCTTTGAATTCTTATGTCTTAGTCATCAGAACTTGTAAATCCCTGTTGCCCTGTTCATTTACTTGTAAATCCACTGACATTTTTGTAGCATAAGAGAATGATAGCTTCTTACTCTAGAATATTACAATGAACCCTCATTGTACCTCTTCCTTAGGGACAATATTCCCATTTTTCCGAGTTTATTTGAGTCAGCGTTGATTGGTTCAAATTTGACAGTATTAGGAACACTCTACTCCTAGGGTCTCCAGGAAGGCTTCTTGTAAAGGATATTCAAGAATTAAATAAGAAAATTAGATGGCTGTAGCTTAAGCATTAGCTTTATTGGGGAAATCCCAATTAACTGTAATTGGTTCTACTCAGTTTCCATTTCTTTTTTAGTGTCCCAATTGATGTTCAGGAAGCTTGCAGGTCTCTTCCAGTGATTCTCAGCCAAATGAGAGGAAATTAATCTAGGAACCATGACAGTGTTAAGGCAGCCCAATGATATTTGGGGTCTCTATAGTGTTAGAGATGAAATGGATATGGGTCACATAAAAGGCATGGAACTGAGGATACTGTATCTTTGATCTCATGATTCCATTTGTTTTGGGCCACACTCAGGGCTAACTCCTGGCTCTGTGCTCAAGGGTTACTTATGGAGGTCTTCAGGGGAGACAATTTAGGGTGCTAGGGATTGAGACTGAGTTAGCTGAATGCCAGGCAAGAGCCCTATCCTCTGTACTATCTCTTCAGCCTTAGGTTTCTATTAAATTTGAAATACTTAGACTTTGATTTTGGTTTGCTTAAGCTATTTAGACAATAGATCCACCTCAATTTCAGGTCCTCCTTGTTTATCTTAATAGCAACTAGAAAATAGATTTCCTTCTTTCTAAGACCTCAAACTATCATCCCATTACTGGTTTCGGCTCAGGTTTGAGATTCAGAATCTTATATGCAGGTCAATATTTGTAAGGAAGGAGCAAATTTTGTTCCTGTCCTTCTGAAGACCTGTAACAAGTTAATTACTCACCATAAGCCCAACACTCAGTGATGGGTCATGGACAGATCATCTAATACATGCTATTGTTCAATTGATTTTGGGAAGAGGTTGTGGGTTGGCATAATAAGAAAAAAGTTACTGTTTCCATGACCTTCTGAAATATAGAGTTTAAGGTTTTTGGTTTGAATCCATTTAAGCCAGTTCAATTCCCTGGACCACATATAGTCCCCTGACAATATATGGTCCAGGGATTACTCCTGAGCACAGAGATAGGAGTAGCCCCTGAGAACTGCTGAGAACCAAAATGATGTTTTTATTTAGCCATTTTATAAACTAGTTCACCAATAAACAAGTTTCACTGAAAGGAAAGCTTTTATATTTACCCCACTTATAGTTAATCTAAAGAAACCATTTTTAAATTGACAATTCTTCCACCAAAAACCAAAAAACAAAACCTAGAATCGAAACAAAATTATTACCTTCCCTAAAGTAATGCATGAAATTTTGTAATTATCAGAACATTTAAGGGTTTATTAAATTTTTTTAAATTGAATCATCGTGATATAAATAGTTACAAAGTTGTTCATGATTGGGTTTCAGTCACACTTTTATTTAATGTAGGAGTACTGCTATTTATTCAGCCATTGATTTAACTGATTGAATTGGGCATGACCTCCACATTCCATTTTTTTTTTCAATTGAATCACCATGAGGTACAGTTACAAAGCTTTTGTGTTCAAGATTCAGCTGCACAATGATCGAACACCCATCCCTCCACCAGTGCACACTTATCATCACCATGTCCCAGAATATCCCCTCCCCCCCATCCCAGTCCTCACCCTGCCTCCATGACAGGCAATTTCCCCAGTACTCTCTCTCTACTTTTGGGCATTATGTTTTGATCGAATTTTCCTACCACCTTTCAAGCCTGTCTGCCAGAGGCAGATGCTAGATCATTTGTCCATTGCTCATTTAGAATATCTTGGATGCTGCAGCCACGCACTTCTGGAATCCAAGATTGTAAATGATTGGGTTCCAGAGACATTTCTGCAGAGAACTAATTTATTTTGGGATTCAATTGGGCATCTCTGGACAAGGCCATTCGTGCACTAAGGTGGCATCAGAGGCACATTGTGGAGGTGACAGCCAGGCCGATTAGCAGGCAGGGAGCTGGGGAGCACCTGCCTGGGGTAGTTTATACTGTGACAGTTTGGTTATGATAGAATTGTTACTTCAACCTTTTTCCTTCTGTGATCCAAGGTTAGAATTGATCAAAAGGGTGTGAGAGTTGAAGGTGAAACGAAAGAATAAATACACTTCTCTTAGAATGCCTAATGTGGAAGTGCTGAGAGCACAAATGGAAGTTCCTTATTCATCATCAGATCACACACTCCATTGACCAGTAGGCTCCTCCAGGCCTCATAACTGGATCTTTGTTGATTGACCAAACTAAGCAGTAACTTTAGGAAAGCAGCAGTTTTTCCTTGAAGCAGCATTTTGTGATTCCACAACAGTATGATGATATACCTTCTTTCAGATTTTCTAGAAAGCTGCTGCTTGCACACGTGTCCTAAAATTTTGGCAACTGCCAGCTCTGTGGAAGCAGTGCTCTTCATGAGTTGCTAACATCCTTTAAAACTTGCATCGAGGTAATTTCACAAGTATCTCAGTGAGCATTTAACTGTTTTTAATGACAAAGAGTTTATGAGAATGTTATGAGAATATATCAAGAATTGTAGCCAACTATAAAAGTAAAAAAGTAAAGGCCCTCCCGTTGTTCATCGATTTGCTCGAGCGGGCCCAGTAACGTCTCCATTGGAAACTTTGTTGTTACTATGTCTGGCATATCGAATACATCACGGGGAGCTTGCCAGGCTCTGCCGTGCAGGCGAGATACTCTCGGTAGCTTGCCGGGCTCTCCAAGAGGGGCGGAGGAATTGAACTCGGGTCGGCCATGTTGGCTGCGTGCAAGGCAAACGCCCTACCGCTGTGCTATCGCTCCAGCCAACTATAAACTTAGAATTTTTTGCCCCCCTTTGGTAATTGGTGGTCTGGGAATGCCAGACTGTGGGGCTGTCATCACCTTGTATATATGGTGGCACTAAATTTTGAGCTTGTAATGTCACACTTGCCAGAAATACTTATGCTAGGAAGTCACTTTCTGGAATTCTAATGCTTTATATTTTTAAAGCACTTGTTCAATTAAATTTGAAACTGAACTAATATTTTTTTCACTTTAAAATAAACATTTTTGTTTGGTAGAATTACATTTTATTCCTTTGTATAAAGTTGCTGTTTAATTTTGGCATGCAGATCAGGTTTGGATATCTAGCCACTTTCAGTGAATTCAGTTTGAGAGCAATTTTGAGTAGAATTGTAGCATTCTTACTTGGCCTTTTATGCAGTAATGCCTACAAAACATAATTAAATGGACAAGCTAAGTATTCCACCAGAATTAAATTATTAAGAATAAGTATCAGCATGTTTAAAACATATTGATATTGTTTTCATAGCCAGCAGAGCTCAGAGGGGCCACCCAGTGCTGGGGGTCAAACTTAAGACCTTACAAAGACTAAGCATATGCTCTGCAATTGGAGCCATCTCTCTGGCTCTGTTATTATTGTATTAATTTTAGATGAAATTAATAATCAATTTACTAGAGTGTAAATATCTATATTCTTTTGGGGTACTATGTTACTATACCCTGTCGAGTCTTGAAAGCTCTCACCAAAACCAGTAAGACATCCACAGAGTCATAATACCCTCCCTCCTGTCACCAGAGCCTAAATTTATATTTTAATTAGGCATTATATTATTTCTTAACTAGGTCAAACCCAGAGATGCTCAGGGGTACTCTGGCTCTGCACTCGGGAATTACTCTTGGAGGTGTTCAGGAGACCATATAGGATGCCAGGGACCAAACCCAGGTTGGCTGCATGCAAGACAAACACCTTATCTGCTATTGCTTCAGCCCTATATCTTTATTTATTTATCTGCTACTTAGTGGTGAGATCATCTGACATTTGTCTGTTTTTCCTATCATTTTTATCACTTACTATGACCCCTTCCAGTTCTATTGCAAAATGTAAGACTTCATCTTATACTGAGAACACACACACACACACACACACACACACACACGCACACACACAAACAGAGACACACACAAATTCCTTGCTCTCTCATCTGTCACTGGCAGACTCTATTTTAAATTTTAATTGAAGACTTACTGCTGATGAAACCGAGTGGAGATACTACTATTAGTATGTTCAAGAGAAGGAAGAGAGACTAGAATAAGATATGTCACAACTTTTCTGATAAATGACATTTGTGAATCACTTAAGTAAAGCAATACATGGTTCTAATTTTACTATTTTTGTTTTAGGGGACAGGGTTGGGTCAGACCGAGAAGTGTTTAGGGGCTACTCCTTGCTCCATTCTCAGGGCTCACATCTCAAGGTGTTTAGGGAACCATATGCTGTGTTCGGGATCAAACTAAAGAAATTTTAAATATAATAAGGTAAACAAAATATACAATCGAGAGCAAATTTGTAGTAAATTTGTCACAACCTTTAAATAAAAAAGAACCAATAATATCAGCTTTTTAAACTTTGAAACAAAAATGTAAAATAGAGAAAATAGGCTGAAAAAAAAGTTCAAATAAATATTTTAATGAGTTTAACTGTATCGAATTTAAAACTGACTTAGATGTTTGTATAAAACCATTAGATAAATAAATGAAAAAAATATTTCATTTGAAAAATTTTTGCCTTTTATGTTGCTACCAATTAAAAATTATATAAATTATGATACTATACTTAGAGAACCCAATAACCTCCACCAAAAAACTCCTAGAAACAATAGACTTGTATAGTAAAGTTGCAGGCTATAAAATCAATATCCAAAAGTCCATGACTTTCCTAAACGCAAACAGTGAGAGAGAAGAAAGCTATAAGAAAAAAACAATCCCATTTACAATTGTGCCCCAGAAAAGCAAGTACCTAGGAATCAGCTTAACTAAGGAAGTAAAGGACCTGTACAAAGAAAACTACAAAACACTACTTCAGGAAATAAAAGAGGACATGAGGAAATGGAAAGATATCCCCTGCTCATGGGTCAGGAGACTTAACATTGTCAAAATGGCAATACTACTGAAAGCATTGTATAAATTCAATGCAATCCCTATAAGGATACCCATGACATTCTTCAAAGAAATGGAGCAAACACTCCTGAAATCTCTATGGAACAATAAGCCCCCACGAATAGCTAAAGCAATTCTTGGGAAAAAGAAAATGGGATTAATCAACCTCCCTAACTTCAAACTCTACTACAAAGCAGTAATAATTAAAACAGCATGGTACTGGAACAAATGCCGAACTGCAGACCAATGGAACAGGGTTGAATACACTGACATCTTCCCTCAATCATATGATCATCTAATCTTTGATAAAGGTGCAAGAAATGTGAAGTGGAGTAAGGAAAGCCTCTTTAACAAATTGTGCTGGCATCACTGGATGGCTACATGCAAAAAAATGGGCTCAGAACTCTGCCTAACACAATGTACAAAAGTAAGATCAAAATGGATTAAACACCTCAACATCAGACCAGAAACCATAAGGTACATTGAAGACAAAGTTGGCTAAACCCTCCATGACATTGAAGCTAATGGTATTTTCAAAGATGCCACACCACAGGCCGAGCAAGTGAAAACAGAGATAGATAAATAGGACTATCTTAAACTAAGAAGCTTCTGCACCTCAAAATAAACAATGACCAAAATACTAAAATACAAAGACAGTCTACAGAATGGGAAAGGATATTCACCGAATACATATCTGACAAGGGGTTGATATTAAGGATATACAAAATACTGGTTGAACTCCACAAGAAGAAAACATCCAACCCCACCAAAAAATGGAACAATGAAATGAACAGAAACTTTCTCAAAGAAGAAACCCGAATGGCAAAAAAGCACATGAGAAAATGCTCTACATCATTAATCATCAGGGAGATGCAGATCAAAACCACAATGAGATACCATCTCACACCTCAGAGACTGGCCCACATCCAAAAGAACAAAAGCAACCTATGCTGGCGCGGATGTGGCGAGAAAGGGACACTCCTTCACTGCTGGTGGGAATGCCGACTGGTTCAGCCCTTCTGGAAAACAGTATGGATGATTCTCAAAAAATTAGAAATTGAGCTCCCATTTGACCCAGCAATACCACTCCTGGGAATATATAGTCAAAGTTACATCTGCACTTGTTTGTTCATTGCAGCACTCTTTATAATAGCCAGAAACTGGAAGAAACCTGAGTGCCCAAGAACAGATGACTGGTTAAAGAAACTTTGGTACATCTACACAATGGAGTACTATGTAACTGTTAGAAAAGATGAAATCATGAAATTTACATAGAAGTGGTACAACTTGGAAAGTATCATGCTAAGTGAAATGGATCCTCCTGGGAGGATCCTCCCAGGAGGGGAGATGCATGTTGAAAGTAGACTATGGACTGAACATGTTTGCCACTCAATGCCTCTTTTGCAGACCACAACACCCAAAAGGAGAGAGAGAACAAAAGGGAATGCCCTGCCACAGAGGCTGGATAGGATGGGGGGGATGGGTGTGGGAGGGATACTGGGATCCATGGTGGTGGAAAATGGGCACTGGTGGAGGGATGGGTATTTGATCATTGTATAATGAAAACCCAAGCACAAAAAATTGTAAATCTACAACTGTACCTCATGGTGTTTCACTAATAAAAATTTTTAAAAAATTATATAAATTGCATTAAAGTATATCAATATATCTAAAATGAATAGGAAGCCCAGTTAAAGTTTGGTACAAACAAATTTAGGAGACTACAAAAATCCTGTTTTAGCATTCTATATCTTTTCATTGTTAGAAATCATTACAAAATAATTTTCACTTTTTCTATATATTTATAGTTGGTATTCTGTTAAAGATACCATTTACAGTTGCATGCCCTAGTAAATATCCATACATTAAATGATATTTCTACATAAACAGGAAAAATTATCTTTAATGAATAATTATTGTTAGCAAGTCAATAACTTTTTTTAATAAAGCGAATTTCTTTCAAAGTAAATAAAAATAGATAATTACACGAAGAAAAATATTTTACTGCAGAAAATTTATTAAATATAGCTAAGATATTACATAATTAAAAACATCAAGAAACAAATTATTTTTATTGCAATCAATTTTCACAAGTATCCAGGAATAATTATCTGGTAGAATAAGCAATACCAAATATTGAAAATGACTTTGGAAGTGGTTCATCTATCAGATTTTATATTTAATCATTTTTTGTTTATTTATGATAATATTTGATAAATATGATGATATTGCTGCGTTTGAACTATTTAGGGTCTAGTATCTTATTGCCCACTAAGAACCAATGTTGAATCTTTGTCTTTATTTAACTTTATTGACGTTATTTACAGTCATATTATATCATTTCTGAAGTGAAATAAAGTATCTCACATAAACACCAAAAAGTTCCTTTCCAAAAACCTTTTGCTTAGTGTTCTTGCAAAATAGTGTTTTATCAATCAAAAGGGCTGGAAAGATAGCGCCAACCGAGATTCGAATCCTCCAACCCTCTCGGAGAGCCCGGCAAGCTCCAGAGAGTATTCCACCTGCATGGCAGAGCCTGGCAATCTCCCTGTGTCGTTTTTGATATGCCAAAAACAGTAACAAGTCTCACAATGGAGAGAGATGTTACTGGTGCCTGCACCAGCAAATTGATGAATAACGGGATGACAGTGACAGTGACCAATCAAAAATTTGGGCTACTAGCTTTTATAATTATTGTAGTTTAGTGACTAAATAAGTACACTGCAAAAATTTTAAATATAAGAATTTTAATTTTGTCAGGTGTGACCCAGTATGTTAATCAATAGTCAGCAAATGGCCTTAATAATGAATATTGATTTTTGCTGCAGATGCCTATCACCTAAGTTGACATTTAATGTTTACTTTCAATTTTTATTTTATTTAGTGCCACTGCTGGTGGTATTATGGTCTACTACTGACTCAGTGTTAGGGCATGGGGAAGTGATCATTCCTGGTAGTGCTGAGAGGGACCTTGTGGTGCCAGGAATTATACAGGCCTCCTATATGCAAATCATATGCTCGGCCTATTGAACTCTCTCTCAGGCCTGACATTTAATATCTTTAAAGGGATTTTTTTTTGAAAAGGGACATAATAGAAAAAAAATGGAACCAAACTTGCTTCATCATTTCTTGAAAATACTTAACTTGAAAGAAAAGTAGATTAAAGAAAATAAAGAACAGGTAAGGTTACACATTTCATTGCTATCTAAAATAGTTTTTTTGAAGCCCAAAAAGAAGGAGCTTCCATGGATAAAGTAGGTTTCTTTTAGAAACAGATTTACTGTGTTTGATGAGGATTTATCTATCTTCCCAATAGAGTTTTGTGGAGGACTGCAATTTGGCCAAGGAAAAGATTATATTAAAATGTATTCTATTGACATCATTTTTTAGCCATTATTTATTTTGGAGCACACACCCAGTGATGCTCAGGGGTTACTCCTGTCTCTGCATTCAGGATTCACTTCTGTCAATGCTTTGGGTACATTATGGGGGTGCCAGGCATCAAGCCCAGGTCGGTCAGGTATATCTGAAGTTTCCCACCCACTGTTCTATTGCTCTGGCCCCTTGGGCCATTATTTTTTATGTCATACCTGATTTTGTATAAAAGGGCATTTGGAAAGAAGACATCATTTGGAATATACTACTTGGGTAAATATCAACTTGTATAATATGAAAAATTAAGTCCTCCAGAATGGTAGAAAAAAAGGTGACTAGATGACTCTAGCCTTTTCCGAGGAAGGCACCAATAGTTTTATTTCTTGTATATGGAATACCTACAATGTAAGTTTTCATAAAAACAAATTATATGAGTTACTGCCCATGGATGGGGATGTGAAATGATTGCTAATTAGGAGAGGATTTCATTAGAGGTTAAGAAAATATTCTATAATCAAATAGTTGGGATATTTGAGCAACTTGTATAATCTAGTTTATTAAAACATATCAAATATCACTGAAACTTGTACTTTAAATGGATTAATTATATATGCATTATTTTTCTCTTTAATATAGCTGATTTCTAAAAAGCTGTGGTCCTAGGAGATAATAAATCTATTTAATATATATATATTTCCCATTTTTCTTTATCTTTTTGTATTCTACTCAAACAGATAAAAGTATTTCTATTTTCTTCTACTATTGCTAATAATAATTGGTAAAATAAATTGGGCATTGTGTGTGTGTATTTTGCAAAAGGAAATTTTCTAGTATAGAGTCTATATTTTCCAGTATAGATTCTATTTGGTAGCCCAGAGATATTTAAAAATAAGTGTAGCTCTTTATTTCTAACGTCACGAATTAGATATTTAGGAAAATTCCAGTCTTTCCTATTGAGTTGGATGGCTGGCTATGACCACAACTGCTAGAACTATCCCCTAGTCTGGAACATATGTAAAAAATGCTCTTTACTTCATTTTCAGAAATAAACTCTATTGTTTAACATTTACATATCACTTTGTGTTTAAATTGCTTTCCTTTTAGTCATTAGTTGCCTCATCTAACAACTACTGTTTGAACTACTGTTTATGCTCACTACTGTTCCCCTTCCTCGGCTTAAGCATTGAATCTATTGAAGGAAAAAAGAATGACGTTTTACTTATGTTCATTTAGCATGCCAAGTTCATAAAACAATCCTGTGCAATCCTGGGACTAGTGCTTTGTTCTCATTTCTACTATCAGTAGCCCACTAACCTACATAATTTCCCCGTAGAACATGATAGGTAGACAGTCTCATCAGATCTCATTTTCTAATTCATTTGACGATTGAGGCATGTTCTAACAATTTCCGAGTGGCATGGTATTATAAAGTCACACCATTACCTATTTTTACATTTTAAGTGTGTTGTCATGTGAAGCTTGATCCCTGACGTGGTTATTTTTATGCATTCTGTTCTACTATATCCTCCTCTCTTTGATTTCTTAGTTATGAGTACGCCTTACTACTTGCAACGTGGACAAAGAACACAAATGTCGTTTTGATTTTTTTTCTCTCTTAACTGTGAAATACCAAAGCCTGTATTCTACCATCCAAACCTATTTTACGAAGTGATTTAATGATAAACCAGCACTAAACCAGCTACTGTTAGGACATGCCCCATTGATCCCATTTCTATAAATCATGGCTCTTTCAAAATTAATGTCATTTTTAATTTAAAGACAGAGGCAGGTAAAAAGAGTGTGAGCACTGAAGTTCTATTATTTTCAGAATTTGAAGACATTGAAATTAAATCTGCAACAACTAAATTGTTTCCTTAATCCCTCCAAAAATGAACATACATTTCCAAGCTCACACTGAGGAAATGAAAATTACGATCATATCTTTACAGTGCCTCCTTCATCCTATTAATGGTTCTTTCCTTGTCCCTACTCCCAACATTTACATACCACCCTAAGCATAACATAAGACCAATATGGTCTAATTTTTTAAAAATTTCACAGTAAAGAATTTAGGTAATTTTTGTTTGTTATTTTTTGTGCCACACCTATCTATGCTCAAGTCTTATTGTTGGTTCTGTACTCAAAGATCACTCCTGGCTGACTGGGGGACCAATAATGATATCTGAGTTGAGTATATGAAGCTATGTAGTATATGTGTAATTAATTGTGTCTATGAAATGGTACTTCTTCACCAAGGAAATTATACTATTTTGTGATTTTATGGCTAAGGGTGTTTTTTTTTCCTGGATGAAAATAAATAAACTGGAGGAGCTGGAAAGAGTAACTTTAGACTTACTAATCATATAAAACAATTCATAGCAGTAAGTATCTTATTGAGTACAAATTATTATGTTAGGTATCACTTGTATTATCCACTAATAATATTACACAGTCTCTTATGACATTATAAAATGTGACTTACAGCATCACTTTTCATCTATTTAGAGATACTGAACCTTAGATCCTGATATATCACTTGACAAGCACTAGATAAAAATCTTTATTTTAACAAGATTCATACATTGTTTGTATGTACCTTAAAATTTGAGACGCAACTGTTACGGTACACAAGCATAGCTTATGATAGCAACTTTTAATCTTTTCTGTTTTATCCTTACCTGCTATGAATAAACTCTTTCACTTATCTCTAGTATTTGGACAGCATCAGACTTTTTTATATATGTATTTGAGCAGTCAGATTTTGAATGACTTCATTTAGGCTAAAAGTTCAGATATCTATTTCGAAGCATAATTTTTCTTTACTGCTCAACCGTGTGGTCATTAGCTTTAAACAAACTCTCCCTTTTAACAATCTGCAGAAGGAATCAGGGTATTTAAGTGGAGCCTTCTGATTCTCAACTTTCTGAAATACTTGCTGTAATATTTTATGGTCTTTAAGCATTATTTGCCTTGAGGCTATGAATAGCCTCAAATATTAGGCATAAAAGAATTTCCCTCATTATCTACTGTTTTATACTTTATAAAATCATCACTCCCATGAACATCAGTTGTGTGTGTATGCACTACATACTTTTTAAAAATTCTCCTGGTTCCACCATATCCTAGGGCCTTAGGTAAATATTCCATCCAGTGTGAATAACCAACTCCTTATTACAGTTTTTTTCCCTTTGAAAACAATTAATATTTCACATTACATTTGCACTTGGATTAAAAATAACTATGGTCATGCATGAATTTGTTTTCCAAGTAACTCTCAATAGGCTTGAGTTCAACTCCTAACTGTGATAGAATTAAAAGCAGAGGTGAGGGGCTGGAGCAATAGCACAGTTGGTAGGGCGTTTGCCTTACATGCGACTGACCTGGGTTCGATTCCCAGCATCCCATATGGTCCCCCAAAGCACCAATCAGGAGTGATTCCTGAGTGCAAAGCCAGGAGTAAACCCTGAGCATTGGCTGGGTGTGACCCAAAAAAAGAAAAAAAAAAAGGCAGAGGTGAAATTTTTTTTTTTTTACTTACTTTTTAAGACCACACCAGTCAGTTCTCCAGGCTTATTCCTGATTCTGTGCTCAGTGAATCCTCCTGATGGGACTTGGGGAATCTTATTTGATGTTGCTGATCCAAACTGATCAGCCAAATACAAGACAAGCACCTTAATCTCTGTACTATCTCTCTAGCCCTGCAATGGGTGAGAACATTAATCAATGAACTAAAGATGGAATGGAAGGACAAATTAAAATAAACGTCTTATCTGGAAAAATCCTGTGCATTCATATATCATTAGTTTCATTTTTTGTTTCTCTGCTTTTTGTTTCCTTCCTTGAAATTCCAATTCCTAGTTACTAATAAGAAATCCTGGGTTCATGAGCAGTTTTCTAGGAAATGAGTGAGTTTCTATAAGAAACATGCTTAGGATAATATCTGAAGATAGATTGCTCATCTGTGTCAGAGACTAAAGATCCTCTGCTCTAGATAGAGGTGTGACATTAATTACTGACATGCAGTGACATTTATAATTATCTCCAACTTTAACTCATGGTTGATGAGGACGAAATACTGTCAGAGGGAAAGCATTTCAAAATCAAGTAACTATTATAACATTATGGGGATAATAATAATTGTAAAGATGATAAAGTAGGATAACTTCTTTTCATAACACAGAAAATTTTGAATGGAAAATGGGTATAGGGCAGTTAATTGCAAAGTTGAAGTCATTTCTGAACCTAGAGGGCCATACTGGAGTTATCTGTATGGGAGATTTTTATTTCCTATAGCAACAGGACAATCTTCAAAGGGATTATGTGCAGGATTTGGTCATATTGAAATAGAGACTAAATTCCCTTTTTCAGTGTATTGTCTTGCAAAGGTGGTGTTCTAATGAAGAAGAAAATATTCAAGTCCAAATATCAAAGAACAGCATTTAGTTAAGTATACTGGAAATGTTCACCTAAGATTTTAAATGTGAAAAATCTGGATCTGGATCCAACTTAGTTTCTCGAAACCTCAAGTCTGGAAGACATCATTGTCAGACTAAAACCTTGTAATAACTTTTATGAAGCATGTGATTTCACATTTCCTTTTCCACAAATATATTAGCACTTGCTGTTCCAAGGACAAACACAACTTACCTTCTAGAAAAGACTGTATAATCCTGTTCAGTATGAAATGTCCATAAATGAAAGAAATTTTAGTAGGTATTTAACGTTTATTGTTAGGCTCTTGGAAAAAACAGAAAATACATTTTTAATTTTAGCTTGGGGAAAAATGAGTATAGGCTAATTGGAGAAAAATTTAGTATTATTAAGAGTCAATTTTTCTACATGACCATCAGGGCAGGAGAATCTGAACTAACATAAGCTGCTAACCAGGTTTTAAACATTCTGTGACAGTATATCCTGAATACTGTTTATAGTTTTGATAATTATGATAACAGGATGTAAGAATACTAGCTTTGGGAGTTAGCATATGCTATTGCTCTAAATAAAGATCTATTCTAGGATAACTAACAAAATTTCTTTAATTGTCATTTAAAGAAATTAGATATTTTAAATACCACTCGTTATTAGAAATGAATTTGAAAAACAACTTCCATATGGTTAATAACTTTCAATGAAATCTTATTTGACTGGTTATGCAAATACCACAGATATTCATATAAGTATTAATTTAATAATAATATTTCTGTAATTTTTTCTGGGTCACAATATCAATTAATAACTTCCAATATGTTAATAATATTGGGCAAATAGATCTCCATTTTCCTGCTATAACTTTGCACTGTATATCAAGTTATACACAAGGAAAATGACTATATAGCATTGGCTTTAAGATGATAAGGAATTGGGGCCAGAGATATGTACAGTGGGTAAGGTATTTGTGTTACATGCCTCCAACCTGGGTTCAATCTCTGGATGGCTCCCCAAGCACTGCCAGCAGTAAGCTCTGAGCATAGAAGTTTGTGGTCCAATAACAACAACAATAAAATTATAAGAAATTGTCCTGGGTGAAACAGATTGTGTCACCCAATCGAAAGAGACTAACCCAACAGTGCTTGCTTGCTGTAGATATTCCCCTTCTAATTTGGGTACCCAAACAGTGTTCTAAGTTGTAATACTCAAATACTCTATCCACATGAATTTTCCTCTGCATGATTCCTCTGTTCCACCTGTACAGTTAAACTAAGAAATTTGTTTCTTCAGAGGTTTTATTTCACTTTTGTTTCATTATCTGAGATAGAGTCAGGAATTTTCCTCATATCCTATGAATTATTCCATGACTGCTAGCTGATAAATGGTTTCTTCAAGATACTTTTTTATTGTTATAATTCTCCAAAATAGATTTTTTTAGCACATAGCAGTTTTCAACATGCATGATTCTGTCATAAATTCAGAAGCTGTTTTCTTGAAAAGGAGAATAAAGTTCTTAATTCCAATTCATCACATTCTGATCTTAGAAAATTTAGTCCAACCCCTCCAGCTTTCTTGAACTCTATATTTTTGATACTAATATAATATAAAATAACAAAATATATCTTGTTGTCTATATAATAATTGCTATTTATAACTGTCTACCATATGACAGGGCTGGAGCGATAGCACAGCAGGTAGGGCTTTGTACTTGGCCAACCAGGGTTGGATTCTTCTGTCCCTCTTGGAGAACCTGGCAGAGTATCCTGCCCACACAACAGAGCCTAGCAAGTTCCCCATGGCTTATTCAATATGCTAAAAATAGTAAAAAGTCTCACAATGGAGATGTTACTTGTGCCTCCTCAAGCAAATCCATGAACAATGGGAGGACAGTGCTACAGTGTTACCATATGACAGTTCTTTTACTGACATTTTTATATTGTATCTTTATAATTGTCTTTCAAAACTAATATTACTATTTTTATTATACAGAAAATAAATGGGTGATTGGTATGGTTAAACTTGTTTTATTACATAGTGTAAAGTGGAACTAAAAATTCAAGCATTTCTGGTTTTAGCTGTTTCTACTTATCACCCAGCACTCCTGGAGATATCAATCTGAAAATTTTAATTAGAATTCAGTGGCTTTCAATGGAGTACTATGTAGCTCTTAGAAAAGATGAAGTCATGAAATTTACATACAAGTGGTACAATATGGAAAGTATCATGCTAAGCGAAATGAGTCAGAAAGAGAGGGATAGACATAGAAAGATTGCATTCATCTGGGGGATATAAAGTAACAAAGTATGAGATTAATACCCAAGAATAGCTGAGATCAGCACCAGGAGGATTACTCCATAACTTAGAGACCAGCCGGGTATCCTAGAGGAAAGGGCTGTTCAGATAGAGAAGGGAGCACCAAATAAAGGATGTTTGGAGGATCCTCCCAGGAGGGGAGATGCATGTCGAAAGTAGACTATGGACTGAACATGTTTGCCACTCAATGCCTCTTTTGCAGACCACAACACCCAAAAGGAGAGAGAGAACACAGGGGATTGCCCTGCCACAGAGACAGGGGGGATGGGGGGATGGGGGTGGGAGGGATATTATCCATGGTGGTGGAAAATGGGCACTGGTGGAGGGATGGGTATCTGATCATTGTATAATTGAAACCAAAGCACAAAAAATTGTAAATCTACAACTTTAAAAAAAATAAAATAAAATAAAGGGAAAAAAAAAAAAGAATTCAGTGGCTTAGAATGTCAACCTATACTGGGATCTCTTAATAACTGAATTATCTGATTGGATAATACTCTGACATATTTAACTGATAGTACTAAGCTAGTCAGATATTTATTTCCTCTATAGAAACAGCAGAACAGTACAACTATTGACCAGTCCAGAAATGGGAAATACCACTTTGCTGTCAGCTTTTCTGCATGCATAGAAAGGAATCCAAGTTTAGATTTTTTTTTCTGATCAAGATGGCATTTACTTGGTAATTAAAGTAGTAACATATATCACGAATAGTGGAGAGAAGAAAATCCATGACCCAATTCTGGGGAAAGGAATTGTTTAGTATTCTGGCAATAAAAAAATCTTTGATGGTCTGAGCAATTTAATTTATGTATCTCGTTTTTTAAATTAAAATGAGAATGTTTACAATCTAAATTAGAGGCAAGAATATCATAGAATTATATGGAAGCACTATAAAATAAATTTGGATTTCTTGCACCTATTAGAGGAAGAATTCTGATCTTCACACAATAGTTGTAAGGATTTATATTTACCAAGGTATCTGCTAACTGCACTGTGACATCACAGAGGCTATGGCATAGAGCTCATTAAATGAGATACATATTTACATCCAGGTATAGTTTATAACTTCTTTTATGTTCAACAAAATGGTTTTTGTTAGCCATACTTAGAGAATTATTTTTCTAAAACATTTACCACACTATCAGGAAAAATGATTGCAGGAAACCTAATAAAATTACAAAGAAATTGTTAGCAAGCAAGAAATACATAGTTTTCAAGATCTTAGAAAACTGTTATTTTTCTTTTTAGTTTTGAAACATGATTACCTATCAAATGTTGAACTCTTAATAGCTGCATAGCTTTAGACAAAAAATGTAGAGAAAGTAGCAAGGCAGGTAGGTATATTCAGTAATGCTTTAAATTTGTAATGAATACAGAAAAAGATGGGCTGGAGCAATAGCATAGCTGGTAGGGCGTTTGTCTTGTGCGCAGCCAAGCCAGGTTCGATTCCTTGGGGAGCCTGGTGAGCTTATGAGAGTATCCCCCCTGCATGGCAGACCCTGGCAAACTCCCCATGTCGTATTGGATATGCCAAAAACAGTAACAACAAGTCTCACAATGGAAATGTTACTGGGGCCTGCTCAAGCAAACTGATAAACAATGGGAGGACAGTGCAGTACAGTGCTACAGAAAAAGATTGTCATAAAGGCCAAGTATGTTTTCTAGCAGTTTCTCAAATTCAGGACATAATTAAGGACCCACAAAGGCTTTTAATTCATGTAGTTTATACTAATCAGCATTTAATATATTAGAAAATAAAATTCAAGTATCCCAAAGATTTGCTATTTTATATCAAATAACAATAATTCTCCTATGATATGTTAATTTAAATAGCAATAATAGTATATATATTTTTTTGGTTTGTTATGAGGACACATCTTGTAGCACTCAGGGTTTATTCCTGGTTCTGTACTCTGGAACCACGACTGTGGTACTTGGGGGACTATAGGAATGCTGGGAATCAAACCTGGATTGGCTGTGCACAAGTCCAGCACCCTACCCACTATAATATTTTGGCAGCCCCAATAACATATCTCAATAAAACAGGTTGAGAACTAGAAAATTTACTATAGAGAGGAACTTTAAATTTTTTTGCAGATATTCCTATCTCATTGAGCAAGAGAGCTAGATTCACAAAAGGTCTGTTATTGTTGTATAGCACGTCACATAACCCTTGGACTATTTCACTATGCAGTTGGAAAAAATAAAGTAAAATAAAAATATATTTTTTCAAATGATTTGACCTTAGAGACCCAGAAAAAGGGTCTTAGATTCTCCTGGAGTCCCTAGTACACACTTTGAGAATCCCTAAGACTAGAACTGGTGTAGTACCTCAATATTATCTATCACTATAAATTTTTTCAAAGTGTACAATTGAGAATGATGGTATTTATGCTAAACTCTATCCTTGTTATTGAGTTTTCTTAAAATTTTTATATTTGAAGGACTATTTTAAATAAAATTCATGTTATAAAGAAATCTTCTTTATGTATATAGCTTTTTGTTTCCAGAAATCCATTAGGAAAGGGTACTCTGCAGCCTCAATCTATTATTTGTTAGAAACATAAAATTTCAGGGGTAGTTTTATAACTCTGTACATAAGATGCACTGCACCAACCACCAAAGACCCTTGTAACCATTCCATCCACATCCACTTTCCCTCTAGTAACTCCACTTTCCCTCTAGTAACTTCCATAGATTTCACCAAATATAGGTATTGGGGCTTTCTGAGATTTTTATATATATCTCATGCTTTTGTTATATTTTTCATGAGTGAAAATGTCCAGTAATTATCTTAAACTTCAAAAGGCAATCATTTTCATTTCAATTGGTATGTTATCCTTCATGATGTCATTTTAATTTTAGAAATAATGCCAGTGAAGAATTGGAGTTAAGGGCTTAAAGCACTTATTTTGTATGCAGTCAGCCTCCCTAATGTCATATGTACTACAGTCCCCAAAGAATTACCTGTAGTAGCCTCTGAGCACGACTGCATAAATGTTAGTTAAAAAAATTATTCTTATTATAAATCTCATTTACTATAACTTGCTTTTAAACATATGCGGTAGGGCGTTTGCCTTGCACGCAGCCAACATGGCCGACCCGAGTTCGATTCCTCCGCCCCTCTCAGAGAGCCCGGCAAGCTACCGAGAGTATCTCGCCCACACGGCAGAGCCTGGCAAGCTACCCGTGATGTATTTGATATGCCAAACACAGTAACAACAAAATCTCCAATGGAGACATTACTGGGCCCGTTCGAGCAAATCGATGAACAACGGGAGGGCCTTTACCTTTACCTTTATATGTAATGATTATATCCTCTTATTACATGAATGTGTAGAAGATGTGATATTTAATGCCTTTAATTATTCCAGAAATTTCTTTTGGGGGGGAGGGTGGGGCCATAGCTGGTGGTGCTCAGGGTTTATTCCTTAAACTGTGCTCAAGGATCACTCCTGGTGAAGTTTGAGGGATTGTATGGGATGCCAGGGATTGAACCCAGGTTGACCGCAGGCAAGGCAAGCGCCCTACCCACTATACTATCCCTCCAGCCCCCAAACATCTATTTTAGTAAAGTGATTTAGATCATAATTCTATAAATTTATCAAAAATTCTTTATCTGTGTTTTTCTACAATCTGTTAAGGTTCCATTTCTTCGGCTCTACAATCCACCAAATTTATTACTGCCATAAATTTGTTCAAGTTTGTCACTGCAACTTTTTATGATTTAAAATAACAAAATAATATGAATGAAGGCATTGTGAGAACCAGCACTGATGATATTCCAGGAATGTAAAATTGGAAGGAAAAAAATTGTTTTTTTCTTCCCATATTTCATTGCTTCATTACTAGTCTGATAAAATCCTCAGATTTTCGGATGCTTTGTATTTATGTCTGAAAGCAGGCATGCAATGGCTGAGTAAGGAGATAATTATTTTGAGAATGGTCCTTCAATACAAAGAACTGTGTGTTGCTCAGAGTAACACAATAGTGCAGCAGGTAATAGAAAACTTATGAATAGAAGGGAAGAAAATGATAGTAGAGCCGGGAGAGAATCTGCATTTTTAGCCAATTACAAAGGAACCCCTGTTCAGCTATAAAGTTCAGAACACAGTGCCACTTCTGGTTGTATATCTCCCATTTCATCAATATATGGGTTTGATATTTAAAAATCCTCTTTTTGAAATGCTTAAATTTTGTAAAGAATATGTGTGAGAAACAATTAGCTTTAAACTGCCTAGGAAGATTCTTCTTTCCAGATTTCTTAAAGGTGCAATTTGTGGGATGCTTGGGAAATCTAGTTACTTACTGTGTGAGTCATTACATAGTCAAAATAAGTAGAACTGAGAATGACAGATTTCGAGATTTTGATAGCCAGAAAACTGAACATCACTGATTCTCCTGAATAGAAATGATAATTGAATATCACAGTAATAATATGGTGTTTCCAATTGCATGGGTATTGCATATAATGATGGAATTTTTGAGGCCTGCAAGATAAAATTGCTTAATTCATGTATGATATAATAATAATATTGGCAAAGAAAGTCTTACAATGCATTTATTACTATTGGGGTAGCTCCAGTTCTGCTCAGGTTCTCCCTGGCCAAATCCACTGGGACCAAACCCAACGAAATACTACATATGCCCAATCACTTAAGCCATGTCACTTGTACTTAGTTACTTTTAACTAATTTGATAGTGGGCAGAAAACTAACGTTCACCAGTCTGGTTTAACTCAGCTGAATGTTAACCTCTCTGTTGTGCTGGGCAAGTAGCAAGGTATTTTACAGTAGGATTACAGAAGACAAATGATTACACATTAGTCATGAGTAAGTTTGAAAGTACAGGTTAACAAAGTTTTACCAAGTTGAATCATTCATCTTTGACTTCATTTCTATTCTGAAGCTGTTTATCAGAAAGCTTCACAGGACTCAAGTATCTCAGAATGAGGTTTGGTAACATGTTTTTTCTCTACTTATATGTCTCAGCACACTTTTTTCTTTATTTGTATATGCTTATAAAATAATAGTTTAATTTATGTGTCTATAACAGTGTCAGTGTTCATGGTTTTGATGTACATGGTTGCTTCATCACCATTAAAGTTTCCTCCCACACTCCTCCCAAGCTCTTGAGTCATCTTTAGTCTGCCTGTTGCCTCCCTACTCTGGTGTTCTGAGCTTGTACTCTTATCCTCTAGATTTGTTGTAAGTTGATATTGTTCATACCCTTACTTTGTTTCTCTGTATATCACAGATGAGTGGAATCTTCCAGTGCCTGTTCTGCCTCTGGCTCATTTCACTCAACTTTGATACCTTCCAATTCTATCCTAGTTGCAATGAACTACATGATTTATTTTTTTCTTGAGGCAGCATAATATTCCTCCAGTTCTGTATATAGGCCACAACTTCTTTATCCATTGGTCTGTTGTTGGATATTTTGTTTCCACAGCTTGGCTATTATACTAAGTGCAGCAATGAACATAGATGTGCATATATATTTTTCTGATTAGTGTACTAAAATTATTGTGTTTCAGTTGAACATGTCTAGAAATGAAATGTCTAATATGAGAGCTCTATATTTTTTAGGGGCTGTGGTAAGTTTTGAGCTACACTGACTGGTAATAAAGGCTTACTCCTGATGCTGCATTCAGGGATCACTTCTGAGATACTCAGGGAACAATCTGGGTGCTAGGGATCAAACCCAGGTCAATTGCATAAGACAAGTGCCTTACCCACTGTACTACCTCTTCAGTCCCAATTATTCTTACTATTTTAGAAGGGTTTACTCACTGTTTTCCATTAAGCTGAACCAAATAATATTCCCACCATTGGTGGATAGGAAAATTTTTTGTTTTACCACATTCCAGGCAACAATAGTTGTTTCCAGTATTTTTTTTCAGTAAATTCTCAATGATTTAATAACACCATTGCAAGATATAGCAAATTTCACAAATTTTGTTTTTATTTATTTATTTATTTATTTATTTTTAGTGAAGCACCATGAGGTACAGTCGTAGATTTACAATTTTTTGTGCTTGGGTTTCAATGATACAATGATCAAAAACCCATCCCTCCACCAGTGCCCATTTTCCACCACCATGGATAATATCCCTCCCACCCCCATCCCTCCCATCTCACCCTGCCTCTGTGGCAGGGCAATCCCTTGTGTTCTCTCTCTCCTTTTGAGTGTTGTGGTCTGCAAAAGAGGCTTTGAGTGGCAAACATGTTCAGTCCATAGTCTACTTTCAACATGCATCTCCCCTCCTGGGAGGATCCTCCAAACACACTTTTTTTGGTGCTCCCTTCTCTATCTGAGCTGCCCTTTCCCCTAGAATGCCTGGCTGGCCTCTAAGCTATGGAGTAATCCTCCTGGTGTTGATCTCAGCTATTCTTAGGTATTAATCTCATATTTTGTTACTTTATATTCCCCACATGAATGCAATTTTTCTATGTCTATCCCTCTCTTTCTGACTCATTTCGCTTAGCATTATACTTTCCATGTTGTACCACTTGCATATAAATTTCATGACTTCATCTTTTCTAAGAGCTACATAGTACTCCACTGTGTAGATGTACCAAAGTTTCTTTAACCAGTCATCTGTTCTTGGGCATTCAGGTTTCTTCCAGTTTCTGGCTATTGTAAAGAGTGCTGCAATGAATAAACAAGTGCAGATATCATTTCGACTATACATTTTTGCCTCTCTAGAATATATTCCCAGGAGTGGTATTGCTGGGTCAAATGGGAGCTCAATTTCTAATTTTTTGAGAATCGTCCATACTGTATTCCAGAAGGGCTGAACCAGTCGACATTCCCACCAACAGTGAAGGAGTGTCCCTTTCTCGCCACATCCGCGCCAGCATTTGTTGCTTTTGTTCTTTTGGATGTGGGCCAGTCTCTGAGGTTTGAGATGGTATCTCATTGTGGTTTTGATCTACATCTCCCTGATAATTAATGATGTAGAGCATTTTCTCATGTGCTTTTTTGCCATTTGGATTTCTTCTTTGAGAAAATTTCTGTTCATTTCATTGCCCATTTTTGGATGGGGTTGGATGTTTTCTTCTTGTGGAGTTCAACCAGTATTTTGTATATCCTGGATATCAACCCCTTGTCAGATGTGTGTTCGGCGAATAACCTTTCCCATTCTGTAGACTGTCTTTGTATTTTGGTCACTGTTTCTTTGGAGGTGCCGAAGCTTCTTAGTTTAAGATAGTCCCATTTATCTATCTCTGTTTTCATTTGCTCGGCCAGTAGCGTGGCATCTTTGAAGATACCATTAGCTTCAATGTCATGGAGGGTTTTGCCAACTTTGTCTTCAATGTACCTTATGGTTTCTGGTCTGATGTTGAGGTCTTTAGTCCATTTTGATCTTACTTTTGTACATGGTGTTAGGCAGATTTCTGAGCCCACTTTTTTGCATGTAGCCGTCCAGTGATGCCAGCACAATTTGTTAAAGAGACTTTCCTTACTCCACTTCACATTTCTTGCACCTTTATCAAAGATTAGATGATCATATGATTGAGGGGCGATGTCAGTGTATTCAACCCTGTTCCATTGGTCTGCAGTTCTGCCGTTGTTCCAGTACCATGCTGTTTTAATTATTACTGCTTTGTAGTACAGTTTGAAGTTAGGGGGGTTGATTCCTCCCATTTTCTTTTTCCCAAGAATTGCTTTAGCTATTCGTGGGGGCTTATTGTTCCATATAAATTTCAGGAGTGTTTGCTCCATTTCTTTGAAGAATGTCATGGGTATTCTTATAGGGATTGCATTGAATTTATACAATGCTTTCGGTAGTGTTGCCATTTTGACAATGTTAAGTCTCCCGACCCATGATCAGGGGATATCTTTCCATTTCCTCATAAAGGTAAAGGTAAAGGCCCTCCCGTTGATCGTCGATTTTGCTCGAGCGGGCCCAGTAACGTCTCCATTGGAGACTTTGTTGTTACTGTGTCTGGCATATCCAATACTCTCGGTAGCTTGCCGGGCTCCCCGAGAGGGGCGGAGGAATCGAACTCGGGTCGGCCATGTTGGCCGCGTGTACATGGCCGACCCGAGTTCGATTCCTCCGCCCCTCTCGGGGAGCCCGGCAAGCTACCGAGAGTATTGGATATGCCAGACACAGTAACAACAAAGTCTCCAATGGAGACGTTACTGGGCCCGCTCGAGCAAAATCGACGATCAACGGGAGGGCCTTTACCTTTACCATTTCCTCATGTCCTCTTTTATTTCCTGAAGTAGCGTTTTGTAGTTTTCTTTGTACAGGTCCTTTACTTCCCTAGTTAAACTGATTCCTAGGTACTTGATTTTCTGGGGAACAATTGTGAACGGGATCATTTTTTTTCATGTAGCTTTCTTCTCTCTCACTGTTTGCATATAGGAAAGCCATGGACTTTTGGGTATTTATTTTATAGCCTGCAACTTTACTATACTAGTCTATTGTTTCTAGGAGTTTTTTGGTGGATGTTATTGGGTTCTCTAAGTATAGTATTATATCATCTGCGAATAGTGAGAGCTTTATTTCTTCCTTTCCTACCTGAATTCCCTTAATATCTTTTTCTTGCCTAAATGCTATTGCAAGTACTTCCAGTACTATATTGAACAGCAGTGGAGAGAGTGGGCATCCTTGTCTCATCCCTGATCTTAGAGGGAAGGCTCTCAGTTTTTCCCCATTGAGGATGATGCTTGCTATAGGCTTGTGGTAGATGGCTTTAACTATGTTAAGGAAAGTCCCCTCTATACCCATTTTGGCTAGGGTTTTCATCATAAAGGGGTGCTGGATCTTGTCAAATGCTTTCTCTGCATCTATTGATATGATCATATGCTCTTTATCTTTTCTTTTGTTGATATGATGGATTATGGTGTTTGATTTCTGAATGTTATACCATCCTTGTATCCCTGGGATGAATCCTACTTGGTCATGGTGTATGATCTTTTTGATGAGTAGTTGGATTCTATTTGCTAGTAGTTTGTTGAGGAGCTTTGCATCTGTGTTCATCAGGGATATCAGCCCGTAATTCTCTTTCTTCTTGGTATCTCTGTCTGCTTTTGGTATCAGTGTGATATTTGCTTCGTGGAAACTGTTCAGAAGTGTTTTTGATATTTCAATTTCGTGGAAAAGTTTAAAAAGGATTGGGAGTAAGTCCTCTTTAAAGATTTGGAAGAATTCACTAGTGAATCCATCTGGGCCAGGACTTTTGTGCTTGGGGAGACTTTTTATTACCATTTCAATTTCCTAGATGGTGATAGGACTGTTCAGGTTTTCCAGGTCTTCTGGGTTCAGCCTTGGGAGTCTGTAGGAGTCTAGGAATTTACCCATTTCCTCAAGATTTTGAAATTCCCTGGCATAAAGCTTCTCAAAGTACTCCCTGAGGATCCTTTGAATTTCTGTAGTTTCTGTTGTAATGACCCCCTTTTCATTTCTGATTCAGTATATTATGGTTTTCTCTCTCCCTTTCTTTGTGAGTTTTGCTAAAGGCTTATCAATCTTGTTAATTTTCTCGAAGAACCAGCTCTTGGTTTCATTGATCTTTCGGATTGTTTTTTGGGTTTCCATCTCGTTAATCTCTGCTCTGAGTTTTATTATTTCCTTTCTCCTGTTCGGGTTGTGCTCCTTTTTTTGGTCCTTCTCCAAGCTCTTAAGCTGTGAGGTTAGGTTACTTACGTGTTCTCGCTCCTCCTTCCTGAGGAATGCTTGTAGAGCTATAAACTTTCCTCTTAACACAGCTTTTGCTGTGTCCCATAAGTTTTGGTAACTCGTGTTCTCATTTTCATTCGTTTCTAGGAATCTTTGGATTTCCTCTTTGATTTCCTTTCTAAGCCACTGTTGTTCAATAGAGCACTGTTTAATTTCCAGGTGTTTGATTTAGTTTTCTGTTTTTGTGTGTGATTTACTTCTAATTTCAGCTCATTATGGTCTGAGAAGATTGTTGATACAATCTCTATCTTCTTAATTTTATGGAGGCATGTTTTGTGGCTCAGCATGTGGTCTATCTTGGAGAATGTTCCATGTACGCTTGAGAAGAATATGTATTCAGCTTTTTGTGGATGAAGTGTCCTGTATATATCTACTAAGTCCCTTTCTTCCATTTTTTCCCTCAGATGAAGTATGTCCTTGCTAAGCTTGAGTCTGGTTGATCTATCAAGAGGTGACAAAGCGGTGTTGAAGTCTCCCACTAGTATTGTGTTGCTATTGATGTCTTTTTCCAAATCTATGAGTAGTTGTTTTAAGTACTTTGCTGGTCTCTCATTAGGTGCATATACATTTATTATTGTAAGTTCTTCCTGTTGTACAGATCCTTTGATCAATAAGAAATGGCCTTCACTGTCTCTTATGACCTTCTTCACTCTGAAATCGATGTGGTCTGATATTAGGATGGCTACCCCAGCTTTTTTATGGGAGCTGTTTGCCTGTAGGATTGTTTTCCAGCCTTTGACTCTGAGTCTGTGTTTGCTTTGACTATTGAGATGTGTTTCTTGCAGGCAGCAGAATGTTGGGTTCAATTTTCTAATCCATCCTGCCACTCTATGTCTTTTAATTGGTGTGTTTAGCCCATTGACATTGAGAGAGATTATTATTATCGGATTTTGACCCATTGTTCTGTTGAAATTTGGTGTATTTGAGGGGCCTTTCTTGCCTTAAAGTAGCCCATTTAGTTGTTCTTGTAACCATGGTTTTGAGTCTATGAAGTTCCTGAGCTGTTGTTTGTCTGTGAAACTGTGTGTTATTCCTTCTATTATGAATGAGAGTCTCCTTGGGTAAAGTATTTTTGGAGAGGCATTTATTTCACTGAGTTTTTTCACTATGTCCCACCACTGTTTGCGGGCCATGAGGGTTTCATCAGAAAAATCAGCTGTGAATTTTAAGGATGCTCCTTTGTAAGAGATTTCTTTCTTCGATCTTGCTGCTTTCAGAATTTTGTCTCTGTCTAAGGTTTTGGTCATTTTGATCAGAATCTGTCTTGGGGTATTTTTATTCGGATTTCTTCTAGGTGATACCCTTCAGGCCTCCTGAATGTGGTCACAAGTTTTCTTCAGCTCTGGAAACATTGTAGCAATGATGTCTTTGACAGTTTCTTCTTCATCAAGGTTTTCTTCCTTTCCCTCTGGGACTCCAATAATTCTTATGTTACCCCTCTTGGCTTCGTCACTATCTTCTCTTGCCATCTGTTCCCGAATAGTGAGTCTCTTTTCCATTTTCTGCTCTTTCCTGGAGAGTCTCTGAACTTGATCTTCGAGCTCAGTGATTCTGTTCTCAGCAGCTGTTACTCTGCTGCTGAGACCTTCCACTGAGTTTTTCAATTCGCCTACAAGGTTTTTTAGGTCTGACATTTCCGATTGCATTTTCCTCATTTCTGCTTTCAAATCCTCTTGTCTTCTATTGGCATTGCTTTCCATTGTTTCTTTTAGTTCCCGAAGCATCCTAAGTAGCTCCCTTCTGAATTCCTTGTCAGAGAGGTTGTCTAACACTACAGTACTGTTGATGTCTTCTGGGTTAGCCTCTTCAATAATAAAGTTTGGTGGGCTTTTGTGTTGCTTTACCATTGTGAGAAGTGTGGTTTAGTCCTTCACGTTTACTGTTACTATTCTGCTTGATATGTAGTGTGAGTTGAGATAGGCTTATGAGTTATTGGCTACTGTGTTTCTAGTGGCTGAGCTAAAATAGAGAAGATTCCATTTAAGAAGGTAGCTTATGGTTCCTAGGTCATATTTAGTGAGAGAATATTTCGCGGCCACATTAGCGGCCGCAGCTCCGGAAAGTGTCCCTGCGCTGGTACCTGATTGGAAGGAGGAGAGGAGTCCCCTTCAGCTTTGTTGCCGAGCCATGGGGCTCAGTTCCCATCCCGCGCAGATCAGGGGAAAAAACCGGCTGTGCTATCGCAAATTTTGTTTTAATGACAAGTTTCCAGTATTTTTTAAATGTGCTATTCTCCCTGCAGAGAAGTACTTCATTGCTATTTTGATTTGAAATTCTCTGCTAATGAGACATATGAACACTTTTAACATGCCTATTGGCAAGTTTCTTTGCCAATATGGGTTGGGTATTTGTGTGTATTTACATGGGAGAACATATTTTATTAATGTACTACTTTATAAAGATAGAGCAGCTACATATATAGTATACATATACACAAATATGTAGCTTATGTTAAATTATATTAATAATTAGCTATAATGAAAATTATTGTTACAGAAATTCCCAAGTTCAATTTTCATAGATTTTTTTATTTTTATTTTTTTTAAATTTTATTAGTGAAACAACATTAGGTACAGTTTTAGACTTACAAATTTTTGTGCTTGCGTTTCATTTATACAAGGATCGAGTACTCATCCCTCCACAGTGCTCGTTCTCCTCCACCACCACTGATGCCAATATCCCTCCTAAGCCCCATCCCACCCTGCCTCTGTGGCAGGGCATTCCCTTTTGTTCTCTCTCTCCTTTTGGGTACTATGATTTGCAAAAGAGGCATTGAGTAGCAATCATGTTCGGTCTATAGTCTACTTTCAGCATACATCTACCATCATGGGAGGATCCTCCCAACACCCTTTATTTGGTGCTCTCTTCTCCATCTGAGCTGCCTTCTCCCCTAGAGTGTGCGGCTGGCCTCCAAGCCATGTAGTAATCCTCCTGGTAGTTATCTCGGCTATTCTTGGGTGTTAGTTTCCTATTTTGTTACTTTATGTTCCCCAGATGAATGCAAACTTTCTATGTCTGTCCCTCTCTTTTTGACTCATTTTCCTTAGCATACTTTCCATGTAGTACCACTTGTGTATGAATTTCATGACTTCATCTTTTCTAACAGCTGCATAGTACTCCATTGTGTAGATGTACCAAAGTTTCTTTAACCAGTCATCTGTTCTCGGGCACTCGGGTTTTTCCAGATTCTAGCAATTGTAAACAGTGTTGCAATGAACAAACAAGTGCAGATGTCACTTCGACTATACTTTTTAGCCTCTCCGGGGTATATTCCCAGGAGTGGTATTGCTGGGTCAAATGGGAGTTCAATTTCTAATTTTTTGATGATTGTCCATACTGTTTTCCAAAAGGGCTGAATCAGTTGGCATTCCCACCAACAGTGAAGGAATGTCCCTTTCTCACCACATCCGCGCCAGCATCTGTTTCTTTTGTTCTTTTGAATGTGGGCCAGTATCTGAGGTGTGAGATGGTATCTCATTGTGGTTTTGATCTGCATCTCCCTGATGATTAATGATGTAGAGCATTTTCTCATGTGCTTTTTAGCCATTCGGATTTCTTCTTTGAAAAAGTTTTTGTTCATTTCGTCGCCCCATTTTTTAATGGGTTGGACGTTTTCTTCTTGTGGAGTTCAACCAGTACTTTGTAGATCTTTGATATCAACCACTTGTCGGATGTGTACTGGGTGAATATCCTTTCCCATTCTGTAGACTGTCTTTGTATTTTGTTCACTGTTTCTTTTGAGGTGCAGAAGCTTCTTAGTTTAAGATAGTCCCATTTGTCTATCTCTGTTTTCACTTGCTAGCCAGTGGTGTGACATCTTTGAAAATACCATTAGCTTCAATGTCATGGAAAGTTTTGGAACTTTGACTTCAATGTACCTTATGGATTTCGGTCTGATGTTGAGGTCTTTAATACATTTTGATCTTACTTTGGTATATGGTGTTAGGCAGAGATCAGAGCCCATTTTTTTTGTATGTAGCTGTACAGTTTTGCCAGCACAATTTGTGAAAGGGTCTTTCCGTGTTCCACTTCATATTTCTTGCTTCCTTATCAAAGATTAACTGATCATATGTTTGGGGGAGATGTCAGTATATTCAACCCAGTTCCACTGGTCCGCAGCTCTGCCTTTGTTCCAGTACCATGCTGTTTTAATTATTACTGCTTTGTAGTAGAGCTTTAAGTTAGGGAGATTGATTCCTCCGATTTTCTTTTTCCCAAGAATTGCTTTAGCTATTCATGGGGATTTATTGTTCCATATGAATTTCAGGAGTGTTTGCTCCATTTCTTTGAAGAATGTCATGGGTATCATTATAGGGATCACATTAAATTTGTACAATGCTTTGGGGAGTATTGCCATTTTGACAAAGTTAATTCTCCTGAACCATGAGCAGGGAATATCTTTCCATTTTCTCATGTACTCTTTTATTTCCTGAAGTAGTGTTTTGAAGTTTTCTTTGTACAGGTCCTTTACTTCCTCAGTTAAGCTGATTCCTAGGTACTTGATTTTCTGGGGAACAATTGTGAATGGGATTCTTTTTTATATGTCACTTTCTTCTCTCTCACTATTTGCATATAGGAAAGCCATGGACTTTTGGGTATTGATTTTATAGCCTGCAACTTTACTATACAAGTCTATTGTTTCTAGGAGTTTCTTGGTGGAGGTTATAGGGTTCTCTAAGTAAAGTATCATATCATCTGCGAATAGTGAGAGCTTTATTTCTTCCTTTCCTATCTGAATGCCCTTATATCTTTTTCTTGCCTAACCACTATTGCAAGTACTTCCAGTATATTGAACAGCATAGGAGAGAGCGGGCATCCTTGTCTCATCTCTGGTCTTAGAGCGAAGGCTCTCGGTTTTTGCCATTGAGGAGGATGCTTCTTATAGGCTTGTGGTAGATGGTAGATGGCTTTAAGTATATTGAGGAAAGTCTCTTCTAAACCCATTTTAGTCAGGGTTTTCACCAGAAACAGGTGTTGGATCTTTTCAAATGCTTTCTCTGTCTATTGATGTGATCATATTATTTTTATCTTTTTTTTGCCCGGCAAGCTACCGAGAGTATTCGATATGCCAGACACAGTAACAACAAAGTCTCCAATGGAGACGTTACTGGGCCCGCTCGAGCAAATTGACGATCAACGGGAGGGCCTTTACTTTTACCTTTGTTGATATGATGAATTATTTTCATGGATTTTCGAATGTTAAACCATCCTTGCGTCCCCGGGATGAATCCAACTTGGTCATGGTGTATGATCTTTTTGATGAATTGTTGAATTCTATTTGCTAGTATTTTGTTGAGAATCTCACATCTGTGTTCATCAGGGATATCGGCCTGTAGTTTTCATTTCTTGTGCTTTCTTTGTTTCCTTTTGGTATGAGAGAGATATGGGCTTCATAGAAACTGTTTGGGAGAGTTTCTGTTTCTTCAATTTCCTGGAAAAGCTTAAGAAGAACTGGCAAAATGTCCTCTTTACATGTTTGGAAAAATTCACTAGTGAATCCATCTGAACCTGGGCTTTTGTTTTTGGGAAGATTTTGATTACAATTTCAATTTCCTTCTTGTTAATAGGTCTATTCAGGTACTCTAGATCTTCTTGATTCAGCCTTGAGAGATTATAGGAATCCAGGAGTTTATCCACTTCTTCTAGGTTCTCTTGTTTCATGGCATACACACTTTCAAAGTAGTCTCTGATGATCTTTAGAATTTCTTTGGTTTCTGTTGTGATATCCCCCTTCTCATCTGAATTGGTTTATTAGGTTTCTCTCTCTCTCTTTCTTTGTGAGTCTTGCTAGTGGTTTATCTATCTTCTTTATTTTCTTGAAGAACCAGCTCTTGGTTTCATTGATCTTTCGGATTGGTTTTTTTTTTTTTTTTTGGTTTCCATGTCATTGATTTCTGCTCTAAGTTTTATGATCTCTTTCCTTCAGCCTGATTTGGGCTCCTTTTGTTGATCCTTTTCTAAGATCTTGAGCTGTGAAGTCAAGTTGTTTATGTGTGCCCTTTCTTCCTTCCTGAGAAATGCTTGCAGAGATATAAATTTTGCCCTTAACATGGCTTTTGCTGCATCCCATACATTCTGGTAGCTTGTGTCTTTATTATTATTTGCTTGCAGGTATCTTTTAATTTTGTCCTTGACTTCCTTCCTGACCCACTTGTTGTTCAACATTGAGTTGTTTAATATCCAGGTGTTTGATTTGGTTCTCCGTGTCTGTGTATGATTCACTTCCATCTTCAGTGCATTGTGGTCTGAAAAGATTGTTAAAACTATTTATATCTTCCTGATTCTATTGAGGTATGTTTTGTGGCCTAGCACATGATCTATTTTGGAAAATATTCTGTGTGCATTGGAGAAAAATCTGTATTCTTTCTTTTTGGAGCGTAAAGCCCTCTGTAGGTCTATAAACCCTTTCTCTTCAATTTCTTCTTTCAAAGCCAATGTTTCCTTGCTGAGTTTTGTTCTTGTGGATCTGTCCAGAGGTGATAAGGTGATGTTGAAGTCTCCAGCTACAATTGTGTTGCTAGCAATGTCATCCTTAAAATCTGTTAGCAATTGTTTTAAATATTTAGCTGTTCTCTCATTAGGTGTGTATACATTTAAAAGTGTTATTTCTGCCCTAGGACAGAGGACTGGTTAAAGAAACTTTGGTACATTTACACAATGGAGTACTATGTAGCTGTTAGAAAAGATGAAGTTATGAAATTTACATACAAGTGTTACTACATGGAAAGTATCACGTTAAGCGAAATGAGTCAGAAAGAGTGGGATAGACACAGAAAGATTGCATTCATCTGGGGAACATAAAGCAACAAAAAGGGAGACTAACACCCAGGAATGGCTGCGATTAGTACCAGGAATTTTGCTCCATGACTTGAAGGCCAGCCACACGTGCTAGGTGAAAAGGAAGCTCAGATAGAGAAGAGAGCACCAAATAAAGGGTGTTGTGAGGACCCTCCCAGGGTGGGAGAAGCATGCTAAAAGTAGTCTATAGAACAAACATGATTGCCACTCAATGCCTCTCTTGCAAAACACAGTACCCAAAAGATGAGAGAGAGAACAAGGGGGAATGCCCTGCCACAGAGGCAGGGTGGGGCGGGAGGATGGGGGAGGGGGGAGGATGCTGGGACCCTTGGTGGTGGAGGATGGGCACTGGTGGAGGGATGGGTACTTGATCATTGTATAACTGAAACCCAAGCACAAAAATTTTTAAGTCTATAACTGTACCTCATGGTGTTTCACTAATAAAAAAATTAAAAAAAACAAAGGACCAATGCTTATTTTAATTGAAAAAAAAAAGTGTTATTTCTTCCTGTTGTACATATCCCTTGATGAATAGAAAATAGCCTTTGCTATCCCTTCTAATATTTTTCAATGTGAAATTGATGTTGTGGGATACTAGTATGGCCACCCCAGCTTTTTTGAGGGAGCTGTTTGCTTGCAGAATTGTTTTCCATCCTTTAAGTTTGAGTCTGTGTTTGCTCTGACTGTTGAGATGAGTTTCTTGTAGGCAGCAGAATGTTGGGTTCTGTTTCTTAATTCTCATGGAATTTATTTTTCCTGTATTTTTTGCTGTTAATAACATTCATGCAGCTACAATACGGATATCGACTTTTCTTTTTGTTTCATGTGGAAACCTCAGCCTTCTCTAGCACACAAAGTTTAAATCAGGCCCTTAGAGTGTAAATGCTTAGGATAATACAAGAGCAGTCTAATCAATTTGCTACTGATAAGTAAAAAGGAAAACAGAGAAATTCTTTATTAAGCAGTCTCCTTTATGCATCTGAATCACCCACTGTGGTAGGTAGAACTCTGTTTATTTTAACTTTTCTAGAAAGAGCAGGACACTTAATTTTGATACCATGTTTATTTTCTATTGCCAATTCCCTAGTCCTATGGAGCAAAGACAAACCTCAGTGCATGTTTCCAGCTATGAGCTAAATGCTCAGACACCAACTTGCCTTAAATTAATTAGTTGGCAGGCAATGGAACACAACTGTATGTGATATTTATCATCCAAAACAAGATCAATATCTTCTTAATATTCTCTCAACCCTAACACTGAGTAAATAATGAATTCACAGGAACTATGTAATATTTTTCTCTCTTCCTTTTTTTATGCCCAGGGTGAAACGTGCTCTTGGCATTTGCAGCACTATTATTGCCTTCTTAACCTTCATTTTTCCTCTCTGTCCTTGTGTTGCTTCATTAGGTTGGTTGTGAAGCTGTAAAGACTTTAAAGAAATAGAATCACTTGTGAGCTCAAGGAAGAAAAGCCTCCTTGCTGAGTGAGGAGTTTACTCTGTAGCACTTTTGAGGGCTTTATTTCTTTTACTTTCAGAAAGAGAACTCGTTCCTTAAGGAAAAAAATTTACAATAATTTTTTTCATTTTTGAAAATGTCATTAAAGTTTAGCTTCTTACATAAATAAAATACATCCACTGATATTTAGAATATCTACATTTTATCAAATGTCCAAATTCATTTTTCTGATCTTTCTAGAAATTTAATCATTTTAAAATTAATAACAAGAGCATATTGATCACTTGACAACTTGATCACTTGACATCCCGTTACTCATCAATTTGCTTGAGCGTGCGCCAGTAACGTCTCCATTCATCCCTGTCCCATGCTAGTGTAGCCCAATGGCATCTGCTCATTCTAAGAACACAAAGAGCCTCAAAGCAATCATTCAAAGCAATCATTGACAAAGAAGTCTGACCATCTCATAGGTGGGCGGCCACACGATCTTTTGAAGTCCGTGGAATCCAGTGGTAATGGCTCTAGTCAAGTGGTCGTCTCAAAATCGCATTACATGTCCAGCCCATCTGATTTTTGATGCCTTGGCAAAAGAGACAATGTCCCTGATTCTTGATCATGGATGGAGTTTCGAACTCCAGATTTTTTCTCTCATTTGACTGAAGTGTGATACTCAAGCATAGTTTTTTGGATTCCTCTTTGAGAGACCGCATAGCATTCTCATCCTGTTTTCGTAGGGCCCAGATCTCTGAGGCATATGTTAATGTAGTAAGAAGAGTGGAACTGAAGAGATGTGCCCAGAACCGGAGATTCTTCATCCTCTTAGCTATTTCTTCGATGCTCTTGAAGGCGTTCCAAGCTGCTCTCTTCCTCCTGCTCAACTCAGATGCCAGGTCATTGGTCATGTTGACTTCTGGACCTAGGTACACATAACTGTTGCATTCGGAGATGTTTGTCCCATTGAGAGTGAATGGAACATCAGGAACAAGATCATTTCTCATAAACAATGGCTTCATTAGATTCAGTTGTAGTCCGACCTTTCCACACTCAGGGTCAAAGTCGGCCAGCATTTGTGCTACTTGGCTAATGTTAGGCATTATTAAAATGATGTCATCAGCGAAGCAGAAGTGGTCTAGTTGCCTACCGTCTATTTTCACTCCCATTCCTTCCCAAATCAGTCATTGCATGATGTTCTCGATATTAGCACTGAAGAGTTTTGGTGAAATGGTATCACCCTGCCAAACCCCTCTCTCGACATGGAGGATCACTTGTAGAATGGTGAGATCCTGGTAAAGGTAAAAGGTAAAGGTAAAGGCCCTCCCATTGATCGTCGATTTGCTCGAGTGGGCCCAGTAACGTCTCCATTGGAGACTTTGTTGTTACTGTGTCTGGCATATCGAATACTCTCGGTAGCTTGCTGGGCTCTCCAATAGTGAAATCATAATACAGCTCATGGAGGATCCTGCTGTATTGAGTTTGAATGGCCTGTTCGACTAGGGCTTTGATGACGGCTTCAGTCTCAACAGAATCAAAGGCCTTCTTTAAATCAATGAACATTAGACAGAGCAGCATCTTGAACTCCCGAGAAACCTCAATGATCTTGGTTATCGTGTGGATATGGTTGATCATGCTGAATCCTTTGTGGAACCCAGCTTGCTCACATGGTTGTCCTTCATCTAGTGTTCTGCCAATCCTATCCAGGATGACTCGAGTGAACAGATTGTAGATGACAGACAATAGGCAGATTGGGCAATAGTTGCCAATGTCTTGGATGTCTCCTTTCTTGTATAGTATTACAGTCCTGCTGATTTTCCATTGGGATGGAACCTTGCATTCAGACAGGTAGCATGTTAAGAGCCGAGCCAGTGCATTGATGAATACTAGTGGCAGGTTCTTCAGTTGTTCGGGTCTGACCTTGTCTGAGCTGGGTGCTGTTCACTTCTTTACCGATGATATGGCATGTCAGATTTCAGAAGCAAGATTGTTGGGAACAACATATCCATCCTGCAGAATTTGGTATGGGGGCAGGTTGACGTGGCTATGGAAGAGATTCTAGTAGAAGTAATGGAAAATCTCCATTGCCCTTCTGGAAGATGTGATAGATCCATCAGGACGTTGAAGGACAGTCTTCTTGGTATTGTAGTTGGAAACGGACAGGTGGGCATTGTGACTGCTTTTCCTGGCTTCTGCCACATCTGCCAGCACTGCTGCTCTTCTCTCTTTGCGGTCTTCTTTGATCACTTCTCTGCACTGTTTTGTGAGCTCGAATGTTTGCTTGAGGTTGCCTCAGGCTTGCGCCAAGCCACATTGGCAAATGAACTCGGGAGTTTTCTAAGACAGGCATCTTTTTTGTGGCTATCTCTCTCTCGGCGTTTCTCACATAATCATCGAGGTGCTCAACCAGTCAATTGTATTCCTCGTCAGTGTTGTCAACAATGGCATCTTCCCATGTTGCTGCAATAGTGCCAAAGAGCTCCCAGTTGGTGGTCATTCTCAGAGTTCTCTTCTTAAATTTTGGTGCACTTTCTCCCTGCTCCGTGAAGTAGAATTTTGCATGAAGGAGATGGTGCAAAATCGATCCCGTTTGGAATTTTGGGACAACAGCAACATTGGTCAGGCAAAACCATTGATTGAATATGATGTGGTCAATTTTGTTGTGGAACCATCCACCGGAAGACCACCTATATCCAACGTTTAGATTTGGCCTTTTGTAACTATGAGTTACCATGGATGGTCTTGGTCAACATGATGAACTCAGACAGTCTCTCACCCTGTTCTTTCCATTCTAGGCCATGGGTCCTACTGTAGAGTTTTTCGTCTGATCTTCTTGGTCCTATCTTGGCATTAAAATCACCAACAATGATCTTGAGGAAGGTGTGATCTTCTTTATAGAACTTTTCCAGCTCCATGTTGCTTCCACCAACCTCCGGCGACCCAGGGATTACACACAGAAAACCCACCCTACAAGTACCAGATAAATACCTCATCAGCAGACCTCCACTACCTCCACCACCTCCACTACCTCCAGTACCCAACCGCTGCCATGCTCCAGGATGCTTTCCAGAACTTGTGGCTGCTTCATGGTCATGCGATGTATCATAAGACACTTAATACCCATCTTTCAAGATTAGTGCACCATGTTTGATAGGTTTCAAATATGGTTTGAACAATGGGAACACTTGCAAGGGCAATTTGAGGCCACCCTAAAATCCTCTATCCCTCTCAGAGAGCCGGGCAAGCTACTGAGAATATCCTGCCTTGCACAGCAGAGCCTGGCAAGCCATCCGTTGCATATTCGTATGCCCAAACCAGTAAATATAATGGTTCTCATTCCCCTGACCCTGAAAAAGCCACCTATACGGCAACATTAAGGAGGATGAGTAAGGAGACGCTGGTAAAATCTCAAGGTCAAATTAAGTTGCCAAAATGAAGAAGGACAAAAATGACTGTCTGTACTTTCAATGCACGTACGCTGGCATCAGATGCATCTATCGAGGACCTGATGGTACAAGCACGAAAGATCAAGTACGACATCATAGGTCTGACCGAGATGAGAAGGCATTGATCACATCATGCAGTTTTTGATCCTGGAGAAGAACTCTTCCTTGGAACATGCAACAAAAGAGGCGTCAGTGGTGTCAGTGTCCTTGTCAACACGAACTTGGCCATAAGCATTGATTCATTCGAATGCCTAACAACACGAATCAGTTGATTACACTGGAATAGATGTGACTCACTGCTGGAAGTTTCTATCATCATTGTCTACGCAGCAACATCTAATTATGATGAAGGAGAAATAGAGAAGTTCTACAACGAGCAAATTAAATATGAAAATATATAGCATGTTTAAGAGTTTACTGTATGCTAATTGTGGCCTAATTTTTTACTTAATTTGATTTTTTTCTTTGTTTTGGGTCCATACTCCATGGTGCTCAGGGCTTACTCCTGGCTTTGTCATCAAGGATCATTCAGTGGTGCTCAGGAGGACCATATGGTATATCCAGAATCGAACTCAGGTTGGCAGCATACAAGGCAAGCACCCTACCCACTGTACTATAGCTTCAGCCCAAATTTAAGCATATGCTAGTAGATACAAATACAGAAACTGATTCAATGTGCCAAAATGTGCAATTCTTGATTTTTTGCACTTAATAAATTGGTTTATTTTTATAATTTTATTTCTAAGTAAGAAGAGAAAATTTTAGGCTTTGTTTTGATAAATACTTAGAATATAAGCTTCAGCAAATGGAAATAAAAATGAATTTAGTATCCTTTCTTGAAGTATAAAATATTGTAGAGAAGCAAAAATTTGTTAGAAAGTGTGTGGAGAGAGATGAGAGCAAAAGCTGCAATTTTAAATGGGTCAGCCTGGAAAAAAGATTTTTCTTTCTTTCTTTCTTTTTTTCTTTCTTTCTTTCTTTCTTTCTTTCTTTCTTTCTTTCTTTCCTTCCTTCCTTCCTTCCTTCCCTTCCTTCCTTCCTTCCTTCCTTCCTTCCTTCCTTCCTTCCTTCCTTCCTTCCTTCCTTTCTTTCTTTCTTTCTTTCTTTCTTTCTTTCTTTCTTTCTTTCTTTCTTTCCTTTCTTTCTTTTTCTCTTTCTTTCTTTCTTTCTTTCTTTCTTTATTTCTTTCTTTCTTTCAAAAAACTTAGATGATATTTGGGTAAAAGAATCTAAAGAAAGGAAAAATCCCTGTGAGGAAGAGTCTGTGAGCCAGTTATCAGCAAGTTAAAAATATCTCAAGCAAGAATGTACCTAGTTTTTGGAAGCAATCTGGAACAGCATGGTGGATGCAAAACAGAGGCAAAGACTATCAGGAAGAGAAAATGGGCTTCATAAGAGGGTGGATAGTAAGGATATGGCTGCATTCTGTGTCAGAAGCAACAACCAGGGTAGCAATAGAGTAAGGAGTGACATCACACTTAGCTGTCTGACTACTGTGTTAAAGATAGAATTATCTAGAATAAGAACAGAAGTAGGGAATTCAGTTAGGAAACTACACAATACCATGGAAGGAAGTGAAGCCTGTTGGACATGCAAGTTATCACTTAAAAATAACAGTAAGTGGTGAGATACTGAGGCTAGATTATCAAATTTTACTGACAGACTGAATGGCAGAGAAACATGAAATATTTATATTTTGGTATAAGGCAACTATCAGTACACAGTTGCCATTAAATTAGATGATAGAGGTAGCAGGAGGAGGTTCAAGGAAAAGTATCAGGACTTCATTGTCAGTTATAAGATTGAAATAGTAACAATAATAACTGGGTTTAAGGTTAAGAGAGGCGCAGAGAAATTCTCTGGGAGTCATAAGCATCAGCTGAGTCAATTATTTCTGCATAAGAAAAAGTTACTGATTTACTGGGATATAATAGTAATATATCTATTTCTCAAATTTCTTCAAATTCATATTTAGTCTGAGTTTAGATGGTTGCTCTGCTTAAACTAAGGGTTAGGCTGGGTTTTGCTCATCCCTAGGGGTTAGGTTTTTGTTTTCTTTGTGTATTTGTTCTGGTTCTCTGGCTTAAGGGGCAGCTGCTATTTTTCTGTATTCAGAACAGAGACAAGTAAGATGAAGTCCCAAAGCTCAGGCAAATACCTAATATTATCCCATTAAATCAAATAAAAGAGCCAGGTATGAAGTCAGAAAGTTGAGGATTTCCTTCTAGTTCTGGAGGAGAAAAGACAGTTACATAATAAAGGCTAAAGCTGCAAATAGAAAGGAATGATATAATTCATTTTTATCATAGACATTTACATCATATTTTAAATTCATGAGTCTGAAATAAATTTCACAGAAATGGTACAAACTTACCATTATTGTGGTAAATTATTACCATAAGTCATTCAAAAGAGTCTGTTTCCTTTAATATTTCCAACTTTGTATTATATTAAAACTGATTTGTCAGTGTGAATGATGGAAAATAATGCTTTCTTATTTTCACTGTAATAATTGTAATAATTATTTCACTGTAATCATTTCCAAACCAAGCTTGAGGTTATAGAAATGTTTGGAGTCAGTGTGTGATTCTTATTTTCCAGTAAATTTTCTTTAGAGGTTACTTATGCCTTGTCTAGCGACCAGGAAGAAAAGATGCCCAGAAGATTTTTCTTGTTTTATATTTTAAATAGTAGTTACCCCACTGAATTTATTAAAATACAATGGGAGAGAATTTTAAGAGTATGGGTTTATCAATCTACTATCCACTCTTACAGTTTAACTTCCATTCATCATACTACATTTGTCATTGATAATCTTTTTTTAGTAATAACTAAAAGAAGAAAGCATATGTGTGACTTTATGTATGAATTAAAATTTATAGAATTTTTCTTTTTCGCTTTTTTTTATGGGGAGGCATACCATGAAGTGCTCATGGGTTACTCCTGGCTCTGCTCTCAGGAATCCTTCGTGGTTAGCTCAGGGGACCAAATGGGGTGCAAGGGATTGAACCCAGGTTAACCGTGTGCATGGCAAGCGTTCTACTCATTTTACTATCACTCTGGCCCTCTACTGAATTTATTCACTCATGCAATGCCAATGCCTTGACATATTGCAAAACTGCTGCAGAAAAAAACTTAACAATACTTTTTTGCGGATAGAGGACCTTCTTAAAGTCATCATTCTGAGAAAATGACTGGTGGCTGTTAGTGAGTGAAGGCTCAGCACACCTATTCCTTCTCAGCAAATGGCATTATGTGCTATTTACAATGCATACAATCTGTTCAAACCTTTTGAAATTATGTGTGGGCTGAATATATTTTCAGCAAGTGAAAAACATCCTTAAGATTATGATATAATAGTAAAAATACATGCCTTTAATGCCTGGAAGTTTTATCTTAGAAAAAATTGTAATATTAGGACCTCAAAACTTGCTTTATGTGCATGTTCCACCTGTGTTTAGTAGATAACTTGAAATCAAGCAAATGTCTCAAGAAGCAGGGGTAAAGCTTTGAATAGGAGTGAAAGATTTTGCTTTCAGTAATTGCACTAGAAAACCATTTTCTTCTTGCATGTGAAGATTTCAGTATGCCATACTTTTAGTGTAAAAATAGAATATCCATTAAGAAATAAAAGCACTACTGAACCCATTGCTTAAGAAAAATATTCCGTTGTTCATTCACAGTAGGTTTGTTCTTTCAGGAAAAGACACTATGCATTACCTTGAATGTGATTCAAAGAAATAAGTGTGCTGAACTCCAATTAGCTAAACCACAGTGAATGGAATTTTGTATTTAATAAGCAAGAGGTTTATGATTTAATAAGCAAGAGGTTTATGATTTCATCTTTCTGTGCCCAGTTTCCATATCAAACTGACTTGATAAACATCTAAATACTATTGATGATTGTTACTGTTTTATATTCAGAAGCATGGATTTTCTGGGAAATGCAAAAATAAATGTTTAGTATTAAAATATTTCTTTAAAACTAACGAGCAGGTGCACAGTTATTATTAGACTTGAGTCACTTATCAGGACGAAGTCAAATACAGCTGGATTCATAAGGTGTCTAGATGACTCTTGTGGAAAACTTTTGTTATCAAGTAAAAATGGAAAGATTTCATATACATGTGAAACAAAAGGTTGAGAGTGACCCTTAATTTAGTTATGTTACATAAAAGAAGTTACAACAAAACAAGTAAAAACAGTGGGTGCTCATTTTCAAGTTATTTCAAGATCAAACAGAAGCATTTCAATAGACATTTTAGGTATTTTCAAAACAAGAATTTTTTAAAGTGTATGTAGCAGTTGTGTCTGAAGTCTTTAACTATGCAGTTTGGGAGATGCTGGGTGGATGTTGATAAAAGATAAACACATAACAAATTAAGATGCATACATTTTTTAAAATGGTCTAAAGAAAATGTGAGCACATGCATTTATACATGTGTATGACTCACGTATGTTAGTAAAAGAGTGTATTTGTGAAAAGAGAGAAATAACTATGCAAATTATTATAATATATAATATAAATGCTAAGCAAGAAATTTAAAATGAAAAGCAGTCCTGCCTTAATAGCATATTTATTTTCAAACATATCTCCTTACAAAGATTCTATAAAATTAATGTTCACTTCCTGTTTGTATTAATATTTTTCAGTTAAAATTATAATTTTCATAATATAAAAGTATGCTTTTAATTTTACATATCTTCAAATTTCAGAGACATTTGCAGTGTGCTTATCTGATAGAGACTGGAAGAGAGAATGGCGTTTGATGACTTGAGGCAATTAATTCATGTTATTGACCCTCATTGACTCAGATACCCACTTGGCTTGAATAAATCCCGGGAATAAGCTTTACTGTTAACATTCTCTCGTGTGTTTCAGTTGTATCTCAGACAGGATTTCATTATCTAAATGTTAAATGAACTTATTTTCTCCATTTGTGACTATAAGGGATGGGGTAAAATGTTCTCACAGCTGTGGGACAAAGAATGACTCTATTTCAAGAGTGGTTGGAAGCACAAATGTTGATTATCTGAATGAAAGAATTTAATTAAGTTTCCTAAAGAACAGGATACTACTGACATCATTGATTGGCAAAATGAAACAAGGAAATACAGTATTTCACATTACAATATTTTTCACTTAGTGATGCCAGTACTAGATCTTGGCTGGTGTCCTGGAATAAGCACAATGGCTTGGCAACAAATTAATTATTTTGCAATTGCAGATGTGGAGCTTTGGGGTGTGAAAGTCTCCTTGCCAAGATAGTTTTGGGAAAAGAACCAAAGTAATCATTTTATTTCATCATCTACATGCACATCCTTGTTTATATATGATCGAAATTCACCAATGGTCACAAAATTCCAATAATATTCAGTTGTTTCTTAAAAATTACAGACTAAAGATGAAAACTCAATTTGGGTTATAGGTCATAAAAATAGTTATACTTTCTTCAGATAATTATATATGTATAGAGTGGATCATTCTATTAGACATTAATACTCAGTACTATTTTTTTTTGTAGGAGTACTGCTATTTATTCAGCCACTGATTAGCTGATTGAATTGTGCATGAACTCCACCTTACTTTTTTTTTCTTTTTCCATTTTTTATAATTTTATTTATTGAATCACCGTGAGAGCAGTTACAAAGCTTTTGGGTCTAAGTCTCAGTTATACAATGAAACACCCGTACCTTCACCAGTGCCCATTCTCCACCACCAAAAATCCCAGCATACCCCCATCCCACACCCTCCCCCTGCCTGTGGGGCAGATGATTTCTACATTACTCTCTCTCTACTTTGATCACATTCATTATTTCGACCCCAGACCGACCATTATTTAAGATTTTACCCCAACACTCAGATCTGCTGAAAGGGCAACAATAGACAATTTGTGTTCTATTGCTGGTTATGAATAGCATATGATGTCATGTGGCTGCAGTAGGGCCATGTGGTTTTGAAGTTCTGAAATTTTAACACTTAAATCTGGAGGAATTTCTGCCAAAAGCCACTGGGTTTAGAGATCTTCTCCTGAGTCTCTGGGATCATGGCCATTGAGCAGCTTGATGAGGAGCCAAAGAGGCCATTCGTGGGCGATGACTTGGGGTCTCATTGGGATGGGGAAGACAGGCCCGGCTCCACCTTCCCCCCCATCCCGTGAGACCCAACAAGTTTCGTCACTGCGGGCCCAAGCCTGACTGTCCAATGGCCTCTGGAGGATGACAGCCACCAAGTCGCCAAGAGGGAGCAGGCGGAGGGACAGCACCCATTCCCCCCTGGGGTGACCCAGTGACAGTAACTTACTGCAGGGTCCGGACACATTTCTGACAAAAGCTGCTGGGTTTCGAGATCTGTTTCTGAGTCTCTGGGATCAAGGCCGTTGAGCAGCTTGATGAGGAGCCAGAGAGGTGGTTTGTGGGCGATGACTTGGGGTCTCGTTAGGGTGAGGAGGTCAGGTCCGGCTCCACCTACCCCCCAGCCTGTGAGACCCAACAAGTTTCATCACTGCAGGCCCAAGCCTGACTGTCCAATGGCCTCTGGAGGATGACAGCCATCAAGTCGCCAAGAGGGAGCAGGCGGAGGGACAACACCCTTTCCTCCCTGGGGTGGCCCGACAACAGTAACGTACTGTGGAGTCCGGATGCATTTCTGCCAAACACCACTGGGTTTTGAGATTTGTTTCTGAGTCTCTGGGATCATGGCCGTTAAGCAGCTTGATCAGGAGCCAGAGAGGCCATTCGTGGGCGATGACTTGGGGTCTCGTTGGGGTGGGGAGGACAAGCCCGGCTCCACCCTCATCCCGTGAGGCCCTGTGTGTCTCGTCACTGGGGGCCCAAATGTGACTATCCAGTGGCCTCAGACGGATGGCGGCCACTGGGATGCCAGGGGGAGTAGGCCAAGGCACGAAACCTATTCCCACCTGGGTTGGCCCAGCACCGGTAGCCTACTGCAGAGACCAGACACATTTCTACCTAAAGCCACTGGGTTCTGAGATTCGTTTCTGAGTCTCTGGGATCATGTCCATTAAGCAGTTCAATCAGGAACCAAAGAGGCCTTGCCTCCAATTATATAGTTGAGCCGGAGGTGGTTTGTGGGTGTTTCCCACATACCTAACTTGGCCGTTTACTTTCTTGGTAAACTTTGCCCCAAGTTTTTGGGGTCTGGCCAAAGGCACAGCAGCAATTTTGGGGTATCTGGGAGTCTGAAGGCGCCATGAGGCTGCTGATGCACTCGCCTCACAGGTACAGATTGACCTGCTGGCGGCACCATACCCCCAATTCTCAGTACTTTTTGATATTTAACATCAATCACTCCAACTGAAAATTATTTGGCAACCAATATTAATAGAGTTGCAGGTCATATCATTCTTATAATTTTAAATAAAAACACATGAAAGCAAAGGAGATAGTACAGTAGGTAAGGGACCAGGTTAGGCACTTGTCTTGCATGAAGCAAACCCAGGTTCATATTCCTGGCACTGCATGTTACTCCTGGAGTGCTTTCTATCAGGGATCAATCCTGAGCCAAAGAGTCAGGAATAGCACCATGAACACACAAGGTGTGACTGTAAAATAGAAAAACAGTGTTTAAAAAAATTTTCTAAAAGTGAAAGGTGAATAGATCAGAGTTCTCAACATTAAAGTCATTAATTTGGGGAAAATTCAGAGCAATATCAAATCTTAGATACCAAATGAAACCTAATAGAGACTAAAACATACCTGATACATGTGCACTTAACTCATTCAGTATTTCATATACTTCTCATTAATAAAAAGTGTGTGTATGTGTGTGTGTGCATATATATGTATATATATGATGCCAAATAAAAAGCGCAATTTTTTCTGCTTTATATTTATTGATATAATCAGATTATTAGATATGACTAGATAGGTAAAATTGGTCACGGTACTGAAAGGGTTTTTATTTTTTGTATAGAGCCTGAAAACATAGAAAGAATGGTACATTTGTCCTTATGTGGTCTAGTGTATGTTGTATTAAATCAGGTAAAATTTGTTACTGACCATATAAACATAAAAACCATATAAACCATATAAACATTAAATCTTTGAATCTATTTTTTGATATGTTAAAGTAAGTTAAAATTAAGATTCACTTTCAAATATGATCAACTTTAACTAGAATATATTTGGGTATTAAATATACTCCCAAAACAAAGTTTGCATCTTATAAATGTTATAGTTTTACATATTTCTATTTTCATAATTTTATGACATATATCAGGTATAATATTTAACTAATTGAAAATATAGTATAAATATGTACAAATATACCAAATTTTCAGCTTTTTCCTCATTGTATATTGCATATGTTGATTATGTAGAATATGTAGTGAGAATGCATATTTTGATTACCATAGCCAATCACATACTTTTACTACACACATAACCCTATATATCTAACTAAAGGATAAATTCAATACAAACTTTGTTGGGAAGTACTCTGAAACTGTGTAAAATTTCTGCTATATCTCCACAGCTAATACAATAACCTATATTTCATTGTTAATGTATTTAGTGTGCAGTTAATATATCTAATCGTAAAATCGGGTAATTTTTTTGGTGAACCTCGTCAAAAATCTACAAAGAATCACTAATTTGCTTTTTTCATAGAAATCAAGTAAACTTTATTTTAGCACACTGAGTTTCAATCAATATTACTTTAAAATTGTTTCACATTCACTAGATACAGTGCAAAATTTAACAAAGGGCTTATTTGTCATTTTCCCCAATTAAGCATTATGGGGTATAAGATAAATATATCATTCATTTTTATTTGTATAACTGTAGTACTGTAGCACTGTCCTCCCATTGTTCACCAATTTGCTTGAGTGGGTCCAGTAACATCTCCATTGTGAGACTTCTTGTCTGTGTTTGGCATATTGGATACGTCACAGGTAGCTTGCCAGGCTTTGCCGTGAGGGCAAGATACTCTCAGTAGCTTGCCAGGCTCTCCGAGAGGGACGAAGGAATCAAACCTGGCTCAGGTGGGCCAGCCATATGCAAGGCAAATATCCTACTGCTGTACTATTGCTCCAGTCCCTTATTTGTATAACACAATTATAAAATGTATTTGTTTTTGCTATTGAAACATCAAAAAGCAATTTGAAAAAATCTATATGAAATATTTTATTTAAAAACAGAACTTACGAAATTAAATACTTCTTTAAAATTTAATCACTTAATCACTTAACTTCCCGTTAGTCGTCGATTTGCTCGAGCGGGCGCCAGTAACGTCTCCATTTGTCCCTGTCGCGTGCTAGTGTAGCCCAATGGCATCTCTTCGCTCCGGGAACATGGAGGGCCTCAAACCGATCGTTCATGATCTTGACAAAGAAGTCTGACCATCTGGTAGGTGGGCGGCCACGCGGTCTCTTGACATCCCGTGGAATCCAATCAGTAACAGCTCTAGTCCAACGGTCGTCTTTAAATCTCATTACGTGACCAGCCCATCTGATTTTCGACACCTTGGCAAATGAGACAGCGTCCCTGATCCTTGATCGTCGACGGATGTCAGAACTCCGGATTCGTTCTCTCATTTGAGTGAAACGTGATATTCCAAGCATAGCTCTTTCTCACTACTTCCACTACCCAGCCGTCGCCACACTCCAGGACGCTTTCCGGACCCGCGCGGCAGCTCCGGCCTAGACCCACGCACAACTGAAGACCCACAGAACAAGGTAAGCGGAACTCTCTGAGACCTTGGACTCCAGGCTTGCCGGACCCAGGGACAGAGCTTCTCTGCTTGCTCCCACCACCACAGGTGACAAAGGGATTCTAATCAGGAGCCCCACCCTACCCTGCCCTGTCTGCTTCCATCAACCACCCAGGGATCGAATTGTGCACAGGAGACCCACCCTACCCAGATAAATACCCCACTGGCAGACTTCCACTCTCGACACTACTTCCACTACCCAGCCGTCGCCACACTCCAGGATGTTTTCTGGACCCGCGCGGCCGCAAGCGGCCGCGCGACACATCATAAGACACTAAATACCTGTCTTCTGGAATTGTCGTACCATATTTGATAGGGTTCAAATATGGTAACACCTACAAGGGGGATTAGAGGTCACCCCAAAAGCCTCTATACCTCTCGGAAAGACTGGCAAGCTACCGAGAGTATTCCGCCCGCACGGAAGAGCCTGGCAAGCTATCCGCTGTGTATTCGATATGCCAAAACCAGTAACTACAACTGGTCTCATTCACCTGACCCTGAAGGCTTCACCGACATGGCAGCACTGAGAAGGATGAGAAAGGAGAGGCCGACAAAATCTCAAGGCCGACCTAGGCTGCCACAACGAAGGAAGACAAAAATGATCGTCTGTACTTTCAATGCACGTACGCTAGCTTCAGATGCATCCATCGAGGACCTGATGGTACAAGCGCGAATGATCAAGTACGACATCATTGGTCTGACCGAGACAAGAAGGCACGAATCTCACCATGCCGTTTTCGACACTGGAGAAGAATTGTTCCTCGGAACATGCGATAAAAGAGGTGTTGGAGGCGTTGGTGTCCTTGTCAACACAAACTTGGCCAAGAGCATTGATTCATTCGAATGCCTAACAACCCGAATCGGACGTTTACATTTGAATAGATGTGGCTCACTGCCTGCAGTTTCTATCTTCGTTGTCTACGCACCAACATCTCATTATGATGAAAGAGAAATCGAGAAGTTCTACATGGAGCTAGAGAAGTTCTATAAAGAAGACCACACCTTCTACAAGATCATTGCGGGTGATTTTAATGCCAAGATAGGACCGAGAAGATCAGCTGAAGAACTTCACATCGGAACCCATGGCCTAGAATGGAACGAACAGGGTGAGAGACTGTCTGAGTTCATCATGTCGACCAAGACCATTCATGGTAACTCACAGTTCCAGAAGGCAGAATCTAAACGATGGACATGGGAGTCTCCCGGTGGACGATTCCACAACGAAATAGACCACATCATATTCAATCGACGGTTTTGCCTGACTGATGTCGCTGTTGTCCCAAAATTTCGAACGGGATCGGACCACCGTCTCCTTCGTGCAAAATTCTACTTCACAGAGCGGGGAGAAAGGGCTGCAAAGTTCAAAAAGAGAACTCCCAGAACGACCACCAACTGGGAACTCTTTGGTACTATTGCGGCAACATGGGAAGATGCCATTGTTGACAACATTGACGAGGAATACGATCGACTGGTTCAGCACCTCCATGATTGTGCGAGGAACGCCAAGAGAGAGATAGCCACAAAAAGTCGCCTATCTTCGAAAACTCTTGAGCTAATTCACCAGCGTGGTTTGGCGCATGCCTCAGGCAACCGCAAGCTAACGTCCGAGCTCGCAAAGCAGTGCAGAGATGCGATCAAGGAAGACCTCAAAGAGAGAAGAGCAGAAGTACTGGTAGATGCGGCAGAAGCCGGGAAAAGTATTCGTAACGCCCGCCTGTCCTTCGCCAACTATAAGACCAAGATGACTGCCCTCCGACGTCCTGATGGATCCATCACATCCTCCAGAACGGCAATGGAGAAGATTATCCATGACTTCTACTCAAATCTCTTCGATAGCCATGTCCACTTGCCGACATACCAAATTCCACAGGATGGGTATGTCGTTCCCAACGTTCTCCCTTCCGAAATCCGACACGCCATTTCGTCAGTAAAGAAGCAAACAGCACCCGGCCCAGACAAGGTCAGACCTGAACACCTGAAGAACCTGCCGTCAGTACTCATCAATACACTGGCTTGGCTCTTCACTCGCTACCTGTCTGAATGCAAGGTTCCATCTCAATGGAAAACCAGCAGGACCGTACTACTGTTCAAGAAGGGAGACATCCATGACATTGGCAACTATCGCCCGATCTGCCTATTGTCTGTCATCTACAAGTTGTTCACTCGAGTCATCCTGAATAGGATTGGCAGAACACTAGATGAAGGACAACCATGCGAGCAAGCAGGGTTCCGCAAAGGATTCAGCACCATCGACCATATCCACACGATAACCAAGCTCATTGAGGTTTCTCGGGAGTTCAAGATGCCGCTCTGCTTAACGTTCATTGATTTAAAGAAGGCCTTTGATTCTGTTGAGACGGAAGCGGTCATTGAAGCCCTAGCCAATCAGGGCATTCAAGCCCAATACATCAGGATCCTCCGTGAGCTGTATTGCGGATTCACTACCAGGATCTCACCATTCTACAAAGAAGTGATCGTTGATGTCAAGAGAGGGGTGCGGCAGGGTGATACCATTTCACCGAAACTCTTCAGTGCCACCCTCGAGAACATCATGCGACGACTGGAATGGGAAGGAATGGGAGTGAAGATAGATGGTCGGCAACTACACCACCTCCGCTTTGCTGATGACATTGTTTTAATAACACCAAACATCAGCCAAGCGGCACAAATGCTGGCCGACTTTGACCGTGAGTGTGGAAAGGTAGGACTACAGCTGAATCTTACGAAGACAATGTTTATGAGAAACAGCCTTGTTCCTGACGCCCCATTCGCTCTCAATGGAACGACCATTTCCGAATGCAACAGCTATGTGTACCTAGGTCGAGAGGTCAACATGACAAATGACCTGGCACCCGAGCTGCGCAGGAGGAAGAGAGCGGCTTGGAACGCCTTCAAGAACGTCGAAGAAATAGCTAAGAGGACGAAGAACCTCCGGCTCCAGGCACATCTCTTTGATTCCACTGTTCTTCCTGCATTAACATATGCCTCAGAGACCTGGGCCCTACGCAAACAAGATGAGAACGCCATTCAGGTCTCCCAAAGAAGAATAGAAAGAGCTTTAAAATTTATTTTTAAAATTTTTAATTTATCAAATCACCGTGAGAACAGTCACAAAGCCTTTCAGTTTAAGTCTTGGTCGGTCATATAATAATCAAACACCCATTCCTTCACCAGGGCACATTTTCCACCACCAAGAACCCGAGTATACCCCCTCCCACCTCTCTCCCTGCCTGTGTGGCAGATTTCTACTTTACTCTCTCTCTACGTTGATCACATTTAATATTACAACAAAAGATCCATCATTATTATTTGGAATTTTCCACAACAATCAGACCTGCCAAAAAGACATCATTAGATAATTTGTTTCCTATTGCTGATTATGAAGAGCATATGATGTCATGCGGTCACTATTGTGGCCACATGATTTTGGATTTCTGATATTCTAGTAATAAGTCTGGAGAAATTACTGCCAAAAGCCACTGAGTTCTGAGATTGGTTTGTGTGCCTCTGGGATCATGGTCATTCTGGAGCCGGAGGAAGCATTCATGGGTGGCAACTCAGGGTCTTGTCAAGGCAGGGAGCAGGACTGGTTCCACCCCCCATCCCATGAGGCCCTACGTGCCTTGTCACTGAAGTCTCATACCTGGATGTCCATTAGGCTCTGAAGGATAGCGGCCACCATTTTGCCACTGCCAGGAGGAAAATGCAGAGGGACAAACACCCTTCCTCTCCTGGGGCGACATGGTGCTGTAGTTTAATGCACAGTCCAGATGCATTTCAGTTGGGCATTATATTTTGCTCAAATTTTCTCACCACCATTCAAGCCTGCCTTCCAGGGACAGACACTAGATAATTTACTTTCCATTACTCACTTTACATATCAGGGAAGGTCACGTGGTCACATAAGCAGCCTTGCGGTTCAGAAGAATAGTCCTGATGCCCACATACCGGAGACATGCTTGTGGTCACAGGGATTCCATCCAGAGAAGGCGGGGAGACAGCATGTGCCCCATCTGGGACCTCCCGGTAATATCAATTTGGTACGAGGCCCAGAGAATTATCTGGGTGTTGTGGAGCCTGCTGGCCATGATTTTTCACTGCTGTGTGCAGTAAGATGGCTGAATTTAAATACTTTAAAGTTAGCTAATACACTGTTACAGGTTAAGGTAAAGGTAAAGGCCCTCCCGTTGATCGTCGATTTGCTCGAGCGGGCCCAGTAACGTCTCCATTGGAGACTTTGTTGTTACTGTGTCTGGCATATCGAATACTCTCGGTAGCTTGCCGGGCTCTCCGAGAGGGGCGGAGGAATCGAACTCGGGTTGGCCATGTTGGCCGCTTGTAAGGCGAACGCCCTACCGCTGTGCTATCATAAGAGGAAAATCTACTTAATATTAAAATGTTTTGGTCTGTAGTACTGTAGGTAAAGAATTTGTCCTGCATGAGACCAACCTGGGTTTGATTCTCAGAACCTCATATGATCCCTAGAGCACCACTAAAGGTGGTGTCTATCACAGAGCCAGGAATATGTCCTCAGCACAGCTTGGTGTGACGCCAAAACTAAAAAAAAATAAAAAATCCGAAAATATTCTTCTTTTGCTTTGTAATTGACAATTGTCCTGAATTTAATCTTAGGGACTTTGTAACACCAATCTAAAAATAGAAATGCTATAAAATACTATCCTCTTGAAGTTAGTTATATTTTGAATGTTTTTCTGACTTTCTCTTGCTTATATTTCCTAGAAGTAGTTCTGTATTTCCGAATCATCCCTTTCTTTAAATTTTTAGAAAAAGAATTGGAAGTTGAGGCTGGAGCAATAGTACAGTAGGTAGGGTGCTTGATTTGCCTGCAGCCAACCTGGGTTTGAAACTCAGCATCTCATATGGTCTCCTGAGCACTGCCAGGAATAACCCCTGAGAACTGCTGGCTATGGCCCACCAAAAAAGAAACATGAAAGAATTGGAATAGCTGAGCTTATTGGGAAGCTTCAGTGGATAAAACACCCGTGTTGCAAGTGTGAGGCTGCAAGTTTGGCCCCCAGTGCTATCCACATACAGAGTGTTTAGTTCTGGTTCTCTACTTTTTGGTGCTTCAAAACTGTGCGATCTCTAGCATACTACAATCAGGTGTGTGTCAGCACTGCAGAGTAATGTGTGTGATTTCTGGAGAGCACCATAATAAAGAATAAGAAACCATCGCAGTTGAGGGCTAGAGCGATAGCACAGTGGTAGGGCATTTGCCTTACAAGCGGCCAACATGGCTGACCCAAGTTCGATTCCTCCACCCCTCTCAGAGAGCCTGGCAAGCTACTGAGAGTATCTCACCCGCATGACAGAGCCTGGCAAGCTACCAATGATGCATTCGATATGCCAAACACAGTAACAAGTCTCATGATGAGAAGTTACTGGGCCCGCTCGAGCAAATCGATGAACAATGGGAGGACCGTGACCATGACCGTGACACAGTTGAGTGTGTGATCCCTGCAAACATGTGTGTGAGAACCACACTTAAAAGTGTGTGACTCTTGAGGTCCCCATAGCCATGCCACCAGACTCCACGTCAGACTTCTTCACTCGGGGTGCCCGAGAGGGGGGCAGCTGAGAACCCTCCCTACCTCAAGGGACCCAGCCCCTATAGTCAAAAACTTCCACAACCCAACCACCACCACACCCAACCCAACTGCTCCCCACACTCTTGGGCTGAGCCTCACATAGGAGTGAACATATTCCTGGACCACGCGGCTGCTTTAGTGGCCGTGCGGCACATCATAAGAAACTCCCTACCCATGCTCCATAATTACCAGACCACATCTGTTGGGTTTCAGACAGTAGGCAACAAATCATAGAGGGATATATATACATACACACATATATACACATATATATATACATGTACATATATATATACACATACATTTTCAGATAGATGTGCCAAAGTTCACATCATCCAAACTTTAACATGTTAGTGATATCCTATAGAATGTCTTAATGGATCCTGCCAAAATATAACAATCTTCACATTGTTTCCTATGTGAACACTTCTTTTGTAAGTATGTGCAGCAGTTCTTCATAACAGACAATAGAAAATATATACTTTCAGTTGTGTTTTGGGACAGGAATTGGGGCTTGAGATGGAAACATTCCAAATTTGGTGGTAGGAAGGTGTAATGGTGGTGGGATTGGTGTTTGAATATTAAATGTAATAAAACATTGTGAACTACCATAAAATAAAAAAAAAAGTGTGTGACTCTTGATGAGTCCATGTACAGAATACTGTAAGTATACAGGCCTCAGAAACATCAGGTTGAGTATGAGAGTACCACCATAAAATCTATGTGTAATCTTGGGTAACTGCACCAATACTGAAAGAATGGAGAGTTGGGGGGTAATGAGAAGAAATAAACTAGCATCATTTTCTTGTTTTTATTGTTTGCTTTCCTTTGGGGCCACACCTGGCAATGCTCAGGGATTACTCCTCGTTCTGCATTCAAGATCATTCCTGTAAGGCTCAGGGTCATATGTGTTTGTTTTGTGGATTGAACGCCAGTTGACTCTGTGGAAAGGCAAACTCCCTACCCATTTTACTATCTTTCTGGCTCCTAACATCTTTTCTTAAGTACTGAATCAGAAATATAAATAAAGTAATGCCTATCTTCACTAATGAAAAAGTACATATTTTTACTAATTATAAAAAAAATGAAGTGGGACATTATGTTGTGGAAACTTATTGTGTAACTTACCATAGTAACTAATTTCTAACATTGCCTGTTCAGACTGTTATAGGATGAGAGCATTGGTGGTTCCAAACTATTTCATGCTAAGTCTGGTTTCTTTAAGGCTTTGTGAAATAGTGATGACAGGGGTGTTTTCTAAACCAGAATATCCTAGGGCTGATCTTAGGATTTCTCTGAATAATCCTTCCCTTGGTCTTTAATGTCTAGATTTACAGAATGACCTTTAATTTTCAGTCTCTATAAAGGGGATAACTTATCAGAAGTTATCCTGCTTTAGGGAACAGCATGGGGCAAGGGAGTGATTTACTATCACTGTCAGGAAATCTTGGGGGAGATTCTGTTACATCTGGTTGTGTTTAATGTTTTTGTTATTGATATGGAAGAGCTGTTTAAAAGCACATTAAATTAATCTCGTGGGAGATAGTGTAGACTACAAAGGCATAAGAAAAACAGCACATACAGGATAACAGGAAGGACAGTATGTTTTCTTTGGACTCATTCTGCTTATTGATAAAGAAAAAACAGACACTCCCTGCTCACTGCTCTCCACTCCAGTCACCCCAGCATGCTGAGCTAATCTACTAAAAAAAATTGAGTGGTCATGATAAAATAAAATTCATGTTACTCCTTACAATAATACTAATGGGAAGTGATATTAGCATCATTTTAATGTAAATAAGCTGAGGCAAGTAATTTATCCAAGGACTGTGCTAGTGACAGACTCTGAATGTGAACTCTGAGTCATCAAACTCACTATGTTCCTCTTCCCTGTACTGCTGTGCCTTTTTCCTAATATCTAGAGCAACTGAACCTCGTGTGGTTTTACTCGCAGAAGACAAAAGAAAATTTGTTATTTTACAATAGCTACGATTCTTGAATTTCCCAAGCTGATAAAACTTTTTTTTTTTTTTTTGCTTTTTTGGGTCACACCTAGCTGATGCTCAGGGGTTACTCCTGGCTCTGCACTTGGGAATCACTTCTGGCGGTGCTTGGGGGACCATATGGGATGCTGGGAATTGAACCCGGGTTGGCCGTGTGCAAGGCAAATGCCCTACATACTGTGCTATTTCTCTAGCCCCTGATAAAACTTTGACTGACAGAAGATCTATAAGTAAAATATATAATGCATCACCTAAAAAATATTTACAGATTCTTTACAATTAAAATATACATTATCTTTTTAATTTCTAAAAATATTAAAAGGGCTAAATTATATTGCTGAGTAGGAGAGGAAGTATCTTCCTACCACTGTGGGTTCTTCTTAGACTGGTTGAGGAGTTTAACATCAAAGTAGTAGAAGAAAAATATTCATTTATAAGCACAAAAATCTACATAGACAGGTGGATTTCAAAGGCAATAGACAAGTTTACTAGTTTTTATTCTATGTAGATGAAAGAAAGAGGGCCTGGGGCTTCAAGAAGAGAAAGAAAGTATAACTGAAGGAACACCAGATGCTCTGCTTGTTCTACTTATACATAGATTTCTCTGGCTTAAAAAAAGATTATTTCTCGTAATAACCTTAATTCTTTTTTATGTAAGTAATTTTAGGTAATTATGGAAATTAAAAGTGTTTCTGTGAGCTTCAAGAACTTTGACAAATTTTACCTTAAAGTAATCCATATGAAAAAATCACATATCTTGGTATAACCTGTCCTAAATATCCTGTGGAATTATTTAAGTCAAAGTCAGTAAGGATATTATAAGAAAGAAATAAAGTATATAAGGACAAATCTCTTTCCTCTGTTTATATTAGTACTATATTCGAAATTAAAATACACTGTGGTCTGAGTGTTAAGATTATGAATGAATGTTCAAGTTAGACTGTCTGTACTTAGGTATTTAACTCTCAGTATTATTTTTATAAGCTATATATGGAAAACCATATATATGGAATATATAATAGTTTTTTCTTTCTGTGTAGCATAAGTACAATAATTATAAGTAAACAATATGGTACAGTATGAATGATTTGTTTAATGCATAGAAATCACTATGAACCAGACCCCAGAATAAGTTATCTGGGTTATAATATTGTGGAAGTGTTAATTACTATTATTGGCTATAAATGTACATTTTAAAATTTATGACAACATTACTGTATTCCAAATTGCATGTGTGCTAAACTGAAAATGTAATCTTCTTGACTGAATATCTAGAGAGTGCATTACTGCTTACTTATATTATCTTTATGTTTTAGAAGAAATAATTTCAATTAGTGCTAAAATAAAATCATTTTATTTTAGCAAGATGTAGCAAGAAAAGACATGCTGCATCTAAAGTAATAACACATTATATATCCCAAATGAGGTAGAATACAAGTTGGGTTTGGGTTCTTACCCAGTCGAGAAACAGTATCCAAGGGGCAGAAGAGATAATACATATGGTAAGACCGTGTATGTGGCAAACCGAAGTTTGATCTCAGGCACCCTATATAGTGCCCCTATATAATGCTTACCAGGAGTGAACATTGAACACAGTCAGGAATAAGTCCTGAGTATTGTACTCAGGTATCACTTCTGGTGATGCTCAAGGGCCCGAATGCAATGCAGGGATTGACCTAGGGTGAACTGCATGCAAGATAAGCACTCAGAGCATAGAACATTTTTAAGGTAAGATGATCAGGCCTTTTAATTTAAGAGTTATTTTTCAAGTGTGCAGGAGGAATTCTTAGCTCTTTTTTAAAAAAAAAATTATTTATTTTTAACTTTTTTATTTTATAAAGTAAATCACAGTATTTGATTACGTTTAATATTCAAATAACAATCCCACCACCATTACATCTTCCCACCACCATATTTCTGAGGTTTCCATCCTGAACCCCAATCCTTGACTGAAAGCAGAACTGAAATAGTATATTTTCCCTCTATGGTTGGTTGTCTACTACTTTGAATCCCATCAAATGTGGTACATTACTCTTGGAGTATGGGTAGGGTGTGTCCTATTGTGCAGAGTATTGTATAGTAAAGTATTGTGCAGAGGCAAATGTGGCTGCGCAGTCAAGGAAAAGGTTCACTCGTGGGTGAGGCTCAGCCCCAGCATGTGTAGAACAACTTTGAGCATTGCAGTGATTGAGTTCTGGAGGTTTTCTGCTGCTGGAGGTGGGTCCCTTGGGATGGAGAGGGGTCTTACCCACCCCTCTCTGGGGTGCCCCAAGTGAAACTGCCTGGCACGGGGTCCAGTGGCATGGTTGTGGCTAGCATCATGTTATACTCCCTTCCAGGAGAGAAGGACATACAATCTGAATGGTGGCCTATGACAAGATTATCTGGAGACAACCAGGGGTGGCTTATGGAATTCTTAGCTTTTGTGCTTGTGCCACCCAGTCACATTATGATCTTTCTTGGATAATATTGAACTAGAATAATATTGGGTTGCAATAATAAGCAACTCTGCCATCTTAGACAATGAACTATTGATCTATACTAGGCACCCCATTTTTGATCAATGGGCGAAGCATTTGTCATAAGACTTTGCCAGACTGAATGGATACCAGAACATGAAACCCCTGTATATGATCCTTCTGGGAGTAAGCCAGGACACTCTGATTTTGCTGCCTCCATTTTGTATAGGCAAGTCCCCAAATCATCTCCACGCAGATCACTCTTGGGAAAATTTTTTGGCACCTCTTATAAATATCTTTGTCTCAAGCTGTCAAGCAAAGAATGGGCTGACTTTAAAAGCAATCCCGTTTAGAGACTGTTACTTAGGAAAAGATAATGCCTTTGTTGTTAATTAGTTTTGTGCTACTCTTTTGAAAATTGCCAGTGGCACTCACAAATATTCCACAATGAGTCAGCATCTGATGGCTTTCTCAAACTGAACTCTAGTTCAGACAGATATTTGTAGCCAAGCTTGATGAATAAGGTGAGAGATTAAGATTGGGTTTAATTAAAATGAAGATATTGATTTCTGTGAGTGATTCATGATAGTTCTGAGAACAATTCTATGTTTTGGGTCATGACAATAGTTCACATGTGTTAACTTTGCCAGGGGCTTTATTAATTCCCAGGATTTTTAGGTGATGTGAGGGTCCAACATACATGTTTTTTTTCCTTTTGTGTGTTGATAGCTTTGAAATATTAGTGAAAAAAATAATGTTCTGATTGTCACACATATTTATTGTTCCTGTTAGTCAGGTTTTAAACATATACGGAAAAGGGGCAGAAACTGAGTGGTGATGTTTTCCATTCAAACACAGATGTCTGCCAGTGAGGAGGCCCTGTGGCCTTTTATTCAGTCACTTGTTTGGAGCTTCCATGCCCAAGGAAACGTACTAGAAGGGCATGGTATGAAAGGAAGGCAAGTGTTTTTCCAGAAAGTTAAGAAAGAATTTTGTATGATAAATCCAGTTTCCCAGGTCTGTGGAGACAGAGAGGTTTTAAGGGAGCTTTGAGAGGCACAATGCTAGAGAGCTTCTAAGACTTGACTTTCTTAGCTATTCTCCTTAATGATGTATTGTCTTCTAATTGTCTTTTTGCTTGATTGATCTTAGTCTCTAGACAATAAAGCAAGGGTGCTGCTACATGAGGTCTATCAAACTGAATATGTTTCAGTTTAATTATTATTTTTTTTTATTTTGGTCTGGTGGCCCTGCCCAGCAGTGCTCAGGTCTTATTCCCGACTCTGTGCTCAGAGATCACTCCTGGCAGGGCTGGAGGACCATACAGGATGCCAAGGCTGGAACCCTGATCTGCCACATGGACGGCAAATACCCTACCTGCTGTACCAACACTCCAGTTCCAGTCCAATTTAATTCTTACCAGGTCATTGAAAAATCAAGTGTTCGGAAATATCTCCATGACTAGAATCAAACTTGCTTTGTCTCCCTAGAAGACGTCTACTTCCATATAAAAAGATGATCTCAGTTCTTTGCAAATAACTTAGATAAATCTATCAGTTATTAACTTGTATTACATCAGCTGATGTATGCCTTGAGAAAAAGACTGAACTTTAGATATAACATGTGATTTCATACATAGTTCTTCTCACATATAGAAAACCTAATGTAAGAAAAACTTTAAAAACAAAATCCATGACTTTGTTTCTTCAAGTGTTTTCTCTCACTTGCTTTACAGTAGAGTGGGTTCTGTATACTATACTATGGGTTTTAAAATACTCATTTCTCTTTAGCGAAGCCATGTGAAAAAATATTTGCTCTAGTAGAACTTTTATGTGAAAAGAAAATATTTTCTATTTATTAACTGATAGCTTTTAATATTATCTATAATATTAACTGATAGCTTTTGTATAAACTTTTGCTTAATAAAAAACCATGACACTGGGTCAGAACCAAAATGAAGTTTTAGCACTTTTTAAAAAAATCTTATCACTTTTTTTTAGTAATGATGCCTTTTTTTGTGAAGGTGGGGTGGGGGAGTGGTTATCATAGTGGAAACAGCTGCTGCTATAATTTATAAACATTTTTTACCTCTTGCATTGAATTTACAATATCAGGGAGAATGAATATTGGCTAAGCATCTATGGCACACAATGAAGGCTTGTTTATTTACATATGAGAATAAACACATGGGGGACCCTGTCCAACAGAATTTGAATGTCACTCAACTACTTATATATTGAGAAACCTTAAAATGCTTAAAATTCTAAAAACTAAAAATCCTTAAAATTATTTTCTTTAAACCAGCAGCCCAAATAAAAACAAACTAGGATTTGAATAGAGACTCCCCAACACCCCCAAGGAGCCATATAAATGGCCAATAAGCACATTAAAAATATATCCAACAGTTACAGAATTCTAACCAATAAATAGTGACACCCAAGAAATATGATGGCAATGACCCTGTTTTATCACACATGTGGACCAGACCCAGCTGTCTCTAGAAGGATGGAGCCTTGAAGGCAGGTCACACCAAGCTTTCATAGACAAGTTACAGGCTACATGCTTCAAAGGCAACGTTTTTCATTTAATATCTACAATGGTTTGCTAACATGGTTTCTCACAAATACAATCAGTGATTAATACCATTTGTTTTAGGTTCCATGCAGACATGTACTCACTGTTTCTGTGGCCCCATTCCTGCACAAATAACCTGATCAGAATTGCTCGCTTGTTCCTTTCCAGTCCTGTCTTTGTGGTTTACAACCTATTCATCTTTTTCCAGCTCCTAGAATGGATCACTCAGTTTTGTCTCTAGTTTTCCTACTTCTATCTCTAAGTTTTCTGCGTTACAACAATGCTAGCAGTTAGGAAAATCAAGTAAACACTGCAGTTAAATGTCATTTCACACTTAGTAGGATGGCTTTAATTAAAGGAAAATAGCAAAAAATGAGGTAAGGACATGTTAAAATCAGGATCCTTGTGCATTGCTGAAGGAAATGTAAAATGGTGGTAAGCAATGAAGACAAGAATTTGTGTAAAATGAAGGTAAAAATAAAATTGCTTTGTGATATACCAGTTTTGCTAAGTATGTACCCAAAAGTATTGACGGCAGTAGCTCAGAGATAATTATATATTTGTTTTCATAGTAGCACTGTTCACGTTAGCAGAAAGATAGAACAACTCAAATAGGTAAACAAAAAATGGTGCAAGGAGGCATTTAAAAGATGTATTATTTAATTAACAGTTTTTATTTGAGCCTATCAAAGAGTTTCAAGTAGTGATGTTGTCTGTTAGAACACTAAGTGTACTTAACATCATTTACTTGTACACTTAAAAATTATTGAAATTTTATGTATATGTTACCACAAGTTTTTCACTTTCTGTTTTTGGGTCACAGTCAGCAGTGATTTCTCAGGGCTTACTCCTGACTTTGTGCTCAGGAATCACTTCTGGCAGGTATCAGGGACTATATGAGATGCAGAGAATTGAACCTGTGTTGGCCAGGTACAAGAAAACTGCCATCCACGCTGTACTATTGCTCTGTCCCCCACAATTTCACTTTAAAAATTGAGATAACAGTAGAACTTCTTGAATATTGCCCTTTCTGTCCCTTTCTCTCTCTCCCTGCCAAAGTTTGAAAGAACACTCTGTGATTAGAAAAGCTAAAACAGATTAACTTGAGGCCTGTCGTTTGGAGAGTGTGACAACCGCTCTCTGCCAGAAGCTGCTCTGTTGCATTCTATTGGCTCTGAGTAGGCCAAAGTAGAACCTTAACAGTTATGCACTGATAAAGGCACCAGGCCCTTTGCTGAAAAATTCTTGCCAGTGAAACTGCTCAGTAGAATTCATTGTGACCTCTGGCCTTCTTGGTCTCCATTATCATACTACAATAAACACTCCTGATGACATTGCTCCACTTTTTCCTGTACATGCGATGCATATTCTAAGTTCCTCAATTGCACATACTTGCCCTCCTCCTTCATGAATATTTATGATTAAGTTGTTAAATCACTAGTATGATATGCATTTATACAAATAAGTGATTTATGTATATAAAAGTGTATGTTACTATGCCACACCAATCACCAAATTACCAATATCTTTCCACCACAGTACATTGCACTTTCTCCCCTTTAATCTCTCCTCTACCTCTCCCTTTGGTGTCTTGATATCTGTGGGAGATAATGCATTCCTTTGTTTAGCTCCTCCTTTGTTTCTCTATTTCCCATCTATAAATGAGATTGTATAATATTTGTCTTTTTCCTTTTGACTTATTTCAGTTAGCATCACTGTCTCCAGTTTTATCCACATTTTTGCAAAAGACTAAATTTTGTATTTTCTTTAAGTACTGTGTTTATCAACTGTCATTGAGTTCTTGGGTTATTTCCATATATTTGTTATTAAAAATAGATCTTCAAGAAATATAAGTGCATATATCTTTATTTTTTTATAAAGCTTTTCCCCATTAAAAAAAAATAAATCACAGTAATATACACATTTACAAAGTTTTTCATGATTGGATTTCAGTCATATAATATTCCAACCCCTGTCCTTTCACCAACGTACTTTTCCTACCACCAATGGTCCCAGTTTCCGTCCTGCCCCCCACCCCTGCCACTATGGTAGGCACTTTTTTCCTTCTGTCTCTGTCTATATCTTTCTCTCTCCCGCCCATTTCTCCTCCCTCTCTTTCCCCATCCTTCACCCTCTCCCTCTCATCCTCTCCCACTTTTCCCTTTCTTTCCCTTTGGGCCTTATGGTTTGCAATACATCTACATTATGGAATACTATGCAGCTGTTAAAAAGAATGAAGTTATAAAAAATTTGCTTATAAATGAATTGACACAGAGAGTATCATGTTGAGTGAAATGAGTCAGAAACAGAGGGACAGATATAGAATGACTGCATTCATTTGTGGGCTATAATATATATCTCTCTATATGTGTGTGTTTATATATATGTTTATAATGAGACTAATATCCTAGGGGTTAGGTGGACAGGTCAATAGTTGGAAGTGTGCCACTGTGTATGGGGTGAAGGACACAGGTTTATTTTTGAGTTACATATGGTTCAAGGTCTACTCCCAACCTGATGCACAAGATTACTCCTACTACTGTGTATGTGGGGGGGGGGGGGGGGCTAGGGGGTGGACGACCTTGATGGGATGACATGCGTTTGGGATCAAGTCTGGGAATCCTACATGCAGTGAATGTCACCTGTTCTTTAGATAATCCCATGGAATGTGCTTTTATTTAAAATTAGTGTTTTTGTGTTATTTGAAATGGCTCAGAGGGGCTGGAGAGATAGTACAGTGGGTAGGATGTTTGCCTTGCACACGGCCAACCCGGGTTCGATTCCCAGCGTCCCGTATGGTTCCCAGAGCACCGCCAGGAGTAACTCCTGAGTGCAGAGCCAGGATTAACTCCTGTGCATCGCCGGGTGTGACCCAAAAATAAAAAAAAAAAGAAATGGCTCAGAGTTTAAAATAAGAACTAAAATATTATATAAAATTAAGTTTTAGTTCTTATTTGCCTGAGGAGTAGAATGAGAACCACATCTTATAACAAGATGATGCAATTAAATAATAACAGTTAATAAATTTCATCTTTGTTTAGCAAATCAATCAATAAATAATAAATCAATAAATAATAATACATTTCATCTTTGTTTAGATATTCTAGAAAATCAGAATCATTACAAAAAATTAAATCTGGCCTACCATACTCTTATTTTAGGTAAAAATGGCTTCTATTACATTTGCTATTGCTGGTAGTGCATCCTTTCATTCACTTTCCCTGTCTCCTATTCACATCTGAAATGTTTTTTAAAAATATGTTTAACAAAATAACAAACAACATTTGCCTGCTGTTGTAGCAGAAAGGGTTTCTGAGAGCAATTTCTAGTGTGGGAGGTATAGTTTCCCCACACATACAATTATTTTCCAGCTGGGTTTTCTATAATTTAATTCAGTCAACTCCAGCAAGCAAGAAATGTTCAGACATCAGCAGTCCATCCAAAAATACACCTCTGTTCAAGTGCCTTCTCACACTAACTGGACATTGCACTAGATTTCAGTGGTTAATGATTTCATCTCCTGTGACTACACTCCTCTTTAACACTACTAGCAAGTCTAGACTGTTACACACACTCAGAACCAACTGAAGATGTTCGTGTCTCTCTCCTTAGTATTAGTCACAAGCACATGATTCTTTTTTTTTTTTATCTCTGCTCTGACCAACGGACTATGAATCAGATGTTCTCCTTGGTTCAATTAATTTGCAAGTCAGCTCACAGAACTCAGAAGATCCATTTAGTCACTAACTCATCATGTTATTTCAAAGGGTATTTACTCAAGAACGGATACATAGGAGAATTCCCAAGAAAATATATGGAACAAGGGTATACAACTACTGCATCCTTTACCTTCCATTCTCCCAGCACTGATATATTCACTAACCTGGCAAACTCTGAAAATCTTTGGTTAGCTCTTTATGGAAGGCTTACTACATAGCTATTAATCAAGATACTAGTAACTGGTAATTGACTTAACCTTCAGTCAATGGAAGTCTAGGGGTGGGAATAAAACAGCCTCCTTATCACAAAGTTAGTTCTCCAGGCAACCAGCCCCCATCCTTATTTAATTCTGAAAGTCACCCTATTCACATAACAAAAGACAGTTTTATCACTCTCCATATTTAGGAAATTCTAATGGTCTTAGCTGAAACTATGAATAAAGACATATGTGTATATATATGTGTATATATATATGAATATATATTTTTAAAATATTTGGTCATCTGAATGACTAATACATATTTATCATATACTTTTATAAGTTGAAGTAAAATTGCATTACAAGGAACTGAGTGTGCTTCATCGAAAACATCTGTGCATATAGAGTATGCCTTCATTTTTCTTTCTTTATAAGAAGTATTTTTGCTATTGGGGATATTTTTTAGTTCAAAATAAATTTTATAATTTTAAATCCTACTTCTATGAAGAAAGCACCTGGGAATTTGACAGGGATCACATTTAATATGAATATTGCTTTTAGGTACAGTGGTATATTTTAATAAGCAGGATTTATGTTGAACTTGGAAAACATTTAGCTGAGTTACTCTATATAATGGAAAACAATGTGTTTATATTTAAAGAATTAAAATATTTTTAATTATTAATTTTTAAAAAAATATTTTTGGGTCACACCCGGCAATGCACAGGGATTACTCCTGGCTCAAGCACTCAGGAATTACCCTGGCGGTGCCCCGGGGGACCATATGGGATGCTGGGAATCCATCCCGGATCGGCCGCGTGCAAGGCAAATGACCTACCCGCTGTGCTATCACTCCAGCCCCTATTAAAAATTTTTTTAAAAAAAATTTTATTAGTGAAACCCCATGAGGTACAGTTGTAGATTTACAAATTTTTGTGCTTCTGTTTCTGTGTAAACTCACACAAAGTGGGGGCACGGCACCCACAGCGGCGGTGGCTCTATCTCTCCCGGTGCTTGGGTTCGGTAGTCTTCACCCTTCTCCCACCCCGGAGAGGTCGATGGCGATGGTCAGGCAGAGGAAGGAACGAGGGCCAGGCTGGTAGGTATTAGTCGTAGTTTATTCTGATTCTCTCCTCATCTCTCCTTCTGTCTCTGCCCCCATGCTACTTCATTCTCCTTCTCCATCCCCCTTCATTCTCCTCTTCCTTCTGATCCTCTCTGAACGCTCTTCTTCCTTCTGCCCCCTCCTACAGTACAGTTAAATCCTCTCTCCATGAGGAATTGGGGAAACAATTACACATAGGTGCGGTCGCAATCAATAGGGGTAGAAATCTTAGCCTCAGGGAAGACCGCTCCTAGGACAGATCCTCTCTCAGCATGAGGACCCACCCTAGAGCATAATCTCATGGGCGTGCCTCTCCTCTCCTTGTCCGACAAGCATACAAGAATATAATATAAATCATTTTGTATGGATACAGTAAGAAATATCTTAAACTTATAGAATTGCTCTCCTAGGGCCATCTCGATCTCAGACTACGGTGCTCAGGCCAGATAGTCTTTCCCACCCCTAGCAGGATCCTAGTCTTGTCGTCACCTTTGGATCATGACAGCATTTGTCTATGATCAAACTCTTAACTTATAGTTAAGAATCATGGCACTTTGGCCTGGCCCATTTTGCTGCCAGGGTAGCTCATCGCTTGCCCTGGGTCCATTCAGTCCCTCGTCGGGACCCTGCTTTTGGGGTGTTAGGAACTAAGGGCAACTGAGGTTTAAGTCGAGAAAGCAGATGCCCGGGAGTGAATAATATTCAAGGCCAATCAAATCCTAAATTACAAAGCATAATGTTAATGGTCTTCCTGTATCTATACAAAAAGGATATTACTTTAAGGTAAACTGTTCATAAGGCATATGGAGAGGAGAAAGGCAATATTTCACTCATACATATAAAATCATAGATTTCTGGGAAACTGATCTTACAAATTAACAAAGCCTGATTAAGGGGAAAGCTGATTAACTGGGTGGGAAGGAGAACGTAGGGAAGACTGTTTACATGTTTACATGTAAACACAATGGAAGTGGAAGTGCCTCTGGAGCACTGTGATGGGTGTAACCAGATTAATGGGTGTGACCAGATTAGTGGGTGTAACCAGATAAAACCTAAGCTTCTTGAAGGACAGAGCAATGTTACCCAACAGGTTTCGATTATACAATGATCAAATACCCATCCCTCCACCAGTGCCCATTTTCCACCACCATGGATCCCAGTACCCAATGGATACCAGTATCCCTCCCACACCCATCCCCCCCATCCCACCCTGCCTCTGTGGCAGGGTATTCCCTTTTGTTCTCTCTCTCCTTTTGGGTGTTGTGGTCTGCAAAAGAGGCATTGAGTGGCAGTCACATTCAGTCTTTAGTCTACTTTCAACATGCATCTCCCCTCCTGGGAGGATCCTCCAAACACCCTTTATTTGCTGCTCCCTTCTCTATCTGCGCTGCCCTTTCCCCTAGAATGCCCGACTGGCCTCTAAGCCATGGAGTAATCCTCCTGGAACTGATCTCGGCTATTCTTGGGTATTAATCTCCTATTATGTTACTTTATGTCCCCCAGATGAATGCAATCTTTTTATGTCTATCCTTCTCTTTCTGACTCATTTTGCTTAGCATGATACTTTCCATGTAGTACCACTTGTGTATGAATTTCATGACTTCGTCTTTTCTAACAGCTGCATAGTACTCCATTGTGTAGATGTACCAAAGTTTCTTTAACCAGTCATCTGTTCTTGGGCACTCAGGTTGTTTTCTAGATTCTGGCTATTGTAAAGAGTACTGCAATGAACAAACAAGTGCAGATGTCACTTCGACTATACTTTTTTGCCTCTCTGGGATATGTTCCCAGGAGTGGTATTGCTGGGTCAAATGGGAGCTCAATTTCTAATTTTTTGAGAATCGTCCATACTGTTTTCCAAAAGGGCTGAACCAGTCGGCATTCCCACCAACAGTGAAGGAGTGTCCCTTTCTCGCCACATCCGCGCCAGCATTGGTTGCTTTTGTTCTTTTGGATGTGGGCCAGTCTCTGAGGTGTGAGATGGTATCTCATTGTGGTTTTGATCTGCATCTCCCTATTAAAATATTTTTAAATCATTGTATCAATATAATTGTTTTATACTCACAGAGCTGCTGTACCACACCCACCACCAGAGTGCCAAGATCCTTCTGCTATTTATCCAGTATTTCTGATCCCCTTTCCTCCACCTACCCTCAAAACCCTCAGATAATGGTTCTATTGATCAATATCTTAGGGTTGTTTCTATTGGAATTATCTACCCTCTTGCTATATTTCTTTATATTGTATGTGTGATCATCTGCCATTTGTGTTTTTCTTTTCAACTCACTTTACTTAGCATGAAACCCTCCAATTCTAAGTTCCAGTAAACTGCAAGCTTTTGTCTTCTCATAGCTGAGTAGTATTCTATTGTGTATGTTTACCAAAATGTCTTTTTTTAAATTAATTTTTTATTTTTTATTGAATCTCTGCAAAATACAGTTACAAAGCTTTCATGATTGAGTTTCATTCATACAGTGATCAAATACCCATCTTTCCAACAATACACATTTTCCACCACCAATATCCCCAATGTCCCTCCCGCCACCCCAACCCCATCCCACCCCCACCTCTGTGGAAGGCATCTTCCTTCTTACTCTTTCTCTACTTTTGGGCATCATGGCCAAAATGTCTTTATCCAGTCATTTGTCATGGCTCACTGAATTGTTTCTAGATATTGATTATTACAAATAATGCTGTGAGCCAGGAGGGAATGGAAGGATATAGTACAAAAACTCAATCAATGCTTCACGCCCTACCGAGATTAGAGTTGCCCCCCATGAGCAGCTCTCCGGCAAGGCCATGGCTCCAGAAGCACAAGGACTTAATGCAGAGCCTAGCAGCTTGCAGCAGAAAAGTGAATGGACTATGTCTTAATGCGTGCCACCATGCCTGTCCGGAGGGGAAAGGGTGTTGGTCCCTTCCACCTTTTTCCCTCTGGAAAGAAAGATGGCAGCCACTTCAGAGCTTTATGGAAAGCCAGGTATGAGCCAGTCGTGATGGGGCGACTGAAACCTCATGGGAAGGGGGGCGTTCCTGGCTCGTCCTTCACACCCTACCTAGGTCAGGAGTTGCCCCCCTCCCCCCCCACCCCCCCGCGCTCACGAGCGGCTCTCTGGCACGGCCATGCTTCCAGAGCACAGAAAACCAATCTCATACTTATCTGACTGTCAGCAGAAATACGTCCAGGATTAATAACTAAAATACCAGAAATCCAAAATCTCGCAGCCGCAATAGCAGCCGTGCAACATCATTTGATTCTTGTGAGCAGCTGTAGAAAACAAATTATTTCACAATGCCTTTTCAGCATGTCAGTTTTGGGGGTTTAAAATCTAAATGATAATGGTGCATCTTTTGTCAAAACAATAATCTAATCAAAGTAGATAGAGTGTTAACTAGAATTCATCTGCCTCATAGGCATTGGGAGGCTTGGGAGGGGGGATTATTGGGGTTCTTCCTTCGTGGTGAATAATAAGTATTGGTAAAGGGAAATGTGTTTGATATTTGCATGACTGAGACTTAAACCTGAAAGCTTTGTAACTTTCCCCACAATGATTCAATAAAAAAAATTTTTTTAAAAATTTAAAAAAATCCTCAATCAAATTTTGGGTTTAAAAAACAGACAAAAAAAAAAAACTCAATGAGATTAACACCTCACCAGGAACATCCTATTCTAGTAGGTATTATTATAATTGAATAATAAAATGGTATAGAGCTTCATGGACAGGCAACAGCTTAGGGAATTCATAACCTTGAAACCAGTTTTGTGAGAATCATTAGAAGAACTTCTTCAAAGAACAGGAGGAACATTCCAGCATATGGCATTGAGTATGGTGCTCATTCATAGTATGTATGGTTGGTTGCCTTCTACTAAATTAAGAAAGTTATGTTTATTCCTAGCTTGATAAGAGATTTTATGCATTCCCAATGAGAATTAATGTCTCATTTGTATTGAATGTTATACACAATATCAGTTTTTACATACACAGAGATATTTTTTCCATCGTTTACTTATTAATGCATAAGCATTGTGAAATATATAATATTTCATAATTAATATATAGAAAAGACCATGGTGCATTTCTGTGAATTAGATTTCACAGTACAAGACTATTGTTTCTATGGCCTTTTTGTCAGTCTTGTAGGGTTTTCTGCATTTATCTGCAAATAGAGTTTGACTTCTTGAGAAATTTTTTATAAATAGAGGTTGACTATGACTTTTGTTCTTGGGGCTCACCAAGCCATGTTCAGGATGTGCACTTAGGAAATTACCCCTGGCAGGCTCAGGGCACCATAAGGGATGCTGAGGATCAAATCTGAGTTAGCCATGTGCAAGGCAAATGCCCTACCTGTTGTATTATTGCTCTGGCCATGAATGGGTAATATATTTGTCATTTGTTTTTGATGCATCTTTGATAGAGGTACTTAAGACGATATAGATATCGTATTTCTCAGTTTTTCTTACTAATTTTATTTTATTTTCTTACTAATTATAGCATCAGTGGATTTTCTCTGCAGGAATAGATATTACTGTGGCATTTTTTCCAATTCACTTTTTATTTATTTATTTATTTATTAGTGAAACACCATGAGGTACAGTTGTAGACTTAAAAACTTTCGTGCTTGGGTTTCAGTTATATAATGATCGAGTACCCATCCCTCCACCAGTGCCCATTTCCCACCACCAATGATCCTAGTAGCCCTTCCACCCCCACACCCATCCCCCCACCCCATCCCGCCTCTGTGGCAGGGCATTCCCTTTTGCTCACTCTTTCTTTCAGGGTCTTGTAGTTTGCAATAGAGGTATTTAGTGGCCATCGTGTTCAGTCTATAGTCTACTTTCAGCAAGCATCTTGCATCCTGAACGAGTCCTCCCAACATCCTTTTCTTGGTGTTCCCTTCTCTATCTGAGCTGCCTTCCCCCCAGCATGTGCTGCCAGCTGCCAAGTCCTTGAGCAGACCTCCTGGTACTTATCTCAACTATTCTTGGGTTACTGTGGCATTTAATGATGATACCTTTTTTTTTTTTTTATTACAACTACATTTACTGTTTGTAATTCTTCAGCAAGGAAGAAGTTATTTTTGGAAACTACTTTTCTGCCTCATTGACTTCAGAACACCATTCCTAATATTCATCATGAATTTTGACCTAGTGATTTTTAGAAATTTTTAATAATTCTTTCACATTTTCTGGAGAGCTCCTCCCCAAATAATCAGTGAAATGTTTCTTCTTGGGACCGTACTCATATATCTCTGATTACAACCTTGTTTATTCATACTAACACAGTATTTTTTTTAATAAAAATGATAATAAAATGGGAACTCAGAGAGATTAGTTTTCTTCTTTTAAGGCATTAAGATAAGAGTAAAACCTGAGGAAGGGGTTGAATTGTTAATAGAAACTCTGTGTAAGTGACTTTGTATATTTATGTATCTCTGGTACATTCTAAATGCTTTATAGAAAATGCCTTATAGGAAATCTTCCTAAACCACAAAAATTGTCTTGGGGTATTAGAGGCCAGCACTGTGCTATGTTTAAACCTTATTAAAAGACAACTATTAGATATAATGGCTGTAATAATGTCTTATCACCATTAAGTATAAAATAAGATGATAATAATCACCCCAACTTATCATATATCCTCTCAGTTTTTGCAAAACATGTTTTTGCTACTTCTTTCTGTAGAAAAACAGATTTTGGAGATCACCATAAAATTGTTCATTTTGAATAGTTTTGAATGCCATTTATCTTGCATTAATTTCCACATCTCAAAAAATATAACCTAGAAAATCTTTCCCCAAATCCTACAAAACCCTGACAGTTATTTTTGTCTTGTTTTTTAATTGTAAGTAAAATATCTAAGCAACCAGTAGTTCTCTAAACTTAAAATACTGAATTGGTCTAATGGTATTCTCCTAATTTTCAAATAGTTTTGTTTGTAATTTCTCAATGTACAATGAACAATTGTTCATTTGTACATTTGTCCTCTTTCCAGACGCTCAGGCTGAGCCTCGCGCATGAATGAAGTCCCACAGAACCCAGGTAATACGGAACTTTGTGATCTTGAAATCTGGACTCAATGGGACCCAGGAACAGAGATCCTCTGCCTGCTTCCCCCAGGTCTCTAGTGACCCAGGGATCACACCCATAAGCCACACCCTGCCAGCACCAGATACTCTCATTGGCCACCATCCAGAACTCACAGCTGCTCCTCACAGACGGGAATATAAAATGAGGCCCCCATGGCCATGCCACTGGACTCCGAGCCAGGCTGTTTTCACTGTGGCGCCCCAGAGTAGGGTGGGTAAGAGCCCTCCTTGCCCCAACGGACCCAGTCCCAGCAGGTGACCTCCACTACCCAACCACTGCCAGAATCATTTGTGGGCATATATAATATTCCACAAATAAATGCAGTCATTCTATATTTGACTTTTTTTGTGACTCACTTCACTCAACATGATATTGTCCATGCTGATCCATTTGTAAAGGAAATTTCAAGCTCAGTTCTTAGGTCTTTTTGTTGTTGTTGTTTGTTTGTTTTTTTAAATAAGTGTCCATATTGTTTTCCAGTCAACATGCCTACCAACAATGGATGTATTTCATTTTCCTCACGTCTGTGCCAACACTGGTTGTTTTTGCTCTTTATGATGTGTGCCAGTTTTATTGATGTGAGGTTTGGATTTGTTTTGATTTGAATTTCCCTAATGATTAGTGACAGAGAGCATCAATGAATCGGCAACAATCGTTCTCATTGTTTTGATTTACATCTTCCTAATGATTAGTGATGGCCAACATTTTTTCATATACCTACTGGCCACATGTGTGGAGTGTCTGTGAGATTAGCTGGATTCTTAACTCTCAAATGTATTTTTTATGCCTAATGTTTTATAAAAGAATATATGTGATTGGGAACAAAACTTAAAAAGCGTGAAATACTATGACAGTATAAAAAATGGGCAGTGGAACCACAGGGTAAACAAAACACTTGCTTACTCATATAGTTTTGTCTTGCTTAGGAACTGCTTTTGTTTTATGAAACTACTGTATGGTTAATAATTGAATAGAACGAATATTTTTCTTGATCAATAGTCACATTCTTCTCCCACACATAAAATTTCCTATACAGTCAATAGGAGTTCTAAGCCAAAGAGTCATAGTAATTGGAAGGAGAAAGAACAACAGAAAATCAAAACTTCCTCTCGTGGATTTTAGTTTTCTGGTAACCATGGTAATGAAAAACCAAAATAACACTTTAATGGCACTAAAATGAAATTTTGGGAAATTATAAAAATTGAAATTCTTTGTATAACATTGTCATATTATTGGGATACAAATATTTTGTTGCTGGAAGTTTGGGGCTTTAAATAATTGTGGTTTTATATATATATATATATTTTATAATTTATTTCTTTATTGAATCACTGTGGCAAAAGTTACAGAGCTTCCCGGTTTAGGTCTCAGTCATGTAAATATCAAACACATTTCCCTTTACCAATACTTATTTTTAACCGCGAACCCCAATAGAACCCCACCTCCCACCCCTCCCAATTCCTGTGAGGCAGATGAGTTCTAGTTAATACTCTATCTACTTTGACTAGATACATTGTTTCGATAGAAGATGGACAATTATTGTTTAGAGTTTACGACCCCCACCCCCCCCCCCCCAATCAGACATGCTGAAACAGCGTTGTGAAATGATTTGCTTTCTACAGCTTGATTTAAGAATAAAATGATTGCGCTATTGCGGCCGCGCGGTTTTGGATTTCTGCTATTTTACTTATTGACCCTGGAAGAATTTCTATTAAAAGTTAGATAGCTAAGAGATTGGTTTCTGTGCCCTGGAGTCGTGGCTGTGCCAGAGAGCCGCTCGTGGGGGGCAGCTGGCGACCTCGGTCGGGCATGAAGGATGGCCTGGAACGCCCTCCTTCCCATGAGGTCCCTACCGCTCCCACCACCCCCGGCTCAAACCTGCTGTCCACAAGGCTCCCGTGCGGCCGCCATCTTTCTTTCCAGAGAGGAGCGGGCGGGTTTTATATTTTTATTTCTTTGGCTGGAGCGATAGCACAGCGGTAGGGCATTTGCCTTGCATGCAGCCAACATGGCCGACCCAAGTTCGATTCCTCCGCACCTCTCGGAGAGCCCGGCAAGCTACCGAGAGTATCTTGCCCGCACGGCAGAGCCTGGCAAGCTCCCCGTGACGTATTCGATATGCCAAACACAGTAACAACAAAGTCTCCAATGGAGACGTTACCTGGCCCGCTCGAGCAAATCGATGAACAACGGGAGGACAGTGACAGTGACAGTGATAAAACTATAAATTGCAGCAGTCTTAAAAGAAAGGTAAGTTTTACAGATCACTGTCACTGTCACTCTCCTCCTGTTGTTCATTGATTTGCTCCAGCGGGCCCAGTAACGTCTCCATTGTGACACTTGTTACTGTGTTTAGCATATCAAATATGTCATGGAAGCTTGCCAGGCTTTGCCATGTGGGCAAGATACTCTTGGTAGCTTGTTGAGCTCTCCAAGAGGGGTGGAGAAATCGAACCTGGGTTGGCCAGGTCAGTCACATGCAAGGCAAATGCCCTACCTGTTGTGCTATCACTCCAACCCAAGTTTTATAGATAATTTAATTAATTACATTGAAACAACAGAATTATTAAATAAATATTACATAAAGGAGAGAAAATATAATAAATAAGGTAAAGGTAAAGGCCCTGCCGTTGATCATCGATTTTGCTCGAGCGGGCCCAGTAACGTCTCCATTGGAGACTTTGTTGTTACTGTTTTTGGCATATCAAATACGTCACAGGTTGCTTGCCAGGCTCTGCCGTGTGGGCGAGATACTCTCGGTAGCTTGCCGGGCTCTCCGAGAGGGGCGGAGGAATAGAACTCGGGTTGGCCATGTTGGCTGCGTGCAAGGCAAATGCCCTACCGCTGTGCTATCAAATCAAATTCATTTCAAATCTTCCTGTTTACAATGATATAAACACATAGAATGATTTTAAGATCTGAAATTATGGCATACATTAAGAAAATAATATTCTGAAAGTAGCACTGATTTTTAAGTTCTTTTTTTAAGTTTTGTTGTTTAAATAAACAACAGGTTTGGGGGGCTAAACCTGGCAATGCTCAGGGCTAAGTCCTGGCTCTGCACTCAAGATAACTCCTGGGGATGATTGGGGGAACCATATGGCATGAGAGATTGAATCCAGGTTGGCAGTGTGTAAGGCAAACACTTTACCGCTATACTTTTCATACGTTTTTTCAAATACTTTCTTTTTAATGATGCATGCACCTTTAAGGAATTCTTTGCTTCTTAGTTATGTGAAATACTGAATTTGGATATTTTTGTCACCAAGGAAATAGTGGTTCAAAAGTTCACAATTTCCAATTAGTCTCCTTTCTAATCCCTTCCCTAGTTCTGAACTCACGAGTTTATTAATCGAATAACTGTGTTATCCAATATACAACTTTTAAAATCTTTAAATTAGAATAATTCTAGAGCATCTACAAAAGCCTAAAAATCATTAAAAACTGTTTTTACCAATTAAAAATTCTATTTGGGGTGGTGGGGGATAGGGTGGGGGTGGCGGGAGGGATGCTGGGAACATTGGTGTTGGAGAATGGGCACTGGTGAAGGGATGGGTAAAAAATCATTGACTGTAATGCAAACATGAAAGTTCTTAAGTTTGTAACTGTACCTCGTGGTGATTCACTAATAAAAAAATTCTTTTTAATTTCAGGAAAACTCTTAGACAGCATAGGCGGCATCCTCACTTTTACAAATAGAAAAAAAAGTGAGATGCAAAGAAGTGATATAGTGGCACATGTAAATCAGGGATTCCCTTCTTCCTTCCCTCTGTTTCTTTCTTCCTTCTATCACACCTGACAATACTCAGGGTTTAGCTCTAGTTCTGCACCCAAGCCTCTCTTGGAGGGAACCTATGCGGTGCCAAGGATTCAACCGAACTTGGGTTCATGCAAGGCAAACACCTTGCTGTACTATTTCTCTGGGCCATCCTTTTACTTTTACTCTTTTTTTATGTGACTATAGAGATCTCTATCTCTCTATCTCTGATTAAAGACAGAGACATAGAGGGCCTGAAAGATAGTACAGGGGTTAACTTACTTGTCTTGCTTCAGAAAGACCCTGTTTTGACCCCTAGCTCAACATGAGATTCCCCCCCAGCATTTCTAGGAACGATACCTGGATATCATTCCTAAGGATAGAATAAGGAGTAAGGAGTAAGTCCAAACATGGCTAGGTGTACCTCCCCATGTAAAACCCGCACAGTTTACATAGCTATGTTGACTATATGCCTTAGCTTTTGTAGATCCAAATCTGTGCCTACAATACAGAAGTAGTTACTAATAGTGTCTTGATATGAAGAATAATGTATATGGTTATTTTAACAGATTCTTTAGAAGTAGGAACATTAAAAATAAAATTCACTTTTGATAACAGTTTTAAAATGAAGTCAATAACCAAAATATTCTTTAAAAATCCCATCAAAGTCTATGTTCTTGTTAGAATTTGATTTCTAAAGTGTATTGTTTATATAAATATATTATGGCTTTTTTATTAGAAAATAAGCTGAAAATTATCATAAATCCTTCATAAATTTTATGGTACCAGTGCTATTTTCTGTTTATGTTTAGCATTCTGATTTCTGGCTCTTTCTTGTTCTGGGCAAAATGAGCAAAAAAAAAAGATTATTCTCTAAATCACAGTTTATTGAAAAAATGTCAGGCACTGCAACTTATAATCTTTTAAGAGGGAGTTTCTATTTTCTTACTAGAGATATTTTTTAATAAAAGATAAAAAATGATTTTTAGTACAAATCCCTCTTACCATAAAATAAGTTTTCATCAAAATATTATATGATTTTATTTCCCTTTAAATGTTAATGATGTTAGCATTAAGTTAAACTAGTGAGTGTACAATGTAAGGAATGATAGTATGTCCAAATAGGCTTAAAAATTTAAATCTCTTTGGTTTACTCTAGCTAGAATTTGCCTCCAAATCAAGGATAGATTTAGAATAATTATGAAGAAAAAAGTTATCAGTAAATTAATATGGTAATTTTAAATTTTATAGTAGATAAAAAACAACACTGTACCAAAAAATTTAATTGCGTCTTAAAAATATTATGTGAACAATGCATGAGTTATTAAAAACTTTAATAGCACTATTTTGAAGTAAACAGGAGATACACATTGCTTTGTTGAAAATTGTTGAAATTTTATTATTAATAAAAGTATTTGATACTAGAAACCTATATCAACAGAATAATACAGAAAAAGGATTTTTACATTTGTACTATGAGAATGTTATTATTGAGGGGTTTGAAGACATGGGACAGTGGGTAGGTGCCTACCTTGCATGTGGTCAACCCAGGTTCAATCCTGCACCTCATATGGTCCCCTGAGCATCACCAGAAGTGATTCCTGAATGCAGGACCATGCGTAATCCCTGAGAATGCCAGGTGTGGCCCCCAAACAAGCAAAAATTTATTGGTGATAAAAATATATGGACATGCTTTGACTGGTTTTTCTGAAGTATCAATTAAAAATTTATAAAATAATTTGAACTATTCTTTTGTGAGGTATTGTGGATATACATACACATAGTTTGGAAATATTTTCTGACTGTAGCTTGTATTTCAATCCTCAGCCATTGACCTTTAAAAGATCAAAGTTTTGCATATTTTTCTATCTGAAATTTGATTTTGGGTCACTTACATTTCCTAAACAAACACTCTTATTATGCATTACTGCAAAATAAGGGGACTTTAAAGAAGTTAGAAATCTGTGATTTCAGGGGAAAAAGAAATTCTTGTTTTGAAAAACAAGGCAAACTATCCGAAATCCTACATTCGTTGTTTGCATATCTTTTCTTCTGATAGTAATAACTTGGAAAGTTTCTCTGCCAGCCAAAAACCGATGACCTCACCTCTGCCTATTTTCAAAAGCAATTCAGGAAAAAAAAACCCTCAAACTATAAACAGAAGTGTGCATCACAACTCTAACAAGAGCAGTGGGCTTGCATTTCCTGGTGTTATGAACAAACACTCAAGTTATTTGCAAAAATAATTAGTATTGGTAACCTTCGATTTACTCTGTAAGCATATTAGCTCTTCTTTTTTCTCCTGGCTGTTTCTTCAGTTTACACCTTATTTATATTTGAATTTATGCCTTCTGTTTTTTAATTTTTTTCTGCCTCTATCATTTATATTTATAAGTACAATTTATGCTATACTTTTACTCTCAGTTAAGCAAATGAATTGTATGTGATGAAGAATATTAAGTAATCTATATAATGTTATAGGTCATAGGTTCTCTGATTTAGTACAAAAGAAATTTACAAGTGTTCGAGGAACAATCTGTTCCTAGACAAGGTTTATTTGTGGGTTTATATTTGAACACAAGGGAGTCAGTGCAAAGATAAGCAGCTGCTGGTTGGTTCTCCAGTGAGAGCCTGTTCAGGGATCCTGTAAAAATCAAGTGTAATTCAAAAGCATTTGTCTGATCCACCAACTTCCTTGTACATTGTCAGATGATGAAACATTCTGTACCAGGAAAATTCTGATCACTGTCTGTACATGCCTTATTTGGGATAGTTGAAGACCGCTCCAAAGATGGAGATAAGGTTCCACAATGCTACATGCCTAGCAGAGATCAAGAGATCAAGAGCATAAAGTCCAACTAAGAAGGACGAGCTGCTTATTACTGATACACCAGAACTGTCGCTGAGCTGACAACATTCCCAATACCATGCAGCTTCCAGTAAGTGCAAGGAAGTCACTTCTGCCATACCAGCAGAGGCAGGGAGAATTTGTAGTCCAAAATCTGCTCATCTTTCTCAGAATAATTTATATATTGGGCACTGTGTGGCCTTGTATTGCCATATGTTAGGATATATGTATATCTGGGTCTGAAGAATTTACAGGTTGGGTTTCTTGATTGGGGTGAAAGTCCGGTCCTTATTTTATCTCAATAGGGGTAATTAAATCACCCCTCAACCCTGTTCTTAGAACCAGACTGTCAGGAAATAACTGAGAAAGTTTAATCTCACCTGCTGGAAACGCCCTATCTACTTTTGAGCAACTGTGAATGTGGCCACTAGTCTGATCAAAGGACTTTTGGCTTGCCCTGCTCTAAATGGATGTTTGCCTTGGTAATCTTCCAAGCCTCACATTCTCGCTGGGAAGATTTCTACCTCATTTACCTATGCACCTTCTACTGTTGTGTCTGAAGTAGAATTCAGGTTAATAGTTGGAGATCTTAGATGTTTGGAGGTCAGAGGGTCTGTAGGGTGACTATTTCCTTTTGATGGACTCAGTACTGTACCTACACACCTATACATGCAAATACTTGGCAGAAACTTCATCATCTATTGTCATTAGTAGGTAGATCATGCTTCAAGTCACAGTCAGGTTTCTTCTGTTCTGTCCTTTGTGTGGTGTTGACTGGCACTGACATACTTCAAGTTAGCAATGCCAAGTAGCCTGGGCTTATTTACTTCATGCTCCCTCATCATGGTTGTGCAGGTTGTGCTTGGTTCTCCATGTAGTGGACTTTGGAAAGGGACTTTATAAAGTGACTAAGCATGGTATCCAATTCTATCCACACAGGTCTAATAGTTATTTTTGTGTATCCTCTATGCTATCTATTCATGTGAGGTACAAATTGCTAATATTTCCCATTCTGCTATAAAGAATGGCAGCGCTCCCACTTACTCAAAAGTTCTGCTCACTTGTGTTAAAACTTCAGCATAATTTTTAAAAACAAAATTTGCCTTTTAACTTTAACATGTGTACTGAGATTTTCTCTAGCTTATTAATTTGAAAATTTTAACATAAAATTTAAAATGGAAATGTCTTAATCACTTAATCACTTAACTTCCCATTAGTCGTCGATTTGCTCGAGCGGGCGCCAGTAACATCTCCATTCGTCCCTGTCACGTGCCAGTGTAGCCCAATGGCACCTGTTCACTCTGGGAACATGAAGAGCCTCAAACCGATCGTTCATGATCTTGATGAAGAAGTCTGACCATCTGGTAGGTGGGTGGCCACGCAGTCTTTTGACATCCCGTGGAATCCAGTCGGTAACAGCTCTAGTCCAGCGGTCATCTTTAAATCTCATTATGTGACCAGCCTATCTGATTTTTGACACCTTGGCAAATGACTATCGTTTCAGCATCGATTCAGCACCATTGACCATATCCACACGATAACCAAGCTCATTGAGGTTTCTCGGGAGTTCAAGATGCCGCTCAGTTTAACGTTCATTGATTTAAAGAAGGCCTTTGATTCTGTTGAGACAGAAGCGGTCATTGAAGCCCTAGCCAATCAGGGCATTCAAGCCCAATACATCAAGATCCTCCGTGAGCTGTATTGCAGATTCACTACCAGGATCTCACCATTCTACAAAGAAGTAATCATTGATGTCAAGAGAGGGGTTCGGCAGGGTGATACCATTTCACCGAAACTCTTCAGTGTCACCCTCGAGAACATCATGTGACGACTGGACTGGGAAGGAATGCAGGTGAAGTTAGATGGTCGGCAACTACACCACCTCCACTTTGCTGATGACATTGTTTTAATAACACCAAACATCAGCCAAGCGGCACAAATGCTGGCCGACTTTGACCATGAGTGTGGAAAGGTAGGACTACAGCTGAATCTTATGAAGACAATGTTTATGAGAAACAGCCTCGTTCTGACGCCCGATTTGCTTTCAACAGAATGACCATCTCCGAATGCAACAGCTATGTGCACCTAGGTCGAGAAGTCAACATGACAAATGACCTGGCACCCGAGCTGTGCAGGAGGAAGAGAGTGGCTTGGAACGCCTTCAAGAATGTCGAAGAAATAGCTAAGAGGACGAAGAACCTCCGGCTCCGGGCACATCTCTTTGATTCCACTGCTCTTCCTGCATTAACATATGCCTCAGAGACCTGGGCCCTACGCAAACAGGATGAGAATGCTATTCGGGTCTCCCAAAGAGGAATTGAAAGAGCTATCCTTGTAATATCACGTTTCAGTCAAATGAGAGAAAGAATCCGGAGTTCCGACATCTGTCGACGATCAAGAATCAGGGATGCTGTCTCGTTTGCCAAGGTGTCAAAAATCAAAAAATGGAAGTGTCTAATGATTCTAATTTCTAGTGGAGCTGGATTTAAGAAACCTTCAGATAAGTATCATTTGTTAATAAAGGAAAGGTGAGACCATTATTCTAGTTCCTTGAAAACATAAAAAATAACCCAAAAAACACAACATACAAAAGTTGTTTTTAGGAAGCTGATTGAAATGAAAATGGACTCCTGAGTTATAGATTCTTGTTTTATAGAGATCTTGGTCACATCCCTACTACTTTCTTCTTCTTTCCAGATTTATTCTGAAAGATGAGGATGTTCAGTAAAGAAATGAGTTTTGGAGACATTTCTAATATTATTAATCAATAAGACCTGACCCTTCAAACACTAAAATAAGTAACTCATACTATTCCAATTCTCTGATAACCCAAGAATACTTCAAAAGAATAAAAAAAAATCATGTACTTATTAAAGCAATTTACATTTTGACATTTCAGTGGCAGTGTTCTGTAAATGACTAATCAATTTATTCATTTGCTTAATTTTTGTTTATCCAAAAGAAATTCAAGAGGTAGGAAAGAAGGACCCAGTTTTATTTCTCAATAAACCTATATTCTTAGTGGTAAATACATTTGAACAGAAGGAAATTAGTGAAGTAGAGCCAATTAACTCATGGATTAAAAAAAACAGTATTCCCCTTCCATTATAAATATGAGAAAAGGGAGATATTAAAAGCTTCCTATAGCAGAGTTATTTTTAACCTGTGTTGTATAGCCCAAAGATGCTGTTTACATAGGCTTATACAGATAGAGCTCTGAAAAATTACCAACTAATATTTTATGACATTGATTTTTGCAGGTTAATCTGGAAGATAAAATTGTGCTTAAATTGAGACTAAAAATAATTTATGGTAATACCTAGTGATAGTTGATAGATGGATGTCGAACCCTCTTACAAATGCAGCTTATATCACCACTGATTTATCAAAGAATGTCTAAATGGAAAATTAGAAGCAAGATATGTAAGGAGGGAAATTAGCTATACAGCTCCTGAAAAGTTAAAAAGATGTTGGAATTAATTATAAGATGTTTATGTGAACAAATAAATGGGAGTTTCCATGGGTTACTTGCACAGCAGAAGGGGTCACTGAGAAACAGTCAAGTTGTGGGGTTACCCAGAGTCAGGAAATCAAAGTTACTTCTGGATTAACTATGTGTGAATATATGAATAGTAGACTAGAAGTGCTGCTGTTGCTTTTATTGCTGCTATTGTTTTTATTTAATAATTTCAGCAAGTTTACAATCCCTCAGTGAACCCAAACTTCCATTAATCTAAAGCTAGGAATCTCTTGCAATTATTACTACACTATATTTCCCCGTAAGTCACATTCCTCCATTGTTGTTTCTCCTGCTGCAAAAGCTGGGAAAAGAACCATAAAAAATCTCCATTTTTACTACCTTGATATTTCCAGCCAGGGATCTTGATTATAGAATCCAGCTCATAGACTTAAAAGGAAAACATATCTAGGAAATGTGTGTATACACAACTAGGATCCTCAGGAAACTAGAAACAGCATAAGCAAAAACGAAGGACAGCTAAAGTGCATGATTTGTTACTGTGTTCATCAGTTGTTTTTCTAGTATTCTGATCACTGTCACTGTCCTCCCGTTGTTCATCGACTTGCTCGAGGGGGCCCAGTAACGTCTCCATTGTGAAAATTGTTACTGTGTTTGGCATATCGAATACACCACGGGGAGCTTGCCAGGCTTTACCGTGCAGGCAAGATACTCTCGGTAGCTTGCCGGGCTCTCCGAGAGGGGCTGAGGAATCGAACTCCGGTTGGCCTTGTTGGCCGCTTGTAAGACAAATGCCCTACCCACTGTGCTTTGGCTGGAGCGATAGCACAGCAGTACTTTGATATTTTAAGGATTTTTTTATATGATGACGCATTTTAACATACAGAAAAAATTAAATGATCGAACCCACATGTTTTTGAACTTTCCTTCATAGCTTTTTATTTTCATAATGTCCTTATACATACACAAGTTTAAATAATGGTAACTTAAATGCTCATTTATTCTTTTCCTTGTTTTTTTTTTTGATTATTGCCACTTACACATCTGCTGTCACTTACATGCTCCACTTATAAAAATGCAGAGGTTACATTTCAAGATTCTTAGATTTTCTCTCAGAGCTCTATGAATTTCTTAATATTATGCCAGCTCAGAGATGAATGTTATTAAACACATATATGTGCACATAGATACAATACTGTTTCATTGGAAATATGTAAAAGCTATCTAATCTCCCATATGTTGAAGATGAAAATTTATGGATGATGCATTTTATATGATTTGAATGGCCATTTGTTTTTAAGAGTTGAAAGTTATATGGATAAAAGAGATTGTGAAAATATATCTGAAATTAAAATAGACTATCATCTTTTCTCATTATATTAAGAATTTTTGATAATTCTTATGTAATAAAATTTTAATTTATGTGATTAAGTATTTGTCTACATCACTAGAAAGATAAAGATAATTTGATATTAATATACTCACTTATTCAAATCACCGCACTTACATAGAAATGCTACATGTTGGAAATATATGAATTTATAAATAGCTATAAGGGCTGGAGCCATAGCACAGCGGTAGGGCGTTTGCCTTACAAGCGGCCAACATGGCCGACCCGAGTTCGATTCCTCCGCCCCTCTCGGAGAGCCCGGCAAGCTACCGAGAGTATTCGATATGCCAGACACAGTAACAACAAAGTCTCCAATGGAGACGTTACTGGGCCCGCTCGAGCAAATTGACGATCAACGGGAGGGCCTTTACCTTTACCTTTATAAATAGCTATGTTATAAATTTTCAAATGCTTGACAATAATGCTTTAATAATTAAAGAATGTTTTTCTTATACTAAAAGAAAAAATATGCTACTTAGTTGGGTTTTACATTAACTTTTAACAGATGTATATAATATTTAGTCATTTAGTACAGTATTAGTCTATAACAGGGAGCAGTGTGTTTTTGAAAATAAAAAACTAAAATTAAATAACTTTTAAAAGTGATTGGTCTTTTAAAATCTTTTACTATGCATGGTATATACTGTTAGTTGAAATAAAAATCAATTTGATTTTCCTTGGCTTTGTAGAAATTAAAAGAAAACATAAAATATTTGTGTTTCTCATCTTCCCTAAGCAAATATACACTTTCTGTAAAAGCCTTTGGTTTCTTAGTGAACAGATCCAAAGGGAAAAAGCAAGCACAGAAGCATTTTTGATTTTTCTTGTAGCTTTTCAGGCTGCTAAGTAATGAGCTCAGTTAAAGGGGCTTATGGTCATGTTATCTGGGCAATGGGAAAGTTCATTTTCATTTAGCTAGTGTCTATTTAGCATAGTTTAAAGAACACCTGTGAGATGCTTAAGGTAAAGGAAACTTCTAAATTAATAACTATCAAAATGTAATCTTCTAAAAAGACTCCTACATAAGCTCCTAACTTGATTCATAAATATCATTATTCTTTTGTTTAGTCACTTAGACTATGAGGATTTAGAATGTAATTTTACAGATCTTCATTAAAGATTAATTAAGACTCTCAGTCACAGTAAAATATAAATGTGGTTTACAACTGACATATACAAAAACTTTACCTTATCAAAAAATATTCCCTTGTGCTCACTTCAAAGTTTAAAAACTTCAACAATCTGATATATTCTCAAAAGGAGGCATCTATATTCTTACAGAAGGCTCTGAAACTGTTGTCCTCTGCTCAGTTCAACATCTATCAATTCAACATTTCTGACTCTAAGCGCGTGCTCTGACTTTTGGTAAACTGCATTGGTTAGAAACTATGTTTATGAAGCGTTCAGCATAAGAGAAAGAACACATGGAGGGTGCGGGATCCCGGAGGAAAAAAAAAAAAGAAAAAACAGGTTCCAAAAAGAGCCGAGATCACCCGCAAGTTCCAGATGGAGTAGGTGCCGCATCCCGCCTCCCCCAGATGGAACCCCGGTGACCAGAAGCCTCTACAAACACAGCTCTAGTATGCGGGAACGAGGACTTTTTCTCAAATCTGCCGGACTACACCTCCCAGGTAACCTCTGATTCCGGAAGTCACGCCCACAGCCCGCCCCCCAGCGCCATCTTTGAAGCGTTCAGCATAAGAGAAAGAACACATGGAGGGTGCGGGATCCCGGAGGGAAAAAAAAAAAAAGAAAAAACAGGTTCCAAAAAGAGCCGAGATCACCCGCAAGTTCCAGATGGAGTAGGTGCCGCATCCCGCCTCCCCCAGATGGAACCCCGGTGACCAGAAGCCTCTACAAACACAGCTCGAGTATGCGGGAATGAGGACTTTTTCTCAAAACCTCTCTCTATATACAAAGACATCTCTCTATATACAAAGTGATCAATGAGAAGTAAACCACCAAATCTTTCTCCCTGAAAGTCAGAGTTAAGTTTGGAGCACGGCCACAGCCCCAGAAACACAAGGACATAATGCAGAACCCAGCAGCTTAGAGCAGAAAAGTGAAAGGACTATGCGTTAATCCAGGCCATCAAGTCTGCCGGAGGGGAAAGGGTGTTGCCCCATTCGCCCTCTCTTCTCTGGAAAGAAGGATGGCGGCCGCATGGGAGCCTTGTGGACAGCAGGTATGAGCTGGGGGTGTGGGGGCGACTAAAACCTCATGGGAAGGGGGGCGTTCCGGTCCGTCCTTCACGCCCTACCGAGGTCACCAGTTGCCCCCCACGAGCGGCTCTCCAGCACGGCCACAGCCCCAGAAGCACAAGGGCTTAATGCAGAACCCAGCAGCTTGGAGCAGAAAAGTGAAAGGACTATGCGTTAATCCAGGCCATCAAGTCTGCCCAGAGGGGAAAGGGTGTTGCTCCCTTCCGCCCTCCTCCCTCTGGAAAGAAAGATGGCGGCCACATGGGAGCCTTGTGGACAGCAGGTATGAGCCGGGGGTGTGGGGGCAACTAAAACCTCATGGGAAGGGGGGCGTTCTGGTCCGTCCTTCACGCCCTACCGAGGTCACCAGTAACCCCCCACGAGCGGCCCTCCAGCAGAGCCACGGCCCCAGAAGCACAAGGACTTAATGCAGAACCCAGCAGCTTGGAGCAGAAAAGTGAACGGACTATGCGTTGACCCAGGCCATCAAGTCTGCCGGAGGGGAAAGGGTGTTGCCCCATTCGCCCTCTCCTCTCTGGAAAGAAAGATGGCGGCCACATGGGAGCCTTGTGGACAGCAGGTATGAGCCGGGAGTGTGGGGGCGACTAAAACCTCATGGGAAGGGGGGCGTTCCGGTCCGTCCTTCACGCCCTACCGAGGTCACTAGTCGCCCCCCACGAGCGGCTCTCCAGCACGGCCACAGCCCCAGAAGCACAAGGGCTTAATGCAGAACCCAGCAGCTTGGAGCAGAAAAGTGAAAGGACTATGCGTTAATCCAGGCAATCATTTCTGCCCAGAGGGGAAAGGGTGTTGCTCCCTTCCGCCCTCCTCCCTCTGGAAAGAAAGATGGCGGCCACATGGGAGCCTTGTGGACAGCAGGTATGAGCCGGGGGTGTGGGGTCGACTAAAACCTCATAGGAAGGGGGGCGTTCCGGTCCGTCCTTCACGCCCTACCGAGGTCACCAGTCGCCCCCCACGAGCGGCTCTCCAGCACAGCCATGGCCCCAGAAGCACAAGGACTTAATGCAGAACCCAGCAGCTTGGAGCAGAAAAGTGAACGGACTATGCGTTGACCCAGGCCATCAAGTCTGCCGGAGGGGAAAGGGTGTTGCCCCATTCGCCCTCTCCTCTCTGGAAAGAAAGATGGCGGCCACATGGGAGCCTTGTGGACAGCAGGTATGAGCCGGGAGTGTGGGGGCGACTAAAACCTCATGGGAAGGGGGGCGTTCCGGTCCGTCCTTCACGCCCTACCGAGGTCACCAGTTGCCCCCCACGAGCAGCTCTCCAGCACAGCCACGGCCCCAGAAGCACAAGGACTTAATGCAGAACCCAGCAGCTTGGAGCAGAAAAGTGAATGGACTATGCGTTGATCCAGCCCATCAAGTCTGCCGGAGGGGAAAGGGTGTTGCCCCATTCGCCCTCTCCTCTCTGGAAAGAAAGATGGCGGCCACATGGGAGCCTTGTGGACAGCAGGTATGAGCCGGGAGTGTGGGGGCGACTAAAACCTCATGGGAAGGGGGGTGTTTCGCTCCGCCCTTCACGCCCTACCGAGGCCACCGGTTGCCCCCCGCGAGCGGCTCTCCAGCACGGCCACGACTCCAGAACACAGAAACCAGTTTCTTAACTATCTGACTTTCAGTAGAAATACTTCCAGGGTCAATAGGTAAAATAGCAGAAATCCAAAACCAACATTTAATTCTTGAACCCAGCTGTAGAAAGCAAATCACTTCACAATGCTTTTTCAGCATGTCTGATTTGGGGGGGGGGGTAAACTCTAAATAATAGTGGTGAATCTTTTATTGAAACAATGAATCTAATCAAAGCAGATAGAGTGTTAACTAGAATTCATCTGCCTCACAGGGACGGGGAGGGGTGGGTGGTGGGGTTTTATTGGGGTTCTTCATGGTAAAAAATAAGTATTGGTAAAGGGAAATGTGTTTGATATTTGCATGACTGAGACATAAACCTGAAAGCTTTGTAACCTTTCCCACAGTGATTCAATAAATAAAAAAAAAAAATAAAAAAAAAAAGAAACTATGTTTATGTCTATTCAGTCACTGGTTTGATGATTAAAAACTGAGAGAGGCTCAGTTACCTAGTCACCACTATCCTTAGAATCAAGCTGGCCCAGGTTCGTGTTGCCCAGGAAGTTCAGGCAGCTTCCCGCAAGCCCTATTTCACTCCTTTGATGTGAGCTGACTGACGGTGCCCTCTCTTTCTCCTCTAGTTCAGTTTTTTTATGGACCTCGTGTGGAATAAAAGTTGCTTCTTACTTGCCTTACACAGATTCCCCCTAAATATGCAGGTGGTAAGACCTCATCCCTTAGACACTTCATTTCAACACTTCATTTCAAGATGCTTCTGAGAGAGTAAAACATGAGGGACTTCCTAACCTGAGTAGGAGATGTTAAACTACTCCATTCTTCTTCTTCTTATTATTTTTTGCTTTTTCGGGTCACACCCAGCGATGCACAGGAGTTACTCCTGGTTCATGCACTCAGGAATCTCTCCTGGTGGTGCTCGGGGGACCATATGGGATGCTGGGAATTGAACCTGGGTCTGCCGAGTGCAAAGCAAACGCCCTACCCACTGTGCTATTGCTCCAGCCCCAACTACTTCATTCTTATGCTTTCTTTAAATCACTGGGGAGCTCTCTGATCCAAGTGGGAGTCATCTCTTTCTCTTCTCTCTCAGTGGTTTCCTAGAAAACCTTCTCTTCTTGATTCCTCAAGCTCTTCAAGCTCACCTGGGACTTGTCAAAAAGAAATTGAAGTGTTCGCATCATAAATCCTGAGCTCGGTGGATTTTCAGGGATTTTCCAGCCACATGATCTCTTCTGTTAGGCACTCTATATTAGAGAACACCACTCACAGACTCAGCTTAGTGACACCCCTGTGATTGATCAGACTTTTGGATACCCAGGTGCTAGGTAGAGTATTAAGCACGTCCTGAGTAACCAGATTTTACACTTTTCCTCTAATTTTCAGAGGAGGCCAAATTAGATCACCTTGGAGGGTCCCACTGCCAATAATAATTGCTTGTTTGAGCCTGTTAAAATTGTCTATTACAGAATATTTACCTGCTTTTGCTGAAATTTTTTATGCCCCATTCCCTGCTCTTGTGCTCATTGTCACTAACAATTACTCTCATACTTCTTGCTCAGAAATTCTTTATGATAACATATAAAAACCATATATAGAGTCCAGAATTATTGTTAGTCTCCTCTCTGTTTCTTGAATATATAAAAAGAGGAGCTCGATTTATTCTCAGTAAGAATTTTTGCTTTAAGTACAATGAGGCCCACGACCTCAAACTCCACAGATTTAATCTGGAGCATCAAGTGAATCTACAGAGACTGCATGATTGGTATTTGGTTGGTCTCTCCTAACTTTTTTATTTGTCCTGCCTCCACTGGGTATGTAGACATAATCTGCATAAGGAACACAGGATTTACTTTATAGGGAAATTGGAACACACATTCTCTCTCTCTTGCTTGCTCGCTCACTCTTGCTTGCTCTCGCTCTCGCTCTCTCACACACACACCAATTTTACTTTGAAATTTGTTGTAATATTTTTCTTAACTGATGACTCTGGCTTTACTATAATTCCAAATTACAAAAAATCTACTTGCAAACCTTCTGCAACCCAAAGATGTTATTGTAACACTGTTTCTACAATTACTTTTGAAATGAGTGAATTATGGTTTTAAGATATTCTAAAGATTTTTAAGATTAAAGTAGAAATATGAACAACTCTGAATGCAAAGAAAATATGCATTTTTAGAAAGGAAAGGCATAAAAATGAAAATATTCTGCTAAAAAAATTCTGTCTCAAGGAAAAACATGTTGTTTTTGAAATAAAAGTAAAGACAAGACAGATTGTCTAAGTTTAATTTGCACGTTAAATCTTCCTTCCCTAACATATCAAGGCTTTTCATTCCTTTCCTCTGAGCTGTATATTCTTAGATCTTATTTTAAGGATGTACACTCAAAAGATCCTCTATAAACCTTTAAACTTATAGATGAAAAATAATATAAAAGCTGCTTATCTTTAAGCTGCAGAAGACAAAGCCTCATAAATTTCCTTAGCTGCCTCAAAGGGTTGACCTTAATTGTGGCTTATTTTGACTGACCGGGAATGCTCAATTAAAGACAGAAGGCTGGTGTGTGTGTGGGGGGGGTGGGGAGGGTATGGGTGGGGAAGTAAAGCCGTTTTGAAACATAGACATGAAAGTTAAGAATATTTTAAATATATATATATATGGAAAGCACCCAAGGAGAGCAAAAGGGAAAAAATTATTTTCTGAATGAGGTACATAAAGTAAAGATAAAGTATTAAGTCTTTTCTGGAAGACTTAATAAAGGAAATATACTTAGAAGAAGTTTCACATAAGCAATAATAAAGTTTATGAAGGAATTTAAAAAAAATTAAAAGCAGGAACCCATACATTCCTTACAGCTGTGGTAAGAGAGGTCTTCAAGATCTTTAATCACTGGGCTATAGCAGAACAGGATGAAAAGAATAAAGCACTGCACTGTCCTCCCATTGTTTATCGATTTGCTCAAGCGGGCCCAGTATCCATTGTGAGACTCTTTGTTACTGTTTTTGGCATATCGAATATGTCATGGGGAGCTTTTCAGGCTTTGTCGTGTGGGCAAGATACTCTTGGTAGCTTGCCAGGCTAAAGTAAATAAAAATTATAACTCTGTAGTTTTAAGGCTAATAGAAACAGAAGGAAAGCATATCATTTTAAGAAAAGAATAAAAGAATGGAAAAAGCCCTCACCTCATGAGAACTCACACAGCCTGGCACAAAGGAATCTGGTGTTAACCACAGAGTGAATAAAGAGGCCTCTGCTGTAATCAGCATGCACACCCCTCTGAAGAGAAGCACTGGAAAAGGAACTCTCCTATAGGACAGTAAACTGTCCATAAGGATGCAGTTAGATGACAGTATCAGACAGAGAATTTTCTGGCCAGCCTCATGGATGAAGGAAACATTAACTGCAGCTGAGGAAGCTGAGAACCTACCAGGCCCAATCACCATCTGGATCCATTGTCATTAGACCACTGGAGCCCTGTGTGAGGCTAATGTGGAAGAAAACAATTGTTTCCTTGTAATCTTCTAATATTGGAGCCACCAATTCTTTCCAGACTTAGCTTACCAAGTTCCCCTTCAACACAGATTAGCAGCCAGTTGTAGGTAGAACGCTTGATCTATGCCCTGTAATGTGGAGCCTAAAAAGCTTACCCACTACAGAAGCTCATTCAAGGCTCCTGGAGTCCCTCACCAGAAGTGTGTTGCATAAGTGTGTAGCACCTGATTATGATCTGGTTGAAAAGCTTTGTGGCAAATCCTTCTTGTGTTTGATGTCATTCCTTCATATGAGGCCAAAGAGAATCTACAGGTAGTTGCTAACAGGTCTGTTATTTTTTGTTTTTTGTTTATGCTTTTGTTTTTGTTTTTTTTTTTTGATCCGTGTTACCATTGTTCTTTTAGGAAAAATTATAGCATAGCTGGCTTTGGTATTTTATACCATGCAGCAAATTTCCTGCTCCATCATATTTGTTACTTTCTGGCCACTTAAAAAAGACTTTTCCTATGAGTAAGTGGTCAGTATTCCTCCATAAGCCCCTAGTCTTTGCATTGACCTACATAAATAACTCAGTTACAAGAGTACTGCAGTCTGGAGTTCTGATCCTAATGGAATGGAAATAATGGAATGGGGATCCATAAAGTTGCAAATAAGCATCATCCCCTACAAAATTCTAATAGAAGCATGAATGGAAGCAATTCTCAGACTGAGTATTCCCTGAGGAAGCTTTGCCTAAATTGAAACAACTGTTGGAAATCTCACCCTGTTAATGACGACTTAATCTTTTGTCATAATTTGTGTTCATTGTAAAAAGTGTAATGTGAGCAATATAACGCCTGCCATAGCCATGCTCTGGACCTCCTGCCAGGCTGTTTCACTAGGGTTGCCCCAGAGGGGGTCGGGTGAAAGCCCTCTCTGCCCCAAAGGTCCCAGCTGTAGCAGCCGAAAAAAATCCACTACCCAACTGCCACCATGCTCAAGGCCACACCCCACATGCTAGGGCAGAGCCTCATGCACCAGTGAACCTATTCCTGGACATAAGATACTCCATACCCACCCTCCAAGAGTATCACACCACATTTGATGGGGTTCAAATAGTAGGCAACCAATCATAGAGGGAAATATATATATATTCATATATATATATATGAAAGTTCACATCTCAACCTTTAACAACATGTTTGTGATATCCTAAAGAAGGTCTTAATGGCTCCTGCCCAAATAGAACAATCTTCACACTATTTCCTCTATGGATACTTTTTGTAGCATTTTCAGCAGTTTATCATAACAAACAATACAAAACATTATTTTGGTTGTGTTTTGGGACAGAGCCTAGGGCTTGGGATGGAAAAATTGGCTTTACAGTGAAAAAAAAATAAGGAAGGCTCTGCATTTTCTCAGCTTTAAATAAATAAACCCAAAGGACTAGTTCCTTTTCTGAGTTAAAAAAGTGTTAATGTAAGGGATTAGGTGCTTGCCTTGCCGATGACTGACTGATTCAATCCTGGCACCACATATAGTCTCCTGAGTGCCACCAGAAGTAATCGCTGACCATAGATCCAGGAGTAAGCCCTGAGTCCTATTAGGATCAGGCAATTCAGACAGGACTTGTGCCCTTTTCTAGCACATCTGGGATGTCTGGTTTTTGCTGGGAGGGAGGAATGTGTTGGTCCATACACATCAGTGCTCAGGTCCTAACTTCTGAAGATTGCAAAAATACAAGGTCTGGTGGTCACTAGACTTTGTGAATGAAATAGTTATAATACAATTATTATGGGACTTGGTACCACTATTGTTTTTTTCTTCTATTTTCTTTTCATCTAATTCTAAAAAAAAATATTCTCGGGGCGGGGGGGGCGGGAATGGATCCTCCTTCAATCCTCTAACTCCAGTGAGTTGCCCTAATCTATCCCAGTTAGAGAAATGTTTTGCATGCTTGACACGTGGGTTCAATTCCATGCATTAAATGGTCCCCCAAGGACTGCTGAGAAAACACCCAAGTACCAAACACAAAATAGCCTCCACATACTACTGGGTGTGGCCCCAAAACAGACAAAAATAATGTAAAGTACTATTTATATGACTTAATTTTTATGTAATCTTAAGTATTCTACCCCCTGTTTATGAGTGCATTTGCTTGTAAAACTCATATTTCTAGATCTTCCTTACTCCATGTTTCAAAAAATAATCATATGAAGCAACATTAGATACTCAGAGAATTTCATTTCACACTAGGCAAGTTCTAATCCCCCTGACACAAAAAGTAGTTATAGAAGAAAGACCTTCATCCTTCTACATCCCCTATGATTAAGGAATGTAATTCTCTAAGGAGGGAATGAGACAGGAGAACAGTCAATGTAAATGTGGTAAACTGCTGACCTTGGTTGGAAAGAAATCAGCAAATGATGTAAAAATAATTTCCCTTGAACAGACACTGAAAGCTTAACAGCATCATTCCAACTTTCTCTTACTCTCATTAAGTAAACAGTTTTTGCTTAATGAAGACTGGATTAAAGAAGGCATAGGGATTGTGGTAGAGGGTCATGGATAAATCTTTAATGCTATTGTAATCATGTAATCTAAACCATAATGGTTTTAAAATACAATATGATATATATATGGTAATAGCTACTGTTTCCTGCTCTTCATCATGTCAACAATACACCACCTTTTCCATATTTGATCAGTTACTATATTTAACCAGGTTTTCTTGGAAAGCCTGCACACAGAATTCTGTTTTCAGAAACATGCCATGATACTATGGTAATGAGTTGCAAGTGCTGGGAACCCAAGGATGAAAACAATATGGACTAAGACAACTTGGAACCAGATTAAAGGACCAAATGATTGATAGATGATTCCAAACTTTATTATATACTCACCATTTCCATTATAAAATCACACCCACTCCAGCCATGAAAGTATTAAGTTTCCCTGAGAACCCCAGAAAATGACCAAATATGGTTGGAATCTGGTGATACTCTGACTCCAAGAAAACTTCTAACCTCCAAACATCCATTACTGAAATTCTAGTCGTATTCTACTCCTTGTAAATTTACTCTGCATTAACTTATATAATGTAGAAATTTGTGCAGATACATCATTATTCTATCTAGAGTATGTATATACTCTGAGTATGTGCTCTTAATAAATTGATTTTCTTACCTAGAAACAACTCTACTCCCTTTAGATTATGCATGTACTCTGATATTAAGTGTTTATTTAAAACATGATAAAAATGCTTTCATGCTTTCTGTACTTTATTTTTCTGACTAGCTGAAATTTTTCCTGTGACAAAATCAAGAACCTGGATTCCTAAGACAGACCAAACAGTTTTAGCCCTGACTGGGTTTCTATTATAGCAATAATTTATAGGACTTTTTTTATTTCCTAAAAGAGAAGAAAAAATAACTGGAAAGGAATTTATTAGTAATGTCTAGTACTGATAAATTTAATAGTATTAGTAGTTGTGGACATTATGCTAATACTAGTATAAATGAACTCAGTCATTCTCTGTTCTCTGAGCCACCATGGGTATACTACAAAAAAGTAACCATTATAATCTATAGCTTTAAAAATATTATTTATTCTTATTCATGACTTCAGTTACTTTAGAATTCATCAGAGAATCACCTTTGAGGTCTGACTTTGTGCTTATAAATTCAGCTCCCATTGATAGTTTACATCACTACATCAAAGACAGAGAGAGAGGATTTGACTAATCTGGCTTCTCAACCCCGAGCTTTACCATCCAAGTTTTCCTTAGAAATAACACCAGATATGTCAGATTACAATGATTTTAGTATCTCTTCAATCTGTTTGAACTTTCTTCAGCAAACTTTGCAGAAATTAATCTTATCAAGGTAAATAGAGATCTCCTTGTTGCTAGAAAATATCTTTCATTATTCCTCATAATAATGTTCTTTGATTAACAGAAAATTAATTAAGCAATTTAATGCTACTTTTTCCTCCTTTTTAGACCCTCCACTTCTGTGTTTCTTCCTACGAACTATTTTAGTTCAGTCTCCTTTGCTTAGTTATTTTCTTCTATTTACTCTATCACATACCAGATTAGTTTTGAACTCTGTACTCTTCTCTAATTATACTTTATTTTCTCTTATTTTTTCTACTGCCTCATAACCCCCATCCTTAGTCATCTAACATTTTTTTAGTTTTGATGAAGAAAGGTTTTTTTAAACTTATTTGGAAAGATCTGCAGAAAGAGAAAAGGAGAAGTACATGTTCAAAAGTAAACACAAGCTTCTCCAAAGTGGAAAAAAAAGGCAAGGAAGGAAATAAATAGACAGCAAACAAGTTACATATTTAAGGGAGATCACAAGCTTGAAGACTACGCCTCTATTTTTTTTAATTCATTGGTTTAAAACACTATATAATCAATTCTATTAACTCTAAGTTATATGCACACTTCCAGCTCTACATTCTATGTTCTTAGAACTAAATTCCTACATGATATGATGTTCAGGTGACCATCTGTAGGCTATTTTAATCTAAATAAAAACTATTCTTGATAAACTCCCAAATCTGTTCATAGTACTTGATTGTTCTCACTAGACATCCAAACTCAAAGAAGTATAGAAAACACACACACACACACACACACACACACACACACACATAAAATAGAAATTAAATGATGCGATTCGTTTCACTTTTCACAAATAATCAAATAAAGGTGTGACTTCTCCTCTGTCCCTCAGTCTTCATTACTGCCTCTTACCCCAAGAAACCATTCATTGTCCCCTAAAATTATTTTGTTTCACTTGGGAGGCACACCTACGTATGTCAGAGGCTACCTTATGCTCTATGTCAATCTTAATAAAATCACAAAACTATAGAAATATTTTGGAACATCTCTTTTCTGAGAACTATAACAGGAAATTTTCAATTGAATTTTTCTCACACTTGAATAACATAATAGAATTGCTGTAATATAATAAATATGCATTCAAAAGTAGAGTTCCAAATAAGGAAGAGCTATGATTATTGTCACTTATGATTGTGTATGGCAGCAATTATCCATGCAGAAAGCATGTTTAAAGAAAATTGTATAAAAGTAATAAGTTTTTATTAGAGGGACCCCATCCACGTCTCTGTAGCACCAGTCCAGGGTTTATGTCACTCTCAGGCACCAAGGTAATCTGTGGAGCCCCACTGGGGTTCCCCAGTGAGGAAAAAAGAAACACCATAAATACTTCTTAAAGGGTAGGGTCAGGAAGGGAGGGTGTTTTTCTGCTTTCACTGCATTCAGATCAGTGAAATTTTCAGTCATTCGATTTCTTTCTGTGAAAACATTCCATTCTTGAAATATATTTTGGATTTGGAAAGACTGAATTTAGCTCTGTAGGAGTGTACTTAGCACAAACATTCCCAGTAAGTGACTGCTGTCTTTATTTCAACTAGCATCTACAAATAATGTCTCAGCTTGCTCAGCTTATTAGTAATAGTCAGAAAAATCCCTTTCTGAAGGCTGCGATGCCAATATGTAGCAAATTATTGATGCTTAAATGAAGTGTTCAATGTGAACATGCTTTGTAAAGTGTAAAATGTCAGATGCACAAATCTCAAAATCTGTTCTACAATATTAAGAAGGATGTTGATGGATAAACCACAAATTACTGTAATAAGTGAAGACAGAAGGCCCAGAATTTAGTGCAGTTTAGATATTTTCTCCATCCTGTGATTCTTCAGATCTAGTAAGGGACAGTCAGAACATATAATGCTCCTTTAAAAAAATGTTTTTATAGTGCCAGGGATCAAATCCTGGGCCTCAAGTATAAGGCATGTACTTTCCACGGAGCCGCATCCTGCCTTTTGATTTTTTTCCATAAATATTCTCAGGTCTACTCACCAGGGGAGAAGCCTTTGAAGTAAAATGTATTTATAGTTTCTGTAAAAGTAAGGAAAGAGTCATCATTCTTTCCAAGTGGGGTATAAACATACTTTCTCCCATTAGGAACACTGTGCAGAGCTGCAGAAGTAATACTATAGCTTAGAGATTCTAATATTCATTTAGCCATTCATTTTAATAAAAATTTGGAAATATAGTGCCTCTTAAGATGAAATAAAAAGAAGATACTTAACCAGGTTTGCAAAATTCTGGTTGTATTTGGATTAGAGTTTGCTGCATTGTCCCTTTAGTAACAATGCCTGTCCTGAATTGAGGACACAAAATATAAAACTGTAATTCAAACCTAGTTCTAAAAGACATTTTTTAGACAAATCATCATCCCTAGCATGGAAAAGAGTAACATTATATTGTCAATGCTTTATAAGTAAAAATATTTATGGTATATAACAATGCCCCACTGACTGTGTGGCTTAAGAGTTTTCATTTGCTGTCACCATAATGTTTTTGTTGTTGCTGTTGTTGTTTGCTTTTAAAGGACTCTCTAGACAGTCATCGGAAATGGAAAATTAGTTATAAATTTTAAGATTCTTTTTTTATAAAAGTTACTTTATTTTTATAAAGTTATTGACAATATTTGATTACATTTAATATTCAAACACCAATCCCACCACTACACCTTCCCACCACCATATTTTGGATGTTTCCATCCTGAACCCCAAACCCTGTTCCCAAAGCAGAACCAAAATGATTTATTTTGATTTGCTTGTTATGAATAATCTGCTAAAAATTATCCAAAGATGTTTTTTGAGGAAAATGTTTGAGGGTTGTTATATTTAACCCAGGAGCCATTAAGTCCTTCTATAAGAGATTAGTAACATATTGTTAAAGGTTGAGCCGTGTGTGTATATATATACATATCTGTATAAATGTATTTTCCCCTAAGATTGGTTGTCTTCTACTTTAAACGCAATCAAATAGGGTGTGCTACTCTTAGTATATTGCTGATGTAAAGTATGAGATGTCAGAAATAGATTCACTCACAGGTGAGCCCCGTCAAAGCATGTGGAGAGCGACCGTGAGCATGGCAGTGGTTGAGCTCTGGACGTTTTCGGCTGCCAGAGTTGGGTCTATTGGGGTGGGGTGGGGGCCTCACAACCCTCCTCTGGGTTGTCCTGAATTAAACAGCCTGGCACAGAGTCTGGCAGCATGGCTATGGTGTATCATTCTGTCAATTTAAGATTCTTAATTGCCCATCATGTTTTACACATTGCAGTAGTGTATATTGTGTTTAAAACTTTATAGATTCTATAATCATGTGCTCTAGAGGGCAGCAGGAATTTCAGTAAAAGTTCATCAAAAATGTTTTGATAATCACAGCTCTGTGTATTGTTGCTGATGACTGTGTTTCTGGCATAGCAAACTTGAAAAACAATTATAGAAGACAGTCTCAAGACACTAAAACAACAGCAGGAACAAAAAGATAAAATAAGGATATAGGTCATTTCAGGGCCAGAGCCCTCAAATTCTGCCAGAGCAGAATAAGTTATTCCTTATAGGAGTCACCAAATTGTTCATAAAATGAGAGCCAGGAAAGTGAAAACCATGAAAGTTAAGGTTGCAGGCCTTCCTATAGCTGCATTAAATCTCGATCTTGTCAGTATGAGACATTTAGTCCTGAGTCAAATTCAATGCTTTAAAAATCTTTCCAATTTAGTTTTCTTTGATGTCTGACTCATACAGCCACACAGCTGCAGAACACTGCTCTTGGTAGCAGAGATATTTTCTTAAATATGTTTAGAAATGTATGACTATTTTGAAGATGTAGATAATAAAGTTGGGATTGGGACAAAATCAAAGTGAAGCAATGTTTCAGAAGACAATGTTTATTTTCCTTAGGATTTTACCCTTGGTAAATGAGCTTATAAAAAAATCATCAGAGCTGCACCCTTATTGTGGGATTTAGTTGAGATTCTATTAGTAGTTTGTAGTTTGTTGCAAACTATTTTAGCTGGATCATCTAAAGAAATTCATCCAGTAATGCTGAGGAGTTTTCCTATTTCTGCGCTAAGGAGACCTCCTCAGGCTACCAGATTCAGGGATCAAAATAGGGCTAACTGCACACAAGGTAAAGCCTTATCACTGTATTATTGCAAGGCCCATGTCCATTGATTTTTTTGTATAGGGTAAAACCTAAAAATCTCAAACATTGAAAGATGCAATAAGCACACTTGATACTTAGGGGAAAGGAATTAGAAAGTAGTTTAAATGGTAATGATAACCTCTACAACCCACACATTCTTTCCAATTTCCATTGTGATTTCTTTCTAACTCATAGATTATTTAGCTTTTGAGAGTCAGTGCTTAGGGGGTTACTCCCATAACTCATGGATTATTTAGAAGGATACTGTCTTATTGCCAATAAAATAGGAATTTCCTACTTGATTACTTCTAACTGATTTCTAAATTTTTTCTTCATTTTGGAAAGATTTTTACAGTGTAAAGAATTAAGTTAAAATATTTTCTTTGTTTTCAAAGACTTTAAAGATTCCATATTTTGAGCTTCAGTTTTTATGTTGATAAATCAACTACTAGTATTTTTTTAATATAGACCTTGTTTTAGGCACTTGTCACATCCAGTGTTTCTAAAATTAATTTTTTCCTTTGAGCAGATTAAATGTACATGTCACATATCCTCCTTATATTTTAATAATTTTAATTTTTTACACTTTATCTTGATTTTTTCAAGATTTTTTTATCCATTATATCTTTGAATATGTTAATTTTCTTTCCAGACACCTATTGTTGCATATTAGACTAGATGAAAATTTCATATATTTCCCCATCCCATTTTCTTTCTGTGAACTTCAGTCCATAGGATTACTTATCTTTAAAAACATCACATTTGAATTTATAATTTTCATGTGAGTCTGTGTTTATAATTTCTCTTTCAATGATGAATATTCCCTATTTGTATAATCTTTTGTACGCAGATATTTGGAGACACTTGAATATAGCTTAGTTCCTTGTTTTTTAGTTATAATAAGTCATTTTCTCAAGATGTTTCTAACGTTTTATACTTTGAAGATGATTTACTCTTAGAATTGAAACAGAATGCATGAGATTCTTACTTAGTCTAAGTATGATGCAAAATGTAAACTCTATCTCATGTTATCTCCTGTAAGGGAAACAGACTCTCCTCTGTTTAATATTCTACCCAGTTGAATTCAGTTCCTTAAGTTTCCCAAACCTCAACATTGTATGCTATGGTCCAACAACGAAAAGAAATTTTTTTCGTTTAAATTACCTATATCCCATAGCAAATGGTCTTAAAAGTACAAATAGAAATTTTTGAGAGGAATATGCATACATGTAACAATGTTTAAGACTTGAATTCTCTGTAGTTCATGCCGATTTTGCTGTTTAAAAGCTTTGTAAAACCTTATATAATTTCTTGGTTTAAAATTAACTAATACTTTAAGAAGTGATATCTTTAGAATTTTGCTTTGGTTAGAAAGAGTTAACAGTGGTATTAACTGAAGACCATTCGGAATGTAGAGAGTTCCATCAGAGCCAAAAAATAATGGGTAGATATAATGAGCTGTCCTACTTGATTTGTTTAAAGAGCTAAAAGCCAGTATTATCAAGTGTCTGCCTGGTAAAGTAGATTGCAAGTGCTTTATATTCATCCTAAAAGTTTTGTCTTTAAAATTACATTGTAAGATGAATGTCTACTTTTCAGGGAAGAATATTGGGTTCTGATAATTTTATTAGTATTTTTAGTTTTTTGTACCATACCCAGTGGTTCTTAGGGATTACTTCCGGCTCTGTACTCCTGGAGGAGTTCAAGGCTTCATCTGTGGTGCCAGGGATTGAACCCAGGTAGACCTCATACAAGGCAAACACCAAACCCACTGCAAACGCACTGGACTATTATTGCTCTAGCCCTTAGTATTTTTAAAAGATAATAAGTAAGCAGTGTGTTAATTATAATCTCTCTATTATTGCCATCTATTTTTTTCCAGTTAAATGTAGAGCCATGCTTTATAAGTAGCCAATTGTTTCCTAATTCACCATATAGTGCTTTAATAAATGGTGGTGACAGAGTTATGATTCATAAATATTTTATGTTATGCCAAAGCTAGTATTCCTTTGAAAAAATCCTTTTAAGTATCAATATCTGTTTACAAGTGTCCAGTATAATGGAGCTCCATGTTTTATCTTCTCTGTCTTTTAAAATTCTTTTGTCTTCCTGTTCTAATATTGAAATAGTATTTAAAATGACTTTTATAATTTTAGAGAATTTTATTGATTTATCATAATTATACTTTACTTTGGAGGACTTCCATCTACTGTTCTCATTTTGTGCGGGCTGAAACTAATAGATACTTTTTCATTTCTTTGTTTTTCTTAATAGTAAACATTGATTGCATTTGCATATTTCTACTAAGAAGAATGAAGTATTATAAATAAAATGAAATAAGATTTCATGGACCAGAGAAATTGGAGACAAATTACAAATGGGCATGCTATGTGATTAGAGTAGTATACTTTATAGTTTTTAAATTTTAATTTAATTTTGGAGAGCTTAGTACTTTATGGCTCTGTGCAAATAGAATGAAACAATATAATAAATACAGATATGTGTGCATACACATATGAACAATTATACATACTTATAACATCTGCCTATCACCTGGAAGATAAACATATTGAGAGAATGAAATAGAGAAATAGTGGTATATTAATATAATAGATGCTCTTTTTCCACTGGGAAGAAACAAGAATCAGTAATATTGTAGCAGTAAACATGTCTTACATGATGAACTTAAAAGCAGTTTTGCTAAAGAAAACAGAACTTCTTGGGAAAATGGCTGATTTCATAGCAACCCCTATGCCCACAACAAAATAAAAAGATGATTTTGGATTATCTGACTATAAAAGTAAAAAGTAAAAGTAAAGTCCCTCCCGTTGATCATCGATTTGCTTGAGTGGGCCCGGTAACGTCTCCATTGGAGACTTTGTTGTTACTGTGTCTGGCATATCGAATACTCTCGGTAGCTTGCTGGGCTCTCTGAGAGGGGCGGAGGAATTGAACTCGGGTCGGCCATGTTGGCTGCGTGCAAGGCAAACGCCCTACCCTCTGTCAGAAAATAAAAAAATTTTCAAAGAATGATCAGGATCAGCTGATTTCAAAAGGACAAGGAAACCAGTCTCAAGGGTGGACTCCTACTAGTTTTATCTGGGTCAATTTGAGCAACAAAATAAATAATGATAGACTGGGTATGTAACTCAGTGGTAGAACTCTTGTCTTGAATGTATGAGTCCCTGGGTTTGATTCCTGGCACTCCCCAAATAAATAAATAAATAAATAGAGTACTAAATTATAGCTTATTGAATAACAAATAATTCTACTAGTCTTCAATAATATAAACAATTAAATGCTCAGGAAATAAAACTATTTCTTATGGTTTCATATTGAGTGGTGTGAATCTGAGCGCAAGGACCCGGAGGCTACTGAAAGTATCCTACCCGCACGGCAAAGTCTGGCAAACTTCCCGCGTGGTACTCAATATGCCAAATACCAGTAACAATGATAGGTCTTATTCTCCTAGCCCTGAAAAAGCATTGAATATGGCTCTTTTAAAATTTCAGGGCTAGGAAGTAGGATGTTACTAGTGCCTGCTCGAGGCAATCGATGAACAACAGGGTGATCATGATCATGATCAATTTTGGAGGGCCACATCCAGTGACCCTCAGCGATAACTCCTGGATCTGCACCCAGAGAACCACATGGGATGTGTGGGATTGAACCTGCGTTGGCCACGTGTGAGGCAATTGCCTTATATGCTGTGATATCTCTCCAGCCTGTATACTTTACATTTTTGTAGTTTGTCCTAAGATGGAAGTAGAGACAATAAGAGGAAAACTAGTAATTAATGATAAAACCCTAGCTATTTTGAGATAATTGCCTAGAGATTGTTTTTTAGCTTAATTGGACAGGATGCTTTACATAGTGAATTGGATTTCTATTTTTTTGTATGAGAGACAGAATACACAGAGAACAATGCCAAACAGTTATATTTAAAGTCTTACAGGAGTCTATTGGTATTTTTAGCTCACACAATATTGTGTTGACGATGGGGACACATCCACAGTGTCCTTTCTCTTAATTTGTACCTACCAGTCAGAAGCAGTCCTCAGAGTGGCCTGTAAAGAAAAGCTCAATTAAAAGGCAGGTAGGGCAGAAAAAATCCCAGATGATCTCATTCATCTGTGTTATAAAGACAAAACAAGGAGAGAGACACTAAGGAATGCTGACAAATTCTTGAACCTTGGCCTTAGATTACAAAACTCAGGTACCGAGCAATAGCAGGAGGAGTTGGGGAGTAATGAGATGGACCAGGGGTGATTTTTACATCACTCCCATAAAGTTTGACACTATTGTAACCATGTTACCAAAATCATAGTAAAAATGAAACAAAATTAAAACTTCAATAACAGAACTATGTTTTAAGTGTAATTGATGAAACTCTGGTCCCAAGTCCTGGAACTAATGAGTGGATAGAAGATTGGTTCTTTTGCCTTCTTTCCAATGACCTAAAGTGGTATTTCTCATTCTAAAAAAAAAAAAAATCTTGGCGGGGCTAGAGCAATAGCACAGCGGGTAGAGCATTTGCCTTGCACGTGTCCGACCCGGGTTCGATTCCCAGAATTCCATATGGTCCGAGCACCGCCAGGAGTGATTCCTGAGTGCAAAGCCAGGAGTAACCCCTGAGCATTGCCGGGTGTGACCCAAAAAGTAAAAAAAAAAAAATCTTGGCTAGATAAGGTATGTTTCTTAGGTTTATTTTAGTCTCAGAAAACTTTACTTTCCTCCTGAATAAATAAACTTGAAATGCTATTTATGTCTACTAGAGGTAGTCTAGAGTGGGAGCAATTAGTGGTAGTTGATATCCATCTTTATATTTGTTGTTCATCCTTTTAATTTACTTCCTTTTTTATTGTACCACAATGGTTATTGTTCTTCCTAATAAAGCAGGAATAAAGTAGACATACATCCCCTTGTTTTAGGCTCTGACTTCATCAGAGTTTAAGAGTAACTGTGCTTTGTGATATCCAGTTCACTTACTGACATGGAATAATTGAACCATGATTTTATTTAGGAACAAAAGATAATACATATAGCTACACTTATTGACTTATTTAGACACATAGCAGAAAATACTTGAGAAGAATTTTGACATATGTTTATAGAATTGAGAATTATTTGTTTTTGTTTTTGTATTTTTCTTTTTGGGTCGCACCTGGCCATGTACAGGGGTTATTCCTGACTTGTGCACTCAGGAAATACTCCTGGCAGTACTCAGGGGACCATTATGAGATGCTGGGAATCGAACTCGCTTCAGCCGCATGCAAGGCAAATGTCCTACTTGCTGTGTTATCGCTCCAGCCCCAAGAAAATTTTTGAATTAGAAATAAAATAGAAATCATCAGTTTATGGATTTTTTATTTTTAGATTTTTATTAGTGAAACATCATGAGGTACAGTTGTAGATTTACGAAAATTTGTGCTTGGGTTTCAGTTAGTTATACAATGTTCAAATACCCATCCCTCCACCAGTGCCCATTCTCCACCACCATGGATCCCAGTATCCCTCCCACCCCCTGTCCTCCTCATCCCACCCTACCTCAGTGGCAGGGCATTCCCCTCTGTTCTCTTTCTCCTTTTGGGTTCTGTGGTTTGCAAAAGAGGCATTGATTTTTGTTTTTTAAATTCATTTTATTTTATTTATTTATTTATTTATTTTACTGAAACATAGTGAGACACACAGTTACAAAGCTGTTCATGATTTGGTTTCAGTTATATAATGTTCCACACCGAACCCTTCAATTCATGGATTATAATCGAAAGAATGATTGGGGTCGATTATCAGGGGACTGTGGAGCAGTGTAACTATGGAATTATTACATTAATTATTTTAAATGAAAAATGAAGAATAACAGGTAATGAAGTATACCAAAATGCAAATATATGGGGATTATGGAAGGTATGAAAAGGAAGTAGTTCACATTTTAAATTAATCTTAGCAACATAAAATGCATGTGTATAATCAAGTAGCATAAGACCAAAGAATGACATGAACAACAACAACAAAATCTGACTCAGAATTAGAAAGATTTTGGTACTCCTAGGGAGGGTGATGAGGAAATTGTTTTCTTGGACAGGGGTACAGAAGACAGAAGATAGTTAGTCCAGAAATTACATAGGGGGAAAAATATATCTACTAAATTTGCTAAAGTTGATAGTGTTAACATATCAACTGAAAAATGCAATTTTTGGGAGCACAATTTTAAGAAGATATTTTACCAATGTCATGGCATGGGAAATTATTATCCCACAAATCAGGGATAAAGATATAAGTTTGTTGATTTGTTTTGTAATTATAAAAGTATCAAACATAGTTTTGCAATAGTTCATAATTTCTAAATTAAATGAGAATTAGAGCTCTTGAATTGATATGAAAATCTGCTTATGTGTACAAGTTTTACTAAGGAAAACAAACATTAATTCAATTTCAAAAGGGGTCTAAACCCCCAAAAGACAAATAGTCATTTATATAGAGCATGTTGCAAAAGGCATTGCTTTTAGACATTTTTTTAAATTGCTGAACAGAAATACAACACTGCAATTATAATCTCAATTATACTTATGTAGATCTAAAATGTGGGAAACCAAACAGACTCTGATCGTGGCAAGATAATTACAAGCAGCATGCAGAATATAATTGTAGGTGTGAATGCCAAGAACTGAGAGAAGCATGAACAAATGAGGGCTCTAATAGAATTGATTTAAAGGAATCAGTGTATTTTAAATAGTAGATAGAAGTTGGGTTCTCTGGGACAATGTCTAGAATCTGAAAGAGTAGTAAAGCAACAGTCTGGTCAATTATTAACTATACATGAAATTGAAAATATTAATAACATTTTCTTAGGTTATGGTGATGTTTATTTTTTGAATTGTCACTGTCACTGTCCTCCCATTGTTCATCAATTTGCTCGAGCAGGCCCAGTAACATCTCCATTGTGATAATTGTTACTGTTTTTGGCATATCGAATACACCACGGGGAGCTTGCCAGACTTTGCCGTGTGGGCGATATACTCTCAGTAGCTTGCCAGGTTCTCCGAGAGGGGTGGAGGAATTGACCTCGGGTCGGCCACGTTGGTCGCTTGCAAGCAAATACCCTACCCGCTGTGCTATCACTCCAGCCCATTTTTTGAACTATCAACTAAAAAAGAAAAATATGATCATTTTATGATTATCTTACTAGTATGCTAATCTTCATTATTAAATTCAAGAACATTTTCTATGTAAATTCAAACTTGCAGATTTTATCAAAATTTTAAAACTGCTAAATATTAGATATATTTTTCCTTCCTTTCTTTTAAAATAGAGGCTTAATATACTTCAAAGAGTAAACATCAATGGATTATTCACTACTAGGAAATTTACAGACGGTGGGATTCTATATTTAATTTTTGACATTTGTTTTGTCATTTCTTTCACATATATAGCTCAGTTGAGCCAGATTGTAGTTCTTAGAATAGGAGTTTGAATCAAAGGAAAAATTCAGGGTTAGCTCTAAATCTGTTCTGAATTCTTCACAATTCCTTATTAGTTCTATTTTAGACCGTTCTAATTTGTTAACCAACCCCTCCCAGGTTATGTATAATTTTGGCATTTATTTTTAAATTTTATTTTCTTTAATAACATCATTTTCAGTTTTCTTCTTTCATTACTTCCAAATAAACCTCATTTGTTAGAGCTTTTGCTAAACATTTTGTCTGTTTATGTACCAACATAAAATAATACGCTGGAACAATCTATTTGCTAGTTATAAAAGTGAATATTTCTTTTATTCTATTACTTTTATAGCAAATTTCTGTATTCAATCTTTCACATCCAAATGAAGCCCTTTTAAGAATTCAAAAATTACCTTATCATTCCTTTCATTACTCTGCTTTTAATGAAACAGTGTTGTACAGGTCTCAGAGCTCAAATAGTACATTAATCATTGATCCATCTATTCATCCCCAGTCCATTCTAAGATCTAATTATACAGATCTTAAACTTACTTGATTTTTTATAAGATTTACGTTTGGCTTTGAGCGATAACACAGCGGGTAGGGCATTTGCCTTGCACACAGCCAACATGACTGACCTGAGTTCGATTCCTCCACCCCTCTTGGAGAGCCCGGCAAACTATCGAGAGTATCTCGCCTGCATGGCAAAGCCTGGGAAGCTACCCATGACATATTCGATATGCCAAAAACAGTAACAACAAGTCTCATAATTTGTTGTGAGATATTACTGGTGCCCACTTGAGCAAATCGATGAACAATGGGAGGATAGTGCTATAGTGCTACTTTTGGCTTTAGAGAATGAATGTTGTGTTTACAATTGTTTAGAAATCTAAGACTAATAATTTCTAATTTAACTTACTTCTTTTTGATATATTTTTAAAGTGAACTGATTGAGAAAATAATGGACAAAATTTTTAATAATTTCAATAGAAATTTATTATTTATTTTGTGTGTGTAGGAGTCACAGTCATGGTCCTCCTGTTGTTCATCAATTTGCTTGAGAGGGCCCAGTAACGTCTCCATTGTGGGACTTTGTTGGTACTGTGTTTGGCATATTGAATACATCACGGGTAGCTTGCCAGGCTCTGCCGTGCGGGCGAGATACTCTCGGTAACTTGCCTGGCTCCCGAGAGGGGCGGAGGAATCGAACTCGGGTTGGCCATATTGGCTGTGTGCAAGGCAAACTCCCTAATGCTGTGCTATCACCCCAGTCCTGTGTAGGAGTACTGCTATTTATTCAGCCACTGATTAACTGATTAAATTTGGGATGAACTCCATCTTACTTTTCTTTTCATACTTTTATTTATTCATTATTTTTTTCTTATATTTATTTATTGAATAACTGTGGGAAAAGTTACTAAGCTTTCAGGTTTAAGTCTTAGTCACACAACGATCAAACACCTCTCCCTTCACCAGTACTCATTTTTCACCACCAAGAACCCAATATACCCCCCTCCTACCCCTCCCAATGCCTGTGAGGCAGATGATTTCCACATAAGTCGTCTCTACATTGATTGCATTCATTATTTCGACAAAAGATGCACCATTATTGTTTAGAATTTTCCCCCCAACAATCAGAATTGCTGAAAAGGCATTGTGAAATACTTTGTTTTCAATAGCTGGTTATGAGAATCATGTAATCTCGCATGGCCGCAATAGCGGCCTTGTGATTTTGGATTTCTGCAAAGAGCCAGATAATTACGAGTTTGGTTTCTGTGAGTCTGGTGTTATGGCTGTGCCAGAGAGCTGCTCGTTGGGGGCAACTAGTGACCTTGGTAGGATGCGAAGGATGAGCCGGTACCACCCCCCTTCCAATGAGACTTCAGTTGCCACATCAACACCGGCTCATACATGGCTTTCTTATAAGCTCTGAGGCAGTGGCGACCTTGCTGCTGGGGTGGGGGCAGGGGCAGAAGGGAGCAACACCCTCTCCCTCCTGGAGAGGCATGGCGCTGTGGTTTAATGAATGGTCCATTCACTTTTCTGCCAGAAGCTGCGGGCTCTGGACTAAGTCCTTTTGCCTCTGGAGCCATGGCCGTGCCAGAAAGCTGCTTGTGGAGGGTAACTCATGACCTCGGTAGGCCGTGAAGGACGAGCCGCTACCGACCCCCTTCCCATGAGACTGCAGTTGCCCCATCACCACTGACTCATACCTGGCTTTCCAAGCTCTGAGGCGGCGGCCACCTTGTATGCAGTCCAGATGCATTTCTGCCAAAGCCACCGGGTTTCGAGTTTTGTTTCTGAGTCTCTGGGATCACTTAATCACTTAATCACTTAACTTCCCGTTAGTCGTCAATTTGCTTGAGCGGGTGCCAGTAACGTCTCCATTTGTCCCTGTAGCGTGCTAGTGTAGCCCAATGGCATCTGTTCCCTCTGGGAACATGAAGAGCCTCAAACCGATCATTCATGATCTTGACGAAGAAGTCTGGCCATCTGGTAGGTGGGCAGCCACACGGTCTTTTGACATCCCGTGGAATCCAGTCAGTAACAGCTCTAGTCCAGCGGTTGTCTTTAAATCTCATTATGTGACCAGCCCATCTGATTTTAGACACCTTGGCAAATGAGACAGCGTCCCTGATTCTTGATCGTCGATGGATGTCGGAACCCCGGATTTTTTCTCTCATTTGAGTGAAACATGATATTCCAAGCATAGCTCTTTCTATTCTTCTTTGGGAGACCTGAATAGCGTTCTCATACTGTTTGCATAGGGCCCAGGTCTCTGAGGCATATGTTAATGCAGGAAGAACAGTGGAATCAAAGAAATGTGCCCGGAACTGCAGGTTCTTCGTCCTCTTAGCTATTTCTTCGACATTCTTGAAGGCGTTCCAAGCCTCTCTCTTCCTCCTGCGCAGCTCGGGTGCCAGGTCATTTGTCATGTTGACTTCTTGACCTAAGTACACATAGCTGTTGCATTCAGAGATGGTCATTCCGTTGAGAGCGAATGGGGCGTCAGGAACGAGGCTGTTTCTCATAAACATTGTCTTCGTAAGATTCAGCTGTAGTCCTACCTTTCCACACTCATGGTCAAAGTCGGCCAGCATTTGTGCCGCTTGGCTGATGTTTGGTGTTATTAAAACAATGTCATCAGAAAAGTGGAGGTGGTGTAATTGCCGACCATCTATCTTCACTCCCATTCCTTCCCATTCCAGTCGTTGCATGATGTTCTCGAGGGTGGCACTGAAGAGTTTCGGTGAAATGGTATCACCCTGCCAAACCCCTCTCTTGACATCAACAATCACTTCTTTGTAGAATGTTGAGATCTTGGTAGTGAATCCGCAATACAGCTCACGGAGGATCTTGATATATTGGGCTTGAATGCCCTGATTGGCTAGGGCTTCACTGACCGCTTCTGTCTCAACAGAATCAAAGGCCTTCTTTAAATCAATGAACGTTAAACAGAGCAGCATCTTGAACTCCCGAGAAATCTCAATGAGTTTGTTTATTGTGTGGATATTGTCGATGGTGCTGAATCCTTTGCGGAACCCGGCTTGCTCGCATGGTTGTCCTTCATGTAGTGTTCTGCCAATCCTATTTAGGATGACTCGAGTGAACAACTTGTAGATGACAGACAATAGGCAGATCGGGCGATAGTTGCCAATGTCATGGATGTCTCCCTTCTTGAACAGTAGTACGGTCCTGCTGGTTTTCCATTGAGACGGAACCTTGCATTCAGACAGGTAGCGAGTGAAGAGCCGAGCCAGTGTATTGATGAGTACTGATGGCAGGTTCTTCAGGTGTTCAGGTCTGACCTTGTCTGGGCCGGGTGCTGTTTGTTTCTTTACCGACGAAATGGCGTGTTGGATTTCGGAAGGGAGAACGTTGGGAACGACATATCCATCCTGTGGAATTTGGTATGTCAGCAAGTGGACATGGCTATCGAAGAGATTTGAATAGAAGTCATGGATAATCTTCTCCATTGCCATTCTGGAGGATGTGGTGGATCCATCAGGACTTCGGAGGGCAGTCATCTTGATCTTGTAGTTGGCGAAGGACAGGCGGGTGTAACGAATACTTTTCCCAGCTTCTGCCGCATCTACCAGAACTTCTGCCCTTCTCTCTTTGAGGTCTTCCTTGATCGCATCTCTGCACTGCTTTGCGAACTTGGACGTTAGCTTGCGGTTGCCTGAGGCATGCGCCAAACCACGCTGGTGAATTAGCTCAAGAGTTTTCGAAGACAGGCGTTTTTTTGTGGCTATCTCTCTCTTGGCGTTCCTCACACATTCATGGAGGTGCTGAACCAGTCTCTGGGATCATGGTTGTTAATTAGCTTGATCAGGAGCCAGAGAGGCCGTTTGTAGGCGACGTCTCGGGGTCTCTCTGGGATGGGGAGGAAAGGGCTGGTTCCACCCCAATCTGGTGAGGCCCTGCGTGTCTCGTCACTGCAGGCTGAAACCTGACTGTCCAGTGGACTCTGGAGGATGGTGGTCACCTGGCCGCCAAGGGGACAGGTCAAGGCACGAAACCTATTCCCACCTGGAGTGGCCCAGCATCAGTAACCTACTGCAAGGAACAGGATAAATTTCTGCCAAAAGTCTTTGGGTTCCAAGATTCGTTTCTGAGTCTCTGGGATCATGTCCGTTAAGCAGTTCAATCAGGAACCAGAGAGGCCATGCCTCCAATCATATAGCTGAGCTGGAGGTGGTTTGTGGGTGTGTTTCCCACATACCTAACTTTTGGCCATTTACTTTCTTGGTAAACTTTGCCAAGTTTTTGGGGTCTGGCCAAAGGCACAGCAGCAATTTTGGGGTATCTGAAAGCCTGACGGTGCCATCAGGCTGCTGATGCACTCACCTCTCAGGTACAAATTGACCTGCTGGCGGCACCATATCCCCTTCAATAGCAATTAAGAAGGTAATTTTTTAAAAATAATTTTTTATTAGTGAATCACTGTGAAGTACAGTTACAGATTTACAAACTTTTGCGCTTGCATTTCAATCATACAATGGTCAAGCACCCATCCCTCCACCAGTGGCCATTCTCTACCACCAGTGATCCCAGTATCCCTCCTACAACCCCCATCATTTTTTTTTTTGTATTTTTATGGCACTATTTACTACTCATTTGTTGGGCATTCAAGTCCTACTCAGTTTACCTACTGTATATATATATATATATATATATATATATATACACATATATATACATATATATAGTGAAATCTAAGATATTTAGAAAAAGATTATCTAATATATTTGAATTCACAAATGTACCATGTAGTAATGATGCAGTAATTATTTCAAATGTGATTTTTTTTTTAAGCTAGATCTCTGCTGGGTATTCTGTGCCCACAGTGTTCAGAGGATCATGTGGTGCCTGCATGCAAAGCATATACTCTCTCTGAGCCTCATATTTTTAATGTAAAATTTATGTTTTTAAATTATGTAAAATAATACATAATGTATAATTAATACAGACTTTATATTTATACCATAAATTTAGAAAATCAGTTGTTTATAAAATTGCATGAATAATAGAACATTTTTGAAGTAGTGGACTTAAATATATATTTTAGATTCTATGTCAGATTGTACCATGAATGCAAAATCTTATAACTACATATACATATATTATAAAGCTATCATTTATAACTCAAAGCTTCCCTTTCACAGTTTACTAGTGAGTAGAATTAAAATGCATTATTAGTGTTTTGTTTAAAGTCATCAAAAAGATTTAATGAAAGTAGTTGATTACATCTAAATTAAAGGAGTCCCAGTCTATTACTTGTCTTCAGTAAATTGAATTTTGGCCGTGAATAGCATTCTTAAAATGCAAAGTAGATAATTAACATGGACTTTTACTAAGAGTCTACTACTGTTACTATAAATTTGTCTGTAAATTACTATCAGTTTTGTGTGTTCATCTTTTTTATTTATTTATTTATTTATTTTTGTGCTAGGAATTGAACCTAGAGACTCACACATATAAAGAGTGTATCGCTGAGCTTTAGCCACAACCTTGCTTGCATTTTTTTCAATCTTTTCCCACAAAAGGGATCCTAAATTGTGGGTATTTGAATTTTAGCACTATACGAACAGTGGCATTGAGGCTGGAATTTTTGCTTCCTCATTTACCAGACAAGTACTTTAAGCCAGTGAGCCATAGTTCAGACACTATTTCCTTTTTTTTTTTTTTTTGGAATGTTTAAATGTTTTTTTTTTTCCTTTTTGGGTCACACCCGGTGAAGCACAGGAGTTACTCCTGGTTCATGCACTCAGGAATTACTCCTGGCAGTGCTCGGGGGGACCATATGGGATGCTGGCAATCAAACCTAGGTCAGCTGCATGCAAGACAAATGCCCTACCCGCTGTGCTATTGCTCCCGCCCCAGGAATGTTTAAATCTTGTGTTTAAATCCGATTTTATCTACACTATCAAATTATATTCTTACTACAAAGTTTATGCTTTTTAAATATTTGTATGAAATTTTTTTCTTGTTTATAGATAACAAGTATTAACCAGCTCTAGGATTCTGTTACACAAAATGTAGCTATCTCTTTAAAATGTAATACAGAAAAGCTAATTTAGTAAAAAAGAATATTCTAAGAATGCTCATTAGCAGTTTTATTTTTTAATGGATGCCAAATAGCCTAATTCTTTCTACACACAAACATACACACACATCCATACATGTACTATTTCTAGAAACTTTCATTTCAAAACAAATAATCATGTGTGATCTGACTCAGAGGTTTAGTGAGGCTAACTCAGACGCTAAAGTGAAAGAATAGAAATTTAACCTGTGAATTATTTTACTAAATATTAAAAATTGTTCTAGAAACATCTTTTCCATTTTTAGTTAAAATATTTAGATTAAATATAGCTCTAATTCAAGCTCTAATTAACTGATTAATAAATCAAAGATGTGGTACCAGCAAATACTTGTCAGTGTGATGTTGGTAATACTTTTGCAATGACCTTCCCTGTCTTTCTTTTTCTTTTCACTTTTTCATTTACTGCTTTAAGCATTACACTGATGGGTTACAGTGAGTTACAGGTCAGTGAGACTAGGAAGGAAAAGCAGAGAAAATAAGCTAAAAGAGGCAGTGGATTATGAAGGAAGTGTTAATGAACAGGTTCCAATATTGTTCTTTTACCTACGTTTGGGAGATGTGGCATTGTGCAATTGTGAGGAATTTGTCTTGAATATGGTCAGGGCCAACTGACCATGAGATCCCAGGTCAGTGCTTATTGCAGACTTTGGGTTCTTGTCATCCATCCAAATTGCTTCTTTCACTGTGTCTTAGGTAATTAGGCTGTCCAGATTTGACTCAAATCTTTAACACTACCTTCTCTGTCTCACTAAATCTAGAGCATTAAAAAGGGTAATGGGGGCTGGTAGATAGCTCAGAAGTTTGCAGCATATGCTCTGCACGCAGGAATCCTGGGTTTAGTCCCTACTACTTGTAACTCTGAGGAAGAGCTGAGAGTAACCCCATGCACTTTTGAGTGTGAACAAAATCTGAAACCAAAGGGAAAAAAATTAAGAACTGTAGTGCTTAGAGAAGGGAGAAAGGGAGATACCAGGTTAAAGGAAAAAATACATGGACAGCAGCTTGATACAAAGTAGGGGGCTAGCTGTAACTTACAGTGAAGAGTGTCTGTTTAGCTAATATTTGGGAGGAATTATGTCTGGCTTGGTCTGGAGCGATAGCACAGAGGGTAGGGCATTTGCCTTGCATGTGGCCATCATGGCCAACCCGAGTTCAATTCCTCTGCCCCTCTTGGAGAGCCCGGCAAGCTACCGAGAGTATCTCTCCCACATGGCAAAGCCTTGTAAGCTACCCATGAGGTATTTGATATGAAACACAGTAACAAATCTCACAATGCTACTGGGCCCGCTGGAGCAAATCAATACTGGGTCCACTTGAGCAAATTGATGAACAACCAGAGGACAGTGACAGTGATGTCTGGCTTTATCCTCAGGAGTCTTTCCTGGCAGTACTTCAGGGTACCATATGTGCTACCAAGGATCAAACTCTGCTCAGCCTCATGCAGAGGAAATACCATAACCCACAAACTTATTTCTCCAGCCCCATTTATGTATTTGATAAATAAATATTGATGCAGATTAGGTAGTCCAAGGAAGTTCCTTTATTTACTAGATATTTCTTCACCCTGGATTTTATGCTCAAATACTTGATAGTGGAAAAATACATGAATCTTTATTTTGAAGTATGAGGGAAACAGAAAGGCAGAATTTTGACAGAAAAAGCAAAAAGAGAGGAGAGATAGTCCGGTTTACTGATAACCCACTGTGTACTATATACTTCTCCCCATACCTCACACATTTATACAGTCAAGTGGTACGAGTATTCTGGAGTATTCTTTCTTATCCTTATGAGGCCAAAACTTTATAATTCACCAGGGACACTCTTAATCACTGCTTGATGTACTTTAAAAAGCTAATCCTCTAATCACTCTCAAAGGGACTAGAAATAAAATAACTCACTAGATCCACTTTAAGATTAGTGGCTTCCTGATTTTTAATTTAAAATGTCTTGTGGAGTGAGATGATATGAACTTCCCCATCAATTAAAATATTACTTTATTAGGCAATGAATGGCTTTAATATCGTACAAAACACTCTTGTATTCAGATATCTATAGGCTGCTTATGAGCTTCTGATTTGCTTTTTGTTTGTTTGTTTTTCAATTCCCATTTATTTTTGGCTCATGGGGAAATGTGATCTTTTCAATATGAAAAAAGCAAGTTCAACACAAAATAGAAACTTGAAATGTAGGACAAAACCAAGAGATAGGGGTAATAGAAAAAAATCAGATGTTGCCTAAGATGGAGGGTCTCCTATCCCTCACCTCTCTGGGGAGTGACTCAAAAACAATTAGGTGTTAGTACAGACCTTTCCACATATATGCAGCAAGGCTGGTTCTCTAAGAAAAGGTAGAGATGGGAAATTAGAAACTTAATGACCAAGGTTGGTCTATCTGCCACCCCTTCCTGACCTCCTTGCTCCAACCAGGGGAAGGAATCCAATCAATGCTCACAGTTTAAATGGGAGGGAAGAATTCTCCATGGGACAGACCCCAGGCAGCGGAAATAGCACAGGAGAGACCTTGGAGAGTGATAATGGAGATAATACTGTCACTTGGAATTTGGATCTGGAGAGCCAAGAAACACTCCCCGCTTCTCAACCTCAGTGAAAGTAAATCCCCCCCCCCCCCCCCCCATTGCTGGTCTCAGGCTGGAAGTCCCGGAGACTGGAGCAGTGAGGTCCGAACACTGCAACAGCAATGTTCTGAGCTGATTTGCTTTTTAATAAGAGGAATAATCTAACATGTCTTTAAGGTGATCCATGTCTCTGAGAACTTGTAAAGAATATCATTTCAGTTGTGATCTGTGGGACCTATTGCTTGCTGTCCAATCTAGTTTCTCATCCTGTAATCTGTAAATATTCTTCTGCATATTGGCAAATACCCTGAATGAGTGTGCAATATTTTGTGTGTAAGTATATGTGCTTTGTGTGGCTGTGTAAGTTTCATCAGCCATTTAAAGTGATTCATAAATAAAACTTTCAGAACTAATGTAGCAGGATCACTCAGTCTTAGCTTTGTTGCTGTTTTGAACCATATAAATTAATGGGAAGTGCATGCAAGGTATTATATTTGTCATCTTCCTTGGAACAGCACTAGATACCATAGCAACTTTTCCTTTACTCACTAGTTTTAGCTCCCCAAAGTGTTTCATAATAAAATCATTCCAGGTTCAAAACAATTGTACAATCGTATAAATGTTATGTAGAAATTATTTTAAAACCAATTGATTGCGGGTTCTTTGTTTTGTTTTCCCATATCTAACAATACTTTGGGGCTGCTTCTGGCTCTGCTTGGGGTTTGCTCTCTGTATTGTTTGGGGGAAGCACGCAGTGGTGGAGATCAAATCTGGGCCTCCCACTTGCAAAGCCATTATTTGTATTTAGTCCATTAAGCTTTATTTATCTCCAGCCCTGAATATTTCTTTAAATTGTTCAGAAAATGTTATTTAATTCTTGCTATCTTTCACTGTATGAGTTTAGCTTTTGTTGTTGTTGTTGTTCCTGAAGTAATCACAGTAAAAAGTCTTTAATGTCTTTTTCCTAGACATTAAAGGAAGGAAGGCAAATAGAATCATCATGGCCTATGTTGGAATAAAAAATAAAAGACAGCTTTTGGTATCGGGCTCAGGCAAGACATATTGTGAGATTGTAGCACTGTCACACTGTCCTCCCATTGTTCGTTGATTGCTGGAGCAGGCCCAGTAACATGTCCATTGTGAGACTTGTTGTTACTGTGTTTGGCTTGCCGTGCAGGCTAGATACTGTGTTTGGCTTGCCGTGCAGGCTAGATACTGTGTTTGGCTTGCCGTGCAGGCTAGATACTCTCAGAAGCTTGCTGGGCTCTCCGAGAGTGGTGGAGGAATCGAATCTGACTTGGCCGGGTTGGCCATGCGCAAGGCAAATGCCCTATTGCTGTGCTATTGCTCCAGCCCAATTGTGAGATTTATAGTTAAAAATGGTGGACTTACTTTCTCATCTGTAACATTATCAGTGTCAACCAGGACTATTCTGACAGAGTGAGTATCACATATAACAATGTACATGAAAATACTCTGAAAATTTTACTCTGAAAATCCATGAAAATCTCTTCTTTTAAAATTTACCTTTTGTGTAGATTTTGTTATACTAAAATATTACTGTGAATTTTGTTAGCTCCTGAGAGGGTCCTTGAATTTTGTGTGTAAAATTAGCATAAAAAACTCCCAAAGCTTCTTATGAGAAAGATTCTTTGTACAGTTGAGGTAGTTCTAACTCCTTCCCCAAGATTCAGGCCTCTCTTTGCTTTTCATTACAACATCATTCATCCTGTTCACTTGGTGACATTTCTGTGTATGGAATCATTTGTCCTGAAATGATGAGGAAGAGGAAGAGGAGGAGGAGGGTGGGGAGAGAAAGGAGAAAAGGAAGAAGAAGACAGCCTGTGCTGCCTATCTGCTCTCAGATCTGCTGTCTGTTCTCTTTCAGACAGACAACAGGACTATGAGCCTTTAGTACATTTAATTTTCTTTTGTTCTCAGGTCACTTGGGTGAAAACTGCTAAGTATTAATGACCCTTAGCATTTCTACTATCTATTTGGTTATTCCTTAACTTTGGAAAATTTATTAATGACCGATTAAATTAACTAGATTCCCTGGTGCTCCTCTTCTGTAAGAGTAATGCAGCGTTATGACTGCATAAGCAAGCCATTGCTTATCAACTAAAACGTGTTTTAATAATAGAACTATAGGGAAAAAAAGCATAAACACTATTCACCTGGAAAACTTGTGTTCTGAAGAAAATGTGGATCTTGTGCCTTGGGGAACACTTTGCTCAGTGTAAAACTAGAGGTTTTACCTTTGCTAAGAGTACAACTAGATGTTATCAGATTGAGTGATCATCAAGATTACTTGCATAAGTCTTTTAAAGTTTAGCTATAGTGCCAGATGTGCAGAATAGAAATTTCCAGAGTTAGAATGCAGGATTCATGGTCTTTTTTTTTTTTTCAGGGTTTTCCTGAAAGAATGCCTCTTCTATACAGAAAACCTTTGTCTTTCATGTATTGGAAAATTTACTCTATTATTTTTGTATCTATGCTTTAGCTTTTTCCAAATTTTGGGAAATTATAAAATCTTATGTCTACTGATTTATTTTATTATTTTTTTAGTATTTTATCTTTACTGAGACCTATTTTCTAGATTTTACCATAACACAGTTTTTTAATGGATAGGAATCTTTGTGGTCACTAAGCTTGAAAACCCACCAAGCTCATGTTATTCTCATGTTATTCTTCAATATTTGCAAAGAACAGATAAAAAGAAATCCCTTTAACTACTTCTCTTGCCTCTTCACATTTATAAAATTAACTTTATATCTTTCTTTTGAATTTCACAAGACTTAAGTGATCTCATAGACAGGTTTTAACTTGTTGCGATTTAGATTCCCAAATTTGGGGAAAAGTAAATTGTGTCACCAGTCATTTGATAATTGTGGATGAAGAGATTTTCTGGGTAATTTTAATCAGGACAAAGTTTTCACAGATTTGGTAGAATCTCTAAAAGACTGTTGGCTAGTGGTTTGCTGTATTTGCATTACTTCTCAGGTGAAAGATGTTACATTATTATATGTGCTTCAGGATTTAAGAAAATTTTGTTTTACTATCAAAGATAGCATAAAGGCAAAAGAGCTTGCCTTGTATGCAGCAGACTCTTCTATTCCTGAATCTGGATGGTTCCCCTGTTCATCACTGTGGGGTTATGTTCCCCCCAGACACAGACTGGGAATACCACTGAAGCACCGCTGGGTATGATATAACTCCTTCCCCCAAACAGAATATTCCATTTTACCTATATAAATAAGAAAAATAAATTTATAAAAATATGTTTTTTTCAATGTGTTCATTCTTATTTTGTTAGAAATGAATAGCACGTGGAATGTGTTGACAGAAATGAATATGCATCTGTATGTTTAGAAAGGGTGGGGAAATTTTTATTACTAAAGAACCATGATTTACAAAGTTACTGATAGTTGAGTTTTAGGCATAGACTATTTCAACTTCAATCCCACCACGGGCTGTCAGCTTCCCTGTACCACTGTTCCCATATTCTGTCTGTACCCTTCATCTGTCACCACGAAAGGCACATTACAAAGTTCCAGTTTTTGAAGTTAGATCTCTTGTTTTCAGTTTTGTTGAGTTTGTGTTTTGGACATATTGCTGTACCATGATTAAAATTTTTACTGCACCATATGTTTTTAAATTTGCTAAAATATTTTTGAAGTCTTCTGTCAGGTATTTTCTGTACAGGAGTACATTGAGTGATATTTTTAGACACATTTCTAATTAATTGATTTTCAATATTTGCTTGATATTATTTAAATTCTACATTTGTAGACTAGTGGAGTATTATACCTGCAAAACTCCTCTAGGGACGTTTAGGTTTACCTTTGATTCTTTTCTATTCAACTGCTCACAGCAGTCAAGAGAATTACCGTTTATTGGTTTGCTACCATTTGGAGCTTTAAGTTCACTTGACCCCTGCTCAAATATTGAGTTCGATATTAGCAACTTACCTTTGAGGTTTGTTTTTGTGCAGTAGGAACTTAACATTTAAGTTTGCCATTTTCCAAAGGATTCAGGGAATCGAGCAGCCTAATTGCTGATGAAACAGATGATTAAACAGTGTAAGGTGAAGTAGTCTCTGCTCTAGTAGTAAGAAAGTCTTGCATTACAAAACCGAGGCAGTGACTAATTTCTCCAATCTTTATCTTGGCCAAAGATATTTTGACTTTTGCAGTTCTGCCTAGCATTTACAAAGGTAATTTTGCAAGTTAGCTAGTAACACTTTGAACTAGAGCCTAATTTAAGCTTGTTTGTTCAACTACTGACTTTAGCCATAGCACTTCTGTGAACTTGGGCCAATTACTTCATCTTCTAAGACTCCTGCTCTTTTTCTGTGAAATGAAGGTCAGATCAAATGAGACAACTTATAAAAAATCTTAACAGGATATCCAGAATTTTGATATTTGTTATCGATACCAAATTGTTTACCTTTTATGCATGTGATTTTATACCTATTGCTTGTCATTTGTTTTTATTTTCTAATATTTAGTCCAGTTTATCATTTTAATTTTGAGTGAGGGTCTTGGATTAGAAGAATATCAAAAGGAGCACTTCAAGTGAGGCTCTAGTTAGTAAGAAACATATGCAAAATTATTTTATTCTTAAAATGAAAACATTCAATGGTTAAGATCAGTACAAAGAAGAGATACTCACTCCAATGCAGAGAATCAGGAAAGGAGTTCTAGGAATTACAAAGGTTAACTAAAATACGATCATGCTAGATGCAAATAACCAAAAATTGCTGAGTAAGATAGAAAATTAGAGAAAACAGGAAATGGAGCTAGACATACCCCCCATTTTTTTTTTAATTTATTTATTGAATCACTGTGGGAAAGGTTACAAAGCTTTCAGGTTTATGTCTCAGTCATGCAAATATCAAACACATTTCCCTTTACCAATACTTATTTTTTACCATGAAAAACCCCAATAAAACCCCACCCCCCACCCCTCCCCGTCCCTGTGAGGCAGATGAATTCTAGTTAACACTCTATCTGCTTTGATTAGATTCATTGTTTCAATAAAAGATTCACCACTATTATTTAGAGTTTACCCCCCCCCCCCCCCAAATCAGACATGCTGAAAAAGCATTGTGAAGTGATTTGCTTTCTACGGCTGGGTTCAAGAATTAAATGTTGGTTTTGGATTTCTGCTCTTTTACCTATTGACCCTGGAAGTATTTCTACTGAAAGTCAGATAGTTAAGAAATTGGTTTCTGTGTTCTGGAGTCATGGCCGTGCTGGAGAGCCACTCGCGGGGGGCAACCGGTGGCCTCAGTAGGGCGTGAAGGGTGGAGCGAAACGCCCCCCTTCCCATGAGGCTTTAGTCGCCCCCACACTCCCGGCTCATACCTGCTGTCCACAAGGCTCCCATGTGGCCGCCATCTTTCTTTCCAGAGAGGAGAGGGCGAATGGGGCAACACCCTTTCCCCTCCGGCAGACTTGATGGCCTGGATCAATGCATAGTCCGTTCACTTTTCTGCTCCAAGCTGCTGGGTTCTGCATTAAGTCCTTGTGCTTCTGGGGCCGTGGCCATGCTGGAGAGCCGCTCGCGGGGGGCAACTGGTGACCTCGGTAGGGCGTGAAGGACGGACCAGAAAGCCCCCCTTCCCATGAGGTTTCAGTCGCCCCCACACCCCCGGCTCATACCTGCTGTCCACAAGGCTCCCATGTGGCCGCCATCTTTCTTTCCAGAGGGAGGAGGGCGGAAGGGAGCAACACCCTTTCCCCTCTGGGCCGAAATGATTGCCTGGATTAACGCATAGTCCTTTCACTTTTCTGCTCCAAGCTGCTGGGTTCTGCATTAGGTCATTGTGCTTCTGGGGCTGTGGCTGTGCTGGAGAGCCGCTCGTGGGGGCAACTGGTGGCCTCGGTAGGGCGTGAAGGGCGGACCGAAACGCCCCCTTTCCCATGAGGTTTTAGTCGCCCCCACACTCCCGGCTCATACCTGCTGTCCACAAGGCTCCCATGTGGCCGCCATCTTTCTTTCCAGAGAGGAGAGGGCGAATGGGGCAACACCCTTTCCCCTCCGGCAGACTTGATGGCCTGGATCAATGCATAGTCCGTTCACTTTTCTGCTCCAAGCTGCTGGGTTCTGCATTAAGCCCTTGTGCTTCTGGGGCTGTGTCCGTGCTGGAGAGCCGCTCGTGGGGGGCAACTGGTGACCTCGGTAGGGCGTGAAGGACGGACCGGAACGCCCCCCTTCCCATGAGGTTTTAGTCGCCCCCACACCCCCAGCTCATACCTGCTGTCCACAAGGCCCCCATGTGGCCGCCATCTTTCTTTCCAGAGGGAGGAGGGCAGAAGGGAGCAACACCCTTTCCCCTCTGGGCAGAAATGATTGCCTGGATTAACGCATAGTCCTTTCACTTTTCTGCTCCAAGCTGCTGGGTTCTGCATTAAGCCCTTGTGCTTCTGGGGCTGTGGCCGTGCTGAAGAGCCGCTCGTGGGGGGCAACTGGTGACCTCGGTAGGGCGTGAAGGACGGACCGGAACGCCCCCCTTCCCATGAGGTTTTAGTCGCCCCCACACTCCCGGCTCATACCTGCTGTCCACAAGGCTCCCATGTGGCCGCCATCTTTCTTTCCAGAGAGGAGAGGGCGAATGATACCCCCCATTTTTGATGATAAATGTTTTAGGAGTTTGGTCTTTATAATTTAAGGGAATACATGAAGATGAACTTTGAGGAGTCAGGGATAACTCAGGTGTATCTTTTAGAAGAGGTGATGATTCTTTGCATTAGAAGACCACAACAGCTTTATAAGAAATTAAAGATGTTTAGGAGGCAAAGACTTTTTGACTAACTAGAATCTGAGAGAGAGACAGAAACATTTCAAATGAGTTCAGTTTTCTGGATTGGTTCACATAAAGGAGAGAGCTGTACTGATGCAAGAATAGAGGACCAAAATGAGGAAGGTGAGACTTAGGGGATCAGTGAAAGTGATGTAGGCAAGTAGATTAGGGAAGAGAACCCCCACACCATGCAATGAAATTTCTGGGAAGTAATAAAGCCACCAATCCTAAGTCTGACCCACCTTGTGGATAAAGAAAGCAAGACCTAATAAGACCTTCAGCAGCTGACCCTGAGGAGACTGGACCCATCCCTATGGAAAGGGTCTGAAGGGATTTATTCAAGAACCCTCAATTCCTTCCTTTAATTTGATCAACCTTCAGCTAACCAGAGAAATCTGAACCCACCTGCTAGAGAGAAGATCCAGCAGGAACAAAGGTCAATAAATGTTGCAAAGAAGACCACTCCCAATTCTACTCCCTTGGTAACAACCCTAGCAATGAACTATTATCTAGCTAGAAAGCCCCACGTGGGGACAGCTTAGAAAAGCCCTGTAAAAGCCACGCTGAACCAAGGAAGGTTGTGCATAATGCTGCCCAACCTAATGTGCTGATTGTGCCCAAGTGGCCAAGCAGAAGTGGCGCCCAAGCACATGTGGCAGTCTTATTTCTCCTCTTGAGATGTGTACTTTGCTATCTAATGCTGTAATGTGTGTAAGGGCTCTCTCCACCATTGGAGAAGCCTGGGTTCTCTCTTGAGCTTGTTACTCTTCTCACTTTCTCTCCCTCCTTCCCCTTCCTAAAAACCTCTAAATCTGTTTTTACTTCACTGCTCATCTACTACCGAAAATCTTTTCTGAGGCAAGACAAGCCTGGGTCCCTGGTGGCAGAGGCAGATTGGAAGAAAGTGACGATCTTTCTCTTCCCACCTCACAAAAGTCACCCATGGGGACTCACCAACTTCAAAAGGAAGAATTAATTTTGGTTATGTTTCTTTTATTGGGGGAGGTCATACCCAAGCAGGTAGGAGCTACTCCTGGAATAGTGCTCTGGGCCTCTCCCCATGGTGCTTGGAGGGTCCATGCTGTGTTAGGGAACCAACTTAGGACTCCTTCATCCAAAGCATGAACTCCAAACTTTTGGACCATTTTCCCAGTCCTCACATCTTTCTTATGAGATATCCAGAAAATAAGAATTAAAGACAGAAATCATAGATTAATTCAATGAAAAGGAAGAACTTATGACATTTCAATTTATCTACTGTACCTAAACATTTTATTTAAATATTATCTTTACTATTCAATTTTTTTTAAGATTTTGTATTTTTATCTTGTTTGATAGAGAATCCAAATGAATGAGTCTAAATAAGACAGTTAAACTTAACATTTTAATGAGGTACTTATACTCCACCAAATAGCAGGAAGAATTGTATGAAAATAAAATACAAATACTTTATACCTTACAAGAAATATATATTATAAATTATTACCATTAATCACATGGCATTCAATCTCTAACTTTGTGACCAATTTTATGAAAAATTCAATGAAGGTAATCTTCAAAGTTTTAATAGCTCCATTGCTTACCATTTGTGTAACTACCTGGATAAAATGGAGGAAGTAGACTCTTAGGTTTTATTACTTTCTCATCTTCCTAGACCTGGCTTTCTAGTATTTGAGATAAAGAAAAAAAGCTTGGGGAAGGCAGGAATTACCTGGTTTTATATTCTTCTGTCTCATATTTTTTTTTAATTTTTGTCTTGCTCTGTCTTAGCTCTGTCTTCATCTACCTCTGTCATTATCTACTTTATATACATCTACTTGATCTATTTTTGTCTTCGCTCTCTTCTTATCTACTTCTCTCACACTATAGTATGCCTGGGTCTTCTGGACCTGGGATTAGCATTATAATAGCATCATCCAGGAGTATTCATATCTTGTTTTAGCCTCTGAGCCATCTCTGGATGGCCTTATCTCCCTTGGTCTATTGGTTATCCAGAAAGATATACCTTCTTCCCCTTCATCTAACTTTTGTGTTCATTTACATGGAATCCTGTCAACTCAGTTTCTCTGTTGTGCACTTGGAAACAGCTATTTCCCTGAAATGTGAGGTTTTTTTTTCTTTACCTTATAGAATACAATCTATTCTTTGTGGTAGCCCCCCCAAAAAAAACAAGTAAACAAACAAAATACAGGGAGAGAGGGAGAGATGGAGGGAGGGAGGGAGGGAGGGAGGGACGGAGGGACGGAGGGAGGGAGGGAGGGAGGAGAAAAAGAAAGCATTCTCAGTATTCTCATTTTGGTTTTAGAAAGGGAAGTATCATCATAAGCATGTGGCATTTTAGGTCTGTTTTTCCAATTTTTCCCCAAATGCATATGCTCTTTGGTTTCTTACATGGCAGCAATAGAAAAGGTCGGGTTTTGGTTTCTTACATGGCAGCAATAGAAAAAGTCAGGTTGATGAATGGCAGTATAGACATGCTGCTCCTTTTCCAGATGACCTTGAAAAATACCTGACCCCATTGTTGGCTGATTTCTCTCTAATGCAAAGTATTCACTAGGGGATACATCTTTCTTTATCCTAAGCTTTGAGCTTTAGCACTAATACCAAGATAAAAGGAAATGTTCTATTCAACTCCCTGTTACCAAATTTAACACAAAAAGGGACTTACTGTGATTTGAGGAGAAGCTATTTAAGAACCCTCCGACTGAAGGCATCTCTAAGAATGTATTCTCTAACTGAAGCATTGTTTTCACTGTTAGAGACAACAGAAAAGAAGGGAGTTGAATGGAAAGAGAGATAGCCTAAAAGCTGGTCTATTTATCTTGGGTCATTCTTCCGCTGCCCTGTGAGCAAATGACTCTAACTTCTTGACCTTTGATCTTTGTAGCTTTCCTCTGGAAAGGAAGGAAGATCTTAAAATATTCTAATATTTGATTCAGATTTGTGATTCTAATAAATTTATGATTCTCCTAGGATGTGGAAGATGCAGGTAGACCTTTCAAAACTCTGCTTCCCCTTTGCCACGTGAGGCAGTTCATTAATATTCTTTCACAGCTGGGTTTAGCATATTGATTTGTATAAAGTTGAAATTATATATTTTTTCATTGCAGATTTTACTGTTCCCATTGTACATAGACTTTAGCTTAAGAGTCATTGCCAGTAACATTATAAAGCTGAAACATTGTTGAGAGGCTAATTTACACATAGGGGGAACTCAGACATTAAAAATATCCAGCTCAATAAATAGCAAGCAATAACAATAACTGTTTCTAAAACTCAGATGAAATTACGTCTAGGTTTTATAATTTTTACTTATATCTGTATCTACCCAAAGATATGTTTCAGCCTACATCTCACTATAATTATATTAATATATATTTTTAAAATTTTTATTAGTGAGACACCATGAGATACAGTTGTAGACTTACAAATATTTGTACTTGGATTTCAATTATACAATGATCAAATACCCATCTCTCCACCAGTGCCCATTTCCCACCACCACGGATCCCAGTATCCCTCCAACTGCCCAACCCCCCATCCCACCTTGCCTCTGTGGCATGGCATACCCTTCTGTTCTCTCTCTCTTTTTGGGTGTTGTGATTTGCAAAAGAGGCATTGAGTGGCAATCATGTTTGGTTTATAGTCTACTTTTAGTATGCTTCTCCCATCCTGGGAGGGTCCTCCAACACCTTTTATTTGGTGCTTCCTTCACTATCTGAGATCCCTTTTCCCCTAGCATGTATAGCTGGCCTCCAAGCCATGGAGCAAAACTCCTGGTACTAATCTCGGCCATTCTTGCACTTGTTTGTTCATTGTAGCACTCTTTACAATAGCCAGAATCTGGAATAAACCTGAGTGTCTGAGAACAGATGACTGGTTAAAGAAACTTTGGTACATTTACACAATGGAGTACTATGTACCTGTTAAAAAAGATGAAGTCTTGAAATTTACATACAAGTGGTACTACATGAAAAGTATCATGTTAACCGAAATGAGTCAGAAAGAGAGGGATAGACATAGAAATATTGCATTCATCTGGGGAACATAAAGTAATAAAGTAATTATATTAATATTTTATATATCACAGTCATGGTCCTCCCATTGTTCATCGATTTGCTTGAGCGGGCCCAGTAACGTCTCCATCATGAGACTTGTTACTGTGTTTGGCATATTGAATACGTCACGGGGAGCTTGCCAGGCTCTGCCGTGTGGGCGAGATACTCTCGATAGCTTGCTGGGCTTTCCGAGAGGGGCGGAGGAATCGAACTCGGGTCGGCCATATTGGCTGCGTGCAAGGCAAATGCCCTACCGCTGTGCTATTGCTCCAGCCCCAATATTTTATATATATATATATATATATATATATATATTTTACTATTGGGAATCTATATTTTAATATTCATATATATTATATATTATATGATATAGATTGATGTATATATAAAAGAATCTACTTTTGAAATCCCCACAGCGGTAGGGCATTTGCCTTGCATGCAGCCGGCCCAGCCGAACAGGGTTCGATTTCTCTGCCCCTCTCAGAGAGCTCAGCAAGCTACCGAGAGTATCTCGCCTGCATGGCAAAGCCTGGCAAGCTACTCGTGATGTATTCAATATGCCAAACACAGTAACAATGAGTCTCATGATGGAGACGTTACTGGGCCCGCTCAAGCAAATCGATGAACAACGGGAGCACCGTGCTACCATGCTACATTTGAAATAGCCATTTTTACAATCTTTGTAGTCCTTTATTTTCCTTCTGGAAGCAGAAACTCTATATTTACATATGTCACCTAATAGAATGAAAATGAAGGTGATGTGGAGAGAGAGATTATCTATCAATCAAGTATTTTTAACAAAAATGATAAAGTAGATTTTCTACAAAACCCCACTGTGTTAGTATAATTTAGACGACAGTCACTAGTACTACTATTTGTACCACTACATTAATGCCATAGCCTATATCTATATATGTATACATATGTATACACATATTTGAGCAATAAGTTTTCTATAAAATTGTTGATTCTTAGAAAATTTGTATCTATATTTATAGGAGTTGACAGGAAAAATAATAATGGCATTTAAGTTATTGACAGTTAAAGTTTCTTTTTTTGGGGGAGGGGGGTCACACCTGGGCTGGAGCAATAGAACAGTGAGTAAGGCATTTGCCTTGCACGTGGCCAACATGGCCTACGCAGATTTGATTCCTCCGCCCCTCTCAGAGAGCCCGGCAATCTACCGAGAATATCTCGCCCCCATGGCAAAGTCTGGCAAGCTCCCCATGACGTATTCAATATGCCAAAAACAGTAACAACAAGTCTCACATGGGCTGGACGATAGCACAGTGGGTAGGGCATTTGCCTTGCAAGTAGCCAACATGGCTGACCCGAGTTTGATTCATCCACCCCTCTCGGAGAGCTTGGCAAGCTACCGAGAGTATCTCGGCCTCATGGCAAAACCTGGCAAGCTACCCGTGATGTATTCGATATGCCAAACACAGTAACAATTGTCACAATGGAGACGTTATTGGGCCTGCTCGAGCAAATCGATAAAAAACGGGAGGACAGTGACAGTGACAGGGTCACAACCAGTGATTTACAAGGGTTACTCCTGGCTCATGCACTCAGGAATTATTCCTGGTGGTGCTTGGGGAACCATATGAGATGCTGGAAATCGAACCCGAGTCGGTGGCGTGCAAGGCAAATGTGCTTCTCATTGTGCTATCACTCCAGCTCCAGTTAAAATTTCTTTTACCTTCTTTCCCCCCCTTTTTATTTAGTCACATTAAATTTCAAGGTTACAAAGTTATTTATGATTCAGTTTCAGAAGTTATTGTCTCAATATCAATACCTTCAGTGCCCACTACTGCCCACCAATGTCCCCGGTTTCCCTCTTGCCCTCAGTCTGCCTCAGTGGAAGGCACTTTCCCCCGCTCCCATTGTCCTAGTGTTCCATTATTTAACTTCTCCCTCCTTACTCTGCCCCAGTGGCAAGTTTCCTATCAAAGACCAGTTATCCTCCTCTTCATTTCTATTGCATTTGTCATTTGATATTTCCCTGCAATATTTATTTATATCCCACACATGAGAGAGCTAATTCTGTGTCTGCTCCTCTCCCTCTATCTAATTTCACACAACTTCTGCATCACACCAAATTTCATGACTATCTTTCTATCTTTTCTTATGGCTGAGTAGTACTTCACTGTGTATATGTACCATAGTTTCTTCATCCACTTCATGGGCATTTGGGTTATTTTCAGATTTTGGTTATTGAACATAAAAGTGCAGATATCTTTTCTCTGTTGTATTTCTGGGCCCTTGATGTATATTACCAGAAGTGGAATTGCTGGTTCATATAATTTTTCACAGCTAAATTCATAGTTTTATGAGAAGTGGGCATATTGTTTTACAACAAAGCTGGACCAGTCAACACTCCTATCAGCAGTGAATGAGGGACCCTTTTACCCACATCCTTTCCAATAGTGGTTTTTGTTATTTTTGATGAGTACCAATCTCTGTGGTGCGAGGTGCTATCTCATTGTTGTATTAATTTGAATTTCTCTGATTTGGGGGGGAAATGGTGGGCCAAGATATAGTACAGCAATTGAGGCATCTTCCAGTGCCCCAGGATGTGACTCCAGAGTTTCTGGGAGGGCACTGTCCTGGTGCCCAGAGTATTTCCACAAAGTATGAGCAGTATCATAGCCTCAGGTCTCTATGCTGAACCCATGATTTTGTGAGCCTAGAATTGCAGATAGAGGCCCCAGTCCTCCTGAGCACCACTTAGGAGTCTCTCCAAATATTTTAAAAAGAAGAAATTGACATTTAAGTATCAGGAGCCATAAACAATCTTTACCTACTCCATGACTACTGTACTGAAATGTTGTTTTAGAAGGAGCATTATAGGCTTAAACTTATAAATATTTATCTCGAACATTTTCTACTTCAATACTATGTAATAGGTATAATTAGTAAAGTGATGAGATAATTAAATTATAGTTTTATATCATATATAGTCATTATTATAAAATATGTGTTAATCACAATATTTTGTAATAAAGCTATCTACAAAGAGTAAACATATGGTTCTAGCCTTATGTTAAAAGAGCTTGAAAATAAGATAGTTAGTTCTGTATGTAGGGCACTTTCTTTGTATGTGGCAGACCAGTTTGATAACTGGAACCTTACCTAGTGTCCTGAACCCCACTAAGAGTGATCCCTAAATGGGTATTGAAGAAACTTTCCTCAATATAGTCAAAGCCATCTACCACAAGTCTATGACAAGCATTATCCTGAATGGGTAAAAACTAAGAGCCTTCCCTCTAGGATCAGGGATAAGATAAGGATGCCCATTCCTTTCACTCTTATTAAATATAGTACTGAAAGTACTTGCAATGTGTTTAGGCAAGAGAAAGATATTAAGGGCATCCAGATAGGAAAGGAAGAAATCAAGCTCTATTTGCAGATGATGTGATACTATATTTAGAGCCTCTACCAAGAAGATCCTAGAAACAATAGACTTGTATAGTAAAGTCACAGGCTATAAAAATCGATACCCAAAGTCCATGGCTTTCCTATATGCAAATAATGAGAGAGAAGAAAGTGATCTGAAAAAAGCAATCCTATTCACAATCATACCTCAGAAAATCAAATAGCTTGGAATCAGCTGAACTAAGGAGGTAAAGGACCCATACAAAGAAAATTACAAAACATTCCTTCAAGAAATAAAAGAGGACATGAGGAAGTGGAAAAACATTCCCTGCTCATGGATTGGGAGAATTAACATTGTGAAAATGGCAATACTCCTCAAAGCATTAGGCTGATTTAATGCAATCCCTATCAGGATACCCATGAAATTCTTTAAAGAAACTGATCAAACACTCCTGAAATAATTTGGAACAACCAACACCCATGAATAGCTAAAGCAATTCTTGGGAAAAAGAAGATGGGAGGCATCACTTTCCCAAACCTCAAACTTTACTACAAAGCGGAAATAACTAAAACACCATGGTATTGGAACATAGGCAGAGCCTGAGACTAATGGACCAGGGTTGAATATCCTGACACACACCCTCAAATATATGATCATCTAATCTTTGATAAAGGAGCAAGAAATGCGAGGTGGAACAAGGAAAGCCTATTTAACAAATGATGTTGGTAAAACTGGATGGCTACATGCAAAAAAATGAGCTCAGACCTCTACTTAACACAATGCACAAAAGTTAGATCAAAATTGATGACCTCAACATCAGACCAGAATCCATAAGGTACATTGAAGACAAGGTCGGTTTGCCCTCCATGACATTGAAGTTAAAGGTTATCTTCAAAGCTGAAACACTACTGACCAAGCAAGTAGAAATAGAGATAAACAAATGAGACTATCTTAAACTAAGAAGCTGCTGGACCTCAAAAGAAACAGTGACCAGAATACAAAGACAGTCTACAGAATGTGACAGAATATTCACCCAATATCCATCTAATAAGGGGTTATTATAAGGATATTCAAGGCACTGGTTGAACTCTACAAGAAAACATTCAATCCCATCAGATAAAGGGGAGATGAAAAGAACAGAAACTTTCTCAAAGAAGAAATCCAAATTAGACACATGCAAAGATGCTCTTCATCACTAATCATCAGGGAGATGCAGATCAAAATAACAATGAGATATCATCTCACATCACAGAGACTGGCCACATACAAAAGAACGAAAGCAACTGGTGTTGGTGTGGATGTGGAGAGAACCCCTTCACTGCTGGTAGGAATACCGACTGGTTCAGTCCTTTTGGAAAACAATATGGGTATCTCTTAAAAATATAGAAATTGAGGTTCCATTTGACCCAGCAATACTACTTCTGGGAATATATCCTGGAGATGAAAAAAAGTACAGTAGAAATAACATCTGCACTTGTATGTTTATTGCAGCACTATTTACAATGGCCAGAATCTGGCAAAAACCTGAGTGCCCAAGAAGAGATCATTGGTTAAAGAAACTTTGATACATCTAGACAATGGAATTCTATGCAGATGTTAGAAAAGATGAACTCATGAACTTATGGATTTTGCATACAAGTGGGTCAATATGGAGAGTGTCATGCTAAGTGAAAAGAGTCAGAGAGAAAGAGACAGACATAGAAGTACTGCACTCATTTGTGGAATATAAAGTAACATAATGGGAGACTAACACGCAAGGATAGTAGAGATAAGGATCATGGCTTGGAAACTGGCCTCACATGCTGGGGGAAAAGGCAACTGAGATAGAGAAGGGACTACCTAGTAAATGATGGTTGGAAGGCTTGCTCAGGATGGGAGAAATGTGCTGAAAATAGACTATGGACCAAACATGATGGCTACTTAGTACCCATATTATGAACCATAACACCCAGGGATGGGTACTTGATCATTGTATGACTGAAATGTAATCATGAAAGTATCTCATGGTGATTCATTAAAAATATTTTAAAAAAAACTTAAAAAAGTGATCCCTCAGTGCAGAGCCAGGAGTGAGCCCTGAGCACAACTGGACAAAAGATAATTTTTATATTTGCAAAGAAAATGATAAACTAATATGGAAAAAATGTTGACAGGAACTATCAAAAGTGTGATATGGGTAATTTCTATTTTCAGGTTTTTGTTTGTTTTTTTGGGGGGTGGGGGGCAAACCAAATGATGCTCAGGGCGTATTACTGGCTCTGCTGTGAGTGGTCACTTCTGTTGAGCTCAGGGGACCATTTGGGGTACCACAGGTAGAACCCAGATTTGCCATATGCAAGGCAAGCACCTTAACTGTTTTACCATCACTTAAGTTCTGGTAATTTCTATTATCACACTTTGTGAAAAAAGTCTTTTCCTGTATTATGAGGATCACAATGTGAGAGATAATTTTATTTGTATAAAAATTATTGATGACTTATATTGAAAATTAAAATAAAATATTATTTTCCCTTCCCATGATATATTATGTTTACATAGTGATTAACAGTGTAAAAATGAATCTCATAATCATAATTCTATTCCTTCATATATGTGCTTTAGAAAAATATAATATTCCTCAGTTTATAAAATGAGTAAGAAAGCCAGGATGATTAAGAAGGACATTATGATTTACTTTCTTGAGTATTGGTTCCATTGTAATGATGAGAAAAAAAAGCATCATTTGTTAGGTGATGATTTTCAAAAAGTTATTGTTATAGTATACATGTAAATGAAAATTTAATTGGCCAAAATGATAGTTCAGCAGATAGGATGTTTGCCTTGCATGTGTTTGATCACTGAGATGTCATATGATACATAGACATTGTCAGGTGTGATTTCTGAACAACACCAGGTGTGCCCCCCAAAAATGTAAACAGTGAACATAAGTACTATTAAGAGAAGTGAAATATAAGTTATACTAATTAATATATATTATGTATAAATGTATATGTGCATATATGTATATAGATTTGTTTCTTATAAGTAATTAACAAATCTAATGTATAAATACAAGCATAAACATTTTTTTCTTTGTTCATTGTATCACTGTATCACTGTCATCCCGTTGTTCATTGATTTGCTCCAGTGGGCACCAATAACGTCTCTATTCATCCTACCCCTGAGATTTTAGCAGTCTCTTTTTATTCATCCTTCCCAACAGTGCCGCACTGGAGGCTCTTTGAGGGTCAGGGGAATGAGACCCATTGTTGTTACTGTTTTTGGCATATCGAATACGCCACGGGGAGCTTGCCAGACTCTGCCATGTGGGCAGAATACTCTTGGTAGCTTGCCAGGTTCTCCGAGAGGGAGAACTAGACTATAAGAGGTTCTGTGGCCGTGAATGCGGGAGCTTTGTTTTATAGTCTCTGGATCTTGACCATTGATGGGATAGCATGACACTGGGACCATTTTGTGGGTGTGACTGCCAAGCTACTGGACTATGGGAGATCTGGGTGGAGGAGGTCCAGTCCCGACCTGAGCAGGCTTGGAGATCTCAGCCCTGGGTCCTGCACACCTGGGCTCCTCTGCCGGTTTCTTCATGTATAAGGCTCATCTGAGCATGTGGAGAGTGGCCTTGAGCATGGGTGTGGCTGTATTCCAGAGGTCTGGAGCTGCTGGGGCTCTGTTCAGGGCGGGGAGAGAAACTCAACCCACCCCCTTCAAGGGGCCCAGTGAAGACAGCCAGGCATGGGGGCAGGAGACTCTTCCCATTGTTACAGAAAATAATTTTAATAGCACAGAGTTTAGTATTAGCAAGCTGTGTTTCATACAGTCATCTTCCTTAATAATTCCCAGAGTAACTTGCTCTCACTATTCATTACTTTATTGCTTTCTTGTGTTGTACCTTATTCTCAGACAGTTTATAGTTGATTTCCCAAGATAAGAATAAAATGGTTCAACTTGCTTTTGTTTGTCCTTATGCTGAAGCATCTGTTTTTCTCTTTCATTATCTATTTAGACATCTTTCTGTACTCTCATACATTCTCCATGTTCCAGAGATATCTTTATGATAAGGACAAATAATGCTATTTTATCTATTCATGACTTTTTGGTTTATTTTGGGGCCACAAACAGGGGTGCTACTTAAGGGACCCTGTGGTTCTGGAGATTGAACCCAGGCAGACCTCCTTCTTGAAAAACATGCACCAATTCACTGAGCTGTCTCCCAGGCCCCTACTCATTCTTTTAAAGTGACAAATACTTATTGAACAGTTTTTAATCCAGGTAGTGTTCTCCCATGAGGATTGATTTGTAAAAGGAGAAATCCAGGTAACTACTAAGTGGAAGTTAATATTGAAGACAGAGAATAAATTAAAAATTTCAGTGAAGTTCCCAAGAAATTAGGTAACTAGTAAGAAAAATATTTTTAAAAAGTATAAATTAGGGACAGGACATTTAAGTAACAGGAACTCAAATTTTCCAAAAGGTTACCTAAGAAGAATTCAGTAAATATGTAAAGTGTATGTATGTTTGGGCCTACTAAGTATTGTCCAAGACACCCAAGGGCTCTTCATAGTGATTTTTGTCCAGCTAGGCAGGTGGTTCAGTACAGTGGCCTGATAGAGTGTTGTTTGGGTTCTGCTGTGTCAGAGATACTTGGGCCACTCTGTGCTCAGGGAGCTTTCAGGTCTGCACTCAGGATTCTTTGGGAGACTATGGGGTGATGGTGACCCAATCAGGATACACTGCGAGGAAAACAAACACAATAATCCTTGTACCTTCTCTCTGGTCCCTAAAAATGTAGAAGCTAAATCCAGATTCAAAGGGGTTGTGAATATAAACCAAAGGATACACAGAGTAAAGTATTGGGTAAATCACCAGGGAGAGCTCCTCACCAAAAGAGACCAGTCAAGCCAGCAGTTCAATGCAGGGGTGCACAAATGCAGGGATGCTCAGACCTGCCATGCTGCAGATTGCCTGGGTCTCCCCAGTAGTGCTTCTGGGGACTCATGGTTGCTCTCATGGTTGGGGGACCATGTGGGGCTGGGGACTGAACTAGAATTGGTCGCAGGCAAGGGTCTGCCTCAATTCATGTACTATCTCTTCAGTCCCTCTAGAAAAGTGTCTAAAAGATTTATTCCTTGAATGTTGGTTGTATGCTCATGTGTAGAATATGATAAACTACATAGAATAGATTTGTATTCCTTATGTTTGAAATTTAGGTTTTCATTTATTTGAAATTCCCCATCTGTCTTCTCTCATGACTCCTATAACTTACACTTATAATCCCATTTAATTCTAAAATGACCAAAAAGCATATTTAAAAAAAGAAAGCTAATTTTTTTATAAACTGAATGAGGATTTAACTAAAAGTTATATGACAAAAAAAAAAAACCAGACAAAATGTTAGTAAACACACACCACACCGTCTCCCTCTCCCTCTGCCTCTCTATCTCTTTGCCTGTCTCTCTATCTGTTGCTCTCTGTCTTTCTATCTCTATCTTTCTGTCTCTGTTTCTCTGTCTCTCTGTCTCTGTATCCCTGTCTCTCTCTCACACTCACCCCCCCCCGCCACACACACACACACATACACACGCCTCCGAACTTACAGTCAACGGCTTTGGTTCCTTGCATCAGATCCACTTCTAATCAGGTGTGCATGAATGCTGACAGGCCACTTTAGGAGGTAGATTAAATTAGTTGGCTGTTGAGATCAATTTAAAAAATCTCAGAATTTGTGATTCTGAAACAGAAGAATGCAAAATATTTTATCTTTTTAATAAAAAGATCCTTCAATTTTGAAGCATTATTAGGAGAACTTGTGTTATAATACAAATTCCATTAAGATCAATCAAAATGTTCATATCTTTTTCTTCCTGGTGCAAAGTGACTGTATATGACTAATTTCAGGCCTCTGAAGCATCAGAATAACTTAGAAAATGACTTTGTTCAAAAGTGTTCATAACCAGGCCAGAGTGATTGTACAGTCACTCTGTAAGGTGCTTGCCTTGCATGTAGCTGACCCTTGTTGGACCTCATTCAAACCCTGGCATCCCATATGGTCCCCCAAACACCACCAGGTGTAATTACTGAGCACAGAGCCAAGATTTGACCTATGAGCATCTCTGTGTGTGATCCCAAAACAAAAACAACCCCCACAAAAAGAGTGTTCATAAAAGGAAAGTGCAAAAATTTGTAATAGAGTATGTCAACACTATAAAGAGCTTCTTGACTATTATGTAAAATGTAGGAAATACAAACCATTATCAAAGCTTAAAACTTTTTTATGTTAAATTATTACAAAAGACAGTGAAGGATACTTAACCACCTGCTGTGTGGATGTAAATTTAAATTTCAGATAAAATGTGAAAAAGAAAAGCATTTTTATTACATTTAATTAAGAAATTCTAAAATATAAAAAAAATCTATATTCCTCCCCATAGAAGTGACTATAGAAGAGATTAAAGGAGAAAGTATCTTAGATTTTGATCCTGACTTAGAAAGTGTTTCTTAACCATTTCCAACCACAGTCCCCCTTTAGACTTTATTTTTTTCCTATCATTTGGGTCCCTTGTCTCATGCAATGCCAGAGCCACTCCACCCCCACAATGTCCCCACCACTTATGAGCATTTTTTTTAACATGTTCCCTTGGAATATTCTGGATGCCCACAGAGGACCATAGTTGGAAAACATTGATTTATATGAAACTGAAATGGATTCATATAAATATACTAAAAAGCATAAATATAAAATTCTGAACAGCTTTTGAACGTGAGTGCTTAACAACAACAGCAAAAATAAAGTCTCTAAAATCCTAACCAGAGGGACTGGAGCCATAGCACAGTGGGTAGGGTTGTTTGCCTTGTACGCACCCAACCTGGGTTCGATTCCCAGCATCCCATATGGTCCCCTGAGCACCACCAGGAGTGATTCCTGAGTACAAAGCCAGGAGTAACCCCTGAGCATCGCTGGGTGTGACCCAAAAAGCAAAAAAGTAAATAAATAAATAATTAAATATAAATTAAAAAAATAAAATCCTAACCAGAGAGTACAAAAACAAATAGAAAATAGGCACAATATATACATGGACAACATAAATCATGTATAGCTGAATACTTATACAAATTCCACCTCGAGTTTCCTTGCAATAAAATTTTAAGTAGCATATGCCAGTATGTTTGTCAAAATGAATTTCGGATGTCGTTTGACAGTTCATAGAAATTACTTAGAAGGATGCACTATTTAATGTCAAACAAAAGATTCAAGGGCAACAAAACACACACATCAATACTATTGCACCCAGACTTAATACTATACTTGTTCTTTAGTCAATACTCTCTTCTTAAAAAGTAACATTTCCAGTCAGTCCTCAATAGCGGAATTAAAAAAATAAATGATTTGGGGAAAACTGTCCATTTCTCATTAGTGGGTCCCATGAATTCACTTCGTGTGCCTGGAAAACATTTGGCAGGCAGTTCTTGTGGACTGTACAGGAAGCACCTGGCTGCCATGTATCTCAGTGAAAGTGGAAATTGGGGAGTTTACTACAAACTTTTTTGACGTTGGTAAAAGTATACTAGACTCTATCCCTTGACCTGATTTTAGGAAAATGATTTCTATATTTTGCGAGATAAATTGTTGTTTTCTTAGTAAATGATTAATAAATTGAGTCACCCTATTTCATTTTAATAAGAAAGAAGCAACAACACCTCCTTTAAGAGACAAAAGGTTACAAAGTTAATGGTAGTGATTGAGGTTGGGGGTTGGGAGTGGTTTACTTGAGACAAATAGAAGAAGTCAACAAAATAGAGCTTTTTTTGTAGGGTTTTTTTTTGTAGGGTTTTTTTTTTTGTAGGGTTTGCTGTGTAACTCTTACCTTGACTCCTTTCTTAGATCTTTAACTTTGTCCTTCATTTTCTTTGATTGTTCCACAAGTTTCTCATTCTTGAACACTGCAGTTTTTGCTGTCTTGTGGAAATAGTAGGATCAAATACAAATTTCCAATTTTGTTTTGCTTTATTTTGGGGGAAGAGAAGTAACTAGGTACTCCCAGAAAAACTCCCGCCATGTGGTGCTCTGGAACTAAACTCAAGGACTCACACATACGTATAAGGCCTGTGCTCTATCATTTTAGCCTGTCCTTGGTCTCCCACAAATCCTTGGTTTGAACACCAAGTCTTTCACCTGTCATGTCTTCTATATCCGTTCTTTACTTCTACCTGTCCTTGGCCAGGGGATATAATTCTCCACTTCATTCTTTATCTCACAGCTTCTTTAAATCACTCAACAATTCATGTCAGTTCAATTGTCAGAATATGTCCATTCTCTGACAGCTTGTCTTAACTTTTTCTTGTTCACCAAGTCACCATCATTTGTCCTAGAGGATTAATGAAAAAAGGCAGAGCTTGTACTTTAATCCACATCTCCTGATTTTTAATCCAGAATTTACAGTAAGCATTAAGAAAACATGTGTAGAAGAACCATCTGGACTCGGTACAACAAAGCATAGAGAGCCTTAGAACACATTTCACCACATTATATATATATATATATATATATATATATATATATATATATATAAAACTTCTCAGAGATTCCAAAGGAATTTAAAACTAGGAAGATACACATCTCCTGTCCTACTTTTACTTTTATTTTTTAAATAGAGACAATATACTCTGTTTAATACCCAGATGCTGTTTATAGACAGACATTAGAAAACAAGAATATATTGCTTAGGATCTGGTGTTGCCAAATTTCTTTTAAAGTGAATTGTGTTGTGGAGAATAGAGAAGAGCCTCAACTCTGCCATGCATTTATACGTTAAAGATTCTAGGCAGCTGAAACATTTGGGGAATTCAGCTGCCTGGGATTAATGGCATTTTAAAAAACAAAACTCTCAATCACTTCTCCTCCCCCCAAAGAACGGAAAATTTAAATATATTTGCAGCAACTGTGAGAAATGGCTAACTATTGGAAGAGAAAGGGAAAAAAAATGATTCACGCATGTTTCTAATTTACTGGCTATCTAATAATTCACTTCTCCAAAAAAAAGTAAAAATCTCATTTGAATGATAAATTGTAGATGCTTCTTATTTTTATAGAAGACTACCATGCAGCTATAGCTAGTTTCTGTGAAAAACAGTTTTCCATATGGAATTTTAAATTCTGTAACAACTTTATCACTGTTATGATCCCAGAGTCATCATTGTACAGAAGTGAAAAGTGACAAATTGTGTTTGGCATATGCCAAATGTCAAAGAGAAATAATTGACAGTCAAAATATGCCAGATGGCAAAGAGAAATAGTTGGATGGTCAAAATAGAGGCCAGGAGTGGCGTAGAGTTTAGGGGACATTCCTGGCGTTACTGTGTCGACTAAATGAGCTACTTGGAATACTTGGTATTAGTATACTTTCTACTTTGTATGTCATATAAGTGAACCAGGAAATTTATGAGACCTCGTCTTCTATATTATTCTTCAGGGGAGATTGTAAAGACCTTTTCAGTTTCAAAGCAAGCTTAGAGAACTGTAAAGAAGTCTAAGAACAGCGATGTTGGGGAATAGTTTTCCATTATATTGGCCCACATATTGCATTTTCTCATATAAAATATCTGCAATACCTCATAATAACATTTGACTTTCATACAACCTGAATCAATTATTATTTTCTTTTTTACTGTTCAAAAATTACAGTGGAATAATGAATTCATGTAGGTTCATTAACCTTTTAAGATTCTAATAAGTTTCCTCCCAGATTCTCTCATCATGTTAGTGGTCAAATGGTATATAGTCTTTTCTCTACACAGCAGTTTTAATTAATTATATAGATAATGTTTATATATTTGATTGATTATAACATAATCAATCAGAAACTGCTATGTAGATGTATATCTATATATATATATCATACATTCTAGATAAACTACAAATTTATATAGACTCTGTTAGTCAACAAAGACATAAAGTTAAGTCTTTATATCTAAGCAGTTAACAATAATGTTTACTAGTGAGCTCCTTTACTAAAAATATTTTGGAAGAGTGATTTTAGGAGAAGGGGTGTAATATCCTTCAGGTATCAATAAGCACAACTTCCAGTGCTTAAGCTACAATGCCACCCTCTAGTGGTCTACTTACGTATGCCCCAGGACAAGTCAGAAGTTTGGCAATTTCTAGGGAAATGCATGTAAAAAATTAGAAGGGTTAATTTTTTTGAAGTTATTTCTTTTAATAATACATGTCAATACAGAAGAAATACAATATTACTGATCATTTGGGAGTATTTGACCCATATTGCAAATAGTTATTATTAAAAACATGGAACACCTGGTTTTGAAATTTTAACTTCCTGAAAAACGAGCTAGACAGCATGTTTTCTGACATTAAGAATTCTCTTACATGCATCTATATTTCACTAAAATGAAACATGAAAAATTAAACTGTTTGAAATATCAACCCATATTTGAAACAATTCCCAATGTGAATAACAAGCAATTAAATTTAATTTGCATGAGATTCAATGTAAAGTGGAAAATCAACTTATTTTAAAGAGCAATAAGGAAGGAAAAGAGCAAGAAGAAAGTAAAAAGGAGCTATTTAATGTTTTACCACATGTATACACTAGTTCTCTAGAGCAGGGTTATTATCATAAACAAACTGGTAAAGTTTTTGTTCAATTGACAGTCCCTGCCTTAACAATGGCTTGAGTTACTGAGTTGTTTTTCTAATATATAGTTCTTATATCTTATATTCCACTGCAAAACTTTCAACTTTGTTTTTAGTAAATGTGCTAGTATGGAGTCAGATTCCTTGATAAAAGAAAAGTAGTTATATGTAAAGAACCGATGAAGTTAATGCGATATACTAGAATATGAATATGTTAGGGCCGGAGTGATAGTACAGTGAGTAAGGCACTTACCTTGCATGCATCTTACCAGGTTCCAGTGCTCAGCTTCCCATATATTCTGAGTCCTACCAGCAGTAATCACTGAGTACAGAATCAGGAATAAGCCATGAGCACTGCTGAGTGTGACCACTGACCCCAAACAATAACAGCAAAACTATATATACATATGTGTGTGTATATATATATGTATACACACACATATACACATACATACATCCATACATACATCACTTCACTCATCATCCCTTTGCTCATTGATTTGCTTGAGTGGGTGCCAGTAGCCCAATGGTGCCTGCTCATTCCAGTAACACAAAGAGTCTCAAACCATTCATTCAGGGTCTTGACAAAGAAGACTGACCACCTTGTAGGTGGGCAGCCGGCGTTCTTTTGATATCCCATGGAATCCAGTCTGTAACAGCTCCAGTCCAGCAGTCATCTCCAAATTGCATTACGTGTCTGGCCCATCCAATTTTCGATGCTTTGGCAAACGAGACGGCGTCCCTGATTCTTGATCGTCAATGGAAGTCAGAACTCCATATTCCTTCTCTCACTTGATTGAAGTGTGTACTCCAAGCATAGTTCTTTTGATTCTTCTTTGGGAGACCTGAATAACATTCTTATCCTGTTTTCATAAGGCCCAGGTTTCTGAGGCATATATTAGTGCAGGAAGAACAGTGGAGTTGAAGAGATGTGCCTGCAGCTGGAAGTTCTTTTGTCCTCTTAGCTATTATTTGATGCTCTTGAAGGTGTTCCACACTGCTCTCTTCCTTCTGTGCAACTCAGGTACCAGGTCATTTGTCATAATGAGTTCTCTACCAGGTACGCATAACTGCTGCATTCAGAGATGTTCGTTCTGATGAGAGCAAATGGAACATCAGGAAGTAGTCCATTTCTCATGAACATTGTCTTTGTGAGATTCAGCTGCAGTCCTTTACACACTCATGGTCGAAGTTGGCCAGCATTTGTACTGCTTGGCTACTGTTTGGTGTTATTAGAGCCATGTCATCAGCGAAGCGGAGGTGGTATAGTTGCCGACTATCTATCTTCACTCACATTCCTTCCCATTCTAGTTGTGTCATGATGTTATCAATGGTGAAATGGTATTGCCCTGCCAAACCCAACCCTTGATGTCAATGATCAATTTCTTGTAGAATGGTGAGATCCTGGTGGTGAATCCATAATACAACTCACAAAAGATCCTGATGTGCTGAGTTTGAATGCCCTGTTTGGCTAGGGCTTCGATGACTGCTTCAGTCTCAGTGAATCAAAGGCCTTCTTTATTTTGTTTATTTATTTTTTATTTAACTTTTATTACTGGAACACCATGAGGTACAGTTGTAAACTTACAAACTTTTGTGCTTGGGTTTCAGTTGTACAATGATCGAGTACCCATCCCTCAACCAGTGCCCATTCTCCACCACCAATGATCCCAGTAACCTGCCCACCCCCCTCACCCCATCCCCCCACCCCACTTCTGTGGCAGGGCATTCCCTTTTGCTCTCTCTTTCCTTTAAGGTGTTGTGGTTTGCAATAGAGCTATTGAATGGCCATTGTGTTTGGTCTATAGTCTACTTTCAGCACGCATCTCCCAACCCGAGCGGATCCTTCAGACACCCTTTACTTGGTGTTCCTTTCTCAATCTGAGCTGCTTTTCCCCCCAGCATGTGCTACCTGCTTCCAAGCCGTGGAGCAAACCTCTTGGTACTTATCTCAACTATTCTTGGGTGTTCGTCTACCATTCTTTTACTTTATATTCCACAGATGAGTGCAATATTTCTGTCTGTTCCTCTCTTTCTGACTTAGCATGATACTTTCCATGTAGAACCATTTGTATGCAAATTTTATGACTTCATCTTTTCTGACAGTTGCATAGTATTCCATTGTGTAGATGTACCAAGTTTCTTTAAACAGTCATCTTTTCTCGGGCACTCTGTTTTTTTCCCCAGATTTTGGCTATTGTAAACAGTGCAACAATGAACACACAAGTGCAGATGTCATTTCAACTGTACTTTTTTGCCTCTCTGGGATATATTCCAGGAGTGGTATTGCTCGGTCAAATGGGAGCTAAATTTCTAATTTTTTGAGGATTGTCCATTCTGTTTTCCAAAAGGGCTGAACCAGTCGACATTCCCACCAGCAGTGAAGGAGAGTCCCTTTCTCCTCACATCCGCACCAGCACTGGCTACTTTTGTTGTTTTGGATGTGGGCCAGTGTCTGTGGTGTAAGACGATATCTCATTGTTGTTTTGATCTGCATCTCCCTGATGACTAGTAATGTAGAGCATTTTCTCATGTGTCTTTTAGTCAAAGGTCTTCTTTAAATCAATGAACATTGAACATTAGAAAGAGCAGCATCTTGAACTCTTGCAAAACCTCAATGAGCTTGGTCACCCTGTGATATGGTCAATCGTGCTGAATCTTTTTCAGAACCCAACTTGCTTGCATAATTGTCCTTTGTCTAGTGTTCTGCCAATCCTAATCAGGATGACTCGAGTGAACAGCTTGTAGATAACGGATGACAGGCAGATTGGGCGATAGTTGCTGATGTCGTGGATGTCTCCCTTCTTGTACAACAAGACAGTCCTACTGGTTTTCCATTGACACAGAAACTTGCATTCAGTCAGGTAGCATGTGAAGAGCCAAGCCAATGTACTGACGAGTACCGGTGGCATATATATATATATATATATATATATATATATATTCTGAAAATCATTGCAATTTAAGCTCTTAAAGTTTCCTGATGACAAGGAGATTGCAGGCCAAATTACATACTTATTTCCTGTAAAAACACAGCTTTGTAAAATTATATCTTTTACTTTCAACTTTTAAATTACTTTAATATAAAAAAATTGGTGACATTGGTACCATTGATATAAATAAATGGATTTCTGCTATTAAAATAGGGCTGGAGCGATAGCACAGTGGTAGGGCATTTGCCTTACAACCCGCCAGCCCGGCAGAGCCGGGTTTGATTCCTCTGCCCCTCTCAGAGAGCCTGGCAAGCTACTGAGAGTATTCCGCCCGCACAGCAAAGCCTGGCAAGCTACCCATGACATATTCGATAGGCCAAACACAGTAACAACAAGTCTCACAATGACGTTACTGGGCCCTCTCGAGCAAATCAATGAACAACGGGAGGACAGACAGTGCTACTATTAAAATGCTAAGAAGGATAGTGTGTGTGTGTGCGCGTGCATGCGCATGCATATGTATGTGTGTGTTTGGTGGGTGTTGGACGAGAATGGTGTAGCTGACAGGGCATTAATTGAGTGAGGCTCTGGAAACTTTTGTTAAGAGGTGAGGTTACTGTGTATATCAGTACCATAAGATGTACATAATTTAGAGCCAACACTATTTTAAACAAGTGATTCAGACTATCACAGTATGATTTGGCTAAGAAGGAAGGATGGTTTAGGAGGGAACGTTGGGACATGGGTAGAAGGAGGCAGATACTGGTAGGTGTTGTGCAGCTGGAACTTTGTACACCTGAACTTTATTATTAGCAATTCTGTAAATCTTAGTGCTGAAACACATTCTAAGAGTGTAAGAATTTCAGTTTTAACTTATCCAGTCAGTGCACTCTGTATAACTCAATTTTACTATAGCTCAGTCAAACAATTCTTTATGCAAGGGACAATGAATATAAAGAAAGGTGAAATTGGAAGGAAGGTTGCCAATATATAAGAGAGAATGTTATAAAAAACAAAAGAAAAATTTAAACCTGGAATTTCCAATTTATGGCGGTGTGGTTTGAGGTATGGAAGTGATAAGGAGCATCAGTTACCTATGACTTCCAGCATGTTGCTTTTTTCTAACCACTGTTTACAGTTCTAGAAAAGACTTGAAAGTTTTTTCTAGAATAACATGCAGGAATGACTATAGATTTAGTTGTTTTATATTATCCTGTGCCATTTCCTGCATCTATTCTCTATGTACCTTAAATATTTAAGACTGCACGACACATTATAGCTTGTCTATTATACTTGGCTTTAGGAATTTTGAAGAATTGTGCATGAAGGTGGTGTCAAATGGAACAGGTATAAGAAAAGCAGTCATGTACATTAATATTTGAGGGTTACCTTGAAAGGAACTGTTGAAAACAGGAGCTTTTAGTTGCAATACTGTGGAGACTGCATTTACTGTTGAGTGACAAAAATTATATATATGAGAAGGTTATTTGATGGAAAAATTTTGACTTTGATGCAATTTTATATGTAAATATTTGCTTCAAACTTTAATAATAGTATAATTATCACATCTCTTTGTCTTATGGCGAAATAACCATTGGATCAACTTCAAGCTTTCATTCAGTTTATTTCTAAAGTAACCAACTGGAATTAAATGCAGGTTTTTGTTCAGCTTTATTCTAAAGTGCAAAACATTTTATTATTTTGTTTATTATAACTCAATATGTATCTTAGTTACATGAAGGAAAGCTAGAAAAACTTGGGATCAGCATACAGGTATTGTGTTAAAAAGTCATTGACACTATATTAGCAAGATAATAGAAATAACAATGTAAGAATGTAGGAGATACAAAAATATTGATTAGACAATCATTGCTATCTGAATATAAAAACAAATAGTATCTAGTTGCAAATACAATAATACCCGAGAAATAGCCAGGGATTTGGTACTTCATTTTTGAAGAGGTAAAAACCTAGACTTAATCTGTAGGAATCAAAAGTGTAAACAAATGTAAAGATAATCATATGGGTAAATGGAATGAAACAAGAGTCAGAAATAGTTACATGCCTATAGGGATAATTAATGAGTTTAGACAAAGATACAAAGACATACACTGATGAAATTATACATTTATCAACAACTGATGACATGAAGAAACTGAAAAATCCACATATAGTGGGTGAAATTTTTAAATAGGTTACTTTGAAAATGGACTGGTGAAATAGCACAGTGGGTAGGGCATTTGGCTTTCATGCGGCCGATCCGGGTTCGATTCCTCTTCCCCTCTTGTATAGCCTGGCAAGCTACCAAGAGTATCTTGCCCACATGGCAAAGCCTGGCAAGCTACCCATGAAGTATTCGATATGCCAAAAAACAGTAACAACAAGTCTCACAATTTGTTGTGAGACGTTACTGGTGCCCACTCGAGCAAATCGATGAACAATGGGAGGACAGAGCAGTGCAGTGCTACTTTGAAAACAGTCAAAACATCTTAAATTATAAACAAAAATTATATGACTTATTTATTCTTTAGGTATTTGTGAGCTGGAGAGATAACATAGCGGGTAGGGCGTTTGCCTTGCATACAGCCAACATGGCCGACCCGAATTCGATTCCTCCGCCCCTCTTGGAGAGCCTGGCAAGCTACCGAGAGTATCTCGTCTGCATGACAAAGCCTGGCAAGCTCCCCATGACGTATTCGATATGCCAAACACAGTAACAACAAAATCTCACAATGGAGATGTTACTGGGCCCACTCGAGAAAATTGATGAACAATGGGAGAACAGTGACAGTGACAATAGAATCAAAAGCATGTGTCCATATAGAATTTTTTTCATTTTTCATTTCATTTCATCATCCTGTTATTCGTCGATTGCCTCGAGCAGGCCCCAGTAACGTCTCTTTCATCCTAGCCCTGAGATTATATTCAAGGCTCTTTAGGAGAATGAGACCCATCATTGTTACTGGTATTTGGCATATTTGGTACGCCACGGGGAGTTTGCCAGACTCTGCCCTGTGGGCAGACTACATTCGATAGCCTGCAAGTTTGTCCAAAGTAGGAATGAGACAATAAGATGTCATTAAAAAAAAGTTCTGATAAGATGTCGTGCGGCCGCAAATGCGGCCGCGCAGTTCCGGGATCTGGATTTTATAGTCTCTGAGTCTTGGCCGCTGATGGGATTACACGGCGCCAGGGGGCCAGGTGGTGGGTGTGACCCCTGCCTACTGGAATTTGGAGGATCTGGGTGGAAGATGCTCGACTCCAATTCGAGTAGGCTTGGAGGTCTCGGCCCCGGAACCCGCGTGGCTTTGTCCCTCTGCCAGTACCTTCATGTGTGCGGAGAGTGGTCTCAGCATGGTGGCGGCTGGTCCTGGAGGTCTTCGGCTGCCGGAGCCCTAGTCGGGGCAGGGAGGAAAGCTCAACCCGCTCCCCTCCAAGGGCCCCGGGAAGGAACACCCAGGCGCGGGGGCAGAAGACTGCACTATATAAAATATAGAATTTGTGTGTGAATATTCATAGTTACTGCACTTGAAGTAGATAGGAACTGAAAAAATTTAATGTTATCTACCACTAATGAATAGGTCCTATCTTGGCATTAAGATTAATGCCAAGAAGGTTGGCCGAAGAACTCCACATAGGGACCCATGGTCTAGAATGGAACGAACAGGGTGAGAGACTGTCTGAGTTCATTATGTCGACCAAGACCATCCATGGTAACTCATAGTTTCAGAAGGCCGAATATAAACGTTGGACATGGGAATCTCCAGTTGGATAGTTCCACAGTGAAATTGACCACATCATATTCAATCGACGGTTTTGCCTGACCAATGTCACTGTTGTCCCAGAATTCCAAATGGATCAGACTACCATGTCCTTCATGCAAAATTCTACTTCACAAAGCAGGGTGAAAGGGATGCAAACTTTAAGAAGAGAACTCCCAGAACGACCACAAACTGGGAGCTCTTTGGCACTACTGCAGCCACATAGGAAGATGCAGTTATTGACAACATTGACAAAGAATAAAATCCATTGGTTCAGCACCTTCAGGATTGTGTGAGGTAAGCCAAGGGAGAGAAAGCTACAAAAAGATGCCTGTCTTCAAAAATTCTCAAGTTCATTTGGCAACATGGCTGGGCATGAGCGTCAGGCAGTCATAAACTGAAGTCCGAGCTCACAGAGCAGTGCAGAAAAGTGATAAAGGAAGACCTTAAAGAGAGAAGAGCAGCAGTGTTGGCTGATGCAGCAGAAGCCAGGAAAAGCATTTGCAATGCCCGCCTGTTCTTTGCCAACTACAAGACTAAGGTGACTGCCCTCCAACATCCTGATGGATCTATCACGTCTTCCAGAAGGGCAATGGAGATTATCCACAACTTCTACTTGGATCTCATTGATAGCCATGTCCACCTGCCCACATACCAAATTCTGCAGGTTGGATATGTCATTCTCAATGTTCTCCCTTCATAAATCCGACACACCGTTCCATTGGTAAAGAAGGGAACAACACCTGGCCCAGACAAGGTCAGACCTGAACACCTGAAGAACCTGCCATCAGTACTTATCAATACACTGACTTGGCTCTTCACATGCCACCTGTCTGAATGCATCCCAATGGAAAACCAGCTGAATCGTTCTACTGTACAAGAAGGGAGATATGCATGACATTGGCAACTAATGCCCGATCTGCCTGTTGTCCATTGTCTACAAGCTGTTCACGTGGGTCATTCTGAATCGCATTGGTAGAACAGTAGATGAAGCACAACCATGCAAGCAAGCCAGGTTCTGAAAAGGATTCAGCACGATAGACCATATCCACACAATAGCCAAGCTCATCAAGGTTTCTCGAGAGTTCAAGATGCCACTCTGTCTAACGTTTATCCATTAAAAGGAGACCTCTGTTTCTGTTGAAAATAAAGCAATCATTGAAGCCCTAGCCACAAAGGGCATTCAAACTCAATACATCAGTATCCTCCAAGAGCTGTATTATGAATTCACTACCAGGATCTCACCATTCTACAAGGAAGTGACATTGACATTAAGAGAGGGGTTCAGCAGGATACCATTTCACCGAATCTCTTCAGTGCCACCCTCAAGAAAGTCATGAGACAACTAGAATGTGAAGGAACGTGAGTGAAGATAGACAGTCTGCAACTACACCACCTCTGCTTCACTGATGACATAGTTCTAATAACACCAGACATTAGCCAAGCAGCACAAATGCTAGCTGACTTCAACCATGAGTGTGGAAAGGTTGGACTGCAGATGAGTCTCACGAAGACTATGTTCATAACAAATGGACTCATTCCTGACATTCTATTTGCTCTCAACAGAATGAACATCTCCGAATGCAGCAGTTATGTGTACCTAGGTCATGAACTCAACATGATAAACGACCTGGCACCTGAGTTGTGCAGGAGGAAGAGAGTGGATTGGAATGCCTTCAAGAGCATCTAAGAAATTTCTAAGAGGAAGATGATCCTCTGGCTCCATGCACATCTCTTCGACTCCACCGTTCTTCCTGTAGGAACATATGCCTCAGAGACCTGGGCCCTATGAAAATAGGATGAGAATGCTATTCGGGTCTCCCAAAGACGAATTGAAAGAGCTATGCTTGGAATATCACTCTTCACTCAAGTGAGAGAAAGAATCCAGAGTTCCGACATCCATCGACGATTGAGAATCAGGGATGCTGTCTTGTTGGCCAAGGCGTTGAAAATAAGATGGACTAAACATGTAATAAGATTTGGCGACTGCCTGACTAGAGCCAGTACAGACTGGATTTCATGGGACATCAAAAGATCACGTGGCCTCCTTCCTATGAGATGGTCACACTTCTTCATGAAGACCCTGAACGAGCTCTTTCCCCGTGGGCAGCAAGATGGCGGCCACCACAGTGCTTTTTGGAAAACCAGGTATGAGCCGGTAGTGATGGGGCAACTGCAATCACATGGGAAGGGTGGCGTTCCAGGCTTGTTCTTCACGCCCTACTGAGGTCATGAGTTGCCCCCCACGAGGGGTTCTTTGGCACGGCCATGGCTCCAGAGGCACAAGGACTTAATGCAGAGCCTGGCAGCTTGTGGCAGAAAAGTGAATGGACCATGTGTTAATCCATGGTACCATGCCCCTCTGGGAGGGAAGGAGTGTCGCTCCCTTCTGCCTCTTTCCCCCTGGTCAGCAAGATGGTGGCCGCCTTGGAGCTTTTTGGAAAGCCAGGTATGAGCCAGCAGTGAAGGGGCAACTGCAACCTCATGGGAAGGGGGGCGTTCCTGGCTCATCCTTCACACCCTACCAAGGTCACGAGTTGCCCCCCCCACCACAAGTGGCTCTCCAGCATGGCCATGACTCCAGAGACACAGAAACCAATCTCCTAATTATTTGGCTCTTGGCAGAAATACCTCCAGGTTTAATAAGTAAAATATCAGAAACCCAAAATTGTGCGGACGCTATTGCAGCCGCATGACATCGTATGGTTCTCATAACCAAATATAGAAAACAAGTTATTTAACAATGCCTTTTCAGCAATTCTGATTGTTGGAGGGAAATTGTAAATAATATTGGTGCATCTTTTGTCGAAATAATGAATGTAATCAAAGTAGAGAGAGAGTTAAGTAGAATTCATCTACCTCACAGGCATTAGGAGGGGTAGGAGGGGGGTATATTAAGGTTCTTGGTGGTGAAAAATAAGTACTGGTGAAGAGAAAGTTGTTTGATCATTGCACGACCGAGACTTAAACCGGAGAGCTTTGTAACTTTTCCTGCAGTGATTCAATAGAAAAAAAAATACCATGAACAAATGGTTTGAGGCTCTTCGTGTTTCTGGAGTGAGCAAACGCCATTGGGCTACACTAGCATGTGACAGAGATGAATGAAGACATTACTGGCACCCACTTGGGCAAATTGATGAGTAACAGGATATCAAGTGATCAAGTGATCAAGTGATCAAATGAATAGGTAAATTAAAATAAATTGGAATATCTTTGCAACAAAACACTCCCAGGCATTAAAGGGAAGGAATTTTGATTCCTATCACAGCATGAATGTATTGCCAAATAATTAAGGTTTAAAAGTCAGTCAGTGGAGAACAACACAGTATTTGTGTGCATTTATATAAAACGACTAATTTTTTTAAAAAAAAATTTTATTAGTCAACATAGAAGTGCAGATGTCATTTCAACTACTTTTTTGCCCCCATTCCATCCTGCCTCTGTGGCAGGGCATTCCCTTTTGTTCTCTCTCTCTCCTTTTGGGTGCTGAGGTTTGCAAAAGAGGCATTGTGTGGCAATTATATTTGGTCTACAGTCTACTTTCAGCATACATCTCCCATCCTGGGAGGATCCTCCTAACACCCTTTACTTGGTATTCCCTTCTCTATCTGAGCTGCCTTTACCCCTAGCATGTGTGGCTGGCCATCAGTGAACCTCCTGGTACTTATCTCGACTGTTCTTTGATGTTAGTCTCCTATTTTGTTATTTTATATTCCCCCAGATAAATGCAATATTTCTGTCTGTCCCTCTCTTTCTGACTCATTTCACTTAGCATGATACTTTCCATGTAGTACCACTTCTATGTAAATTTCATGACCTCATCTTTTCTAACAGCTACATAGTACTCCATTGTGTAGATGTACCAAAGTTTCTTTAACCAGTCATCTGTTCTCAGGCACTCGGATTTTTTCCAGATTTTGGCTATTATGAACAGTGCAGCAATGAACATAGAAGTGCAGATGTCATTTTGACTATACTTTTTTGCCTCTCCGTGATTTATTCCCAGGAGTGGTATTGATGGTTCAAATGGAAAAACAACAATTTTTTACAGACAGAAAATCTGTAATATTTGAATACAGATCTGGTGTATAAGAATGAACAACAACAAGAAAAGAATTGTGTCTAACACTCCATCTCCCCCCCCCAATTTAAAAACTATATAAAGAAAATGAGGAAACTTAAGGTGATGGATATGTACTGTATTACTTTGTTTTCTATTTGTACTTTCTATGAGTAAAACCCTAAATTGTTTTCTCCATTTGGCTTCTCTCACTGCACTTAATCCTGGTAGGTTAATCCATGGTTTTGTAAATGACGGTATTCCATGATGTTTATATGCCTTATGTTCTTTACCCACTTAACAGCTCACAGGTTGTTTTCACATCTTGATTATTGTGAATAATGCTGCAATACAATAGGTGTACATATATTTATTCAAATTGGCCTGTTTGGAGTATTTTCCTCCAAAAGTACAAAGTGGCATAATTGGACTGTATGAAATTCTATTCTTCAGTTGTTGAGAAATTCTCTGCTACATTCCACAAGGGCTGTACCAATTTGCATTTCCATTAACTGTTTATGAAATCTACATTCTTATAGCATGGGTATGAGATGATAATTCATTGTTATTTTGATTTGCATTTTCCTGATAATAAGAAATACACATTTTTTGATTTGTATAAGTGGCACTAGATAAATATATTTTCCTTTTTCCGTTTGGGACTGGATCATCTCTCTGATATTATAAACAGAGGGAAGAGGAGGAGTAAAAATGGCAGTAGATGCTTATTAGTTACTTCTCCAAATAGAAATACAGATGACAAAGGCTCCTTAGCTATATTAACTTTTTGCTTGCCAGGGGTCACATGCTTTTGTAGTTGTGCTCATGCAGTTACAGGGAATCCAGAAACCAATCAAGACACCATATAACTCAACATACATGCTTAGCATAATCAGCAGACATACCCAGATATATTTCACTGCATGGGGACTGAATCTGTAATTAACAGTCTATTTCATGGAGGACAGGTACTTTAGCCACTGAGCTATGCCCCAGCATGCCCCTCTCTCAAGCCTGTTATTTAATGGAATTCTTTGTTCTCTTGTTGACTTTTATGAGTTGACTGTATATTATGGATGTTAGTACCTTATCAGATATAGAATAAACAAATGTCTTATTCTGTAGGTCACTTGTCACTTGTCATCCCGTTGTTCATTGATTTGCTCAAGCAGGTGCCATAACGTCTCTATTCGTTCCTGTCACATGATAGTGTAGCCTAATGGCATATTGGGGGCTCTTTCAGTGTCAGGAGAATGAGACCCATTATTATTGCCGGTTTTGGCATACTGAATATGTCACGAGTAGCTTGACAGGTTCTGTTGTATGGGCAGTATACTCTCGGTAGCTTGCCGGGCTCTCTGAGAGGGATGGAGATGAGATTGGTCATTGATGAGATTACATGGCACCAGGGGCGGTTTGTGGGTATGACCGCCAAGCTACTGGAAAATGGGGGATCTGAGTGGAGGAGGCCCAGTCCCAATCCAAGCAGTCTTGGAGATCTCAGCCACAGGTCACGCATACCAGTAGAGGAACCCAGGTATTCTTGTAGGTATCTCTTTATTTTGATAGAAATATTTTCCTGTGCTTTTCTTGTTGTTCTCTTCATTTTGATGTAGGACTGCTTATTTTATGTCCGTTTACTCAATTTCAGTGTAAGAAAAACTCAATCACCTCACCAAGCCTGGTGCCAGGGGATGCATAGGCAGTGTTACTATTATTGATACAGTTTCATGCATAAACATCCAGCACATTAGCAATCACTAGACTATCTTCTTCCCTCTACCATTGCTCTCATATTGTTTGCCCCCATTCCTGTTCTACATCACAAACCATGGTAAGCTTCTTACTGAAGACCAATTCTCAGTTTCTCATTTTTTGGCATTTGTTGTTCCTCTAATGTTTCTTTATATTCACTTATGAGAGAGATCTTTCTGTGTTGTCCTTCTCCTTCTAATTAATCTCACTTAGAAGGATACTCCTTAGTTATATCCACATAGAAAATTGAATGATTTTATCTTTTCTAACAGTCAAGTTTTATTATGCGTATGTACCATAGTTTCTTTATACAGTTATCTGTTCTTGAGTATTTGGGTTATTTTCATAATTTGGCTGTTGTCAACAGTGCTCAATGAACACAGAGGTGCAAATGTCTTTTCTGAATAGAGTTTTGGGGATTTGGGGTAAATGCCAAGAAGTAGAATTTCTGGATCATATGAAAGCTCAATTCTTAGTTTTTGAGAAATGTCCATGTTGTTTTCCAAAAGGACTGGGCCAGTTGATGTTATCACCAACACTGAATGAGGTCCCTTTCCCCAACCTCCTCACCAAGACTGGATTTTTTTCTTTCTGTTGTATGCTGGTCTCACTGGTGTAATATCTCATTGTTTGGATTTGTACTTCCCTGATAAATGTTGAAGAACGTTTTTTTCATGTACCTTTGGCCATCTGTATGTCTTTTTTTCTTTTTTTTTTTTCTTAATTTATTTTATTTTATTTTTTTTTATTTGTTTATTGAATCACTGTGGGAAAGGTTACAAAGCTTTCAGGTTTATGTCTCAGTCATGCAAATATCAAACACATTTCCCTTTACCAATACTTATTTTTTACCCTGAAGAACCCCAATAAAACCCCACCCCCCACCCCTCCCCGTCCCTGTGAGGCAGATGAATTCTAGTTAACACTCTATCTGCTTTGATTAGATTCATTGTTTCAATAAAAGATTCACCACTATTTTTTAGAGTTTACCCCCCCCCCCCCAAATCAGACATGCTGAAAAAGCATTGTGAAGTGATTTGCTTTCTACAGCTGGGTTCAAGAATTAAATGTTGGTTTTGGATTTCTGCTATTTTACCTATTAACCCTGGAGGTATTTCTACTGAAAGTCAGATAGTTAAGAAATTGGTTTCTGTGTTCTGGAGTCGTGGCCGTGCTGGAGAGCCGCTCGCGGGGGGCAACTGGTGGCCTCGGTAGGGCGTGAAGGGCGGACCGAAACGCCCCCCTTCCCATGAGGTTTTAGTCGCCCCCACACTCCCGGCTCATACCTGCTGTCCACAAGGCTCCCATGTGGCCGCCATCTTTCTTTCCAGAGAGGAGAGGGCAAATGGGGCAACACCCTTTCCCCTCCGGCAGACTTGATGGCCTGGATCAATGCATAGTCCATTCACTTTTCTGCTCCAAGCTGCTGGGTTCTGCATTAAGTCCTTGTGCTTCTGGGGCCGTGGCTGTGCTGGAGAGCCGCTCGTGGGGGGCAACTGGTGACCTCGGTAGGGCGTGAAGGACGAACCGGAACGACCCCCTTCCCATGAGGTTTTAGTCGCCCCCACACCCCTGGCTCATACCTGCTGTCCACAAGGCTCCCATGTGGCCGCCATCTTTCTTTCCAGAGGGAGGGGGGCGGAAGGGAGCAACACCCTTTCCCCTCTGGGCAGAAATGATTGCCTGGATTAACGCATAGTCCTTTCACTTTTCTGCTCCAAGCTGCTGGGTTCTGCATTAGGTCATTGTGCTTCTGGGGCTGTGGCCGTGCTGGAGAGCCGCTCGTGGGGGCAACTGGTGGCCTCAGTAGGGCGTGAAGGGCGGACCGAAACGCCCCCCTTCCCATGAGGTTTTAGTCGCCCCCACACTCCCGGCTCATACCTTCTGTCCACAAGGCTCCCATGTGGCCGCCATCTTTCTTTCCAGAGAGGAGAGGGCGAATGGGGCAACACCCTTTCCCCTCCGGCAGACTTGATGGCCTGGATCAATGCATAGTCCGTTCACTTTTCTGCTCCAAGCTGCTGGGTTCTGCATTAAGTCCTTGTGCTTCTGGGGCCGTGGCTGTGCTGGAGAGCCGCTCGTGGGGGGCAACTGGTGACCTCGGTAGGGCGTGAAGGACGGACCGGAACGCCCCCCTTCCCATGAGGTTTTAGTCGCCCCCATACCCCCGGCTCATACCTGCTGTCCACAAGGCTCCCATGCGGCCGCCATCCTTCTTTCCAGAGAAGAGAGGGCGAATGGGGCAACACCCTTTCCCCTCCGGCAGACTTGATGGCCTGGATTAACGCATAGTCCTTTCACTTTTCTGCTCCAAGCTGCCGGGTTCTGCATTAAGTCCTTGTGCTTCTGGGACTGTGGCCGTGCTGGGGAGCCGCTCGTGGGGGGCAACTGTTGACCTCGGTAGGGCGTGAAGGACGGACCGGAACGCCCCCCTTCTCGTGAGGTTTTAGTCGCCCCCCACACCCCCGGCTCATACCTGCTGTCCACAAGGCTCCCATGCGGCCGCCATCCTTCTTTCCAGAGAAGAGAGGGCGAATGGGGCAACACCCTTTCCCCTCTGGGCAGAAATGATGGCCTGGGTTAACTCATCATCCGTTCACTTTTCTGTTCTAAGCTGCTGGGTTCTGCATTAAGTCCTTGTGTTTCTGGGGCTGTGGCTGTGCTCCAAACTTAACTCTGATTTTCAGGGAGAATGATTGGGTGGTTTACTTCTCATTGATCACTTTGTATATAGAGAGATGTCCTTTTGAGAAAAAGTCCTCGTTCCCGCATACTCAAGCTGTGTTTGTAGAGGCTTCTGGTCACCGGGGTTCCATCTGGGGGAGGCGGGATGCGACACCTACTCCATCTGGAACTTGCCGGTGATCTTGGCTCTTTTTGGAACCTGTTTTTTCTTTTTTTTTTTCCTCCGGGATCCCGCACCCTCCATGTGTTCCTTCTCTTATGCTGAACGCTTCAAAGATGGCGCTGGGGGGCGGGCTATGGGCGTGACTTCCAGAATCAGAGGTTACCTGGGAGGTGTAGTCCGGCAGATTTGAGAAAAAGTCCTCGTTCCCGCATACTCGAGCTGTGTTTGTAGAGGCTTCTGGTCACCGGGGTTCCATCTGGGGGAGGCGGGATGCGGCACCTACTCCATCTGGAACTTGCCGGTGATCTCGGCTCTTTTTGGAACCTGTTTTTTCTTTTTTTTTTTTTCCTCCGGGATCCCGCACCCTCCATGTGTTTCTTCTCTTATCTGTCTTTTTTTTCTTTATGTGTCACACCTAGAGATGCACAGGGGTTACTCCTGGCTCATGCATTCAGAAATTACTCCTGGCAGTGATTGGGGGACTATATGGGATACTGGGAATTGAACCAGGTTCAGTCACATGCAAGGCAAATGTGCTACCCACTGTACTAACACTCCAAGCCCAGCCATCAGTAACTCTTATTTGAAAAAGTCTCTGTGAATCTCCTTTCCCCTTTAAAAGTTTGTTTTTCTTATAAAGTTTTACCAGTGCTTTCTGTATTTTGGTTATTAACCCATTATTAGACAATTGATGAGCACATATTTTCTCTCAGTCTGTGGGTTGCATTTTTTCACTCTGGTCATAGTTTCTTTTGCAGCAAAGAGGCATTTTAGTTTAATGTAATCCCTTTATCTTTGTTTCTACTTGCTTCACCAATAGCATTGAATCATTGAAGTTGCCTCTAGACTCAATGTCACAAAGGGTTCAGCATATATTTTTCTCAAGGTAATTTATGGATTTAGGTCAGATATTAGGTCTTTAACAATTTTACTTTGACTTTTGTACATAGCAGTGGAAAGAGGGTCTGAGTTATTTTATTGATTTTGCATGTGACCAGTCATTTTTCCCAGCACCATTTGCTGAAGTGACTTTTCTTGCTCCACTTCATGCATATTCTGCCTTTGTCAAAAGATGACAGTCCATATGACTAAGGATTTTTCTCTGAAACTATAGTCTTCTCCATGGGTCTAAGTCTGTTCTGATGGCTCTTTTGGGTGGGGAAGTAGGTATTGTTTCATGTAAATTTTGGGAGTGCTTGGATAGAGTTGCTATCACTCTTTCCTCTCCATAGTCTCTTACTGGGAGGAAAGCCATAGCCTATACATTCCCCATCCTTGATTGTGACCTTGATATATTACTGGTCAGATAGTTGAAGATAAAAGTCTGAAGACCCTTTGAATTCCTGCAAATGCATTCTGTATTGATTTCTGAGGATGCAAGGAGATGAATCAGTGCCATAACTTTTAGGATAATTATTAGTACGTATTGTTAGTTTTCCACTCTTCTCAATCTTGGTTTTAATAGTTTCATGAGAATGTATATATACAAAATAAGAGACAGAGAGGAGGTAACAGGGGCAAGGGTCAGGGGCCTCAAGGTAGTGTAGAGGTGTGGTATATGTATATATCTAAACCACAGCCAACAATACTACAAGTAAGAGACCCAAACTTACATTAATCAAACTTTGAAATGTTCTGTCAAGGAGGCTAGTAGAAGGATGAAAGGGAACCTGGAGACAGTGTTGGGGGGATAGTGATCATGGTGGTTTTACTGGTGTTGGGATATTATATGCCCAACTCTACTATGAACAACTTTGTAAATCATGGTCCCTTAACCATATAATAATAAACTAATTGAATTATTTTAAAATATAACATACATACATATCAGTTATACCTTAATATAACTTGAAAACAGTGATTAGGTGCTGTAGATATAATACAGTGTGAGAAAGGAGCTTATCTCACTCATGGAAAACCCAGCTTTTATCCCCTGAACCCCATACAGTTCCTTGAGCTGTGAGCCTTGAGCACAGTGATGAGAAAATATTGAGCACCTCTGGTTATGGCCCGATAGCACAGTGGTAGGGCTTTTGCCTTGCACGCAGCCAACATGGCCGACCCGAGTTCGATTCCTCCACCCCTCTCGGAGAGACTGGCAAGCTACCGAGAGTATCTCACCTGCACGGCAGAACCTGGCAAGTTACCTGTGATGTATTCGATATGCCAAACACAGTAACAACAAAGTCTCCAATGGAGATGTTACTGGGCCCGCTCAAACAAATCGATGAACAAAGGGAGGACAGTGACAGTGGTTATGGCCCCAAATTTATACTTCCTTATTCCTTTGTTCATTTTGTTTTATTTTCTCCTCCTTTTCCCTTTTGTTACTGTTGTTGTAATAACTTGAGCTTGCATACTTGGTTGTGGTGCTAACACACTTAGATGTACTCACCAGGGATCACACACCTGAGTTGTGATACTTGAGTACGCTTGGCTATTTTGCCAGATATATGACACCATTTCAGTTCCAGGGTCGCCAATCTGCAGTGCCATCTGGATCACACTCTGCAAGTAGGATGATGCTGGGAATCTTAGGTGGGCCCTGTTGCCTTTCTAGTAGATGCTCTGTCAAAACCTATACTTGTGCTCCAAGCTTTCTCTAATGCTCTGAATTTATTATTCTTTTTCTTATATTTCTGAAATCATATGTTGTGGGAGCCATACCTGTGTGTTCTCACAGGCCACCAGGGCCACATCTGATGAAATTTATGACCCTAATGTTCTGGGGATTAAATTTAGGACTATCTACATTGCCTGGCTTATGCTTTGTCCATTGAACACAGTTATTCTTTTCTCATTTTTTGAGAAAAACATGCTGAGTAAATTATTCTAGGCTCGATCCTAAATCAAAATACAAGTGCCAAAAGTAATGAATGTTTATTCCTTTTATGAATATTTATAAGGTTGTATTTTATTGTTAGGTATTTGTGAACATATTGTGAACATATGAAGAAATATTTAATTCTGAGGATAATTAGTTATGGTTTCTAATTCATCAAATAAAATATTATTAAAATATATTTAGGTACTAGAAATTATATTCAAATATCTGTGATATTAGAAGTCCTAGTTTTATTATTAAAAATGTTATGAGTTAAGTTAAAATGAAATACTGGGACTATAATAGATTTTTCCAAGCTTATAATATAGTTTTTATAAATTATTTTATAATCCTTTACTTTCACTGTTGTATTTCCTAATTATTGACAGTATTCATTTTGGGAATAATGAAAAAGCTTGTTAAAGTGGAAGATTCCCGGTTAGGGCCTAACAATACAAACTCTATAGAAATTGCTTAAGAAAATTTGCTGTGTTGTTTATAAAAGCAGAGGTTTAAAACTGTTTTGGGGCTGAAAGGATAGTACAGCTGGTAGGGCATTTGCCTTGCACGTGGCCGACCCAGGTTCAATTCCCAGCATCTCATATGGTCCCCTGAGCACCGCCAGGACTAATTTCTGAGTGCAGAGCCGGTAGTAACCCCTGAGCATTGCTGGGTGTGACCCAAAAAAGCAAGGAAAATAATAAATAAATAAATAAATAAATAAGCCTGTTTTATTTTTGATGTGGTTTGTTCAACATTTTTTTTTATTTTGAGTACCTGTGGCTATGTGCTTTGGAATCACTCCCATTGATACTCAGGTGATTAAATCAGAGTTACCTGCTCAAAGAAAGTGCCTTAACCTCTGTACTTTCTCTCCAGCCCCAAACTTCAAATTTTAAATATAAATATCCAAATTGTTTATGTTTGTATAGGTGTATATGTGCACACAAACTCCTTTTGTTTGTATTAGTATTACAATAGACCCTACATGCTCTCAGTAAGCCTAGAAATAATTTTAAAAAATCTGACTTTGTTTATTGTTCTTTTTACATTGTTCTATATTCACTATCAGTGCTGAGTAATCTGATTAAATGAAAACAAGAGTTAATTCTGTCTTCATAATCAAGTATGTCATAAAATACTAAAGGAAATTAAAAGGATATTTTACCTTTGTTTCCATTTATATTTATATTAATTTTATTCCATTTATATTATTTCCTATATATATTTTTTTTTCTGAAGATAGGCTGCATTATTTTAAAAAATGTAAACTACTTTCAATAGCTGAAAGAAAATCTGTAGATTGGTTTATCTTTAAAAAGAAGAAGGTACTCTACTCTCAGCATGGGATTGCATCTGTGTGCTGTGACCTGGGTCAAAAATAATAGCATTTGAATAGCTGCCTCTGAGGGTTTCAAACGATTTCTTAAAGGAAAAAAAAATTGAAAATAACATGAAGTCTTTTTATTTTTTCCTGTTGAATTCTACTCTGAGAGGCATTGAGTCATGGATTAAATAGTTTATGTTCTCTATTTATGCTTTATATTCTTGAATTTCTAGCTTAGCAATTATAAAATTCATTTTCTTTCTAAATCTTTAATATATAATTTCATTAGAAAGTAATTGTTTTGAAGTTTAAAAACTTAAAACTAATCACATTGCTTTGGATATTATAATCAAACTTAAATTTTCCCTCTCTAAGCTTTGTCCACCATTAAAAAAATAATGAAAAAGTGAGACAGTTGGCCAAATGTAGAGTACATATCTAGCATTAGGAGGTCCTAACTTCAGTCCCTGGCAACGCATAGTACCTTTCCTCAGAACTGCTGTGTGGCACTTTTGACTCCCAGTGCTAACTCTAGACCCGAATAGCACAAGGAATGTTCCCCATAAAACAGTAGCAATAGAGTTATCAGAACATGGTAATTTGGAGCCAACAGAGATTTGTCCTTGATGTTTGTGTTAGAATATAAAACCAATAATACTTCTAGAAAACCCCAGATTTGCCTTAGTAAAAAAAAATCTATAGAAAAAATGTATGGAAATCAAATTATGAATGTGATCTAATACAATCAAAGTCTTTTAAGTCTTTTATTTGCTTTAATTTGTCTCTTTTCTGTGCTTTTCCTTCCCCTCATCGTTTTTATCATTCTTTATGGAGAATGAAGATGGACAAATACAGCTTTTATGACATACTAAGAGCAAAATGTATTTGAGTGTATATAATTGATGCAAAATATCTCTCCCCTGTCTCTTGCAAAGCAAATTGCATTAATAATCACTATAATAAACATAAGAAAGATACAGTTTTACTTTAAGGAAAGAAAAACATAGTATTCTGAATTGTGGGGATAGCTAATGCATTCATCCTCCTAATCAACCTCTCAGCAGATGTAAATTTCCATCCAGGCAAGTTTTACAAATTCGGTGATTGACATCAGCACTACTAAGCTATCTGGAACTCATGAGTTCTGATCTTCAGAAAATTCCATTGCACTTTTTAGCAGAAAAATCCAGTTTTAGAAAACAGATGATACTTCAAAATAATGTATTTGAAGAATAATTTCTGGCAACTCAGAATATTTTCTTTTTACCTCATTGAATTTCATACATCATAACCATCACCTACATTAAAAAATACAACCTTCTAGAATCATAGTCTCTGTTTTTCCTTTTTTCATCGTACTCTTCCATTGAATTCTATTTCCTACAGCCTAATTTTTACCTCTGGTGTTTCATACTAATAGAATCATATTGTGTCTAAAATCTCCAAAAGCATTCTCAAACTCTGTAATTTGCTAGACTGACTTATCAGATTTAAAAGGTATTTATGCTGACACTATCAATTTCCTCAAATTGACATAGAATTAGCAAAGGTGAAAGAAAGGTAATTGGGTCCGTCCAAGTGATGCCAGACACAAGCTTCCAGGTATTCACTTTTAACGGAATTGGAAGGAGCAGGTTCAGTTTCAACAAGAATGCAAGAAATATGTAAAATGTTGCTAGCCTTGAAAGCTCACAAGAGTCTTTGCTGATCATGGTTTACACCACTTGACTAAATTCAGTCACTCAGAGAAAATTCTGGTTAACTGCAAATTATACCATTATAACTTATGAATACTTATGCATTAAATTTAAGAACTCAAACATAGACCAGTTGGGCATTTTTGCATAATAACCATTCAGACATTCTTTTCATAAATATTCAGTCAAACTTTATGCCAAATTTTCTTTTAATTTGTCTTTGCGCTTCTTACAAAATACACATTATGATATTTTGTTATTTTGGGGACTCCACCTTTCAGTGCTCAGGGATTATTCCTGCTCTGTGTTCAGGAATGACCCTTGGTGGTGCTCAGGGGAATCAAGGTTTAACCAGGGCTGACTGCATTGTATGGTAAGCACCTAATTCCTCTACCATCTCTCTGGCTCCTGTAGTCTGTGTTTATTCTGAGACGTTTTATATTTATATATTGCAAAAGCCACCTCAAACAATAGATTTCCTGAATCTAAGAACAGAGTTTAATACAAAACACACAGTAAAAAGTAGTATTGTTTATAGTTGACTAAATAAAATCAAAGAGCATAGTATAATGACTAAATATAATCAAAGGGCATAGTATAAAACACATGGTAAAAAGTAATATCATTTAGTATTTATAGTTGACTAGCTGCAATAAAAATTAATGTTAATATGAAGGACAATTAACAGTTCTACCTGAAACTTGCATGCATACAGTATTTAGCACAGCAGGTAGGGCATTTGCCTTGCAAGCGGCCAACAGGACCAACCCGAGTTTGATTCCTCCGCCCCTCTCGGAGTACCTGGCAAGCTACAGAGAGTATCTTGCCCCCTTGGCAAAGCCTGGCAAGCTACCCATCACGTATTCGATATGCCAAACACAGTAACAAGTCTCACAATGGAAACATTACTGAGCCCGCTCGATCAAATTGATGAACAACAGGAGGACAGTGACAGTGACAGTGACCTTTAAAATATATTAGCTATGTATATATTTCAATGCCATTGAGCAATTGGGATGTTGTGATATTCTCAGCAATGCTGAATTGCCTATTTTATTGCAGAATATAGCCAAATATAGAAAGTTTATTTCCATTTTTTTAGGTTCAATATTTTTTAAAAAGCTGAATACTTTAGTCTGATACATCATCAAACTAAAATGTATAGACTAGAAATAAGAGCTGAGTTTAAGGAAATTGAAGGTGTTTTCAAATTGTAGAGGGCTATTCAGCTCGTGATTTAAAATGGAAATAAACATTCTTTTGAAAATTGTTCCAAGTGACTTTAGTTTTAAAATGTATGCTATGCACAAACTAAAATTGATAATGGCATGGCAAAAAAAAGGGGTAAGAACATGAATGTTAATAGACAACGATAGGTACAAAGCACATAGAAGAGAACATAAAATTGTATATCACTTTAATTACCAGAACTTTTCATGGAAATCTACATGGTAATAGAAACACAGAGGCCCTGATTTAAATTATGAATGCACAATCTATACTGGGGCATGGATAAATATGAAGGCCACCGGGAATCCTGGGTGTTCAAGGAGTCAAAGCATGAAGAGAATGGACACAAGAATTGGCAGATAGAAACTCAGCCATGAATGCTAATACATCTACTTTAATGACATTGCCACAGTCAAAAGAGAGCTATGGTCTCTGGGAAACACCAGCTGTAATGTATGTGGTCAAATTTCAACACTAAATCAAATTGAAAGACCAGGCAAGTAATAAAAATAAAGGCATTTGATTATTGTTGTAGAGATAAAGTATATTTAGGAGAAAACTGGAGAATAAAACTGAGAAATAAAATCTGTTTATAGCATTGTTACTATTTAATATTGTTAATGATCTTGGGCAAGTTCTTAACCTCTTTAAAATTCAGTTTGAAAATGGCGGTGAGAATTGTATGCTGGTTAAGGGATGGGTGTTGGAACACTATATGATTGAAGCCCAATCATGAACAACTTTGTAACTGTGATTAAATTTTTAAAAAATTAATGAAATGAAAATGTTTTATTTTTGTACCTCAGGTAGCTTATGTGAATAAGGGGTGAATTGATATGTGGAAATATTTTCTGATGAATATATAATTATGCACAATGCTTGGAGGAGACTTATCATAGCTGCTGTTTATCTTGGCTCTGGTAAAAGTCTTAAGAGGTCTTTAAATCTCTGTTTTGTCACTCGTCTTGTAACCATGTATCTCCTGGGGTCAGGGCTTACCTAATTTTAAATTAACATGTTGTTAAAAATACCAATGTTCTACATTTTTCACTGCAGTTAAGTGAAACAGTATAGACATAAGCATTCACTTTATTGTCCAGTACTTAGAAACCTCAACAAAATATTGTCTGCTGCTATTGAAACTTTTTGTCAATGGAATGTTCAGAAGCCCAACTTCTATAATAATAAATCTACCAGAAATTATCATAATGATTTCACTTACTGGCAAGCTACCGAGAGTATCTTGCCCGCACGGCAGAGCCTGGCAAGCTAGCCGTGATGTATTCGATATGCCAAACACAGTAACAACAAAGTCTCCAATGGAGACGTTACTGAGCCTGCTCGAGCAAATCTATGAACAACAGGAGGACAGTGACAGTGACAGAAAGTTATGTTACTTCTTTTGAACATTAAAAAAATATTTTTATTTGAAGCACCATGTTCTACAATACTGTTAATGAGAGGGTTTTATACATAAAACATTCAACACCATATCCTCTACCAGGGTGTTTAGTTCCCTCTGCCATTGTTTATTTCTCTCAGTGTTCCCCAAAGATCCCTCCCTGCTACCCCCACCCCCCACCTTAGTAAACTCAGTTCTGTAGACCATTTCTGAGGTTCTGTTGCCTTTGACTATTTGTTATTCCATCATGTAGAAGGTATTAGAACATGTGCCATCAATATGCATGACCCTCCTGTGACTAAACTATTCAAAATCTATTTGATTTGAACTGTCATATGAAATCATTGGTAACTATGAATAATTGTCATAATTCTACATGAACTGAACACTGGCTTCTCATAAAAATTTATTATCTACTTTATATGATACTTTTTTTCAAATAATGCAGAGGACCTCAAAATTTACTATCAGTGACGAAAATTTTAATGCATAGTCATAATCAGATTATTTTTCTTTCAATTTATAAATTGTATATACATAAGTGTTTTTGTTCTGTTTTATTTTTTTGCTAGCTATTAAAAGCTTTCAAATGAAACAAGGGGAAATTTGCCCACATTTTGTGTTTCCTTTCAACTTTTTTTTAAAAATATATTTTACTACTGTTTTGTTGAGTAGTCTATGCATCAGAATAGCAGGGATTACTTTCTACTCCCTAAAAACAGAAACCAACACATGGAACTACTGAGATTCATTGGTTTTTATGACAAAAGTATTCTCAGAACTTGAATCCAACTTTTATTAATACTATAGCATAATATTTTCTAACAAAATGTCCCAGAAAATTATTTACTGTATATTTTGGGCTTATCACAAACTTACAGCAGCTAACATTTTTGGAATACTTAGTAGAGGTCCCCAGCATAATTTGAACCATGTTTTAATTCTCATCCCAATCCATTGTTAATGTTTTCATTTTAAAGTTGAAAAACTGATGTATAACCAGGGAGGCTAAATCACTGATTTAGGGGCTTTCCTGGTGGCAATGAAATTTTCACACTGGCAGTATTGTTTTAAAGTTTACTCAGTCACTGAACTATTTTTTTTCTGTTATAAACTCTAAAGATTATTATCATAGGCATGTCTGTTGATATGTAAAATCTTCTACAAAGCCGTATTATATTACAGATATTATGTTGTCAGTCACTCAACTAAAGAAATTCTTCAATATGACTTCAATTTATGCCTCAGCACAGTTGCATGTTATTATAGGTCAGTGATTCATGTGATACATGAAAAATAGGAATTGTGGAAATTATATTTGTAATTCTCATGAGTAATACTCCATATTAATAATGATGGTTTCACAATTATTTGGAATAACTATATTTTGGTGATGGTTAGTAGCATGTTGACCTATTTTTTAAATGGTAGCTTTAAAATGTCAAGTAAAATTTTTTCCTTCCTTCCTTCCTTCCTTCCTTCCTTCATTAGAAAATTTTATTTCCTCCCTTAATATTTTAATATATACATTTAGAACAGATATAATTAAAATAAACTTTGGGATTTTACAGGCTAGAAAAGTGGCCATAAAATTTATTCCTTTTAAAAACTGAGTTGTTATGGGGGAGGGAAAATAACTGCAAATTCCATTGCAATTAAAAGAGAAGGACATTTTTAGATTTTGTATAATTGTTTATTTTATTCACTCTGACCTATGACTTAAGATACCATTAACACTTCTTATTTGTATCTCCAGATCCTCCATCTTCCAGTAGGAAGGGGTCACACCCACCAACTGATCCCCTGGTGCTGTGTAATTCCATCAATGGCCAAGACCTAGAGACTATAAAACCCAGTTCCCAGAAGCGCCCGACCATGTGCCATTTTATAATCTCATTATTACTTTGGAAAAACTGGCAGGCTACTGATTGTAACCTGCCCACATGGCAAAGTCTGGCAAACTCCCCGTGGCGTACCCAGTATGCCAAATGATGGGTCTCATTCTCCTAACCTTGATAGAGCCTTGAATATGGCACTTTTTAAACATTTCAGGCTAGGACGAAGGAGACGTTACTGAGGCCTGTTCGAGGTAATTGACACACAACAGGATGATCGTGATCGTGATTTGTACCTAGTAACATAAATCTTCTTTGCACAATATAAATCTTCTTTTTGGCATTTTGAGGGGGGGAAAGGATAGGAACAGGATATTCTGATCTCTGGGCTAAACATATTAGTTGAAACTGCGTGGTTCAAAAAGGGAAAGTTCCGGGGCTGGAGCAATAGCACAGTGGGTAGAGCGTTTGCCTTGCATGCAGACAACCCAGGTTCGATTCCCAGCATCCCATATGGTCCCCTGACCACCTCCAGGGGTAATTCCTGAGCGCAGAGCCAGGAGTAACCCCTGTGCATTACTGGGTGTGACCCAAAAAGCCAAAAAAAGGGGGGGGGGAAGTTCCTGACTATTGGTCGCTGAAAAATTACAAGATTGAAAAATATTAACAACATTCAAGCTTATAACATTTGCTTTCAAACATGTGTCACACCACATAAGATTCCTGGCTGGATAGAGAACAGAACACATTTTGAAAACACCTATTTGACATGTTTCAACAAAATATGTGCCAAAGAGCCTAACTCTATAAGCGTCTATGATTTCAGGGACACTTTGTACTTTTGTGAAGTATAATCATTAAAATATCCCTAAATGGAAGCTTTCTCTTTCACTAAAGCACACCATTTTTAAATAAAGAATATAATGCTATACATGCTATTACTCAGAAGTATAATTTTTCAAATTCTTATTATGGTAAATAAAAAATGAACGCTTTAGTTTTCACATTTTTTTTACCATCAGGAACATTGTCCAGTGACTACTTTTTCAAAATGTTTGTGGGATAAAGCATTGGTTAGACAGTTATCAACTGTTTTTGACTAAAATGTAGTAGTTTAGAATTTTTAATGATTTTTGGACTGATATTTTGCTTTGCAAAATTCTTATTCTTTGATTAAGAACTTAAGATATAAATTATATATGCATGATGTATACCTACTTGCTAATTTATTCTATTATGATTTAAGCAGTATAAAGAGGACATTAGAGAATGACAGTGTGGTATTATAGGCATATTAATGAAGTATATAGAGTTATGCACGTACTGCCGTATAAGGCTGGAGCGATAGCACAGCGGGTAGGGTGTTTGCCTTACAAGTGGCCAATATGGCCGACCCGAGTTCGATTCCTCCGCCCCTCTCGGAGAGTTTGGCAAGCTACCGAGAGTATTCGATATGCCAGACACAGTAACAACAAAGTCTCCAATGGAGACGTTACTGGGCCCGCTCGAGCAAATCGACGATCAACGGGAGGGCCTTTACCTTTACCTTTATAGAGTTATGCACCAACTGCTTATACTCCAACTGGTATACTCGAGAAAGACATGGAATTGAACTCAAATATAAAAAGTTTTCATTGCATACATAAGCATGTGGCAGGAACATTACTGAAGAATCCTTAACCTTTGCATATCTAGAGACTTACTAATTTTGGTAGAATGGGCAAGTTAATGGTAAAAAATAGTGAGGACTATAGGGACAGACATAAAAAGATTGCACTCATCTGGGGAATATAAAGTAACAGAATGGGAGTCGAACACCCAAGAATAGTTGAGATAAGTACCAGGGAGGTCTGCTCCAGGGCTTGGAAGCCTGCATCACATGTTGGGGGAAAAGACAGCTCAGATAGAGTAGGGAACACCAAGTAAAGGATATTCGGAGGACTCACTCAGGATGCGATATGCGAGCTGAAAGTAGACTATAGACTGAACATGATGGCCACTCAATACCTTTATTGCAAACCACAACACCCTAAAGAAAGAGAGAGCAAAAGGAAATGCCCTGCCATAAAGGTGGGGTGGGGGTGGGAGGACTACTGGGATCATTGGTGGTGGAGAACAGGCACTCGTGGGAGGGATAGGTACTCGATCATTGTATAACTGAAACCCAAGCACGAAAGTTTGTGAATCTACAAATATACCTCATGGTGTTTCACTAATAATAAAAAAAAAATACTAAGAACTAATTATGCCATGAAATCATGAACTTGAATATCTTTGTCTCATGTACATCTCATTGGGAGTCCATAAAGAAATTTAAAGATGTGTGATGCTATGACTTCAATACTCTGAATAATTTACATAACTAAAAACAGCCATGGATATTTTCTTTTAAAGACATCAAAATTGTATCTTAAATAATATGCCACTATTAGGAGCACTGTAGCACTGTCTTCCTGTTGTTCATCGATTTGCTGGAGCAGGCAACTCCCAGAATGACCACCAACTGGGAACTCTTTGGTACTATTGCGGCAACATGGGAAGATGCCATTGTTGACAACATTGACGAGGAATACGATCGACTGGTTCAGCACCTCCATGAATGTGCGAGGAACGCCAACAGAGAGATAGCCACAAAAAATCGCCTATCTTGGAAAACTCTTGAGCTAATTCGCCAGCGTGGTTTGGCGCATGCCTCAGGCAACCGCAAGCTAATGTCTGAGCTCGCAAAGGAGTGCAGAGCTGCGATCAAGGAAGACCTCAAAGAGAGAAGAGCAGAAGTACTGGTAGATGGCGGCAGAAGCCGGGAAAAGTATTCATAAGGCCCTCCTGTCCTTCGCCAACTACAAGACCAAGATGACTGCCCTCCGACGTCTGATGAATCCATCACATCCTCCAGAACGGCAATGGAGAAGATTATCCATGACTTCTACTCAAATCTCTTCGATAGCCATGTCCACTTGCCAACATACCAAATTCCACAGGATGGATATGTCGTTCCCAACGTTCTCCCTTCTGAAATCCAACACGCCATTTCGTCGGTAAAGAAACAAACAGCACCCAGCCCAGACAAGGTCAGACCTGAACACCTGAAGAACCTGCCGTCAGTACTCATCAATACACTGGCTCGGCTCTTCACTCGCTACCTGTCTGAATGCAAGGTTCCGTCCCAATGGAAAACCAGCAGGACCGTACTACTGTTCAAGAAGGGAGACATCCATGACATTGGCAACTATCGCCCGATCTGCCTATTGTCTGTCACCTACAAGTTGTTCACTCGAGTCATCCTAAATACGATTAGCAGAACACTAGATGAAGGACAACCATGCGAGCAAGCCGGGTTCCGCAAAGGCTTCAGCACCATTGACCATATCCACACGATAACCAAGCTCATTGAGGTTTCTCAGGAGTTCAAGATGCCGCTCTGTTTAACATTCATTGATTTAAAGAAGGCCTTTGATTCTGTTGAGACAGAAGCGGTCATTGAAGCCCTAGCCAATCAGGGAATTCAAGCCCAATACATCAGGATCCTCCGTGAGCTGTATTGCAGATTCACTACCAGGATCTCACCATTCTACAAAGAAGTGATCGTTGACGTCAAGAGAGGGGTACGGCAGGGTGATACCATTTCACCGAAACTCTTCAGTGCCACCCTCAAGAACATCATGCGACGACTGGAATGGGAAGGAATGGGAGTGAAGATAGATGGTCGGCAACTACACCACCTCCGCTTTTCTGATGACATTGTTTTAAGAACACCAAACATCAGCCAAGCGGCACAAATGCTGGCCGACTTTGACCGTGAGTGTGGAAACGTCGGACTACAGATGAATCTTACGAAGACAATGTTTATGAGAAACAGCCTCGTTCCTGACGCCCCATTCGCTCTCAACGGAACGACCATCTCTGAATGCAACAGCTATGTGTACCTAGGTCGAGAGGTCAACATGACAAATGACCTGGCACCCGAGCTGCACAGGAGGAAGAGAGCGGCTTGGAACGCCTTCAAGAACGTCAAAGAAATAGCTAAGAGGATGAAGAACCTCCGGCTCCGGGCACATCTCTTTGATTCCACTGTTCTTCCTGCATTAACATATGCCTCAGAGACCTGGGCCCTACGCAAACAAGATGAGAACGCTATTCAGGTCTCCCAAAGAAGAATACAAAGAGCTATGCTTGGAATATCACGTTTCACTCAAATAAGAGAAAGAATCCGGAGTTCCGACATCCGTTGACGATCAAGAATCAGGGATGCTGTCTCATTTGCCAAGGTGTCGAAAATCAGATGGGCTGGTCACGTAATGAGATTTAAAGATGACCGCTGGACTAGAGCTGTTACCGACTGGATTCCACGGGATGTCAAAAGACCACGTGGCCGCCCACCTACCAGATGGTCAGACTTCTTCGTGAAGATAATGAACGATCGGTTTGAGCCCCTTCATGTTCCCGGAGCGAACAGATGCCATTGGGCTACACTAGCACGCGACAGGGACAAATGGAGACGTTACTGGCGCCCGCTCGAGCAAATCGACGACTAACGGGAAGTTAAGTGATTAAGTGATTAGGAGCACTGTAGCACTGTCTTCCTGTTGTTCATCGATTTGCTGGAGCAGGCACCAGTAACATCTCCATTGTGAGACTTGATGCTGTTTTTAGCGTATTGAATGCACCACTGGGAATTTCCCAGGCTCTGCCATGCAGGCAGGATACTCTCGGAAGCTTGCTGGGGTCTCTGAGAGGGGCGGAGGAGTCGAACCTGGGTTGGCCACGTTCAAGGCAAACTCCCTACCCGCTGTGCTATTACTGTAATATGTATGCATGCATATATAACTTGAAGGGCACATATTGCATATTAGGCATTTAATTCATTTAATTGTTTAACTAAATTTATACAAATTTTATTTTTAAAACTATGAGTTTAAGATTGCAAAAGCTTAAATAACTTGTTTGAGAATTATAGCTGACAAAGATCTGAATTAAGAGTCTGAGTTAGAACCTTTCTTTTTATTCTTTTAATGTTAATTCTAGTGGAAACTGATCTTGGCATTAAAACAGCTATAACATGAGTAACTATGAGTCATCTTGAACATTTGGCAACATTTGTTTTTCACTTGCTCAAATTTCATAGACATTATTATTGGTTAATTTAAATGAAACAGAATGGAGAGTTACAAAAGCTCTATTGAACTGTTTTAATTATTCTGGTTTCATTTTCAATTCTGAGGGCTCAGAAACTATACACATGCAAGACCAAGTGGATAAGATAATTTTTTTACTGTCTGTCAAGAGTTCAAATAAGCAAAAAATAGTGAAGAGATGATTGCATCTTATTTTAAAAGGTCTTGCAAATTGCCTATTTGACTATAATTCTATATTTTTAGTATTGATACTTTTTATATAATTTTCAGCTTCTTAAGATATTTTGTTTCTACAAATCTCTCAACATCTGTGATATTGCAAGAATTTAATATCCATGGCTTTGGTGAATAGTTAACCTTATCTGGTCTGAGGGAGAGCATTCTAAGTGATAGTAATAGGGTACAAGAAATCTTCCTATAGTAAACTGGATCCTATTTTCTACTTTCAGACTGTGATAGATAGAGGTTGCTAAGTTTGGCAACAAGCCTCGGTTATACTAAGATAACCCCAGGAATAGGATGTGTTTTTAATCGCACTCAGAAAAGGTGCTTGAGATGGGCACTAAAAAATTACTTTTTTAGATTTACTTTGGAGATTGAGAAGAAGTTTTTTCAGAGGAGAGTGGTAGTCAGTTTCCTTTAGGTTTAATAGAATTTATACTTCTGATGGATGTAAGCCGCTCTTAAAGAACAGATATTTAAGTGTCTTGTGTTACTGATGAGTTTTATAGAAGAAGAAATGTGTTAGGAGTAAAAATTTTTTAAAATTCATATGAATAAATTTATAAATTTGGAGAGGTTTGATGGAAAACATAGAATGGGCCTACTTCATTCTCTAAGCTGTCTCCTCCTTAGAGGAAGTAGAGGCATCTAATTGCAGTTTTATATTCTCCCTTCTATTCATTTACTTAACCCTTTTTAAAGATGCTGCTACCAAATTGAGGTTTATATTTGTGCTTTTTGTAACTTAACCAATATAGAAACTGTGTATTGAGAATCACATTTGTATAGTATTTCCTTCATGAAAAAAAGGCCAGTTGTTTGATACTCTATTTGTTTTCAGCGACTTGAGGTTAGTCTTTTTTCCCCCTGTACCTTTTAGAATTGTTTTGCTTAATTTGACTGTGAAATTTGAATCTGACTCTTTTAGACTTCTCTTTCCTAGTAATCCTTCCTATTTTCAATGTTTCTAAATTGACACAGATATGATTATAGTAGTTGATCGGCCATCTTCATTTGATGTCAATATAAAAAGGAATTTGGTGAACATTTTGACCAGAGGAAAATAAATACAGGGTATTTTGTGATAACAAAAAAAAAAGGCAATGTGCTATACTGATTAGGAAGCCTTTGATAAGGAGGTTGCCAACACATTGCTAAAACCACACTGTTACTTGAGTAGGTTGCCACTGTAAATACTTTACTCTTGTTTCTTCGTTTGTCTTCTTTTTATTATTTATCTGAGAGAAATAAAGATTAATGCAATTGGAAAAGAACTCAAAGAACTAAGATCTTCAGGATTAAGAAAAGCCCACAAATTAACTTCCAAAAATGGAGCAGAATATAGAAGGCAAATGTGAGAATAAGCAATCTAGAATCTATCTTGTTGATTAAAGTTAGACCTGCAGGTAAGAGAGGTGGTACAACGATTAAGGTCCTTTTTTTTTTTAAAACTGAATCATCGTGAGATACACTTACAAAGCTCTCATGTTTGAGTTTCAGTCATACAAAGATCGAACACCCATCCCTCCACCAGTGTACGTTTTCCACCACCAATGTTCCCTGTATCTCCCCACACACACTCATCCTACTCCTCCCTCTGTCTCTAAGACAGACAATTTTCCTTTTTCTCTCTACTTTGGGGTATTATGGTTTGTACTACAGACACTGAGAGGCCATCATGTTTGGTCCTTTATCTACTTTCAGCACACATCTCCAATCCCGAACGATCTCTCTAACCATCATTGACTTAGTGATCCCTTCTATTTTCCAGCTGCCTTCTCCCCCAGCTCACAAGTTAGGCTTCCAACTATGGAGCTATCTTCCTGCGTCTTGTCTCCACTGTCCTAGAGTAGGTCTCTATTCTACTATTATGTTATTTTATATTCCACGAATGAGTGAAACCATTCTAAGTCTGTCCCTCTCTTTCTGACTCATTTCACTTAGCATGATACTCTCCATGTCCATCCACTTATAAACAAAGTTAAGGTCCTTACCTAGCCTATATCTGTGGTGCTGGTTCAAATACTAGCACTGTGTTCCTGCTCCAGCACAGACCCTGCTATAACCCCTAAGTACCATGAAGTGTGACCTTAAACTCAGAAAAATAAAAATAAAGTTAAATCTGTGATAGTATTTCCACTCATCATTCTCTTCCTCCTTAAAAGTCTATAAATTCATTTATGAAATCTGTCTCTACTGCACATCTGTATTTATCTTCATATTATCTTCAGTGCTCATTTGTCTATAAAATTTTTTCTTTTTTCAGACTTCCTGTCAAAATAACATTAACTAGAAGTCTTCAGACAATTTAAGGCATGTGTTGGTGACAACTGTGATAGAATTTTATGGTAATGACTCGTCATGTTAATGACCAGTGTTTTTCAACCTCTTAACTGACTGTTTTCTGACTTACTCTTTTCTGGCTGCTTTTTCATTCCTCTGGTTCCTCTGGTTCCTCTGCCTTATAAGTTCACTCCTAGTCATGTACCATTCCCCCCTATTTCTGGGATTTTGAACATGCTGACATCTTGGAATATTTTATGGGTTCAGTGGGTCATATTGCCTTCAGTTGACAAATGCTGTTTACAGACCAAAAGTTCATGGAAGTATTTCCTACCAAGTGATTTATTCAATCACATAGGATAATTAAGAACATAAATACCTGGATTCTACTGTTATTAATACTTTGTAATGTACTGGAGCCAGAATGCACTAGAACTAAAGTGACTTAAAAATTTTATAGATGAAAGTGCACTTATTAGTTAGAGGTAGGACTATTCTAGCTACTAGGAGCAATAGCACAGTGGGTAAGGCATTTGCCTTTTATGTGGCTGAGTCAGGTTGGATTCCTCTGTCTCTCTCCAAGAGCCCGGCAAGCTGCTGAGAGTATCCCACCCACACGGCGGAGCCTGGCAAACTCCTTATGGTATATTTGAAATGCCGAAAACAATAACAACAAGTCTCACAATGGAGACATTACTGGGCCCAATCGAGCAAATCTATGAACGAGAGGACAGTGCAGAGCAGTGCTATGTTTGTTGTATTGTTTTTCCAAATCATACATTTCATGTTAGAATTTTAATTTATTCAATCTTCAGATATTTATGCTTTTTTTAAAAAAAAATTGAATCATACCTGACAGTGCTGGGGGCTTACTCCTGGCTTATGCTCAGGGATTAATACTTGTAATGCTCCAGATATTATTAGTTGCCAGGTACTAAACAAAGGTTGTTTGTCTTTAGTCAGACATTCTCTTCTTTCCTTTCTTTAATTGTGGTGGACAATTTCACTAAAGCAGGATTTTCACATATGTCATTATGGTCATATAGGGAGAGCAAAAAGGAAGGAGGAGAAAGAGAAGGAGAACAAAAAGGAAAGAGGAAGTGGTAGGAGGGGAAAGATGAAAAACTAGAGGAGAGGCATATCATTAAGAATTAGCAAAACGTTTCAAAATACATCAAAGATATCACTAATCTATGAGATAGGCTAGAGAGAATGCAAGAAAAAGCTGCTGAAAAGATGATGCGTAAGTAATGAACCCAATCTTAGCTCAAATTTAGATAATGTACAGATAAAAACAGCTATCTATAGTAATCTGAGAAATTGACATAGTTTCAAATGATAGTTGACATAAACAAAATGACATATTTAGACATTTGTCTTTGATTTGTTTAAAGAATGATACAATTTCTTTATTGTCAAATGGGATAGTTCTAAATATTAAATTATAAGCCAAAAAAGGCTAGACTAAAGGTACATTACATCATTCATCTTGGTCATAGCAAGTTAACAATTTGGGTTAGAAAAAATGCTGTTATGTCTGTGTCAAATCTTCAGTAAAGCTCACTTAATACTTTTTCCAAAAAATGACTTCAGAAAGAAGTTTTGATGACTAACACAGTGTGGGAAAGCATATTGGAACACATAACTCTTGGTAAGTTAGATAATATAGCTTAGCTTTTTTTTTAAGGCTCAAATTTGTCTTTCTAAGTTCTCTTTATAACATGTAATTCATCTCAAACATCTGTGCATATAAATACCTAACAAAAATCTTCTATTTTCAGTAATATAAGGTTCTTTGAATGTTCCAATTCAGCTCTTTACCTGTACTCTCATTTTCATCAGCTTATGAAATTCAAAGATATTGAAAGGAGGAAATTTGACTTGTATTAAATCTCATTTAATTTTGACAACCTAATTGAACAATATGAGAGAGAACAAAATGAGAAGCACTTTTGAGTACTTTTTTAGATTGGAGCTTTTATAGCACTTGTTTTTCACTTCAAAACCTTTTCACATCTGAACTTACTTTCACCTATTAATGTTCAAAACACAAATTGGTCAGTGATTCTCTTACCAAAATTTAGTTATTTTTTGCCTCAATTGACTTGAGTAGTATTCTCTTTTCAGAAATTCTGATTGATCCATATTTGTACACATTTAATTCATTTGAACTATACAACCAAATTACATAAATTTGTGGTTATGTTGTATTTTATAACCTATATTTTAATTTTTATAATAAGTAAACAACTTTCAGGGTCTAAACTTGTGATCTCTAGACTTAAATTTAGTTGGTTCTCTTGTTTTTAAAGGGCATAAGTATTGTAGGGACTGATTAAGTAAGTGATACTAAGCTTTAGGAGTATGGTTTGACTTGATTTCTACTGAGAAAAAATTACTAATGATGGAAGTCATTAGTTCATTTCTAAGTTCATTATCTCTAAGTTTGCATATCATCCCAATTAGCAATTTTTAATTCTTTGGTGTTAAATCAAAATAGCTAGTGTCATCAAATTGTGACAAAGATCTGTGCTTATGTGTAATAGAGTAAACCTGGCCTATTCAGATCAGATAATAACATTCTCTGTTCTGGACTAAAGTTCTATTGCAAATAAATGATTATTGTTCTATTTCTTTATAGAATTTAGTGCTGAGTTTGAGTAGAAGGGAAACTTGCTTTTTAAGACACTTAAGGACAAGCTAATGGAATATTTCTTTAAATATAGGTTCTAAAATAATTTCAGCAATGATTAAAGATTGTTGCCATGGTAATTAAATGCCTTTGGCTAGAACTAGCATACCTCTTCCATTCATATTTAATTAGTCAGAGGTACATAATTCCAACCAATTTCAACAAGGGCAATCAAACATGTCTTATTGCAGATATAGATAGAAGAAAACAGAATAATCAAAGTCCATCATTAGACTGTGATTCACAAGCATGTTCTTCACAACTCTCCCAAGTGGGGCCACTCTTCTCCTGGCCCTGACAAGTATTTATGGTCTGATAAGATTCTAGGGATATATAAACTTCCACTTCCACGAAGAATGTTATCTTCCTTAGGTCAAGATGACAACCTAAATTAGATTGAAATATAAAACAAATTTATTTTTTAATTGTCATTTTTATTTTGGATAGTATTAATTTCATTAATTTGGCTAAAATGTGAAAATAAGATTGAAAATGAATTAATGTTTTATTTTTAGTTTGTGTGGGCAGAATTAGTAGTAATGAAGACAGGGACAGATAACCATGTTTGTTATTTTTTGTATATCCTTCCATTAGTTTTCCGGTTTCTGCATAAATATATGCAAATATATTTACATAATTTCATATCTATATCTCACAATAATTAACATACAATAGCTGTCTTCCTTACCTTATATGTTTCTATGACATTACATAAAATTTTGATGACCTTTTTGAGAAACAAGTATTCTACAGAATTAATATTCCATAAAAGACACAGTATTGTTTCCATTCTTTAGTTACCACAAATGTTACAACTTCATTCATTGTAAGTGTGAGGCATATCTAAGGATTAGAATATTGAAGTAGAATTATGTAAAGTGGCAAATGGAGGTTGCGAATGTAACTCAGGGTTATACTCAGGGTTACAGCTTATACATTGCCCTCCATGTATAAGACCTTAGGTTTGATCCTAGGGTCAAAAATCTTCCCCCAAATTTTAACAGTGGCAAATGGATTATTATACTTAATGTTTTCAAATTGGTCTGTATAAGTGATGAATTCTCCACAATCTTTCTATCAAAATAACTTGTAAAACTTTTTAAATTTTGGCAATCTAATATATAAGAATTATCAATCTCATAAGAAATCAATTGATTATAGAGCTATAAATAAGTTAATATAATCTAAGAAATAGTCTATGTTTAGAAAAAAATATGTATATACTTAACTGCTCTCAGGTTAGAAAGTCTTGGGCAATTACTAGCAACTTAAACCAAAACATGGAGTAGGGCCAAACCTTTGACTCACTCTTATGATGCTATCATTGTTTAAGCAAATAATTCTGTATATGTTAGGTTTTTTTGCATCTTAATATTGTTTCAGTAATAATATACATTATCTAATTTTTTTAAAAAAATAATTTTTGTATCCAAAGCAACAGAACGGATGCTAGGACCAGCCCAGTGATAGTAGAACTGGAAGGAGTATGAGATGAATAGGAATACTTCTATTCTCCCTTACATGTAAACTCCTACTAAATCTATGTTTAATGTAGAAGCATTTTTTTTTTACAACTCAAAGCTCCCAGTTTCCCTTTTCACTTTCCCAACAAAGCCTCATTGAAATGGAAAAAATAGTAAGATTTAGTCTCACTGCAAGACTTATTACACTCTACTCTATGATTACACTTATTTGGTAGATCATCAAAAAGGATCCAAAAATTCTCAGCTGTTCAAATACTGTCCCCGTCTGTCGGGGTCCTGGCCAGTCGACCCCAGCAAACTGGAGTACAAACCTCCGAAGTCCCCGGACTTCCTATAGGAGAGGGAGTGGGTAGGGGAGAAACCTCTACCTCAGTCCTCTGGGCACCACGGGATTCCTGCATTCCTGGCCATGCTGCCATCGCCATCAAGAAAGAAAGCCACAGAGGGGGGGGGAGCCTGGTAGTCAAGCAGTTCTCTGTTTATTGGACCCTACTCAGGGGTTCTTTATAATACAGGGATTGGGGGTAATTCCACACTCAGCACGGTTCCCTAGTACAGCACTGATTCTCAGGCTTCTCAGGTAGGGCTCACAGATGTCAGTTAATGATTTACGTATCCTGCTCTTAGGGCCAGGTTAACAATATGGGTGGGTCTTATCCAAAGTGCCCGCCTGTAGGGAGTGCTGGAGTGGGTCCCCTAAGTCTTTGTAAACAGGGCCTGCTCTTGCTTCCAGGTGCTGGGGATTTGGTTAAAGTGTCAGGCTAACTGCTGAGACCCCAACACCCTCCCTTTTAACAGGATAGAAATGGTGTGTGCTTTTACTTTATAAAAAAATCTTTTTCAATGTTCCTTAGAAAATATTGATCTGATGTAAATTTGTGATATTATTCATTTGATCCACCATCCCATAAAACATTGTTTACTTCCTCATGGTTACTCAATTTGTGCTTTTTAAATAAGTTAGTGACCCTGCATCAGATTATTCAGTCATATGTTACGTACTTTCTTTCTTTAGTCATTCATTATTTCTTTACTGAGTCACAGTGAATGTTTCTTTCAGATTTTAGCACAGTTCCTGGAATATAATAAGCACCGAATGTTTGTTGACTGACAGACTAAGTGAATTAATGACTTATTTATTCTTTAGAGTTTGTTGCACTGCACTCTATTCCTGTTGTCCATCGATTCATTCGAGCGGGCCCAGTAACATTTCCATTGTGAGACTTGTTTCTGTGTTTGGCACATCACAGGTAGCTTGTGAGGCTTTGCCGTGTGAGCAAGATATTCTCGGTAGCTTGCCGGGCTCTCTGAGAGGGGCAGAAGAATCGAACTCTGGTCAGGTTGTCCATGTGCAAGGTAAACACCCTACCACTGTGCTATCAATGTCGTATCGATGTGACAATATGACACAGTGATACGATAACACAGTGGGTAGGGCATTTGCTTTGCATGTAGCTGGCCCAGCTGATCCAGGTTAGATTCCGCCACCTCTCTCAGAGAGCCTGGCAAACTACCTGTGACATATTTGATATGCCAAACACAGTAACAACAAGTCTCTAAATGGAGACGTTACTGGGCCCACTCAATCAAATTGATGAAGAACGGGAGGACAGTGCTACAGTGCTACAGAGTTTGTTGAAATAATATGTCTTGCTTTATCTATGCTTATATTAATTTTTTATTTATTACTATATTTGCATTTCTTCCTCCACTCTAATCACTCGTGGGCCAGAAGAAGAAAATAAAAACAGTTAATTTTTATATATAACATTGAAAAATATCTGCTTTATGTGTCTTCAATGTCAATCATAATACATACATATAAAGAAAGTCAATATTTAGCTTTAGAAATCAGACATTTTGGAGTGTATAAAAGCACATAGTTGGTAGTTGCTGTATTCTAGATAGTTAAATCATAAATCATTATGTATTATAGTCCTTAGGAGAAGATTTTCTCTTCTGTTTCTCAACTAATTTCTGCAACCTAGTTCTTTAAACCAGAAAAGTAGATAAAAAGATTCTTAAGAAACTTCTGACAAGAATAATTTTTTAAAATACTATCATCAATATGACTCAATATTCTTATAAATATTTTGGTGGATAGCACCAAGATATGATTTAATGTATTACCAGTATGCTGGGATTTGAAATTATGGATAATTATCATTCTGTCTGCAGTATTTTTTCCCCCTTTAAGTAGTAAAGATATAGAAGTCCCTTCTAGAGAATGTCCCTCCCAGAGATTCAAAAAGAGTTATTTTTCTTCTTCAGTGTTTCTATTCTCAGACTTCTATTAGTCACTTCTGCCTTCTTGCTGAAGAATAACAGCTAGCTTATCCATGATCACCATGGAGCCAAGAACCTAGGATTCATTCAGGCTGCTGTCCTGACAGCCAAGGCCCAGTCATCACATTTGTCCTATCAATCTTTGATAGGCCAGACAGGACTGTTTCTTGTTTCCTTAGCCTCTGCTGGAGGAAAAAATAGCTCTAAATCTTCCTATAGCTCTTTAAAATAAACTATTTAAAGGAGATATTTGGGTTAACAATTCTCCTAAGTAAATTGACAAGTTGAATAAATATTGTTAATATTTTTTGTGGTTCATTGAGAAATTATTTATGGACTTTGTTCTCCGGTACTAAAAATTAATGTTCAAAATTATTGTTTTGATCATCTTGAATCTATCAAAGCATATATTAGGGATCCTCAAAATTTTCAAAGGGGGTCTCTTTGTCTTTAATTACAAAATAATGATACTCAAGTTTATCCCATTGATAAATATGTTGACATTTTAATTTTTTGTGCTTTTAAAATCTTTTGGTCATGCAATGTCAAGTGAGTGACTTTTTAAAAATAAACAGCAGGAATTGATCACCATGGGTAAGTTTAAGATATTTAAGAAAATTCTAATTTAAGAAGTTTTTCTATTAAATACTTGCCATTCTTTAACTTTTGGAATCACAAAAGTTGATTGGAAATCATCATAAAATAAAAATATTTAGGGGTCACTATAGTTTTATTTCATTTTATAGATAAAAATTAGAGATTAATGTTCACAGTTGTGATGTTTTCAATAATTAAAGTACATACCATTGTCTCCAGTTTCTCTTCTTTCTATAGCCTTTTGCATCATTTTTTTTTTCAAAATCAAATGAACCATTTGGTCCATAAAGTTTGTTAATTCAAGCATTCATCAATCATGCTAATGAAATATGTGTATAGATGTGATAGTAAAGACAATCAGATGTGTGAATTAAGCTTGTCTTCTATAATAAAATCCAGTCCAAGTCATAAAGGCTCAGTTCAGGGCAGGAGTAGTAGTATAGTCAGTAGGGCATCACATCTTGGATGTGATCATTCCAGATTCAATGCCAACACCCCCTATGGTCCCTTGATCCTCACCAGGAGTGATTCCTGAGCACAGAGACCAGAGTAAATCCTGAGCAATGCGCATGTGACTCCAAAACAAACAAAACAACACAAAAAAAGGCTCAAGAAATAAATTTGACATGATGAGAGTATCTGATTACCTCTAATTTGATGAATATCATTTATAATTTGTTGTATTATTAATATTTCACTAATATATAATTCTCAATGTTAATTTATTTCAATTTCAAGTAATGTTAATATATGTTTATTAAATTTATTTGCATTAAAATACATATTAATAAGATGATATCTTGGAATTTTTTTTAAATATCTAAAAAAATTCAATTCTTGCCATTTTTACAACATACAGCCTAAGAGAAGGACCACATGGAGGGCGGGAACCACAGATCCCGGAGAAAAAAAAAAACAGGTTCCAAAAAGAGCCGAGATCACCGGCAAGTCCCAAATGGGGTAGATACCGCATCCCACCTCCCCCAGATGGAACCCCGGTGACCAGAAGCCTCTACAAGCACAGCTCGAGTATGCGGGAACTAGGACTTTTTCTCAAAACCGCACGGCCACTTACGCGGCTGCGCGACCTCTCTCTATATACAAAGTGATCATTGGGAAGTAAACCACCCAACCTTTCTCCCTGAAAATCAGAGTTAAGTTTGGAGCATGGCCACAGCCCCAGAAACATAAGGACTTAATGCAGAACCCAGCAGCTTGGAGCAGAAAAGTGAACGGAATATGCGTTAATCCAGGCCATCATGTCTGCCCAGAGGGGAAAGGGTGTTGCCCCATTCGCCCTCTCTTCTCTGGAAAGAAGGATGGCGGCCGCATGGGAGCATTGTGGACAGCAGGTATGAGCTGGGGGTGTGGGGGCGACTAAAACCTCATGGGAAGGGGGGCATTCCAGTCCTTCCTTCACGCCCTACCGAGGTCAACAGTTGCCCCCCACGAGCGGCTCCCCAGCACGGCCACAACCCCAGAAGCACAAGGACTTAATGCAGAACCCAGCAGTTTGGAGCAGAAAAGTGAATGGACTATGCGTTAATCCAGGCCATCATGTCTGCCCAGAGGGGAAAGGGTGTTGTCCCATTCGCCCTCTCTTCTCTGGAAAGAAAGATGGCGGCCGCATGGGAGCCTTGTGGACAGCAGGTACGAGCCGGAGGTGTGGGGGCGAATAAAACCTCATGGGGCCCCTAGAAAGCCGGTTTTCAACCCCTGAGCTGCGCGGGACGGGCACGGAGGCCCAGCTCTGGGCAACAAAGCTGAACGGCTCCAATTCCAAACTGGAGACGTTCCCAACTCCTCGCCTAGTGCCAGGGACTCTTTCCGGAGCCGCGGCCGCGTTAGCGGCCGCGAAACATTTTCCCACTACATATGCCATAAGAACCATAAGCTACCTTCTTAGATGGAAACTTCTCTAGTTTAGCTCAGCCACTAGAAACACAGTAGCCAATAACTCACAAGCCTATCTTAACTCACACTGCATATCAAGCAGAATAGTAACAGTGAACGTGAAGGACTAAATCACACCTCTCACAATGGTAAAGCAACGCAAAAGCCCACCAAACTTTCATATTGAAGAGTCTAGCCCAGATGACACCAACAGTACTGTAGTGTTAGACAACCTCTCTGACAAGGAATTCAGGAGGGAGCTACTTAGGATGCTTAGGGAATTAAAAGAAACAATGGAAAGCAATGCCAATAGAAGACAAGAGGATCTGAAGGCAGAAATGAGGAAAATGCAATCAGAAATATCAGACCTGAAAAATCTCGTAGGCGAATTGAAAAGCTCAGTGGAAGGCCTCAGCAGCAGAGTAACAGCTGCTGAGAACAGAATCAGTGAACTTGAAGATGAAGTTCAGAGACTTTCCAGAAAAGAGCAGAAAATGGAAAAGAGACTCACAATTCGGGAACAGATGGCAAGAGAAGATCGTGATGAAGCCAAGAGGGGTAACATAAGAATAATTGGAGTCCCAGAGGTACAGGAAGAAAACCTTGATGAAGAAGAAACTGTCTAAGACATCATTGCGACAACGTTTCCAGAGCTGAAGAAAACTTGTGACCACATTCAGGAGGCCCGAAGGGTACCAGCTAGAAGAAATCCGAATAAAAATACCCCAAGACACATTCTGATCAAAATGACCAAAACCTTAGACAGAGACAAAATTCTGAAAGCAGCAAGATCGAAGAAAGAAATCTCTTACAAAGGAGCATCCTTAAAATTCACAGCTGATTTTTCTGATGAAACCCTCATGGCCCGAAAACAGTGGTGGGACATAGTGAAAAAACTCAATGAAATAAATGCCTCTCCAAAAATACTTTACCCAGCGAGACTCTCATTCTTAATAGAAGGAACAACACACAGTTTCACAGACAAACAACAGCTCAGGAACTTCATAGACTCAAAACCATGGTTACAAGAACAACTAAGTGGGCTACTTTAAGGCAAGAAAGGCCTCTCAAATACACCAAATTTTAACAGAACAATGGGACAAAATCCCATAACAATAATCTCTCTCAATGTCATTGGGCTAAACGCACCAATTAAAAGACATAGAGTGGCAGGATGGATTAGAAAATTGAACCCAACATTCTGCTGCCTGCAAGAAACGCATCTCAATAGTCAAAGCAAACACAGACTCAGAGTCAAAGGCTGGAAAACAATCCTACAGGCAAACAGCTCCCAGAAAAAAGCTGGGGTAGCCATCCTTATATCAGACCACATCGATTTCAGAGTGAGGAAGGTCATAAGAGACAGTGAAGGCCATTTCTTATTGATCAAAGGATCTGTACAACAGGAAGAACTTACAATAATAAATGTATATGCACCTAAAGAGAGACCAGCAAAGTACTTAAAACAACTACGCATAGATTTGGAAAAAAGACATCAATTGCAACACAATACTAGTGGGAGATTTCAACACTGCTTTGTCACCTCTTGATAGATCAACCAGACTCAAGCTTAGCAAGGACATACTTCATTTGAGGTAACCAATGGAAGAAAGGGACTTAGTAGATATATACAGGACACTTCATCCACAAAAAGCTGAATACACATTCTTCTCAAGCGTACATGGAACATTCTCCAAGCTAGACCACATGCTGAGCCACAAAACATGCCTCCATAAAATTAAGAAGATAGAGATTGTATCAACAATCTTCTCAGACCATAATGCGCTGAAATTAGAAGTAAATCACACACAAAAACAGAAAACTAAATCAAACACCTGGAAATTAAACAGTGCTCTACTGAACAACGAGTGGATTAGACAGGAAATCAAAGAGAAAATCAAAAGATTCCTAGAAACGAATGAAAATGAGAACACGAGTTACCAAAAGTTATGGGACACAGCAAAGGCTGTGTTAAGAGGAAAGTTTATAGCTCTACAAGCATTCCTCAGGAAGGAGGAGCGAGCACACATAAGTAAGCTAACCTCACAGCTTAAGAGCTTGGAGATGAACCAAAAAAAGGAGCACAACCCGAACAGGAGAAAGGAAATAAAAAACTCAGAGCAGAGATTAACGAGATGGAAACCCAAAAAACAATCCGAAAGATCAATGAAACCAAAAGCTGGTTCTTTGAGAAAATTAACAAGATCGATAAGCCTCTAACAGAACACACAAAGAAAGGGAGAGAGAAAACCCTAATAAACCGAATCAGAAATGAAAAGGGGATCATTACAACAGAAACCAGAAATTCAGAGGATCCTCAGGGAGTACTTTGAGAAGCTTTATGCCACGGAACATCAAAACCTCGAGGAAATGGATAAATTCCTAGACTCCTACAGACTCCCAAGGCTAAACCAAGAAGACCTGGAATACCTGAACAGACCTATCACCATCAAGGAAATTGAAATGGTAATAAAAAGTCTCCCCAAGCACAAAAGCCCTGGCCTGGATGGATTCACTAGTGAATTCTTCAAAATCTTTAAAGAGGACTTACTCCCAATGCTCTTTAAGCTTTTCCATGAAATTGAAATATCAAAAACACTTCCGAACAGTTTCTACGAAGCAAATATCACACTGATACCAAAAGCAGACAGAGATACCACAAAGAAAGAGAATTACAGGCCGATATCCCTGATGAACACAGATGCAAAGATCCTCAACAAACTACTAGCAAATAGAATCCAACTACTCATCAAAAAGATCATACATCATGACCAAGTAGGATTCATCCCAGGGATGCAAGGATGGTTCAACATTCGGAAATCAATCAACATAATCCATCATATCAACAAAAGAAAAGATAAAAAGCATATGATCATATCAATAGATGCAGAGAAAGCATTTGACAAGATCCAGCACCCCTTTATGATGAAAACCCTAGCCAAAATGGGTATAGAGGGGACTTTCCTCAACATAGTTAAAGCCATCTACCACAAGCCTACAGCAAGCATCATCCTCAATGGGGAAAAACTGAGAGCCTTCCCTCTAAGATCAGGGATGAGACAAGGATGCCCACTCTCTCCACTGCTGTTCAATATAGTACTGGAAGTACTTGCAATAGCAATTAGGCAAGAAAAAGACATTAAGGGCATTCAGGTAGGAAAGGAAGAAATAAAGCTCTCACTATTCGCAGATGATATGATACTATACTTAGAGAACCCAATAACCTCCACCAAAAAACTCCTAGAAACAATAGACTTGTATAGTAAAGTTGCAGGTTATAAAATCAATACCCAAAAGTCCATGGCTTTCCTATACGCAAACAGTGAGAGAGAGGAAAGCTATATGAAAAAATCAATCCCGTTCACAATTGTGCCCCAGAAAATCAAGTACCTAGGAATCAGCTTAACTAAGGAAGTAAAGGACCTGTACAAAGAAAACTACAAAACGCTACTTCAGGAAATAAAAGAGGACATGAGGAAATGGAAAGACATCCCCTGCTCATGGGTCGGAAGACTTAACATTGTCAAAATGGGAATACTACTGAAAGCACTGTACAAATTCAATGCAATTCCTCTAAGGATACCCATGACATTCTTCAAAGAAATGGAGAAAACACTCCTGAAATTTATATGGAACAATAAACCCCCACGAATAGCTAAAGCAATTCTGGGGAAAAAGAAAATGGGAGGAATCAACCTCCCTAACTTCAAACTTTACTACAAAGCGGTAATAATCAAAACAGCATGGTACTGGAACAAAGGCAGAACTGCAGACCAATGGAACAGAGTTGAATACACTGACATCTCCCCCCAATCATATGATGATCTAATCTTTGATAAAGGTGCAAGTAATGTGAAGTGGAGTAAGGAAAGCCTCTTTAACAAATTGTGCTGGCATCACTGGACGGCTACATGCAAAAAAATGGGCTCAGAACTCTGCCTAACACAATGTACAAAGGTAAGATCAAAATGGATTAAAGACCTCAACATCAGACCAGAAACCATAAGATACATTGAAGACAACGTTGGCAAAACCCTCCATGACATTGAGGCTAATGGTATGTTCAAAGATGACACGCCACTGGCTGAGCAAGTGAAAACAGAGATAGATAAATGGGACTATCTTAAACTAAGAAGCTTCTGTACCTCCAAAGAAACAGTGACCAAAATACAAAGACAGTCTACAGAATGGGAAAGAATATTTGCCGAATACACATCTGACAAGGGGTTGATATCAAGGATATACAAAATACTGGTTGAACTCCACAAGAAGAAAACATCCAACCCCATCAAAATATGGGACAATGAAATGAACAGAAACTTTCTCAAAGAAGAAATCCAAATGGCAAAAAAGCACATGAGAAAATGCTCTACATCATTAATCATCAGGGAGATGCAGATCAAAACCACAATGAGATACCATCTCACACCTCAGAGACTGGCCCACATTCAAAAGAACAAAAGCAACCGTTGCTGGCGCGGATGTGGCGAGAAAGGGACACTCCTTCACTGTTGGTAGGAATGCCGACTGGTTCAGCCCTTTTGGAAAACAGTATGGACGTTCCTCAAAAAATTAGAAATTGAGCTCCCATTTGACCCAGCAATACCACTCCTGGGAATATATCCCAGAGAGGCAAAAATGTGTAGCCGATGTGACATCTGCACTTGTTTGTTCATTGCAGCACTCTTTACAGTAGCCAGAAACTGGAAGAAACCTGAATGCCCAAGAACAGATGACTGGTTAAAGAAACTTTGGTACATCTACACAATGGAGTACTATGTAGCTTTTAGAAAAGATGAAGTCATGAAATTTACATACAAGTGGTACAATATGGAAAGTATCATGCTAAGCGAAATGAGTCAGAAAGAGAGGGATAGACATAGAAAGATTGCATTCATCTGGGGGATATAAAGTAACAAAGTATGAGATTAATACCCAAGAATAGCTGAGATAAGCACCAGGATGATTACTCCATAACTTAGAGGCCAGCCGGGTATCCTAGAGGAAAGGGCAGTTCAGATAGAGAAGGGAGCACCAAATAAAGGATGTTTGGAGGATCCTCCTAGGAGGGGAGATGCATGTCGAAAGTAGACTATGGACTGAACATGTTTGCCACTCAATACCTCTTTTGCAGACCACAACACCCAAACGGAGAGAGAGAACACAGGGGATTGCCCTGCCACAGAGGCAGGGGGGGGATGGGGGTGGGAGGGATATTATCCATGGTGGTGAAAAACGGGCACTGGTGGAGGGATGGGTATCTGATCATTGTATAATTGAAACCCAAGCACAAAAAATTGTAAATCTACAACTGTAAAAAAAATAATAATAAAAAAAATTTTTAAAAAATCCTCATGGGAAGGGGGGCGTTCTGGACCGTCCTTCACACTCTACCGAGGTCACCAGTTGCCCCCCACGAGCGGCTCCCCAGCACGGCCACAGCCCCAGAAGCACAAGTACTTAATGCAGAACCTGGCAGCTTGGAGCAGAAAAGTGAACGGACTATGCGTTGATCCAGGCCATCATGTCTGTCGGAGGGGAAAGGGTGTTGTCCCATTCGCCCTCTCCTCTCTGGAAAGAAAGATGGCGGCCGCATGGGAGCCTTGTGGACAGCAGGTATGAGCCGGGGGTGTGGGGGCGACTAAAACCTCATGGGAAGGGGGGCGTTTTGGTCCACCCTTCACGCCCTACCGAGGCCAACAGTTGCCCCCCACTAGCGGCTCTCCAGCACAGCCACGACTCCAGAACACAGAAACCAATTTCTTAACTATCTGACTTTCAGTAGAAATACTTCCAGGGTCAATAGGTAAAATAGCAGAAATCTAAAACCAACATTTAATTCTTGAACCTAGCTGTAGAAAGCAAATCACTTCACAATGCTTTTTCAGCATGTCTGATTTGGGGGGGGGGGGTAAACTCTAAATAATAGTGGTGAATCTTTTATTGAAACAATGAATCTAATCAAAGCAGATAGAGTGTTAACTAGAATTCATCTGCCTCACAGGGACTGGGAGGGGTGGGGGGGTGGGATTTTATTGGGGTTCTTCATGGTAAAAAATAAGTATTGGTAAAGGGAAATGTGTTTGATATTTGCATGACTGAGACCTAAACCTGAAAGCTTTGTAACCTTTCCCACAGTGATTCAATAAATAAATAAATAAATTTAAAAAATTCAATTCTTTTTTAAATTCTAAAAAAAAATTCTAAAAAAATTTAAAAAATTATAATGTTATTTTTTCTTCATATCAAGTATGTGTATCTACAGGTTCACTTGTTTTATTTATTTAATTCACCATGAGATAGAGTGTTACACAATTGTTCATGATTTTGTTTCAGTCATACAGTTTTCCAACACCCATCTCCCCAACAGTATAATTTTCCAGCACCAGTGTTCCCAGTTTCCCTCCCACCACTCCAAGAGACCCACCCCAGCATGACTCTATGGCAGGCACTCTCTCTCCTCTCTCTCTCTCTCTCTCTCTCTCTCTCTCTCTCTCTCTCTCTCCCTCCCTCCCCTTCCTCTCTACCTTTCCGCCCATTATGGTTTGTGATTATAGATGCTGAGGGGTTATGTATATCTATTTACCTGCTTTCAATATCTGTTGTCCAGAGTTATCATTTACAGCTAGTATTGTCAAAATGGATCCTTCTCTATCTTAACGACCATCCATTTCCCATACCATTGACTAACCACTGGCCAGTCAGCCTGGTCTGTTTTCCCCTGATATTGGATTTTAGTGTCATACAGTTTTTTTTAATATTCCACGAATAAATGCAGTAATATTTGTCCCTCTCCTTCTGAATCATTTAACTTAGCATGGTACACTCCAAGCCTATCCATTTATAGGTAAATTTCATGATCTTATTTTTCCTAACAGCTGAGTAGTAGTCCATTGTGTAGATATACTATAGTTTCTTAATCCACATGTCTGTTCTTGGGCATTCAGGCTCTTTCCAGCTTCTGGCTATTGTGAATAGTGCTGCAATGAGGATAGAAGTGTAGATGGTGATTCTGCTGTGTGTTTCTGCACCGATAGCGTATGTTTCTGGAAGTGGTATTGCTGGGTCAAAAGGGAGTCAATTTCTAGTTTTTTGAGAAATGTCTGTATTGTTTTCCAAAAAGTTTGAATCAGTTGGCATTCCCACCAGCAATGAAGAGGGCCCCTTTCTCCCCTCATCGGCACCAGCACTGGTAGTTCTTGTTTATTTGTATGTGTACCAGTCTCTGGGGAGTGACATGTTATCCCATTGTTGTTTTGATTTGCATCTCCCTAATGATGAATGATGTAGAACATTTTTTCACATATTTTGGCCATTTGAATTATTTCTTTGAGAAAGTTTCTGTTCATTTCTTCTCCCCATGTTTTGATGGGATTGGGTGTTTTTTTTTCTTGTAAAGTTCTCCCAGGGTTTTATGTCTTTGATATTAACCTTTATTAAATGGATATTGGGTAAATACTTTTTCCAATTCCATGGGCTATCTTGTATCTTGGTTACTGTTTCTTTTGAGGTGTAGAAGCGTCTTAGTTTACTGTAGTCCCATTTGTTATTCCTTGCTTCAACTTGCTTGGCTAGCAGTGTTTTATCTTTGAAGATTCTTGAGCTTCAATTTTGTGGAGGTTTTTGCCTATGTTTTCTTCCATGTAACTTATGGATTCAGGTCTGATGTTGAGGTCTTTAATCCATTTTGATCTGACTTTTGTGCATGGCATTAGGTAGAGGTCAGAGTTCATTTTTTTTTAACATGTAGCTGTCTAGTTTTCCAGCACCACATGTTAAAAAGATTTTCCTTGCTCCATTTCCTATATATTGCTCCCTTATCAAAGATTGTATATTTTAGAGTCTGTGCCAGGATATTCAATTCTATTCCATTGGTCTACAGGTCTGTCTTTATTCCAATACCATGCTGTTTTAATTATTACAGCTTTGTAGTAAAGTTTGAAGTTGGGGGAGGTGATGCTCCCTTCTTCTTTTTCCCAAGAATTGCTTTAGCTATTCATGGGGGTTTATTGTTATATATGAATTTCAGGAGCGTTTGATCAATTTCTTTGAATAATGACATGGGTATCCTTATATTCTTAGAGGGACTGCATTGAACCTATATATTGCTTTGGGGAGTATTGACATTTTGATGATGTTAATTCTCTCAATCCATTAACAGGGGATGTGTTTCCATTTCCTCCCATACTCTTTTATTTCTTGAAGTAGCATTTTGTAGTTTTCTTCCTATAGGTCCTTTACCTCCTTAGTTAAGGTGATTCTGAGGTACTTGATTTTCTGCGGCACAATTATGAATGGAATTTTTCTTTAATATCACTTTCTTCTCATTCATTATTTGCATATAGAAAAGCCATGAACTTTTGGATATTTATTTTGTAACCTGCCACTCTACTATACAAATCTAGTGTTTCTATGAGCTTTTTGGTAGAGACTTTAGGGTTATCTTAGTATTATGTCATCTGCAAATAGTGAGAACTTGACTTCTTCCTTTCCTATCTGGATGCTCTTAATATTTTTTCTTCCCTAACTGCTGTAGTGAGTACTTCCAGTACTACATTGAATAGAAGTGGCTAGAGTGGAAAAACTTGCCCTGATCTTAGAGGTAAGTCTTTTAGTTTTTCTCCATTGAGAATAATGCCTTTTTAATTTTTTTCTTTTTGTGTCACACCCTTCAGTGCTCAGGGGTTACTCCTGGCTCTGCACTCAGTAATTACTCCTGGTGCTGCTTGAGGGTTATATGGGATGTCGGGGATAGAACCTGGGTCAGCTGCTTGAAAGGCAAATGCAACACCCACTGTGTTATCACTCTGAGCCCTGAGAATAATGTCTGCTGTGGTTTTGTGGTAGATGGCTTGGACTATATTGATTAAATTTTCTTCAAATCCCATTTTGTTTAGAGTATTTCGCATAAAAGGGTGCGGGATCATGTTAAATGCTTTTTTATATATCTATTTATCTGATCACGTGGATTTTTTATCATTTTTATTGATAATTGTGTATTATGTTGATTGACTTGTAAATGTTAAACCATCCTTTCACCCCTGGGATGAATCCTACTTGGTCATGATGTATGATCTTTTTGATAAATTGTTAGATTCTATTTGCTAGCATATTGTTGAGGATCTTTGCAACTGTGTTCATCAGGGATATTGGTCTGAAATTTTCTTTCTTTTTGTTTTTTGTGGAGTCTGCCTGTGTTGAGTATCAGGGTGATATTTGCCTCATAAAAACTGTTTTGATGTGTTTCAATTTCTTCAATTTCCTGAAAATACTTGAAAAGGATTGGCAATAGGTCTTCTTTAAAGGATTGAGAGAATTCACTAGTGAATCCATCTGGGCCTGGGCTTTTGTTTCTGGAAAGTCTTTTTAATACCATTTAAATTTCCTTGATGGTGATAGGTCTGTTCAGGTATTCCAAATATTCTTGGCTCTGCCTTGGAAGGCTATAAAAATCCAAAAATTTGTCTGTTTGTTCAAGGTTCTCTTGTTTGTGCCATAGAGATTTTCAAAGTAACTTCTGATAGATTTATGGATTTATGGATTTCTGCATTTTTGTTGTGATGTCTCCCGTTGCATTTCTGATATGGTTTATTATATTTCTCTCTCTCTCTCTGTTTCTTTTTGAGTCTCAGTTTATTGATCTTGTTTATTTTCTTAAAGGATCAGTTCTTGGTTTTGTTGATCATTTGGATTGTTTTCTGGAATTTCAGCTCATTGATTCCAACTCATTGATTTCTGCTTTAAATTTTATTATTCCCTTCCTCCTGCTTGGTTTGGGATACTTTTGTTTGTCATTTTCCAAGATCTTAAGCTGTGAGATTAAATTATTCATGTGGGCCCTTTCTTTTTTCCTGATGAATGTTTACAGAGCTATCAATTTTCCTCTTAACACTGCTTTTGCTCTATCTCACAAGTTCTGGTAGCTCATGTACTCTTTCTCATTTGTTTCCAGGTATCTTTTGATTTTTTCTTTAATTTCCTTTCCAGCCCACTGGTTGTTCAGTAGTGATCTGTTTAATTTTCAGATGTTTGATTCTCTATTTCTGTGGGTGATTCATTTCTATTTTCAGTGCATCATTATCTGAAAGGATAGTTTCTATCTGTAAGGATAGTTTCTATCTGAAAATATAATGGTCTTAAAGGTTAATTTCTATCCTCTTAATTTTGTGGATGTATGTTTTATAGACCTGGTCTGTCTTGGAGAATGTACCATGTGCACGGCAGAAGAATATGTGTTCAGCTTTTTGGGGATGAATGTTCTGTATATATCCCAAATAAGGTATTTCCTTGCTGAGCTTTAGTCTGGTTGATCTATCAAGAGGTGACAGAGGGGTGTTAAAGTCTCCAACTACTATTGTGTTGCTATGAATGTCTTTCTTCAAGTCTATTAGCAGTTTTTTCAAGTATTTTGCTGGTTCCTTGTTAGGTGCATATACATTTAGGAGTCATGTGCACTTGTTTTAAATGTAAATTTTATGGAAGAAGATAATCATCATCATTCAAAATGTCACTTATATCACTTTAATGCACTTAAAATTCTGTGGAATTCAATTATAATTTACATAATTATATATTTAATGCCCTAATATTTAAAGTTTTAATAATTCATTTGAAAATCTTTGAGTGGGAAGTTGGGAGACAACTGACAGTGCTTGTCAGTTATTTCCAATTTTGTGCTTTAGGCCACCTCTGGGGATGTGCTGGGGATTGAACGGGTCTAGCTGAATACAAGACAGGTGCCTTAAGCTCTGTACTATCACTAGAGCCCCTGATATGAATTTCTTTTAGAGTTTCTGTCTCTCCTTAAGATTTTTTATTGTATGTGAAACAATTTGGCTGAAGGATAGTCTATTTGAAAAGATATGATTGATATTGAAAGGGCTTGCAACTATACAGTAATGAAATATTAGTTTCTATTTAACTGTACTCAACATAATACAGATACATACAGATAATATATAAAATTGATCACCAACTGGTATGACATAGATACTGTATAGTGAGAAATAACGTTGTTCATCAAAAATGTTTTTTTAAAATGTAGGAGTACTGCTATTTATTCAGCCATTGATTAAGCTGATTGAATTGGGCATGAACTCTACATTACTTTTCTTATTGAATCACCATGAGATACAGTTACAAAACTTTCATGTTCGAGATTTAGTTGCACAATGATTGAAATCCCATCCCTCCACCAATACAACCAGTACACTTTCCACCACCAGTGTCCCCAGTATATTCATCCCAGTCCTGCCGCCTGCTGCCATGACAGGCAATTTCCCCAATACTCTCTACTTTTGGACATTATGTTTTGCTCAAATTTTTCCACCACCATTCAAGCCTGCCTGCCAGAGGCAGATGCTAGATCATTTATTGTCCATTGCTCATTTTCAATATCATGGGTGCCACAGGTGTATACTTTTGAAATCTTATATTGTAAATGGTTGGGTTCCAGAGACATTTCTGTAGGGCATTGATCCATTTTGAGATTCAATTGGGAATCTCTGGACAAGGGCTTTAGGTGCGCTAAGATTGCACCTGGAGGCACATTGTGGTCATGACAGTCAGGCCAAAGAGTGGGCAGGGAACCAGGGAGAGACAGCCCGGCACCTCTGCCACCATGCAGCATGGAGATTTAGTCCTGGAACCCACATAATTGGGTCTTGATTGTGGAAGCTCTTGGTCACTGGGATTCCATCTAGAGTAAGCAGGGAGACTGCACCTGCTCCATCTGGGATGCTCTAGTGAAATTGGCTTGGTATGTGGCCCGGAGAGATCTCCAGCTCTGTGGTGTCTTCTGGGACTCGCTGCTGTGTCTCTAACTTTTGATCTCTTTTGAGATTTATTTATGCATCTCTGAAACAAGGTCAGTAATAGAGTTTACAGGGTGGCACTGGAGTTTCTTCATGGGGGTGACTGCCAGTGCTTTCATGTGGATTGGCAAGTAGAAGGAGGTAGACCACCCCAACTCCATGTAAACCTGTAGATTTCAGTCACAAAATCCACATACCTGAATTTTCAGCAAATTATATCCTGGCGAGGTCCATCTTGATTGAGATAGTAGTCAGGCCGGGGGTATGGCGGCAATTTTGGATCGTGGATGCAAGCCGCTGCTGGGGTCTCTGCTTGGGCAAGCACAGGCCAACCTGCCCCCTTCGATTTACCCCAGTTTGGTCTGCCATGCACAGGTCCTTGATTAACTGTGGTTTTTGATCTCTTTCCAGATTTATCTATGGGTCTCTGAAATAAGGTCAACAAATGAGCTCGTATAGCTGAGCTGGAAGTGGTTTGTGGGCATGGCTTCCACATACCCAAATTTTGGCCATTTAATTTCTTGGTAAACATGGTCCCAATTTCTTGGGGTCTGGCCAAAGACACAGTGGCAATTTTGGGGTGGCAGGAGGCTTGAAGGCACCATCAGGCTGCTGATGCACTCGCCCTGCAGGTGCAGTTTGACCTGTTGGCAGCACCATACTCCAGTCATCAATAATGTTAGCATTGATAACTGATGAATAATCTTAATATATCTACCACTCAATATACACATTCCCAACATAACTTTGTTTTCTGATACTGTTGAATAATTTATATTGATATATCTATGTATCTCTCAAATTTTTCTTCTTCCTTGAAAAAGTTTCATGCTAATACAATTTTGAGGGCTGGCCCTTAACAGGAACCCATTAAGATACTAAGGATGCTTCAAAAAACACAAAGTAAATGTCTAATTTTCCTAAATTTTTAATACTATTTTTCTCTTTATTTCCTATTAGTGTTCTAGAAGTAAAGAGGGAAATTTTTTTACTTTATTTGTGATTTGGTGCTGAGGGTACTTTTAAACAAAATAATTAGGATAGGAATAAAAGCTATTTACAGTTTCATTTTAATCACAATTTCCATGGTGTTAATGTTAGAAGGGCAGTGCTATTTATTTTTATTTAATGCACATTAAAATTACAAAAATTATAAAAACATCTGCAATTTCAAACTTATGGTAATTTAAAAATTTTTATTGCCACTGTTAAAAAAATATTACTTGTATTTTTTTAAATTTATTGAATCACTGTTGGAAAAGTTAAAATCTTTCAGATTTAAGTCTCGGTCATGCAGTGATCAAACACATTTCCCTTCACCTGTACTTATTTTTCACCACCAAAAACCCCAATATACCTCCCCTCTCACCCCTCCCAATGCCTGTGAGGAAGATGAATTCTACTTAATACTCTATCTACATTGATTACATTCAGTATTTCGACAAAAGATGCACAATTATTGTTTAGCATTTATACCCAACAATCAGAACTGCTGAAAAGGCATTGTGAAATAATTTGTTTTCTACAGCCGGTTATGGGAACCATATGATGTCACAGGGCCACGATAGTGGCCATGCGATTTTGGATTTCTGATATTTTACTTATTAAGCCTGGAAGTATTTCTACAAGGAGCCAGATAATTACGAGATTGGTTTCCTTGGCTCTGGAGCCATGGTCATGCCAGACAGCCACTCATGGGGGGCAACTCGTGACCTCAGCAGGGTATGAAGGATGAGCCAGGAACGCCCCCCCTTCCCATGAGGTTGCAGTTGTCCCGTCACCACTGGCTCATACCTGGCTTTACAAAAACCTCCAAGGTGGCTGCCATCTTGCTGCCCAGGGGGAAAGAGATTACTTGTGTTTTACAAAGATGGATTATATGTAATAGCCTGCATGGCAAAGCCTGGCAAGCTACCCATGATATATTCAATATGCCAAAAGCAGTAACAACAAGTCTCACAATGGAGACATTACTGGTGCCCGCTTGAGCAAATTGATTAACAAAGGAAGGACACTACTACAGTATCATAAATATGTGTATAAATGAAAAATTTTAGTTATTAATATATTCTATGTGCTGGAATGATAGCACAGTGGGTAGGGTGTTTGTCTTGCAAGCAGCCAACATGGCCGACCTGAGTTCAATTCCTCCACCCTTCTTGGAGAGCCCGGCAAGCTACTGAGAGTATCTTGCCCGCATGGCAAAGCCTGGCAAGCTACTCATGGCGTATTCGATATGCCAAACACAGTAACAATTGTCACAATGGAGACGTTACTGGGCCCACTTGAGCAAATCAATGAACAACGGGAAGGACAGTGACAGTGAATATATTCTAAGTAATTTATTATTGAGATTGATAGATAAGTAATAAAATATATTTTAGATGAGCCAAATTAATTGGAGAAGACATATAATGAAAACATGTTATGTGATGATAAAGTAAGAAACTTTAGTTTGTTCTTTCCAAACTTACTATGACTTATTGTTGAATATGATTATATATTCCTATATAAAAACTTGTAACAGAATATTTTTATATCTAAGTAAAAGCTTTATTTTATTTTTTAAAAAATTAAAAAATATTAGAGCATTACAAAGCTGTCCATGATTGAACTTCAGTCATACAGTATTACAACACCCACCCATCCCTCCACCAGTGTACATTTCCCAGCAGCAATATCCCCAGGTTCCCACTCCTTTCCTGCCTCTTTGTCAGGCGCTTTTCTTCTCTCTCTCCCTCACCTTCTCTCTCTCCCTCTCCTCTTCCCCCTCCTCCTTCTCCCTCCTTCCATCCTCCCTCTCTTTCTCTCTCTCTCTCTTTCTCTCTCTCTCTTTTTCCCTCTCTCCCTCTTTTGGGTATTGTAGTTTTTAATATTGATACTGAAAGGTTGTAACAGAATATTTTATAATAAGAATTTTATTTTTAAGACAGCAAAACTACTGTTATTGATTTCTACATAAGATGCAGATTTATCATGTTTAGTAGAAAGATTTAAAATCAGAAATCCATTTGTTTCTTGTTAATAATGTCTTAATTGTACTGCACTGTCCTCCTGTTGTTCATCGATTGATTTACTCAAGCGGGCACCAGTAACATCTCACAACAAATTGTGAGACTCGTTGTTACTGTGTTTGACATATCGAATACGTCACAGGTAGCTTGCCAGGCTTTGCCGTGCAGGCGAAATACTCTCCGTAGCTTGCCAGGCTCTCCAAGAGGGGCGGAGAAATCAAACCCGGGTCTGTCAGTACAAGGCAAATGCCTTACCTGCTGTGCTATTGGCTCCAGCCCAATTAAACTCTTAATTAATTAAACCCTTAATTAAGGTAAAGGTAAAGGCCCTCCCGTTGATCGTCGATTTGCTCGAGTGGGCCCAGTAATGTCTCCATTGGAGACTTTGTTGTTACTGTGTTTGGCATATCAAATACTCTCGGTAGCTTGCCAGGCTCTCCAAGAGGGGCGGAGGAATCGAACTCGGGTCGGCCATGTTGGCCGCTTGTAAGGCGAACGCCCTACCGCTGTGCTATCACTCTAGCCCCAAGATACAATTCATGTCCCAGCATTTCCTGTTTTGTCTTTGGTGATTCCCAAATGTTATTCACTTAATTCACTGCCAGGAGTAGTCCCCTACAAGACAGGCCCCCACAACAGCAAGGCTTAGAATCACAGGCAATGAATCCTTGATCTTTCTTGAGAGCTTTCCTCTACAAAAAAAAGAGCAAATATGAATAATCCAGTAAAAATTTCATTAGGAACTAAATTAAATTTAATTTACAAATTTATTGATTCAATTGAAAATTAAAATGAAATTAAATTTAGTTAAATTAAGGCCCTCCCGTTGATCGTCGATTTGCTCGAGCGGGCCCAGTAACGTCTCCATTGGAGACTTTGTTGTTACTGTGTCTGGCATATCGAATACTCTCGGTAGCTTGCCGGGCTCTCCGAGAGGGGCGGAGGAATTGAACTCGGGTCGGCCATGTTGGCCGCTTGTAAGGCGAACGCCCTACCCGCTGTGTTATCGCTCCAGCCTTAGTTAATTTAGTTAAATTAGTTAAATTAAGTAAAAATTTTTTACAGTCCCAAAGATGTGGGGGAGGAGAGATGGTACAGGGGATAGGGTGCTTAACTTGCCTGTGGCCATTCCTAGTTTGATCCCAGATTGACATATGGTCTCCCCATCATTACCAAAAGTGATTCCTGTGCACCCATATAGGAGTAAGACCTGATCACTGAGGAACGTGGTCTCCCTCCAAAAAATTTTTTTTCTGTTAATTAAATAGTGAATTTTAATGGTTGACATTACTTTCTTGGTATGTTATTTATACATTGCTGAATTTAAAATGATTTGAAAAAGTTTAAAAATGATTTGTGTACCACTTCTGTATCTTTTTTACACATCTTCCTTTTGATGAGGAGAATCACCAGTTCAATGAAATTAGATTTTCAGATTTTTATATAAGATAATTCATCAAAATAAATTTAATTGAGTTAAAAATTAAATATTAAAAACAGCCTGAATATTTAGGAGAAAAATTAAGAATTGCTTATTCATCATTGGTTCAAAATTACTTATTAAATGTGTACTTGTAAACAAAATATAAAAATAAAAATATTGGCAAAACATGCACATATATCTTCTAGTTAAGATAACATATATATCTTCTAGTTACCAAAAGAATATAATAGAATATTAAAAATTGATATGTGGTAATTTTTGAAAGATATATTAAACTCATTAAATAAATAATCAAAGTTAAAGTTCGCCATAGAAAATAACCTAATTATTTAATAAATAGGCATTTTACACATAAAAAAAGTAAAATATGCTCAAGCTCACCAATACTTAGGCATATGAAAATAATTATACCAACAACCTATTTATTTTAATACACACTAAAATGGTAAAATGATTAAAACTTATGATTTTTGATAAGATATGAATTACAGTAAAAGTTCCACATGGTTAATGTATAAATATATTTAAAATTCTTAGGGCACAACGGGATGGAACAGTTGGTAGGGCACTTACCTTGCATGCAGCAGACCTGGGTTTAATCTTAGACTTTCATATGTCTTTTGAGCACTGTTGGAAGTAATTCTTGAGCAAAGAGCTAGGAGTTACCCCTGTACATCACCAGGTGTGGTCCCCCAAGCAAAAAAATAAGAAAAATTCTGGAAAACATTTTGACAGTAAAGTTAAATACAAATAGCTTTTGAGTTAGAAAAATATATACATGTCCTTTGACACATACTTGGAAATAAACACTGAAAACATTTGAATCAAAAATCTAGAATAGGGGCTGGAGAGATAGCACAGTGGGTAGGGAGTTGCCTTGCACGCAGCCGAACCGGGTTCGATTCCCAGCATCCCATATGGTCCCCTGAGCACCACCAGGAGTAACTCCTGAGTGCAGAGCCAGGAGGTATCCCTGTGCATCGCCAGGTGTGACCCAAAAAGCAAAAAAAAAATCTAGAACATATAAATTCTCTTTGACAAAAGCTTATTACATATAGACTTTATATGGTACTTAATGGAGTATCATCTCAATTTGAATCAATCTTATTGACAATTTCTGAGTAAAAACAAGCAAAATTTGGATAAATGTAATTGATCCCAAATTTAAATTTGTGAAAAACATATACATTCATTAAAAGAGATGTTCAAACATCTCAAAACTACAGAGGAAGTATAACTATACAAACTGATTTTCTTATCTCTAAATACACAGACTGGTATTTTATAACTCTCTTAGGCATAAGAGGATGAAGTTGGAAAAGAGCACAAAATAAAATCTGTTGATGATTTTTGCTCTTCTTTTGTTGTTGTTTGTTTGGGGCTACAATTGGCAATGTCCAGGAGCTACTACTAGCTCAGAGGCCATTCCTAAAGGTGCACAGAAGACCAGATGCAGCACAGGGATACTCCAGGGCCTCCTTACAGGTCATGTTTGCCCTCCAAATACTCTCTCAATCCCCATGTCAATCTATTAAGCTGGGCAGTGTTTCATTTCACTTTATAGTTTATATATTAATGATATGCATGAAAGTTTTATAATAATTTTTGAAAAGAACAATATAAATTTATTGATATAAAGCTTGCTGTTTTCACAGATTAATTTCTTCTCAAATATAGCCTTTTTTAAAAACTGGGCGGCATCCCATATGGTACCCTGAGCCTGCCAGAAGTGATCCTGAGTGAAGAGTCAAGAGTAAGCCTTGAACACTGCTGGTATGTCCCTCAAACAAACAAACAAATAAAACTCTGCTAGTTGCAATTCAGTTCAAAGCATATTGAACAGTACAATACAGTTATGGAACATTAAATAACAGAAATACATTCTAATAATTGCATCCTCAGGCAACTTCATCATTGTGCAAGCATTACAGAGTTGTTACTCTATGCAAACCTTTGTGGTATGTTATGTAGTCTACATCACACCTAAGTTATACACCTAACTAGAACTTTGGTGCCATTGTTGTACATGCAGTTCCCTTATTAAGTGAAATGTCTTTAAGCTTTGAATTACTATACATTAGGGAAACCCATCGCCTTATTTTTAAAATATTATATATACTGTCTAAATGTTTATATATTTCAGTGTCCTTTAACAGTCTTTAATTTTTCTACATGTTTCAATGTCTTCCATTTAGGTATGATAACTCAGTTTTCAGTAATTTGAAGTCTGTATTTTACTCTGTTGTTCCCCATTTACTTTATGATAAAGAACTATATAGTTTCTACCTAATAGTAATTTTGTGGAGAGTAGCTTTTTACTTTTAGAAATAGTAACTTAATAGGAGAGCAATTTTTATTGCTCGGGTGATTTAGGAGATGGTTTATCACCTCAGAGAATGCCAAAAGGGAATCATCATAACAGCTCAGGGAAGGCTTAATACTAAATCCTATCATTACTTCTAAGTATTCAGTAAGCAAAGTCATAGGGCTTGGAATCTTAAATTTTTGTTCACTTTCAGCATTCTATGTAACTATTAGTATACAAATACTAATAAAAAGTATATATTAAAGTTAAAGATATGGAAATTATGAATTTATTTTATTGCTTGAATGAAATTGATGAAGGTTAAGATTATTTTAGCTTCCATTGTGACAAAATAGATCACTTGATCACTTAACATCCCATTACTCAGCGATTTGCTTGAGCGGGCACCAGTAATGTCTCCATTCATCCCTGTCACGTGCTAGTGTAGCCCAATGGCGTCTTTTGAGGTCCCATGGAATCCTGTCAGTAATGGCTCTAGTCCAGCGGTCGCCTTCAAATCTCATTACGTGTGCAGCCCATCTGATTTTCAACAACTTTGCAAATGAGACAGCATCGCCGAATCTTGACTGTTGACAAAAGTCAAAACTCCGGATTCTTTCTCTCACTTGAGTAAAGCATGATATTCCAAGCATAACTCTTTTGATTTCCTCTTTGGGAGACCCGAATAGCGTTCTCATCCTGTTTTCATGGGGCCCAGTTCTCTGAGGCTTATGTTAATGCAGGAAGAACAGTGGAATTGAAGAGATGTGCCTGGAGCTGGAGGTTCTTCGTACTCTCAGCTATTTCTGCAATGCTCTCGAAGGCGTTCCAAGCCGCTCTCTTCCTCCTGCTCAACTCAGATGCCAGTTCATTCATCATGATGACTTCTTGACCTAGGTACACATAACTGTTGCATTCGGAGATGTTTCTTCTGTTGAGAGCGAATGGAAAGTCAGAAATGAGACTGTTTTCATAAACATTGTCTTCGTGAGATTCAGCTGTAATTCGACATTTCCACACTCAGGGTCGAAGTGGGCCAGCATTTGTGCTGCCTGGCTAATGTTTGGTGTTATTAGAATGATGTCATCAGCAAAGTGGAGGTGGTGTAGTTGCCGACTGTCTATCTTCACTCCCATTCCTTCCCATTCCAGTCATTGCATGATGTTCTCAAGGGTGGCACTGAAGAGTTTCAGTGAAATGGTATTACCCTGTTGAACCCCTCTCTTTTTTTTTTTTTTTTTTTTTTTTTTTTTTTTTTTTTTTTCCCCCTTTATTTTATTTTATTTTTTTAAAGTTGTAGATTTACAATTTTTTGTGCTTTGGTTTCAATTATACAATGATCAGATACCCATCCCTCCACCAGTGCCCATTTTCCACCACCATGGATAATATCCCTCCCACCCCCATCCCCCCATCCCCCCGTCTCTGTGGCAGGGCAATCCCCTGTGTTCTCTCTCTCCTTTTGGGTGTTGTGGTCTGCAAAAGAGGCATTGAGTGGCAAACATGTTCAGTCCATAGTCTACTTTCGACATGCATCTCCCCTCCTGGGAGGATCCTCCAAACATCCTTTATTTGGTGCTCCCTTCTCTATCTGAATAGCCCTTTCCTCTAGGATACCCGGCTGGCCTCTAAGTTATGGAGTAATCCTCCTGGTGCTGATCTCAGCTATTCTTGGGTATTAATCTCATACTTTGTTACTTTATATCCCCCAGATGAATGCAATCTTTCTATGTCTATCCCTCTCTTTCTGACTCATTTCGCTTAGCATGATACTTTCCATATTGTACCACTTGTATGTAAATTTCATGACTTCATCTTTTCTAAGAGCTACATAGTACTCCATTGTGTAGATGTACCAAAGTTTCTTTAACCAGTCATCTGTTCTTGGGCATTCAGGTTTCTTCCAGTTTCTGGCTATTGTAAAGAGGGCTGCAATGAACAAACAAGTGCAGATGTCACTTCGACTATACATTTTTGCCTCTCTGGGATATATTCCCAGGAGTGGTATTGCTGGGTCAAATGGGAGCTCAATTTCTAATTTTTTGAGAATCGTCCATACTGTTTTCCAGAAGGGCTGAACCAGTGGACATTCCCACCAACAGTGAAGGAGTGTCCCTTTCTCGCCACATCCACGCCAGCATCGGTTGCTTTTGTTCTTTTGAATTTGGGCCAGTCTCTGAGGTGTGAGATGGTATCTCATTGTGGTTTTGATCTGCATCTCCCTGATGATTAATGATGTAGAGCATTTTCTCATGTGCTTTTTTGCCATTCGGATTTCTTCTTTGAGAAAGTTTCTGTTCATTTCATTGCCCCATTTTTGGATGGGGTTGGATGTTTTCTTCTTGTGGAGTTTAACCAGTATTTTGTATATCCTGGATATCAACCCCTTGTCAGATGTGTATTCGGTGAATATCCTTTCCCATTCTGTAGACTGTCTTTGTATTTTGGTCACTGTTTCTTTGGAGTTGCAGAAGCTTCTTAGTTTAAGATAGTCCCATTTATCTATCTCTGTTTTCACTTGCTCGGCCAGTGGCGTGGCATCTTTGAAGATACCATTAGCTTCAATGTCATGGAGGGTTTTGCCAACTTTGTCTTCAATGTACCTTATGGTTTCTGGTCTGATGTTGAGGTCTTTAATCCATTTTGATCTTACTTTTGTACATGGTGTTAGGCAGAGTTCTGAGCCTATTTTTTTGCATGTAGCCGTCCAGTGATGCCAACACAATTTATTAAAGAGGCTTTCCTTACTCCACTTCACATTACTTGCACCTTTATCAAAGATTAGATGAGCATATGATTGAGGAGAAATGTCAGTATATTCAACCCTGTTCCATTGGTCTGCAGTTCTGCCTTTGTTCCAGTACCATGCTGTTTTAATTATTACTGCTTTGTAGTACAGTTTGAAGTTCGGGAGGTTGATTCCTCCCATTTTCTTTTTCCCAAGAATTGCTTTAGCTATTCGTGGGGGCTTATTGTTCCATATAAATTTCAAGAGTGTTTGCTCCATTTCTTTGAAGAATGTCATGGGTATCCTTATAGGGATTGCATTGAATTTATACAATGCTTTCGGTAGTATTGCCATTTTGACAATGTTAAGTCTCCCGACCCATGAGCAGGGGATATCTTTCCATTTCCTCATGTCCTCTTTTATTTCCTGAAGTAGCGTTTTGTAGTTTTCTTTGTACAGGTCCTTTACTTCCTTAGTTAAGCTGATTCCTAGGTACTTGATTTTCTGGGGCACAATTGTGAATGGGATTGTTTTTTTCATGTTGCTTTCTTCTCTCTCACTGTTTGCGTATAGGAAAGCCATGGACTTTTGCGTATTGATTTTATAACCTGCAACTTTACTATACGAGTCTATTGTTTCTAAGAGTTTTTTGGTGGAAGTTATTGGGTTCTCTAAGTAGAGTATCATATCATCTGCGAATAGTGAGAGCTTGATTTCTTCCTTTCCTACCTGAATGCCCTTAATATCTTTTTCCTGCCTAATCGCTATTGCAAGTACTTCCAGTACTATATTGAACAGCAGTGGAGAGAGTGGGCATCCCTGTCTCGTCCCTGATCTTAGAGGGAAGGCTCTCAGTTTTTCCCCATTGAGGATGATGCTTGCTGTAGGCTTGTGGTAGATGGCTTTAATTATGTTGAGGAAGGTCCCCTCTATACCCATTTTGGCTAGGGTTTTCATCATAAAGGGGTGCTGGATCTTATCAAATGCTTTCTCTGCATCTATTGATATGATCATATGCTTTTTATCTTTTCTTTTGTTGATATGGTGGATTATGTTGATTGATTTCCGAATGTTGAACCATCCTTGCATCCCTGGGATGAATCCTACTTGGTCATGGTGTATGATCTTTTTGATGAGTAGTTGGATTCTATTTGCTAGTAGTTTGTTGAGGATCTTTGCATCTGTGTTCATCAGGGATATCGGCCTGTAATTCTCTTTCTTTGTGGTATCTCTGTCTGCTTTTGGTATCAGTGTGATATTTGCTTCGTAGAAACTGTTTGGAAGTGTTTTTGATATTTCAATTTCGTGGAAAAGCTTAAAGAGGATTGGGAGTAAGTCCTCTTTAAAGATTTGGAAGAATTCACTAGTGAATCCATCCGGGCCAGGACTTTTGTGCTTGGGGAGACTTTTTATTACCATTTCAATTTCCTTGATGGTGATAGGTCTGTTCAGGTATTCCAGGTCTTCTTGGTTCAGCCTTGGGAGTCTGTAGGAGTCTAGGAATTTATCCATTTCCTCGAGGTTTTGATGTTCCGTGGCATAAAGCTTCTCAAAGTACTCCCTGAGGATCCTCTGAATTTCTGTGGTTTCTGTTGTAATGACCCCCTTTTCATTTCTGATTCGGTTTATTAGGGTTTTCTCTCTCCCTTTCTTTGTGAGTTTTGCTAGAGGCTTATCGATCTTGTTAATTTTCTCAAAGAACCAGCTCTTGGTTTCATTGATCTTTCGGATTGTTTTTTGGGTTTCCATCTCATTAATCTCTGCTCTGAGTTTTATTATTTCCTTTCTCCTGTTCGGGTTGTGCTCCTTTTTTTGGTCCTTCTCCAAGCTCTTAAGCTGTGAGGTTAGGTTACTTATGTGTGCTCGCTCCTCCTTCCTGAGGAATGCTTGTAGAGCTATAAACTTTCCTCTTAACACAGCCTTTGCTGTGTCCCATAAGTTTTGGTAACTCGTGTTCTCATTTTCATTCGTTTCTAGGAATCTTTTGATTTCCTCTTTGATTTCCTGTCTAATCCACTCGTTGTTCAATAGTGCACTGTTTAATTTCCAGGTGTTTGATTTAGTTTTCTGTTTTTGTGTGTGATTTACTTCTAATTTCAGCGCATTATGGTCTGAGAAGATTGTTGATACAATCTCTACCTTCTTAATTTTATGGAGGCATGTTTTGTGGCTCAGCATGTGGTCTATCTTGGAGAATGTTCCATGTACGCTTGAGAAGAATGTGTATTCAGCTTTTTGTGGATGAAGTGTCCTGTATATATCTACTAAGTCCCTTTCTTCCATTGTTTCCCTCAAATGAAGTATGTCCTTGCTAAGCTTGAGTCTGGTTGATCTATCAAGAGGTGACAAAGCAGTGTTGAAGTCTCCCACTAGTATTGTGTTGCTATTGATGTCTTTTTCCAAATCTATGAGTAGTTGTTTTAAGTACTTTGCTGGTCTCTCATTAGGTGCATATACATTTATTATTGTAAGTTCTTCCTGTTGTACAGATCCTCTGATCAATAAGTAATGGCCTTCACTGTCTCTTATGACCTTCCTCACTCTGAAATCAATGTGGTCTGATATAAGGATGGCTACCCCAGCTTTTTTATGGGAGCTGTTTGCCTGTAGGATTGTTTTCCAGCCTTTGACTCTGAGTCTGTGTTTGCTTTGACTATTGAGATGCGTTTCTTGCAGGCAGCAGAATGTTGGGTTCAATTTTCTAATCCATCCTGCCACTCTATGTCTTTTAATTGGTGCGTTTAGCCCATTGACATTGAGAGAGATTATTGTTATGGGATTTTGTCCCATTGTTATGTTAAAATTGGGTGTATTTGAGGGGCCTTTCTTGCCTTAAAGTAGCCCATTTAGTTGTTCTCGTAACCATTGAACCCCTCTCTTGACATGGATGATCACTTCCTTGTAGAATGGTGGGATCCTGGTAGTGAATCCATAATACACCTCATGGAGGATCCTGATGTACTGAGTTTGCACGCCCTGATTGGCTAGGGCTCTGATGACCACTTCCATCTCAGCAGAATCAAAGGCCTTCTTTAAATCAATGAACTTTAGACAGAGCGGCATCTTGAACTTCTGAGAAACCTCAATGAGCTTGTTTATCATGTGGATATGGTCGATAGTGCTGAATCCTTTGCGGAACCCGGCTTGCTCGCATGGTTGTCCTTCATCTAGTGTTCTGCCAATCCTATTCAGGATGACTCGAGTGAACAGCTCGTAGACGATAGACAACAGGCAGATCGGGCGATAATTGCCAATGCCATGGATGTCTGCCTTCTTGTACAGTAGTACAGTCCTGTTGGGTTTCCATTGGGATGGAACCTTGCATTCAGACAGGTAGTGTGAGAAGAGCTGAGCCAATGTATTGATGAGTACTGACGGCAGGTTCTTCAGGTGTTTAGGTCTGACCTTGGCTGGGCCAGGTGCTGCTTGCTTCTTTACTGACTAAATGGTGTGTGGGATTTCAGAAGGGCAAACTTTGGGAACAACATATAAATTCTGCAGAATTTGGTATGTGGGCAAGTGGACATGGCTATTGAAGAGATCCAAGTAGAAGTCATGGATTATTTTCTCCATTGCCCTTCTGGAAGATCCATCAGGACATCGGAGGGCAGTCATCTTGGTCTTGTAGTTGGCAAAGAACAGGCAGGCATTGTGAATGCTTTTCCTGGCTTCTGCCACATCTGCTAGCACTACTGCTCTTCTCTCTTTGAGGTCTTCCTTGATCGCTTCTCTACACTGCTTTGTGAGCTCTGATGTTCACTTGCGGTTGCCTGAGGCTTGCGCCAAGCTATATTGGCAAATAAGCTCAAGAGCTTTTGAAGATAGACTTTTTTTTTGTGGCTATCACATCATAAGACACTTAATACCCATCCTGCCCATACAGCAGAGCCTGGGAAGCTCCCCATGGCGTATTCGATACGCCAAACACAGTAACAACAAGTCTCACAATGGAGATGTTACTGGTGCCCACTTGAGCAAATCGATGAACAATGGAAGGACAGTGCTACAGTGCTACATGGGATTTTATCAGTGCCATTGTCTATGACTTTTATATTTTTTGGATATTTACTGTAATATATTTAAATAATGCTATAGACAAGCATATTATCCCATTTTCCCTTTCCACTGGGGTGGTGGTAGTCATCAGTAAATACTTTGCTTATTGTGTAATGAAATCTGCCTGAAGACAGTATTCTCTTGAGATAAAATTGAATCTTTTTGGACACCTTCACAGTTAATTTGAATTAAATGCTATCATCATATTATGTTCGTATCACTGCCAAATTATGGTGAGGAGATGGAAAATCAAATTAGAAGAGGAAAAAAGGATAAAGTTTGCAAACCATAATTATTTTTGAACTTTTTTCCCAAGTATATTTTCCAACATTTTCTCTAGGGAAAAGACATCACATTGAACGAATCTGGTCTCAATTTAACTTTTAGCTTATTCTCTAATTTGACTAATACACTCTAAGTTTAACAAATATAAATGCTGCCATCAGAATAACAATTGTACTTACCAGCAATCATCATAGCTTTATTTCTTTTTTATTATAAAGTTATGAAAAAATGCAGACAACAATATACACTTTTTTAAAAAATCAAGTTTTTGTAATGGTACATGCTTTAATAGACAAAAAGAAGTTACTTTAACACATTAGTAAGATTTATGAGGGAAACTTGCTTGAATGCCTGAAACCCTTGCATAAATAGTATTATAAATCACATGACCTGAAATTGAAAAAATAAAATAAAGCAATTCAATCTTCCAATATCATATACTCTACCATGAATTTATTTTAGTCTGAGATTGCATACCAAATTGATTTTGTAAGGATGGTAACTATATCACTAACTTAAGATAACAGAAACGCAAACTCATGTAGAACCTTATGAGGAGATCCAAGGCCTAAGCATACTTCCAAAGGATAAAAGCCAAATTATTTCCCCATGTAATTGTATTTAAAACATCACCTTTTGCCAATCATTGTAAGTCAATGAAATAAAATCAACATTTCTTTTAAAATACTAAAAAAAATGAAATCTTTCAAACATATTCAACTGTGTGATATATATATGCATATTCTAAATTTATTCTTATAAAATAGATAATTGTGGTTTTTTTTCCACTTTGGTTTAGATTTTCCATTGCATTTGATCTCAAAACTTATTAGGTAATTATTTTCCCAAGTATCATAGATGTGGTTTTTGCAAAGATGAAGGAAATGTTAAGGTGAAAACTGGAGGAGAAAGCTTTAATAGTCATCATGCATGCATCACATTTGAATTTCCCATACAGATATATAAAAAACATATCTGCAGGTCCAGAGAGATAGTTCAGCAAATAGGGTGTTTGCCTTAGAAGTGGCCAACCAGGGTACAATCCCTGGCACCCCAAATAGTCCCGAGTTTCACCAGAAGTGATCCTGAGCACAGAGTCAGGAGTAAGATCTGAGCACTACCGAATGTGGCTCAAGAAACTTCCACAAATGGAGTACAGGTCATATTCACAGTAGGGATTGTAGGGTGCACTGTTTCCTCAGAGTGGCTGCTCTTTTCAATTTCTCTTGTTTTGTAATGTTTCCTGATTTTAGGTGATATTATCCACAAAGAGCTGGAGAGATAGCACAGCGGGTGGGTAGGGCATTTGCCTTGCAAGTGGCCCATTTGGTTTCGATTCCTTCGTCCCTCTCAGAGAGCCCGCCAAGCTACCAAGGCTATCCTATCAGCACAGCAGAGCCTGGCAAGCTACCTGTGTTGTATTTGATATGCCAAAAGTAGCAACAACAAGTCTCACAATGGAGATGTTTTACTGGTGCCCGCTTGAGCAAATTGATGAACTATGGGAGGACAGTGCTACAAGATGTATCATTCAATGTAATCCTATTATTTTTACAAGAGATCTTATAGAAACACTGTATTAGCTAAGAATAAATTTTCTATTTAGTGAACACTTTCTGTGTTACCCAAATTTCATATATTCTTATATTTTATTAAGCAAATGGATAAAAAGCACATTTGTAAATTTTTACTTTATTCAAATATTTCAATAACTTTTCCTATATTCAGATGTTTTATATTAAGTACCTACTATTTGAGAGCTAATATGCCAGAAATCAATATTAATTGATAAACTACAAACACAAGATATCTGCTACTAGGAAATCAATTCTCTAGTAAAACTAATGAAAACCTATTTAAAATTTTGGAGGATAAATGCTAAGGTTTATTTTTTATGCATTCCACCAAAAGTTATTTGATGTTAAGATGTACCTGACTATTAAGTTAGAGAAACCATAGAAATGGTGTTTTAAGAATAAAATTGAGTGTACATACACAGTGAGTTCTCTAACAAATAGGGCAAATGATGATGCTGGAGGCCTAATCTATTTGCTTATAATAATATGGGGTAGGAGATGTCAAGGATATTGTACCATAGGTAAGGTACTTGCCTTGAACAGTGCTGACCTGGTTGTGATCTCTTGTTACCTGAGCCAGCCAGGGGTGATACCTGAATACAGAACCAGGGATAATCCTGTGCATCACCAGGTGTGACCCACAAAACAAACAAGAGAATATTTGTTGAATGAAATGCTATATTAAGGAAATAAGCAACACACAAAGTTGTGAGACCCACGCCTACTGTGTTTCAAGGAGTTCGGTAGATGGAATAATGAAGGCCATGGTCAGCAGATATCTAGCACAGCCAGAGGAGGAAATTAATATCACTTACTGAAATTGGGCCTAACTCTATAGTTTATGTACTGTTTGAAAATAACTTTGAATTCAGAATATTAGTTTTACTTTAATCATATTATTACATAATGAATAGAAAAATTCAGGCATGCAATGTAAAACATAATGACAATTGGGTATGAAGATCCCAATTTCAGTTTACAGCAAGTTATCATGAAGATGTATGAGGGTGATCTGTTGTCAATGGTATAATGGGATTAATCTTTCCAGAAAATTATAGTTAATAGTAATATGGTTGGGAAATCAGCTATATCTTAAAAGTCAAGAGGATTGCTATTACCCCCAATAAATGTAATAAAGCCCTTGCAATTATACTCTTGCTAATTAACATATTATTTATTTATATCGATTTTTGTGCCACACACTGAGGTTATCAGGACTTACTCCTGGCTCTGCACTTAGGGATCACTCCTGGTGAGCTTGAGGAACCATATGTGATGCCAGGGATTGAACTCAGGTTGGCTGCACGTAGGGCAAGTGCCCTACCCACTATACTGTTGCTCTAGCCCCCTCTTGAAATTTTTAAAAATAACCCCAGTTGTGTAGTACTTCTGTTTATCTGAAACTATTAATTTCAAGGTTTTCTGGAGTTGATTTGATTTTTCTTATTTTCTCTTCCTTTTCTGAATAACTAAGATGAACTGAATAACCATCAAGTTTGATTGACTGTTAAGCAAGTTCTCTCCGAGTTCTTGGCTGCTGACTTCCCTTTTCTTAGAATTGTAGAAAACTCAAAACTATAAAAAAAATTTTCCATACCTGTTAAATGTATCCAGTTTCTTGACAGATTTATAAGTAAGAATATCTATTTTACCAGCAACGGTGACTCATTCTATTGAAATGCAGTAATCAAGAAAAATAGTTCCGGTCTTCCATTTTCTGTGTCACACATATGAATGACTTCCATTAGGGACAATGGGCAAACATAGCATAGACTATTGTACTTGTGATCTGAATTTAGTTTAACATTTTACATCTTTGTCTCTTTAAGTTTCTTATAAATAATGTTACATTTGCTCTTGAACTTCTTTTATGTAACAATGTAGTTGTCTCTTTTAAGATGAATGTTAACATATATATATATCCTTTACTACCTCAAAAAGTATATAAGAAAATTGACAGAGATAATATCTGATTATACATTATTTTTATATGTATGATATCTATAATGATATATATCTCTCAAAAATATCAGGAACACTTTGTAAATGGCATATTCCTGTGAATAGCTAGTGAATGCTTTTATTGGTTATCTTGATTTTGTCTTTCAAATTCATAACCTGCTTATTCTACTTAAGAACTTGCATCATAGGCATTTATTATGCATAAAGTTAACTGCAAAAACTTCTTCAGAGACTCTGTTAACAGGCTGTTACATAATATGATTTTATGACTCCTTTGTGATCAAATTTTGTAAATATTAGACTATTTCTCTTTACTGATAAATACACATCTTTGTATAAAAGAAGAGGAAGGAGTGCAGGAATTTGTCCTACTTTGATCTGAGAGCTAATTCTGCTCACCTTTTGAATCCTACTTTCAATAATGCCTCGTATTTTGAGATTGCCCATTAAAATCAATACACACTATAAAGTGGGATCCATCACTAGGAGTACTGAAGATTAAGTATTTAATTTAATACCTCTTAGTTAACGGTAGCCATAATCAATGCAGCCACCATGAGAGTTTGTGGCTGATAAAAATGCATCATAAAATGTTGCTCCTCCTTATTTAAAAATTTATTCAAAGGAAGCGATGGTGACATAATAGTAAGACAAAGATGTTGAAAAAATTTTGAGAATTTTATCATGCTTTAGTTCTGTTCTGAATGCCTTGAATATATTTACTCATTAACTCTTCACAATGACCTAGTGAAAATATGTAGAAGAGGATTCTGTTTCGAATTCCACTCTTAGATGTTTACACAGGACTTAGAAGAAAACAATGATATGACCAAAAACATGCACAGATAGGAGCTATAAAGTTATAAAGATAAAACATTTGAAAAGAATTAATTATGGGTTGTTACACTTTTGTTAAGTATTGGTAATGACTACCTCAAAATTATTTCAGATGCATTAATAATTCCTACAAAGAAAATATTTATGAATACATGCCAATTTTATAAAGGTTTTTTACAGTAAATTCTTGCATCTTTATTATTTTGATACATGAAGAACTCAACCTAAATTCTACTTGTCATTTTTGGATTCTAATATTAATTCTTAGTAACCACTTCTTTATAGCAGTTTTTAATAACTTTACTCATTTGATTACTATGATTTATGTATAATAAGAATCATCTTTTTAAATCTCATGACATAATGTAAGTTTGTATACTGTTCATTTTCCCTCTGCTTCTTAACAATCCATCAACAATGTTTACTTTCTCCTTATAATAGTGTGTATTTTATGAAGAATTTTGTGCTGTAATTTCTTACATTCAGTTTCAAACTCACAGATGCAGTATTATAAGTAATTATTTTTTCCAATAAAATAATGTACCAGCTAATTAATACAAACTTAATAAAATCTTTAATAATATGTTACCTATAAAATTTTATGTATTTCATTCAGCCTCTCTGCAGAAGTGATAGTAAGACCAATGAAAAGAGAAATTTCATTTTACATTGCTATTTATATACAACTCAATAAAAATTTCAAGACCTAGCATGTCCATCCTGAGCATGAATCAATAGTATCATCTAATGGCTGTATATATCCCAGCTTTTGTGCTCCATATTTGTCACTGTGGGCTCGGGTTACAGTTCTATTTGAACCTCAAGAATTGATCATATAGAATAGGCTTGTAACTCTAGGTGATCAATTGTTGTAAAAAAAGAAAGTCAAAATGTGATTTTACCATAAGCTTTCTAGATATGCAAGAAATACCTATTTGGCTTTTAACTAAAATTTCACAATATTACTAATGATTAACTGTTAACTCTGTGGCAGCAATGGTATCTATCAAATTGATAAGAAATTATTATTTAAAATGAGAATTTTCCATGAGTATACTAGAATATTAGCTTTTCCCCTAGTCTTTGGATGCTTATTTTTACTTCACATAGACATATTTTCACGATCACAACCATCCTGTTATTTGTCGATTGCCTCGAGTAGGCCCCAGTAACGTCTCCTTCGTCCTAGCCCTGAGATTTTTTAAAAAGTGCCATATTCAAGGCTGTTTCAGGGTTAGGAGAATGAGACCCATCATTGCTACTGGTATTTGGCATATTGGGTACGCCACGGGGAGTTTGCCAGACTCTGCCATGAGGGCAGATTACATTCGGTAGCCTGCCAGTTTGTACAAAGTAGGAATGGGATAATAAGATGTCGCGTGGTTGCATTCACTCCTGGAAGCTGGGTTTTATAGTCTCTGGGTCTTGGCCGTTGATGGGATTACACGGCGCCAGGGGGCCAGTTGGTGGGTATGACCCCCGGCTACTGGAATTTGGAGGATCTGGGTGGACGATGCTCATCCCCGATCCGAGTAGGCTTGGAGATCTCAGTCCTGGGACCCGCATGCCTTTGTTCCTCTGCTGGTACCTTCATGTGTGCGGAGAGTGGTCTCAGCATGGTGGTGGCTGGTTCTGGAGGTCTTCGGCTGCCGGAGCTCTGGTCAGGGTGGGGAGGGAAACTCAACCCGCTCCCCTCCAAGGGGTCCTGGCGAGGACAGGCAGGCGCGGGGGCAGGAGACTCTGCCACATATTAGAGTTATAAATGTTGATGGCCATTATTACCACTCAGTGTATATGGATAATCTTTTATTTTTTGTTTTTTGGCCACATCAGGCTATATTTGATGATTATTTCTGGCAGTGTTGCATGGACCAAATGAGGTGTCAGGTATTGAACCCTGTTAGGCTACTTGCAAGATAAGCTCCTTATACACTGTAACACCTCTCTGACTATGGATAATACCATATCTTTAAAGTCAGGTGTATATTCCAATATATTTGTAAGATAACATTGGTTTGTACTTTCTGCCTTGCCACAGGAGGCTTAGGTGTTACTCCCGTCACAGTGCTCCCATTCCTCTGTGTTTATCTGTAACCTCCTTCTTTGTGCTCTGCTTCCCCAACCAGTGAATCATATTTATCTCCTAATCAGACTGTTAATTAGTAAATATTGCTTTTCTCTTCTTTTTAAGTTCTTTGCATAGTTAATTCAGAGCAATGTCCTTTTTGTATAGACACAGCAACACAGCTATGCTTTTGTAACTTGGCAGTTAACTGACTCTGAATAATATTCACTCCAACGCATCTGTTTTCTCGACTAAAGCCTTAGGTGCCCTTACTTCCTAGAACCCCAAAAGCAGGGTCTGACGGGAGACTGGATGGACCCAAGGCAAGTTGGCATTGAAATGAGCCAAGCCAAAGCACCATATTACTTAACTATAAGTTAAGAGCATGCTAGAATGGGAAGCTTAGTGAGATTGGAACAGACGTGTGGGGAGAATGGGATAAACGGCAACTGATCACCAACCAGCTTGACCCTCCTTTCCTCCTACGTCCGCCCATGGCAACGGCCATCCAGGGAGGAGGAGTGACAGGAGATCACTGAATGCAGGAGGTGAAAGCAAGCCTCCTGGCTCCCTAGCAGCCTGGATATTACACATATATTGACTTGCTGTATCCTTCTAAAATTATACTTGAAATAAAAAAATGTATTGAGCAGAAGGTCACAACTCTCTAAAGCAGTGTTTCTCAACCCTTTTCCAGCTGTTTTCTTCTCTGACCATGTTTCTTTCCTGACCCCAACCCTGTCCTACCAGTTGGACTCCTTGTTTTGTGCCATTCACTCCCATTTAGGTATTTCTACCTGTATCCCACCTCTGGATGGTCCTGGAAGCCCATAGGGACAGCATGGCCCCCAATTGAGATATTGATCTAGATTTCTTCTAGCTGATATAACCCTTAAATCTTATAAAGAAAAAAGGAGTTGGTATCTAGTTTCTATAAAAGATAATATATTAAATGCTATATTTTGAGGGAAATAGATACATTCTAAAAATATGTAGAACCACAATGGTCACTTAAAATGTAGCCACTTAAAAGTATTAAAGATGTGGAATATGGCTCAGTGGTAAAGGAAAATCCTCACATGTGTGAAACTGGGTTTGATACCTGGAACTAAGCAGGCAACATTATTAACATTATTTTTAATTTGTCACAGTAGGGAATTAGTTTCTGGATAAGAACATCCTAAAATATGGTGAAAACAGATGCTGGAGATATACCACTTCATCTTAACATGAAGTACAGAAAGCTGATCTTTTCCTTTCCAGTGGCTTTTTATTCTCCTTAAGAGTTTAAGGAGTGCGTTTTTAAAAGAGTTAATCTTAATGCAGAAAGAATGTGTCTCAAATTGTGAAGTGGCTGTTGTTATAGATTGTGATCAGAATTCAGGATGTGTGTCTTAATGGAGGAGAGTAGTGAGTTTATTACCTTGCTGTGGTAGACATGCAGGCCCCATGCAGTGTTTCTCTTCAAGAAGATTATCTTGTGAGGCAGAGTTTGGGATTTCATGCTTATTTGACCCTGTTCACTCTACCACTTTTCTGCAGAAATTTCAGCTCGCACGTTTCAATTTCCGCTTAAAATGTGTCCACAGGAAACTATCTGAGCATCTAAAATTTCTGTCACAAATACAACAAAGAAGAGCTTTTCTGTTTTTCTCTTTGTTTGGGTAAGCTATATGTTTCTCGGTTCCTTAGACCCCCTAGCTTTTTCTATTGTTGCTTTTGCTCTTCCTAACTTCAAAATATTTTAATATAATCCTTTAATCCTAGAAAGTCAGAACTTCTTATTAAATAGGTATAATACCTGCTTAGACTGCAATTACACAGCAGGAATAAAACAAAAAATGTCAAACCTCTGCTAAAACAGTAATCTCTTATGACAGTTCTTCCAAGAAAATAGGTTTTTCTCTTCTTGTACTTGTGTAAACATTAGACTGCTTCTTCATAGTTTGTAGACATAAGAAGACTCCCATAATCACCTCAGACCGCAGTTCCAAAAAAGGATTCTTTTTTGCTACAGGCGATTTAAACACAACTTTACTATGGAAAAAAAAAATTGCACAGCCATTATAAAGAGAGCCAAGGAAACATACACATAGGGAAAAGTTTTTTTTTTTTCTTTTTGAGTCACACCCGGCGATGAACAGGTGTTACTCCTAGCTCATGGACTCAGGAATTAGTCCTAGCGGTGCTCAGAGGACCATATGGGATGCTGGGAGTCGAACCTGGGTAGGCTGCGTGCAAGGCAAACACCTTACCCGCTGTACTATCACTCCAGCCCCACATAGAGAAAAGTTTTATATAGAAATTTGTTATTAGAGATGCAGTTAGTTTTTTAATGATAGATGTTTGTAATAATAATTTTGGAGAGTTTGGTGGGGATCTCTAATTAAATATAGTATAATATTTTCACAAGGCTAGATAGTTCACAAAATGTATTTTACAAAGGTACTAATGGAACATGATAATATGATCAGTAAATTTTAGCTTCTGTAAAGCTGAAAGTTCGATTCCTTATGATTTATTGTGATTAGTGCATTTTTATACCATTTCAACCAGTTAACATATGAACATAATTGATTTCTGTATCAGTTATTTTATAATATTCTCTTCACGCTGCTTATTAAATACACTGTTTTAGAGTAGAAGCTATGTGCAAAGGGGATAATATCATTTGCTTAATTTGAGGGTTTGCAATTGGCTAGAGTGATATTATGTTGTTATCCTAAAATTCTATTTATCTTTCCCCTCAAAGTATAAATTGTTTTCTCAAATCTGCAAACTTGATACTATTTCTTTAATTTGTAATTGTATACTTAATGATAATTACATCCTACAAGTACCACTTAGCATTTACCTTTATTAAATTTCTCACTATATTAATATTTATATTGCATTTTTATTTTCAAGGAAAAATAGCAGATTAATTCATTTTTTTCTATCTGTAATTTTGCTATTACTTTGCTCTGTTCTTTGACAGCCACTTGGTAATTTTTTCCTGTTGTTCACAGGTATTTTAAACTATCTAGAAAATTAACAAAATAACGTTTGAAATATAAACTTCCTAGCAAATCTTTTTTCTATTTGTAACCTTTATTTTTAAACTTTTTTATTGAATCACTGTGAGATAGACCACTACAAAGTTGTCCATGATTGGATTTCAGTCATACAGTATTTCAACATCCATCCCTCCACCAGTGTACATTTCCCAGCACCAGTGTCCCCAGGTTCCCTCCCATCATCCTCCATCCCCTGTCTGTCTGTCTGTCTCTATGGAAAATGCTTCTCTCTCTCTCTCTCTCTCTCTCTCTCTCTCTCATCCAGCGTGATCTTGTCCAGCATGATCATTCCCAGCTATTATCATCATAGCAGTTTCCTCTCTCTTATCTACCCTCAGCCTCTCCCCATACACCACACAAGGTTAGTTCCAATCATTGACCATTACTCCTAACTTCTGTTTTTTCTGGCCATGTATATTAGTCTTCTACTATATAACAGTAATAAGTCTCACAATGGAGATGTTACTGGTGCCCACTGGAACGAATGGATGAACAACAGGAGAGCAATGCTACAGTGTATATATATATATACACAGTGTATATATATACAGTGTGTATATATATACACACACATATATTTTAATATACCACAAATGAATGCAGTCATTCTATATTTTTCCCTTTTCTTCTGACTCATTTCACTCAGCATGATACTCTCCATGTCCATCCATCCATTTATAGGTAAATTTTATGACTTCATTTTTCCTAACAGTTCCTAGCGATCTCAAAAAATTAACTAGCATTTTCATGTATAAACATATCTATAGAAAGCTCATTAAGTTCTAGCAATATTTTCTTAAAATGTAAATTAAATTTATATATTAAATTATTTTTATTATAAATTTAAATTTACATGAGCTAGAGATAGTATTAATTTCTAATTTCCATTTTTACTTGAATCATTCTTATTAATTCTTAAACCTTATAATAACATACACTACATGGAAATACTATTTTTGTTTATATAACAGAGGAAATTGGTGGAAAAGGAATTTAAGAAACTTGCTGAAATTAGAAAGTTAATAAGTGGCAGAACCAGGATCTGAGCTCAGAGCCAAGATTCAAATCAAAGCTAGCATACTCTAGAGTGACTTCTTGTAACCAATCCTGCTTCCTGAAAATCCAGAATAGAACATTAAAAATGGTCCCATTTAAGTCTAAGATAATCTAAGTTTGTATTACATTGTCTTCCAAAGACAATCTTTCTCATTTGAACACATTTGGATTAACATGCATATATTAAATTGTAACACACACATATATGTATAGATATGCACACAATGGCTTTTGACAATGTATTAGTTGGGTTACTTATTGTGTTCCCCCAATTTCAAGGTTTGCTAATGGCAGTAAAGAAGGTACACAAAGATGCCATACAGACTCATTTGTCCCTTGCTAAAATATACATCATTAGAGTGCTGATGTAAAGCAGGAAATGTTGAGATTGTCACATGGATTAAGATGTATATTGCTTTGAATCCCCTATTTCTTGTTAAGATTAAAATGGTACAAGTCATTCACAGAGATCAGTCTACCTGTTAAGGGCCCATGTCCATGATGCTGAGTCTTATTAATTTTATTAATTTCCCCATGAACTTATTAATTTCCCATGAACCATTTTGATGTCTTCACCATCACAGATGCAATGGTAATTGAGAGTGGCACTATCAACTGTCATCTGCTTGAGATATTTATCAACTATGTTAAAGTTATATGCTGTGAAATTCTGAACAGCAAACAGCTTTAGTGTCCTTGACCAATAATATTTAGAGATAGATTATTCCTCAAGACTAACACAGTATGAATCTGTTTCGTAAAAATACACTTGAGTATTTACTATATGTCAGACCCTGTGTTGAAGGTACTATGTTCATGATCTCATTCAATCTCTTGAGGTAGATCTTATGTTTTATGTTATTTTATAAATAATAAAACAGAAGGAATTTTAATTACTGGAATCAAGAATCAGGAGTCTCTTTCCCATGTGTTTGTTTTGAGTTCAGACTTCGCAATAACAATTTCACATCTAAACTGGGCCCACACTCCCTAAATGTAGGGCAGTAACATTCTTTGTGCCCATTTTCTCAGCATTCAAATGGAGAACGAAAACTGTTTCAAGGGTAACTGTGATAATTACAATCACAAAATACATGCACAATCCTCAATACGATAGAGAGCAGCCAACTTGCAATTTGAACCTATCATACTTCAGAGCCTGTGTTTAACTCATATAGTGTTTTATTCAGTGCAGAACTGGCCATTGATTGTCCTGTTATTCTGTACACATAGTAATTCTCTTGGAAGCAAATTTAATTACCAGGCTACCCTTCACCCCTAAAGATGGTTTTGCTTCCTTATTTTCAACAGTTGGATATCTTACCATAATCCACATATCATAGTCCAAATTTTATGGCTCAAGAGTTAGTGAGAAGAGAAGAAATTGCAGCCTTGTGTTATAGATTTGGAATAAACTGTCTGTGTTCAACGTTGGTGGTGGGTAATCAAATGTGCGCTGGTGGGGTATTGGAACAATGTATGACTAAAACCCAATCATGAACAACTTTGTAACTGTGTATCTCATGGCGATTAAACAGAACAACTACCACTGCACATGCACAATTTAAGTACTTAAGGAATTGGGAAATTTCTGAAGATGAGAATTTCCTGGAAAGGTTTAATATGAAAGGAATTTAGATAACAAAATCTGCTAATGCTTCTGATTTGTACTAGACCTCAGAAACAAACAAAAAAAGTAGTCAAATGTATTTCCCTTTACCAAGTACCTGAACTCACGGTCAAGGTCCTCCCGTTGTTCATCGATTTGCTCGAGCGGGCCCAGTAACGTCTCCATTGGAGACTTTGTTGTTACTGTGTTTGGCATATCGAATACATCATGGGTAGCTTGCCAGGCTCTGCCGTGTGGGCGAGATACTCTCGGTAGTTTGCCGGGCTCTCCGAGAGGGACAGAGGAACCGAACTCGGGTCGGCCATGTTGGCTGTGTGCAAGGCAAATGCCCTACCGCTGTGCTATCGCTCCAACCTGAACTCATGGATGTTTTATTCTTTATCTGAGAAACTCTTTGCTGCTATCAGATCCTATAATCATAGCTAATTTTTATATAAAAAACTGTTTGGCTACCTCATATTAAAATAAGGCCAGTTTAAGATGAACTAAATTCTATACCTTGTCTTTATAAAAATATTGTCTTATTCAAATACTTCATAAGTTCTTTTATAGAAATACTAGAATATAATTACCAGTTTATAAGGTAGGACTGATGCTCAAGACAATTAAAAAATAGTGATATAAGTTCATGTATTCAGTTAATCTTGCACTCTTTGGTGTACTCACATACCGGATCTCTAGTATTCTGTCTCATCTGTGTCACTCCACTGATTGCAACATCCAAGAGTGTCTGCTTTGGCTTTACTTTCCTCTTGCAATCCAAAATAGTTGTTTTCCATCACTCAATAGCTGATTTATACCACATGCCAGTGAGCTGAGTTTGTTATCCTGCATTTGCCTTTTCAGTCAAGTCTGGATCTGGAAGAGAAACCATTGTGGTGAATATTAGCGATTGCTTACAAATTGTTTTTAAAGAACGAAATAACTAATGGTAGTCAGGGAGTTTTTCGATTGCTCCATTTCATACAATGAGCAGCTGCTGGCTTTAGCTGTGCATTGGAACAGCCTGAATTTGTCAGGGGAAAAAATGACTTGGCTCATCTTTTATGGGGATTAATGAACTAGGGGTTCTGAAGAGGAAATTTAACCAATAATCAGTTCTAACAAGACTTTCCTCTAGGGAATGACAGTCACTTACAGGATTGCTCATATTAAAAAATTTGAGTTTATTGAAAATAAATCCAACTCGGGTCAATTGAAGAATTGTATATAAAAAGATCAGGAAATTATTAAATGAATCAAATTAGAAAGAACCATAGCATAAAATAACGGATTAATATCCAAGTATAAATATTCAGATTGGCAAGAAAAATATTTATTATTTGGCAATTTACTTAAACTGGTCATTATATGTAATTGAATCTATCCTAGATTTAGCTGACTTGGTGCTATTAAGAAACATGTAAGTGCAGAGGCACTTGTAAAAACTCTTCATTTGATAACCTATGTGATAAATTTGCCACCCTAAGCATCAAGGAAAAAATTTAGACATCTGTACTCCAAATATTCTTCACACAATTTTAACTCCCTGAAATTGACTATGCTGTTCAGTATGGTGGCCACTAGCCACACGTGGTAACTAAACATTTCAAACAGGATGCATCTGAATTCAATGCATAGTAAATACAAAGTTTATATTGTATGTTGAGGCTTTACAGAAGCAAAAATTGCATCAATTTTTTAAATTAATTTTATTTTATAAATATAGGAATAGTCAATTTCCTTATAATATGTGATAAAATAACTATTAAATTTGTCATTTAAAAATTATTAATACTGTATATAAACTGTACATAAAATATATTTTCACTAAAATTTTTAGGAGTATAAGTGAAGAACCCTCACAATTAGAGGAAGGAATAAAATCGCTGACCTTGTCCTCAATAAAGAAATCTGTTCCACTTCTCTGTCTGTCCCAGAAAGTAATTTCTGGGCCTCTTCCCTGACCACAACCAACATGATAATCAACAAAAGCCAAGGATCTACACAGCACTACAGAGAAGATAACACAGAGATAGAAATCACATGAATTTAATGTCCACTTGGTGAGCTGTCAGGCAGTATTTATGTCTATGAGTAAAACTACTTAAGTCATAAAAAGCATTATATATAAAAATATTTTATGTACATATATAAATATTTAGATCTAATATGGGAGGGTTTGTGGGAGAAAAAGAATACCACATTTCTCTCTCCTTCCCTTCTGTAAAGGAGAAATTCATTCATCTGAATATTTATGAGAGTCTATTTTTTCCTAATTTATTTTTCCAGGGAATTAGATTAAAGAGATTTCTCAGAAATAGCAGTCAAATAAATAGCCTGTTACATTAAGTATATAAGTTGTCATGTGTGTGATGCAATAAATTAGAGATATGTTTGTAATTAAACTTGCAATAAAAGAGTTTGAAGAATCCGTCTAGCTAATGTATCTATATAAACCAAGAAAGAAAGTGCTCAGTTAGCAGTTTTATATATATTTCCCAGTATAAATACTGACACTTTCTGAAAAATGTTTTGCCTCATTTCTATCAATTTACCCAATTCAAATAAATGAAAATAAAAATTTATAATAAAGCATTCAAGATATAACAAGTATTTTCTCATCTCATAAATATGCTTGGGATAAATTCTGGATTTCATTTCTATTTGTTTGTACTGATTAAAAAATTTTAAAGAGAAGTTTTGTTACTTTGGGCAAAGAAATTTGAAGTTCATAAGATCAAACTATTTTATAATCAAAACATACCTTAAGTCATCTTACCATACCTCTGCCTAGTAAAGGGAAATAAAGCATCCGTTTGTGCAAGATCATCATGATCAGAATTCTATTTTATTTTGAAATATAGGACATAAATAAGAAAAGATAAATTGACCAGAGTATACCAGACTGAGTGAAATTAGTCAGAAGAAGAGAGACCCACACAGAATGATCTCTCTCATAATCAAGGTATAAAGTAACATAATGCTGGAATAATGGAAACCAAAAGAAGATGAAAACAAAAAACATGTGAACTGATACTCAGTAGTAAACATGCCAATTGAGGGGACTGGCGTATAGGACAGGAAGGGGATAACATCTCTGGTGGAAGGAAGTATTCAACAGGAAGTAGGAGTGGTGCTGTCACTGTCACTGTCCTCCCATCGTTCATCGATTTGCTCGAGTGGGCCCAGTAACGTCTCCATTGTGACAACTGTTACAGTGTTTGGCATATCGAATATGTCACGGGTAGCTTGTCAGGCTTTGCTGCGCGGGCAAGATACTCTTGGTAGCTTACCGGACTCTCTGAGAGGGGCGGAGGAATCGAATTCGGGTCGGCCCTGTTGGCTGCGTGTAAGGCAAATGCCCTACTTGCTGTACTATTGCTCCAGCCCAGGAGTGGTGCTAAAAGGTGGTAAAGTGTTATGTAGTGTTATGAACCCTTATTAACAACAGTGCTGTAAACTACAGTGCAAAAACATGAAAAAAAAAACATATTTCCTAGAACCACACTTGTGGGTAGGGGGTAGGGAGGCATTGGTGGGTGGGAGGCAAATGGAGGTAGGGAGGCATTGGTACAGAAATGTGGACCCTGGTGAAGGACTCAGTGTTGAAACATCATAAACACCTGAAACCTAATCATGAATAACTTTGTAATTTTATGGTGGATAAAGAAAAAATGAAGAAAAATTGTTAATGGCAAGTGGTGTCAAGGCAGAAACACAACTGCAGTAGTGTGTTGAATAATATGTATTAGAATAATTTTTGCTAATGGATTATGTAATATGATTTATAAATTTACAAAAATAAGTCACATCCATGGTCGATGGTGCTGAATTCAACACCATCGACCATATCCACACGATAACCAAGCTCATTGAGGTTTCTCGGGAGTTCAAGATGCCGCTCTGTTTAACGTTCATTGATTTTAAGAAGGCCTTTGATTCTGTTGAGACGGAAGCGGTCATTGAAGCCCTAGCCAATCAGGGCGTTCAAGCCCAATACATCAGGATCCTCCTTGAGCTGTATTGTGGATTCACTACCAGGATCTCACTATTCTACAAAGAAGTGATCGTGGATGTCAAGAGAGGGGTTCGGCAGGGTGATACCATTTCACCGAAACTCTTCAGTGCCACCCTCGAGAACATCATGCGACGACTGGAATGGGAAGGAATGGGAGTGAAGATAGATGGTTGGCAACTACACCACCTCCGCTTTGCTGATGACATTGTTTTAATAACACCAAACATCAGCCAAGCGGCACAAATGCTGCCTGACTTTGACCATGAGTGTGGAAAGGTAGGACTACAGCTGAATCTTACGAAGACAATGTTTATGAGAAATAGCCTCGTTCTTGATGCCCCATTCGCTCTCAACAGAACGAGCATCTCTGAATGCAACAGCTATGTGTACCTACGTCGAGATGTCAACATGACAAATGACCTGGCACCAGAGCTGCGCAGGAGGAAGAGAGCGGCTTGGAACACCTTCAAGAACGTTGAAGAAATAACTAAGAGGACGAAGAACCTCCGGCTCCAGGCACATCTCTTTGATTCCACTGTTCTTCCTGCATTAACATATGCCTCAGAGACCTGGGCCCTACGCAAACAGGATGAGAGCGCTATTCAGGTCTCCCAAAGAAGAATAGAAAGAGCTATGCTTGGAATATCACGTTTCACTCAAATGAGAGAAAGAATCCGGAGTTCCGACATCCGTCGAAGATCAAGAATCAGGGACGCTGTCTCATTTGCCAAGGTGTCAAAAATCAGATGGGCTGGTCACGTAATGAGATTTAAAGACGACTGCTGGACTAGAGCTGTTATTGACTGGATTCCACAGGATGTCAAAAGACCGCGTAGCTGCCCACCTAGCAGATGGTCAGACTTCTTTGTGAAGATTATGAATGATCGTTTGAGGCCCTTCATGTTCCCAGAGCGAACAGATGCCATTGGGCTACACTAGCACGCAACAGGGACAAATGGAGACGTTACTGGTGCCGGCTCAAGCAAATCGACAACTACTGGGAAGTTAAGTGATTAAGTGAAGTCACATCCATATAAAAGAGAGATTCAGTGCTGGAGAGATAGTCCAGTGAAGTCTGTAATTGCTTTGCATGTGGTCAACCTGTAATTGATCCTTTGCACCCCAAATGGTCCCCCGAGCTTGGCAGCAGTGCAGAGTCAGGAGTGAGACATGAAAACTGCTGGGCATGACCCTAAAACTAAATAGTAATATTTAGCACTGTTAGCACTGTCTCCCGTTGTTCATTGATTCGCATGAGCAGGAACCAGTAACGTCTCCATTGTGAGACTTGATGTTACTGTTTTTGGCATATCGAATATGCAACAGGGAGCTCGCCAGGCTTTGCCCCGCAGGCAAGCTACTCTCAGTAGGTTGCCAGGCTCTCTGAGAGGGGTGGAGGAATTGGGCCCGGGTCAGCCACATGCAAGACAAATACCCTACTCGCTGTGCTATTGCTCCAGCCCAAAAGTAATAGTAATAATCTTAATTAATATTAATGAAATTGTTAGGTTCTTGGTTAACCTTCAGAAAACATTGAAAAGCTAGTATGCTTCTTTAGGAATTCTTAGAGTTGTGATGTGAAGCTGCTTAGTGAAGAGGATGAATACTCCCAAACTAGATGATTGCTTTCTTTGTACCCTTCCTTTGAATGCTATTTGCAAGTTGACTCAAATTGAATAGAGATGACAAGTAAGAATGAATGTGGGGATTTCTTGGACCTGTGTGAACCTCACTGGCAGTTCTCCAATCACATACTCAATAGATGTTCAGGTGGCTTGTTCTTTACTTAGCACTTAATACCCGGCAGCTGATAGCCAGAAAACTTTCCCTTTTTTTGTATTTCTTCTTTTCCCCATTTCTCACAGACATTAAAAACAAAACAAAACAAAAAAAAATCTTCCTCACTTATCATTAGTAACAGAGACTTATGGTGTTGCTAAGATTAAAATCTAAACTAATATGGAATTATGTGGTATAGATCAATAGAATACTAATGCATGGTCATTTACAACCTCATTTCACATAATTTTTGAAAAAAGATACTGAATTTGTTTTACTTTAGGAGAAAACTCCATCTTAAGATTAAAAAAAAGCAGCTTAGATTAATCGTAATTTTAAGTAGTTTAGAGGCACCCTGGTTTGGAAAATACTTCGTAGTGGTACAATATGTTTGTTGAGAGTGTTTTGCTACAATATTCAACATTGATTCTGGAGTGAATCTGCATTGTCTAAAATCAGTGGTGTTGAACTGGTACTTTGGTTTTCTCTGTTTACTAGTAAAAGGGGGAATTGGAATATATTATAAATTTATCGCTTGAGTAACCTTGCTTTTGATATAGTTTGAAAGCCATAAAAAATCCTGATGATGAAAACTCTAACTGCAGGGTCCAGAGAGATAGTACAGGGATTAAAGTTGCCTTGAAAACAACAGACTGGTTTGATTCCCAGTACCACATAGGGTCTCCAGAGGGCCACCAAGAGTAGTCCCAGCACACAGAGTTAGGAATAAGTCCTGAGTACTTCCAGGTATGTCCCCAACTCATGTCCCCAGAAAATAAAACTTTGACTTAAAATAATAACAAAGAAATCACATTTACTGGATATCTTACTGAGATACATTTGGTTACACCTGCTGAGAACAAAAATAAGGTAGTTTTTCCTATAGTTTGTGAGAATATAGTTTTATTCCAAGATCAGTTTTGTTGTATGTGGCCAATATGGTTAAATATAAACAAAGTAGAATATAGGAGTTTGTGAGTAATTATACTTCACTCTTCTTGTAATCCTTTTATTACTCTGTTTATCAATCAGAACAGCAATTCTAAAATCTAAGAGAAAACAATATATGTTAATGTATCTGCAGGCTAAATCTCATATGTATCTCAGAGCAAAGATAAAATACAGCAAATATGTTTAACTTACCATTTCAGAAATATTGCAGTAAAGACACTTTCATATTTTCAGTGACATATTTGCAAACTTATAAGCAGAACTATTTTGACGGATAATTTACAATATGGGAAAATCAATGCCTTTATATTTAGCTGTTTCCAGGGAACCTGAGTAAGAAAACAGATTTATAGTTGATTTTCCTATGAATAGAGAGAATAGTTTATTACAGATTTCAGAATCTTAGAAGCCTTACATAATAAGCTCTTACTGCTGGCATTAAAGAAGTACTTAAATTTAGAACTATGTAGGAGGTAGAATCCAGACCACCTGCCATAATCATAGATGCAGTGCAAACTTTTTGCATTAGTTGTATTGGCTAGTTATATAAAAAGGAAGATATTACTCAATGTGTACTTCAAGTGTGAAAACACTAATTAAATTGAAAATTAATTTTTAGATAACAATTAGGTTTTTGAAACATTTAAGATTTCTTAATATTTCAAAATATACTAACCCCTGATCTTGTGAATCACATATGTGCAGTGTAAGCTATGTGAATTGAAGGAACCAAAGAAAGAGTTCAATGTGCTAAACTGTAATCAGAGTTCATCTTCAGAATGTGTAATGTGACTGTATTATTGTTACCTGTCACACAGGACAAAACAATAGAAATTTAGCTCCCAAATCTTATCACTGGTAAATAAAATAAGTAGTATTTTATTAATATTAAAGCTCTTGCAGTACTTTGGAGTTTACCCTAACAAAGAAATCTGTTATTTAATTGTGAGTCATCTCATTCTAATAATTAACAAGACTGTTGAAAAAAATATCAGAATGTGGGGGGCCTATTACCATTAATTTATTCTTCGTGTTAAATAAATTTCACTGATTAATGACTGGAGCGATAGCACAGCGATAGGGCGTTTGCCTTACACGCAGCTAGCTCGGCGGAACCGGGTTCGATTCCTCCGCCCCTCTCGGAGAGCCCGGCAAGCTACCAAGATTGCCGTGACTATTCTATGCCAAACACAGTAACAAGTCTCAAAATGGAGATGTTATTGGACCCGCTCAAGCAAACTGATAAACAATGGGAGGACAGTGTTTTGACAGTTTGACTTACTAACTTTTCTCTCAATGACAAATTTCTGAAAATTAGCAAATTTCATAAGAACTATCAGTTCATTACTTTTCTACAATAATTTTAGGTTTTATGTATCAGTTGGAACAAGTTAAAAGTTTTGGTTTAATATATGTATATACATATATATTATTTATTGAAACACCATGGTTTACAAAGTTGTCTGTAATGCAATTGTTATGGGTTTTTAATGTTTCAACAGCAACCCCACTCCCTGCCCATTTTCCCCAAGCCTGCCCCTTTTGCAGGTACATAATTATTTCTGTTGCTCATTACAACTAAATTACTAGTCAAATTATAAAAATATGTAAGTAAAAGAAAATTTGTGGAAATTGTTCTATCTCAATACGGGGTTGTTAAGTCCTTGTATGATATTTAACTAAGCTGTTTGTTTCCTGTTGAGCTTTCTATGTTGTTTTAGTTTGTTGAGTATATTGGCTTCTATATTACTTTCCTATCTAAAATTTTTGTGCTCCTACTGGAATGTCAGTATTGAGGAATTTGCAGGTGCCACAGTCTAAAACTTTAGGATCTATAGAACTGGGCCATGAGTTGACAAAGCAGTGCCTTGAAAAGTGGGCATAGGTGCTGGGGCTTCCAGAAGCGTGGGGGAGGGGCTTGGGAGAGGAAGATCCTACTCCAAGAAGACCCGAAGGTTCTCAGTATGAAAATAAGAGTGTACTTGGAATTTTCACCATTAAGGGTGTCTGCCGTGATTATTCATGACTAAGCAAAATTGGGCCAATGGTGTAGAAACAGCTATGGGTTATGGGTGTGGCTGCAGAGGCTTTGGTGAGACGGGGACTCAGCCTGCCTTTCTCTGGAAGGTAGCCCATAGTTTTTAGCCAGGAGAAGGGTATATTCATTAATTGTAGCGATGTGGTTTCAGATTCATGACTCAGAGATTTAGTCATGAATCTAAAGAAGAGGACTGGTGAGTGTGTTAAAAGGGTGGTGACTTTGGAAAGTTAGTTGTTAATAGCTTTAATGGTATATATCATTTTTCATAAATAACATGCTCTACGTCATAGAAAGACATATTGCTCACTATTTTAATGGAAAAAATATTCTTCTGGATATATTTTGATTAAGATGTCACAAAACTGAAAATACTTTCCAAGTCATATTTAGAAAGTAAAATGTAAGAAGCAGCAAAGAATTGAAGGGTAGTATACTGGCTGAAGTATCAAAACTGTAGTTGTGGAGCTGAAGAGATAGTACAGGGGTTCACTCCTGTACTGTTACTCCTGCAGTGCTCCAGGGACCATATGGGGTTCTGGAAATCAAACCTGAGCAGCAGCATGCTATAAAAGTTCCCTACCTACTGTGTTATCTCTCTGGCCCCAGAATTTATCTTTTCTTAAAAAGTTTTTATTTTATTAAAGCACCATATTATCAAAGTTGCTCACACTTAGATTTTAGACATACAATGTTCCATCACCAGTCCCACCTCCAGTGTCAGCTTTTCTCCAACAGTGGTCCCAAATTCCATCCCCTACCTCACCAACCCCCACCCCGCACTCTTGACAGGAACCATTTTAACTTTTATTATTGAAGTTTCAGTCTCATGATTTCAGTGTTAGTAATCCTAGATTTATCTTTAATGGTAGTGTATAAAGTTATCTTGTAACTTTGAAGTGGCACTCTGTTGAATTTTGTTTCAGTGTAAGAACAATAAAATAATAATTATCCTGTGACTGGGGAGATAACTTAGGGCTCAGGGACAAGTAACATCCCCAGCACTGCATGGCCCCTGGCATGGTTCCCATTTCACCAGCTTCTTGTTCTGAGCCGTTATGCCAGACTGCTCAGATATTTTTGGGAGTGATCCCTGTGTTCTCTGAGCATTGCTTAAAAATCCCAACAAAATTATTATTTATTTGTGATTGTTATTATAGCTATTTGTAACATTATGAGTATTTTGTAGCTTCCTATAAATTACTTAATGCTTCCGGAAATGCAGAGAATTTAGGTTAAAAATATGTCCTCTATATCAGTGAGCAATATACCATATTTTAATAGTTTTTGTTTATAGCAAAAGAAGTGCATATTCAACAGGTATATATCAGCTGTAGGTAGTTATTTATCTTAGAATATCTGACACATTTTATGTGTTCTAATAGCATAGATTTTTACTTAGGAAAAATGTAGTTATACATATTAGTAAAATCTTTCTTCTCCCTCATCAGGAAATATAGTGTTACACACAGCCTCTTTTTTTTATTATAAAACTATATTTTCAACAGAGTAGTTTGAGACACTGAGAACAAATTTTATATATATATTTAGTAGAAGGTGAAAACATTGTGATGATTTCTAGATACTGATACTTTTCTTTGAAATAGATATTTAGCATATTTCCTACTTGATCTAATAATGCTTTCTCTCTCTTTTTAAAAACATTTTGGAACAATGTAAACATCTGTGTGTGGGCCTGATATTGAACAAAAGCAAATTTATACCCACACCTGAAGAAATGAGAAAGAGTTCTATTTGTAATCACTGTGTTAGAGGAAGTTTTCCTCTAAGCTTTTTGGAGAATATTGCTAACTATAATATGAAATGCTTCATCTCAATTTAATTCCACTACTTTTAGCTATTCAGATCTAGAATAATTTTGCTGAAGATTGGGGTTTTTAAAGATGCACTTGAATGTCTTCTTTAAGAGTTTCTAAAATGAGCTTTCATTATCATTAAGGGGGAAAATTGCAAATATAATGTCCTGTGCTCTCTACTTAAATTCCAGCATAAAATATACTGAGGATTCAATTATTGAATTCAGAAATGAAAAACTACTAAACACATACTTCTAAAAAGACAGTGCAGTGTATATTCTGGCAGAGCAGAACAATTCTTTCACTTGATAGCAATGAGTGACTCAGGCTAATTATCAGCTTATATAATAGGTATTTGGCGCAGGCCAACAAAAATTAGAGGGAGGTATTGCTGTAGGGAAAATGTTGGTCGTAATCTACTCCAAGAAGTACTTGAGCTCCAAACCTATGGCAAAAACTCACTGGATATTTAGAGTCCTTGACAATTTTTGGTTGAGTTATGGATCAGAAATGGTGAGGTTTTGCAATGACCTTGAGTGCTAGATCACAATTAGAGAAAGAAAAAAGTTCTTTTCTCACCACTGGGCCTCCACAGTCTTCCAGTTTCAGGGAGTACAAAGAATGTATAGTCTAAGGCTAGAGAGATAGTACAGGATTTAGGCACTTATCTTGCATAAGACACGCCCTGATCCGATCCTGGCCCCCAGGCACTGCCAAAGACCCCTGAGGAATAAAGATTTACTGAAGGCAACAGAAACAGAGAAGATGAGTACTAGTCTCTAGGAGGAAGAATGCCTCTGCAGGAGAACACAGAATCGGATGGGAAAAGAACAGGAGAGCAATGGTGGAGGGAAGTGGTCAACCTGAAGGAAGTGGGGTTGCTGAAAGGGAGTTAAGTATTAACAAATGAAACCCTATCAATAACAGCACTGTAAATCACAGTGCCAAACATTGTCTGTTTGTTTTTAAGTGCCTGTCATAGAGACAGTCTGTCGGGTGAGAGGGAAACAGGGATTATTGGTAGAGAGAAGACACTGGTGAACAGATATGAAAACCTCCAAAACCAAAAAAAGCAAACAAAATGAATGATCCCTGAACACAGAGCTAGAAATAAACCCTGAGTACAACTGTGTAGTACCTCTAAACCAAAATTTAAAAAAAGACTACATAGCTAATAAATTTATGTCCTGCCGTTCTAAAATGTATTGCCATTCTGCTTCTTTGTATAGGTAGTGGGGGCAGAGGTACAGTCTGTGTTACTCAGGGCTACTCCTAGCTCTGTGCTCAGGTATCACGCCAGCAATTCATGAGGAACCAAATGCCTAGGATCAGTCCAAAATCTGCTGCATGTGAGACAAATGATTTCTCCAGATCCCAAGTCAACCTGTTATTTAGTCATCTATCATAGTGATGCTGATTGAAATAGATTAGTTTATAATTTTTATCAGCCTACCCTTAACCTTATAATTACTTAAAAACGCTTAAATATTGTACGTATCATATTTAACCTTTCCTTCATATTTTCTCTTTTAATGACTATATCTTTGCTGTATCCTACATTTACCTAAAACTAAATAAGACATTCTGGGAAAAAAGTCTAGGAATTAACTGATGGATACATATATTATCTGAGTCGATACGTAGACATATCAAAGTTTCAAGTTATACCCAAGTGACATCAGAGGAAATGAGGATATATTGGCAAAAACAAGACAAATTTAGTCCTCAGACAATCCTGAGAAATGATTTAGAATCTGGAATAGCCTTTTCAATGAGATAACTTCTAATTCTTATTATGGAGACTCACCCTGATTTCCTTAACTGATGCAAAAATGTTTCAAGCCTTCAGCTCTTCCTTTCGAGATTTTACTACTTGACATGCTATCTCAAAGGGGAAAGGTGAGCAAAGGAGAGAGCCAGGAAATATCAAAAAGTCTTCCCAGTTCCCCTCCTTACCCAGCACCTCTTCAGGAAGGTATATCTAGTGCCCAGCAGAGAAAAGGAGATTGGAAGAGTTTCATTCTCCTTGAGACCTACATGCTTAGAAAGAATATGAAAGTTGCTTCTTGAGAAGGAATGACTGGTATTAGTCACATTTTTGTTTCTTTGGTTCTTATGACATACAGCCATTTCTTAAGTCTTTTAACAATATCAGTCCATTGTTGCGATTAAGTGGCAAAAGTAGCTCTGTAGCACTGTTCTCCCATTGTTCATCGATTTGCTTGAGCGGGCACCAGTACCGTCTCCATTGTGAGTACAAGTACAAGACGGAATTTTAAATTCAGAACTGAAAATTACATGATCATTGAGAAAAAGAGCTCTTCCTGAGTAGTGGGACTAGCAGGGAGTTCAGTTTTGTGTGTTGATTCTAATTCTGGGTCACAGCAATAATAATCACAGTAACACCATCCACCCTACCTAGTAATTAGGGGAAGAGATGATCACAGTATGTTGGAAAACAGTGACCCAAGATATCCATTGCTTCTAGAACCTTTAGCTCTACAACACCAGACTCACATGAAGTGTACCACAAACCTGCTTGGAAAGAGGGGCACTAAGACAAACAGTGTACATGTAAATTTTAATGGAGATTACCACAGTTCATAGACCAAGGTAATAAAAAAATGAACTTTGTGATCCTATTTAATGTCTATGCAAGAATTTTAGCCATACAAAGACTATGATTAAGAGTTACTGCAACAAAGAAACTGTGTGGATTTTAGAATTATAATCTGTCTTTTATGCCCCTCCCACCTCAGCTCCTTCTGACAGGGTCTTTATTGCAGTGCAGTAAAGCATTTTGGAGATGAACTCCAAATTCATTTTCACTCATGACTCAATCCTGATTTGATTACAATAGACTCTGTAGGACTGTTTAACTTTGCTCGTTGTCATGGATTTTTATTTAATCATGAATTGTTTGAAACAAGTAATCTAGAAGTCTGAGCTCTATGTGGGTGAGTATGCGTATGTATAGATTTTCATTATATCTGTATTATTCCAAATAAGATTTGGCCTATCCTTTATTATTTTTGCCTTTTTTATTTTCTAACAAATGTCAGTATCTGTAGTCACAAATCAATTTGTTTTAGAAAAAAAATTGAAAGTCACATTAAAACTATATTTAGATTCTACATTAAAATGACTCTTAATGGGACCTAACTTCTGTTGTATTTAATATATGAAATTAATGAAAGCAAAATAAAATCTAAAATGCTTATAAATCTTAATTTTTCAAATCAAAGCATTTAAAGCTTTTATTTTATTAAATAGTATTTCTTTCTTTTATAAAATGGCTGGCCAGTTAAAACGTTAATGACTACAAAAAGTAGCTTAAGATAGGAACATATGTCATAAAAATATCAGGATTTGAATAATGTTGGCTGGAACCTCAAGTTGTTTAACCGAAGTTCAGTGGGGATTGCGTTGGGAGAGAAATACAGAAAAAAGGAAAAATTCAAAAGCAATAGACACTTTTTTTGGTTTGTTTGTTTTTTTTTTTGGAGAGGGGGTGAGGAGATTGTTGTAGGTTTTTTTGTTTTTTTGATGGGGGATGACATCTAGCTGTGCAAAGTGCTCAGTAGAAAATATACAGTGCCAGAGATCTAACACAGGTGAGGCAAGCACCTAACCCTCTATGCTCTCTCTCTAGCTTCAAATGGTTACCTTTTTAGTGGTAGGAGGGCAAACCGGAATCAAGACAGTGTTTCAAAGACTACAATTCAGATCAACCTCAATAATATTCCACGGCCAGAAATTTACTACTAACTACAAGAACAATAAATAGCAGTAATTATTAACTTCAGAGTCACAATGCTCCATCTAATGGGTTTTACTGAACCCTGAGCACCAAAGGTAATCCCCAGCAAGACAGCAGTCTGCTCGTGTAGCATCCTTGGGTTTTCCCATTGAAACTTGGTCTTGGTTGGCTGAGAATTGCAGGGAGAGACCCCCTAAGCATCCTAGGTACCACTTGAAAGGCCATCAGTACCTCTTTACAAAAACGAGTTCTATAAAAATTCCAACTATAGAGCCAGAGTAATAGTACAGTGGGTAGGATGCTTGTCTTGCAGGAGGGTGGTCTGAGTTCAATTCCCAGGACTCCACACATGGCCTCCTCAGAGACCCTCTATAAATGATTCAGAGCGCAGAGCCAGAAGGCATCCCTGAGCACTGCTGGATGTGGCCCCAATATAAAAAAATGAGTCAAACTGCTTGACTTCCACTAAATTGAGAAATTCTGAAATAGTCTTAATTTTTTTCTTAAACTTTTTATTTTGAAAATTTAACCATACATTGTCAAATTCTCTTTCTAGTTTCTACCAATGTTCAAATCTTGCAGAATTATAGCACCATACCTTATTCATTCAATACAATAATTCTACCTTTTAATATTTTCATACTGTATTTTGCACACACATCCTTGAATATGTATGTTTGCTTCTTTGGAAGTTTTTACATATGCATATTTTATGGCATTCATTATAGGCAGTATACAGAATGATTCTATTGTTTTAGTTATTCTTTTTATTTAACTAAAATACTATGATTTACAAGCTCATTGATAGTTGAGTTTTAGGTTTATATTATTTCAACACCAATCCCATTACCAGTGTCAACTTCCCTCCACCAGTGTTCCCATATTCTGTTCTCCCCCTGACCTGTCATTTCAACATGCACATTACAAAGTTTCAGTGGTTACAGCTAATATCCCATGTTTTCAATACTGTTGAGTCTGTGTTTGAAATATATAGCACACCACCCTTTCACATCATCAGTATAATCAAAATCCTGACCCCCTGCTTGCCCATCCTTCTCTTTTTATCTTCATCTCTTCTTTAAGATTCTGAGATCAAGGATGGTCTCAGCATCACCCCCCCCCCTTTCCTACATTACATTTCCTTATCTAGTTATAACAGTTCTATTTTTTTAAAAAAAGATTTTCTAAGATCTCCTCTGATACCATTTTAGAAGCATAATTGCTTCCTTTCCTCCCCTAGAAAGCCTTGCAACTACTGTTCTTTTCCTTTGTCTGACATTTTTAATAGCTTAACATAAATGAAATCATAGAGCATATAATCTTGGGGGATTTTTCTTTTACTCAAAACAGTTATCTAGAGGTCTATTTGAATATTTATGTGTGTTTTAACAGTTAGTGCCTTTTGCATGCTTAGTAATATTTCATGTCACCCTAGTACTGTAGTATGTCTACTTATTACTCACTAAAAAACATGCATTACTCCGATTTGGGGCTATTCACAAATAAAGTTGCAGTAATTGTGTGTGTGTGTGTGTGTGTGTATGTGTGTTAATGAGTATGTTTTTATCACGAAAGCATCCATACCTATGTGTGCACTTAATAGGTTATTGGTAGTTTGATGTTGATTAAAAAATGTTTCCTAATTTTTATTAATTCTGAACATATTTTTATGTGCATACCTGACATCTATTTAATACTGCATTGGCAGTTTTTAATTTCAAGCTTGTGATTTTTTGCATATATATTGACTATGTATTATGAATCCTTTTGTAGGAACTCCACATCTACTTTGTTAACTGAAAGCTGAATGGGGGACTGACCTATTTTTTTTCCTGGCACCAATCCCACCCTGAGTTTCTAAGGCAGATCTGACACTAAATTTAGAACTTATTGCCTGGTGCCAGAGAGCTGTACCCTCACACCACAGTTCAAAACATTTTTATTAATTACTTTGGTAGTTCCCCCCTGGGACTATACTGTCTCCCAAGGTACACATTCTCTGATCCTGGAGAGTTTTCTGGTGTTCTCTTTGGAAAGTCTTCTATTTTAACTGAAGTTCCTATTGAGTTGTCATTTGCTTGCCTCTGTGGGGTTTCTTTTCCAATTAAATCCCATCTGTTTTATCCCTTTAAGAAATTCCTTAATATTTATTGCTCCTTAAGATATTCTTTTTGTCTTTTTAGGATTCTTTTGTCATTGGAAAGCATTTTAGACAGAAAAATAAATTAAAGTTCAGGTAATCGGCCATCTTGACCCAGAAATAAATGATTAGTTAAAAAAAATTCTTACTGTGTGCAATCTAGAGCATATGAATGATTGTTCCTTAAATAGATTGCTATTCAAAAGAGATTTAATGTCGAATACTTAGACTAGTTAAGGAAAATAATATTTTTACATTAAAATATATTTTAATTTTATTTAACTTTTTGTTTTGGAGCTCAGGGGTCCCTCTTGGTGGAAGAGGAGATCATATGTAGTGCAGAGAATTGAATCAGTTCAACCCCACATAAGGCAAAAACCTTCCCTACTATACTATAGTTCCAGACCCTAAATGATATTTTTATACTTTCAAATGTGTTATTTATAAAGTAGAACACTTAAATCAGTTAAATAATTTAGGGCAGTAGAATGTTTTAAGACTTAATGTTGACATAAATTCAAATGCACTGATATAAAGCTGCTTAAAGTTTTAATAGTAAAGTCTTTAACAAAAGTAATAAAATTATTTCATAATCATTTAAATACCAAATAGTTATTTTTTTAAACTACATCCATATAAAAATATGCATGAGGGTGTATATGGTAGCTTATTTATATTGCCAAGCAATATGGAGGTAAATAATTCTTAAATAAATGGATAAATAAATCATGTCATAGTCACACAATAAAGTAGTCAGTGCCAAAATAAAATGTGTATCAATGCATTAAAATATATAGAGGAATTTGAAATTTCTATTACTAAATGTTAGCCTGGCTGCTTTCAATTACATAGTATAGTATTATTTCAACTGTATTTCTTGTAAGGTGAAGGGCTGTGAGGACAGAAAAGGAATAATAATTGTCAGAGATTAGAGGGAGGAAGTGAAAAAGAGAAACAGAAAATGTTAATGCCAGTGGAAATATCCTGTGTGATATAAACTGATAGATCATGTCATAATGTACCGGACAAACCTATAATATGTACAACAAGATGTGATCACTAATAAATATGTGTGCTAAATGAGACTGAGGAAGAAAACATATGTTCTCATTTATCTGTGAAATCTGAAAAAGGGAAACTTATAGACAGTAACATATGGATTGTCAGGGCCCAAAGAGTAGAAGAAATGAGTAGTGTGGTCAAAGGGTGTTATAAGATGAATAAATATTGGATACTTAATCTATAACATAGCAACAATAGTTAACAATATTCTCATATACTTGAAAGTTGCTTTTAAATGTTGTAATATGTATAATAATAATGCTTATTATGCAACTCTTAATCATACTTATAGCAAGTAATTATGTAGCATACTCTTAAATTCTTATGGATTATTCATGTCAAGATTCTTGTGACTTAACATTTCAGGATGAAACTATTTTCATTCTATCAATTTTATAATGGAAACATTGTTTTTCAGATTATTTTGTTTAAGAGAAACATAGAGAAAAATAAATCCTGGTTATTTATTCGAAATGCATCAAGTAAGGGACCAGAAAGTAGCCTAGAGCACATGCCTTGCTTATGGGAGTTACTAGGTTTGATTTCTGGCATCAGACTCAGAAAACTAATGAACATACACATACATATATTTTTACTAGTACCTTGGTTATTTTATGCATTGATTTATACCCATTACTGATGACCTACTAATGACAGTGATAGCACAGCGTAGGGCGTTTGACTTGCACACAGCCGGCCGGCCAACCTGGGTTCAATTTCTCCACCCCTTTTGGAGAGCCTGGTGAGCTACCGAGAATATCTCGCCCACACGGCAAAGCCTGGCAATCTACCTGTGATGTAGTCCATATGCCAAACACAGTAAGAACAAGTTTCACAATGGAGACGTTACTGGGTCTGCTCAAGCAAATCGATGAACAATGGGAGGACAGTGCTACAGTGCTATAATAAGTGCTAAATATATTAAGAGGGGACACTTCAACTTGAAAAAAGGAATCAAAGATTGATGTTTTTTTCACTTTTATCTAATTTTCACATTCAGACAAAAAAAACACAACCAATGCATAAAGAGAAATTAAGTTTCAGGTAATTTTCTTGGTATTATTTATTATTTGCAAAATAAACATTCAATGCACTGAAGGATCATATGTAAAATAATTTCTTCTCTTTGTATAATTTTGTATGACAGCAGATATTCTTAAAATTTTTTATTAATTCTTATTAGTGAAACACCATGAGGTACAGTTGTAGATTTACAAATTTTTGTGCTTGGGTTTCGATTATACAATAATCAAATACCCATCTCTCCACCAGTGCCCATTTTCCATCACCATGGATCTCATTGAACCTCCCGCCCCCATCCCCCCCATCCGACCCTGCCTCTGTGGCAGGGAATTCCCTTTTGTTCTCTCTCTCCTTTTGGGTGTTGTGGTCAACAGCAGATATTTTTTAAAAATTACTTTTTAATGAAAATATCTTATGTCTGATTTTATAGTTATCTCATTGCTTGAAGACTATATAATTAAAGGTAAAGATATACTTATGAAAATACCTTAGAAACAAGACAGAATTCTGATATTTTTATTTAAAAATATTGATTTAGATTCTATGTTTTACATTCTGTTGATAATGGTTTATCAAACACATAATTTTGACACTACACGCATCACCATTGCACCCACATCCTGTTCCCAAACACCCTAATGACCCTCTGTTTCAATCCCCACCGTCAACTCAATCATTTGAATTTGTTCTCCCATTGTGTTACATTTAGACCTTTGTGGTACCTTGTTATGTATCTTTAAGTTCCATATATGAGAGAGATCATTCTGTACTTATCTCTTTCTCATTTACTTCACTTAGCATGATATTCTCTGGTTCCATCCATGTTGATGAAAATTGCATGATTTTATTCTTTCTTAAAGCTAGATAATATTCCATTGATCCAACATCTTGATCCATTCAGTCATAATTTGGCATTTCTGTCATTTCCATATGTTGGATATATTTTACTATGTGTGGCAATGAACATTAGCATACACCTATCCTTTCAAATTAATATTTTTGTATTTTGAGAAATTGTATTGCTAGGTTGTATGGTAGTTCTATTCCTATTTGTTTGGGAGGTCACCATTATGCTTTCTTTAAAAGCTGAAACAGATAATATTGCTACCAACAATAGATGCTGTGATTCCTTTCTTACCACAACCCCACTAACATTGGATGTTTCCAGACTTTTGTTATGTTTAAATTTTGTATATATTTGAATTACTGTGAGATACAGAGTTACAAAGCTGTTAATCGTCTGATTTCAGTCATGCAGTGTTATAACACCATCCCTCCATCAGTGTACATTTCTCATCACTGATGTCCCAAGTTTCCCTCCTCCCCTCCTCCAATTTGCAACTACGGTATACTTTTCTTCTTTCTCTCTATCCCTTTGGGCATTATGGTTTGCAATACAGCTACTGAGAGGTTATCATGTTTGTTCCTTTACCTACTTTCAGTGTGCAGTTCTTATCCAGAGCATGTGGTCTTCCAACTATCATTGTCATAATCGTCCCTTTTTATAATTCCCAATTGTCTTTTCCCCCAGCACTTGAGGCAGGCTTTCAACCGTGGATAAATCCTCCTGGTCCTTGTTTCTACTGTCCTTGGGTATTCATCTCATACTATTTTATATTTTATATTCACAAATAAGTACAATCATTTTATGCCTGTCTCTCCTTCTGACTCATTTTTACTCAGCCTGATTCTCTCCATGTTCATCCACTTATAAGCAAATTTCATTATTTCATTTTTCTGGTGCATAATGCTCCATTGCTTAGATAAACCTTAGTTTCTTTATTCATTTGTCTCTTCTCAGGCACTCAGGCTGTTTCCAAATTCTGGCTATTGTGAATACTCCATATAAGTTCCCTCCTCCCTAAAACTGACTTATGGACATCTTCTTTGTGCTCTCTGACTAATAATATGGTGGTTGAATGATATCTTATCCCAGAAAATTCCCAAACTATTAGCTTCTAAGCACATTAACTTCTCACTGAATTTGGTTGCTTTTTCGTGTTATAAATAGACTAGCTAGGGAACCACTAGTTTTTCCCGAATCTTTTCCCACAAAATTTATTTCATTAAATTTAATTACTGTCTTAAAATATTTGCCAATTTGAACTCATTCTACATATAGTATTTCTCATTGTTTCACTTTATCTTCAAAATAAGAATCTAGGGTGATTTGAGTGAACCTAGTATTAAATAATTCCTTTTTTATTATGTTCAATATAATTTTAACAATAATCTTGGCAAGAGAGAGTTTCCAGTGTAGCTGCCATTATATTTTATTTTATTAGCTTTTTAAAAAATCACAAAATTAATTATTCCATGTCTACTGGACAAATTTCAATAACCATTCTATTAATACTGAAATATAAAAAGTAGGCCAAGCACATCTTTAATAACTCATGTCAAAAGCAGAATAATATAGCCTACTTTTTTTAGATTCTAGCCTTTTAAACAGGTCAGCCAAATATTAGTATTGGATTATAATACAGAACACTATTTTACATCCAGTCACCCCATAATAAATATCAAAGTGTCTGTATAATTTCCTCATGGTGTGGAGTTCATAAATTGCACTGTTCTGATAAACAAGTTGGATATGGACACAGGATATTTTTGGCAAGACGGTTACTGAGCAAGGAAATGATTTTAGGTCTTTTGAGAATCGCATGCACGTCTGCATTTCATTTTTTATGCAAATTAAAAAAAATCATTCCTTTTGAGTTACTACTGTGCTGTTGTCTAGACACCACATTTTTCATTTCTGGTTGGTGAAATATATTGCCTGAAGCAAAAGTAATTTGTAGAGAAGAATTTTGTTCTATCTCCTGTGGATTCCTCAAACATCATCTCTACCCTGATGAGAGGTTTCTAAGTGGTAAAGTGGTAGTGGCATGGTCATAAGATGATCTATCTAATTTGAGACACACACAGATATATATCACTTAATCAATTAATCCCTGTTATTCATCGATTTATTCGAGCGGGTGCCAGTAACGTCTCCATTCATCCCAGTTGCGTGCTAGCGTAGCCCAATGGTATCTGTTCGTTTTAGGAACATGCAGAGCCTCAAACCGATCATTTAGGGTCTTGACAAAGAAGTCTGACCATCTTGTAGGTGGGCGTCCACGTGATCTTTTGATGTCCCGTGGAATACAATCATTAATGGCTCTAGTCCGGCGGTTGTCTGTAAACCTCATTACATGTCTAGCCTATCTGATTTTTGATGTCTTGGCAAATGAGACAGCGTCCCTGATTCTTGAGCGTTGACGAAGATCAGAACTCCGGATTCTATCTCTTATTTGAGTGAATCGTGATATTCCAAGCATAGTTCTTTCGATTCCTCTTTGAGATACCCGAATAGCGTTCTCATCCCGTTTTCGTAGGGTCCAGGTCTCTGAGGCATATGTTAATGCAGGAAGAACAGTGGAATCAAAGAGATGTGCTCATAGCTGGAGGTTCTTTGTCCTTTTAGTTATTTCTTCAATGCTCTTGAAGGCATTCCAAGCCGCTCTCTTCCTCCTGCGCAACTCAGGTGCCAGGTCATTCATCATGTTGCTTTCTCGACCTAGGTATATATAACTGTTGCATTCGGAGATGGTGGTTCCATTGAGAGCGAATGGAGCGTCAGGAACAAAGCTGTTTCTCATAAACATTGTCTTCATAAGATTCAGCTGTAGTCCGACCTTTCCACATTCACAGTCAAAGTCGTTCAGCATTTGTGCTGCTTGGCTGATGTTTGGTGTTATTAGAATGATGTCATCAGCAAAGCGGAGGTGGTGTAGTTGCCGCCCATCTATCTTCACTCCCATGCTTTCCCATTCTAGTCGTCGCATGATGTTCTCGAGGGTGGCACTGAAGAGTTTTGGTGAAATGGTATCACCCTGCCGAACCCCTCTCTTGACATCAATGATTACTTCTTTGTAGAATGGTGAGATCTTGGTAGTGAATCCGCAATAGAGCTCACGAAGGATCCTGATGTATTGAGTTTGTATGCCCTGATTGGCTAGGGCTTCCATGACCGCTTCCGTCTCAACAGAATCAAAGGCCTTCTTTAAATCAATGAACGTTAGACAGAGCGGCATCTTGAACTCCCGAGAAACCTCAATGAGCTTAGTAATCGTGTGGATATGGTCGATGGTACTGAATCGTTTTCGGAATCCAGCTTGTTCACATGGTTGTCCTTCATCTAGTTACATATATATATGCCATACCCTGGGAATCCATTTTAATATCCCTAGGTTGATATTTAAGCATTGATAGTAAATCTTTGAAAACTTTTAATATAATGAAAATATAAAAGTACTTTAACACAAAATGTTCCTAAGGGTTGGAGAGAGAGTTCAGTGGGTAAAACACATCAGCTGACTCAGATTTGATCACTGACACTCCATATAGTCCCCAAAGCACACCAGGAATGATCCCCGAGTGCAGAGGCAGGAATAAGCCCTGAGTACCATGGTATGGCCCCCAAACAAACAAGCAAAATCCCCTAAATCTAATATATTTATGTTTCTGATATTAGTAAAGGTAAAGGCCCTCCCATTGTTCATTGATTTGCTCGAGCGGGCCCAGTAACGTCTCCATTGGAGATTTTGTTGTTACTGTGTTTGGCATATCGAATACATCACGGGTGGCTTGCCAGGCTCTGCCGTGTGGGAGAGATACTCTCGGTAGCTTGCCGGGCTCTCCGAGAGGGGTGGAGGAATTGAACTCAGGTTGGCCATGTTGGCTGCGTGCAAGGCAAACGCCCTACCGCTGTGCTATTACAAATGGTATTTTAGCCATATCATCTCATTTTAGGAAATACTCTAGCATTTTCATTTAACTCATGTATTATAGGATTATCTATCTCAGTAAATTTCAATTGCTGGTCCACAGACTCACTTGGTATAAAACAAGATAAAACCATAACCTTTTCAAAATATTAATATATCTATATATATATTTAAAGACCTAAAAATTAGCAAATGTTTGTGTTCCTTCAAACTTCTTTGTTGAAATACTAGTCCCCAGTGTAATTTTAGGAACCTGAGGGGTTTGTTTATCTATTCTGCAATGAAAGAAAACTGGGAGAAGAAAGCTGCCTAGAATGAGAAAGTAGAGCAGACATTGGTCCATTGATTTTGGACTTGCTAGTTTCCAGATCTCTGAAAAGTGAAGTTTTGGTTATGCCAATCACAGTACACATCTATTTTATTTTAGTTTTGCAAGAGGAAGAGTTAAGACAAGAGATTTGAAGATTTGGGGAAAAGGGTATGAGGAAGGAGTGTGAGGACAGGGCTGCAGTTGTAATCCAGTACATACATGCATGTTATACAAAACTCCAGGTGATTGGGAGAAATGTAGCTCTAACTTCTTGCTACTGTACTTGTGGAAATCTTATTTGAATTATTGCTCTTTTCGCTATTTTTTTCTATGCTCTGCATTGCTCAGGGTTTATTCTGGCTTTGTGCTCAGCATATAAGGCAAACAACCTGCTCACTGTACTATCATTCCAGCCCCTGGAAATCTTATTTTAAGAGGTTAGGGCATTTGCCTTGCACAGAGCTGACCTGGGTTCGATTCCTCCACCCTCCTCGGAGAGCGCGGCAAGCTACCAAGAGTATCTTGCCAATTTGGCAAAGCCTGGCAAGCTCCCTGCAACATATTCAATATGCCAAAAACAGTAACAACAAGTCTCACAATTTGTTGTGAGGTGTTACTGTTACCCGCTCAAGAAAATCAATGAACAACAGGAGGACAGTGCCACAGTGCTACAGATGTTTATCTGCAAGAGAGCATCAGAGGAAGCCAGAATGATAGTGTCCTGGGTGAGGTGCTTGCTTTGTATTTGTGTTTGCCTAGCACCCCATATGATCCCCTGAACCTGCAAGAAATGATCTTGAGCATAGACTCAGAAGGAAGGAAGCCCTGAGTACTGTCGGATATGGCCCCAAACAAAATTAAACAAAATAGAGAGTGATTAAGAATAAAGCAGAATATAAATGTTTTTATTTCAAATGGGAAAATTGTTGGCACACTAAAAGATATGAAGGAAAAGATCAGAAACTTAAATAGTAAAAGCAGCTTACCTAGATTGTTAAAGGAGTGTTTCGAAAGGACAAACAACAGGAAGGACTGAGAAATACCTAGAACTGTATCCACTTGATTTATACTTGATATAGTTTATCCTTATAGTTATTTATTAAGAAAACCTTTATCCTTAGCGAAATGAGTCAGAAAGAGAGGGATAGACACAAAAGATTGCATTCAACTGGGGGACATAAAGTAACAAAATAGGAGATTAATACCCAAGAATAGCTGAGATCAGTACCAGGAGGATTACTCCATGGTCTAGAGGCCAGCCGGGCACTCTAGGGGAAAGGACAGCTCAGATAGAGAAGGGAGCACCAAATAAAGGTGTTGGGAGGATCCTCCCAGGATGGGAGAAGCTTGCTGAAAGTAGACTCTAGACCGAACATAATTGCCACTCAATGCCTCTTTTGCAAACCACAGCACCCAAAAAGAGAGCGAGAACAAAAGGGAATGCCCTGCCACAGAGGCAGGGTGGGATGGGGGGGATGGGGGTGAGAGAGATACTGGGATCCATGGTGGTGGAAAATGAGCACTGGTGGAGGGATGGGTGTTTGATCATTGTATAATCGAAACCCAAGCACAAAAATTTCTAAGTCTACAACTGTACCTCATGGTTGTTTCACTAATAAAGATTAAAAAAAATAAAAGAAAACCTTTCTCTGTTCCTGAGTGATAGTATTGCAGGTCAGATACTGCCTTTTCCATGGCTAATCAGGGTTCAATTCCAGGCACCCCCAATCCTGTCAGGAGTGCTCCCTGAGTATAGAGCCAGGAATAATCTTTGAGTATCGCTGGATGTGGCCATAAAAGAAAGAAAATAAGATAAACAACAACAAAACCCGTTTTGTTTCTCTTTTTCTAAGTATAAGATAAACACAGCTTAAAGAAGAAATTCTATTAGTCTAACTTACTCATCTTTCTTGTGTGTGTAAGATACACTTATTAACTCTCATGTAACAAGTAGAAAAAGAATAAATAGAAACTTCACAATAAAGGAAACTGACATGCAACGCCTATGTGATCAGGCTTAGTATAATAGTCTTGTTAGTATTAGGTAAGAAACCATTAATATGATGTACTGAAAGAATTTCAGATCTTTGTTTGTGCACCAAAATATATTTACTGTGGAAATATTTGAAAAATCAAGTACACATACTTTCTGGAGAATATTTCAGTGTTCTTCATAAAACTTAAAGGTCTTTAGAAACTAGAAAGAGTTTAAAGTATCATCATTTGAAGAGACTGGAGCATGCATTATAAAGGTAACACTGAATTCTGGATAGATTCTGTAAAGGAAAGAAGAATTTTATTGGGAAAACTGTTTAAATCTGGTAATAGCCACGGAAATGAGAATTTAAAAATTTTGTGTTAAATCCCTCTTCTAAAAATTTAGAAGAAAATGTCATTTTGAAAAATCTAGAAAGTTATAGAGAAAAGCAGTGAATGATGTTTAATATAATCATCATACATAAACTAAATATTTTGGTGACTTCTCACAGAGAATGATATATTTCACATAGGTGGTATCACCACAAAACTTTTACCTTATAAATGCTTATTATTTCTTGTATCCATGTGTTTGTGTGTGTTGTGATGTTTCTATGCATCTTATATTTAGATTTTTGTAAAAATCATCTAAATCTAAAGTTTTCTTAGTTCAGGTAAAAATGGTGTATGTCCTTATATAGTACAATACATTGAACGGAGATGATATAAGCAATTTGGTTCTTCTATAATTTTTTAAATGAAGGTATATGTATATGACATATAGGTGTGTATATATATCATATACAAACATCTATCTTCTTACATGAATTATAAAAGTATATGTACTATATGTACAACAAATAGAACAAAGTACTCTGTTTTTTTAAAATTTTTTATTAGTGAATCACTGTGAGGTACAGTTTCAGACTTACAAACTTCATGATTGTGTTTTAGTCATACAGTGTTTGAGTACCCATCCCTCCACCAGTGCCTGTTCTTCACCATCAATGATCCCAGTATCCCCCCACCCCCACCCCACCCTACCTCTGTGACAGGGCATTTCCTTTTGTTTTCTCTCTCCTTTGGGGTACTGTGGATTTCATCAGAGGTATTTGTGGCCATTGTGTTCAATCTATCCTCACAAAGTACTGTTTGTATCTTTTCCTGTTCACTTGGAAACTAATGGAACTATTTTCCTGAATATTTTCTAGAGAAAAAATTGACATAAAGATTAACTATAATTCTACACTTTATTAAACCTTTATCCACTTAGATATATTTAACTAAACAATTTTCACTTATGTTACATCTATGTCTAACATTAAGCATACTTTAAATATTCTGATTAAATCTTATACTTGTGTCAGAAAAGCTATAAAATGTTCAAATATAACTTGGAGAGCTATAACAGTCATTCACTGCAGTGTAATGGAATATGAATAGCTATTGGAATTTATTTCACGACTCTCCTTTTAATAGAGATTATCCCCCTGAGCTTTATATTTTTTAAAAATTAATTTTCTGCTCAGTAACACACTTCTAAATTTAGTGTGTTCTCATTTAATGATCACTGTATAATTGGGACACTGTTAAAATTGATGAAACCTATAAGTTTGTTGAATAATCAGAAATTATTGAACATCACAAATTCAGAAACCCCTTGATACAGGGGAAAGCTTCCTGCAGCAAGGCACAAGTTTGTAATTAAAATTAGAACCTTCTTGGGGACCATAAAAATATTGGCTTTGGCTGAAACATTTAATGATGATAAATGGCCATGAGTACTTGGTGACAATGGGAAATGAGGTAGTCGTATATTTGCCAGGCAACTTACCTTGTCTGCACTGTGATTATATTTCTAATGTTCTCAGTAGAATGACTGCTGTTTGATATAATGAACTTCAGTACATATGGAATGATGGCTTCCATGTAGAAAGGTGTGAGATAAGGATCTGAATTACTTTTACTCAAAATAGCTGCCAATTGTTCCAGTACTTACCAAAAAGTCACACTTTATCCCCCTACTTCATATATAGACATTTATAAATTATAAATTCCCATATATGTGTGAACCTGTTTCTGGAATGTCTAGACTGTATTTTTTATGTCCATGTAATAGTGCAGCTGTACCTTCCTCTTTTATTCAGAAGTTGTACATTATCTTGCATTTTAATTTTTTGTTAGATAATCTAGGGCCTATTTTCTTCCAAGTTATGCTTTTTGTCTCTTCATGTTGATAGTGTAGATTTTCACAATGTTTTAAAGTCAATCCATCTATTATGTCCTGATGTCTTGTTGTATTAGGTTTCTATATCCTCTGAGATCATATAAAAATTATTATAGTGTAGGTAACATGATTATGAAAGTGTTAAAGTTTGTGGTATTAATGTATAAAATTACTGTATTGTTATTACCACCATAAGTACTATAACTCTTCATTATATATTCTTGATAAATATAGTTAAATTTATTTTATCCATTTAGTTATATATCACCAATGCATGAAAAATAAATGCTTTTAAAATTTGTTTTTGTTTTGGGGGCACATTCTTCTATTTTCAGGACTTAACCTTAGCTTTGCACTCAGGAATTATTCCTGATGCAGCCCAGAGGCTTGGGGTGGTTGGGATTGAACCCAAGTCTGCTGCAGTCAAGGAAAGCACCCAAATGGCACTATGATAGTCCCAGTCCCTGAAAGGAATAGAATTTTAAGTATGAGAGTTTTGGTTTAAGGTTTGTTTCCTGGGAGAAAAGGCTTATCCAAAAGATTTCAGATTAACCACATCTCTGATTTCAATTTATCTGCAATTAGAATAGGGTTCGGGAAGGGATTCTCAGATGAGAAAATTTTTGTATTAAAGTAATTACTTAAACAGAAAAAAAATGTCTTTAATGGATACATGACATTTTCTAAAATCTTGCCTCAACTTGTCCAAACTAAATTAATATGATCTACATGGTTTGTAAGCATAGTTGATTTGGACCAACAAAGCTGATGTAGCATTTTAACGATCTGTCTTCAGATCCAAGTATCTTTTAAGTAAAATTAAGTAATAATGCATGAGGAGAAAAGGAAGAAAGTATGTTTTTAGCATTTTAGTTTAGAGCCACCCAAAGGAAGAAGCCAACAGAAAACTCTTGATTAGTTGTGTCCCCATCTCTTCTAAAACAGGATAGATTTTATGTGTTCTTGGAATCAGTTGATGACTGTGAGGGGGTTTTGAAAACTACTGATCCTGGTAAAACCACAAAAACAACAAAAACTGCATATTCTGAATACAATATAACTCCATCCTTCTAGAGGAATAAATAAAAATTAAGAGATAATTCATTAAAGTAATTAGGGTACATGAATCTTTCACCCTGGTCCTTATAGCACTATATATAAGACTTATGTATTTGGTGCTAGAATTTAGATAGGCTGGGACTGACAGCAGAGATCTTTGTCAGCCTAAAATGTTAGGGTTTTTTTTTTTTAATTTTTTTTTTTACTTTAGGTCTGAGTAAAATAACTCTCAAAATTTTCCTCCTCTGTGCTCAATTTTATTCTTCAATTGCACTGTAAAAGAAGCCTCTTATTTACTCTTAAAGAAATGAACAATTTTTTTCTTTTTGGGTCACACACAGCAATGCACAGGGGTTACCCCTGGCTCTGCACTCAGGAATTACTCCTGGCAGTGCTCAGGGGACCATATGGATGCTGGGAATTGAACCCGGGTTGGCTGCGTAGAAGGTAAATGCCCTACACGCTGTTCTATTGCTCCAGCCCCTAACAAAAAATTTTAAACCTAGCTATATGCTGTTTTCAAAATACATCTATGGTACAGAACTTGATAATATGAATGATTAGAAATTTCTAAAATTGTAGAATAGAACATCTTTATTAAAAAGAGTTTATGGTTTAAGATGTATTTGGGGGCAAGGGTGCGGGGGTTGGGCCACATCTGGTGGTGTTCAAGGCTTATTACTTGGCTTTGCACTATTCTCCTCCATGAAAGACAATTAACTGTTATATAAATCTGGAAATGTATTGATCAACTTGATCATGTACACCTTCACCTTTGACAGTGCAGATATATTCCTTCAAGCAATATCCTAGAACAGCAGGTGGGGCTCTCTTGTATATTTGGAGAGTTAGATGGATCTAATTTCTTCTACCTAGAACAAAATATTATCCACTTTAAAGTTGTATTTTCATCCTAAAATTAAATATGTAGTTTTGATAATAGTTTTCCTGTATTAAATTTAACATGCTTTTCATTAGTGAGCCACAAGTACATAGTAATTAAGAAAATATAGTTGAAATAAAAATCAAACTAAGACATGTTTATAATTTGAATTCCTTTTTAAAAGTTATTTGAACTATAAACATGGTTTTAGATCATTTAATACTCATTTACATTGAGCTTAAAATCTTAAATTTATCAGAAACTCTGCATGTTTATATTTCCTAATGCAATGAATAAATGTTACATGTACATGCAAATATTAGAGCTTTTTAGGCATTCCAGTCATTCTTGTTATGTCCTTATATGGTATCATTTTATGTAATTTCCTTTCCTTTTCTATTTTCTCTTCTTACACACCTAGCCCAACCCCTACTGCATTATTTTCTTTATTCCAGAAAGTTTCCCTTTAACTTTCTCTTCTTTTTTTCCTAACCCTTTCAAATCCTTTCTCTCCATTTCCTTGTTGTTTGGTAATTATTTACTTTTACTCAGATCTATATATTTTTTACCTTTTATCCAGTGAAGCAAAATAATTTCATTTGCATGAATTTACTTGGGGAGTTGAGAAGGAAGGGGGCTGGGAAACACAGACTTACTCAAATTGGATAACAGAGAATGGCTTTTGTTTTACCTTCTTCATTTACTTTGCTCCATTTGTTTTCAATTATCTTCTTGTTTTCTTTATTTTACTCTTCTTCTTTTTCACAGGGCTTTATCTACTGTTTTCAGTTCTTTTCTTTCACTTTTCTCCTTATAAATCTTATTTATTTATTTATTTATTTATTTGTTTTTGCTTTTTGGGTCACACCTGGTGATGCACAAGGGATACTCCTGGCTCAGGCACTCAGGAATTACTCCTGGCTGTGTTCGGGGGACCATATGGGATGCTGGGAATCGAACCCAGGTTGGGCAGTTGCAAGGAAAACGCTCTACCTGCTCTGCTATAGCTCCAGTCCCTTAATTAATTTTTTTATAATTTAGATTTAACAATATAATTGTCAAAATTAAAAATATTGTAGTCTATTTATTGCAATGGTATATTGTTTCTATGAGTCTTTTAATTGAGACTTAAAGGTATTCTCTCTATGCTGTCACATTATCTGCAAATAGTCATAGTTTAACTTCTTTTGCATTGTGGATGTTTTGATTTTTTTTTTTGATAGCTTGGTGAGTACGTCCAAAATAATGTTGAATAATCATAGAAGTAAGGGACAAACTTGCTTTCTGCTTTACCCAAGGGAAAGTTTTCAGTTTTTTTTCCATCTGAGTATATGAATTGTTTGTAAATGGCCAATACTGCCTTAAGCTATATTACTTCTTTCCCTATTTTGTAGCACTTTTTTTAAAATCTTGAATGGTTGCTGAATCTTTTCAAAACTTTCTCCAAGATACTAATCTGATCTTATGATTATTTTACATTTGTTGATTTAGTGTTTTGTCTTAAATGACTTGTGTAAATAAACCATCCTTGCATCCATAGATTGGAAACTCATTTGATCATAGTATGTGATCATTTAATCGATTGTTGAGTTCAGTTTCATAAGATTGAGAGAGAACTGAGAGGTGGATTGAGAGACAGCTAGGAAGGAAGAGATAAGGTAGAACCCTCAAAAGAGCTGTCATTGCCTACTACTTACACTTATAGCCTGAGGAATTTTGCTACTAGGTGCCATTAACTACCACCTTCTGATATTTACATTCTGCAGAAAATACAGCACCAAAATAGAGCAACTACTCCAGAGCATCCAATTAACAGCAATCAGGCAGAACTAATCTCTTTGGGGGAAACAAAAGACAGGAAAGAAAATATGTCAAAGGAAAAACCAGCTAAGCCCCCAACTTATTTATAACCCTTTTAGCTCCCATCCCTTTGGCACCTTTTTGTTTCTTGCTGGCAATAAAATTCGCCCCCTGCTATCCCTGTCTCCATGTCTGTTCATAAGACTGAAGAATCTGGAAACACAGCAATTCTAATGGGAGATTATTAGTAATGCAGATTTTCACCAGGAAACAGGAATGAAGATAAAATAAATAAACTAATCTCAGAGCCTACTAAACTAGTAAGAGAACACCAAATGAATTCCAGTCTAAGTAGAAGGAAACAGAAGGTTGGAATTCTGAGTTAGTACAGGGCTTTCTGCCTTGTGGTGACCTGGTTTTATCTTGACTACCATATGATCCTTCAAGCATAGTGGGTTGCACCTTAAAGGTTTCTGAATACTGTTGAGTGTGGCCGAGACTAAAAACATTTCCCCAGGCAATCCTTTCAGCAATGGTCACTGTCACTGTCCTCCCCTTGTTCATCAATTTTCTCCAGCAGGCCCAGTAATGTCTCCTTTGTGAGACTTTGTTTTTACTGTGTTTGGCATGTTGAATACATGACAGGGAGCTTTGCCAGGCTTTGCTGTTTGGGCAAGATACTCTTGGTAGCTGCCGGGCTCTCCAAGAGGGGAGAAGGAATTGCACTCGCAATGGTAAGAAATATAATTATTTCTGTCCTATATATGTCTGACCAGAAATGTAATTATTTCTGACCTTTCACTCTCAAGCCTCTAAACAGCAGAAGATTGTGTTTTGTTTCCTGGTCCATTCAGCTGAGGTAGGAAGTGCCTGCTTAGGACCACACCAGTTAGGTTCCAATCTGGATGTCAAGGTCCTTTGGCTTAAACAGAATCCAAATAAGAATCAGAAAAAAATCAGTAGAAAAAAAATCTTTTTTTTTTTTTTTTGCTTTTTGGGTCACACCCAGCAGATGCTCAGGGGTGACTCCTGGCTCTGCTCTCAGGAATCACTCCTGGCAGTGCTTGGGATACCATATAGGATGCTGGGAATCGAAATGCCCTACCCGCTGTGCTATTGTTTTAGTCCAGAAAAAAAATCTTTAAAGGGATATAAGAAGTAATAGTACACACTCCCGTAAGAGAGAGTTCAAGTTCACTCCAGAAGTATCCCAGCCAGCTACAAAGTAGCAGTCTCCATAGGTATAGCCATAGAGGGATTTAGTTAGGGATAGAATATTTATGATTTATGGAGGAAGGAGGAGAACTCTGGAATGGAGATTTCCATTTCCAGAACTAAAGGTGCCATCCAGATTGGTCATTTCTAGGGTTTCTCATGGCAATTGTAAATTGTCATGGCGAAGGTGGGTGTGATTTTATTATGCAAATATGTTATAATAAGCTGAACATTGACCATCAGTGACATTTTCTTCTATTTGGACCTCTTGTGTTTTCTTTCCCCTCTGTGCTTTTGTGAAGTGATCTGCTTTCCTTCGCTTCTGTTCTTTTTTTCTCATTATTTTTGCATTGAGTTTACCCTGACATTTACATCTGAAATTCTGTTTATTTTTCCCATCCAATTTAAAGATCCTAAGTCTAGAACTCAGTCTATGATTCTCCTTATATGTCATCTCTTTTTTCATCCTTGTATTTTATATATTTTCATGCTTCAAAAAAGGCTAACCTTGCTTTTTATAGAATATCGTTTAATATTGTTTAGAGATAAAGAGTGCCCTCAGTTCTTTTTTGTCTGCAAATTTTTTAACCCTCCCTCAAATATAAGTGATAAAATTGAATCTTAGAGGCTTCTTCAGAGGTAGTTGCCTTCATAAGTAGTTTGAATATGTCTTTATTTTATTTCATTTCAGAAATCTTATATGACATTTATTGGAGCACCTTTAAATGTGAGTCTTTGCTTCTCTGTTGTTTACTTTAGGAGACTATATCTCTTTTTGATTATTACCATCTTTACTACAATACAAAAGGTTATGTTTGATTTTAAAATATTTATTTTCTTAAAATACATAGGTCCATGTTATTTTTTATATCATTTTATTACTCTCATCCTGTTGTTCATTAATTTACTCCAGCAGGTGCCAGTAATATCTCTATTCAACACAGCCCTGAGGATTTAGCAGCCTCTCCTTACTCGTCTTTCCCAGTGCTGCCGTATTGGAGGCTCTTTCTGGGTCAGGGGAATGAGACCCATTATTGTTACTGTTTTTGGCGTATCAGATATGCCACAGGTAGCTTGCCAGGCTCTGCTATGCTGGGGGGATGCTCTCGATAGCTTGCTGGGCTTTCCAAGATATATATATATATATATCACAAATCACAACCATCCTGTTATTCGTCGATTGCCTCGAGCAGGCCCCAGTAACGTCTCCTTCATCCTAGCCCTGAGATTTTTTTTTTTTAAGAGCCATATTCAAGGCTCTTTCAGAGTTAGGAGAACAAGACTTTTCTTTGTTACTGGTATTTGACATATTGGGTACGCCACGGGGAGTTTGCCAAACTCTGCCGTGAGGGCAGGTTACATTCGGTAGCCTGCCGGTTTGTCTAAAGTAGGAATGAGATGATAAGATGTCGCGAGGCCGCTTCCAAGAGCTGGGTTTTATAGTCTCTGAATCTTGGCTGCTGATGGGATTACACAGCGCCAGGGGGCCAGTTGGTGGGTGTGACCTCACCAACTGGGTGGAGGATCTGGGTGGAGGATGCTCAGCCCCAATCCGAGTAGGCTTGGAGATCTCGGCCCCGGAACCCGCGTGGCTTTGTCCCTCTGCCAGTACCTTCATGTGTGTGGAGAGTGGTCTCAGCATGGTGGTGGCTGGTCCTGGAGGTCTTCAGCTGCCAGAGCCCTGGTCAGGGCGGGAAGGAAAACTCAACCCGCTCCCCTCCAAGGGGCCCCGGTGAGGACAGCCAGGAACGGGGGCAGGAGAAATATATTTCCCTCTGTGATTTGTTGCCTACTGTCTACTGTCTGAACCCCATCAAATACGGAGTGGTCATTATGGAAAACCGGTAGGGAGTGTTTTATGACATGTCGGTTCAGTAATATGTTCACTCATATGTGAGGCTCGCTCTGAGCATGTGGAAAGCGATCTGGAGCATGGCGGCAGTTGGGTAGTGGAGGTCGGCTGCCGGGGCTGGGTACCTTGAGTCGGGGAGGGCTCTCAAGCACCCCATCTCTGGGGTGCCCCAAATGAAAACAGCCTGACCCAGAGTCCAGTGGCATGGTTATGAGGGCCTCATTTTATGCTCCCTTCTGGGAGAAGCAGCAGTGAGTTCTGGAGGGTGGCCTATTTCTATAATTATATAATTTTATATAAAAATAGTACAGGAATAGTATAGCACTTGCCTTGCACATGGTCGAACCAGGTTCTATCTGAAGCACCCCATATGTTTCTCTGAGTTCACCAAAAGTGATCCCTGATTTTTGGTTACTAAGAGCACTCCCCAGCTCAGGGGTGCTCAGGGAGCTTAAACATTTCTGGCAATACTCAGCCACATGGCATAGGCCTAAGCATTCAAAATTTGGGCCACTAATGTAAATTTCTTGTTCCTTGTGGTGCTGATGGCCACCAGAGCTACTTCTGTTGTGGCATACAAGTCCTAAGATACCAAATATTGAACTTTGAAAGTTAACCTGGGATCTCATTCATGCAAGTCTCTGTACCCAGGTTTTTGAGATATTGGCCAGATTTTAAAAGGTGATATTTTTACATATATATGCAACTCTTACCATTTTAGTTCATTGCCTACAGAAAGTAAATGATTATTTACCAACTGGCATAATAAAAATACTAGAATATTGATGCACGCTCCATAAAATCTGAATTAGAGTTTATATTTTCAGTACCAGAGTGTAGTAAAGTGAGTAAGGTGCTTGCCCTGAGAACCTTGGTTTAGATCCAAACACCCCATATCGTCCCTTCAATTCGGACATGAGTCATCCCCAAGCACAGAACCAGAAGTAAGCTCTTGGCACTGCAGAGTATGGTCTAAAAAACAAACAAAAAATTTGTATTTCTTAATTAAATTATAAAGTCTACTTTTACCTTGTGTATTCTAGCAATTAGGACTTTTCTCTGGTAGACATTTAGCCCTTTGTTTCTGGAATTAACAAAGCACAATAACACAGACACATGCTCATAAAAATGTATATTTTGTATTTGTACATATGTATACATATGTATGCACATACATACATTTTGTGTGTGGTGTCTGTCTGTCCTCCCATTGTTCATCAATTTGCTCGAGTGAGCCCAGTAACATTTCCATTGTGAGACTTGTTGCTACTGTGCTTGGCATATTAAATACTCTCGGTAGTTTGCCAGGCTCTCCAAGAGGGGCAGAGGAATTGAACCCGGCTCAGCCTGGGCTGGCTGTGCACAAGGCAAACGCCCGAATATATATGTGTGTGTGTATATATATATATATATATATATATATATATATATATTTAGTTATCCTAAATAGGATTGGCAGAACACTAGATGAAGGACAACCATGCGAGCAAGCTGGTTCTGCAAAGGATTCAGCACCATCGACCATATCCACATGATAACCAAGCTCATTGAGTTTTCTCGGGAGTTCAAGATGCCGCTCTGCCTAACGTTCATTGATTTAAAGAAGGCCTTTGATTCTGTTGAGACGGAAGCAGTCATTGAAGCCCTAGCCAATCACGGCATTCAAGCTCAATACATCAAGATCCTCCTTGCGATGTATTATGGATTCAATACCAGGATCTCACCATTCTACAAAGAAGTAATCATCCATGTCAAGAGAGGGGTTCGGCAGGGTGATACCATTTCACAGAAACTCTTCAGTGCCACCCTTGAGAACATCATGCAATGACTGGAATGGGAGGGAATGAGAGTAAAGATAGATGGTTGGCAACTACACCATCTCCGCTTTGCTGATGACATTGTTTTAAGAACAACAAACATTAGCCAAGCGGCACAAATGCTGACCAACTTTGACCGTGAGTGTGGAAAGGTCGGACTACAGCTGAATCTTACAAAGACAATGTTTATGAGAAACAACCTCGTTCCTGACACCCCATTCGCTCTCAACGGAATGATCATCTCAGAATGCAACAGCTATGTGTACCTAGGTAGAGAAGTCAACATGACAAATGACCTGGCACCCGCGCTGCGCAGGAGGAAGACAGCGGCTTGGAACGCCTTCAAGAGCGTCAAAGAAATAGCTAAGAGGACGAAAAACCTCCAGCTCCGGGCACATCTCTTTGATTCCACTGTTCTTCCTGCATTAACATATGCCTCAGAGACCTGGGCCCTACGCAAACAGGATGAGAATACTATTTGGGACTCCCAAAGAGGAAATGAAAGAGCTATGCTTGGAATATCACGTTTCACTCAAATGAGAGAAAGAATCCAGAGTTCTGACATCCGTCGACGGTCAAGAATCAGGGACGCTCTCTCATTTGCCAAGGTGTCAAAAATCAGATGGCCTGGTCACGTAATGAGATTTAAAGACGACCGCTGGACTAGAGCTGTTACCAGCTGGATTCCATGGGATGTCAAAAGACCGCGTGGCCGCCCACCTATCAGATGGTCAGACTTCTTCATCAAGATCATGAACGATCGGTTTGAGGCTCTTCGTGTTCCTAGAGCGAACAGACGCCATTGTGCTACACTAACACGCGACAGGGACAAATGGAGACATTACTGGTGCCGCTCGAGCAAATCGACGATTAGCAGGAAGTCAAGTGATCAAGTGATCAATTGATATATATATATTCACACAGAGGTTTCCATACTTATTAGGTTTATCACCACCTTTCATTAAAAAAAAGTGACTCAGTGCTCCAAATGTTACCCAAGATTTCCTGTTACACCATGGAACATTCCAGTGTCCACTTGATGTGTTGTCATCCACTTTGGGTAATACTAATACAAATTCTCAGGACAAACAGATATGTATATTTTCTGTAAATTCATTGTGGGAATTAACTAGGTTTTTGCTTTGGTTTGATTTTTCTCCTTAAGACTTAGATCTTGAGCTAAATATTTAAAGAGTCCTGTAAACTGATGTCCTTTTACCCTTGCCAGGTTTGCTACTGTACAGTACCTTTCTCCCTGCAGTCAGAAGCACTTCAGTCTCCAAGGAGGGTGTCATCTGTTGGACACCCTCATTTGGAGACCAGCAGAAAGCAGAGCAGAGCCTATGGACGGTAGCACGTGAAAAAGTCACAATCTAATCAGAACGGTCTTCCAATTGGTGTAGCTTTCATTTTCCCACATCTGCAAGCAACAACTTTTAAACAGGTTTTTTAACAGTGTGTTTACACTTAAGGAAATATGATGAATTTCTTGCAAAGTGCTTTTCTTTCTGAAATATCAATCTTTTGATAAACTGTGAAAATTAATCAATATGTAATTATTCTAGAAATATTTACTTTACATTCTTTTTAAAAGCTTCTGTGATACAATTTAATGTTACAATTGGATGTTTGTTTCCTAAATAGCTCTCAGCCTCTCATTAATGTGTGTGATTATTATTTAACTAAATGAAGCCCCTAGAAGAGCTAATCAGTGTACTTATCCTTTTGAGTTGTACTTGAAGGGTTGGGTATTCCCTGAAGAAGATAATGTCTATTGAGTTAACTAGATTATTTCTGTGTCAGTAAATACCATTAAGACATAAACTACAAGATTTTTTTTTAATTCATGAAAAATAAAAAGGTCTATGACCTGGGCTTTATGCCTAGTTGACCATAAAAGTGTATCATGTTTAAATCACTATATATTTTTTCAATTTTTATTTATTACTATTACTTTCTGCTGTTTTCATGCACTATTTGGCAGGTTTTTATTTACCAATGAAACAAACATCATTTAATGATTTTTTCTTTCTTATCATTCACAGTTTCTACAACTATCAATCCCAGTTTTCCTTAGGTTTTCTTTTTTATTCTTTAAAATATCTTTTAAAATAAGGTAAATTTACCTTATTCCTGGCTCTAGTGGTTTCTATACATTCTGAGAAATCAACTGTACTGAAGACAGAATTGGAATGGTTATGAAAGAAGGAAAGTTACCTCGTTCAACTTTAAAGACTAGGGAGAAAGAGTTGTGGAGGTTTATAGGAAGTGGTTATTAAGAAAAGGTTGTTAATAAGTGTGTGATTGAGATATATTTGTTTAGCTCATGTGAGTTATTTTTCAGGCTTGTGAAAGGAATAATATAATGTTGAATGTGCACAGTTGCTGAGATTAATTGAGATGACACATATAATAGGTACACACATTATTCAGACATTCCCAAGACAGCAAGATATAATTCTTCACTTTCTTCATTAGCCTTTAAGGGCTTGACCTATTTTAAATAATAACTCATTGTAACTGAAATATGAATATTGTCAACTATTCTGCATACAACACAATCTCTCTCAATCCTCTTTTAAACCAATTACTCATCCTTACATATTCACTGCGTACTAAAGAGTTATCCAATTAATATAACAGTTTGGTTCTAATTGTGCTATTGAATTATGTTGCAAGAAAAAATAGAATTAAGGTAATTTTAGTGTGCTTCTATATATTTAATCAATATAAGTTTAATTACTCACTGTCTACTAAACTGGTTTAAATTTAGCATTTTATACTCCTTGACTTTATTTGCTTTTGAGGCCACACCCTGCAATGCTCACTCCTGACTCTGTAGTCAGGTATCACTTCTGGTGCTTAAGGGACCATGGGGGGTGCCAGGGATTGAACCAGGGTCAGCATGATGCAAGGCAAACTCCCTATCTACTGTACTGCTTTTCTAGCCCAACAGTTCTTTATTTTAAATGACCATAAGATATTGCTAAATATATAATATTAAATGCTACTAAACTACTAAACACTATATAGTTTATAAAAAGATAACACTTTCACTCTTTTGAAAAATTATTAAATCGGATATTTTACAATTAAGTAGATTAGACTATCAGTGCTCTCTATCGGTCAAAATCCTTATTTGTTGTTTTGTAAAAATTTACAAGCTTCTTATAAAATTTATATGGAAAAGCCAGAAACCCACGTGCTTTGTGATTTGGTAAAGATATAATGACAAAGACAGTGTGGCAGTGATGAAACCCAAAGAGATAAGGAAATAGAAAATCTCAGTATTAGATGGACATACTTGAGCACCTTTGACCAAGTGGCAAAATCAATGCAATGGGCATAATATTGTTTGTACAACAGATTTAAACAGCTCTCATCCATGGGCAAAATCTTGAATCTAGATGTAGAACTTTCGTCATTCACAAAAATTTGCTCAAAAAAATAAAACTTTTAAGTATTTGGAAGAGAACATAAGAACAAACCTAGATGGTCTTGCATATTAAGGTGATAATAGATGTATTATCAAAGAAATATTTCATGAAAAAAAATTAGGCTGGACTTTGTTAAGATTAAAACCATGTCCAATAAAAGACACTATCCTATGGGGTTGGAGCATTGGGGAAGGTACTAGTCTTGCACACAACCAACCCAAATTCCATCCGTGGCACTAAATATGGTTCCTTGAGCCCAGAGTCAGAAGTTAGCCCTGAGCACTGCCAGGTTTGGCCCTAATATAAACCAAAAAACTCTCTACTAGTATGAGAATGAATAGAGAAGTCACAGACTCGGTAGAAATATTTGCAAACAAAAAAATTTGGTAAAGTACTTTTACCAAATGTGCAAAAAAATCTCTTAAAATCCAGCTATATAGAAAGGAAGTACCTAATTCAAAATTCAAAAATGGGCATAAAACCTGAATTGGCATCTTATCAAAAAGTACCATATACAGGGCTATGTTACTTTTGTGATAGCATAGTGGGTAGGACATTTGCCTTGCATGCAGCCAACCCAGGGTTCGATTCCCAGCATCTCACGTGGTCCCCTGAGCACTGCCAGAAGTAAGTGCATGAGCCAGGGGTAACCCCAGTGCAATGCTAGGTGTGACCAAAAAGCAAAAAAAAAAGTAACATATGCATCCTTATCAATAAAAGTGTCTCATAATTTATTATTAGGAAAGTCAAACTAAAATAATGAAGGACCCATACACATATATAAGTAAAGTCAAATTCAGAACACGGCCAACAACAAATATTAGGAAGAATTTGGAGCATTATGCACTCCAATTTGTTGGTAGTGTTAGTAGTTCAGCTATTTTGGAGTATAGTATTTAATTTCTTTAAAAATGAAATGTACTGCAGATGGAGAGATTGTATAGCAGAGCGGGACACTTGCCCTGCACATGGACAATCCAGGTTCTATCCTAGTTGCCTTCTATAGTCCTAAAAGCCTCACCAGGAGTGACACCTGAGGAAAGAACGAGGAGTAATATGTGGCCCTTAAAAATAGCTAACAAAAATAAACTTGCTCTCAATATTATTATTATTATTATTATTATTATTATTATTATTATTATTAACCTCAACATCAGACCGAGATCCATAAGGTACATTGAAGACAAAGTTGGCAAAACTCTCCATGACATTGAAGCTACTGGTATCTTCAAAGATGTCATGTCACTGGCCAAGCAAGTGAAAACAGAGATAGACAAATGGTATTATCTTAAACTAAGAAGCTCTGCACCTCAAAAGAAACAGTGACCAAAATACAAAGACAGTCTACAGAATGGGAAAGGATATTCGCCGAATACACATCCGACAAGGGATTGATATCAAGGATATACAAAGTACTAGTTGAACTCCACAAGAAGAAAACATCCAACCGGAATGCCCTGCCACAGAGGCAGGGTGGGATGGGAGGGATGTGGGGTGGGAGGGATACTGCTACCAGTGGTGTGAAATGGGCACTGGTGGAGGGATGGGTATTTGATCATTGTATAATTGAAACACAAGTACAAAAATTTGTAAGTCTGTAACTGTACCTCATGATGTCTCACTAATAAAAATTTAAAAAAAATGGGACGATGAAATGAACAGAAACTTTCTCAAAGAAGAAATCTGAATGGCTAAAAGTCACATGAGAAAATGCTCCACATCATTACTTATCAGGGAGATGCAGATCAAAAGCACAATAAGATATCATTTCACACCACAGATGCTGGCCCACATCCACAAGAACAAAAGCAACCAGTGCTGGCGCGGATGTAGCGAGAATGGGACCCTCCTTTACTGCTGGTGGGAATGCCGACTGGTTCAGCCCTTTTGGAAAACAGTATGGACTATTCTCAAAAAATTAGAAATTGAGCTCCCATTTGATCCAGCAATACCACGCCTGGGAATATACCCCAGAGAAGCAAAAAAGTATAGTCGAAGTGACATCTGCACTTGTTTGTTCATTGCAGCACTCTTTACAATAGCCAGAAACTGGAAGAAACCTGAATGCCCAAGAACAGATGACTGGTTAAAGAAACTTTGGTACATCTACACAATGGAGTACTATGTAGCTGTTAGAAAAGATGAAGTCATGAAATTTACATACAAGTGTACTTCATGGAAAGTATCATGCTAAGTGAAATGAGTCAGAAAGAGAGGGACGGACATAAAAAGATTGCATTCATCTGGGGGACATAAAGTAACAAAATAGGAAATTAATACCCAAGAATAGCCGAGATAAGTACCAGGAGGATTACTCCATGGCTTAGAGGCCAGCTGGGCATGCCAGGGGAAAAGGCAGCTCAGATAGAGAAGGCAGCACCAGATAAAGGGTGTTGAGGGGATCCTCCCAGGAGGGGAGATGCATGTTGAAAGTAGACATAGACTGAACACGATTGCCACTCAATGCCTCTTTTGCAGACCACAACACCCAAAAGGAGAGAGAGAACAAAAGGGAATGCCCTGCCAAGAGGCAGGGTGGGATGGGGAGGATGGGGATGTGAGGGATACTGGGATCCATGGTGGTGGAAAATGGGCACTGGTGGAGGGATGGGTATTTGATCATTGTATAATCGAAATCCAAGCACAAAAACTTGTAAGTCTACAACTGTACCTCATGGTGCTTCACTAATAAAAATAAATAAATAAACATGCAAACTTTAAAAAAAAGAAATAAAACATTACTAAACACATTAAGTTCTTTATGCTGAGTAAAATAGTCTGTCAAAGTGGACATGATCTCATCATTATAGTACTTCTAATCGTTAAGTGCATTCTCATTTAATTTATATTTCCAAATTCTCAAGAAAATATGATTATGCATCTAAAATGTTAGCTAATGGTTATCATCCTTCAAATCTCTACAATAAAATTGAATATTGAGGAAAAAAATGAGAAAACAATGAAGGAAATAACTATATATTGCTAAGTGAAAGAATCTGATCTGAGAATTCTATTTATAAACCATTCCAACTGGAGCGATAGCACAGCAGTAGGGCGTTTGCCTTGCATGCAGCCAACATGGCTGACCCGAGTTCGATTCCTCCGCCCCTCTCGGAGAGCCTGGCAAGCTACCGAGAGTATCTCGCCCGCACGGCAGAGCCTGGCAAGCTCCCCGTGACGTATTTGATATGCCAAACACAGTAACTACAAAGTCTCCAATGGAAACATTACTGGGCCCGCTCAAGCAAATTGATGAACAATGGGAGGGCCTTTACCTTTACCTTTACCTCCAACTATATGAAATTCTGGAAAGGGAAAATAAAAAGAATAAAACTGTAGTGACTGTCAGTACCAGCTGGCAGGCAGGAATACATAGACAAAGAACAAAGACTTTTTTTTAGAGAGTGAAATTATTCTATATGATTTCATAATGCTAAGTACATGTCATCATACATTTGTCAAAATTTACAAAATGTATACAGTGTATAGACCAGACTGTAAGTCATAGATTTTGTTTGATAAGGATGTGTCAGTACGAGATGGTAACAAATGCATCATTCTAATAGGCAATTTTGATTTGGGGGGAGATTGTACTTATGTGTGACTTATCGAATGCCTTCCTATACTTACTGCTAATTTTTTTTAAGTATAAATTTTGTTTCACGGCAGTCTATGGTAGAAAATTTATAGATTTAAAATTATAATCACTTTTCATATTTTTGCTTTTCCATATAAAATATCATTAGAATTTTTTCTTGCACCTCTACTATCCCACCTACTGTCAACAGAATTTTAATTCTTCATTACTTCATTTAAAAATGGAGAATATATATAACTTTCTGTTTATCAATATTTGGATTTAATTCTTTTTTACTCTATATTCAAAAAATTTCCCATCACAAAGGCTTTTATTCATGAAGTATCTCATTGCTAGTACATCCTTGCCTCTTCTTTTTTTAATCTCCTTCATTCATCCCATTTTTCCTTTTCAATATTTAAAAATTTTTGTGAGAAAGCTGAATAAACTTCTCTAATGAATTATTGGTTATAGAAAGGAGATTTTCACAATTGATTGATTTTTTCGCAATTGCTCTCCTCTGAAAAATAATCAGAAAATTATTATTGCATCTTCTTTGTCCATAGAGACTCTCAATGCTGATTTCAACATCAGGTACATAGGAAAAGGGTTTCTGGTAATTCTCACACTTTATGTTTTGCTTAAGTAACTTATTAGTTTTTAATTTTATTTAATATATACTTCCTAAGCATTGTTTACATAGCAGGTTTTTAAAATGTCATTAAGGAGCATATAGTACATTACCAAACAAATCAGAATGAAATATCATCATTATTTGATAGTGAAACTCATTTTTACTGAAACTGATTTGCTGTTATGCAAACACACGCAACACTAAGCATTAGTATAATGCCTTGAATCAAATAGTAAATGTTTCCAATCCTCTTCTTAAACAATAGGCAGAAAAAAACTGAAATGTGGATCATTTTAAAAGTTATTTTGTCTTTCTATTTTTACTTATATGCACAAATGCTGTCTTTATCATTAGCTATTATGAGAAAATTCAAAAATTGTAAAAATAACTCACTATCCACAGGTGCTAGTCTGGCCTGAACTCAATTTTAATACCATCTGGGAAAATTACAGCAGGAACTAACAAAGCGTTTTCTTTTCTCTTTTTGAATAGCATGTGAGAGGATTTAGGTCAATACGTAAATGCATGTGTGTATGTGTGTGTGTGTATGTGGTGTCTGTCTTTCTGTGTGTCTTTGTGCATGAACACACAGAGGAAGCACTATGAACTGATTCAGTATACCAAACCACATTGGAGACAGATTTATTTTTTTGTTAGTATTAATTATTGTTAATTAGTAATTGTGTATCATAGAAAGTTTGCATGGAAAGGAAAGAGATTTTTATGTCAGATATCTCATTTCTTCCATTTGTAGCATCCTGTTATGAACATGATAATTCATAATTACAATAATGTGTTTCAAGAATTTTTAAATATGTCAAGAAGGCATATGAAAAAGTGTTTATTATTACATATTATTAAGGAAATTCAAATTAAGATGGCAATGAGATATCGTATCACATCAGGAGAATGGCACCTACCAAAAAAGAATGGAAAAGAACCATTGTTGGCAAAGATGTGAAACAGGAATTCTTATTTACTGTTGGTGAGACGTTTGGTTCAGCCTCTAGGGAAAGCTGTCTGGAGATTCCTTGTCTTCATTTTGAGACTTGTCTCCATTTTGAGACTTGTTGTTACTGTGTTTGCATATTGAATATACTCTTGGTAGCTTGCCGGGCTCTCTGAGAGGGGCAGAGGAATCCAACCCGGCTTGGCCGGGCTGGCTGTGCACAAGGCAAACGCCCTACCACTGTGCTATCTATTGCTCATAGAGCTCCAATAAAACTTTGAAATTTTGCTTCTTAGTGTTTACTTCTAAAATGCAAAAACATACATTTGAAAATATGCATGCAGACTTACGTTTACTGTAACACTTAGGTGTCCAACAGTAGATGACTGGATAATGAAGGTGTGTTACACGATACAATTCTATGTAGCTTCAAGGAAGGATGACATCATGCTATCTGCTGAAATTTGTGTGGAGGTGGAGGTTCTCTGGTTAAGTGAAGTAAGCCAGGACCAGGATAAATATCTCATATTCTCACTAAAGTGTGAGATTTAGACTAACATGACAGGGAAAGGAAGATGCCAAAGGTGAGTATGTTCTTGATCCTAGGTTATAGAAATGGAAATACCAGGTAAGGTGGGAAGTAAAGGGACGGGACAGGTAATAAGGGTCAGAGACCTTGGGCTGGGCTAGGGTGTAGAGGAAGGGCATCTATTTATAACTACTAAAGCCAATACAACTGTAAGTTTTGCACCCAAAATACAATAATTAAATTTAAAAATGTGCCTATCAAGGAGACTGGCTATGGGTGGGGTGGGAGATAAGTCAGGGAGATTGGTTGAGGGGAGTGTATACTAGTCAGTAGGATAAGAGTCAAAATGCTTCATGCCTTAAAGTCACACTTTATTTTCAACAGATTTGTATATTATAATACCTAAATATTTTTTTTCAGATATTAAATTTAGTCACCAATACTAACACAGACCAAAAATAGATTCTCTGTCATATAATTTTCCTTTTTATCCATTGTTTTATTCAGTGGTTAACTGTAGTCACCACAGGTTCGAAATATTCTCTATTATAAAAAACAAATGATGCCTATGATTTTCAATTTTTTTTTCTGGGGCTGGAGCAATAGCACAGCGGTAGGGCATTTGATTTGCACACGGCCAACCGGGCCAACCTGGGTTCGATACCTCCACACCTCTCGGAGAACCCGGCAAGCTATCAAGAGTATCTCGCCGGCAGGGCAAAACCTGGCAAGCTACCCGTGATGTATCTGAAATACCAAACACAGTAACAAGTTTCACAACGGAGACGTTACTGGGCCTGCTCGAGCAAATCGATGAACAATGGGAGGACAGTACAGTGCTACAGTGCTTAAGAGAAATATACAGGGCCATCTTTGAAGCGTTCAGAATAAGAGAAGGAACACATGGAGGGTGCGGGATCCCGGAGGAAAAGAAAAAAGAAAAAACAGGTTCCAAAAAGAGCCGAGAGCACCGGCAAGTTCCAGATGGAGTAGGCGCCGCATCCCGCCTCCCCCAGATGGAACCCTGGTGACCAGAAGCCTCTACAAACACAGCTCGAGTATGCGGGAACGAGGACTTTTTCTCAAATCTGCCGGACTACACCTCCCAGGTAACCTCTGATCCCGGAAGTCACGCCCACAGCCCGCCCCCCAGCGCCATCTTTGAAACGTTAAGAATAAGAGAAGGAACACATGGAGGGTGCGGGATCCCGGAGGAAAAGAAAAAAGAAAAAACAGGTTCCAAAAAGAGCCGAGAGCACCGGCAAGTTCCAGATGGAGTAGGCGCCGCATCCCGCCTCCCCCAGATGGAACCCTGGTGACCAGAAGCCTCTACAAACACAGCTCGAGTATGCGGGAACGAGGACTTTTTCTCAAAACCGCGCGGCCGCGTAAGCCGCATCTCTCTATATACAAAGTGATCAATGAGAAGTAAACCACCCAATCTTTCTCCCTGAAAATCAGAGTTAAGTTTGGAGCATGGCCACAGCCCCAGAAACACAAGGACTTAATGCAGAAACCAGCAGCTTAGAGCAGAAAAGTGAACGGACGATGAGTTAACCCAGGCCATCATTTCTGCCCAGAGGGGAAAGGGTGTTGCCCCATTCGCCCTCTCTTCTCTGGAAAGAAGGATGGCGGCTGTATGGGAGCCTTGTGGAGAGCAGGTATGAGCCGGGGGTGTGGGGGGCGACTAAAACTTCACGAGAAGGGGGGCATTCCGGTCCGTCCTTCACGCCCTACCGAGGTCACCAGTTGCCCCCCACGAGCGGCTCTCCAGCACGGCCACAGCCCCAGAAGCACAAGGGCTTAATGCAGAACCCAGCAGCTTGGAGCAGAAAAGTGAAAGGACTATGCATTAATCCAGGCAATCATCTCTGCCCAGAGGGGAAAGGGTGTTGCTCCCTTCCGCCCTCCTCCCTCTGGAAAGAAAGATGGCGGCCACATGGGAGCCTTGTGGACAGCAGGTATGAGCCGGGGGTGTGGGGGCGACTAAAACCTCATGGGAAGGGGGGCGTTCCGGTCCGTCCTTCACGCCCTACCGAGGTCACCAGTTGCCCCCCACGAGCGGCTCCCCAGCACGGCCACAGTCCCAGAAGCACAAGGACTTAATGCAGAACCCGGCAGCTTGGAGCAGAAAAGTGAAAGGACTATGCATTGATCCAGGCCATCAAGTCTGCCGGAGGGGAAAGGGTGTTGCCCCATTCGCCCTCTCTTCTCTGGAAAGAAGGATGGCGGCCGCATGGGAGCCTTGTGGACAGCAGGTATGAGCTGGGGGTATAGGGGCGACTAAAACCTCATGGGAAGGGGGGCGTTCCAGTCCGTCCTTCACGCCCTACTGAGGTCACCAGTCACCCCTCACGAGCGGCTCTCCAGCACGGCCACGGCCCCAGAAGCACAAGGACTTAATGCAGAACCCAGCAGCTTGGAGCAGAAAAGTGAACGGACTATGCGTTGATCCAGCCCATCAAGTTTGCCGGAGGGGAAAGGGTGTTGCCCCATTCGCCCTCTCCTCTCTGGAAAGAAAGATGGCGGCCACATGGGAGCCTTGTGGACAGCAGGTATGAGCCGCGAGTGTGGGGGCGACTAAAACCTCATGGGAAGGGGGGCGTTCTGGCCCGTCCTTCACGCCCTACCGAGGTCACCAGTTGCCCCCCACGAGCGGCTCTCCAGCACAGCCACGGCCCCAGAAGCACAAGGACTTAATGCAGAACCCAGCAGCTTGGAGCAGAAAAGTGAACGGGACTATGCATTGATCCAGGCCATCAAGTCTGCCGGAGGGGAAAGGGTGTTGCCCCATTCGCCCTCTCCTCTCTGGAAAGAAAGATGGCGGCCACATGGGAGCCTTGTGGACAGCAGGTATGAGCCGGGGGTGTGGGGGCGACTAAAACCTCATGGGAAGGGGGGCATTTCCGTCTGCCCTTCACGCCCTACCGAGGCCACCAGTTGCCCCCACGAGCGGCTCTCCAGCACGGCCACAGCCCCAGAAGCACAATGACCTAATGCAGAACCCAGCAGCTTGGAGCAGAAAAGTGAAAGGACTATGCGTTAATCCAGGCAATCATTTCTGCCCAGAGGGGAAAGGGTGTTGCTCCCTTCCGCCCTCCTCCCTCTGGAAAGAAAGATGGCGGCCACATGGGAGCCTTGTGGACAGCAGGTATGAGCCGGGGGTGTGGGGGCGACTAAAACCTCATGGGAAGGGGGGCGTTCTGGTCCGTCCTTCACGCCCTACCGAGGTCACCAGTTGCCCCCCGCGAGTGGCTCTCCAGCACGGCCACGGCCCCAGAAGCACAAGGACTTAATGCAGAACCCAGCAGCTTGGAGCAGAAAAGTGAACGGACTATGCATTGATCCAGGCCATCAAGTCTGCCGGAGGGGAAAGGGTGTTGCCCCATTCGCCCTCTCCTCTCTGGAAAGAAAGATGGCGGCCACATGGGAGCCTTGTGGACAGCAGGTATGAGCCGCGAGTGTGGGGGCGACTAGAACCTCATGGGAAGGGGGGCGTTTCGCTCTGCCCTTCACGCCCTACCGAGGCCACCGGTTGCCCCCCGCGAGCGGCTCTCCAGCACGGCCACGACTCCAGAACACAGAAACCAATTTCTTAACTATCTGACTTTCAGTAGAAATACTTCCAGGGTCAATAGGTAAAAGAGCAGAAACCCAAAACCAACATTTAATTCTTGAACCCAGCCGTAGAAAGCAAATCACTTCACAATGCTTTTTCAGCATGTCTGATTTGGGGGGGGGGGTAAACTCTAAATAATAGTGGTGAATCTTTTATTGAAACAATGAATCTAATCAAAGCAGATAGAGTGTTAACTAGAATTCATCTGCCTCACAGGGACGGGGAGGGGTGGGGGGTGGGGTTTTATTGGGGTTCTTCATGGTAAAAAATAAGTATTGGTAAAGGGAAATGTGTTTGATATTTGCATGACTGAGACATAAACCTGAAAGCTTTGTAACCTTTCCCACAGTGATTCAATAAATAAATAAAAAAAAATTAAAAAAAAAAAAAAAGAGAAATATACAGAAAAAAATATCTTTTGGTTCGTGATGTTAAAAAATAGCTGCTCAGTCCTTTTCCTGATCTTAACGTCCAGGTTTCTTAGTATAAGAGGCAGTTTCTCTATCAGTTCCAAAACTCTTGTTTCCCAAAGTTTATCTCTGACACTGTATTGAACAAGTTTTACAGATAGAAAATTAGTGACTATATCCAAAGTTTCCTTTTGGGAAACTTTGCATAGTCTCTATGCTAAATCCAGTGTCCTAGAGGTAGCCATCAGGGTTTTGTTTTGTTTTGTTTCCCCGTAGATACATTGTCTTGACCTAAAATTCTTTCTAGGAGATACTGTATTGCTTAAGACATGTTATTTTGATCATGTCTCAGGAATATGAATAATTCAGTGCTTTAGGTTATGTATGTAGACTGACAAAATTTTCTACTTCTGAGCCTTTTTTTCTTTTATTAAATCTTAATCTTTTTCCATTTATTCTGTTTGTTCACATATATAAAAATTAACCTCTTACTACAGACAATTCCCTTCTTTGTCATTACTTAGAAGAAATAAAGTATACCATGTTTTATATTTTGTGACAAGAGGTTTAGAATATAGAATGCTTTAATAATATATGGCAAATAAAATAGCAAATGTTATTTTGCTATTTACTTACAAAAAATCAGTTGCGTTCATGGAAAATATGTGCTCATTCATCAGGAATCTGTAGAGCTCCAAGGTAAATAACATTTGCCAGTGATGAAAATGACATCTCTGAAAATTAAACTAGGGAAGTATTATTTGCTATGATATTACTCTTACAAATGTTAAATCTTCACCTTATGATTCTAACATGATAGTAACATGTTGGGAGGTAATTAAAATTACTGTTATAGTATATAGTAGAAAGTTAGTTTGTGTAATATCTCATTCACAACTTTTACTATCTTCCTGTTGCTTTGACATTAAGAATCAGAGTCAACCAATAGCAACACTTAAACCATATCTAAAAAGTATCTTATAATGCTTTATGAAATGAATTTTATTTAACCTTTATTTAAATACTTTGTGTTCTTTTATTATAATTGTCATAAATTGACATATCACATAGTGTTTACATTTCGTTCTATAAGTTTTTTAATAATTTTGGCCCAAAACATATTTCTTTTCAAAATGTTTTTTCTTAAAATTCTATTAAATCACCATTATTTACAAAGTTATTCATAGTTAGGGTTTAGACAGATTATATTCAAGCATCAGTCTAATTACCCACTGTTTTCTTTCCTCCATCAAAATTCTCACTTTTCCTTTAATCCAACTCTCTGCCCACAACCTTATATCTAAAAAAACATTCCTTTTAAAATTTCAGAGTGTGCTAAAAGACTATACAAGAGCTAGAGCAATCTTACACATGAGGTGCTTGCATTGCGCACAGTGGACCCTGGTTTCAACCTTGACACCCCATATGGTGCCTTAAGTCTGCCAGGAGTAATCTCTGAGCACAGAGCCAGGAGTAAGCCCTGGGCACCATCTATACTGATTTATACTGGAACAGACCCTTTGAGACATTGGGTAGAAACAAAGAGCTATCACACTTTATTACTACTCTGACTGTAGTGATAATCTTTCTCTTCTTTCTCTCTCTCTCTCTCTCTCTTTCTTTCTTTCTTTCTCTGTCTCTCTTTCCTCCTCCCTCCCTCCCTCCCTCCCTCCCTCCCTTCCTTCCTTCCTTCCTTCCTTCCTTCCTTCCTTCCTTCCTTCCTTCCTTCCCTTCTTCCCTTCCCTCCCTTTCTCCCTTCCTCCCTTCCTCCCTTCCTTCCTCATTCTGTCATTCTCAGGGTTCACTCCTGTCTCTGTGCTCAGGGATCCTTTCGTTTCTGGGTTGCTTAGGGGATGATATGTTATAGAGATCAAAAGCACATCCTCCATGTGAAAGGAACCCTCTTACACACTGTACTATCTCTCGAGCCTTGAAAATTTATTTTAATATTATACACTTAATTCTTAGTTTCCAATAAAAGTTGTTCAAAATATGTACATCACAGAGCATGAAACTCAAAATACTTGTTTGCACTTGCATCATCATTTTGATATATACTAAGCATTTTTTACTTTACTGTATTTCTCATATGCAAGATTTTCAAGAATAAATTTAACTTGTTTCTATAGTCAGTTGCAATCTAGAGTGGTAAATCTTAGGAAATCATTTGGTTGAGACCTACAATTATGTCAACAGTGTCTCCTATTTTTAAAAATATACCACCAAAAATAGGATGAGAAGTACTCAGCTATTTGCCTGCTTACTATATTTCTAGACTATTTATAAGTAATTTACTTTTATTGGTTCAATAAACCCTATTCATAGGTGACAGTATTAAAAGTCACACTAAAAGCACATTTAAAAATTATGTGTTTTTCCCCCAGGGAAGCAAGATGGCGGCCGCCTTGGAGCTTATAGGAAAGTCAAGTATGAGCCGGCTTGATGGGGCAACTACAACCTCATGGGAAGGGGGGAGTTACTGGCTCATCCTTCACACCCTACCGAGGTCACGAGTTGCCCCCCACGAACGGCTCTCCGGCATGCCCATGGCTCCAGAGGCACAAGAACTTAATGCAGAGCCTGACAGCTTGCCACAGAAAAGTGAATGGACTATGCATTAATCCATGCTACCATGCCTCCCAGGGAGGGGGGGGGCGAAGGGGTTTCTCTCCCTTCTACCTTTTCCCCCAGGGCAGCAAGATGGTGGCAGCCTTGGAACTTATAGGAAAGCCAGGTATGAGTTGGCCATGACAGGGCAACTACAACCTCATGGGAAGTGGGTTGTTCCTGGCTCGTCCTTCACGCCCTGCCAAGGTCACGAGTTGCCCCCCACAAGTGGCTCTCCGGCATGGCCATGGCTCCAGAGCCACAGAAACCAATCTCGTAATTATCTGGCTCTTGGCAGAAATCCCTCCAGTTTTAATAAGCAAAATATCAAAAATCCAAAACTACTTCCAGCACTCAGATCTTATTCAGAGGGATTATTTCCAGCTCTCTCATAGTGGACTTCTCTATCCTCCCAACTATTAAAATCACATTAAAAGGAAATGAAGTACGAAGGAATTGATTTCACTCTTCCATTTAGAAAATCTAGAAAATATTATAGCAGTAAGTTGGACCCATTGACTCTTCTTGATTCAAAAGTCTCATAGCTACAAAGTGGCATAATTTTCTGAAGTTGAGCAATACACAACTTGCTTAGTGAACTTTTGACTATTCTGCATATGGCCACTCAAGTTAAACAGACTGACATATTTCCCACTAGAAGATAAAGACATATGTGTGGATTTCTAGCACTACAAGGAATCAGTGTGATTGTATCAATTTGTGTGCACCATTTAGAAATTCTCAGCCACAATCCTACCAAAATAGATATAAACTTAATAATACTTTTAAAAACTACATGACATTAATTTTTAGGGGAGAAAGGAATTCTGTGGCAAGTGAGATAATGGGCAACCTTTCAGTGATTATATCTTCAAAGTGTGAAATATGATATAGGCATAGGTGGATAGACTAAAATAGAATAATCTTTTCAAATAATTACTTCAAAATGGAAAATGCACACAGGACATACTTTGTGGACAAGGACTTTCAGTCATTCATGAGCAGGTGCAGGTGCAGGTGCTGATTTGGTCCTAGATATAGAAAACTAGCATTATTTCCTCATGTTAAGTTTTTTACTTATACTTTGCAGCCTTGCTGAAAGAGTCATAGTTTTTTTTTCTTTTTTGTTGTTTCTTTAGAACACATAAAACCATACTTTTATTAACAGATCTGAATTGGTAGACAGCAAAAAATGGGCAAATTCCAAGACAACAGGCTGTAAAATTGCAACAGATTAATACTCATGCCCACGATTTCTCTGGTGGAAGCTGAGGTTTCCATTGGCAAACATGAGCAAAGTCTGTCTCTTCTGATTGCTCTAGAGCACCGTTTTCTTTCAAATTCACATTTACAAAGGTGCACAGGACTCTAAGCAACAAGCAACTTAAATACAAACCTGCTATATTACTACTGTCAATTCTGGGATATGTTACTGGGCCTACTTGAACAAATCAATGAACAGCAGGAGGACAGTGACAGTATCATGAATAAGTTCTTCACAAATATTAGCTAAAAATAGACTAGGGGTATAAATAAGAAAGGCACTTTCTGCATTTTAAATGCAGAAAACACCTTGAAGACACAAATTCTCTTACATAAGGCTTTCTGTAATGATTTGTTCAAATTTAAAATGAAGTGTTGGGATTTGGGAGAATTATGCAATTTGATGACTGTTATGTTATAAATAAGAATATGCTATTCTGAACCCACAGAAATAAAGGGCTGCTATTTTGACTCTCAAAAAAAAGTCATGAGTTATTTCTATTACTACAAACCAGCTTGGAAGATTTGAAAAACTAATCCAGTATAGAGTAAAATACTATTTTTGAAAATTATGCTTTTGAAGTGCTTGAAGTTGATGATCTCTGGTTAGAGAAACCTTAGCTCACAAAACTACTGAAAAAATTGTGTTCCTTTCTAATCAGCCTGAATGCCTTAACTTTTCACTTCTATAAAACTCTGTGGAAAAGTTGATTTCCTTGGAATAAATACTGTGAAACCAAAGTAACTAGAAAGAAGATGTATTTTATTTTTATTTATTTATTTTAAATTTTATTGAATCGCTGTGAGATAGTTACAAGCTTTCATGTTTGGGTTACAATCACAATGATCAAACACCCATCCCTCCAATAGTGCACATTCCCCACCACCAATATCCCTGGTATACCCCCCCTTTTCCCACCCTCCCCTTGCCTCCATGGCAGACATGATTCCTCATAATCTCTCTCTATTTTGGGGCATTATGGTTTGCAATACAGACACTGAGAGGTGATCATGTTTAGTCCTATATCTACTTTCTGCTCACATCTCCCATCCTAATCAGTTCCTCAAGTCATCATTTTCTTAGTGATTCCTTCTCTCTTCCAGCTGCCTTCTCCCCTTTGATCATGAGGCAGGCTTCGAGCTATGAAGAAGATATATTTTAAAAGCTTTTCTAAAATATAGCACTTATCTGTAGGGGTATTTTCCTAATTGCACTATATCATTAACACAAAGTTCTTTTTTAAAGTTATTTTTTAATTGATTCATTGTGAAATAGACCCTAACAAAGCTGTTTATGATTAGGTTTCAATTATACAGTGTTCCAGCACCCATGCTCCACCAGTGTACATTTCCCAACATCAGTGTTCCTAGTTTCCATCCCATAACCCCCACTCAGCACAGCGGTAGGGCGTTTGCCTTGCAAGCAGCCAGCCTGGCCGAGCCAGGTTCAATTCCTCTGCCCCTCTCAGAGAGCCTGGCAAGCTACTGAGAGTATTCAGAATGCCAAACACAGTAACAAGAAGTCTCACAATGGAGACGTTACTGGGCCCGCTCGAGCAAATTGATGAACAACGGGAGGATACCCCCACTCACCCGTCAGCCTGCCTCTATGATTGGCTCTCTCTCTCTCTCTCTCTCTCTCTCTCTCCTTCTCTCTCTCTCTCTCTCTCCCTCTCTTTCTGTCTCTCTGAGATCAGTGACAAGACAATATTGTCCATTCTTGCCACTTCTATCCAATATTGTATTGGAAGTATGTGCCATAGCAATTATGGAAAAAAAAGATATTAAGGGTATCCATTAGAATTTTTTACACACATTTAATTGTAGCTCATTAGAATGAGCTCTCTAAATGTCTCTCTAAATGTTATTTCTCAGCTGATGAGACATTAATAAATTATTGTTATTTATTTATTTTTATTTGCTTTTTAGATCACACCTGGCAATACACAGGGGCTACTCTTGGCTCTGCACTCAGGAATTACTCCTGGCGGTGCTCAGGGGACCAAATGGGATACTGGGAATTGAACCCAGGTCGGCCACGTGCAAGGCAAACGCCCTACCCACTGTGCTATCACTCCAGCCCCTATTTTTATATATATAATATTTTTGTTCAACCGAATGAACATCTTCGAATGCAGCAGTTATGTGTACCTAGGTCAAGAACTCAACATGACGAATGACCTGGCACCTGAGCTGCGCAGTAGGAAGAGAGAGGTGTGAAACGCTTTCAAGAGCATCGAATAAGTTAGGAGGATGACGAATCTCTGTATATGATCACATCTTTTCGATTCCACCATTCTTCCTGCATTAACATATGCCTCAGAGACCTACAAATACAGGAAAGAACTTTATTCAGGTCTCCCAAAGAGGAATCGAAAGAGCTATGCTTGGAGTATCATGCTTCATTCAAGTGAGAGAAGGAATCCGGAGTTCCAACCCCCATCCATGATTGAGAATCCAGGATGTTGTCTCATTTGCCAAGGCATCAAAAATCATATGGCCAGACATGTAATGGGATTTGGAGAAGACCGCTGGACTAGAACTGTTACTTACAGGGTTCCATGAGATGTCAAAAGAACGCCTGGCTGCCCACCTATGAGATGTTCAGACTTCTTTGTCTGAATGAATGGTTTGAGGCTCTTCGTGTTCCTGGAGCAAGCAGATGCCACTGGGCTACATAGCACGAGATAGGGATGAATGGAGACAATTTTGGCACCCGCTCAAGCAAATCGATGAGCAATGGGGTGACAAGTGACAAGTGGCATAATATTTTTGTAATAATGAGTAATTTTATTTTTTTTAATTTTTTGAAGCTAAAGGTATTGTATTTTCTTTTCTTTTTTCTTTTTTTTTTAATTAGTGAAAAACCATGAGGTACAGTTGTAGATTTACAAATTTTTGTGATTGGGTTTCAATTGTACAATGATCAAACACCCTTTCCTCCACCAGTGCCCATTTTCCAACACCACCGGTCCCAGTATCCCTCCCACCCCCCATCCCACATCCCTCCCTGCCTCTCTGGTAGGGTATTCCCTTTTGTTCTCTCTCTCCTTTCGGGTGCTGTGGTTTGCAAAAGAGGCATTGAGTGGCAATCATGTTCGGTCTATAGTCTACTTTCAGCATGCTTCTCCCATCCTGGGAGGATCCTCCCAACACCCTTTATTTGGTGCTCCTTTATCTCTGAGCTCCCTTTTCCCCTAGAATGTGTGGCTGGCCTCCAAGCCTTGGAGCAAAACTCCTGGTACTAATCTCCCCCGCTCTTGGGTGTTAGTCTCCTATTTTGTTACTTTGTGTTCCCCAGATGAATGCAATCTTTCTATGTCTATCCCTCTCTTTCTGAGTCATTTCGCTTAACATGATACTTTCCATGTAGTACCACTTGTATGTAAATTTCATGACTTCATCTTTTCTAACAGCTACATAGTACTCCTTTGTATAGATGTAACAAAGTTTCTTTAACCAGTCATCTGTTCAATAATGAGTAATTTTGTATAATACAGGCCCAATGGTCAACAGTTTTCTTTGTCATTACTATTTTTTCTTACTAAAAAAAGTGAGATCTCAGAATCAAATGAGACAGTTTAATACATCGAATTGAAGTTTCTGCACTGCAAAGGAAACAATGACCTAATACAAAGCTCCCCAAGTCTAGGAAATTATATTTTTCCACCAGTCATCTGATAAAGTTCTGATATCCAAAATAAAGCGCTGATAGAAATTTATAAGAAAAAACAACCAACCTCATAAAAAGTGTGTTTGGAATGGGGGATGTCATGAACATAAATGATCCCAAATGGCCAAAATATATAGGATAAAGTGCTGTGCATCACTTATCTCCAGAGAAATGCAAATCAAAAATAGTGATGAGATATCTCAACCAGAAGACTGGCACACATCACCTACAACAAAAACAACCAGTGCTGGTGTGTAGTTGGGGCAAGAAGGATCCTAATCTACTACTGATGGGAATGTTAATTAGTTCAGCCTTTTTGGAAATCAATATGGACATTTCTAAGAAAAGTAGAAATTGAGCTTCAATATTATTTAGCAATTCGACTTCTTGTCATCTCCCCCAAAGGCCCCAAAACTCTATTCAGAAAATATATTTGCAACCCTCTATTCTCTGGGCACTATTCACAATAGCCTAAATCTGGCAACACCCCAAGTATCCAAGAACAGATGACTGGATAAAGAAACTGTGGTACATATATACAATGGCATACTACTCAAATTTAAGAAATAATAGAATCATTTGTTTTGCTGCTACGTGGATGAAACTGGTGGGTACTATGCCAAGTCAAATCTGTCAGATGTAAAGGGATAGACAGAATGATCTCTCTCATAGGTGAGATATGAGAAACATGGGAACATAATAGAAGGATAACAATTGCTCAAAGGCAAGAGAAACTGAGAACTTGTCTTCAATGGGAAGTTTATCAGAGCATGGAATTGGAGGACAGCCCTAGGACAGTGGAGGTAGGAAGTGGACACTGATGGAGTGTGTGCTGCTGCGATTTTTTTTTTTTTGCATAAAATCCTTCTGTGTTAACAGTTTTATAAAGCATTATGCCTAACATAAAATTTTATGTTAGGTACAGTGCTTACATAAGATATATGTAAGTCTACTTTTTTTAAATAATAAAGGATACATATTTTATATAGATACTTAATATGTCCAGAAATATTACTAATTTCATTTTTTAAAGGAGCACTTGAAAGAACAGGATATTTTCCACAATTATGTTTTAAACTAAATATATTAAAAATATTATTCTTGAATTTCCATTTTATGCTAAAGACTTCAAAATAGAAAAATATTGCAAATTGTTTTTTTTTTTTTAATAATTTATTTATTGAATCACTGTGGGAAAAGTTACAGAGCTTTCGGGTTTAGGTCTCAGTCATGTAGATACCGAACACATTTCCCTTTACCAATACTCATTTTTAACCCCGAACCCCAATAGACCCCCACCTCCCACCCCTCCGAATTCTTGTGAGGCAGATGAGTTCTAGTTAATACTCTATCTACTTTGACTAGATAGATTATTTCGATAGAAGATGCACAATTACTGTTTAGAGTTTACGACCCCCCCCCCCCCCCAATCAGACATGCTGAAACAGCGTTGTGAAATGATTTGCTTTCTACAACTTGGTTTAAGAATAAAATGATGTCATGTGGCCGCAATAGCGGCCGCGCGGTTTTGGATTTCTGCTATTTTACTTATTAACCCTGGAAGAATTTCTATTAAAAGTTAGATAGTTAAGAGATTGGTTTCTGTGCTCTGGAGTCGTGGCCGTGCCGGAGAGCCGCTCGTGGGGGGCAGCTGGCGACCTCGGTGGGGCGTGGGGGACGGCCCACAAAGCCCCCCTTCCCATGAGGTCCCCGCCGCTCCCCCGAGCACGGCTCAAACCTGCTTTCCACAAGGCTCCCGTGCGGCCGCCATCTTTCTTTCCAGAGAGGAGCGGGCGGGCTGGTCAACGCCCTTCCCCCTCCGGGCAGGCTTGGTGGCGCGGATCAACACAAGTCCATTTGCTTTTCTGCTCCAAGCGGCTGGTTCTCTGTGCTGAGTCCTTGTGCCTCCGGGGCCGTGGCCGTGCCGGAGAGCCGCTCGTGGGGGGCAGCTGGCGACCTCGGTGGGGCGTGGGGGACGGCCCACAAAGCCCCCCTTCCCATGAGGTCCCCGCCGCTCCCCCGAGCACGGCTCAAACCTGCTTTCCACAAGGCTCCCGTGCGGCTGCCATCTTTCTTTCCAGAGAGGAGCGGGCGGGCCGGTCAACGCCCTTCCCCCTCCGGGCAGGCTTGGTGGCGCGGATCAACACAAGTCCATTTGCTTTTCTGCTCCAAGCGGCAAATTGTTTTCTTATAAATGGTAGAATTGAGTTAGGAATTTTGCTTTTCACATGTTGCCTTTAGGACCACTTCTTTTCTTTGGGGAGTAGTTGCTTTTTCTATCTATCTAGGCATGTGTGTTATTCCAAGCCTAAATCACTGAGGGTTTGTGTACAATGGCTACTAATTCCAAAGAAAGCAGTCAAAGGGCAAGTAATCAGATAGGGACTGGATGAAGAAGGCCAGTCAGAGAGTTCACACAGCAACATTTAACAGGAACATATGTGTAGTGGATCAAGGACACTGGTTAGTTCCTGCCCAAGTGTCGAACAGGGAGGGAGAATGTCTTTTTGGAGAATAGATTCCACAGCGAGAACAAGGATCAGCTTCCATTGAAGAAACTCTAAGATCTAGATGAACACTCCCATCCACTTAAGTTAGACTAAGATGCATGCACCCAGTGCTTGTCCTGGTCCTATTAGTTCGGTTGGGTGGAACGAAATTCCACAGAAAAGGTGCTGAAGCAACAGAATTTAATTTTCTCACACTAACGAAGGTCAAGTACAAGGTCAAGTTATCATTAGTATTTTTTTTTCTGGTGAGAGTTTTATTCCTGACTGACTTTCTCACATGTCCTTTCAATAATAAGTGTCTCTGTTGTCTTTTTCTCTACTTATAAAGTCATAAGAACTTTAAGATTAGCACCCCAATCTCTTTACATTTAATTACCTCCATTAAGTCCCTCTATTCAAATTAGACATTTTTAGTGTCAGGGGTTCAACATATGAGATGGAGGAGCACAATTCTATCCACAAATCCACTGCCTAGCACTTGAATAAATGGTCAAAATAAAGGATTAGTCTTTGCTCTAATAAGATAGTTGGCAACAGTATTTTATTCTCAGTGGTGATGGTTGTGATAGACCCCCTTTACCATACCAGCATGTTTGTATTTTAGGCTTCTTCCCTACTGCCTTGTACTTAGCTCATCAGGCCAGGAAAAAAAGTGTTTTTCCAAGATATTTACAGCTTGTTCTCAAAGTTACTTCATAATCTTCAATTATTCTACTTTCAACTTCAGTCAACCTGGATTAATATCTTTTGCAGCTGCTAGTAACTCCGAGAGCAGCAGAATTTTTAACCTGAAATATAAACAATGTCTCACTGCATATATAATAGATGATTGAAGTTGTATGTCTCTGATGAGCACTTTCATCTACTACAGGTTAATTGTCTAAGAAAACTCTCATAAGTAGGGTAGTGAAAACAGTCTCATGCTAAAAACTTAAATTAGAATGATGGTGTTAGGTCATTACTGAAGTGAACAAGGATAGATTGTTTGAATAATAGGAGTTATTTTATAATCTTGGCCTACATTCTACTCTCATTTATGTGATTATTTGGAATGATGAAACTGTGAGTGTTATCATATTATCCTATCACTACAAACATGTCTGTACTTTTCTGTTTTATCCAGTTTGCCACTGCATTGATTTCACATATCTTATTTATTATTTATTTTTAAATTTTATTTTATAAGGTATTTCACAATATTTTATTACAGTTAACCAATCCCACCACCATTACACCTTCCCACCACCATATTTTGTATGTTTCCATCCCAAGCCCCAATACCTGTCCCAAATATATTTTGTATTGTTTGTTATAATAAACTGCTGAAAATGCTACAAAAAAGTATTCATAGAGGAAATAGTGCGAAGATTGTTCTATTTTGGCAGGGGCCATTAAGACCTTCTTTAGGATATCACAAGCAAGTTGTTAAAGGTTGAGTGATGTGAACTTTCGTATATATATATATAGGTAAAGGTAAAGGCCCTCCCATTGATCGTCAATTTACTCAAGCGGGCCCAGTAACGTCTCCATTGGAGACTTTGTTGTTACTGTGTTTGGCATATCGAATACTCTCGGTAGCTTGCCGGGCTCTCCGAGAGGGGCGGAGGAATCGAACTCAGGTCGGCCATGTTGGCCGCTTGTAAGGCGAATGCCCTACCGCTGTGCTATCTGAAAAAATATATATGTATGCATATATATATTTCCCTCTATGATTGGTTGGCTACTATTTGAACCCTATCAAATGTGGTGTGGTACTCTTGGAGAATGGGTAGGGTGTGTCTTATGGTGTGTCCAGGAATAGGTTCACTCGTGTGTGAGACTTGGACCAAGCATGTGGGGACCGGCCTTGAGCATGGCGGCAGTTGGGTAGTGGAGTTTTTTTGGTTGCCATGGTTGGGTCTCTTGAGGTGGGCTCTCACTGGCTCCCCTCTGGGGCACCGCTAGTGAAACAGCCTGGCATGGGGTCCCATGGCATGGCTATAGCGGGCATCATATTGCTCCCTTTTGGGAGAGAAAGGCATGTGATCAGGATAATGGCCAGTGATAAAATTATTTGGCATCAGCAAGATATGGATTGATTATGGGCATGACTTCTGGGTCCCCAGAGACAGGGAGGAACAAGTAGAGGATATCTTCTCTCAATCCCATTGAACCCAAAGACTCGAGTTACAAAGTTCCGCGTTAACCTGGGTTTTGTCGAACTTCACTTATGCAGATTTCACATCTCTTACACCAACAATATATTAGTGTGATAAATTGATATCTCTTATTATTTGTTCTATGTTTTAAAAAAACAAAAACAAAACAAACCTGGCTCTAGGGCCAGACAGTACAGCAGGCAGGGTGCTTGCAAAGGAAACTGCTTGCTTCTCTCAAGCAATTCCCAACAGTAGAGGATTAATAAATCAGATTCTCCATGCACCCAAGAGACTGAGAAATCACAGCATTGTCCTTTAGGGTAATTCTCTCCTTGTGGATGTTACCACAAGCATGCTTGTAAGTCACTTCATTTACTACTTTCCCATTTGGATACTTTCATGCAATATATGGCTCCACAATCCTCAATATACTGAAGCCTTGTTAAATTTAACAAAAGTATCATTGAAGATCTTCAAAAGTAAAGAAGCTGCAATATCACTTGGACCTTTGGGCTCATACCATTGATATCTTTGATCCTGATGACAAATGTCAACTTAGAGTTTGCAAGCGCAGAACATTTTCTAGCTTTTCTTGCTGTCTTAACCATTCAAATTTCTGTTCTGTACATATGCCTATAGTCCTCATAATAGTTATTAATGTTTTTATAGCTGGACTTCTCATTGCCTTTAAGAGCATCTTTTGGGCAGACTTCTTTCTGAGACACTTGATTATCAAAATTCAAAATTCAGCTCTGCAAAATTCTTTTTTTTTTTTGTTATGGGTCTCTGGTTCATCAGGAACCTTCATTTTCTTCCCTTCTTCATCTTTCATAGTAGCAGATAGAAAAAAAAGAAATCTATTATCTCTCTATTGGTAAAATTATGGACTTTTAGGTCACTGATTGAATTTTAGCTTCATTCTGTTGTTGTCACTCAGTACTATATGCTTTAGATCCTTTACTTCTAATAAAATGAATTCTTTCATTTTTCCCATCATATTCAGTTAAAGTTTATTTATTCTCTGTTCAATTAGTGTTTTTGTTGGTTGGTTTGTTGGTTTGGTTTGGTTTTCAGAAACAAAGCATCACTAGGATTATTGTTTTAAAATATTCTTTACATAGTTAAAAATATAGGTCTGATATAATTGAAAATCTCCTGGAACTATTGTCACCCTCTGTTGATGTGGCTAAATGTCTTTATGTTTTATTGTTTCTGGTGCTCCATCATGGTCTGAAGGGTGAGATTTTTGGCTGCTCCCAATTGACTACAGGCCTTCTCTCTTCAGTTGGTGGGGCTCTGCCTTCTCCCTCCCTGAGGTCAGTGTGTGGTGTGGTTTACTTGTGCCATCTGCAGGGTGTTGTTCTGGCTGTTGACCCCAGAGGCATCATTTCTCACAATTCAGTATGGTTCATAACTCTATGTGGTCCCATATAACTTTGCCTGACTGGCATCTGACACAGGAGGAGGGTTCCACCATTTTTTCTCATGACTTGGTCCCAGTATAGAACTCAGCAGAGCTCATTCTAATGTGGGTAGGAGTTGGTACAGGTGGGACAGTTCCTGCACTTCTTGTTATGGTTTGGTCAGGTGTCAAGGAACTCACTCTGGTATTATTTCCAATCTAGATGGGAGTTGGAACAGGAGATGGGAACTGTTGGCTTAGCAGGCAGTGGAAAATTTTCAGCGTAGTATGCGAACAAAGAATATCAGTCTACTGTAGTTAAGGTCAACTTTCTTAGCACACAGACTGAAAAAAATATTATATAAATGTAGTTCCATAAAGTTCAGATTTAAAGATTTATATGTGGCTTCTTTCATATCAGGAAGGAATACGTGATCAACAGAAATATATCTAAAATATAACACAAATTTTATTATTTTTTTATCCCCCCTTAGTACACTAACGATTTAGACCGTCCTTTTGCTAAATTTCTTGGAACTGCTTCTACATACCCTAACCCACAAACAGCTTTCTTTAATTTCTGATGTCTTCTTCATTCTATACCCCAAAGCAGCAATCTGAAAAAAGCACAAAACTTGTGAAGCAACAGCACAGAAGGTCAAGTGATTGTCTTGCACATAGCCAACCTGGGTTCAATTCTTGGCATCCCATATTGTCCACTGAGCATTTCCAGGAGTGATTCCTGAGGGCAGAGCCAGGAATAAGCCCTGAGCATAGCCGGGTGTGGTTCAAAAACAAAAACAAATGTAGCAAAGTATAAGCAGGGAAAGGATGAGACTATATCAAATCATAATATTCTCTAGAAAATTTCAAGGGAGAATATTCTAGGTGCATTCTCATGTCAATAACATGCTGCTTCATTAAATGCCAGTACACAGAGAGCATCTAAAACCTTAGGAATAAAAGTGTGGTTTAGTGACTAAAACAAAGACACAGGGGGTATTGCACTGCCAGCAGGTCAATCTATACCTGTGAGGCTAGTGTATCAGCAGCCTGATGGCACCGTCAGACTTTCAGATACCCCAAAATTGTTGCTGTGCCTTTAGCCAGACCCCCAAAACTTGGGGCAAAGTTTACCAAGAAAGAAAATGGCCAATAGTTAGGTATGTAGGAGACACACCCACAAACCACCTCTGGCTCAGTTATATAATTGGAGGCATGGCCTCTCTGGTTCCGGATCAAACTGCTTGGCAGCCATGATCCCAGAAACTCAGAAACAAATCTCAGAACCCAAAGGCTTTTCGCAGAAATGCGTCTTATTCCTGCAGTAGGTTACTGGTGTAGGACCACTCCAAGTGGGAATAGGTTTTATGCCTTGGCCTGATACCCCTGGCGGCCCAGTGACTGCCATTCTCCAGAGGCCACTGGACAGTCAGGTTTGGGCCTGCAGTAGTGAGTCACACGGGGCCTCACCAGATGGGTGGAACCGGCCCTTTCCTCCCATCCCAATGAGACCCCAAGTCGCTGCCTAAAAATGTCCTCTCTGGCTCCTGATCAAGTTGATTAATGGCCATGATCCCAGACACTGAGAGACAAATCTCGAAACCCAGCAGCTTTTGGCAGAAATGCATCTGGACTGCATACAAAGTGGCCACCTCCTCAGAGCTTATTGGAAAGCTAGGTATAAACTGGAGGTGATAGGGCAAATGCAGTCTCATGGAAGGGGGATGGTACCGGCTCGTCCTTCATGCCCTACAGAGATCACGAGTTGCCCTCCACGAGAGGCTCTCTGGCACAGCCATGGCTCTAGAGGCAAAAGGACTTAATCCAGAGCCTGGCAGCATGTGGCAGACCATGTGTTAAACTGCAGCGCCATGCCTCCCCGGGAAGAAAAGGGTGTTGCTCCCTTCTGCCTTTTCTCCCCCAAGGCAGCAAGGTGGCCGCCACCTCAGAGCTTATAGGAAAGCCAGGTATGAGCCGGTGGTGACAGGGCAACTACAGTCTCATGGGAAGTGGGGCGGTACCAGCTCATCCTTAATGCCCTACCAAGGTCATGAGTTGCCCCCCACAAGCGGCTCTCTGGCACAGCCATAACACCAGGTGCACAGAAACCAATCTTGTAATGATCTGGCTCTTTGCAGAAATCCAAAATTGCACAGCCGTGATAGCAACCGCGTGACATTATATGATTCTCATAACCAGCTATAGAAAACAAATTATTTCACAATGCCTTTTCAGCAATTCTGATTTTTCTCAAAAATGGGAGGGAAATTCTAAACAATAGTGGTGCATCTTTTGTCAAAATAATGAATGTAATCAATGTAGAAAAGAGTTAAGTGGAAATCATCTGCCTAACAGGCATTGGGAGCGGGGGTGGGAGCGGGATATATTGGGGTTCTTGGTGGAGAAAAATGAGTACTGGTAAAGGAAAAGGTGTTTGATCATTATATGACCGAGACTTAAACCTGAAAGCTTTGTAACTTTTCCCACAGTGATCCAATAGATAAGTATAAGAAGGAAAAAAAAAACAAAGACACAATAATAAAACATGTTAAAGCTATGGAATTATAATGCTTCACATTAGAACAAAATCAAATTTCAAGTTTTAAACATAAAACACTCATATTTAAAATTACTTTTATTTCATCTGGGGAACATAAAGTAACATAATGGGAGACTAACACCCAGGAGTGACTGAGATTAGCACCAGGAATTTTGCTCCATGACTTGGAGGACAGCCACACGTGCTAGGGGACAAGGAAGCTCAGATAGAGAAGGGAGCAACAAATAAAGGGTGTTGGGAGGATCCTCCCAGGATGGGAGAAGCATGCTGAAAGTAGACTATAGACCAAACATGATTGCCACTCAATGCCTCCCTTGCAAACCACAGAGCCCAAAAGGAGAAAACAAAAGGGAATGACCTGCCACTAAGGCAGGGTGGGATGGGGGGATGGGGGGTGGGAGGGATGCTGGGACCCGTGGTGGTAGAGGATGGGCGCTATGGGAGGGATGGGTACTTGATCACTGTATAACTGAAACCCAAGCACAAAAATGTGTAAGTGTATAATTGTACCTCGTGGTGTTTCACTAATAAAAAAAAGAAAATAAAATTAAAAAAATAAATAAATTTAAAAAAAAAATAAAATAAAATAAAATTACTTTTATAATAAAATATTTATAAATTTCATTTTATTACTTTAATTTTCAATCTTTTGGGGGGACTTTCTCTGGAAACAGTAATATTCATAGGATACATTCAGTCATAGGACCCCAACTTAGTATAAATGCAAGGTCCTAGTCTGAGGCCCACTGTACTCATCCTAATCACCCTTCTTGTGGTATTATAGTGGTGCCCTTTGAATACACATTAGAACAACACCACCCGCACATCTAAACTCCAGCATTTGTCTCTAGAGATGAGTAACATTGACCTAAACGTTTTCCTTTTACAAACATATGAAAAGAGAATTTTGTATAAAACCTGAAATATCCTAAAGGTCATTGGAAGGGAAGTGGAGAAGCCTGCATAACAGGAAAGTGAAGTTTCTGGAAAATTGTTTTCTTGGAGCCACATTTTTTATCAGTCTGCAAACTGATAAGGTGAAGCTTTTCAGGTGAATAGTCACCTAATACACAACCAAGTGTTAGATAGAAAAATGGACTTCCTGGTAACTGAATTACTTTCCAGTTAAAGTTATATTTAAATCAGACCTTTAGTACATAAAAGTTTCTGTTGTGTAACTACATGGTTAAAGTCTGTAAATCAGTTTGTGTAAAATTTAAAATGTTCTGGGGCTCCCCCTGCTGCTGTAATATAAGTTACAGATTTATAAATAGCTGCAGTTTCAGGCAAAAAGTAACTCTTCTTCTTTGTGACCTTTGCCATCTTGCCTAAATGTCTGTACCCTGTTTAAATGTCTGTACCCTGGATTTTCTCATCTAAATACAATTTACAATTCACATTTACATTTACAATTCACTATCAATAGTATTTTTAGAAGGACATGGGTAAAGCAGTGTTAGACCTTTATACAGTATATTAGCAGGCATAAATTCTTTGGTTGGAAAGCCTTTAAAGTCAATATCAAATTAAAATAATGTATATATATATATGTATAGGTCAATTATAATTTTGGAAATATTCTCATTGATGTTGCTGAAACTGCTGGTGGTAAAATGCTGCACCCAATTACTTTGTGAAAGGCATTTCTCTCTCACAACTACAGTAACTGTAACAACTAAAGACCAATGGTTAACTTAGACCAGTAGAGAACCAGTAATCCTGCACTTTAGGCTATATGGTTAATATATTTTTACACCTAAATTTGTTTCTAAATATGACATTTTACCTGTCAACACCTGGGAGTGGTTTATAAAGTCAAACCTACTCATCTTCTGTTGACAACACTCAAAGTTTAACTAAAAGAAGTCATTTCCATTTTCTTTGTTTCAACTACCTTTTCCGTAATGCAGGAGAGATTATGGGAATTCTTTTTCCAATTTTAAAATTGTTAGGGTTAATTTATTAGAATTATCTATATGCAACTATTGATAAAGAAATGAATTTAGCAATTTTGGTGGTACTTTTTATTAAAATCATATTAGAACAGTATTTTAATTTTTGTCACTTTTGGTCTATTTTGCATATGTTACAATAGTTTACTTATGTTTTGTGGTATGGTAACTAACATAAAGACATTCTATTAGAGTTAGTGTTATCAATTTGAGAAAATCCTTTTGATTTGGTTACAAGACTCATGTCTGTCGTTTATAATATTTTAGGTTCATTATCCATTACAATCATGACATAAAGCTCAAGATATAATTTTAGCTTAATATTAGAGATTTAAAATAATTTTAAAAAGTATATGGGAACAGGAACTGTAACTCCTGTACAACCTCTCCAGCTCCCAAAGAAAATGTTCAGGAGATTTACAATAAATCAAAAATAAAATGATAAAAATAGACTTTTAAAATTATATCCAGATACTTACCATAGCATTTTTTATTGCTTCCATTTTTTGAGGCCAAAGTATCATTTCCCTTCAATATAAAAAAAAATCAGCATATTTTTTCTATAGCTTGGAGACGGCATGGTGGTTTGGGCTACACAGCACAGTGCTCAAGGGTTATTTCTTCTCTGCTTATAATTCATTAGAGGCATTGCACAGGTGGGGAACCATGTGTTTCTGGGAGCTCAAACCTGGGTCTTCTGTATATAAAGCATGTACTCAGCCTACTGAGCTACCTCCCTAGCTCTTCCTTTAGAACTGGTCTCTGTCAATAAAAAATTTTGTTTTCTTTTACTTGACTACCATTTTTCAATTTTTTCTTCAATAATATTTCTTTCTGAAGAGAGCATTTTAAAAAATTGAATCACAGTGAGACACACAATACACAGTTACGAAGTTGTTCATGATTGGGTTTCAGTCATATAATGTTCCGACACCTGTCCCTGCACCAGTGTACATTTCTCACAACCAATGTTACCAGTTTCCATTCCCTACACCCCCCCTTGCCTACCTCTATGGCAGGTATTCCCTCTCCTCCCCTCTCTTCCCCTCTCCTCTCCTCCCCTCTCCTCTCCTCTCCTCTCCTCTCCTCTCCTCTCCTCTCCTCTCCTCTCCTCTCCTCTCCTCTCCTCTCCTCTCCTCCCCTCCCCTCCCCTCCCCTCCCCTCTCCTCTCCTCTCCTCTCCTCTCCTCTCCTCTCCTCCCCTCCCCTCCCCTTCCCTTCCCCTCTCCCCTCTCCTCCCCCCTCCCCTCCTCTCCCCTCCCCTCCACTCCCCTCCCCTCCCCTCCTCTTCACTCCCCTCCCCTCCCCTCCTCTCCCCTCCCCTCCTCTCCTCTCCCCTCCCCTCCACTCCCCTCCCCTCCTCTCCCCTCCCCTCCTCTCCTCTCCTCTCCCCTCCTCTCCTCTCCTCTCCCCTCCCCTCCACTCCCCTCTCCTCCTCTCCTCTCCTCTCCCCTCCCCTCCACTCCCCTCCCCTCCTCTCCTCTCCTCTCCTCTCCCCTCCTCTCCTCTCCTCTCCCCTCCTCTCCCCTCCTCTCCCCTCCTCTCCCCTCCCTTCCTTTCCCCTCCTCTCCTTTCCCCTCCCCTATCCTCTCCTCCTCTCCTCTCCCCTCCCATCTCCTCCACTCCTCTCTCCTCTCTCTCCTCTTTCTTCTCTCCTTTCTCCTCTTCTCCTTTGTGGAATATATAAACTACTACTCCATGATCAACATGATTAGCAATTTTCCTCTCTTCTGTAGCTATATTTATATCTTGCTAGTTGAGATTAATTGGTGGGTATTCTACTCAGTTTTTAAGTAATTGCATTCCGTTTTTTTATTGTTAAGATAATTTCTAGTGATCTATCACCAAGTTTACTTACTCTATCATCCAGTTAACATTACATTTAATTCAGAGTTAATATTTTTAAGTTTTAGTATTCCCATTTTTAAAAAATATTTCTTCTATTTTTCTACTGGGACCTACTATTCATCTGCTGAAATATTCATGCATTTTAAAAATACTGTTTAAATGGAAAAATATCTCAAAAAATGGGGAAAATATGCTGTTTTGCTTCATTGAAGATAGTTTTAAAAAGAATATCCTACCTATTTTAACATTTGTACTCATTTCACTAACTCTGATTTGGTTCATATTTTCATTTTTTCCAACATTTTCTATTTTCTTGGCTATATATCGCTGTCACTGTCCTCCTGTTGTTCATAGATTTGCTCCAGTGGGCCCAGTAACGTCTCTATTGTGAGACTTGCTGTTGCTGTGTTTGGCATACTGAATACGTCATGGGTAGCTTGCCAGGCTTATCCATGTGGGCAAGATACTCTCGGTAGCTTGCCAGGATCTTCGAGAGGGGTGGGGGAATTGAACCTGGGTTGGCTGGGTTGGCCACGTGCAAGGCAAATGCCCTACCTGCTGTGCTATCACTCCAGCCCTTTGGGTATATGTACTTTGATAAATTTATATCATTTTATATTATGGAAATTCTGGAATACCATGTTTTTCTCCTGTGGATTAAAATTGTTTTATCAAATAGATTTTTTCTAGAGGGTTGAACGAAAAATATATTTTTTTATTGTAACAACTTTTTCTCTTGCACAGACCATAATATTTGGTACATCAGGATGTGGAATACTATTCACTACTAAAATAAAAATTATTTATCAAAATTATAAATAAACATTTTATTCCATATGTCTCTGAGATATAATGTATTTTATAGATCACTATACATGTTCAAGTTATAGGAAACAATCTATGTGTCCTAAATACATATATTGTGAAATAACTATCATGATAATTTGACAAAACTTCATTGAATCATTTATATATAATAAAAAATGAAAACTAGAAAAATTTTCTAAAGTAGCACATTAACATTCCTCTTTGTTACGGAAAGTTTGTATCATTTGGTCAGCTTTACCAATTTGCCTTGTCTTTTCCCACTGACAATCATAAATCTGGATAATTTTATAAGGTTTTGAGCAAAATAATAGTCTGTCTTTCTCTGATGTTTTTCACTTAGCACAATGCCTTTAAACTCCATTGAAATTATTGCCAGTGGCAGAACTTCCTCATTTTCTTTGGTTATGAGGAATAATTAAATAAATGCTTATTAAGCTCAGTTTGCTAATAGTTTGTTTACTTTTTTTTTGGAGGGGCACACCCTACAGCTCTCAAGGCTTATTAAGCACAGTTTGCTAGTATTTTGTTTTTTTTTTGGGGGGGGGGCACATCCTACAGTGCTCAGGGGACCAGAAGCTGTACCAGGGATCAAATCCAGGTCAGCTGTGTTCAAGGAAAGTTTCTACCAGTCATAATTTCTCTCTATCTCCGGTGAGAATTTTTTCATCTACATCAGAAATGTTAATTTATAATTTTTTGGTGATATTCTTGTCTGGCTTTCAGATCAGGATAATACTGGATTCATAGAAAATGTGGAATTAAAAGATAGTACCATGATTTTGTTGGGATCTCAGCAGCCAGCCTGAGACTTTGACCAAATTTCCTGCCCCTGAAAGCAAGAGACAGCCCTATTTACAGGGGCCCAGGGGCTTGCTCCAGCATTCCACACACATAGGTTCTCTGGTTGAGCATGAGGGACATAACAGTTACCATTTACCTGAACTAATACACCTGGCCCTGAGAGCGGGAGATGTAAATCATTAACTAACATCTGTACTGAACCTGAGGAGGTAAATTGTGATACACATGGATTGTCCCCTGAAATGTATGTATAAAAACCCCTGTGTGAGAGCTAATAAACAAATTGCTGATTGACCACCAGCTTTCCCCTCCTCCCCGTGTTTCTTTCTCTGAGACGGCTGAAGTTCTCAGTGCGTGGAGGGCCAGGGCAGAGGTTTCTCTCCTGTCCACCCCCTCTCCTATAAGGAGTAAGTCTGGCGACCCTGGGGGACTGTACTCCAGTACGGCCAGGACCCCGACAGGTTTAGATATTGACATTGTTGGAAGATATTCCAGTTTGATCCCTGGCATCATTCATGCTCCCATCAGGAGTGATTCCTGAATGTAGAGGCGGTACTAAGCCTAAGCACTACTGGATATAGTCACCAAACAGAAAAAAGTACTAAGAATAAGTAGAGGAATATGCTTGAGTTTTCTATTTAGTCATGATTTAGTTTTACAATATTTTCTGTTTATAAGCATTTACCCATTTCTTCTAGGCTATCTAATTTGTCTCATATAAAATTGTTTCATATGTTAATAATAATCTTATGATTCTTTGTATTTCTGTGGAATATATTGTAAATTCTGTAATATAATTTTTAACCAGTAGGTATTTTTAGATAAAACACTTTTGTCATTTTAAAACTATGATATTTTGGTATAAAAACATTGAGCTCATTGTTATTTTCTATAGTTATTCCAAATTATTTGAAACTATAGACATTGCAACTTCTCAAAACACAAAATCATTTTTCTATACGATATGTACACCTATGTTCATTGTAGTACTTATTACACCAGCTAGGATATGGAAACAACCTGTGTCAAATGACAGATAAAAGTATAAAGAATGTTGGTGTATATTAAATAATGCAATATTGTGCAGATGCAAGAAAAGATGATATTGCTACAACTTGGGCAAAGGTATGTTAAAAGAATTAAGTCAGAGGAAGAAGGGTAAATATCTATTGGTCTCAATAATTTATAGAATATAGAACGATACCACAAGGGAATAGAGTATCTAACAATATAACAAATATTTTTTCCTGAGATAATAGAAGTTATTACCATCCAGTGAAAGAGTAATGGGAGGAATAAAACTGGACAAGAGGTTCAGGGGTAGAAGGACCATGGTGGAAGGTCCTGGGCCCTTTGGTGGTGGGGGGGGTGCAGTAACTTTGAACATTAATGTCAGACATTAACACTAAAAAATCATCTAACCTAATCAATCTTAAGTAACAGTATCACCTATTTTAATTTTTTTAAACCTTTAAACATGGCATATAAACAGAGTGTGGTCATCTACTTTATTTAACTTAGATGTACCACAGACAGCTGCTCAAATTTTTAAAAAGTTATGAATCCTATAGGCTATTTGTTAAGTATTAAAAATATGGTATTATTGTACATTCTACCAAAATATGCACTTATTTTATAAATTCATTGCCACTTTAGATTATAACTTTGTTAAGGTAGTATAATGGTTCACTCTACCCACAACTTAATTGGCAGGTTATTTTAAGCCCGCCTTAAACTTAAATGTACTCAATCATATAGACATCTTTTTCTTTATTCAGGAAACTCATTTTGTCACTTCAGAGAAGGAGATTTTATTTTGTTCCTTGCTGAGGGAATCATATGACACAATATTGAAATAGCACCTTGCATAAAAAAATGTTTCACACAGTAAGTTGCAAAACTGGAAAGTTGATAAAAACTTTTAGCTAGTGCAAAAGACAGAGAGATCTACAGGGAGTTATGGCTTAGCAGGGCCTTGCAGAAAAAAGAAATCAGACATGCTAATAAGAGTCATCACTCACTGCGCACTGTTAGGTGTAGCTCTCAAACCACCATCCTCCCCCGCAAAAAAAGAGCCATCACTCATGAATCTTCTATGCTTACCTCAAAAATTTAGAGCCATTTTATATGCCAGTAGAAAAAAAAAGCTAAATAAAGAGCAGGAGAGATTTAGTACAGTTCAGGACACATCCCTGGTATGCATCTGCCCCAGAGTCCCTCCAGTAGAGATTCCTGAATTCAAAGGAGGAGTAAGCCCTGGACACCACCAAGTGTGTCCCCAAAGCAAACAGCAGATCAAAATCAAGGTTTTCCTTAAGGATTTATAGAAATGAGAGTTGTAATGAGTGGGAAGACTATATAAACTGGGGAAAAATAATGCTTTCACTTTCTATCAAGACTGAAAAAAACGAATGAATAAAAATTTTCATAACATGTTTTATTCCACTTCCATAAATAGGTCAACAGATGTTTTGAAATTCGTAGGTAAGCATACACATGTACACATACATGTTTATATGTGGTTATTTTTTTTAATTTAGTTAAGAAAAACTTGTTTATCAGGTAATTTAAATATGATTTTCAGCAACACATTAATTTTTTTTGTATCTTTTCTAATTATGGTGACATGGTAAAACCTTTAAGTTAACTTTGTTAAGTCTTTATAGGACTTAACAAAGTATAGCCACAAGATACTATCCATATCACTTAGCACACACAAAAAAAATAAAAAGTCTAGGGGGTATGATGCCGCCAGCAGCTCAATTTGTACCTGTGAGACGAGTGCATCAGCAGCCTGATAGCACTGTGAGGCTTTCAGATACCCCCAAATTGCTGCTGTGCTTTTGGCCAGACCCCCCAAACTTGGCAAAGTTTACCAAGAAAGTCACTTAATCACTTAACTTCCCGTTAGTCGTCGATTTGCTCGAGAGGGCACCAGTAACGTTTCCATTTGTCCCTGTCACATGCTAGTGTAGCCCAATGGCATCTGTTCACTCTGGGAACATGAAGAGCCTCAAACCGATCGTTCATGATCTTGAGGAAGAAGTCTGACCATCTGGTAGGTGGGCGGCCATGCAGTCTTTTGACATCCTGTGGAATCCAGTCAGTAACAGTTCTAGTCCAGCGGTCATCTTTAAATCTCATTATGTGACCAGCCCATCTGATTTTTGACACCTTGGCAAATGAGACAGCGTCCCTGATTCTTGATCCTCGACGCATGTCGGAACTCCAGAGGATTCTTTCTCTCATTTGAGTGAAACGTGATATTCCAAGCATAGCTCTTTCCATTCCTCTTTGGGAGACCCGAATAGCATAGCATTCTCATCCTGTTTAGGTAGGGCCCAGGTCTCTGAGGCATATGTTAATGCAGGAAGAACAGTGGAATCAAAGAGATGTGCCCAGAGCCGGAGGTTCTTTGTCCTCTTAGTTATTTCTTCGACGTTCTTGAAGGCTCTTGAAGGCATTCCAAGCCGCTCTCTTCCTCCTGTGCAGCTTGGGTGCCAGGTCATTTGTCATGTTGACTTCTCGACCTAGGTACACATAGCTGTTGCATTCGGAGATGGTCATTCCGTTGAGAGCGAATGGGGCATCAGGAACGAAGCTGTTTCTCATAAACATTGTTTTTTCGTAAGATTCAGCTGTAGTCCTACCTTTCCACACTCATGGTCAAAGTCGGCCAGCATATGTGCCTCTTGGCTGATGTTTGGTGTTCTTAAAACAATGTCATCAGCAAAGCGGAGGTGGTGTAGTTGCCAACCATCTATCTTCACTCCCATTCCTTCCCATTCCAGTCGTCGCATGATGTTGTCGGGGGTGGCACTGAAAAGTTTTGGTGAAATGGTATCACCCTGCCGAACCCCTCTCTTGACATCCACGATCACTTCTTTGTAGAATGGTGAGATCCTGGTAGTGAATCCGCAATACAGCTTACGGAGGATCTTGATGTATTGGGCTTGAATGCCCTGATTGGCTAGGGCTTCAATGACCACTTCCGTCTCAACAGGATCAAAGGCCTTCTTTAAATCAATGAACGTTAAACAGAGCGGCATCTTGAACTCCCGAGAAACCTCAATGAGCGTGGTTATCATGTGGATATGGTCGATGGTGCTGAATCCCTTGCGGAACCCGGCTTGCTCGCATGGTTGTCCTTCATCTAGTGTTCTGCCAATCCTATTTAGGATGACTCGAGTGAACAACTTGTAGATGACAGACAATAGGCAGATCGGGCGATAGTTGCCAATGTCATGGATGTCTCCCTTCTTGAACAGTAGTACGGTCCTGCTGGTTTTCCATTGGGACAGAACCTTGTATTCAGACAGGTAGCGAGTGAAGTGCCGAGCCAGTGTATTGATGAGTACTGACAGCAGGTTCTTCAGGTGTTCAGGTCTGACCTTTTCTGGGCTGGGTGCTGTTTGTTTTTTTACCAACAAAATGGTGTGTCGGATTTCGGAAGGGAGAACATTGGGAAAGACATATCCATCCTATGGAATTTAGTATGTTGGCAAGTGGACATGGCTATCGAAGATATTTGAGTAGAAGTCATGGATAATCTTCTCCATTGCCGTTCTGGAGGATGTGATGGATTCATCAGGACGTCGGAGGGCAGTCATCTTGGTCTTGTAGTTGGTGAAGGACAGGCGGGCGTTACGAATACATACTTTTCCCAGTTTCTGCCGCATCTACCAGTACTTCTGCTCTTCTCTCTTTGAGGTCTTCCTTGATCACATCTCTGCACTGCTTTGCGAGCTCGGATGTTAACTTGCGGTTGCCTGAGGCATGCGCCAAACCACGCTGGCGAATTAGCTCAAGAGTTTTCGAAGACAGGTGTTTTTTTGTGGCTATCTGTCTCTTGGCGTTCCTCGCACATTCATGGAGGTGCTGAACCAGTCGCTCGTATTCCTCGTCAATGTTGTCAACAATGGCATCTTCCCATGTTGCCGCAATAGTGCCAAAGAGTTCCCAGTTGGTGGTCGTTCTGGGAGTTCTCTTTTTGAACTTTGCAGCCCCTTCTCCCCGCTGTGTGAAGTAGAATTTTGCACGAAGGAGACGGTGGTCTAATCCCGTTCAAAATTTGGGGACAACAGCAACATCGGTCAGGCAAAACTGTCGATTGAATCAAACCAAGAAAGTAAATGGCCAAAAGTTAGGTATGTGGGAGACACACCCACAAACCACCTCTGGCTCAGCTATATAATTGGAGGCATGGGCTCTCTGGTTCCTGATCGAACTGCTTAACAGCCATGACCCCAGAGACTCAGAAACTAATCTGAGTTAAGTAATGAATAGACAAAAAAGTTATATATGTTTTCTTAAATTTTTTCTAGGGTTGACTTGCTTGACTGATTTGGGGAAAATTTTTTTGGAGGGATTATTATTTCACGCACTTTTTCAAAACCTGTTGAATAAATTTAAGAGAAATCAATAATTGACTTTTCATTTAAGTAATTGTTTTAATGTTAATCTGTTTAAGAGACTATGTAGTCATATACAAGAAATACAAAGTGTTTTAGAGTAATGATTGCGAAAACATTTGCATAAACTATTTGAAGGTAAAAGAAGGCATAGCATTGCAGTCTTAGCTGATGTTTTAGAATTTAACTTACTTTCTTCATAAATTAGCCTATTAAATAGAAAAATAGCTTCAGTTTTAATTAGATAAAAAATGGAAGTTTTATGGGGAGGGAAAAAATAGTAAGCAGCAGTTTCTGCTGTAATTCCTGTCTCTACTAATTATTTAAATTTCAATAATATATTAAACCAAGTGATTGCTTATCTCTGAAAAGATTTTTTATAAAAAGTCAGTATAGAGGGAATATAAAATATTTTATTATGAATATTAAAAATGTATAATTCTCTCAAACAAGATTCAAAAATTGTGTTGTAAAAATGCCTCTATACTTTTCTTATAATCAAGAAATAATGCTATGATTTTTAAATAATTTTTATTCTTTTCTACCTTAAATTACCACCCAAGTAAATATTAAGATAGTCATTGTTAAATCCTGCAATGTATTCTAGAAAAGAGTCATGATCCCTAAAATATATACATCAAAGTAATTTTTTTCATAGGGAAAATATTGTCACTGTCCTCTCGTTGTTCATCCATTTCCTCAAGTGGACCTAGTAACATCTCCATCATGAGACTTGTTGTTACTGTGTTTGGCATATCGAATTCATCATGGGTAGCTTGCCAGGCTCTGCCATGCGGGCGAGATACTCTCGGTAGCTTGCTGGGCTCTCCGAGAGGGGTGGAGGAATCAAACTCGGGTCGGCCATGTTGGTTGCTTGCAAGGCAAACGCCCTACCGCTGTGCTATTGCTCCAGCCCAGGGAAAATATAAACAAAGTTATATTGTCTATGTTGTGCTAAAGCCATAGTGGATGCTGTAGGGGCCTAGCCCAGCAAAGTTTAGATCCCCTAACAGCAGTGAGCACTGCAAATGGCTTAAACCTCTTCTTTCTCAGTGCATTTCCTCTATTTACTGCAGCCACCTCTCAGAAACACCTTGGAGTTTTGTCACTCACAGCCCTGGTTGCTGTGGAGCAGGAACAAATTTGTGTGTGTCTCCCCTTTGACCCCTGTGGGATCAGTCTGAAATCAGATATAACACACTTTTTCTATTTTTGTTCTTCTGGTGGAGGGTCTTGCGGGGAGGGGCGGCACATCCATCTGTATCTAGGGCTTTTTCATGATTCTGAGCTCCGAGGTCAATCCTGTTTTGATCAGGTGTACAAATGTGGTGCTGGGGTCAATTAAGAAAAGAAAAAGTAAAGGCCCTCCCGTTGATCGTCGATTTGCTCGAGCGGGCCCAGTAACGTCTCCATTGGAGACTTTGTTGTTACTGTGTCTGGCATATCGAATACTCTCAGTAGCTTGCCGGGCTCTCCGAGAGGGTCAGAGGAATCGAACTCGGGTCGGCCATGTTGGCTGCATGCAAGGCGAACGCCCTACCCGCTGTGCTATCGTTCCGAAGAAAAGAAAAATATCGAGCGAAGAAAAGAAAAATTAACAAATGTTTAGTAATATCTACCTACCATATACAAGGGCAACACCCACCAAAAATGACTCACCCCTCGAAATGGTACAAGCTATTACCTTAATTACTATTTCCAGCTAAAGATTAAAAAAAATGTTGAGGGGGGATGAGAACCAGCCTTAGTACATTATCTGACAGAGCACATAAAACAATGGCATGGCATTATGGAGAATATAGTATTGTTATCTCATCTTTACCACCCTGATCAGGGAGGTGGTCACACTTGGAAATGAAGTTTTCACTTGCGTATGTAAATGTTCACGCAAAAAGGCAACTTCTTTTCTTTTTAATTTTTAAAAATAATTAAAAATTTTAATCGAATCACCTTGAGTTACGTTACAAAACTTTCATATTTGAGTTTCATTCACACAATGATGGAACATCTATCCCTCCACCAGTGTACATTTTCCACCACCAATGTCCCCAGTATTCCTCCCCCCTACCCCAACCCGTTGTCCCCCTGCCTCCTCTATGGCAGATAATTTCCCTCTTACTCTCTACTTAAGGGTATTATGGTTTGCAATACAGATAATGAGAGACCATCATGTTTGTTCCTTTATCTGGGAGATGTGTGCCAAAAGGCAGCTTCTTTATTTTACCTTTCCCTGTCTGTTTTGTTCTTTAAAATAGACAGCACTTGGTTGGTGAGCAGAGAGATAGTAGAGGGGTGAAGACTTTTCATACAGTCATCCATGCTCAATGTCCTGACACCGCAGGAGTGATCCCTGAGTATAGGACTAGGAGCAAGTACAGGGCGTATTTGGGTGTGGTCCCCCAAAACTATTAAGAAATAAACCACACAAAATAACCCTTGTGTCAGTGATGCATTTTGGAGGTCATGAACTCTGATCCCTCTGCATTTACCTACTAACAGACTTCTTCTCAGAAATAAGCTTGATGTTTCCTTCAGTGTCCTTTAAGGGTCCAATCAAATGAGAGACAAAGAAACTTTATTAGCAACAAGTCAGCAGAGCGGAAGATGGTGGGTTTAGGCCCTAAAACCCCATCTTGCCTGCAAGATTCCAAGAAGCAATTTATAAATAAAACCAAGAAAATTTAGTTCCAGGAAAGGCGGTTTTTCCAGACTGCTGGGCACTGAGGCAGGCAGTAATTTCCCTGTGTGCAAAGGTCCTCTGAAGCATCATCTAGGGTTTCTGGAAAATCTAAACCAAGATTTCTGGTTAATGACTCAATCTGTGCGTTATCTTGCTTATAAAAAGATTTTTGGAGGAAGGCAAGATAACATTCTTAACAGTTTTAATTGCCTCTGCTCAGAAGAGTTTCCTAGTTTCTAAATTTGAATATGGAAAAACCTTTCTTTTTGTCTAGTTTCAAAGAGGCCCATCTTGCCTCTTCCCTCAGGAAATACAAACAGGAAAAGAAGAAAAGAATTCTGTTTGGATTAATAGTGCCTCAGGATGTTCTGGCATTTGTAAGAGTTAAGTGACCTTTAGTAAATTAACTCCCTTAATTGTGGGGTCACAAGGTAATATCGCCTTAGGAAAGAGAAGGTGTGGTTATAATACATATTTACAGATAAACGTTAGTGAAATTAAATGCTTCTTCAATTGCTGTAAGTGAAAAGCAAAAAAGCCTTTTTCTTCAGAATCCTAATTGTGTCTACCCAAAAGCAGTGACTTCATCATAAGAATAGAGTATGTTTTAGGAAGAGTATTTTTTTTTCCTTCTTTCCTTCCTATTGCATAAGGAGATGGGGTAAGGAGAGCAAAAAAATTACAAGTTCCATGACCTTTACAAGAAGTCAAGATTTCCACATATTTAACAATAGCTCAAAATTGACTTGCAGTATCTGTTATCCATTAGCTTTCTGCTTCCGGAAATGGACTTTGAACAGGACTGTAATAGAACAGTTCCCAAGATTTTTAAGATTAATGTTCTTATTTTATGTGTCCATGCATTAGTGATCATTTATGTAAATCTGTAGTATCCAAAATAGAGTTATGTAGGGGAAAATAGAAGGGTTCTTTTATTTATCCTTTTATATTAATTTTGGATTTATGAGCTATCTTTTGGACAATTAGTATTAGGAGCCGTAAGTTTGCAGTGCTATACTGCCACCTGATGGATGACAGTCTTTAGGAAGTACGTTTACTGAAATAAAGAAAACAAAGTGTATTTCATATTTTGAAACAAAGATTTGTGATAAGAAATGGGGTAGATAAAAAAATCTATCAAACTTAATACTGTTAATTTTTGCCATCATTTTATGTCTTTGCACAATATGATTTTTAACTGTTGGCTGGCTACTTTCCCCCCCATTTTATGTAAAAGTAATGTGTGCAAAATAGGTATATTACTGTGACTATTACTTACAACCATATAAAATATGAAGTCCCAAACAAAAATTACCTGTACTTTCTGCCTTATTTTTCAAAAAGCACCTTTTTTCCCTATCTATCCTAACAGAAACGCCACAGAGAAAAATAATTTGCTATTTGCTGCACCCTTGGTAAGGCCTTTCTCACCTGAATCATTCATTACTCCTCCCTGAAAGAATTTAAACAGAGCAGATTTTCTTGCATTTTAACATATTTTTTCCCTAAAAACCCTAGTTTCATAATAGCAGAAGTATCAAGAACCCACATCCTACTTCTCTTCTTCCTCCCACTTCTTTTTCCCTTTAAACTTCTTAAAAGGACAAAGTAACCTTACTTTTAAAACTTTATCACTGTGAACACTGAAGTGAAATTCAGTCTATTTCAGCCATATTCTTCACAGGAACTATTGCCTTTACCCTTCTTTGCGCATCTCCTGAAGGTTGCAATTGGCTTCTGCCGGCATTTCATGCTTTAATAATAATCTGTTGAATCATTTGCGCAATATTTAAAAATTTATAGCACTTTTTCATCTCCAATTATGTTCTCTTAAATGTCTTAAAAGTTGCTATGTTCTCATTTTACTCCTGTGTATCTGGCTACCCATTTCTGTTCTCCTCTCTTGTATTCTTCTACCCAGCCCTTAATGGATTGTGTTCCTCAGTGTCCTCATCGTTCTAATAATGGCGATTAGTATATGTGATGACCTCAAATTACTATGTCTATACTTCTATTTTTATCTCCTAAGATCCATTCATTATGACTGACTCAATGACAAACTCACATTGTCCAATGCCATTTTTCTGGTCTTAACCACTAGATTAATGCACCTCTTATTTCCAGTAACACCGTTTAGTAACCATTATTGTAGTAACATCTGTCAGCATATTTTTGTCTTAGTTTATTTTTTGAAAAATTACCCAAAAAACCCATTATGCAGTCACTTGTATATGATCCAAACATTGCAGGGGTATAGAGAGTAGAATTTAACATTATTTTTCTGTTGCCTGATTACACATACATATACTTATGTGCATATGTGCGCACATACAAAATCTGTTTCTTAGAAGTACAGTACAAAGTACACTTGTTCAAATGTTTGTTTTCTGTGCCTCTCCATAATATATGTAATTACACTTTAACAAAATTTTTCCTGATTATGTGCATGAAACTTTCAATGACTTAAAATTTATTTTCAGTAACTTCTTGGGGACATTTCTCTCCCTACTTTATTAGTGCATATTTAGGTTACTTTAACTCTAACATTGATATACTTATAAACAAACCATATGCATGTGTTGGAATAAACTATAGGTACTTTCCTATGAGCTATTATAATCCAATAGGTGAACTTTTGAATTTGTATGATACTGTTAAAATGCCTCAGATTAATCTCAGTAGCTATCAATACTAGAACCAAACATCCAACTCACCAAAAATCTTATGCTGAATTACTACCTCTTACTTGATATATCCTTATACTTTGAATATTTCCTACTAAGATAAGCATCCTCAATTCAAAATGTCTTTTATTTAGCTAGAATATAAGAAATTGGACATATTTAGAGATACAGATTCTATAAGCATACATCAGAAACCCAATATTTTTCTATTTTGAAATGAATTATTTATATGATATAAGTGATTTTTTATTGAGAATAACTGACCTGTTACAAGAGTTTATACATCATAGTGTGCTTTGGGAAGATAGTTAAGCAATTAATAAGAATACTTTCTATTTGGTTTCTTCTCCCAGGCATCCCTAAACTTTAATCTTTATATATATGTATATATATGTATATATGTATGTATGTATATGTATATATGTGTATATATATATATGTATCACTGTCACTGTCACTGTCCTCCCTTTGCTCATCGAGTTGCTTGAGCGGGCCCAGTAATGTCTCCACTTTGAGACTTGTTGTTACTGTATTTGGCATATTGAATACGTCACAGGGAGCTTGCCAGGCTTTGCCTTGTGGGCGAGATACTCTCATATACGTATATGTATGTGTATATGTATATGTATATGTATATGTATATGTATATGTATATGTATATATTTTGTGCCACATTCAAAGGTGCTCAGGACTTAATCAAGGATCACTCCAGGCAGGGCTCAGGGGTACAAATGGGGTGCCAAGAATTGAACCCAAGTTGGTTGCATAGAAGGCAAATGCCCTACCCACTGTGCAATAATTTTTCACCCCCATAACTCATTGTCTTTATAATGCAGTTAAAAGAAATATTAGGTGGATTTTGAAAAAAATGTGTAAGTATTTAATATTAAAAGTCTATTTCATCTATAGTTATCAGTGATATGCAGCAGTATAGTACCAAGCATCCTGATTCAAATATTTAAAGCATATAGCTATCCAATTTAAATAATCTCTTGCTCAATTTCTATAATAATTTTACTGGGATGTGCATTAGAATTAGTTGTTTCCCTCCTTAACATATATAAAGTAATAGATCCAGTGTGATTGTCTTGCTTGAAGTCATACTTTTTCAAGCCTAATTAGACTCAAAATCTCAACTTTCAATTAAGAGCTCTTCTCATGTTTATCTCTATTTTTTATATCCAAATATAAATTTAGAAAAAATAATATATTCAAAAACTTGTGATTCCCTTAAAGTTACTTATTCAATAAGAATATTTGTTAAGCACATTATATATAGCTTAACATACATTTATTTCTACATCCAATAAAAATGCTTATTTATTTCTTTTAACATATTGTTATACTTACATCACTTCAAGTAAGAAATTATGCTTCTTGAGTCACACCCAGTGTTGCACAGAGGTTACTCCTGGATCATGCACTCATGAATTACTCCTGGCCGTGCTCAGGGACCATGTCAGATGCCGGGAATTGAACCCTGGTCAGCTACGTGCAAGGCAAACACCCCGCTGTGCTATCACTCCAGCCCTTCAAGTAAGAAATTATAATTAATCATTTCTGCTGTGATCTAAAAAAAACCACATTGACACTTAGAAAAATAATTTTATCTTCCATATTAAGGACAATGGTTTCCACCTTTTGGTTTTGGGGGGAGAATTTGGACCACATTCACCAGTGTTCAAGGCTTGCTCCTGATTCTGTGCTCAAGGATTACTCCTGCTGTGCTCAGGGAACCATATGGAGTGCCAGGGATCAAATCTAGGTCAGTTTTATGCAAACAAGCACCCAAACCACTGAATTATTGCTAAGGCCCCTCAACTTTGATTTTAAAATGTGAAATTGAGTCAATTCACATTTTATAACTATTAATCACATATAAGTAAAAAAAGAGAATACATTTTGTGTCATTGAAATTTTGTAGCTAAGTTTATCTGAAAATTCATCTACATAAGCCATCTAGAAAAATTGTTCTATTCCCTTAGTCATTGTTTTGTTTTTGTTTTTTGGGGCCATACCCGGCAGTGCTCAGGACTTACAATTGACTCTACGGTCGGAGATTATTTCTGGTGGGGGCTCAGGTAACCATGTGGGGTGCATGGGATCAAAACTCTCTCTGTTGCGGGGCTGGAGCAATAGCACAGGAGGTAGGGTGTTTGCCTTGCACGCAGCCAATCATGGTTCGATTCCCAGTATCCCATATGGTCCCCCGAGCACCGCCAAGAGTAATTCCTGAGTGCATGAACCAGGAGTAACTCCTGTGCATCACCAGGTGTGACCCAAAATCAAAACAAAACAAAACAAAAACCCTGTCTGTTGCATTCAAGGCGAATGCCTTACCCACTGTATATCATGTCTGGTCGTTCCATACTCTTCATACAGTCTGGACAATTGATGTTTTTTTCTCATGATTATTAGCACTGTAGAACTGTAGCACTGTCCTCCTGTTGTTCATTGATTTGCTCGAGCGGGCACCAGAAATGTCTCACAACACATGATTATTAATTTTTAAAATATACTTTTTAAAATTTTCCAACTCAATTCTTACATATGCAAAGGAAAATCAGTTGTAAAAGATGGGAACTATATAGTTAATCTCTTATTCATAAATAATATTTGTAAAAGTGTTTTATAGTGTGGCAGTTCTTGAAAAGGTATAACTGTAATCCTACGACATATATAGTGTTATCAACCATTGTCACCTCAAAAATGAAGGCATCTAGTTAAAGTTGGAACAATTGCTTGGATTAATAAATATATGAGCAAAGATTACCTGGAGTTTTCTAAAATGGGAGTCAAATATATGTGCTTTTCGGGGGGTATCTCCCAGTAGATGTAGCGGGCACTGTTCCTATCACAAGGTTAAGAGGCTATTCTAGTAGGTACTTGACATGCAATGCTTATGGTAAACCTCAGAGCTTCTGAATACAAAGTGTATGCTCTTATTTTTTGAGCTATCTCCCTGACCCAATTCCTGTATGTTTGACTTTTTTCCCCACTTTTTAGGACACACCCGGCATTGCACAGGGGTACTCCTGACTCATGCACTCAGGAATTATTCCTGGTGGTGCTTGGGGGACCTATGGGATGCTGGGAATTGTCCTACCTGCTGTGCTATGACCCCAGCCCAATGTTCAACTTTTCAAATTGGATTTCTAGTCTTTAGTAATAGAAGATTCAAATGATATTGTGAGCAATAGTACAGAAAAGAAAAAAACACACGTGTGTACTCTTTGTGCATCTTTTCCTATGGTAACGTCTTTTAAAACTACTCTGAGAACAAAACTGCAATGTGAAATTCGGTATAATTTCTTGACGTTATTTGTATTTCTCCAGTTCAGCTTGTTCATGTATGTATTAGGTTTCATATAATTTTTTCAGTTGTGTAAATTTCTGTTTCACTTTTGCTGTCAAGGACACCCTGTCATCACAAGGATTTCATTCACTGTCATCATCTCTCTCCCATTTCTCCTACCCTTATGTACCATGTTTAATCCTGGACTATATTTTTCTTCAAACTATTCTGGGTAATTGTGCATGATAGATCATTTTGATTGTAACTTACATTTCTTTTCTTTTCTTTCTTTTTTTTGAGAAGCAACCATATTTGTTTTATTTATTTTTTCTTTTTTTTAAAAAATAATTTATTTATTTATTGAATCACTGTGGGAAAAGTTACAAAGCTTTCAGGTTTAGGTCTCAGTCATGCAAATATCAAACACCTTTCCCTTTACCAATACTTATTTTTTACCACGAAGAACCCCAATAAAACCCCACCCCCAACCCCTCCCAATGCCTGCGAGGCAGATGAATTCTAGTTGACACTCTATCTGCTTTGATTAGATTCATTGTTTCAATAAAAGATGCACCACTATTATTTAGAGTGTACCCCCTCCCCCCAAATCAGACATGCTGAAAAAGCATTGTGAAGTGATTCGCTTTCTACAGCTGGGTTCAAGAATTAAATGTTGGTTTTGGATTTCTGCTATTTTACTAATTAACTCTGGAAGTATTTCTACTGAGAGTCAGATAATTAAGAGATTGGTTTCTGTGCTCTGGAGTCGTGGCCGTGCTGGAGAGCCGCTCATGGGGAGCAACTGGTGGTCTCAGTAGGGTGTGAAGGACGGACCAGAACGCCCCCCCTTCCCATGAGGTTTTAGTCGCCCCCACACCCCCGGCTCACACCTGCTCTCCACAAGGCACCCATGCGGCCACTATCTTTCTTTCTAGGGAGGAGAGGGCGAATGGGGCAACACCCTTTCCCCTCAGAGCAGACATGATGGCCTGGATTAACGCATAGTCCGTTAACTTTTCTGCTCCAAGCTGCTGGGTTCTGCATTAAGTCCTTGTGCTTCTGGGGCTGTGGCCGTGCTGGAGAGCTGCTCGTTGGGGGCAACTGGTGACCTCGGTAGGGCGTGAAGGATGGACCAGAACACCCCGCTTCCCATGAGGTTTTAGTCGCCCCCACACCCCGAGCTCATACCTGCTCTCCACAAGGCTCCCATGCGGCTGCCATCTTTCTTTCCAGAGAAGAGAGGGCGAATGGGGCAACACCCTTTCCCCTCCGGGCAGACATGATGGCCTGGATTAACGCATAGTCTGTTCACTTTTCTGCTCCAAGCTGCTGGGTTCTGCATTAAGTCCTTGTGCTTCTGGGGCCATGGCCGTGCTCCAAACTTAACTCTGATTTTCAGGGAGAAACGTTGGGTGGTTTACTTCCCATTGATCACTTTGTATATAGAGAGATGTCGCGTGGCCGCATAAGCGGCTGCGTGGTTTTGAGGAAAAGTCCTAGTTCCCGCATACTAGAGCTGTGGTTGTAGAGGCTTCTGGTCACCGGGGGTTCCATCTGGGGGAGGCGGGATACGGCACCTACCCCATCTGGGACTTCCCGGTGATCTCAGCTCTTTTTGGAACCTGGTGTCTTCTCCGGGAGCTGTGGAGCCAGCCCTCCATGTGGTCCTTCTTCTCTCTCTGCGGCTGTGTGCTGTAAATATGGCCTGTAACTTACATTTCTTAATGAGTAGTGATGCTAAATATATGTTCATGTGCCTATTTTCTACAATATTTTTATAATATTAGCAACATTTAATTAATATTTCACAGTCATTAGTAATGTTGATTGGCAATGTGGAAATTTTAGAAGTCTTTGTATATTCAAAATGATACTACTTTCTCTGAAAATGTGATTTGAAATAATTTTCTCTTAGTCTGAATATAGCTTTAATTTTTCTTTATTTTTTTTTAATTTTTACTTTTAAATAAATCACCATGAGGTCCAGTTACAGACTTACAAACTTTCATGCTTATGTTTCAGTTATACAATGATCAAGTACCCATCTCTCCACCAGTGCCCATTCTCCACCACCAATGGTCCCAGGATCCCTCCCACCACCCCCACCCTATCCTCCCTAACCCCACCCCGCCTCTGTGGCAGGGCATTTCCTTTTGCTCTCTCTCTCCTTTTGGGTGTTGTGGTTTACAATTTAGGTATTCAGTGCCCATCATGTTTCGTCTATAGTCTACTTTCAGCTCGGATCTCCTATCCTGAGCAGGGCCTCCTAGCACCCTTTACTTGGTGGTCCCTTCTCTATCTGAGCATAGCTTTTATGTTCATTTTTTAGGGTATATATTTTGCCTTATATCTTGACAATTTATCTCCTATGATTGTATGTTAACAGTTTTATTGTTTATTGACATTTAGGCCCAAAATACTTTTGAGTGTTATGTATATTTTTTATTCTTGTTTTTGTTCATGTTTGTTGTTTTTAAACACATGTAGATCAGTATCCTTTTGGGGGACATGGATGTCCAATTTCTTCAAATATTTGTAAATATTACCTTTTCTCCACTAACTTGTTTTTTTCACCCTTTAAAAAAATTTGAGCAATCAAACATATGTTGAGATCATTTGTCTTAAAATGGGATCTGTTTGGCCTTTTAAATCATATTTCTTATCTGTAGCCACTAGATGGCAAGATAGGCTTTTATTAGTTTCTACTAGCAGTGAAAATGCTGCATTTTTAAATATATTCTTAGTCATGTTCATTTTATACCTAGAAGCTCTCATTTATTAAGGTTACAGAACAAAGTATAAAAACGAACTATAAATATTTAACTAAGGACAATAAAAGTATATTTTGGAATTTTGGCAGTATCACTCAGTTTTAGCAGTGAAGCTTGAAAATAAAAGAAACGAGACAAATGTCCCACATGAAAGTATGATTCAAGAAAACATTGATATGCACATGTGCAAAGGTGTATTCTTTTAAATTTAGTGAATTAAAAATAAAAGGGTCATAACTCGAACCCAGGACTTGGCTTTCTCCACATATGTGCCCCAAATGTCCTCTAGGACCCTGGGATGCTCACCACACCTGAGCCTCTTCCTGCTCATCTCCAATGCTGTACTCAGTCTTCTTCCTCCCCCATTTTGTACCCCATCAAACACCAGGTACAGGCAGGGGGTGTGGCCTCTTCAGAAGTGGGCGTAGCCTAATTTGGGGTCGCAGATAATTTACTCATACCCAGCAATCTCGTGTAACATCTCAGTTTCCATGTCTCCACAACCAACTTGAAGAAACAACGCAAATCCCCACCACGAGGGGAGAACGATGAAAAGAGTCCAGAAGCCTCAGTAGGTGCTACTCACCTAAGGGACCTCTCTGAGAAAGAATTCAGATATGAAGTAATGAAAATGTTCAATGAACTCAATGAAACAGTGAGACAGATATACAGTAAAGGAGGACATCAGAGAAACAATTGAGAAAATACAGGAAGAAATGAGAGCAGAATTTAGAAAGCTACACACAGAAATGTCATGAATAAAAGATTTGGTAGATGAAATAAAAAACTCAGTCTGTGCCCTCAACAGTAGAATGGCCACAGCTGAAGACAAAATCAGTGAGCTGGAAGATCAACTGCACAAAGCCTACAGGCAACAACAAAAAAATGGCAAGAGACCTCAAAATAGCTCTAGAGTGAATCAGAGTTCTAGGAGATGATTCCAAGAAAAACAACATTAGAATCATTGGAGTACCAGAAGGTCAGGGAAACAATCCCAATGAAAAAGTCACGGTTAAAAAAAAGCCATTGCTGAAAAGTTCCCAGAGCTGGACAATGCAGCCATTTAGATTCAAGGAGCCCAAAGGGTGAGAGCTAAAAGAGACCCTAACAAAAACACTCCAAGACATATCATAGTTAGAATGATGGATGCCACCAATAGAGACACAATACTGCAAGCATCAAGGTCAAAGATGGAAATCACATACAAAGGAGCACCCCTTAGATTCAAAGCAGATCTATCAGAGGAAACCCTCCAATCCCAAAGCAAAGGTGGGATATAGAGAAAAAACTCACTGAAATGAATGCTTCACCAAGAATACTCTATCCAGCTAAACTCTCACTCAAACCCGAAGGAATGGTACACTATTTTCTAGATAAACAGCAGCTTAGGAACTTCATAGACTCAAAACAAAACCTAAAAGATGGGCTAAAGGGGCTACTATAAGACAAGACAAACCCTACAAGCAACAATAAACCCTTACAGAAAGATGCAACAAAAACCCATAACAATAATCTCTCTCAACATCAATGGTATAAATTCACCAATTAAGAGACACAGAGTGGCAAAATGTATGCAAAGACAGAACCCAACATTCTGCTGCCTACAAGAAACTCATCTGAACAGTCAGAGCAAACACAGACTCAAAATGAAAGGATGGAAAATAATCCTGCAAGCAAACAGTTCCCTCAGAAAAGTTGGGGTGGATGGGTACTTGATCATTGTATAGCTGAAACCCAAGCACAAAAAATTGTAAGTCTATAACTGTACCTCATGGTGTTTCACTAATAAAAAAATCAAAGAATTTATAAGACTCAAAAAATTTAAAAAAATAAAAGATTATAAGTTGACACATAGAGAGGTCAACTTATAATTTGTGCTTCCAAGCATGCTTCTGAATGGTATCATTTTTACCTAGTGGTCATTGATGTTATGAGTTTCTAAGGACCAGTTTGGAATATTTTATTTGAGAAGTCTTGGTTTAATTCTACCTCAAGTTCTTAAGTTTCCACAAGACGTTCTGATTAGGTTGAGAATCATAGGCCTGAATTTTGATGGAACCACCAGAGTCTTTATTCATCAAGATATGGATGAGAGACCAGCTAGGTCCTCCAAATAGTGGCCTTTCTCTGCTTCATGTCAACCTCAAATGACAATAAGAAGTACCAGTGATAATTTGAATAATACATAAGACATTGAAAAAAAAAGCTGGGTGCCATACTAGTATCTGACAACAAAAATTTCAGGTTGAAAAAGATAAGAAGGGACAGTGAAGGCCATTTTCTATTTATCAAGGGATACGTACAACAGGAAGAAATTACACTGTTAAATGTATATGCACCTAAAGAGGGAACAGCTAAATATTTAAAACAACTGCTAACAGATTTTAAGGAGGACATTGCTAGCAACACAATAGTAGCCAGAGACTTCAACATCGCCTTATCACCTTTGGATAGATCAACAAGAACAAAACACAGCAAGGAACAAAACACTGGCTTTGAAGAAAGAAATAGGAGAGAGGGCTTATTGACCTATAGAGGGCTTTACAGCCCAAAAAGAAAGAATACACATTTTTCTCCAGTGCACGCAGAACATTTTCCAAAATAGACCATGTGCTAGGCCACAAAACATACCTCAATAGAATCAGAAAGATAGAAGTAGTATGAACAATCTTTTCAGACCACAATGCACTGAAGATGGAAGTGAACCACACACAGACACAGAGAACCAAATCAAACACCTGGAAGTTAAACAACTCAATGTTAAACAACGAGTGGGTCAGGAAGGAAGTCAACGACAAATCAAAAGATACCTGGAAACAAATGAGAATGAAGACATGAGCTACCAGAACATATGGGATGCAGCTAAAGCCGTGTTAAGGGGAAAATTTATAGCTCTGCAAGCATTTCTCAGGAAGGAAGAAAGGGCCCACATAAACAACTTGACTTAACAACTCAAGATCTTAGAAAAGAACCAACAAAAGGAGCCCAAACCAGGCAGAAGGAAAGAGATCATAAAATTTAGAGCAAAAATCAACGAAATGGAGACCAAAAAAACCATCCAAAAGATTAATGAAACCAAGAACAGGTGCTCTGAGAAAATAAAATAGATACATAAACCACTAGCAAAACTCACAAAGAGAGAGAGAGAGTGAGAGAGAGAGAGAGAGAGAGAACCCTAATAAACCGAATCAGAAATGAGAAGGGGGGTATCACAACAGAAACCAAAGAAATTCAAAAGATCATCAGAGCAACGGAGACTACTTTGAAAGTCTGTATGCCACAAAACAAGAGAATCTAGAAGAAATGGATAAATTTCTGGACTCCCATAATCTCCCAAGGCTGAATCAAGAATATCTAGAGTACCCGAAAAGTCCCATTAACATCAAGGAAATTGAAACTGTAATCAAAAGTCTTCCCAAAAGCAAAATGGGTATAGAAGGTATAGAAGGGACTTTCCTCAATACAGGTAAAGCCATATACTACAAACCAAAGACAAACATCATCCTCAATGGGGAAAAACTGAGAGGCTTCCCTCTAAGATCAGGGATGAGACAAGGATGCCCAGTCTCTCCACTGCTGTTCAGTATAGTACTGGAAGTACTTGCAACAGCCATTAGGCAAGAAAGAGATATTAAGGGCATCCAGGTAGGAAAGGAAGAAATGAAGCTCTCTCTATTCGCAGAAGATATTACATTATACTTAGAGAACCCTAAAATCTCTACCAAGAAACTCCTAGAGACAATAGACTTGTATAGTAAAGTTGCAGGCTATAAAATCAATACACAAAATTCCATGGATTTCCTATATGCAAATAGTGAGCGATCAGAAAGTGACATGAAAAAAAATCCTGTTCACAATTGTGCCCCAGAAAATCAAGTACCTAGGAATCAGCTTAATTAAGGAAGTAAAAGACCTGTACAAAGAAAGCTACAAAACGCTACTTCAAGAAATAAAAGAGGACACGAGAAAATGAAAAGATATCCCCCTCTCATGGATCGGGAGAATTAACATTGTCAAAATGGCAATACTCTCCAAAGCATTATACAAATTCAATGTGATCCCTATAATGATACCCATGCCATTCTTCAAAAAAATGGAGCAAACACTCCAGAAAATCATATGGAACAACAATCCCCCAGAATAGGTAAAGCATTTCTTGGGAAAAAGAAAATGTAAGGAATTAAACTCTACTACAAAGCAGTAATGATAAAAACAGCATGTTACTGGGACAAAGGCAGAACTGCAGACCAATGGAATAGGGTTGAATATACTGACATCTCCCCACAAACATATGATCATCTAATCTTTGATAAGGGAGCAAGAAATGTGAAGTGGAGCAAGGAAAGCCTCTTTAACAAATTGTGCTGGCAAAACTGGACAGCTACATGCAAAAAAAAAATAAATGGCTCAGATTTCTGCCTAACACCATGTACAAAAGTAAGATCAAGGTAAAGTAAAGACCTCAACATCAGACTGGAATCCATAAGATACATTGAAGACAACGTTGGCAAAACCCTCTGCGACATTGAAGTTAATGGTTTCTTTAAAGATGACATGCCACTGGCCAACCAAGTGAAAACAGAGACAGACAAATGGGGCTATCTTAAACTAAGAAGCTTGTGCATCTCAAAAGAAACACTGACCAAAATACAAAGACAGTCTACAAAATGGGAAAGGTTATTTGACCAATACCCATCTGACGAGGGGTTGATATCAAGGGTATACAAAGTACTGGTTGAACTGCACAAGAAGAAAACATCCAACCCCATCAAAAAATGGGACGATGAACTAAACAGAAACTTTCTCAAAGAAGAAATCCGAATGGCAAAAAGGCACATGAGAAAATGCTGTACATCACTAGTCATCAGGGAGATGCAGATCAAAACAACAATGAGACATCATCACACACCATAGAGACTGTCCCACATCCAAATGAACAAAAGCAACTGGTGTTGGTGCAGATGTGGCAAGAAAGGGACTATCCTTCACTGCTGGTGGGAATGCCAACTGGTTCAGCCCTTTTGGAAAACAGTATGGACAATTTCAAAAAATTAGAAATTGAGCTCCCATTGATACAGCAATATCACTTCTGGGAATATATCCCAGAGAGGTAAAAATGTATAGTCGAAATGACATCTGCACTTCTATGTTCATTGCTGCACTCTTCACAATAGCCAAAATTTGGAAAAAACCCAAGTGCCCGAGAACAGATGACTGGTTAAAGAAACTTTGGTACATCTACACAATGGAGTACTATGCAGCTGTTAGAAAATATGAAGTCATGAAATTTACATACAAATGGTACTACATGGCAAGTATCATGCTAAGTGAAATGAGTCAGAAAGAAAGGGACAGACATAGAAAGTTTGCATTCACCTGGGTAATATAAAGTAACAAAATAGGAGATTATCACCCAAGAATAGCAGAGATAAGTACCAGGAGGTTCACTCCATGGCTTGGAGGCCAGCCTCAAGGGGAAAAGGCTGCTCAGATAGAGAAGGGAGCACCAGGTATAGATTTCTGGCAGGATCCTCCCAGAATGGGAGATAGATACTGAAAGTAGACTATAGACCAAACATGTTTGCCACTCAATGCCTTTTTTGCAAGCCACAGTACCCAAAAGGAGAGAGAGAACAAAAGAGAATGCCCTGCCACAGAGGTGGGGTGGGATGGGGAGGGATGGAGTAGGGAGGGATACTGGGATCATTGGTGGTGGAGAATGGGTACTGGTGTAGGGATGGGTACTCGATCATTGTATAACTGAAATCCAAGCTCATAAATTTGTAAGTCTACAACTTTACCTTATGGTGTTTCACTAATAAAAATTAAAAAATAAATAAATTAATTAATTAAAGTAAATAGTAGTGATAGATAGTGATAAAAGGTTCAGAGAAATAGCATAGCGGATTTGGTGCTTGCCTTGCTTGTTTGATCCTGGCACCATATAGGATCTCCTGAACAACGGGAGGACAGTGCTACAGTGAATGTCACTGGGAGTGATCCCTGACCACAGAATATGGAAAAATCCCTGAATGCACCCAAGTGTGCCCCCAAACTAAAATAACAACAACAATAATAATAGCAGCTTCATAAATATTTTCATGGAATGATATTTGAAACATTTCTTACCATTTCAAAACCATAGCTAAAATATTATAGGACTGATTAATAGAAAATAATCTTTCCATTAGGATAGTGTTTACTGGTTTAACTATTGAGAGATAAATGAGTTTTTTTTAAGTAAATAAAATATAAATAAATCTATGTGAAGTATTCCTACTCTGAAAGACTTGGTTAAACATCTATTTCTTTCCAATAAACTATTGTAATTCATTTCTTATTATAAAATTTTGCTAACTGCAATCATGACAATAAAATTAAAATGTGCTATAATGTACTTTTATTTGTCATTCTCCAGAAAAGAAGAGTAAGGAGGCAATTACCTGTCAACTTGAGTAACTAGAGAGCAAAACCTTATTAAGTGAAATAAAATAATCTTTGTGTTTCTCTAATAGCTCAGCTCGCTGTCCTATAAATATGCTAATTATCGGCGATCAGTTTAACTTTATGATCAGAAGAGATTGTTTAATTAACAGGGGATCTTATGAAGTGTTGTTGAGAGATAAACAGAGTTCTGCTACATTTCATGCATTCTAGGCCAGTGTTTTTATACTTTTCTGACTGTCAACCCCTTCTGTCCCCTTTTCCAAATTTATTTGCTCTTTCTCTCACCTGTTGCTCCCTTAGTCCTGTGCCTTGGCCTCTATGTATGTGATTTGTCACCTGTGCTCCCTTGGAATATCCTGGGGATGCACCATGAGTCCTATGGATCCTGAGTGAGAAACACTGTTCTAGGCAGCAGAGCCTCTGCTCTTGGCTCCTGTGCCAACCTTTGGTATAAAGGGTTGAAAACCCCTGTTCTAGAGACATGTGAAATTTATTGCATATAGCCTATCATAATTAATCTTATAATTTTGTGTGTGGACTGGAGTTTTTATGTTGTCAGATTCTAGTCCAACTGGAGAAAGACAAATATTTAACTGCTAAAGCTGCAATTGGTTTATCTCACAATACTTAATTTAAGTATAGTCCTGACATATAGTTGAAATTCTGGCTTTAACACTTCAATGCTTAGGTCTGTTTTGTCTGTTTTCATTTTTGCAAAAGAATTGTAGAAGCCACATTCTTGGCAGTCAGGACCACCAGGTCAACACTGGGTGATGCTCAGGGGGTAATTCAGTTTCAAGGATAGAACTCAGGCCTACAACTGCAACTTACCTGTTTGACCAAATGAACTGACTTGAGGCCCCTACTTCATTGTATTTCATTTTTACCTCTTTGTAACAAATAATTTCTCTACAATTGTTCAAGTATGCTCCAGACACTATTGTAAGCACTTTATATGCATATATTATTTTCATTTAATAATCCATGCTGTAATATTATTCCCAACTTATAGCAAAAAAATTATGACTCAGTAGATACAATTATGGCCTGGAATATCAATATTTTTTTACTATAGACCACTTTTCTCATTCTGAGTCCTCAGTTTCATCTTTTATTCTTTTAATGCTCTGAGCTACTTCTGCCTTGTTCACCTATTAAATTAAGGAATATGTATTCCAATATCCTTTGGTTCCAAAACTTTATCCTCTGGTGTTGTGAGAGTGTTGTGACCTTCAGATCTTGTTGAGTGTACTCTAGTTCACAGAGACATTACTATTCTACCAAAGCAACACTCACCAGATGACAGTAAAAACCTTGCAGGAATTTTTAAGGTATAAATAAGAGGAATTTATATTTATGTAAAAAGAGTAATACCCTCCTATTTTGTATAATAGTACTTCTGATTACATAAATAATAAATACTATTATAATAGTGCTTATACTATTTATTACTTATAATAAATAATAGACTTGATATAAAACTATCCATTAGTAGAAAACAAGAAGAGTTGAATTTATACAATAAAATGAAACATTTTATTAATAATAGAATGAAGGAATAATGAGATGTTCCTGGTCATTTTGTGCAACCAAATAGATAGTACCATACCCAATAAACAAGCAGATGATAGAAACCATAGCTAAGAACATATGATAGTTTCCAAAACATATAATTGATAATTCAGGAAGAAAATTTTATTGCTTGAACCAGTTACTTAACAAAAATAAATTATATTGCTTTATTCTTAAGAAGAACCTTTTGTAAACAATATTATTTTGATGAGGATTGAGTGTGCGTGTCTAGCTATGGGGATCACTTATCATGATGCTTAGTGGGTCATGTGAAGTGCTGGGCATCAAATTGGATCTGCTGCATTCAAGGCAAGTACGTTATCTGTTGTACTATCTCTCTGATGTTAGTATACAATATTTTTGTTCATTGTTATTTCACCAGACAATTGAACCAACAAGTTGAAGATCCCAACCTCAAATCTGTACGTTAATACCACAGAGACATAGTTCCCTCCATCAAAATAGGGTGGAAAGCCAAAAAAAAGTTCAACCACATTATAAAGCATATTACATATGCTTTATATGTGAATATTTTATATGAATCAGTAATGAGACAGAATTGTACTGTAAGCTCTTTAACCACTAGATGGCGAACATGCTTTGCAATATAATAAATAGTAAGGCCTGGGAAATCAAGCCAACTTAACTCGCTGCCTGGGCAAAGTTTGCTAATTTGGGTCATATATTAGACTTTTCTGTTTTAGTGGTCAACGTGGTTCAATTTCAAGCGAGGGCATAATTTGCACAATAACTAAAGTTAAAATTAATGCTTAGGAACAAACCATACTCTATTTAGAACTAAAATCCATTAAGTTGTCTGCATTAGAGGAAGAAGCTGACCAATGGAGATAAAGCCGATTTGTTATACTGAAATAGCTGAACTGGTGAAAAAAAAATTAATCTAGCATGCGGCAATCGGAAGATAGAATTATATTTCACTGAGGTCACTTTATTTCATCTTAACTCTTTCAAAGAATATAGTTCCACTTGTATCAGTGGTATTTGGGTTAAAAATTTATACTTTTTTATTATTTTAAAACACTTGACAACTGTTCAATATTTTTAAAATTTCAAACAAATTAATTTGGACCTTAAAATTAACAAATTAAATGGATTGTAATCTATCTAACTTATAGTGAGTGCTCACCATTCAACAAGTCCTAATCAGGCAGCATTGTGACAGATGTTTTATTAAATGAAACTATGTCAACAGATTCCAATGCTTGGAATATCAAAATAGAGATAACTCAGGATTTCATTCTGGCCTTCATAGTAAAGTGTTTATCTTGAGAGTCCATATTGGCAACTTGTTTTTTATAGAAAAATAATCTCTATGAATAGATGTGCAGAGTTATTTGGTTTCGGTGCCAGTGGACATGCTGCATGTTTTGGGCAGTTCTTCCAGTTATTGTCCAAGAATGGAAAAGTAGCTATTGCCAAGATAATTCAGTGTTCTACAAGCATAACACCATATGTATATGCCGGAGTCAAAGTAGCTTACAAGTCTCAAATACATCACATAATCTTGTGTTTGTGTTGATTACCTGTTTGCTGAATGGAACCAACAATCTCTAAATAAACACACACACACACACACACACACACACACACACACACGAACATAAACTGCTGCATCAAAGTACTTGAAGAAAACAAAACCTTAAAAATTTAAAATGACATAATTGTCTTCATTTATGTGTATTTTATGTTATTATATCTCAGGAAAATGAACACTGTGAGCATCTACTAAAAATAATGGTATACGAAAGAGAAAAAAAATGAGTGAATTATTGTAAATGTTTCCCAAGCATCTGAGTTCTGTGAGACAATAGACTTTAATATGTTCTATTGTTGCACGGAAGGAAGACTCATGATTAGAAAATCATTAGAATAATCTGAAACAACTTTTTCTATTTTATTTTCTCTTAATACCTTGTAGAGAAAGTTAAATATTGCAGTAAAACCATATCTAAGGAATATCCCAAGATATTCAGACTTGGAAGCTGTGCATTATACCATAGACTTATATACGTATTTACCTGGTCTCGTACTGTAGCCCCTGTACTTAATTTAGGTCAAGTTCCAAAGAAAAAGCCTATCAAATAAGAGATGTACAAATAGGGTTACTCTCCACTGGATTTTACTTGCTTTTGTGTGAATACTTAATTGTCCATATTCTTTATTTTCTCACTACTGACTTCCTAGAGTTTTATGTATGGTCTACACTATAGAAAGGCACTGTGCATGGTTGCTTACTAACTAAGTGAATGTTTAGAATGGCTCTAATACCATTCTAAGAACCCAAATCTGACCGGGTCAGATCTATAATCAAGCTTTACTGATTAAGGTGTCATGTTTGTATTCTCACTGAAATGGTCTTGAGCAACCTAAGTCAATTGACCTAAGTCATTAGTCATTTCACTCCCAAAAGATTTGTCCTATTCCTCAAAACCCAGCAGAACATACTGTAATAGAGTAACCCACAACCAACATGCTGTTAGTCATTAAAAAAATAAAATTGTTCTTTTATTTTTGTTTTTATTTGGGGGCCACACACCAGGTGATGTCAATGCTTACTTGTGGCTCTGCACTCAAGAATTACTCCTGGTGGTGCTTTAGAGAGTATGGGGTGCCTTGTATTGCATGGAAGGCAAGTATCCTATCAACTGTATTATCTCTCAAATCCCAAGAGAAACAATTGAAATACTATATTTCATCTTCTAGTTTTTTATTAATGTGCACTTCATGTTATAAAGTGCTAACAGAAAAAATATTATATTTGTTATACTTGGCTGTATTAGAAAAGGTTGAATTTGGTTAGATTATTTGGTGTGGGGGATATAAAGCTATTGATAATTTGGTCATATGCAATATGCAATTTTATAATTTATTTGTCAAAATGAAACTCTGGGGTTAAAAAAGCTACCTTCTAATAAAAAATGAATCTTCATGAATAAAGTTTATTTCATGGAAGGACATTCATTTAAAGTGGTATCAATTGATAAAGTCTATTCATATTACTTTATCTGCAGAGTTCTGTCTTAATGTAGTTTATTTTGAAAACAAAAAGTACCAAAGCACAAAAATCTGCTAGAAAGTCTGCATATTTTCCTTAGAATACATAGTTAGGAATAGCTGAATTTCCCCAGTGGAAAAATGTATACCAAGTTCTTAAAGATGGGATATAAGAGATTTTGTAATATAAGAACTTAAAAAACTAAAGATGCTGAATTTATGTCTTTAATATGACATTTTTTTCTTTTTTGTGTCACACCTGGCAATGCACAGGGGTTACTCCTGGCTCATGCACTCAGGAATTATTCCTAGTGGTGCTCAGGGAACCATATGGGATGCTGGGGGTCAAACCCAGGTCAGCCGCATGCAAGGCAAATGCCCTACCCGCTGTGCTATCCCTCCAGCCCCTGAAATATCACTTTTTAAGGAAAGAGTTGGTTAGTGAGGATGCAATTATATCTGGATATAAGCTTATGCTCAAATTGACTTATAACTATAAGTAAATATAATGGTAGAGCATCATGAAGTATGATGTTGAATGCCTACTAAAATTGTCCAAAGTGAAAGAGAAGGGACCACTAAGTCAATGATGGTTGGAGGGATCATTAGGGAGGGAGATATGTACTGAAAGTAGACAAAGGACCAAACATGATGACCTCTCAGTAGCTGCAATACAAACCATAATGCCCCCAAATAGAGAGAGAGTGAAAAGAAAAGTGCCAGCCATAAAGGCGGGGGCAGGGGAGAGGGCATGGTGGGAGGGATAGTGGGGACATTGGTGGTGAGAAACCACACTAGTGGAGGGAAGGGTGTTCAATCATTGTATGACTGAAACTCAGTCATGAAAGTTTTGTAACTGCAATGGTGATTCAATAAATAAATTAAAAAAAAATAAAATTGTCCAGGGACTGGAGTGATAGCACAGCGGGTAGGGCGTTTGCTTTGCATGCATACACCCGGGTTTGAGTCCCCGCATCCCATACGGTCCCCTGAGCACCACCAGGAGTAATTCCTGAGTGCAGAGCCAGGAATAACCCCCATGCATCACCGGGTGTGACCCAGAAAGCAAAAAAATAAATAAAATAAAATAAAATTTGTCCAAAGTGAACAAAACCCCTCTTCATTTTTCAGTTACTTCATTGAGAATTTTGGTGAATGACCACTTAGCATCACAAGAATGTAAAATTTTAATTTAGAATTCTTTATACCAAATGTTTTGATTCTTAAAAGTCTTTGCAATTTTTATTATTTTAACTTTATTAAAACTGTGGCTTACAAAGTTGTTCATAATATGCTTCTCTGGGGAGTTCAATATTCCAGTACTAATCCCAACACCAGTGTGATCTTACTTCCATCATGGTCTCCAGGTGCCCATCCATCCACCAAGCCTGCCACCCCAGCAGGCACAAAATTGTTTATCTAACATTGCTTGTTACAACAAAATGTAAGTTGATTTATCAAAAACTAGTTCAGTAAAATTAAATTTGTGAAAATTGGTATATTTTATGATGTTGTCACTGTCCTATATCATATATCATGCTCTACTATTGAGTAGTATACTTAATAACTGCACTATAAAAGAGCATAGCTGTAACATATCAGTGTTAAATTGCTCAGATTATAACTTTCATCTCAAAAATCCATTGCCTAATCCATTAGCTATTCAACTTGTATATTACAACATTCTGTAGCACTGTAGCACTGTAGCACTGTCCTCCCATTGTTCACTGATTAGTTTGAGTGGGCACCAGTAATGTGTCCATTGTGAGACTTGTTGCTACTGTTTTTGGCATATTGAATACGCCAAGGGGAGCTTGCCAGGTTCTGCTGTGCGGGTGGGATACTCCAGGTAGCTTGCCAGGCTCTCTGAGAGGGACAGAGGAATCCTACCGGGGTTACCTGTGCACAAGGCAAATGCCATACATGCTGTGCTATCGCTCCTGTCCATTCTGTAGGTACCTTTTCTTTTGGTATTTCCCTAACATGGGCTGGAGCAAAAGCACAGCGGCTAGGGAATTTGCCTTACATGCCACAAACCTGAGTTTGATTCCTCTGCCTGTCTCAGAGAGCCGGCAGCTACCGAGAGTATCCTGACCTCATGGCAGAGTCTGGCAAGCTCCCTGTGACATATTCGATATTCCAAAAACAGTAATAACAAGTCTCACAATTTTTTGTGAGATGTTACTGCTACCCGCTCAAGCAAATCAATGAACAAGGGGAGGACAGTGCTACAATGTTATTGAATTCATTTGCTAAAAATCATTGATTACATAACCTGAATTAACTGGGGAAGGCCTAGAAAGAATGATTTTCTTCAATAAATTGTGAGAAATTTTCTAAAATATTGAATGTGAATGAAAAGAACACAGGTCATTTTGTATAGAAAGGTTTTTTTCTTGAGTTATAACATGACTTACTTATTTGCTGAAGGAAAGAAGTGGAAAGTCTGCATTCAGAAGCATTTTAATTCACAAAGATTGATGAGACATATCCCAATTAAAATTTATTTAAATTTAAAATTTCGTTACCTTTTACCCCAATTCAAAGTAATGTTTTTAGGAGAAGATGCATTGCTACCACTGACTTTTCTCATTACAAGCAAATTTTAGTATAAGCAAATACCAAATAGAAATTAACAATAATGGTTATAATATTAAAATGCAAATAAATATGAACTGAAGTTTAGTAAATAATATACCTACATAGCAATATATGTGTGAATTTTTATTTTTAAGGAACTATGTTCTCCATTGGACTGGAGCAATAGCGCAGTGGTAAGGTGGTTGTCTTGCATGCGGTCAGCCCGGCTGACCTGGGTTCAATTCCTCCGCCCCTCTGGAGAGCCCAACGAGCTACAGAGAGTATCTTGCCCACTCAGCAAAGCCTGGAAAGTTACCCATGATGTATTATGATACACCAAACACAGTAACAACAAGTCTCACAATGGACACATTACTGGGCCCACTTGAGCAAAAATCGATGAATAATGGGAGGACAGTGCTATGTTATCCATTATCTCATATTTTACTGTTTATCCTATGCTCTCTGTTTTTGCTTTATCCTTCATTTCCTCTGTTTTTCAAAGTAATCTGAGATACTTAATTTGCAGAGTAGTAAAAAAAAAAGATTTAACTAAAAATTGAGGAAGTAAACTGAAATTTAAGCAATGACCTTCCCTTCCTCTAGACAAATACACATGTAACAGACTTATTTGCCTTATTGTAAACATTCTGTTACAACTTTCCTCCAACTGCTACTAGGAGTTAGAGAATCTGCTTTTAACAAGAAAGATAAATGCACCAAATGTCATTGAGCCTCAGGGGGATTGGAGATGGTAAAACAAGTAGTTTAATGCTCTGATTTCCTTTTTCTAATGCATGTACTGCATTATATGTTCAATCTGATCTCCAAAACCACACAGCAGAGTCTGGCTTTTGAGCAGGCTAAGAAACATTTGCACTGATGAATTAAGAAAATTAATAGTCATCTTCTCATTTGTAGTTATGTGAATGGTTTGAAAGGAATGGCATCAATATATGAAGACATAATTTTGCTACAGTGGGTTTGGACTATTATCCATCATACAGCAATGATGTTCATATAGTACTTCTGATATTTCTTTAAAGCTATTCCAACATAATATAGCAAGTTGTTAGCTCAAAAAAGCTTTAGGAAACTGTATTTAGTATGTCTTCATGTATTTCAAAACTTAATGCCATAGAGGATAATATGGAATTTACTTGAGAGTGAAGAAAATCCTCATTAGTTACAAATAATATTGAGTTTCACTAAAGAAAGAAAGTCAGAAATTTTGAATCAGAGTAAGAAATCTATAAAGAAAACTAGATCATAAGTCAGTTAAACAGAATGTAGAAAGAGAGAGGTAGAAGATCAAAAGCAAGGAGAAGAAAGAAAGAATGGTAACAGAATAGATGTATATTTTATTGAAAGAGATTGGCAGAGGTAATGTTTAAGTGAAGTTTTGCAGCTTGTTGTAGCAATTTAGTCCAGCAATGATTAGAGGCACAAAGGTAATTATGTTCATGAAACATTCCAATTTCTATAGCAGGTAATGTGTGTAGAGCAATTTATGTCATATGATCAGTGTCCCAAGTACCTAGTACTGGCAATTTGGGGAGTAAATGGAAAAGGGAATTACCATTGAAATTGAACTTATCAGAGATATGATTATGCCTTAAAAAATTGAGTCCATATCTCTTCTTGGATCTATGTTAAAAAGTCTTAACAGTATAATCATGCACCTTTCACTTTATTACTTATGCAATGAGATTTTCATTTTTCGACTTATATAAAATATTTCTGTTAGCTATTTGATTGCTGGAGAAATAGCACAGCGGGTAGGGCATTTGCCTTGCACGCAGCCAACATGGCCGGCCTGAGTTTGATTCCTTCGCCCCTCTCAGAGAGCCCGGCAAGCTACGGAGAGTATCTCGCCCCCATGGCAAAGCCTGGCAAGCTACCCGTGACGTATTCGATATGCCAAAAACAGTAACAACAAGTCTCACAATTTGTTGTGAGATGTTACTGGTGCCCACTCAAGCAAATCGATGAACAACGGGAGGACAGCTATTTGATTAATAAATTAGAGGTAAATTCAGTGCTATCAATTAGGAAAATACTGCACTAAACAATGAAAGTGTTTATAAAGACAGCCATGGGTTTATCTTTTTCTACCATTTAAACACTGTAAAAAAAATAGTGCTATCAAAAGTGTTATATCTAAGTTTCACAAATAAAATAAACTGCACCTTGAGATATATTTTAGTTGTACAATATATTAACTTATTCTTAATTTTTATAGATATATGTTATTAATATGTAACTATTTTAAGGACCTAGTTGGAAAATAGGACAGGGAGACCTTATAATAATTTAATATCAGACTTGGCCTTCTGAATAGGAATCCTAAAAAAAATTTAGAAATTAAAACAGTAATCAACAGTTTCTCCAAAACCAAAAGCCCAGTATCAGATGATTTCATTGAGTTTTACCAAACTTTCAAAGATAAGTTATTACTTTTCTTTCTCATGTACCCCCCAAGAAGTTAAAGAGAAGGAAATTCTCCTCATAAACACTTTATGTAGCGAACATTGTCTGATAAAAAGGTAGAAACATCACACACACACACACACGAAAACAAAGTGTAGAATACTATCTATGATAAACTTAATCTTATTAAGTCAAATTTAACAATATGCTAAATAAACTTGCCTCATAATTAGAAAGGATTCATTGCAGGGACACTAGGATGATTTAGCATACATATATAAGTTTGAAACACCTCATCAAGAGAAGAAAATAATTATATTATCATATCAATTTATATAGTGAATGTTTTTTTTTCCTTTGTTTCTGGGCCATACTTGATGATGCTCAAAGCTTATCCCTGTCCCTGTGCTCAAGAATTATTGCTGGTGGAGTTCGGATGACCATATGTAATGTAAGGGATCAAACATAGGGCAGCTGGGTGCAAGGCAAGTGCGTTAATAAACTGCAGCCCTATCTCTTCGACCAGACAGAGAAGATTTTTGACAAACATTAATTAGTATTTATGATATAATGGGGATAGAGAACAAATGTAAACAAACTGATGTGAGCTCACCATCGCACTGGGTTTATCTGAGAGTACAAAGGTATGATGGATTCCCTAGAGAGGTATTGTTACTTCAGTAGAGGTTGTGGTATGTTACATATATATTGAAGAGGTGTGAAATTCTACCTCTAAAGCAAACAATTGTGAAAAATTAATGCTATCTCCATAAGCAAACAGTCACCTTCACTGGTGCTTTAACACTCAAATGTTTCTCTTGCCATAAATTAAAACTTTCTGATATCAAACTAAAATTCACCTAGTTGATACTGAAATTGATATTGTTAAATTCTGGTCTATGTATCCTGCTAGAGTTTCCAATAAATCCATGTTCTATAACTCAAAATTTTAAATTTTTTTATTGAGGTAATGTTTGATTACAAGGCTGTGCTCTTAGATTACAGTTTCACACTTTTTTAAAAAGTGAATTCAGAATTATTCCTGGTGATTCACAGTTCCATTGGTTGACTTTTGTGTAGTCATCCAGTGATGCTCGAGGACTATATAGTGCAAGGGATCAAACTCAGAGCCTTGCACATACTAAGCATGTGCTTTACCACTTGAGCTGTCTCACATTGTCTTTATATATTTTACCACATAACAAAGTTATCAATATCCCTCCAGCACAGTCTGTAAGTTTTGGGGTATATTTTGCTGGGGAATCGATCATGTTGTATGATCTCTTGTTTCTCTACATTTATCCTACGTTAAGCATGTGATCACCTGGCATTTGTGGTATTATTTTTCTCCTTCTGGCTTATTCTTAGCATGTTTCCTTCTATATTTTTTTCTTATTACATAAAGAGTCTATGGGAGAATTTTTTATTTTGAAGTTTCAGGGGAGTTGAGCCACATGTGGCAGTGCTCCACGCCTTCTCTAGCAGTGCTCAGGGCCTTCTCCTGTGCTTAGGCATCATCACTGGTGGTGCTTGGGGGGGCATGCAGTGTCAGGGATCACAATGAAGTTGGCTGCATGCAAAATAAGCACCTTAACCCCTGTGCTCTCTTCTCTGATGCTGCCCTTCCAATTTTATCCATGTTGCCCAAAATGTTAGATTTTTATCTTTTCTTGTTTCTTAATAGTATAGTATTTTGATTTTTATATCTATCTCCTATATCCATTCACTTATCACTGGGTACTTGCTTGTTTCCACATTTTGGTTATTATAAAATAGTGGTATAATGAGAAACTATGCTAACCTAACCATAGAAAACAAACTGCTTCATCAAATACGAAAAGGGTGTGAGACACAGATGAGATAAGCATATACTTTACCAAAGAATACATACAGTTTTCTGATAGTACTTAAAAAATAAACTTTCATTATCACTTATTAACAATAAACTTTCATTATCACTTATTAACAACTAAATGAAAATCAAGAACACTATGAGGTCTTACTTCATACCTGTGAGAATAGTCTACACAAAAATGACAGAAATAAATATTATGGAGAAATAAGGACTATGGAGAAAAATGACCTTCATTCACTGTTATTTGAAATGTATATTGGTTCAGTCTCTATGTAAGAGTGAATGAGGGGTATTTGAAAATATTAAAAACAGTTATTCCATATTATGTGGCAAGACGATTCCTAGACATCTTTTGAGTAAAAAATGCCAAATGTAGATTCTTTGCCCTGTTATCTATATAACCATCTTGCAACTATAATTTTCCAATTAAAAGTTTTTGGAGGGGCTGGAGTGATAGCACAGCAGGAAGGGTGTTTGCCTTGCATGTGGCCAACCCGGGTTCGATTCCCAGCTTCCCATATGTTCCCCTGAGCACTGCCAGAAGTAATTCCTGAGTGCAGGGCCAGAAGTAACCCCTGTGCATCGCTGGGTGTGACCCAAAAAGCAAAAAAAAAAAAATTAGGGAAATTCAATGCAAAATATTCAATATTTGTAAAATAGTCTTTGATTTTTATTGCAATGTGACGTTATTTTCCTGTGCCAATAACTTTTTCCCATTCTATTTTATGTTTTGGATTTTAATTCATTTACATATCCACAAATAGAGAGGCTTATTGTATGGTTACTTCCTGATTCTGGTAGGCCATAATCCACAATTCTGTACACCATTAGAAACTTTACACACAGCACACTATTTTTAAATTTATCTAACCTATGATTTGCATATTTGATACCAATAAATCTTTCATATAGACTATAAAAGTATGAAAAAGTAAAATATATCAGTTTGGCTGTAACCTTAAAAAACTAGTATTTTATTGCTTGTTGAATATGTTTTAGAAAGTTGTGGGTAACAATAAGTCTAGCACTACAAGAAATATACACGTGTGTATTTGTTACCTATGAGTGCTTTTTTGCATATTTTAAGCATGAACTTTCCAATGTTAGATTTTGTTAGCATCAATAGCTGAGTATAGATAATATTCAATTATCTATCCTGACATTTTAAAAGTATACTCAGTTATTGTTACCATTTTATGAGTATCCAGAATCAATGGAAGCCAAAAATGCTCATAGTAGTCATGTGCCCTGTTTCATCTATCAGCATTTTAATACCTTGAAAAACCCAAGGATTCTTCTCGATTATTTCCCTGGCATGTAAGCTCTGTCAATATTAAATGCTAAGGTGGCTTAAGATAGTGTGAACTCTCAATTACTAAATTTCAGAACTTTTTTTATTTTTCGAATACTTGACTAAAAGTAGATATTTTATAGTGATAACAAAAATGCAGACATAATAAGGAAATGATGAAAAATGAGAAATGTCTTCCTGGCTACATAATAATCATCCTGTTTTTGCTGATAGACAAGAGAGATGATTGTATGCAATCACTGAAATAATTATTTTTCATTGAATCAGGGATAGTCTCAGTTTTCCTCATAAATCAGAAGCCTTCAATATCAAGGAAATATAGAGATTTTAGTTTTCTCCTCAACACAATCTCTTTCCTGATGTAATTTATATTTCCTTTTACAATGTAAATATTGTAGCTACTTTGAACTTATCATTGTGTTTAGTACTAGAGATACATAAAATAAAAACCTATTTGTATAATCCTTGGATTTGAAATACTTTGTTTTCCTTTTAAATGTATTTATATTACCTCTGACTAAAATTAAATTATTGAATACCTGGGTACAGAACTTTTTTTTAATTAACCAAATTTTGACTCACATGATCTCATAGAAATCCATTTATTTTTCTTGAATTAAGTAGAATAAATGTCAGTTCAATAAGAGCCTTAATATGTTTACAGTAAGCAAATGCACCAGCATCTGATGAAATATTTGTTTACTACTTCGGATCAAATTTTCATATCTCTGTTAGTACAACCTTATATGATATAGTATTATACAAATAGCAAAACTTAATTTAAATTTTCTTCTTATTATGACTTAAGTTATTCCTTTATTATTATTTTGTGCTAAAACATCTATTTGCTCTCCTTATGGTTATTAACCCTGATATTAATCCATCTGGTTTATTAGGAGTTTATCAAATGTGTACGTTTAAAAATTCATAATTGATTTATAATTGGTTTACAGTGTTATGGAATTTTAGGGGTTTAACCCCTTCTGTATGTGTGTGATTGTTACCAATATACTACTAAGATCTATTTTTTTTGTAAGAATAATTTAGAGATGTTTGATGAGACATGTACATTAAAAAATATTTTTAGGACACAAAAATTATATTTCAAATCAGTTTCCAGATGCTTTATTGTTTTCTTGTTCATGGTCACATAATGGAAAATGAATGATATTGAATCAATTAGGAAATTGTGTGTCACTCTATGGTGATGAAAAATAGGCTAGACATAAAATGTCATCAGCTCAACTAAATACAGACATTCCATCAACCTTGGGAACTGAGTAAGTCTGTTAAGGCAGCTAGACATACTTAATGGCTGTCAGGTGTGCACTCAAAATTTGGTACTCTCTGGGGGAATTGATAATAATCTATCAAGATTTAAATTGGTGTACCTTTCAACTTGCAGAGATTATTTGGCTACATTCTCAGATTTGTTATACTGTCAGTTGACTATTCATGAATTACAATGATTGAACAAGACTTTGCTTTTGGATTTGTAGAGGTACATAAAGGAACTTGTAGTATCATTCACACTCAGGTCTCTGAATGTCTTCATGACAGAATAACTAAAAGAGAAAGCAAATGGTTAAGCAGAAGAAAAATGACTCCAAATACTCATTAAAAAGGACTATAGATATTTCAAGTGAATAGAATACTAAGAAGCATCCAGCTCCATTATAAAACAGAAAAATAGTTTGTCTTTGGGAATACCTGTCTTTAACATCTAAGTTAAGCTAATTTTGACATTAATATGCTCTTTATGGAAATCAAAATTTCTCTATTTTTCCATTAAAAATTAATGAAAGGAAAAATGAAGATTTTAAGATCAATTTTGGAAGTACACTGACTAGTAACAATGCAAAAAGAATTTCAAATGGTATAAAGCATACAGCTGATATAATAAAGATATAAAACTGTATTTTCACATGTATATGTATAAAATAAACATTTTATGGAAGGTTTATAGTGGACTGTGTACTCTTCTATTTGTCTAACAGTTTTGTAATTCTTTCCTGCACAGTTTAAATGTAGTTCAAAAATATAAACCTATTTCATAAAAATAAACTTATTTATATTTTAAACTGAATCTATTGTTGCTACTGCTAGCTTGTTGACGAGTGTTCTGGTTGCTTCTCAGTCTTAATTATAAACCACTATTCTACTACATTGATAGAGGGAAGTGGCACCTTTGGACAGAGGCAAAGCGATATATGTCTTACTTTATCATAAACAATAGCATTGTAGCACTGTCCTTCCATTGTTCATCGATTTGCTTGAGTGGGCACCAGTAACATCTCACAAAAAATTGTGAGACTTATTGTTACTGTTTTTGGCATATCAAATATGTCAGGAGTAGCTTGCCAGGCTCTGCCATGCAGACAAGATACTCTTGGTAGCTTGCTATCTCTCCAAGAGGCAGACGAATGGAACCTGGGTTGGCTGCGTGCAAGGCAAATGCCCTTCCTGCTCTGCTATTGCTCCAGCCCATCAGTAACAATAAAGCACCTAAAAGGGAAGAAAGAAAAAGAAAAAAATGTATGTCATAAAGGCAGGTTGGTTGCTGGGAGAAAAGCACTGGATATTGGTAGAGAGACATGGACTTTGGTGAAGGATTGTTGTTGGAATATTGCACAACTAAAACTCAATCATGAATAACTTTGTAACTCATGGTAATTCAATTCAGTTAAAATAAGACTTCTTTCCCACATGACCAAGATTGTCTACTACCCCTTCATCCCCTCTAAACACAACATACACACATACACACATTCTTACAAACACACACACACACACACACACACACACACACACACACACACCTCTTGCCCCCTGTTTGGTAATCTGAATTCTGCAATCCTAAGTAAAAGGATTTTCACATTACTATTTTTTGTGCCCATGTTTTGTCTTTATATGTTCCAGAGATTAGAAAGATCATATTTTATCTGTCCTACCTCTGATTGATGTACTTTAACATAATACTGTCCAATCCCACCAAGTGAATTGCAACATTTTTCTCTTGCAACTATATAGTAGTTGTGAGTGTGTACATGTGTGTGTATTTAACAATAGGTATTTTGGTTTGGGCAAATTCTGACTATTGTACTAAGTGCTAAAATGAACATAGGTATATATTTTCAAATTAATGATTTTATATTTTGGGGATATAAGCCAAGAATTGCAATTGCTGGTATATGGGAGCTCTATTCTGACCTTTTTGAAGAACCTCTGCACAGTTTTCTGTTCCAACTTATCCAGATAGCATCCACACCTTTTCACTAAGTCCCTGCCAACACTGGTCATTTCAGGTCGTTTTGATATATGCCATCTCATTTCTTTGTGGTGACATCTCATTGCTTTTTTCTTTTATTTTCCTGATTTGTGATAAAGAATGATGTTTCATATTTAAAATTTAAATATTTGCCAGTTACACTATATCTTTAATACTTCCCCTTGTCTAACAAAGTTTAAAATATCAGCTGTGTAATAGTCCTTAAGTCTACAACTGTACCTCATGATGTCTCACTAATAAAAATTAAAAAATAAAAAAAATTAAAAATTTTTTAAAAAATTTTAAAAATATACTAAAAGAAAAAAAGAAAATGTTTACTGGGGCTGATGTGATAGTATAGCCTGTAGTGTGCTTGCCTGGCATGCAAGTCAGGTCTATCCACCGGACCACATATGGTCCCCAGAGCCCCACCACAATTGATCCCTGAGGACAGAACCAGGAATAATCCCTGAGCAACACTATAATAAACCCTGAGCCCAGACACCTAAAGTAAAAAAGAGGCTTTACTGTATCTGTCCTAGAATATTTCACTGTTACTTAATAGGTGATTGGGAATTAGAATTCAGCAACCACTCTGAGGGCTGGACATAATGGATACTAAAGTTTATGATACTGATTTTATGATTTTTCATTTTATCTCATCTATATTAGAAGACATAAAAAGGATTATTAAGGGCAGACAATTAGTTACTATGCTTTGAAGCTTGGTTCTTCACATTTCTGTAACAGTTTGAACATCTGGAGTTTCTCTGCAGATAAATACATGTTTACAAACACATTGCATTTTTATTACTAAATTTCCATCAGGATCTAATATTATTGATTCCTATCAGTAGATGTCACAAAGGTTAAAAAAAACACTAATTTGGAATTATTTCTATCCTGTCTATAATGCTCACAAGTTTATTGTTCATTAGAAGTATGATAAATGCAATATCCATAAAGACAGAATTTTTTATTTGCATTATCTATTTTCCTTTTAAAAAGGGGAAGTAAGCTAGCCTCAAACAAGAAATTGGTTGATGGACATTACTAATTCTGAAGTTGAATTTAGCTGCTTATCTTATTTCAGTGGCAAGATATTTTCAAAAGTAAATTATAAATAAGAACTGTATAGGAAGTTATATTATAATTTTACAATTGGATTCCTCATCTTTCATTTGAATATTAGTGAAGCAAAATATTCATGTCAAAGTAAAAACTCTAGATAAAGCTCTCAGGATTTTACTTAATGCACTCCAACCTCATAAAATTGGCTCCATTCTCTGAAGCTGAGAATAGCTGACAAATAGTTTTCCAGCAGTGCCTGACTTTTATTGTATTTCTGTTTTGTTTGCTGGCATTCACAATATAGAGATGATATCATATCTACTAACTCTTTCTCCCATTAAGAAAAAACTTTTCTTAGAGATACGTTTGTTTTACTTTATTCACAGCTGTATACTTCAGGATTGATATACAAATTAACAATTTCTTTAATTATAAGTGTACTAAAAGGGCAGGTATCTGACGTGGCTAATATACATGTATTAAAGAAATATATGTAGGTATGTCTATGTACTTCTAGATATATATAAGACTTTCTCAGTAGTAGGAATCTCTTTAATATATACTTGATAGAAGTATGGGGATCTCAGAAGAGTGTTTCCAAGAATAATTTATAATGAATCTTTCCAGTTCTGTGAAAACCAGGAAGATGAATTTTAACTGAAATAATTATTTCTAGGTGTAAGAGATTTCCAGTTTTCCCTTCCTTTCATGAGTAAATATTTGAGTAACCTTAATTTCTGTGAGTCATTGAAAGACTTTTGAAACCCAATCTATCTAAAGTTCAGAACAGAAGGCTTTGAGATAGTGCTAGACTAAGCCTCTTGGGATTGACCACTTATTCCCTGTCCTAACACCATTTTGAAGTCAAGATGAAGACTTTGCAATTCAACACACATTTATTTGCATGAACCTTCAGCGAATTACCAAGAAACATCCATGGGAGGTATAAAAACAAAAGAATAAACCTTCTCCTTCAATTGCTAATGAAGTCAAGAGAGAAAGGGTACATATGTGAGGGATCCAAACATTATGCATAAAAGATTTCTGTAATTAAATGTTGACAATTCAAATTACAGTGGCCTCAATGATTGAGGTAGATATATCTGTGGCCCAGAATGAATCACCAGGAGTTGCACCTTGGTCACTTACTGTACCTTTTGCTGCACCTTGATTATGTAATGACTTTTAAAAAACCTTGTGAGTCTTTAAGAGTGTTCAATTTCATCCAGAAGGTAACCAGTTTATAGTGAAGTCAGTATTTTGGCATTGCAATTATACAATCTGCGACCAGTTTAGAATCTATACATTGTTCCTAATGTATACATTGGTTCAGTTTTCTTGTCATAATATATATGTATATATGCACATACACATATGTGTGTATATGTATACATATATAACATTAATTATATATAACATATATATATAGGTTTCTATTTTTTAATTAGACACTAGTTGGATATTGCTTGTTAAATCACTTTCATTTTGTCCCACTTCACAATAGAGACGATGTAAGAAAGTACCTACAATAGTACTTACAAATGAGAGAAGACCAAGCAACTCATGGCTCAGGGGTCACATCCAGTGATATGCCTAGGGGCCATGTTATGCTGGCAATAAAGACTGGGCCTGCAGCACTCACAGAATATTCTTAGCCTATGAAAGCTGAATCTTTCCAGTCCTCTATATCTTTTTAACCTAAATTTTATTTTATTAGAACACTGTTATTTGCAGTTATTCATAGTTGGGTTTTAGACATATAATGTTCTACCACTGATACTGAGAACAGTGTCAAATTCCCTCTCTCAGTGTTCCCAGTGTACCTATTTTAAAAATTTATATCTTATATTTTTATTAAAATTTAATTTATAACAAAAAATCTAAGTACATGCAATAACTAAATATATCTTCAATCATTGGTGCTGATAACAGTACCGTAAAGGTAAAAGGTAAAGGTAAAGGCCCTCCCGTTGATCGTCGATTTGCTCGAGCGGGCCCAGTAAAGTCTCCATTGGAGACTTTGTTGTTACTGTGTTTGGCATATCGAATACTCTCGGTAGCTTGCCGGGCTCTCCGAGAGGGGCGGAGGAATCGAACTCGGGTCGGCCATGTTGGCCGCTTGTAAGGCGAACTGACCCGAGTTTGATTCCTCCACCCCTCTCGGATAGCCCGGCAAGCTATCGAGAGTATTCGATATGCCAAACACAGTAACAACAGTACAGTAACATGCCAAAAAATATCTAGGCTACCCTCTAATAACAAGCCAAAAATGCATTTAAATGTACTAAATGGTTTTTCATAAGGTCTGAAATTCTAAGTATATAGAAGATAATATAAATGAAAACTTCCAGTCATTAATATTAAGATAACAATGAGTTAAATAAAAGTAAAGTTATAAAATTTGGACTATATAAAACTGAAAAACTTTGGTTTAGTAAAAGAAAAATATAAAAAGAATAAAAGCACAGTGCATTGAATTGAATAAAATACATGAACATCACATATTATCCAAGGTATGTAAGGACTCCATAAAAAATTGTGAAAATTCCAATTAAAATGCATCTTTGTGTCTTTTAAAGTAGATTTTCCTCCATGGCTTTCTTCATCCCAAGATAAAGGGTATATAGTATAACATATGACAAAATCAGGGCAGTGCAGGGTGAGGTAAGGCAAATTTTTCCATATAAATTAATTTTAATAGCATTCCTATGCCACAATATAACCTACCAAGTAACACCAAATAAAAAATGTTCAACTTTTAGATAGTGGGGGAATCCTGTGATGTAGATAATGTTACTGATTGCCAGGGATCAGTGAGAGGAGAGGAGTAGCATTGTAGCACTGTCCTCCCATTGTTCATCAATTTGCTCGAGTGGGCACCAGTAACATCTCACAACAAACTGTGAGACTTGTTGTTACTGTTTTTGGCATATCGAATACGTCATGGGTAGCTTGCCAGGCTTTGCCGTGCGGGTGAGATACTATCAGTAGCTTGCCGGGCTCTCCGAGAGGGGTGGAGGAATCGAACTTGGGTCGGCCATGTTGGCTGCATGCAAGGCAAACACCCTACCCGCTGTGCTATAGCTCCAGCCCAAGGAGGAGAGGAGTAAGTGACTTTAAAAGGAGAGTCTGGGAAACTTCTCTGGAGTAATGTCTCAGATCTCATTTCTGGAGCAGTAGTAGATTCTCTTCATATTAACTGTATCACTGTATCACTGTTATCCCGTTGTTCATTGATTTGCTCAAACAGATGCCAGTAATGTCTCACTGGTCCCAGCCCTGAGATTTTAGCAACCTCTTCTTACTCGTCCATCCCAATGGTGCCATATTGGAGGCTCTTTCAGGGTCAGGGGAATGAGACCCGTTATTGTTACTGTTTTTGGCATATTGAATATGCCACGGAAAGCTTGCCAGGCTCTGCCGTGGGGGCAGGATACTCTCGGTAGCTAACTGGGCTCTCCAAGAGGTACAGAAAATGTATATAAGAGCTTTAGGTACATCAATGGGCTAGACTGTAAAAGGTTGCTATTTGAAACTAAATTTACAGTTAACTTATTTCTTACAAATGTTCACATATCGTCTCAATGTTTTGCTAGCATATTGAAAGTCTTCTGATACCTGCATGCATGTTATTTATTTCTATGCAATTATAATCTTCCCATTAAGAGCAAATTCCTTAAATGTGTTTCAATTTACAATTCTCTAGTGTAATAATAATTTTATCAAATATACATCTTTCTCTCACCTGAATCCTTCCAGTGAGTTTACAAGCCTGCTTAGAAAAAATATCATTCCTTCCCAACTACATTCTATTGCTTTACTCCATTTTTAAAAAAGACAGACTTCTCAAATACATGAAGATATATATGCACTCACAACATTCACCTACATCTGGTATTTCAGTCTGCATCAGTAATGATATGGATTTCACAACCATGGTGGGAGAGTCTGGTAGGGGTCTGTCATCAATAATGATCACAATAGTCACTTGTGTATGTTTTCATACAACTACTGTAGGTCTTGTTTTATGTCTTTTGTAGTAGTACTTATCTCCTGGATTTAAACAGATATTTTCTTTTATATAAAAGTTATAGTTTCTGTACTCAAGCTAGTGAATGCTTAATTATCTAAACCTAATCAAAGCATGTAAACATAATCATGCAAAAATACAATTCTTCAGTTCAGAAGAGCATGTTATTGAAGAGACACATTCACAAAATACATTCAAAGTTTGTATATATATGCATACATGCCTACTACATAGTATGTAAATTTCTTTGATACCTAGTTGATAATCTCAAGAACAATTAAAACCTGAAATCAATCTTTCTCCTAAAAGTTGTTTATGTCCAGTATGCCTATTAATGGATTATCACTCTCACATATTCAGTTATACAAGCACTGTAACACTGTAGCACTGTCCTCCCGTTGTTCATCAATTTGCTTGAGCGGGCTCAGTAACGTCGCCATTGTGAGACTTCTGTTACTGTGTTTGGTATATTGAATACAGCAAGAATAGCTCGCCAGGCTTCGCCATGAGGGCAAGATACTCTCGGTAGCTTGCCAGGCTCTCATAGAGGGGCCGAGGAATCGAACACGGCTTGACTAGGCTGGCCGTACTCAAGGCAAACACCCTACTGCTGTGCTATCGCTCCAGGAAATTTTTCTTTATTAACTATGACTTTTAAAACATTCTCAAATCTTATAGGCTTTATCTTCTATATATTAAAATTAAATGTTCATTGTTATTTCAAATATATGAAATATATTGCTTCACACATTTTATATATGATTCCATTTATAACTTCTCATTTAAATGTAAAGTTCCTTCTAATTAACCTTTCCACGTCTACATAATGAAATGCATACATACATTAACATACTATATTCATCAATATCATATACAGTATAATATATAATGGTATTGCTGTATATAATATATTAATGGGTGGAGTGATAGCACAGCGGGTAAGGCGTTTGCCTTGCACACAGCTGACCCCAGGTTTGATTCTTCTGTCCCTCTTGGAGAGCCTGGTAAGCTACTGAGAGTGTTCTGCCCACATGGCAAAGCCTGAAAAGCCACCTGTGGCATATTAGATATGCCAAAAACAGTAACAACAAGTCTCACAGTGGAGATGTTACTGGTGCCTCTTGAGCAAATGGATGAAAAATGGGAGGACAGTGCTATAATATATTAATATAGATTAATCATGTAATACATGTTAATAAACATATGTATGATAATAATACATATTAAGATGTGTTAATATATTAAACATTTATATAGGAAGTGCTACTAATTACTCACATAAATATTTATGTGTGGAAGCCTATCCAAATAATATTCTGAGATTTCCTGAACTCTATATCCAGCAAACAATGACTGGTTGTCACACCGTGCAAAACATCAAGATATTAGTGATGTCAAATGACCATCAAATCCTTTAATCCTACACCATATTATGAATTGTCTGATTCAGTTGAAGGGAAACTGTAGCTATTTTCTTTGCCTTTGTCATTTATTGTTGATATTCCTGCTATTATTTGTTACAACCTGATTGAATTTAAGTAAACTTATTTGCTAAAGTCCTAATCTCAGTACTTCAATATGTGACAAGTTTTTAAACAGGATTTTTAAAGGAGTAATTCAATTAAAAGTAGATCTTGAGGTTGGACGCTAATCCAGTACAACTAGTATGTTCATAAACAGATTAGAAAATAGATATACAGACATGTGTCTTGGCTACTGTAAGCTAGAAGCCAGACATTAGAAAAAAAAACACCTTGCCAACATCTTAATCTTGTATTTCTAAAATCCCAAGCAGTAGGGAAATAAATTAGTGGTATTAGACACATCAACTAAGACACTTAATTAGAGCAGCTCAATTGAATAAATAAATTCTTCCCATTGTGATAGTTTCTGAGTGCTGAGATCTCAGAATTCTTGGAAATAAAGCTGCCCCAAGGCTTCTGTTATCAATAACTAAAGCTTGACATGAGGATTCAAAATTAAGGTATACAATACAATATATACAATACCTTATTTAATCTGTATAACAGTAGGAGTTTCAGCTTTTTTACAAGTTGTCTTTCCTTAGGGTCTCTCTGCTAGTGAATGATGGAACCTGGATTACAATTCAGGGTGTTTGGTTGTCAAGTTTATGAGCATTTAAGCAATTGCCTGACAGTATTCCACAAACTGTACTATGAGCAATGCAGAATTAACTGTAATTGACTTTTTCACAAAAGTGGTTAGCACAATAGGCTTCTTTTATTTGTTCTCATCAGCGAGTTCAGATGTTCATGTGTGGGGTTGTGTGTGAGTCTGTAGCCTCTGGTGACTGAGATGTTTACAATCAATCGGAATCAAACACCTCACAACAAGTATTCTCCAAATGATGTTCATTAAGTGAAGCTTTTCTCCTCTCACAACCTAAAATAATCTTGTTTTGTAGAAATAAACAAGAACAGTGGCCTGGGGATATTCAGAAAAGATTCCATCACAGAAAACAGAATGCGGAAGTTGTTAGTCTTTTTTGACTCTATGAGCTGTTATGATACCTCGAGTTTAAAATAACAGTCTGACAAAACCAGTTTACCAGGAGCATGGATACTGAATGCAGCATTTTGGTACCCTCCCACTCACGCAGTTAACGGAGCTATGTAGGGATGGTTTGAAGTTTTCACATATTTAATTTGTAATTAAGGGATTTTATCAGTTCAAATCAGGGTTTTTGTTTGAAATATATTAAGGCAAATTTTTTACCTCTAGGGTAATTTTATGGGAAAATAAAATTTCTTCTTCATTAATGAAAAGCATCTTTTCCACAGAGATTTTTTTTCATCTTTGCCTCTTAACCTAATTATAAAAATATTTAGTATTTTGACACTTTGTAGTATCATTGACTACATATCATATCTAGATAAGAGAATACTTAGCATGTGGCCTTGGTAACTGTAAGTCCTAAAAAATTATCAAGCAATATTATTACCATAGGTTTTTAATCACTTTTTCATATTTCTCAATTAAGAAATGCTGATTACTTCAGGACAGAAAGTAAATAGCTACACAGAGATTTTATTTCCATTTACATATCTATATTTATATAAATCATTCATATAGTGGGTGGGTAGAAAGATGAAATAGATGGTTTGGCAGGTAGTTAGATAAATATATGTAGATTTAATGTTCATGGAAATAAAATTTATCATTGGAGAAGTTTGAAATTTCAATATTTTCTTCAGACTGAGGAATTCAATGTTTCTCATCATACTTTTTTCTTACCATCAGTGTGATAGATATCTACCTGGTGGGAATTTTGCATCATATGTTTTGCAGGAGAATAATGTTTTTCTCTAATACATATTATATTGGAATTCTATTTCATATGTATACATACATGCTATAATATATGTATTTAGAGACTACCTTTATTTATAGAAATAGAAGAGAGAAAATTTCTCCTTTTTGTGTGAAACAGTGACCACAATGTTGATTCTAAAAGTTAACAGTTGTTTTATATATATTATATATATACTGTATATATACACATATGTATACACATATTCATGTGTTTATTACATGAGTAAAACTATAAGTGAGAAATTGTGAAGATGCCACTCAATTCTTAGTTGTTAGTTATCTTTTTTTATTGTTCTTTTTTTAATTATTATTAGTGAAACACCATAAGGTACAGTTTTAGATTTACAATTTTTTGTGCATGGGTTTCGATTACACAATGATCAAACACCCATCCCTCCACCAGTGCCCATTTTCAATCACCATGGATAATATCCCTCCCACCCCCATCCCTCCTATCCCACCATGCCTCTGTGGCAGGGCAATCCCTTGTGTTCTCTCTCTCCTTTTGGGTGTTGTGGTCTGCAAAAGAGGCTTTGAGTGGCAAACATGTTCAGTCCATAGTCTACTTTCAACATGCATCTCCCCTCCTGTGAGGATCCTCCAAACACACTTTATTTGGTGCTCCCTTCTTTATCTGAGCTGCCCTTTCCCTTAGAATGCACGGCTGACCTCTAAGCTATGGAGTAATCCTCCTGGTGCTGATCTCAGCTATTCTTGGGTATTAATCTCATATTTTGTTACTTTATATTCCCCAGATGAATGCAATCTTTCTATGTCTATCCCTCTCTTCCTGACTCATTTCGCTTAGCATGATACTTTCCTTGTTGTACCACTTGTATATAAATTTCATGACTTCATCTTTTCGAACAGCTACATAGTACTCCATTGTGTAGATGTACCAAAGTTTCTTTAACCAGTCATCTGTTCTTGGGCATTCAGGTTTCTTCCAGTTTCTGGCTATTGTAAAGAGTGCTGCAATGAACAAACAAGTGCAGATGTCACTTCGACTATACATTTTTGCCTCTCTGGGATATATTCCCAGGAGTGGTATTGCTGGGTCAAATGGGAGCTCAATTTCTAATTTTTTGAGAATCATCCATACTGTTTTCCAGAAGGGCTGAACCAGTCGACATTCCCACCAACAGTGAAGGAGTGTCCCTTTCTCACCATATCTGTGCATCAGTTGCTTTTGTTCTTTTGGATGTGGGCCAGTCTCTGAGGTGTGAGATGGTATCTCATTGTGGTTTTGATCTGCATCTCTCTGATGATCAATGATGTAGAGCATTTTCTCATGTGCTTTTTTGCCGTTTGGATTTCTTCTTTGAGAAAGTTTCTGTTCATTTCATTGCCCCATTTTTTGATGGGGTTGGATGTTTTCTTCTTGTGGAGTTCAACCAGTATTTTGTATATCCTGGATATCAACCCCTTGTCAGATGTGTATTCGGTGAATATCCTTTCCCATTCTGTAGACTGTCTTTGTATTTTGGTCACTGTTTCTTTGGAGGTGCAGAAGCTTCTTAGTTTAAGATAGTCCCATTTATCTATCTCTGTTTTCACTTGCTCGGCCAGTGGTGTGACATCTTTGAAGATACCATTAGCTTCAATGTCATGGAGGGTTTTGCCAACTTTGTCTTCAATGTACCTTATGGTTTCTGGTCTGATGTTGAGGTCTTTAATCCATTTTAATCTTACTTTTGTACATGGTGTTAGGCAGAGTTCTGAGCCCATTTTTTTGCATGTAGCCGTCCAGTGGTGCCAGCACAATTTTTAAAGAGGCTTTCCTTACTCCACTTCACGTTTCTTGCACCTTTATCAAAGATTAGATGATCATATGATTGAGGGGAGATGTCGGTGTATTCAACTCTGTTCCATTGGTCTGCAGTTCTGCCTTTGTTCCAGTACCATGCTGTTTTGATTATTACCGCTTTGTAGTAAAGTTTGAAGTTAGGGAGGTTGATTCCTCCCATTTTCTTTTTCCCAAGAATTGCTTTAGCTATTCGTGGGGGTTTATTGTTCCATATAAAGTTCAGGAGTGTTTGCTCCATTTCTTTGAAGAATGTCATGGGCATCCTTATAGGAATTGCATTGAATTTGTACAGTGCTTTCGGTAGTATTGCCATTTTGACAATGTTAAGTCTCCCGACCCATGAGCAGGGGATGTCTTTCCATTTCCTCATGTCCTCTTTTATTTCCTGAAGTAGCGTTTTGTAGTTTTCTTTGTACAGGTCCTTTACTTCCTTAGTTAAGCTGATTCCTAGGTACTTGATTTTCTGGGGCACAATTGTGACCGGGATTGTTTTTTCACATAATTTTCTTCTCTCTCACTGTTTGCATATAGGAAAGCCATGGACTTTTGAGTATTGATTTTATAGCCTGCAACTTTACTATACAAGTCTATTGTTTCTAGGAGTTTTTTGGTGGAGGTTATTGAGTTCTCTAAGCAGAGTATCATATCATCTGCGAATAATGAGAGCTTGATTTCTTCCTTTCCTACCTGAACGCCCAGTTGTTAGTTATCTTAACATGCTATAAATTCAACTACGTTTATAGTTGCCTATAGAATTTAATTTATTTTATAAATCCTGATTACTGAGTTTAGAATTTAACTTTTTAACTCATTTGCTCATAAATTGTCACTGTCCTCCCGTTGTTCATCAATATGCTCAAGTGGGCCAGTGACGTCTCCATTGGAGACTTTTGTTGTTACTGTGTTTGGGATATCGAACACATCACGGGTAACTTGCCAGGCTCTGCTGTGTGGGCGAGATACTCTCGGTAGCTTGCCAGGCTCTCCAAGAGGAGCAGAGGAATCGAACTCGGGTCAGCCATGTTGGCCATGTTGGCTGCATGCAAGGCAAATGCCCTACCTCCATAAATTAAAACAATAAATTTTTGCATCAAGAGAAATGGATCTCAAGAGTCATACATTTGAGTTGATACTTAGGAATACATTTTTGGAACCAATTGCATTTAATATCAAGAACATTTGCACAAAAAAAATGCACTTCTTTATAGAAATACCCAGAAGAATTCTTTGTAACTATCATGCAAATTTTCTTAAAGTTTTTAGTGACTATATCGCAGATATTTTACTGTATTTTCAACTTTTATGTAAGCATAACTTAGGTTGTTGATGATAGGAGGATACAAAATTAGATTTTACATTTTATTTCTTTTATGTTCCCTTTTATAAGTACTGCGTTTATAAAGAAAATATGAGCTTTTCTCTTTTATACTTGGATTATAATCTGTGAGTTTTATAAGAATGTAAGAATAAAAGGATAGTACCTGATTTTTTTTTTTTTGGCTTCACACCTGGCAATGCACAGGGGTTACTTCTGGTTCATGCACTCAGAAATTACTCCTGACGGTGCTCAGGGGACCATATAGGATGCTGGGAATCGAACCTGGGTCAGCTGTGCCCAAGGCAAACACCCTACCCACTGTGCTATCGCTCCAGTCCCAGTACCTGACTGGTTTTGATATACCACTGGTTTTGATATACTCTTGAAGATCTTTAGATCTACAAAGATCAGCATGAATTTAGCCTATGTTGGCATCATATCAAAGCCAAACAACTCATTTATACTACAGTATCTCATCTGTGTTTCCAATTAATATGCTCTTTGAATCTACATTTAAATTATTTGCATAGTCATGTAATAGATTAGACTATATCTTAGTTCATAGGAATTTTTTTTTAGTTTTGTTGTGCTTATAGTTTGTTGCTTTTGGACCACTGCTGACTATACTTAGGGCGTACTCCTGGTTCTATGCTAAAGGATCACTCAGGGGATCATATTCAGTGCCAGAGATGAAACCCAGATTATGTGCATGCAAGTAGGTTCCTTACTCACCATACTATTTCTCTGACCTCTATTTTAGTAAATAAGATTATATTTTTTACATTAAAGAAACTTTAGGTTTTTTTTAAAGATTGGGATCCGTTTAACACAGGAATATCTTTAATGATTACCTATAATTGGTTTATGACATTATTGATTCTATGCAATGCTCAGGGGTCACTTCTGGTTCTCTGATCAGGAATTACTCCTACCCGTGCTTAGCAGGCCATATGGAATGCTGGGGATTGAACCTGATGGGCAATGTGCAAAGGAAATGCCCTACCAGCTATTGTTGGTGGCTCCTATAACATACTTCTTATAAAGCAATTAATATATAGACTATCTGCATGTGAGTTTTGGCAAGTGATTTTTCTAAAATGTTTTTCATTTTAGGTTTTCAAATGTGTTTTATATAACATTAAAATGTAGATATTTTATTTTTTTCAGTTTTAAATCTATTTTCCTCTATCATTTCTAAATTTGTGCATTTTTTCCGCCTTTTTTGCCTAGTTTATTAGATATGTCTATTTGTTGAATTTATCAAAGACCTGTATTTTAGGTTTAGATATTGTTTCTATGTTTCTGAATAATTAGTTTTTATTTTCCTTTTCTCCATTTACTTAGTTATGCATTGCTTAGGTTTTGAACTTCTAATAATAAATATGTTACACTAAATTATTGATATATGTATTTTATATTATTATTCCATAAAAGTACTTTAAATATATGCCATAAATTCTAAAATACATAACTTTTAATGTAATTTATATATGGAACCAATACTACCCCTTTGGTTTGAAGCTTAAAAGTATCTTTTGGAAATAATTTCATATTTTCTAGTTTTATAGCATTTTGTTCAGATTATTTTTAGTTTAATTAATGAATTTACTATCAATACATAACGTTACAGATTTTCAGGCATATAGCTTCCACCTCCATGTACGAACCTTAATTTACATACCACCAAGATTCCAGTGCCAAACCACTAATCAAAATCACCCCTCTACTTAGTCTTCCAATCTTCCTTTGCTTTGAGACTCATTTTAAAACTTTCAACAAGTTTGAATCTGTTTTGTTGTATCTCATTTTAAATGCTCAATTTCAATTTTTTCCCATTTGTTAAACTTGGTTGTTTACAAAGTTGTTCATGATGATTTATTATAGGGATTCAGTATTCGAACACCAACCCCAGCACCACTGTCACGTTCTCGCCACCATTGTCTCCATTTTCCCAACCATGCCTCAAGCCTGGCCCACAAAAATTTATTTTATATTTCACATTATCACTCTGCCGTGTGGGCAAGATACTCTCAGTAGCTTGCCGGGCTCTCCGTATCTTGCCTGCACGGCAGAGCCTGGCAAGCTCCCTGTGACGTATTCGATATGCCAAACACAGTAACAACAAAGTCTCCAATGGATATGTTACTGGGCCCGCTCGAGCAATCGATGATCAACAGGAGGGCCTTTACTTTACCACATTATCACTAAGTGGCTAACAGAATGGTCAAAAAATATTTCCATAGAATAAAATTTGTGAAAATTGTTGTATCTTACCATGGAGACAGTAAGTCTTGTCTGAGATTTTACTAAACTGTTGGTACAATTTTAGCCTTCTATGTTAATGTTTTTGATAGTTGAGATTGGTTGGCTTATATGTGACATTTCATTCAATCTGGTTGCTACTACTGGGATGTCAGTTTTGTAGAATTTGGATAAGTTACTACAGAACTCCAGAATATTGAACTGGATAGCTCAGCTCGAGACATGGTAACAGCTTTGGGTTATGAGAGTGACTGCTAGGGCTTTATTAGAAGAACTGGGCCTACCCCTCCAGAGATTGTCCTAGAGGTCACAACTGGGAAGAGTATCTAAGAAATTTTTGCTGCTAAGTGTTCTTTTTTGAGATTTATTTATGAGACCTATGGAGCAAGGCTGGTAGATGAGCTTACATGGAGGTAGCTTATATGGGCATGGCTACTGGGTCTTTCAGAAGTATGGGGAGGTGGAGAGAGGTTGAACATCCTGACTACAAGGGAGCCTGAAGTTTTCAACCAACCCCCCCACTCCCACCCCATGTACCTGAAATTTTCAACAGATTCGATTTTCTATGGAGCTCAGTTCTGAGATGGTGCAGTCCAGCCAGAGGCATGTGATGACTTTAGGGTGTGGGAGCATCTGCCAGGGTATTTTTAGGGCAGAAACTGTTGGGAGGTGCTCCCTCCTTTGTCCTGTAATTGCCCCCAGAGGTCTCAGCTGTGAATATCCCTTTTGAGGTCTAATTATGAGCCTATAGAACAAGGCCAGTGGGTTATAGACTAAATGCAATTTATCTGTTCTGAATAATTGTTCTTTTAGTAGACCAATTAAGACATTTTATATTTATCATGTGAACAATATGACTTGTCTCAAGTCTGTAATTATTTTTATTGCATTAACACTTTACTGTTATTTTAATATTTTATTAAAAATTCATAATATTTTCTATACTCTATTTTAATCGCCCCCTTTTTGCTGTATTTTCTTATTTTGCAGTTATGTTTGTGCCAAAAGTAATCTTTGCAGAATCGCCATTTGATAATATAATTGCTTCTTCCTTTTTTTGTTGGTCCTTGCTCATTGTTTTTAGCTACCGAGAGTATTCGATATGCCAAACACAGTAACAACAAAGTCTCCAATGGAGACGATCAACGGGAGGGCCTTTACTTTTACTTTACTTTATTATCATCCTTGTGTTACATTTTTATATAGTTGAAGCAGAGAATCTTATATGCCAAATTGTTGTCTAGAAACCCAACAGCAAAGTTACTCTTCATTTGTATATTCTTTCATTCACCTCAAATCTTTCAGTGCTTGCATCATGCTGACATTGACAGTTATCTACATGCTCTTCCTTTCTCTTTTCTCCCCACTGTACTCTATCCCGATTATACCCTTTGTTTGGTCATTAGTTTTATGGATAAATCTATAGCTAATAAGTTTTTTGTGTGTGTGTCATTCAGTTGTATTCACTCTGTGCTCAGGGATTGCTCCTGGAATTGCTCAAGGAAGCAAATGTAGCATCAAGGACCAAAACATACAAGGCATGCAAGGCAAGCATCTTAACCCCTGTACTGTCTTTCTCTATAACTTGTATCTTAAGTATATGCAAGATTATGACTTTTTTTGACTGTATACACTCTCAAGTAGGTTTTTTTCATATTTCTTATAGCTGTACACTACAATATTGTGCAAGCATCACAAACATCAGTTTACCTGGATAAAAAGTATTTAACACACATAATATTTTTGCATATATTAAATATATACAATCAAGTGTTGCATCAAGTTGTCTAAACAACTTGTTGTATCAAGTGTCCCTTTTGAAAATTCTGATGACGGTCTAGAATTTTCTGTATTAATGACTTGATCGTTTTGCCTACATAAAAATATAATTGCTTCTTTTTAATTGTCTTGTTATTTCTTTTAACTTTCTCATTATTGGTTTTATTTTGACCAATGCATATGGTAGACTTTAGTATAAACTTTCAAGTACTTTACCTTTGAATTCAGAAAAGCTTCTTGAATTAAAGTTTTCTGTATTCTTTTTCTGGTGCTTTGTTTTTTAGTCAGGCCCACACCTGGCCATGCTTAGAGTTTAGTTTAGGTTTTGTGCTCAGAAATTGGGGAATGGGGACCCACATATGGTAATAAGGATAAAGCCATGTCTGTCACATGCAAGGTGCCAAGCATACCCACTGTATTGCCTATCTGGGCCCTGGTTGTTTTAGTTTTAAGTGTTCACCATATCTGAACCAAAGGTTTTCCTATATTCTATATTTTCCATGTTGGTTTTAAATTTTTTTTTCTTCTTTTTCTACTTAATTTTTTACTGAGGATTTGTCTGTTGAATTCATTTAATGTTGTGTCATTTCTAATTTTATCTTCTAAATTATTTATTGCAATTCAATTTTTAATTTTTATCATAAATTTATAAATTCTAATGTAAGTATATATGCTTTCCAATTTTTTTGCCTTTTGATGTATTTAGTTATATTTGCATGTTTTTCAGTATATAATTCTGACATGTTTCAGCTTTTAATAAAAATGTTATTCTGATTATCATTTTATAGCTACTAATTTTATTATGCATATCATTGTTAGTTTGATGTTAAATTAAATGGCATTTTTTCCCTCATATATTTTTATATGATTCTAGTGTTTCTTCTTCTTTGATATAAGTAACCACAAATTAAACATCTTTCTAATATTTCCTATAAGAATTTTCTCATCCACTTTTATCTGTAATTTATTTTTATTATACTAGGGTTTATTTTTATTATACTTGTCAATATCTTATTTCCCTTTGTTTTTCTGATAAAAATTTTAATGTCACAAACTTGTGAATATGATGACTCTGAGGGTTGGGGCGGTAAGCAGGAACTCTTCTAGCTGATCTCAGTGTTTTTATAGGGCATTTGTGGTCACTGAATTGTATTTGGTAAAATAATTGGCATTTTGAGAATTCTTAATATTTCTATGTGTCTTTTAAATCCTGTAAGTCCTGCTAATTAACACTTAACCACATGGGTTAATAGAAAAAGGAAAGGAGGAAGAAAGAGAACTGTTAAGTGGAAACACAGTTTAAGGGGGACACATACTTAAAAGACTAATACAGAGTTGGAGTAAAACAGACATATTTAGACTGTAGAGATGGTATAGCAGTTAAGGCACTTACCTTGATGCAGCCAAATCCTCAGTACCTTGAGTCCTGCCAGGAGTGATTCCTGAGCTTGGAGTCAGGAGTAAATGATTAGTAGAACTAAGTTTGCCCCCCCCCCAAAAAGACTTATATTCAACATATTTTTGAGATAATTATTATTTCATTTTCATATTCTTTCTGGAAGCAATCAGAACCAAAATTCAACATGATGTATGCCAAATTATGCCTTTTATAATTGCATTAATACACTGATTAATAAGTATTATTAAATATTAAGTAATTTTATGGAAATTAAGTTGAATGACATTGGATAAATTATGTCCATGATACAATATGAGGAAATATCAAACTAGTATATAATGAAGTTATTTGTTAGAATACAAGCTAAATTACAAATATATTAAAACTGATTTTAGCTTGGTATAAGTCTTCCTTTAAAGTCTGCACTTCCTTAACAAAAAATAAGCAATATTGAAAATAGAGTAAATCTGACAGTTGAGATAAAATTATTCAGTTTAAAAATGTTGATATTTCCATTTGTCCTACATTTGCTTGTAACTTTAAACAGAAAACTGCAGAATTTTTACTGAAACCCTTATGTGTCCAAGGCTGATTATTTTGTAATCTGATTATTCACAGTTTGCTAATTTGTAATTGGGTTATTACAGCTAGAAAACCTTCAGATTTCAGAGAAACTAATTTATTTTTTTCTTTGGTTAATTGTAGTGTTCACACTCAAAACAGTGGAGTGGGATTACTTCTAGCAGATTTTGTGCAGTGTTCTGGAACCAATAAAATACATTATTGATTGTCTAATGAAAAGCACCATGTTCATACAAATTTACTGTTTCTGGGCAGGGATACAACTGTTACTTTTATTCTGTTTAAAAAAGTCTCCTTCCATTTTACTTGAGTCTATGGCTACATATCAAGCAAGCTTTAAATTAGCTTAGGGTTACCTACAGGGCACCTTGTAAGGTGCCCTTATCCTTTCCTTGCCTGCAGAGATGCCTGTTGCTTCTAATTTAGACAAAAGATCATCACAATTAATTATGATAGAATGGTATTAAAATTGAAACAAGGTACAAATTAAGCAACTTAGACACTTTTAAAATTATGGAATAGAGTCTTTTATTCTGCTCTAAAAGACAAACAAATGGACAGTAGAGAAAGATTGGCATTGCTGACTTGAATTTGGCATTTAAAGATAACACTTAGATAATACAAGCAAAGCTGAACTTTGAGATAAAGTGAAATTATCAGAAAATTTAGATATGATTTTATCTAAATTTTGATATATTATATATTATTTTATTTTTTTGACCAATCTTATGAAAATATGATCATAGAATTGTCACAATTAGGAGAAAAGCAACATTTTTTATGATTGATTCCTAGTAAATAGATAAAATTTATTTGATATTAGATATAATCAAGTAATAATATAAAATAGTATTTGTGTCAACAAGAAAAATGATGATTATAGTATGGTAACAGACATCACCCAGATCTCTGTGCTGTTAAATAAGAGTTCATTCATTTATGCCACATGTCTAATGTAAATTTACATGGAACATCTTTTCATTAGTTAATTCAAAAATCTACCTACTGAGTGCTGAAGGGAGGTATAAAGTGGCTACCGCAGAGGCGGGCTCGGTGGTTGGAAGAATATAACTGCAGACATTGGTGGAAGGAAATGGACATTGGTGAAAGAATTGGTGTTGGAGCATTATGCCTGAAACTCAATCATAAATAACTTGGTAACTTTGTAACTAACAGTGATTCAATTAAAATACAAAAACAACAAAAAACAGGAAAACAAAGAAAGAAACCAGCCTATTGATAAGATGTTGATATATTTTTGTGTATCCCGAGCATTTTTCAAATTACCTTATATTGAGGAACAAGAAGTTTGTAGAATTATGGTATTTGGGGAAAATAACTTTGTGGAAGTTAAAGAAATTATGTTATAAAAGGTCTTTGTGCGGTAGTAAATTTTCCTTTTATAAATAATTTCTCCCTTTTTTATGATACCTTAACATAATAACTTAGACTTCTAATGCTCCAAGTGAAAGAAAAGTAAAAATAACCTCTGTAGTGTGGCAAGGTTCCAGTAACTCCAGAGAAAGCAAAGAATATCCTATCTTAGAGTACAGTGAGAAGAAGACAGAATTTCTAGAGACAGCTGACAAGGATTGCCTACTGGATCAAACATAGCCCCTTCAAACTTCCTTTTAACCTACGATGACCTCACAAATGTGACCTATTTGCAATATGTTCTGATGTATTTAGTCAAGTTGGGTGACAAAATGCCAGATTAGACTGGCCTCTAAATCTGATGTGAAAGCCAGGGGAATAGAGAATAAAGCCATGGGGCAAAGCTTCTGAAACACTTTCTGGAAGCTCTAGGAAGCATCCAATAGGTTAATAATTAATAGGCAGGTATTTCTGGCTACAAGGTTTGTATAAACAAGAGATTACTTATATATTTCTAGTAGATAGCACAGCGGGTAGGGCGTTCGCCTTACAAGCGGCCAACATGGCCGACCCGAGTTCGATTCCTCCACCCCTCTCGGAGAGCCCGGCAAGCTACCGAGAGTATTCGATATGCCAGACACAGTAACATTTATTTAGCTACCTATCTAAATTCTTTTCTAAATTCTGAGAGCTAAGTTAATTGGTTGATTTACTCAGTGAATATATAAATTTATAGAGTGATTTATGTAGTGAACAGGTTACTGTACTGTGTATTGCATGTGGTCATTTAAAAAGCAATGTATAAATTTGTGTAATACAACTAAACTGATTACTGTTTATGTATTATTAGATAATTTATCTGTGGAAGGTTCAAATTGGCATTATAAAAACATTTAAAAACATATGATATAACAAAAGGAATTCCAAAATAAGAATGAAGAGATTTGTTTTCCAATGTGGCCACTTCATTTATAGTTGTATAACTTCGGGCTAACCTACACGTTTTTTTCTAGTTCAGTGATCTGATGGTCAATCTCATAGAATTGTTCAGAAAGTAAATAGACTGTTCCCATAAAGTGTTACAACTATATGTCCTAAAAATATATTATTTATTAGAACAATACTATTTTGAAATTATTTTATTTGATAGAATTTTGTATTTGTTAAAAATTTTAAGAGGATACTCAAATATGTGCACATCACACTTAAAAACAATGCATTTCAGTATGATAGCAAGTCACTATTCAACAGAATGTCCATATTCAAGGCTAAGAAAGGCACTTATCATAGACTATATTTATTTAATAATTTATGATGCTGTTTTCATAGCATTCTCTAGAACTATTTTGTAGACCTGCGAAGAATGACATGAGTGGCATATGACCTGTTCTTTGTAATTTACTGGATTCATAGTCTGCGAATATAGAACCTATAATTTATAATATCTGCAAGTAACCTACACCGTTCCTTTAAATATCTCTGAAAAGTTTTTTGTCAGTAGTGACAGAGTGTTTTTCCAACTTGCTTTTTAGAAAGAATGAAGATGGTGTATAAGCTCTATAGCCATTTTCTAGGAGAACTGATAAGATGACAGCCTGGTCATCTGGTTGCTCTTTTGATCACGCAGAGAGCAATTTTTTTCTGTTCATATTTAGACTTTTATAAAACTCCATATAAAACATGATAAGGAGAAAGGGACAATAACATCTGCATGTGTGCCGAATTCACAAAATTTAGGAATATTGGTACTTTTCAAAAGATAATTTGTCTCCATTTCCATCATTTTGTGTGTACTACTAGCATTTTGACACCTGCAGATTTTGGCTGTGCCTGTACTGAGCAGATGTGCTCTCCAGGCACATGGGTGTGGTTTTCAGACTTGGCACGTCCCTTCACAAGCACTTTTTTCCCATGGTAGAGAGCTGAATATTGCCATTTAGCATCGTATTTTTTTTACATCATTCTGCGATATGATAAACAGGAAATATGTCTTCACTACCCTACCTCTATAAAATCTATGATTTAGTATTACTTAGCCCTCTCCCCAGTTATTTCTTTAATTTCACTGATAAGGATTTTAAAACATAACTGAGTGAAAAATACATAAAATACCTTTCAGTTAAGAATATTCTTTATTCTCTTTAAGATATGTAGTAGCATGGAGAAAAGTAAGTGCCATTTAATGTTAACCTACTTTATGTTAAATGTAATTCTTTGTTTTTATGACCTTGGTTTAACTTTATAGATATGCTGTGCTACACGATTTATAAACCTTAAGGATATATTTTAAAATAACATATTATTACAATGCAAAGTGTTTTATTAAATAGACCTTAATTAGAAAGAACTGTTATAGCAGGCATATATAAGCTTAATGTTTTAAAATATTTAATGAAATAGAAGTATTTTGCAATTAATACAGTTCAAAAGAAAAGTTAAGTTAAATATAATTATAATTATATAATTTAGGAGTAATAAATACAGAATAAATACCCTTCTATTCCTCTAGATGTTCAAATTTTAAGAACCTGGAAATAACTAAATGTACCTTGTGTAATTTTTTAATGCACAATTTTTCACTTTTTAGAAATTAAGCTGCTCTAATAGCCAGTGTGGTAAAAATAATATCTGAAAGTTAAATATAAGGAAATACAAATGAGGGGCTGGAGTGATAATAGAATGGCTAGAGCACTTGTCTTGTACAAACCGACCAAATTCGATCCTGGTATCCCATATGGCCTGGGAGCACTGTCAGGAATTATTCCTGAATGTAAAGCCAGGAGTAACTCCTGAGCATCTAGGGGTGTTGTCTACAAACAAAGCACAAAACATCACAGGAATAAAAACTAGATTTTTGGATAAGGAATATAATGTCTACTAAAGAAGCCACATAGTTATCATGGTATGAAGACAAGATCAAGAACTAATTTTTATCTTGGGTGATGGGAGTAAATTGGAATACCTTCCTCTATGTTATTTCTGATTTCAGCTGTTAAAATGTGGCATGATATGTGAAAGAAGAGATTGATCATGATTACTACTGATGAATAGTATTTTAAACAAAAATATCACTTGTAGTGACTGGCTTACTTTCAGGAACAGCCTTGGAGATAGATGCTCAGATTATCTGCCAAGTTTAGATTCCTTAGGCATTTTTGTCAAGGATGTGATTCAAAATGCACTTAGCATCATTAACAGGCTCTCTTTCTGATTGCTCTGGATTCTGCAAGCAATCCTTTGGTAGAACAGGGATGCTACAGAATGTACAGATGGTACATGCTTTGACTGAGTACTCTGATTTAGGGTATTTGGCTATGACTAGGACAGGCTGAAGCAATAAGGCTAAATGATTGAAAGGGCCCTCTCTGCACCCAGATGGATTTAAAACTAAATTTCCAATTCCTTATTTAACCACCTGTGCAACCTGGGACAGCTTATGAAACCATCCATAATGTATCATAAGTTTATTGCAAAAATTAAAAGTTTAATTCAGTATTTAACATAGAGGAAATTCTAAAGAATTACAGACATTTACTATTATTTAGTTTAGGGTTTTTTGTTTGTTTGTTTGTTTGTCTTTTTGCTTGTTTGTTTTTGTAAGCATTACTACTGGCTCTGTGCATCACTCCTGCCAGGGCTCAGGGGACCATACGTGGTGCAGGGAATCAAACCCACGTTGGCTACACACAATGCAAGGTACCTTATTGCTGTACTCTTGGGCTGGTTTTTATTCTTCTCTGAAATCAGTGCACATATATTTATTAATCAGATCATTTCTTTTATATAATTATATTTCAAGAGCCCATATGCTCTATTAAGCATAGCATTAGGTATCATGTAAGCCATTGCAACAAGGCAATTGCTAGCTACAAAACTCTTTTGTAAGTTTCTTGTAAGTTCAAAATGTCATGGTTGCATAATTTTGAGAGTCAAACTATCCTAGGCTGTGTAATTACAGCTACTAAAGACAATGTTTATAATCACTGAAATAAAGAACAGAGGAAACTAGTGTATCTTAAGGAAGTTCTGTTATATTCAAGGGAAACCTCTGAATGAAGCTTTGTTGTACTCCTGGATTCTATTCTAGAGATATTTCTTAGAATTTAATAATTTTTTATATATATATACTCAAAACACTAACTAGAAAAAAATAGGTGCCTATCATTTAAAATGTACAAACACAAGATGCATGTTTTAGAGTAAAAATTATGTATTTGATCAAATACTGTAATTTTAAAAATTGAAAAATTAATCATGATTGAAAAATAATGAGCAGATTAAAATTTTGTTTTTTAATGTTTTCTTTATTTCTTTAGGGGTCATACTCAGCAGTACTCAGAGCTTGCTCTTGGCTGCATGCTTGGGGACAGTCCAGATAGTGCCTGGGGGGGGACCATATATATAGTTCAGGGGATCAAATTTGGATTAGATGGTTTCAAGGCAAGCACCTTAACCTCAGTAATATTTCTCTAGTCTGGAATTTTTATTTTTTAAACATTTCTTCAAATGTTTAATGATGGCTAAATGCATGTCAAACTGTCCTTTAGTTATCTGCAAATACACTAGTGAACAAAACTAATTGCTTACTGGCATAAATTTTGTGCTCAACTAAAGAATAGAGAAAACTATGCAAGTAAATGCCTATGTAAAGTTCCAGAGTAGTGCTTTCAGAAAAATGTGTCACAAAGAAGGAAATAGTAGAAGAGATGAAATTGGTTGTTTCAAAGGAAATTTTAGTTTTTATGGCATCCTATGTATAGTTTTTAGTAAATCATCTGCTAATAGTGATAGTTTAACATTTTTTCCTAACTAATATCCCTTCTTACCAGGCTTTGCTGTGCAGGCAAGATACTCTCGGTAGCTTGCCAGGCTCTCCAAGAGGGGTGGAGGTATCGCATCCAGCTCTGCTGGGCAGGCAGCACGCAAGTCAAAACCCTACTGCTGCGCTATCGCTCCTACCCCTGATGTATATATTCAATATGCCAACACAGTAACAACAAGTCTCACAGTGGAGACGTTACTGGGTCCACTCAAGCAAATCGATGAACAATGGGAGGACAGTGCTAATATCCCTTCTTACCTAATTGCTTTGACAAGGGTTTCCAAATATGTATTAAATAGTTGTGGATAAAGTGGGCATCCTTGCCTTCTGCATAACTTCAGAATGAAGAATTTCAGTTAATTAAGTTTATTAATCATGATGTTGCTTGTGTATTTCTTTTATATGGTTATTACCATCTTAATATGTATTTATCCTAGTTTATTTTAGGGTTTTCTAAACATATATATTTTTTCATATTTAAGATATCATGACTCGGGATGGAGAGATATCACAGTGGGTAGGGCGTTTGCCTTCTATGTGGCTGACCAGGTTTGATTCCTCTGCCCCTCTTGGAGAGCCCCCCAGCAAGCTACCGAGAGTATCCCGCCTGCATGGTAGAGCCTGGCAAGCTACCAGCGACATATTTGATATGCCAAAAACAGTAACAAGTCTCTCAATGGAGACGTTACTGGTGCCTGCTTGAGCAAATCGATGAACAATGAGAGGACAGTGCTATAGCCACCATGGCTCATAAAATTGTTCATGATAAGTTTTAGGCATCTAGAGTGCCAGTACCAAACTAACTACCATGTGACCTTTCCTCCACCATATACACAGGTTCCCTCTTGACAGGCTCTTTTTTTTAAGTTATTATAGTTTGAGTATCCTGCTTCAAGTGTTGTTGACTCTACTATTAACACATCAGTTGCACAAAAGTGAGATATATGTATCTGTCTAGAATTCTTGGTCCTCTCATTTGCCTCTTCTTACACCTTCTATCTCTTCTCCTTTCATGTCCTTCTCATATCTATAATCTAGGATCTAGAGTATTCTAGCCATCCCTGTTTGATAGCTTGCCTTTCATTTTCTTGTTACTCTCTCTCTCTCTCTATATATATATATACAGATATATATATATATATATATATATATATATATATATATATGCACACACACATGCCAGGACCGCTACAGACCTCCACCAGAGTTTCATCTGGCTTCGCCCTGCCCAGGAATAGTTCACCATCTTTTGGGTCCAAGGAGCAATAGCACAGCAGCAGGGCGTTTGCCTTGAATGCAGCCAACATGGCCAACCCAAGTTCGATTCCTCTGCCCCTGTCGGAGAGCCCAGCAAGCTATCGAGAGTATCTCGCCCGCACGGCAGAGCCTGGCAAGCTCCCTGTGACGTATTCGATATGCCAAACACAGTAACAACAAAGTCTCCAATGGAGACGTTACTGGGCCCACTCGAGCAAATCGATGATCAACGGGAGGGCCTTTACTTTACTTTACTTTACACACACACAGATCAATGAGGTCATCTGGTAGTTTCCCTTCTTCTGGCTTATATCACTTAACATGAAAACCTCCAGTTCCATCGATGTCTCAGAAAATTGCGATTTGTTTACAATTTTTTTACAGCTACAGAGTACTCCATTAAGTACTCGATTATATATATATATATATATAGTGTCTTCCTTGATCGCATCTCTGCACTGCTTTGCGAGCTCGGACATTAGCTTGCGGTTGCCTGAGGCATGCGCCAAACCACGCTGGCAAATTAGCTCAAGAGTTTTAGAAGATAGGCGATTTTTTGTGGCTATCTCTCTCTTGGCATTCCTCGCACATTCATGGAGGTGCTGAACCAGTCGATCGTATTCCTCGTCAATGTTGTCAACAATGGCATCTTCCCATGTTGCCGCAATAGTACCAAAGAGTTCTCAGTTGGTGGTCATTCTGGGAGTTCTCTTTTTGAACTTTGAAGCCCTTTCTCCCTGCTCTGTGAAGTAGAATTTTGCACGAAGGAGACAGTGGTCCGATCCCGTTAGAAATTTTGGGACAACAGCGACATCAGTCAGGCAAAACCGTCAATTGAATATGATGTGGTCTATTTCATTGTGGAATCCTCCACCGCGAGACTCCCATGTCCATCGTTTAGATTCTGCCTTCTGGAACTGTGAGTTACCATGAATGGTCTTGGTCGACATGATGAACTCAGACAGTCTCTCACCCTGTTCGTTCCATTCTAGGCCATGGGTCCCGTTGTGAAGTTCTTCAGCTGATCTTCTCGGTCCTATCTTGGCATTAAAATCACCCACAATGAACTTGTAGAAGGTGTGGTCTTCTTTATAGAACTTCTCTAGCTCCATGTAGAACTTCTCGATTTCTCTTTCATCATAGTGAGATGTTGGTGTGTAGACAACGAAGATAGAAACTGCAGGCAATGAGCCACATCTATTCAAATGTAAACGTCCGTTTCGGGTTGTTAGGCATTCGAAAGAATCAATGCTCTTGGCCAAGTTCGTGTTGACAAGGACATTGACCCCTCCAACACCTCTTTTATCGCATGTTCCGAGGAACAATTCTCCAGTGTCGAAAAAGGCATGGTGAGATTCGTGCCTTCTTGTCTCGGTCAGACCAATGATGTCGTACTTGATCATTCGCGCTTGTACCATCACGTCCTCGATGGATGCATCTGATGCTAGCGTACGTGCACTGAAAGTACAGGCGATCATTTTTGTCTTCCTTCATTGTGGCAGCCTAGGTCGGCCTTGAGATTTTGTTGGCCTCTCCTTTCTCATCCTTCTCAGTGCTGCCATGTTGGTGAAGCCTTCAGGGTCAGGTGAATGAGACCAGTTGTAGTTACTGGTTTTGGCATATCGAATAAACAACGGATAGCTTGCCAGGCTCTTCCGTGCGGGCGGAATACTCTCGTTAGCTTGCCAGTCTTTCCGAGAGGGATAGAGGCTTTGGGGGCGACCTCTAATCACCCTTGTAGGTGTTACCATATTTGAACCCTATCAAATACGGTACGACAATTCCGGAAGATGGGTATTTAGTGTCTTATGATGTGTCGCGCGGGTCCGGAAAGCGTCCTGGAGTGTGGCGACGGCTGGGTAGTGGAAGTAGTGTCGATAGTGGAAGTCTGCCAGTGGGGTATTTATCTGGGTAGGGTGGGTCTCCTGTGTGCAATTTGATCCCTGGGTGGTTGATGGAAGCAGACAGGGCAGGGTAGGGTGGGGCTCCTGATTAGAATCCCTTTGTCACCTGTGGTTGGTGGGAGCAAGCAGAGAAGCTCTGTCCCTGGGTCCCCCGAGCCTGGAGTCTAAGGTCTCAGAGAGTTCTGCTTATCTTGTTCTGTGGGTCTTCAGTCGTGCGTGAGTCTCGGCTGGAGCTGCCACGCGGGTCTGGAAAGCGTCCTGGAGTGTGGCGACGGCTGGGTAGTGGAAGTAGTGTAGTAGACCTCAAAGACAGAAGAGCAGAAGTACTGGTAGATGCGGCAGAAGCCGGGAAAAGTATTCATAAGGCCCGTCTGTCCTTCGCCAACTACAAGACCAAGATGACCGCCCTCCGACGTCCTGATGGATCCATCACATCCTCCAGAACGGCAATGGAGAAGATTATCCATGACATCTACACAAATCTCTTCAATACCCATGTCCACTTGCCGACATACCAAATTCCACAGGATGGATATGTTGTTCCCAACGTTCTCCCTTCCGAAATCCGACACACCATTTCGTCAGTAAAGAAACAAACAGCACCCGGCTCAGACAAGATCAGACCTGAACACCTGAAGAACCTGCCATCAGTACTCATCAATATACTGGCTCAGCTCTTCACTCGCTACCTGTCTGAATGCAAGGTTCCGTCCCAATGGAAAACCAGCAGGACCTTATTACTTTTCAAGAAGGGAGACATCCATAACATTGGTAACTATCGCCCGATCTGCCTATTGTCTGTCATCTACAAGTTGTTCACTCGAGTCATCCTAAATAGGATTGGCAGAACACTAGATGAAGGACAACCATGCAAGCAAGCCAGGTTCCGCAAAGGATTCAGCACCATCGACCATATCCACACAATAACCAAGCTCATTGAGGTTTCTCGGGACTTCAAGATGCCGCTCTGTTTAATGTTCATTGATTTAAAGAAGGCCTTTGATTCTGTTGAGATGGAAGCGGTCATTGAAGCCCTAGCCAATCAGGGCATTCAAGTCCAATATATCAAGATCCTCTGTGAGCTGTATTGCAGATTCACTACCAGGATCTCACTATTCTACAAAGAAGTGATCGTTGATGTCAAGAGAGGGGTGCGGCAGGGTGATACCATTTCACCGAAACTCTTCAGTGCCACCCTCGAGAACATCATGCGACGACTGGAATGGGAAGGAATGGGAGTGAAGATAGATGGTCGGCAATTACACCACCTCTGCTTTGCTGATGACATTGTTTTAATAACACCAAACATCAGCCAAGCGGCACAAATGCTGGCCGACTTTGACCGTGAGTGTGGAAAGGTAGGACTACAGCTGAATCTTATGAAAACAATGTTTATGAGAAACAGCCTCGTTCCTGATGCCCCATTTGCTCTCAACGGAACGACCATCTCCGAATGCAACAGCTATGTGTACCTAGGTCGAGAGGTCAACATGACAAATGATCTGGCACCCAAGCTGTGCAGGAGGAAGAGAACGGCTTGGAACGCCTTCAAGAACGTCGAAGAAATAGCTAAGAGGACGAAGAACCTCCGGCTCCGGGCACATCTCTTTGATTCCACTGTTCTTCCTGCATTAACATATGCCTCAGAGACCTGGGCCCTATGCCAACAAGATGAGAACGCTATTCAGGTCTCCCAAAGAAGAATAGAAAGAGCTATGCTTGGAATATCACGTTTCACTCAAATGAGAGAAAGAATCTGGAGTTCTGACATCCATCGATGATCAAGAATCAGGGATGCTGTCTCATTTGCCAAGGTGTCGAAAATCAGATGGGCTGGTCACGTAATGAGATTTAGAGACGACCGCTGGACTAGAGCTGTTACCGACTGGATTCCACAGGATGTCAAAAGACCGCGTGGCCGCCCACCTACCAGATGGTCAGACTTCTTCATCAAGATCATGAATGATCGGTTTGAGGTTCTTCATGTTCCCGGAGCGAACAGATGCCATTGGGCTACACTAGACGTTACTGGCGCCCGCTCGAGCAAATTGACGACTAACGGGAAGTTAAGTGATTTTAAGTGATTATATAATGTGTGTATATATCATAGTTTCATTATCTCCTCATTTGTCATTGGGTACTGGGTTGATTCCACATTCTAGCTATTGAGCTATTGTGCTAAGGGCTGCAATGAATAATGGAGTTTATATGTTTTTTAGTATTAATGTTTTGTGTCTTGAGTGTAGAATTTCTGGTCAGATGACAGTCGTATTCTTACTTTTCAATGAAAAGTTCCATATGTTTTCCATATGGATTAAACCAGGCATCATTGCCACAAGCAATGGATGAGAGATCAACTTTTCACCACATTTCTAATTTATATAATTTGAATATAAGCTCACAATTTCAAGTGTTTCATGCACATACTCTCTTCTATATGGTTGCGTTCTTTTAGTTTTAGCATCCATTTCTTTTGCCATGCAGAAGCACTTTTATTTGATGTGCCTTTTGTCTGTTGTATTTCTTTTTTTTTTGATCTATATGCCAATGGAGTCATATGATTAAAAACCTTTGTGGTCTAACCTTGGAATGGTCTGCCTATATTTTATGTATTTTGTGCATTCTGGTCTGATCTCAAATTCTTTAGTCTCCTTCTAATTAACCTTTCTGTAATGTGTGAGATATGAATGGTTTTATTTTTCCACTATTACCAGTCTTTTACTGGCACCATTTTCTAAAGACACTATATTTACTACAGTCTGTGTACTGAGCTACTTTGTCAAAAATTAGTTGGTCATAATTTTTGGGATTCATCTTTGGGCATTTGTTTCTAACCCACTGGACAGAGAGTGTCTGTCCTTATTCCAGTTCCATACTGTTTTTATTACTATTACTTTATGGTATAATTTGAGGCTAGGTAATGAGATACATCTCAATGGTGAAAAAATAAAAAGAAATAGTAATAGTTGGTCTTCTTCATTTTCCAATGTATGTTCCTTTAAGTTCTTTTTATTGACTGATTATTGTTTCTAGAGCTTCTATTCTATATTGAATAATAGTGGAGACAGTGTACATCCTTGATTTCTGCCTGGTCTTGGGGGGAATGATTTTAGTTTTTCACACTGAGAATAATACTAGCTGTGGGTTTGTTATAAATGGCTATTATAATATCGAGAAAGGTTGCTTTCACCTATATTTTATTGTGGCTTTTATCATGAATGAACATTGCATCTTATCAAAAGCTTTCTCTGTATAGATTCATATAGTCATATGATTTTTTTACCTTTACTTTTATTGATTTGGTGTATTAATTAATTGGGATATGTAAAACTATCCTTGTAAGTAAGTAAGTCTGTCTGAAGGTAACATAAAACTTACCAGTAAATGCACCAGTAAATGCAGGTCTTTTGTTCTTGGGGAAATTCTTGATTTCTGCTTCATTTTTTGTGCATATGATTGACCTGTTTAGTTTTTCTATTCTTTAAATCATGAACATATATTCTATCTTTTCTTTGGGGCAGGAGCACACTTGGCAGTGCTTAGGAGTTACTCCTTTCTCTCCACTCAGGAATTACTCCTTGTAGTACTTGAGGGACCATAAGTGATGCTAGAGATAAACCCCAGATGAACCATGTGCAAGGCAATAATGCTGCTTTTTATATTAAAGAAATGGGCTGGAGCGATAGCACAGTGGGTAGGGCGTTCGCCTTACAAGCGGCCAACATGGCCGACCCGAGTTCGATTCCTCCGCCCCTCTCGGAGAGCCCGGCAAGCTACCGAGAGTATTCGATATGCCAGACACAGTAACAACAAAGTCTCCAATGGAGACGTTACTGGGCCCGCTCGAGCAAAACTTCATAAAAGCTGTTAGTACAAATTTTATTTCTCGGGGCTGGAGGATAAAATAGCAGGTAGTACATATGCTTTACACACGGCGTACCTGGGTTCAGTCCTTTATACCTTGTATGGTTCCCAGGAGTGATCCCTGAGTGCAGAGACAGGAGTAATCACTGAGCACTTCTGGGTGTAATCCCCTTCCCAAATAATAATTAAAAAGCCTATTTCCTCAATATTTTGGAGTAACTTATGGAATACAGCAATGTCTTCTTTAAGTATTTGGTAGAATTAGTGAATCTGTATGTGAACTTTTATTCTTGGGAATATTTAAAATTTTTATTTTATAAGTCCTTGTAATTTATGAGATTTTTAAAAATTCTTTTTTGACTCAATCTTAGGAGGCTGTATGGTTATAGAAATTCATCTACTCTAGGTTTCCTAGTGGCATCGTTTTTCACATTAACATCTTAATGACATTTTGTATTTATGAGTGAGGAATCTGTTCTAATTTCTATCCTTTCATCTCTTAAGTGATTTATTTATTTTCCTCTTTATTTCCTCATGAATCTAACTAAAGGGTTAGTTATCTTGGTTCTTTATAATGAGATTAAACAACTGCAAGCTTTATTCATTTAATTTTTGTATTGCCTTTGTGTTTTACGTATCATCCATTTCTTTTTTATTTTTAATTTTTCCTTTCTTCCTTCTTCCTTTTGGATCCTGTGGCTATCTTTTTCTAGTATCTCAAGCTGTGAAGTCAACTTTATGAACTTTATTACATGCTTTTGTTATAGTACTGTTTTTGCTGTGGCCCATAAGTTCTGATAGTTTGTGTCATTAGTCTCATTTGTCTTGAATATGTTAATTTGTTGTTTATTTTTTTCATTGACAAATGATTAATAGTTAATTGTTTAGATTCCAAATGTTAGGGATTTTTCTGACTTTCATTTTATTTCAATTTATACTTCCTTGGTTTTGTGGTATGACAAGATATATAATATGCTTTCTATTTTTGTGACATGATTTTTTTGGAGATATTCAAACTATACTGCTGTATGTGGTATATCCTGGAGAATTTTTCTTGTGGACAAAAGAATTTGTTTTCATTTTTTGGATGGTGTACATTTCATTTCTAGTTCTTCCAGATCTTTATTTGGGCTCTTGCTTCTTTACCCATGTTCTGTCTGATTGTTATATTAAATGAGGAGGGTATCACTGTATCACTGTCATCCCGTTGTTCATTGATCTCCTCGAGTAGGTACCAGTAATGTCTCCTTTCGTCCTAGCCCTGAGATTTTAGCAAGTGTCACATTGGAAGCTCTTTCAGGGTCAGGGGAATGAAACCCATCATTATTACTGGGCAGGATACTCTTCGTCGTCTGCCGGGTTCTCTGAGAGCGAGAACTAGACAATAAGAGGTCTGTTCCTCTACCCATATCCCCCATCTCCCAGTAGCTAGACGGTTACACCCAAATGAGGAGAGTGGGGTATTAAAATCTCCCTTTAAAACTGTGTTGTCGATTTAGCCGAAGAGAAGGACTACATGGAGGGCGGGATCCACAGATCCCGAAGGGAAAAAAAAAAAAAAACAGGTTCCAAAAAGAGCCGAGATCATCGGGAAGTCCCAGATGGGGTAGGTACCGCATCCCGCCTCCCCCAGATGGAACCCCGGTGACCAGAAACCTCTACAAGCACAGCTCGAGTATGCGGGAACTAGGACTTTTCCTCAAAAATGCCGGGACTACACCTCCCAGGTAACCTCAGATTCCGGAAGTCACGCCCACAGCCCGCCCCCCAGCGCCATCTTGACAGCATTTAGCCGAAGAGAAGGACTACATGGAGGGCGGGATCCACAGATCCCGAAGGGAAAAAAAAAAAAACAGGTTCCAAAAAGAGCCGAGATCATCGGGAAGTCCCAGATGGGGTAGGTACCGCATCCCGCCTCCCCCAGATGGAACCCCGGTGACCAGAAACCTCTACAAGCACAGCTCGAATATGCGGGAACTAGGACTTTTTCTCAAAACTGTGCGGCCGCTTATGCAGCCACACAACATCTCTCTATATACAAAGTGATCAATGGGAAGTAAACCACCTAACGTTTCTCTTTGAAAATCATAGTTAAGCTTTGAGCACGGCCACAGCCCCAGAAACACAAGGACTTAATGCAGAACCCAGCAGCTTGGAGCAGAAAAGTGAACGGGTTATGTGTTAACCCAGGCCATCAAGTCTGCCAGAGGGGAAAGGGTGTTGGTCCCTTCCGCCCTCCTCCCTCTGGAAAGAAAGGTGGCGGCCACATGGGAGCCTTGTGGACAGCAGGTATGAGCCGGGGGTGTGGGGGCGACTAAAACCTCATGGAAAGGGGGACGTTCCGGTCCGTCCTTCACGCCCTACCGAGGCCACCAGTTGCCCCCCACGAGCGGCTCTCCAGCACGGCCACAGCCCCAGAAACACAAGGATTTAATGCAGAACCCAACAGCTTGGAGCAGAAAAGTGAACGGACTATGCGTTAATCCAGGCCATCAAATCTGGATTTGATGGAGGGGAAAGGGTGTTGCCCCATTCGCCCTCTCCTCTCTGGAAAGAAAGATGGCGGCCACAGGGGAGCCTTGTGGACAGCAGGCATGAGCCGGGGCAGCGGGGGCGACTAAAACCTCATGGGAAGGGGGGCGTTCCGGTCCGTCCTTCACGCCCTACCGAGGCCACCAGTTGCCCCCCACGAATGGCTCTCCAGCACGGCCACAGCCCCAGAAGCACAAGGACTTAATGCAGAACCCAGCAGCTTGGAGCAGAAAAGTGAAAGGACTATGCGTTAATCCAGGCCATCATGTCTGCCCGGAGGGGAAAGGGTGTTGGTCCCTTCTGCCCTCCTCCCTCTGGAAAGAAAGGTGGCGGCCACATGGGAGCCTTGTGGACAGCAGGTATGAGCCGGGGGTGTGGGGGCGACTAAAACCTCATGGGAAGGGGGACGTTCCGGTCCGTCCTTCACGCCCTACCGAGGCCACCAGTTGCCCCCCACGAGCGGCTCTCCAGCACGGCCACAGCCCCAGAAACACAAGGATTTAATGCAGAACCCAACAGCTTGGAGCAGAAAAGTGAACGGACTATGCGTTAATTCAGGCCATCAAATCTGCTGGAGGGGAAAGGGTGTTGCCCCATTCGCCCTCTCCTCTCTGGAAAGAAAGATGGCGGCCGCATGGGAGCCTTGTGGACAGCAGGCATGAGCCGGGGGAGCGGGAGCGACTAAAACCTCATGGGAAGGGGGGCGTTCCGGTCCGTCCTTCACGCCCTACCGAGGTCACCAGTTGCCCCCCACGAACGGCTCTCCAGCACGCCCACAGCCCCAGAAGCACAAGGACTTAATGCAGAACCCAGCAGCTTGGAGCAGAAAAGTGAAAGGACTATGCGTTAATCCAGGCCATCATGTCTGTCCGGAGGGGAAAGGGTGTTGCCCCAGTCGCCTTCTCCTCTCTGGAAAGAAAGATGGCGGCCGCATGGGAGCCTTGTGGACAGCAGGTATGAGCCGGGGGACTGGGGGCGACTAAAACCTCATGGGAAGGGGGCATTTCGGTCCGCCCTTCACGCCCTACCGAGGCCACCAGTTGCCCCCCACTAGCGGCTCTCCAGCACGGCCACGACTCCAGAGCACAGAAACCAATTTCTTAACTATCTGACTTTCAGTATAAATACTTCCAGGGTCAATAAGTAAAATAGCAGAAATCCAAAACCAACATTTAATTCTTGAACCCAACTGTAGAAAGCAAATCACGTCACAATGCTTTTTCAGCATGTCTGATTTGGGGGGGGGGTAAACTCTAAATAATAGTGGTGAATCTTTTATTGAAACAATGAATCTAATAAAAGCAGATAGAGTGTTAACTAGAATTCATCTGCCCCACAGGGACTGGGAGGGGTGGGGGGTGGGTTTTATTGGGGTTCTTCATGGTAAAAAAAAAAGTATTGGTAAAGGGAAATGTGTTTGATATTTGCATGACTGAGACCTAAACCTGAAAGCTTTGTAACCTTTCCCAAGGTGATTCAATAAATAAAAAAATAAAAAAATAAATAAAAATAAAAATAAAACTGTGTTGTCATTTATATATATCCTCTGATTTATTATTAGCAATTGCTTTATAACATTTCTGCCCTTTCAATAGTAAATATATTTATAATAATTAAGTGCTCCCCATCTATTGATCTTTTAATTTATATGTAATTCCTATTAGTATCTCTAATTATTTTGTAACTTGAGTTTTATCTGGCCAAACATGGCTTCTATCATGGAAAACTCCTTACGCCTTTGAAAGGAATATACACTATTTGATGTTGTGTACGTTCCTAAATTTGGTTAGCTACAAATCTTTGGAGGTTTTATTGCATAATGATACTTTCCCTTTTTCACTTCTGCCTTTGTGTAAAAGCATGAAGAATTAAGAACTCAACTCTGGCAAGGAAGATTTCATTTCGTGGTGAACATATTATATATTGAGATAACTACAACATACTATTTGCTTCAAGATATTTTTTTGAGAAGACATTAGCTTGCTCATAGAAAATGAACAAATTACTCATAAAATAAAACAAATGACATATATTTTTAAAATCCATGAGTAATACCATTGAATGTAAGTGTATGTAATCTTTAATGCAAGCATAAACTTTGCTTTTTGTTGTTTAAGGATGTATGAATTGCCTGGGATTTAACCTAGGACAGTACATGCAAGGCAGTGATCCTATCCATTGTACTATCTCTCCAGCCATGGGCACAGTATTATGATTTTCTTTATTTTTCACTGAATCACAGTGAGATGCACAGTTAGAAAGTTTCTCTTGATTGGATCATATAACGTTCCAACACCTATTCCTTCATCAGAGTATATTTCCCACCACTAATATTTCCTGTTTCCCTGCAATCCTCCCACCTCTTATCCCCTACCCCACCCCTCTGCTGGGCGCCTCTCTGGCAGGAACTTTTCTCTTCTCCCTCTCTTTTTTTGGGTACATTATGGTTTGCAATATAAACACTGAATGGTTATCAGATATGTCCTTTTACTTACTTTCAACACAGTTCCTGTTCAAAGAGCTCATTTCAAACTCTTATTGTCATACTGGTCTTTTCTTTATCCTAACTGCCTTCACCCCACACACTCTTATGGCAAGCTTCCCATCATTGACCTGTCCTCCTGGATCCTGTTTTTCCTGGTCTTGGATGTTAATTATATACTATTTATTTTAGCACTGTACTGTGGCACTGTCCTCCTGTTGTTCATCGATTTGTTCCAGCAGACCCAGTAATGTCTCCATTGTGAGACTTTGTTGTTACTGTGTTTAGCATATCAAATACATCACAGGGAGCTTGCTAGGCTTTGCTTGTGCAGGCAAAATACTCTCAGTAGCTTGCCGGGCTCTCCAAGAGGGGTGGGGGAATCAAACCCGGCTCGGTCAGGCCGACCACGTGCAAGGCAAACGTTCTACTGCTGTGCTGAAATCCAAAATCGTGTGGCCGCAATAGCAGCCACGCGCCATCATATGCTCTTCATAATCAGCAATAGAAAACAAATTATCTAATGATGTCTTTTTGGCAGGTCTGATTGTTTGGGAAAGTTCCAAATAATAATGGTGGGTCTTTTGTCCTAATATTGAATGTGATCCATGTAGAGAGAGAGTAAAGTGTAAATCTGCCACACAGGCAGTGTGAGAATTGGGGGTGGGGGGATACTGGGGTCCTTGGTGGTGGAAAATGTGCACTGGCAAAGAGATGGGTGTTTGATCATAGTATGACCGACCAAGACTTAAACTGAAAGGCTTTGTGACTGTTCCCACGGTGATTTAATAAATAAAAAATTTAAAAAAAATAAAAAGAACAGACTTGGGCTGGAGCAATAGCACAGTGGGTAGGATGTTTGCCTTGCAAGTGACCAAGCCCAGTTCGATTCCCAGCATCCCATATGGTCCCTCGAGGTTTGAGTGCAATCATTCTATATCTGTCCCTCTCCTTTTGACTTGTTTCACTTAGCATGATATTCTTCATGTTCATCCATGTATAAGCAAATTTCATGACTTCCTTTTTCCTAATGACTGCGTAGTATTTCATTGTATACATGTACATATACTCTAGTTTCTTTATCTAGTAGTCTGTTCTTGAGCACTCGGGTTGCTTCCAGAATCTGGCTATTGTGAATAGTGCTGCAAAAAACATAGAAGTGCAGATGGTATTTCTGCTGTGTAATTTGGCACAATTATTTTTGCACAGATTTTATGTATCTTGTGCAAAATTTAAAATAAAAGTTAAGCAGATTCTAATTTTCCATTAGCTGAAATATAATTTTGTAGAAGTTATTTGACAAGTATATGTATTTTATATTGTAGGTCCAGATAGCAAGGTTTTTCATTCTCTTCAATTAAATGACCATGTTATCATTCTCCCACACCTCCCCTCTGAATGGAATACTTGCCAAAGGAAGCTATTCAAAAATTAAAAACAGACTCACCTTTTTAAAATTTTTTTCATTTTTTATAATTTTATTTATTGAATTACCGTGAGAGCAGTTACAAAGCTTCCGGGTCTAAGTCTTGGTCATACAATGAAACACCTGTATATTCACCAGTGCACATTCTCCACCACAAAAAGCCCCAGTATACCCCCATCCCACACCCTTTCCCTATCTGTGGGGCAGATGATTTCCACATTACTCTCTCTACTTTGTTTTTTTTATTATTATTAGTGACAACATGAGGTACAGTTGTAGACTAACAAATTTTTGTGCTTGGGTTTCAATTATACAATGATTAAATACCCGTCCCTCCACCAATGCCCATTTCCCACCACCATGGATCCCAGTATCCCTCCCACCCCCCCCCCCCCCATTCCCCCCATCACACCCTGCCTCTGTGGCAGGGCATTCCCTTTTGTTTTCTCTCTCTTATTGGGTGTTGTGGTTTACAAAAGAGGCAATGGGTGACAATCATGTTTGGTCTGTAGTCTACTTTCCGCATGCTTCTCCCGTCCTGGGAGGATCCTCCCAACACCTTTATTTGGTGTTCCCTTCTCTATCTGAGCTCCCTTTTCCCCTAGCATGTGTGGTTGGCCTCCAAGCCATGGAGTAAAATTTCTGGTACTAATCTCAGCCATTCCTGGGTGTTAGTCTCCTATTTTGTTACTTTATGTTCACCAGATGAATGCAATCTTTCTATGTCTATACCTCTCTTTCTGAGTCATTTCGCTTAACATGATACGTTCCATGTAATACAACTTGTATGTAAATTTCATGACTTCCTCTTTTCTAGCAGCTACATAGTACTCCATTATGTAAATGTACCAAAGTTTCTTTAACCAGTTATCTGTTCTCGGTACTCAGGTTTTTTCCAGATTCTGGTTATTGTAAAGAGTGCTGCAACAAACAATTGCAGATGTCACTTCGACTATACTTTTTTGCCTCTCTGGAATAAATTTCCAGGAGTGGTATTGCTGGGTCAAATGGGAGCTCAATTTCTAATTTTTTGAGAATCATCCATATTGTTTTCCAAAAGGACAGAACCAGTCGGCATTCCCGCCAACAGTGAAGGAGTGTCCCTTTCTCGCCACATCCGCGCCAGTACCGGTTGCTTTTGTTCTTGTGGATATGGGCTAGTCTCTGTGGTGTGAAATGATATCTCATTGTGGTTTTGATCTGAATCTCCCTGATGATTAATGATGTGGAGCATTTTCTCATGTGCCTTTTAGCCATTCGGATTTCTTCTTTGTGAAAGTTTCTATTCATTTCATCTCCCCATTTTTTTATGGGGTTGGAAGTTTTCTTTTTGTGGAGTTCAACCAGTACTTTGTATATTCTTGATATCAACCCCTTGTCGGATGTCTATTTGGCGAATATCCTTCCCCATGCTTGTAGACTGTCTTTGTATTTTGGTCAGTGTTTCTTTTGAGGTGCAGAAGCTTCTTAGTTTAAGATAGTCCCATTTGTCTATCTCTGTTTTCACTTGCTTGGCCAGCGGCGTGACATCTTTGAAGATTCCATTAGCTTCTGTGTTATGGAGGCTTTTGCCAACTATTTCTCAACGTACCTTATGGATTCCAATCTGATGTTGAGGTCTTTAATCCACTTTGATCTTACTTTTGTACATGGAGTTAGGCAGAGAGCTGAGCCTACTTTTTGCATGTAGTCGTTATGTTTTGCCAGCACAATTTGTTAAAGAGGTTTCCCTGCTCCCCTTCACTTTTGTTGCCCCCTTATTGAAGATTAGATGCTTGTATGCTTGGCAGGAGATGTCAGCATATTCAACCTTGTTCCATTGGTCTACAGCTCTGCCTTTGTTCCAGTACCATGCTGTTTTAATTATTACTGCTTTGTGGTAGATTTGAAGTTAGGGAGGTTGATTCCTCCCATTTTCTTTTTCCCAAGAATTGCTTTAGCTATTTGTGGGGGCTTATTGTTCCATATAAATTTCAGGAGTATTTGCTCCATTTCTTTGAAGAATTTCATGGGTATCCTAATAGGGATCACATTGAATTTATACAGTGCTTTTGGAAGTATTGCCGTTTTGACGATGTTAGTTCTCCCAATCCATGAACACGGGATATTTGTCTATTTCCTAGTTTTCTCTTTTATTTCCTGAAGTAGTGTTTTGTATTTTCTTTGTTCAGGTCCTTTACTTGCTTAGTTAAGCTGATTCCTAGGTACTTGATTTTCTGGGGCACAATTATGAATGGGATTGTTTCCTTCATGTGACTTTCTTCTCTTTCACTATTTGCATATAGGAAAGCCATGGACTTTTGTGTATTCATTTTATAGCCTGCAACTTTACTATACAAGCCTATTGTTTCTAGGAGTTTCTTTGTAGAGGTTTTAGGGTTCTCTAAGTATAGTATCACATCATCTGCGAATAGTGAGAGCTTGATTTCTTCCTTTCCTACCTGGATGCCCTTAATATCTTTTTCTTGCCTAATTGCTATTGCAAGTACCTCCAATACTAAATTTTACAGCAATGGAGAGAGTGGGTATCCTTGTCTCTTCCCTGATCTTAGAGGGAAGTCTCTCGGTTTTTTCCCATTGAGGATGATGCTTTCTGTAGGCTTGTGGTAGATGCCTCTAACTATATTGAGGAAAATCCCCTCTACCCTCATTTTCGCTAGGGTTTTTATCAGGAACGGTGCTGGATCTTGTCAAATGCTTTCTCTGCATCTATTGATACGATCATATGATTTTTCTCTTTTCTTTTGTTGATATGATGGATTATGTTGATTGAGTTCCGAGTGTTAAACCAGCCTTACATCAAAGGGATGAATCCTACTTGGTCCTGGTGTATGATCTTTTTGATGAGTAGTTGAATTCTATTTTCTAGTATTTTGTTGAGAATCTTTACATCCATGTTCATCAGGGATATTGGCCTGTAGTTTTCTTTTCTCGTGGTCTTTTTTTCCTTTTGGTATTAGAGAGATATGGGCTTCATAGAAACTGTTTGGGGGAGTTTCCTTTTTTTTCAATTTCCTGGAAAAGTTTGAGTAAGACTGGCAGTAGTTCCTCTTTAAATGTTTGGAAAAAATCGCTAGTGAATCCATCTGGACTTGGGCTTTTGTTTTTGAGAAGACTTCTGATTACAGTTTCAATTTCCTTGATGTTAATAGGTCTATTCAGATACTCTAGATCTTCTTGATTCAGCTTTGGGAGATTATAGGAGTCCAGAAATTTATCCATTTCTTCTAGGTTCTCTTGTTTCATGGAAAACAGACTTTCAAAGCTGTCTCTGATGATCTTTTGGATTTCTTTGATTTCTGTTGTGATACCCCGCTTCTAATTTCTGATTTGGTTTATTAGGGTTCTCTCTCTCTCTCTGTTTCTTTATGAGTGTTGCTAGTGGTTTATCTATCTTGTTTATTTTCTCAAAGAACCATCTCTTGGTTTCATTGATCTTTTGGATTGTTTCTTTGGTTTCCATGTCATTGATTTCTGCTCTAAGTTTTATGATCTCTTTCCTTCTGCCTCATTTGGGCTCATTCTGTTGATCCTTTTCTAAGGTCTTGAGCTGTGAGGTCAAGTTGTTTATATGCATCCTTTCTACAGACCTAAGATATGCTTGCAGAGTTATAAATTTTCCCCTTAATACAGCTTTTGCTGCATCCCATAGGTTCTGGTCAGACTCACCTTTTAAAATGGAGCCACTGGTAAATATAATTTTGATCTAAATAAAATGTTACAAAACCATTATGCTCTACTTAATATGTTCCTTTAAAAAATATGATATCCCAGAACCATATTTACACCAAAGTTGATTTGAGTTATTGATAATTAAAAAGTCAAATGATAGAATAAGAATTTAAAGGTGGTACTACTCTTTCAACATTTAGTATAATATCTGTCCTAATATATTTTTCTAAAAATGTACATATGTTGATTTCAAAATCAAATGAAAATTTTTATTGTTGAGCATTATATAATTCATTGAAGATTTTTAGAATAACTTTGGACTAATCCTTACAGGAATAAATCCTTCAATGTTATTGTGATTAATCTCTGTCTGAAGAGTATAGCGATGGTCCTAAACAAGATACGGCCTGTTAAAATAAATAGAGAAACGGAGGCAGTTAGCTTAAGGTGTTTTATTCAGTAAAATGGTATTCTAGTTGACTAAACAGGAATGAAAGATGGTTCAAATTTTCCAGAGAAAATTGCTCTAATATGAATTGGAAATCTACACAATTCTTAGTCCTGGATAAATGGATGCTATGAACACTAATCAGTTCCACTGAGCAGGTTAAATCATTTAAATGTTTACAGATGTCAGAAACCAGTTATTGTATCCAGGTTTTTCACATTATATCTTTAAGAAGGGTAAGAGTTGGAATTTGAAATATATTGCAAATCCAGAAGAAGCACTCAGGATAAGGAGCTATGTATATTGTTCAAAAGAGGAAATAGATTAAGCTACAAGTAGCTGTAAAACTTCTACTACACTAAAAGTGGTCTGTACAAGTCATATGACTTCAATTAAATTGATAGCTTCATTACCAAAATTGACTGTGTAATTAATGGCCAAACTGCAGCTTATTTTAATGAAAGTCAAATTAATTATTATAAGCAATATTGAAAGTGTGATATGTAATTAATTTTGAATTTTATTGAATTATTTTAGGGTCATCTTATTAAAAAAACACTAGGCTCAGTGATAAGCATCACAATAGTACATTTAAAGTATTAGTATTGCTACATTGGGATATATTAGGAAAATTTTAAAATATATTTTTATTTTAGAAAATTCATTTCTCTAGAGAAAAAATTATAATGATCTTTTAAGGATGGCCTCTATTATAAAATATGAAGATCATCTTTACTAAAATGGATTTTTAGTCCTGCTTGTGGAGAACAGGATGATGGTTATTTTACTATGGTGACATGAATGCATATTAAGGACTTGAAGGAACTTTTGAATGATGCAAGTGTAAAATAAAATGCAGTATCACACACACTATACAAAAAAAAAAGACTATAAAACCAAGCTCCCGGAAGAGAACAAGGCAGAGTCTCCTGCCCCCGCCCATGGCTGTCCTCACGGGGGCCCCTTGGAGGAGGGCAGATTGAGTTTCTCTCTACGCCTTGAGCAGAGCCCCAACAGCTGAAGACCTCCGGGTGGCTGAAGCCAAAGTCATGCTGAGACCACTCTCCACACACTTGGACGAGGAACCGGAACAGAAATCCAGGTGTGCGGGATCGGGGCTGAGATCTCCAAGCCTGCTCGATTAGGGACTTGGTCTCCTCCACCCAGCTCTTCCACCTTCCAGTAGCTAGAGAGTTACACCCACCAACTGCCGTGTAACCCCATCAACAGCCATCCAGAGACTATAAAACCAAACTCCCAGAAGTCACTGCCACACGGCCTCTTATTCTCTAGTTCTCGCTCTCAGAGAACCTGACAGGCTACTGAGAGTATCATACCTGCCTATATGCCTGACTAGGAACACTTGTAAAGGTGATTAGAAGCTGCCCCAAAAGCTTCCATCTTTCTTGGAGAGCCCAGCAAGCTACCGAGAGTATCCCGTCCGCATAGCAGAGACTGACAAGCTAACCATGACGTACTCGATATGTCAAAAATAGTAACAATGAATGGTTCTCATTCCACTGATCCTGAAGGAACCCCCAATATGTCATTGGTCTACACTAGCAAGTGACAGGGATGAATGGAGACATTGCTGGGCCCAATCGAGATAATTGGTGAACAGTGGTGTGATAGTGATAGTGTTAATGATCACACACACAAAAAATGTTGGTGTTGACTTTTCAAACATGTATTTCTCTACATCCACACACATAATATATTATGTGACGTGTTTATAAATATTGCCTAAACAATAAATAATTTAAAACTGATAAATCATAAATTAGAAAGCCACTAATAATAATGACACAAAACTGTTGCTAAAATTTCTAAGAATGTAATTATAATTGTCATTTATTAATTATACATTCAATAAAAAATTCTTTTAAAATATACTATTGCCAAATATTGTGGTATTTGTCTGGAAATAAGTTATATTTGCCTCTTAAAAACTTCTGACATTCCTATTTGATGATCATAATTTATCCAATATACACTATTTTTTGAGGACAAAGTAAGTTGAAAGGTAATTATAAATTTTTCTTCTGATACAAATAAATAATTTGGCTAAAATACTTGTATATTTTGTTTATAAATAGTGACGGTGAACAATATAGCTATAGCAAATGATTATAGCATCATAAAAGCAGAGAGACGATGTATAGGGTTACATAAATATGTTGAGGAATTGCTTTCCTGGTACGACTATTGCAAACTGAATACATCACATTACTCTTTAGCTTTTAGTTCACTGAAGTTCAGAAAATTCAAATGATATAAGCATTTGTTCAATCTATACAAAACACTCTTGTATATACTATGATAAATATGTCATATTTTCCATCTTCATCATATTAATATATGCATTTAATTAAAGCTAAACTTTTATATGAATAGAGATCACTATTTTATTTAACATTTTAAACCATAAATGCTATGAAGACCTGATTATCTACAATGAATAATATTAGAATTACTACTACATAGATTCTCAAAGGGCAGAAACTGGTATTTTTTTAATTTTCCTATCTTCAGAAATACTTTGCTTGAAAAACTGATTAAAAGCAACAATTGAGATTAGATCCTAAGACAGTACCTCAATTTGAAATTTCTCAGCTTGCTTTTAGACTGAACAACGTTATGCTTTTATCTATAAAAGGGTCCTGAATCACAGTTAAAATATGTCTGCTACATAACAGTTACTCAAGTTATATATTTTAAATGAAAATGGCTTTAAGGCATGGAAAAGTGCTACTGGAGAGTTCAGCTAAAAAGAATAGTTTATATATTTTAATATGTTACATATCACCAAATTTTCTATTTGAAAAGTAAAAGCAAATTAACCTTTAAGCAATAGTAAAATATTTCTCTTTGAACTTAGAGTCAAATATTTGATTAATAACTTATATTCAAATATTTTTCCTATATATGAATGGTCACTTTTACAACTATATTTTTTAAGTCAAAGTTACATTTCAGTTACTATTCTTGCTTTCAAAATTTATTATATCTGAAACCCTACAGTAATTTTGAAAGCTAGATATTTTCATCCCTGATTTGAAAATGAGAGTTAGTATTCACTTATTTAGGGTCATATCCAGACTTATTCCAATGCCACCCTTAAAATAACTTATAAATTTGGCAAAATCATACTATACTGAATGATCATAATGTATAAACACAAATAATAGCGATAGGAAGAAAAGCAAAAAGTATCATCAACTGAATAGTAATAATTGTAGAAATTAGAATGATTAAAAGTTTCAGAAGAGTCTTCAAGGAAGAATAAAATGAAGAAGTGTTTAGGGTGAAGATAAGTGGTTGACACCGAGGCTAACTTTTTGGAAGTTTAAAAAAACACTATCGATGTATTTGATGGATAATGTTGTGCATCAAGTATGGTAATTAGACTTATTTAGGCTCATATCCAGACTTATTCCAATGCCCAACCTCAAAATACCTTATAAATAAGGCAAAATCCTACTATCGGAAAAGAGTCAATAACATTTATTAAGCAAACAACTTATTAAACTTTAGAGGACAAGTAGTTGCTATTCATGATCTAATGAAGCAAGTTTAGACAGACACTTTAAGCATGGATACAAAGTTAAACTAAGACTAAAAAGGGAAGAACAGTACTATGGAAGGATAAATGGTACTAGGGACTAGACATAGAGATAGGAGCATGATGGTTTAGAATTTGCTCATCCAACATAGCTATAAGACCTGAATATTTCAAACAGATATTAAAGATCCCCTCCCCTCTAATTGGCAGTGACATGTTGCCAGCTGCTCCCTAGATATATAGGAAATATGCCAACATTTTTGTCTAGCGAAGGAGCAGTAATGAATTTATCCCAGGTGTTTGTGGAGTTTGATGGAGTAGAAATTAAGGTTCAGAGAATGTCATCTAGAATGCTCACGTTAAGTGAGATGGTCCATTGTGGCTTGGATGTGATAGGAATGCTTTTTCTATCTGGAGATGGAATGAAATGAAGAAAGATAAGAATGGCTATTGGTAGCGGAAAATGGACACTGACGGAGGGATTGAAATATAATCACAAAAGTTTGTAATTCTGTAACTGTATCTCAGTGATTCATTAAAATAATGACAATAATAATAATAATAATAATAATAATAATAAAAGAATGGCCATTGTATTAAGTGAAGGCCAAGCTAGTGTGCACTCAGTTTGTTAAAAAATATTCTAGATTCCGCACCCATGTATAAATTCTACTGCACAGAGGAATAAAATTTTTAATATGTTTTTAATGTTTTCTGGTTGTTACCTATTCAGTTTGATTTTGTTTTTGTTTCCTAAGTTAGAAAAACATGCAATTGGGAACTACAGACAAAGCTTGTCTTGGTCATACACGGTTAAGTAGTTTCCTTTTCATAAATAATGACATCAAATTTTATGATTATGTATCTCAAGACAAACTCTTTTCCTTTTCTTACTCTCTAATTCACTATACTTAGACACACATGCCACCACTAAGAAACAATACCACTACAAGTCATCTGTGCTCTCTTCCCTAAAATTATAGTCCTCCTAGCAGCTGCTTTTACGTCATCAAATGGACATACCTGAGAGTTCAGAATATTAGGCTCTTAGTGACTTGAATCAGTCTGTGCTTGGAAAGATCCTCAGGGATTCATGCTTATTTTAAAACAGACAAAGGACATAGGTTACTATAATCATCATTTATTTCCAACCAACATTTATATTTTCAACCAACGTTCAGTGATATCATCAGTTTAGTTCACTTCTTACTCTCCTGGACATTTTTTTTTTAAATAAATTTTATTTTTAAAATAAAAATGTGAGCTTTCATGTTTGAGTGTCAGTCATACAATGATCGAACACCCATTCCTCCACCAGTGTACATTTTCCACCACCAATGTTCCCAATATCCCTACTCTGATCTTTCCCATCTCTCTTCCTGCCTCTATAGCAGATAGTTTCCCTCTTATTCTCTCTCTCTACTTATGGACATTATGGTTTGTAATGCAGATAATGAGAAGCCATCATGTTTGGTCCTTTATCTACTTTCAGCACACATATCCCATTCCGAGCAATCCCTTCAACCATCATTGACTTAGTGATCTCTTCTCTATCCCAGCTGCCCTCTCCTCCAGCTCATAAGATAGGCTTCCAACCACGGAACAATCTTCCTGGCCCTGTCTCTACTGTCCTTGGGTGTTAGTCTCATATTATAATATTTTATATTCCACAAATGATTGCAGTCATCCTAAATCTGCTAGGACACTTCTTGAGGTACTTTACACTCTTATGACAAGTTTTATAGTATCATTGCTGTGGTAACTCTATACTATCAAGGCTATCAAGGATAAGTGCATTAGTTGCTTTTCTTCATACCCTAAAATGTCCTCAAATCATAGAAAACTAGGTGCATGTTATATATAATTTTTAAAATATTTTATTTACAGATCTGGATTTTTAATATAGTAAGTCTCATAATTGATAAAAGTAGAAACTTGTTTGAAGTATCAGCTAGACTCAGTGAATCAACCCAGGGTATTTTATAGAATCATCTCTCAAAAGTAAAATATTTAATCTCAAAATATTTATGAAAAAGTTATAAAATGGCTGGATGGATATTGATTGTGGTTAAATTAAGGCCCTCTTAACTACTAGAAGAAAAATACTTAACATTGCTTGTGACATCACATTAACAATGAATAATTCAACTGCATTCAGTGTAAGAAAGATGTTTAATTTGAAGCTTTGCCACATGAAATAAAAATATGTGTCAAGGAAGTCAATTCCAAGTAGCAAACATCAAAATTATCATTTTCCTAAAAGACTTTATAGAATTGGAAGACAATGCAAATATATTAAGATTTAATATATTTCATATATATCAGTTATACATATTATTTCTATGTAGTTTTTAGCAAGCATGAGTTTTATACTATATTGCATGTAAATCAGTATTTAAAGAACTATATAAATAGGCCAAAGAATTACCAAATATATGTAGAACCAAATTCTAAACCATAAGACCCTGCATTTCAAAACCGGCTGCTGCTAATTTGACTAGTTTATATTTCTTTGGCAACAGCAGCAGCTCTGCTAAGGCAAAGTAAATGTCATAAAATGTTTTGTTTTCCAGCAGCCATTGGCAAATAATTGGCATCTGCTTTCTGTTGTCTAGCTACAGTTGTGTTTTCTGTAACAGAAGCTTTCATTCCTCATTTAATAACTTGTTGATTTAAGACCCTCTAGGGAAAAAAAAATTAAAAAACTTGTGTGAAGAAAAGGAAACCATGAAAGCATGTGGGCTTTCAAAACATGAAGTGATGCGTAAAACATTCTACCATAAGATTATTTGGACTCATCCATGTCTATGAAAAATTAACAAAAATAGGAAACGAGTACTTTATTTTGTCTAAAAAGCATGGAGTGGAGATTTAATATTTTGAAGTTGAAATGAGAGCATTTCAAATTACTTTCATTCTTATTCACCTTCTACTACTCTTTTGATGACTACCAACCCTACTAGTTATAAAGAAAAGAAAGGGACAAAACCTCCGGGTGTATAAATTGGTTTTGCCCTGAATTTAAACATTTTTAAAAGCTCACTTAAGTGGGGGATGTGATTATTTGTAGAGCAGGAAAGGCACTTACAAATGCAACTGTAGGAGGCTCTGTTTTAATGTTGAAGAGCAGATAAAACACTTTGACTGACTTCAGGCATTCTCTGGCTGAGGACTAGGCCATTAATAGTCATTAACACTCTTTCAAATGTATTGCCAGAGTGGTAATGAAATCAACACCTTCTAATTTTTATACTGAAGCTCTGCCAAAGCGCATTTGGTCTTGTCACTACATAGCGATGTGCAATGTGCTTGTTACTTAAGATATCAACATAAACACTGAATAAAAACATAAATCTTTTATGATGTTGAGACATGATGCTATTTTATTGTAAATCAATAGGGATCAATTATTCATCCTAGCCCATTGTTTACTGAAAAAAGGGAGGACAAAGCACTAGCAATGTAAAATGGAGTTTGTTATTTTGAGTTGACCATTAATTTGAATTTTTCCAACAAATCAGTAGCTAACAAGCTATACTTAGGAGTTTGAGTCAGTACCTTGTTCCCACCATTTGTCGTTTAGGGAAAATTCTCAAAAAATCACTTACCATACTGCACATCTAATTTTCTCTAATACCTATCTAAAGTATTCATATTTAAAAGTGAAATGAACAAATTTAGCAGATGATGCCCAATCTTCCTTAATGTTCTATAAATAATTTATTTGAAATTGTTTGTATAGATACTCATTATGACAAAAGGAAAAGATAGATGTCAAAAGATATTAACAGAAGGACAGATAGAAGGATGGGAAGAAAGAAAACTCTTTCTATTTAAAGCAATTTCATATTATTTTGTGTTATTTTTTTGGTGCTGGGGATCAAAGATAAGCAAGTACTTTACCACGGAGCCATAGCACAGAACCCCAGAATATAAAGAATATAAAGAATATAAAAAATTTTATATTCTTTTCTTCCTAACTTTATTATTGAATCGTACTTATAGGTTGGAGATACTTTCTTTATGGAAGTCACCTTCTATGTGTGACTGGTAGAAAAAAGAAAAACAAGTTAATTATCAAGTCATATGGAGACACATGTCTTCACCCCTTTACAACACAGATCAAAAGTACTTTTTCAATAAACAAATTGTGATATCACTACTTATTTCTTTCTGACCTTTTCTTCCCTTATTTCACCCTTAAGTTCCATTATCCACCTCCTTCAAGAAAAAATGTTTAGGATACTCCATGTATTGCTATTGTCCTTAGAAGAAATAATCTTTTTTCTAAATTCTATTTTCAAAGGCTAATAATCAGGATGGATTTTTGCAAGCATAATGTTGGTTTTTGCATAGAGTGCTAAAAATTAAATAGAAAAATTCAAGAATATAATATAAACTTTTTCCCCTTCAACTATTATCCTTTATAGCAGATACTAGTAATGTAAAGTAAGTAAAGTAAAGGCCCTCCCGTTTATCATCGATTTGCTCGAGCGGGCCCAGTAACATCTCCATTGGAGACTTTGTTGTTACTGTGTTTGGCATATCGAATACGTCATGGGGAGCTTGCCAGGCTCTGCGGTGCGGGCGAGATGCTCTTGGTAGCTTGCCGGACTCTCCGAGAGGGGCGGAGGAATCGAACTTGGGTCGGCCATGTTGGCTGCGTTCAAGGCAAATGCCCTACCACTGTGCTATCGCTCCAGAAAATTGTTACTTTTATAGGTCATTTCTACTTATGTATTCTTATTTCACTCTGGATGTTCCAGGGTGAAATGAAGGAAGAAGAGGTCAAGAAAGATAGGATCCTATAGTCTACTTTTAGCATGCTTCTCCCATCCTGGGGTGATCCTCCCAACACCCTTTATTTAGTGCTCCCTTCTCTATCTGAGCTCCCATTTCCCCTAGCATATGTGGCTGGCCTCCAAGCCATGGAGCAAAATTCCTGGTACTAATCTCGGCCACTCTTGGGTGTTAGTCTCCTATTTTGTTACTTTATGTTCCTCAGATGAATGCAATCTTTCTATGTCTATCCCTCTCTTTCTGACTCATTTCGCTTAACATGATACTTTCCATAACACCCAAAAGGGGAGAGAGAACAAAAGGGAATGCCCTGCCACAGAGGCAGGGTAGGATGGGGGGAATGGGGGGTGGGAGGGATACTGGGGTCCGTGGTAGTGGAAAATGGGCACTGGTGGAGGGATGGGTACTAGATCATTGTATAACTGAAACCCAAGCACAAAAATTTGTAAGTCTACAACTGTACCTCATGGTGTTTCACTAATAAAAATTAAAAAATAAAAAAAAAATTAAAAAGAAAGATAGGATCCTTATGGGTACTTGATCATTGTATAACTGAAACCCAAGCACGAAAGTTTGTAAATCTACAGCTGTACCTCATGGTGTTTCACAAAGAAAGAAAGAGAGAAAGAAAGAAAGAAAGGAAGGAAGGAAAGAAGGAAGGAAGGAAGGAAGGAAGGAAGGAAGGAAGGAAGGAAGGGAGGGAAGAAAGAAAGAAAGAAAGAAAGAAAGAAAGAAAGAAAGAAAGAAAGAAAGAAAGAAAGAAAGAAGGAAAGAAAGAAAGAATCCTTAACCACTGTCCTATTTTTCCAGGCCTAAAGATTAGCGTTTTTGTACTAAAATTTCCTATTCTAGAGAAAAAAGATCAGCAATAGATTACAATATTTTAGAATTTAAAGTATAAAACTTACTGTTTTACTCATACCACAATAATGGAGCGGTAAGAAAGTAAAGGTCTCTTGTGATACTTTACTACTTTTAAATACTGATTAATGCATACATTGTCAGAGTCAATGCAGAGCGAAAACAGCTTTAAGTGGGGAGAAAATTGTTGAATTGGAAAGATAAAGACATTTTTTGGAGGAACTTTATTGACAAAAGCGAAGTCAAGCATGGAGAGGACCTGGTAAAGAGTTACATGCACAATTAAACTCTGTTCCATGAGTCTATCACTAAACCAGGTTATACAGTATCAATGATACAGGTTGACAAAGTACTATAAACTTTTTTTGGTACAACTAGAGGTAGATATCAAAACACACTCCATGTTCTTACTTCATGGAAAGCATATAGTCTCTATGCTACATTTCTTTAGAATTAATCAACTTGGGAAATAATTATAATAAGATTAAAGTAAACCTCTTCAGTATCTGTACTAAAAGGAAATAAGTCCTTTAAAGATTGATTATTAATTCACCAGAATATTAATTGCTATGATAGCTGGTCAACAGCATTGTACAGTTTCAGACTGAAAATATTGTTAAGGGCAAATCTATATATGTGTCTGTTCTAACAAGTATTATTTTAAAATATGATTGTTAGTCCTCCAAGGTTTTCTAAGACATAAAAATAAGAAATATGAAGTGAAATTGATTTTCTGTGTAATGTTTACTGTTTCCCTGTTAAACAAAATAGATGTAACACAATGATCCCTTCCAAACACATTTTTCCTGACTCCTCTTAGCTTTGATTTCAAGTATGTGCACTCTAACTTAGAGTTTTTCCTTTTTTTGAACTGCCTAAGTGAGCAGAAGAGAAGAGTCCTTCAGGTAATCTTAGAGGATATCTACTTAAGTATGAAAAAGAGAATATAGCAACTCTAATATATTTCCTGTAATTATTAATAAATGACTAAAAAACTCAAGGATTGCATGAAGACATTTTCCTTAGGTATATTAGATAGATGGATAGATAGCTAACATTCTGGAGCAAGGGAGGGGACATATGAATAATAACTATGAGTTATACATCTGGCTATTTAAACATACTTATGGAAAAATGTTGATATTCATACATGTTTGAATGTATTCATGTGTGTATGTGGTCATATTGCAGGACTTATTTCAGATAAAACATTTTAATTTCACTTTTTTTAGAGAATCATATATTTAGAAAAAAATATTTTGATTTTTAATCATTCCTTGGTAAGATCGTTAAAGGCCAAGACTACTATTAATATACTTGCTACTCAATTACCAGAAATTGATATGCATTATGATATAACAGAACACAAGATAACTATTTTCAACTTCTACATTTCTCTTAGTAAGGATCACAACACAATTTCTTGTGATTGTAAAAATCTTCCATATTATAGTCATAATGGTATGCACATTTATTGATGTCTGAGCTTATTTTTAATCTTATTTTTGACCATATATATTGTGTTCTTTTTTTAATTTAGAGTTTTTAATGTATTGAGGGCTGGAGCGATAGCACAGCGGGTAGGGCGTTCGCCTTACAAGCGGCCAACATGGCTGACCCGAGTTCGATTCCTCCACCCCTCTCGGAGAGCCTGGCAAGCTACCGAGAGTATTCGATATGCCAGACACAGTAACAACAAAGTCTCCAATGGAGACGTTACTGGGCCCGCTCGAGCAAATCGACGATCAACGGGAGGGCCTTTACCTTTACCTTAATGTATTGAAATTGACCTTAATATGGCAAAATGTAATGCAAAATAAAAGACAGGAATACAAAATGATAAAAAAGGAGAGCCAGGATATAATTTTGAATTATTTTGTTATTTTGGGGGAGCTTTGAACATTGGTCAATGGATACTTTAAAATTAAAGCTTTTCATTTATTGATATTCAAATGTCAAAACAACTAGGTATTTTTGACATCTGAAGAAGCAACTCCAATTTTAGTCAAAATATAATAGAAATGCTATAATTTGCATTGAAAACAAAATGTTTTTACCATCTATCTTTGACTTTTATTTTTGCTTCTTCTCCTTCTACACAAGTTGTGTGGTATTAAAATGTCAAGGAAACAGTGACAATTGTTAACAAGCAATAAGGAAACTTGTTTAAATGAAATGAAATTATAATGAGTATGTGGTCATATTCACCAACAGATACTTTGGGAGGCTAAGAGTATAAAGATGATGCCAGATATTTTATTGGGTATGAGATGGGGGTGCCTAACAAGAGGTGCTTGGTCCAACAGATGGTTTACAGCAAAGGGCTGGGGGATACAATGCCTCTGGGGTCCTTGTTGCTGGAGTTACCCAGCAATCCTAACTGTGCCGGAAGTCTCTAGGGCTGTGTTGCTCAGCGGCTTTTAGGACTGCCTTTAGTACTGTTGGTTTCACCGGATGGGGCCAGGAATCTAACCCAGATTATTCACATGCCAGCCATTCACTCCTCACTGTTATCTTATCTCCTAGATAGTTGCCAGATTATTTTAAGTTCACCTTTAGGGTCACATTCAGTAGTGTGAGTTTGTTCTGAAGTTTTGAGCAAATTCTTAGTGGGTTCTAGAGACCAAGATGATAGAAGGATCTCATCCACAGCAAGTTGAAAAGGAAGGACTGGGGCTGGAGCGATAGCACAGCAGGTAGGGCGTTTGCCTTGCATGCAACCAACATGGCCGACACAGGTTTGATTCTCAGCATCCCACATGGTCCCTCGAGCACCGCCAGGAGCAATTCCTGAGTGCATGAGCAAGGAGTAACCCCTGAGCATCGCTGGGTGTGACCCAAAAAGCAAAAAAAAAATAAAAAATAAAAAAATAAAGGAAGGACTAAACCAGAGTCACAAGCTGGCCTTGTGGGTATAAGTAGCAGTTCTCCAAATACAGAGAATAGGGGGCTGCAACAGTGATACAATGTAGAATAGGGTAAAGGAAGAGAGCTTTAATAAATGTCTCTTAAAATTTTTATTTTAGGCACTGTAATTAGCAATATTGATAATGCAGCATTTCATTCATAAAGTATTCTAATACCACACCCTCCGGGAGAGTGTCAGCTTCCTTCCAACATTGTGCCAGTTCCCCCCACACCCAAATCCATCAATGATATGATTTCTACCGAAGACCAGTTCTCTAAGTGTTATTGATGTGACTTGTATATATTTCAAATACTTCACAGGAAAAAAAATAGCATGAAGAAATTATTTTATATGTTTCTTTGGTGACAGGCATGGCAAAGTGTTATGATTATATAGGTTGTTATTTTATATATTTCTTTGGTGACAGGCATGGCAAAGTGTTATATGACTATATAGATTGAGTTTCTCAGAAAGTATCTATATCTTTCATTGATTTTGTCATGTTTTACGTTTTAGTGTTAATGGAAATTTAGAAAGTTCAGTAGTGAAGAACTTTGCTTAGAAATCATCAAATCATATATAGTAAATTTTAGCTTAATATTTTACACTGGGAATAGCCCTCAAGCACCCCTGGTTGTGGTCTCAAAACCAGGAAAAAAAAACCTGAAGGCCAGAGTCCAAACTATGCATGCTAGAGGCCCAAGTTCGATTCTCAGTACCACATGGTTCCTTGAGTATCACAAGGACCCACCCCTGAGCACAGAGCCAGAAGGAATATAGCTTTAAGCAGCATAAAATGTGACCTAAAAAACAAAATAAAGAAAATAAAATGTTATACCCAAATCTTCAGTTTTATGTTTTTTTATATAATATTAAACTCAAGCTTGATAAATCTGGGGTGAAAATCATGAAGAACTGAAAACATTCCCTCTTAGAAAAACTAAAATAAAGTCAAGAAAGATTTATTATTGCAGTCTACTCAGTACTTCTAGGAATGCACTTTTTTATTATGAATTTTAGAATTATTTTAAAATAAAGACTACATTATATTTTATGTTTTCTGAAGATTATTTTATTTATTTAATTTTTTTGCTTTTTGCATCACACCTGGTGATGCACAAGGGTTACTCCTGGCTCTGCACTCAGGAATTACCACTGGTGGTGCTCAGAGGACCATATGGGATATTGGGAATCGAACCAGGGTCAGCTGCATGCAAGGCAAATGCTCTACCTGCTATATTATTACTCTAGCCCCTGAAGATTGTTTTTAATGTGGTATTCACTTCTACTTTGCCTTTGCTCACATGTTTTCAACCTTATGAAACATGGTTGATGAACAAGTTTCATATTTATTGTGACTTCATATTGTGTGTGTGTGTGTGTGTGTGTGTGTTTTCACTTTTTGGGTCACACCCAACAATGCAAGGGGATTACTCCTGGCTCACGCACTCAGGAATTACCCCTAGAGGTGCTCAGGGGAACATGTGGGATGCTGGGAATCGAACCAGGGTCAGCCGCATACAAGGCAAATGCCATACCCGCTGTGCTATCACTCCAGCTCCGTGACTTCATATTTGTACCTCTGTAAATATTGTGAGTTGAAATAGTTGATCTTATTAAAATATTTTTATTATGTAGGAAATTTAGTGTTTTGTTTATTATGTCTAAAACTGATTTATAAATAATATGTGATTTACTGATTTGCTTCTCATTAGCATATTTTATCCTGAAGGCTGTCTCTATTCCAAGACTTAAAAACTGGTTAAGTATTTATTGTTTTGTAAATTTTTGTAGTTTTACCAAAATTTTCCCAAATCTACATATAAAATTAGTTATATTCACTATTCCAAATAGTTTCATTTTTGATAAAAAATAATTACTTAAATTCATATCATTTTACTTGTTAATTCCAGAAGCTACTTGGACATCTAATATTAGTCAGGAACTACAATTGGTACTAGATATATAGTGCTTGTTTAAATATTTTTTTTTGTCAGGTAGGTAACACACATCCCTATCTGCCATCTTGCAGAGATACTTCATTGATTACACAAATATTTAAGTAGAAATTTTGAATGCATTGGTGAAAGTTCATTTAAATATATTTGCATCATGAAATTTACATTCTAGCAGAACTATATAAACATAATATATTCTATAATGGGCTGGAGCCATAGCACAGTGGGTTGGGCGTTTGCCTTGCATGCAGCCAACATGGCCGACCCGAGTTCGATTCCTCTGCCCCTCTTGGAGAGCCCGGCAAGCTACCGAGAGTATATCGCCGGTACAGCAAAGCCTGGCAAGCTACATATGATGTATTCAATATGCCAAACACAGTAGCAAGTCTCACAATGTTACTGGGCCCACTCGAGCAAATCGATGAACAACGGGAGGACAGTGACAGTGATATTCCATAATATAATTGATATAATTAAAATATTAATTATCTTTATAGATGGTTAGAGGTACCATGCAAAGATAACAGGGTAAGAATAATTGAAAATATTGAAAGAGTAGGCAGGAAGAGTAGGTAGGATATGATATTAATAGAGTATGGAGCTGGAGCTATAGCACAGTGGGTAAGACGTTTGCCTTGTACACGGCCAACATGGTCAACCCGGGTTCAATTCCTTCACCCCTCTTGGAGAGCCTGGCAAGCTACCAAGAGTATCTTGTCCGCGTGGCAAAGCCTGGCAAACTCCCCGTGACTTATTGAATATGCCAAAAACAGTAACAATGAGTCTCACGATTTGTTGGGAGACGTTACTGGTGCCTGCTCAAGCAAATCAATGAACAACGGGACAGTGCAGTGCAGCAGGGGAATAACTCATTGGAATAATGCTTAGATTTGACATATGTGAGAGCTAAATTGATATGTGAGAGATAAATATTTTAGGCAGATTAAATGGCCAATACAAAAAAATCTAAGGTAGAAATAGTGACATGGTAGAGTAATATCAAGGAAGTCAGATTGCCTAGAGGAGAGTAAACAAGGGAAGAGTAGATGAGAAAACAAAGCCTGCCAATCAATAGTGAAAACCCTACAGGTCAGTGTATTTTCCAAGATGCCTTAGTATTTTTTATTTCTGTGTTTTGTGTTTTGATCAGCAAAGTTGCTCTCTTAAATGTTGGTGTGTGTCCTATTTTTGACTCTTTCCTGAATACAATGTTCACCTTCCTTAAAAATAAATTGTTGAGAGAGACTCACAAATAAACCTTGGAAGAGGTAGAGAACAACATGCATAGAGATGCCACTGACCCCAAAGTCACCATCCAGTTAAAGATTTAATTCTAGCTGTTTCACCCTATTTAAAATCTTAGAGTGACATCTTATACTCTAGGGGCTTAATGATTCCAGGGTGATACAACGATCTTCACACACTTTCCTCTAAGAAAATATTTTTTGACCATCTTTAGTGGATTATTCATAATAAGCAATACAAAATAAATTGTTTAGGTCCAGCTTTGGGGACAGGATTTTGGGATAAGGGTGGAATAATTCAAAATATGCTGGTGGGAAGGTATAATGGTAGTGGGATTGGTGTTGGAATATTGAATGTTGAATAAATTTACAGCATTCTTCAAACACAACATAATATGTAAACATCGAATCACGGTCTAATAAGGTCTACCATTTGGATAAATCAAAAAAATAGTATGAATGAAATTAAATTAATGTGATTTAGTTTTAATTGTGCTCTCAGAACAAAATAGCCATCAGAATCTAGTTCAAGAAACTATTTGTGCTGCTTCTCATTTATTTATTTGTTTCTTTGATGAGTCTAAAGGGTCATGGTCATGTCATGGTCCTCCCGTTGTTCATTGATTTGCTCGAGCGGGCCAATAACGTCTCGGCAAGCTACCGAGAGTATCTCGCCCTCACAGCAGAGCCTGGCAGCTATCTGTGACGTATTTGATATGCCAAACACAGTAACAACAAGTCTCATGATGGATGAGTCTAAAAACCAGCACAAATAAAATAGTTTTCAAATAGTTATAAAATAGATACCTGCTTTTTAAAATCTATGGATTTTGTGTCTTACTTAGTCTGAACCAACAATGACAAAGAAGAAGATGATATATTGCCTGAAAATCTAAATAACATATTCTGGAAGTTGGACTGAAAGAAATATTTTAATTCAGAATTTTTGAAAAATAATCATTGAGAGTTTATACTAGGAAGCTTAACAGCATCCATGGAGCAGTTTCTAGGAGGAATCACCTTACAAGACTTCTCTAATCTCTTATAAACATTTCTTTAATTAGTAAAGCAGAGTATCATGTGGGAGAAAACCAAACTGGCCTTCACTCCAAGCTCTCACTCTAGCTCTGAAGGCTATCAGAGCCTGCCTCAGGGTTGACCCAAGTTTGTTTTTAACTTTGACTTCCTCTAGAGCTTTTTAACCAACTCCTTCCTTTATGGAATAATGCAGTTCCTTCCCAAGTCCCTGATATTTCTAGTGAGGGTCACTGTATTTATTCAGTGCCAATAACTGAGGAATAAATTCTTACATGTGGGGTAGGATCTTCACTATTGTTTTGCAAATTAACTGACTGAAACAAAATAGTGATAATGTGTTATTATGGTAAAGGTTAATAAGCTGCTGATTACCTCTAAAGGATACAATTGCAGACACATTATTTAAAAGGCCTATTTTGTTGAGCTAACTGGTAAATGAACAAAACATTGATCTGAATTGTATGGCAATACAATTTTGAGCCAGGTACAACTAGCTCAATTTCTTTTTCACTCCTCTCTACCCTCTCTCTGATGTCAACTTCATCATGAGATCTGGAACTTTCATTGTTCATCTTTCACTTAAAATTCATGTGATAATGAGCAAATTACTCTATCTTTTTTAACTTCAGTCAATTTAGTTTCCTAATTTGATAGTGTCTACCTGTTCACGGCTAATAAGATAAATTGCTCTTTCTCATATTTACTTTTAAAAGAAAAATTTCAACTTTTTTACACTGAAAATAATTTCCTTGATACAACCAAACAATACCATCACCAGAGAAATCCTGTCTTAAATGTAGTCGAGTTGTGGTAAGTTCTTCTGACTTCTTTGGAATTTCTGTATTTTTTTGTGTGTGTGTTTCATGTCTCCTTCAAGTACTCTAATTTACTTGAAATCTGGTCACTATAGGATGAAAATGCATTATTTAATTATCCCCAGAATAATATTATACCTACTAAATATTCTGTGCAAGTGACTTTTATTAACAGTCAAATCTGAATTTGTGATGACATTGTTGTTCCAATAAATAATGAGCAAATGTTTATGATCTATGAAAGTAAAGTATCAATAGGAAGGATATCTACCATTAACCACCTTTAGTTTGGCAGAGAAATATACAAATATTTCTCCTGAGTTGAAGGTAGATATAACTATCATGTTTTGCTCCCCATTGTGTAGAAAGGGTCTGTGAGTCAGGGGCATGCTTGAGAAAAATTCCTTAAAATTTTTTCTTGAGTCTGTCCCTTTCTTTGATATAGAGGGCAGACATATTTTCTAATATAATGTCCATTGTTGAACTACACCCAGAATCTACTGTATCTCTTCTCTTTAATAGCATTCAGGGTTTCTCTTCACATATTCATCTTACTTATATACCCTTTCTATTTCTGAAGATTGGCTCATTGCTTTAAGTCAATCAGTTTACTCCATTTGCTGATCCCCATTATATCAAGTATTATTGACTTGTCACTTAATTGATCCATTTAATTCTAGAGGCTCTTGATTGTTGTTCATGGGCATCAATAAAGACTACAACTGTCACTGTCACTGTCATCCTGTTAATCATCTATTACTCAAGCGGGCTCCAGTAGCTGTCTCCATTTGTCCCACCCCTGAGATTTTAGCATTGTAAACTTTATGCTTTCTCTCCGCAGATGTGGAACACCAGCTGGATGCCCTCGGGCATAATGGTGATGCACTTGGCAGGGTATGTGTAGAGGTTGGTGTCCTCTAAGAGCCCCACCAGGTAGACCTTGAACGTCTCCTGCAGTGAAGTGCCATGATGGCTGAGCTCCGGGAACGCAGGTTGGTCTTGAAGTCCTATACAATCTTGGGCACCAGCCTCTTGAACTGCAGCTGGCGGATCTCCATGTAGCGCCATGGTGTTGGGTTAGTAGCGGTGCAGCTTCTTCATGCTGCCCATGGCTGGCATGCTCTTGCGGGCCTCCTTGGTGACCAGCTTCTTTCGGGGCACCTTCCCACCCATTGACTTGCACACCGTCTACTTAGTACAAACCCTCTCCTTCTTCCCAACTCAGTTGGAGACTCCTTCAGGGTTAGGGAAATGAGATCTGTTTTAGCTACTGTTGTTGATATATTTGGTACATCACGGGTGGCTCGCCAGGTTCTGCAAGCTGGATACCCTTGGTAGCTTGCCGGGTCCTTCAGGGGGAAGATGGTGGCTTTTGAGGTGGTCTCTAATCATTCCTGCAGGTGTTTCCAGTCTATTGAATAATAAATACTATCAGCAACATAAAAAATAACTTTTAAAAATTCCAACAATTCCTTTAAGAGAACTTAAAGCAGCATAAGGGATCATATCTTAAATATCATGTAAGACAGAGAAGAGATTGAGATAAGAACCAAATTATTGAAGATTTTTAGAGCCTATGTGCCTGTAAACATTGAAATATATTAATATTCTAAAATTCCAGCAAGAAAATCACTTTAAATTCTTGCATATATCTGAACACATTTACTGGGACCAAAAGCAATATTCTGTGTTATCAAGATGCAAGGGAAAATCCACCATCTCTCTGAATTTTTCTTAGGGTAAACAAGTAAAATAGCATCTGATGGATGATTAAGCAAAAGAAAAATCTACTTAATAACATACATATGAAAGATTTCTCTAAATTCTGAAGTAAATGTCACAAATCAGAAAGGCTATATAGAGATATTTATATTATCATACACATATAATACTCTCAGGAAATATACTTATAAATATCGTGTAGGCACTTTGGCATCAAGAAGATGAGAGAGACTACAAAACAGAATAATTTTGTTTGAGTTTAGAATAAACATGAGTTGTTGATACAAAAGAGCAATAGTATACTGGTTTGGGCACTTGCCTTGCATGTGGCCGATTCAGACTCAGCACCAGGCATTCATATGGACACTGGAGCTCACAAGTAGTAATTTCTGTATACAGAGCCAGGAGTAACTCTTGAGTATTGCCGGTGTGTAAAACTAAACAAACAAATGAGTGCTTACACAGCAAAAATATGCTTACGATAAAATTATACCTAGATGAGACTCTCCCAAATGTGTCCTTCTAAGTTAAAAAAAATAACCTGTGGGGTAGGGGAGCAGTGATTGGTAATTCAGTTAGGAAAAGAAAAAAAGGTAGAGAAAAGGATATATTTTTTTCAGACCCAGGACGATCACTGCTCTTAAAATATCCTTCATTCTACAAGCAAAGGTAACAGATTTCTTGGGCCAATTGCCGTTCTTTCCCGGCACCTGTGTGAAATGTATCGAAGAGGCTTAGTCTAGGAATTTTGAGAAAAGTGAAATCTCTGCACGATTTACAGAATTTTCCAAAGTATTGAAGTGATCCTATTCACATAATTGTCATATTATTTTCATGAACACGCATGACGTCAGTATTTATTTAATTTCTCCTTATAAAAATAAGCCATGGCTTCATAGCCACATTTTCAAACTGACCTGTGACTCCTGATGCAGCTGACTCGTCTTCATTTAGACAGATTCTCTGTGTGTTGCAACAGTAGCAACATCTGGTTTAAGGATTGGCCTGGCCCTGTCTGCGGATAGAGGAATAGTAAGATTTAGACAATAATTGCAGCACAATAATCATCAAATTTGAAAAAAAACACCCTGTGACTTGTTAGTTGGTCAACTTTTGATAGCTTTTGTTATTAGAGCATCATGCACTACTCTTTCTTAGCATATGTTTTGTGTAATTATGGTAATAATGCTTTAATGACTGCTTTATCAACTAATTCTTATCCTCCAAAGTAAAAACAGTTATTTAGAAATAACCATCATTGGTTTTCCAAAGTCTACCACAGTGGATGATATTTCATAGACTCATTATATACATAAATTTAATAATAGGAAAAGGAAAGACTATATAGGAGTGTAGAATTTACTATAAAAATGTAGGAAGCTTTCAAATAACAAAAATAATGTGTAAAAAGCAAATGTCAAGTGATAGATCCATAGTATAAAAACCTGAATTGCTTTAGTTTAATAATTAAAACAATGACAATGTAAGGAACTGCATTTTACTTATGATCTAGGTAAAATTTGAGACAGTAAATATCTTCATTTTAATTTCATGTGAATGTATTTTTTTCTATTTTATACGCAAGTAACAGTGATAGCTCTATATGGTTTAGTTTTATAGGTATTATGTTTATTTGCAGCCCAATGGTCTTTTGAAAATTAAATCAAATGTGAAAACCGCATTTCTTACTAAAACTAATGCTGAAACTGAGCCAGAAGTCATTTTCAAACATAGAGATCACTAGGTTCTTCCTTGATTCTTTTATATTGTAAAATATTTATACTTTAATACTATTCAAGATCCATATACCCCTCCTTCTTTATCCCTTTATCTTCAGCGCAAGTCAAATTTAGATAATGTTCTCATTGTTTGGTTGAGGGTGGGGGACATGTCTAATGGTGTTTCGGGTCCCACGGTTACTTTCAGAAATACTTGTTGTAAAGGTGCGGATTTCGTGGTTTGGAGTCACGGGCTATGCCCTGTGAGACTATGTGAGCAGGTCCGCAATGTTGGTAACCAACATGATCACTACCAACAGCACTCAGGGACCATGAGGGCTATACCCAATGATACAAAATAGAATTTACCATGATGTCAGGAGTCAAATAAAGCACTTCTTGCATGCAAGACAAATGGAAAATTCTTTGAGCTTAGTCTACTCAGCTAAATCATTCATCTCATCTATTTGTACAAACTAGTGGGAAAAGGTGAAAAAAGAGTTAAATGAATTTTCAGATGTTATAGTAGTAGTAGTAGCTAAAAATGTTTCAATTTTCCTTGAGTTAAAATTTCTCATTACTTCTTTGTTTAAAAATTTTTTTCATCACAATGTCTGTATGTGTGAGCAGTGATAAAAATAAAATCCATTGCTGCTTGTATATGATACAACAAAAGTTGACTTTTTAATTTGAGGTAGTAGTTACTGTAGTTTAGGGTTCCTTCCTGTGGTCATTCAATACTTAGACATTTAAGAAGTACTCAGATTTTGCAAAGGAGAAAGAGAAACAGGTGATCACAGAGAGTCTTTTATCCCTTAGATTAACCTGCTCTATTCTCTTGTTACTGCCATTTACTAGTCAATGCAGATAGTGACTACACTGAATTATTGGTAACTGATTTTAAAACATTTTGGATCCAAAATATACCTTACCTACTGTGGTTACTATTACTTGTGTATTCTTGGCTAATAATTTTGATGTTTTGTTGGGCAATTATTTTTTATGCTTGATTCATAATGATTTTATAAATAATTAACTTATTTATAATTATTGGTATACTTCATGGGTTTCATGTTTACTCAAATATATTTAATCATATATACATATCACGATCACGATCATCCTGTTGTTTGTCGATTGCCTTGAGCAGGCACCAGTAACACCTTTTTCGTCCTAGTCCTGAGAATCTAAAAAGTGCGACATTCAAGGCTCTTTCAGGGTTGGAGAATGAGACCAATTATATATATATAAGATATATATATATCTTATATATATATATAAGAAACTGAGAAATTCTACATGGAGCTGGAGAAGTTCTATAAAGAAGATCACACCTTCTACAAGATCATTGTCGGTGATTTTAATGCCAAGATAAGACCAAGAAGATCAGTCGATGAACTCCACATCGGAACCCATGGCCTGGAATGGAACGAACAGGGTGACAGACTGTCTGAGTTCATCATGTCAACCAAAACCTTCCATGGTAACTCACAATTCCAAAAGGCTGAATCTAAACGTTGGACATGGGAGTCTCCCGATGGACGGTTCCACAATGAAATAGACCACATCATATTCAATCGGAGGTTTTGCCTAACCGATGTTGCTGTTGTCCCAAAATTCCAACCGGGATCAGACCACCGTCTTCTTCGTGCAAAATTCTACCTCAGAGAACGAGGAGAAAAGAATGCAAGGTTTAAGAAGAGGACTCCCAGAACAACCACCAACTGGGAGCTCTTTGGCTCTATTGCGGCAACATGGGAAGATGCCGTCATCAACATTGATGAGGAATACGATCGAATGATTCAGAACCTCCATGATTGTGCAAGGAATGCCAAGAGAGAGATAACCACAAAAAAACATCTTTCTTCGAACACTCTTGAACTTATTCGTCAACGTGGCTTGGCACATGCCTCAGGCAACCACAAGCGAACATCCGAACTGGCAAAACAGTGCAGAGAAGCCATTAAGGATAACCTCAAAAACAGGAGAGCAGCAGTACTGGTAGATGCAGCAGAAGCTGGGAAAAACATTCGTAATGCCCGCCTGTCCTTCACCAACTACAAAACCAAGATGACTGCCCTCTGACATCATGATGGATCTATCACATCTTCCAGAAGGGCAATGGAGAAGATTATTCATGACTTCTACTCAGATCTCTTTAATAGCCACATCCACTTGCCCACATACCACATTCCACATGATGGATATGTCGTTCCCAATGTTCTCCTTTCCGAAATCCAACATGCCATCTCGTCGGTAAAGAAACAAAGAGCACCTGGCCCAGACAAGATCAGACCTGAACACCTGAAGAACTTACCTTCAGTACTCATCAATACATTGGCTCGACTCTTCACACGCTACCTGTCTGAATGCAAGGTTCCATCCCAATGGAAAACCAGCAGGACTGTACTACTATACAAGAAAGGAGACATCCACGACATTGGCAACTATCGCCCAAACTGCCTATTGTCTGTCATCTACAAACTATTCACTCGAGTCATCCTGAATAGGATGAGCAGAACACTAGATGAAGGACAACCATGTGAACAAGCTGGATTCCGAAAAGGATTCAGTACCATCGACCATATCCACACAATAACCAAGCTCATTGAGGTATCTCGGGAGTTCAAGATGCCGCTCTGTCTAATGTTCATTGATTTAAAGAAGGCCTTTGATTCTGTTGAGACAGAAGCGGTTATGGAAGCCCTAGCCAATCAGGGCGTACAAACTCAATACATCAGGATCCTTCGTGAGCTCTATTGCGGATTCACTACCAAGATCTCACCATTCTACAAAGAAGTAATCATCCATATCAAGAGAGGGGTTCGGCAGGGTGATACCATTTCACCAAAACTCTTCAGTGCCACCCTCGAGAACATCATGTGACGACTGGAATGGAAAAACATGGGAGTGAAGATAGATGGTCGGCAACTACACCACCTCTGCTTTGCGGATGACATCATTCTAATAACACCAAACATCAACCAAGCGGCACAAATGCTGAACGACTTTGACCGTGAATGTGGAAAGGTCGGACTACAGCTGAATCTTACGAAGACAATGTTTATGAGAAACAGCCTTGTTCCTGACGCTCCATTCGCTCTCAACGGAACCACCATCTCCGAATGCAACAGTTATATATACCTAGGTCGAGAAATCAACATGATGAATGACCTGGCACCTGAGTTGCACAGAGGAAGAGAGCGGCTTGGAATGCCTTCAAGAGCATTGAAGAAATAACTAAAAGGACAAAGAACCTCCAGCTACGAGCGCATCTCTTTGATTCCACTATTCTTCCTGCATTAACATATGCCTCAGAGACCTGGACCCTACAAAAACAGGATGAGAACGCTATTCGGGTCTCTCGAAGAGGAATCGAAAGAACAATGCTTGGAATATCACGATTCACTCAAATGAGAGATAGAATCCGGAGTTCTGATCTTCGTCAACACTCAAGAATCAGGGACGCTGTCTCATTTGCCAAGACATCAAAAATCAGATGGGCTGGACACGTAATGAGGTTTACAGACAACTGCTGGACTAGAGCCATTACTGATTGCATTCCACGGGACATCCAAAGATCACGTGGACGCCCACCTATAAGATGGTCAGACTTCTTTGTCAAGACCCTAAATGATCGGTTTGAGGCTCTGCATGTTCCTAGAACGAACAGATACCATTGGGCTACGCTAGCACGCAACCGGGATGAATGGAGACGTTACTGGCACCCGCTCGAATAAATCGATGAATAAGGGGGATTAAGTGATAAGTGATTAAGTGATATATATATATATATATGCAAAACAGAATCATAAGATTTTCAAATTATGGAGTAACTTTTCAATGTATGCACATTAAGAAATCTAAACTATCTTTGAGAAAGTTTTTGTTCATTTCGTCACCCCATTTTTTGATGGGGTTGAATGTTTTCTTCTTGTGGAGTTCAACCAGTGCTTTGTATATCCTTGATATCAATCCCTTATTGGATGGGTGTTGGATGAAATCCTTTCCCATTCTGTAGATTGTCTTTGCATTTTGGTCACTGTATCTTTTGCAGTGCAGAAGCTTCTTAATGTAATACAGTCCCATTTGTTTATCTCTGTTTCCACTTGATTGGTCAGTGGCATGTCATTTTTTAAGAAACTGTTAGCCTCAATATCATGGAGGGTTTTGCTGACCTTGTCTTCAATGTACCTTATGGATTCTGGTCTGATATTGAGGTCTTTAATCCATTGTGATCTGACTTTTGTGCATGGTGTTAAGTCAAGGTCTAAGCCCATTATTTTGCATGTGGTTGTCCAGTTATGCCAGCACCATTTGTAAAAGAGGCTTTCCTTGCTCCATTTCATATTTCTTGCTACCTTATCAAAGATTAGATGTTCAGACATTTAGGGTTGTGTGTACAGATATTCCACCCTGTTCAATTGGTCTGTGGCTCTGCCTTTGTTCTAGTACCATGCTGTTTTAATTGTTACCCCTTTGTAGTAGAGTTTGAGGTTGGGGAGAGTGATGCTTCCCATCATCTTTTCCCCAAGAATTACTTTAGCTATTTGTGAGCATTTGTTGTTCCAAATGAATTTTAGGAGTGCTTGATCAATTTCTTTGAAGAATTTCATGGGTATACTTATAGGGATCACATTGAATCTGTATAGGGCCTTGGACAGTATTGCCATTTTGACAATGTTAATTCTTCCTATCCATGAGCAGGGAATGTTTCCATTTCCTCATATCCTCTTTTATTTCGTGGAGTAGTGTTTTCTAGTTTTCTTTGTACAGGTCCTTTACCTCCTTAGCTAGTTTGATTCCAAGGTACTTGATTTTCTGGGGCACCATTGTGAATGAGATTGTTTTTTTTCCATGTCTCTTTCTTCTGGCTCATTATTTGCGTATAGGAAGGCCATGGATTTTAAGTATTTATTTTATAGCCTATGACTTTACAAGTCTATTGCTTCAAGAAGTTTCTTGCTAGAGGCTTTAGGATTCTCTAGATAAAGTATTATATCATTTGAGAATAATGAGAGCTTGATTTCTTCCTTTCCTATCTGGTTGCCCTTATTATTATTATTATTATTTTTTTTTGCCTAACTGCTATTACAAGTACTTCCAGCACTATATTGAACAGAAATGGTGAGAGTGGGCATCGTTGTCTTGTCCTTGAAAAGGGAAGGCCCTCCCTTAGTTTTTCCCCATTGAGGATAATGCTTGCCATAGGTTTTTCGTAGATGGCTTTGACTATCTTGAGGAAAGTTCCTTCTAAGCTCATTTTGGTGAGAGTTTTCATCATAAACAGGTGTTGGATCTTGTCAAATACTTTCTCTGCAACTATTGATATGATCATATGGTATTTATCTTTACTTTTGTTGAAATCCGAATGGCTAAAAGGCACATGAGAAAATGCTCTACATCACTAGTCATCAGGGAGATGCAGATCAAAACAACAATGAGGTATCATCTCACACCACAGAGAATGGCCCACATCCAAACGAATAAAAGCAACCGGTGCTGGTGTGGATGTGGCGGGAAAGGGACCCTCCTTCACTGCTGGTGGGAATGCTGATTTAGCCCTTTTGGAAAACAGTATGGGCTATTCTCAAAAAATTAGAAATTGAGCTCCCATTTGACCCAGTAATACCACTCCTGGGAATATATCCCAGAGAGGCAAAAAATTATAGTCGAAATGACATCTGCATTTGTATGTTCATTGCTGCACTGTTCACAATAACCAAAATCTGGGAAAAACCCGAGCGCCCAGAAACAGCTGACTGGTTTAAGAAACTTTGGTACATCTACACAACGGATCACTATGTAGCAGTTAGAAAGGATGAAGTCATGAAATTTGCAAACAAGTGGTTCTACATGGAAAGTATAATGCTAAGTGAAATAAGTCAGAAAGAGAGGGACAGACATAAAAAGACTACACTCATCTGGGGAATATAAAGTGAAAGAATGGAAGACAAACACCCAAGAATAGTTGAGATAAGTACCAGGAGTTGTGCTCCATGGCTTGGAAGCCAGCAGCACACGCTGGGGGGAAACGCAGCTCAGATAGAGAAGGGAGCACGAAGTAAAGGAGGACTCACTTGGGATGCAAGATGTGCATTGAAAATAAGCTATAGATTGAACACAATGGTCACTCAATACCTCTATTGTAAACCACAACACCGTAAAGGAAAGAGAGAGCAAAATGGAATGCCCTGCCATAGAGATAGGGTGGGGTGGAGGGTATGGGGTTGGGGGGCTAGTGGGTTCATTGGTGGAGGAGAATGGGCATTGCTGGAGGGATGGGTACTTGAACATTGTATAACTGAAACCCAAACACAAAAATATGTAAGTCTACAACTGTACCTCATGGTGTTTCACTAATAAAAAAAGAATTAAAAAAATAAATAAATCTAAATTATCAATAATGGCAAATATAATATTATATTTAATATAATATATAATGGCAAACATAATAAATATTATAATAATACAGGGGATCCTTTAGACGATCATTCAGTATTCAAGGTATTTCTCAGATCAGAAGTTTATGCCTTTTCACTTTGAAGTTTCAACATTTTTATAATTAAAAATCATTTTACCTTTACCTGTCGTATGTTTTAGTAATGTTTTTGTCAGTTTATTTACTAATGTTTCTATGCTAATTAACTATGGTGCTTAAACATTCTTCTGTGCTGAAATAGGTATTCTTATTGACTCAGTTACTGTCAGATTAGCTTTTTGTTTCAGGCTTGTCATAGGTAGCTGGCTTGTCTGTGGATTGACTTCTTTTATGACATATCCTCATTCCTCATTCCTCATTCAAAGTGCATAGTAAGATCAACATTGCATAACTTTTTTGAATTGATCTCTAAGAGGTCATAAAATTGTTCCCCCTTTCTCCCTCTCTCCCATTCTTTTCCCTTTACTCCCTCCCTTTTTCCCTTTCTCCCCCTTTTTTTTTGCCTAACTGCTCCCTCCCTTTCTCCTTCCTTTCTTCCCTCCCTCCTTTCCTTCCTCCCTTCCTCTCACTTTCCATTCTTCTCTCTGTGGTGTTGTGACCTCCCCAGCTGTGATGAGGGCAGAAGCAGAGACCATATCAAGCAATATTCAAGTGGGATAAACCACAAAAGTATACATTATAATTTGTTTAAATTACAGATTTAGTATCTATAACACAAATTATTTACAGGTCCTATTATCAAAAGGATGGCGGTTCATATTCCTCTTTGTAAAACATTTTCCCTAATATGTCTCTTTTCTTAAACTAAGTTTGTTTTCTATTTTGTTTTTTACCTTCCTTTATCTTTTTATTATGTCCCTTAGAGTCCATGTTAAGTGAAACATCTGCTATAAAAATATGATAGTAGAGTACCAAGATGATGGTAATGGAAGAAATATGATAAAAATTTTTAAAAAAGTCTTTCATGCTAATTCCTATTACTGGTAGGAACAATAGGATTGGCCTACTTCTATCATGCAGCTGGGAAGTACCGGGTCTAATAACTGATAAATCTTCTTTAAATGGTTTTTGAATTTCTGTATAGACATTTGAATATCTTTAACTTGTTTTCATTCAATATCTTTAACTTTTTTACACTTAAATCACTTCATGTTCTAGTTCTTTAGTTAACATGGTTATGAATGTTTCTATATTTGTCAATTCCTTCTTGTTTAAATAAGTTAGTGTTTTTTTAATTTTTCCTACCACTTTTGGGTTTTATAGATAGTATGGTAACTTGTATTCAGTTATTATACATACTATTTTTATTATGAATCACATAAAATTTAAATTTCATTTATAAATATGACTTATAGAAATTTTATATTCTGCTCTGAGAGATGTTCTGTACTTACCAATTACTTGGTACACTGTAATTGAAATAAGTAGATTTAGTTCTATGCCCTAGAAGATTTGGATCAGAGATTCCAAAACTCATTTTGTCTACTCTGACACCTTTGCAGAATTATTAAGTGCTATGTAGATGCTATAAAGTTATTGCTAAATAAGCTAATAAAACAGTAATAATTGTTAATTAAAACTAAGGATTTTTGAAAGGACTAAAAAATAGACAAAGACTTCTTAAGAATATTTGAAACAAAAGAAGAAAACCCAAAATGTTGGAATATAAAAATAAGAATCTCTGATAATGGAATTATATCAAGAGTTATATTTCAACATTTTGTGCAAAGCTCTAGCAATTTGGCAATCACAATAAATTTATTTTTATTTAAATGTAAATCATCTAAATTGATCTAACAAGTTAGAAAATCTAAGTTCATCTATAAACATAGTGCATATTGATAAAGGGCAACAGGACCAGATGGATTTCCAATTCAGTTCTATTTGATCTTAAAGGACAATTTTTAACTGGAGTCATTTCACAACAAACCTTAAAAAATACTTAGAATTTATTCTATTGAGGCAATGTAACCTCAAAATAATAATAATTAAAAAAATAGAAAAGACAAAAATAATCACAATATATTTAGCTTTAGAGTTTTATTTGAACTTCTAAAATATTATTATTTCAAAATAAAATCTAAGGTTAGGAATTATTAAAATGATAAGAGCTGTAATTAACCTTCTAGTTTCTCTACCAGGCACCCTATGATCCTCCCAATAGCTCTAGTTGAAACCTTGAAGGCCACCGTCACCACTGGGATTGTCTGTTAATATCTGATGCCTCAGACCTAAGCAACATTATATTCACAGGATCTTGCACTGAACAGCTGGACTTCTTGGCTGAGAATCTTTGATGGGACCGCTGGACCTCTTGAACATCACTCGATAGGCAACACCAAAATGAAATTACATCAAAATGATGTGGGATATGATTTATCTTTTTCTTCTTTATGAACCTCAAAATACTTTATGTTCTTCAGTTATAGGACATTTCAATCCCAAGTTAAGTATTATACATTATCTATGTATATTGATTTATACACTATATATAGCACTGTAGCACTGTCCTCCCGTTGTTCATCAATTTGCTCGAGCGGGCACCAGTAACGTCTCCATTGTGAGACTTCTTGTTACTGTTTTTGGCATATCAAATATGCCCCGGGGAGCTTGCCAGGGGGATACTCTTGGTAGCTAGTCAGCTCTCTGACATAGCCAGAGGAATTGAACCCGAGTTGGCTACGTGCAAGGCAAACAACCTACCCACTGTGCTATTGCTCCAGCTCTATATAAATATCCCATACGCTATATATATTTGGATTTTAAATATTTGGATTTTTCAGAGAATAGTAACATAACTATGTTGCCTAAATAATATTTGAAAATATTTTAATAGCTGAATCAAGGATTTTTTTTTTAATTTTTATTAGTAAGACACCATGAGGTACAGTTGTAGACTTACAAATTTTTGTGCTTGGGTTTCAATTATACAATGATCAAATACCCATCCCTCCACCAGTGCCCATTTCCCGCCACTACGGACCCCAGTATCCCTCCCACCCCCCATTCCCCCCATCTCACCCTGCCTCTGTGGCAGGGCATACCCTTTTGTTCTTTCTCTCCTTTTGCGTGTTGTGATTTGCAAAAGAGGCACTGAGTGGCAATCATGTTTGGTCTGTAGTCTATTTTCAGCATGCTTCTCCCAAAGGATTAATTTTTATATTAGAATTTATACTAGTTCAAATAAACTTAGTAAAAATAAAATCCCATCACAGTTAAAGTTGAGTAGTATTCCATTGTTTGAATGAGTCAACACTTATGAACAATTCAGTTTTTGAAGGACATTTGTGTTCAGTTTAATTTTTTACCATTATGAATATGGGTGTTAAAGATATTTCTGTTTTGTGGTAATAAGTTTTTCTTATATACACTAAATTACCTCAGCAGACAATCTCAAATTTGCTAAATATATTAAAAATAGTTAATAGAATTCAACAATAATATTAAGTCCAATAGTTATCATTCCAAACAGGCAAGGGGTGTTAAAATTAAGATATTAGAGTTGCAATCAAGATATGAGTTATATACATTTTAAGTGGCTTGCTCGAACGCATTTGTAGAAATAAAATAACATAATATGAGACTGATACCTAAGGACAGTAGACACAAGGAATATTTTTCCATGGTTGTAAGCCAACTTCATGAGCTGGGGGAGAGGCAGCTGGAATAGAGAAGGGCTCACTAAGTCAATGATTGTTGGAGGGATCGCTTGGGATGGGAGATGTGTGCTGAAAGTAGATAAGGGACCAAACATGAAGTCCTCTCAGTATCTGTATTGCAGAACATAATGCCCAACAGCACTAAGAGAGTAAGAGAGAAACTATTTGTCATAAAGCAGGGGGAGGGGCAAGATTGGAGGCGGAGATACTGGGGACATAGGTGGTGGAAGATGTGTACTGGTGGAGGGGTGTTAGATCATTGTATGACTGAAACTCAGTCATGAAAGTTTTGTAACTGTATCTCAGGGTGATTCAATAATAAAAAAATTAAAGTGTCTTGCTCAAAGAAAAAATGAAACTAGTGAGAAATGAAACAATTTTCATCCTTCCTGTTTATTCAAAGTCAGTAAATGTAACAAATGAAAATGGCATCATTAAATAGCTAACTTGTGAGGAAACTCTCTGTTCGAATTCTTAGAAGTTAAAGCTTTTATCTTAAAATTTTGCTTTCAGTTATTCAGTGTTACAGAAGACACTTGAAATTCCATTTATAACAGGAATAAAATTATTTCTTACTTTAATTGCAAAATAAAATGCTTTCTTTTAATAAATATGAGTAAATGAGAAAAAACACAAGCAAAGAGAGAGACTGCTTAGAATTTGACTTGAGGAAGATAAGACTGGGTACTATACTCACGATATACACTCAACAAAAGTAATAGAGGAAGAAAATATACAAGAAAAGGTTTTCCAAAAAGTCAAGGGCTAGGCTAAAGAGAAGCAGAAGTGGCAGTATTATCACTGTGGAAGATGAATGTAGTGGCACTTCTAATTTATTTAGTATTCAGGATTTCAACCTTAATTAGGATTCCTTTGTCACATCATTCATCAAATATACTTGAAGAAATGGAAATTAACCTCAAAGTTTCTGTCGCCTCAGGCATGCTTTTTAATACTTTTACTCATTTCAGTGTATTGCGAAGTACAGTGAGTTGACTTGGAAATGTTTTAGTTGGAGTAAGTAACATCCAAATGAAGAAATCACACATTAAAAGCAATTCTGGCAGGGATATGAAAATGAAAAAGCAACCATTTAAATGGTTACTAACTTATCTTTCTTTCCAACAGTGCTAGAGAACATTAAGTTCTGGTTCCAAAATACCCTTCTTTCACCATCTTGATTATTTGGTTTTTCAAAGGGTTTTTTTTTTGCTTATGATATTCTACAATATTTGATTTATTAGCAAGACTTTGCTTTTTCAACGGAATGTGTCTATTATTGTAATTTACCAAGTAATGTAAAATTAGTATCATTGAATTAATAAACTTCTTTATCATATACAGAATTATTTCAGACACAAGGATAATTGCCTTTCAATTTCTCCTATAGCATAGTTCCACCTGACCATATATATATATTTTTTCTTTGTTTGTTTCCCTCTGATCAAGCAGAATGTATTTCTAGACAGTGACACTACCCTTTAGTGCACACATTTTATATGATTCATCCACATGCATAAACTATTGACACATTTCTCCTATATATGGGTCCACACCTAATCTAAACATTAAAATGGTAGAGAGTATTATACACATTCAAATCACCAAAGCTAGAAATTAGTAAACATTCAATATTTTTGTCACCTTTTGATTAAATGAATGTAACTAAATTCTTATCACTCTCAACCATTATTAGCATAGTAATACCATACTTGTTTTTTATTCCTCCGCCCCTCTCGGAGAGCCCGGCAAGGTACCGAGAGTATCTTGCCCGCACGGGAGAGCCTGGCAAGCTCCCCGTGATGTATTCGATATGCCAAACACAGTAACAACAAAGTCTCCAATGGAGATGTTACTGGGCCCGCTAGAGCAAACCGACGAACAACGGGAGGACCTGGATAGCTGTAGATCAAAAAATTTGGTCATTTAAATTTTATATCAAATTTCGTTGGTTTTATCCTGAGTGTTTCTGAATTTATGCTGTAATAGCATAATTAATGCAACAGTTGTCTTATGATTAAGTGAAGGTTCAGAAACAGTCTGAAACCCTGCTTTGCTATTCACAGCTATAGTGTCACCCTGAACATATTTTCAAACTTTTCTCAATTAGTTTTCTCATCTTTAATTGTGGGCAATAAGCAATGTATTTAACATGGGTATTTGTTAAAATAAAGGAGACGTTTCACTTATTTTTAAAATACTTATTAAAAATAGTAGATAGCACAGCGGGAAGGGTGTTTACCTTGCGCACAGCCGGCCCGGCCGAGCTGGGTTCGATTCTTCCGCCTCTCTCGGAGAGTCCGGCAAGCTACCGAGAGTATCTCGCCCGCACAGCAAAGCCTGGCAAGCTCCCTGTGATGTATTCAATATGCCAAACACAGTAACAACAAGTCTCATGATGGAGATGTTACTGGGTTCACTCGAACAAATCTATGAACAACGGGAGGACTGTGACTATAATATAAAATGTTATTAATTTTGTAACAACTAGTAAAAATATTAGTTGTTAATTTTATAGATTTAGCAAGTACTGCTAGGCAGAACCCATCTCTAACCTGTATATTAGATTAGATTATTAATGTCTAAAACATAAGAAAAGGTAATTCGTGTCATTTTAGAAAATATTATGATTCCTTTCCCTCATGAATTCTTACATTTTGTCCCCAAAACTGATAAAATCATAACAACAAACAAACCGCCTAATTTTCTTGAAAAAACTCTGGAGTCTATGTGATTATTTCCAAAATATAGTAAAATGTGAATATGATTATTTAGTGGAGAAAAGCTCTTAACTAACTTTGTGGAGCTCTTAAACAACTTTGAATGTTGGCTTAAGAAACTGAGAATATTCTCACTCCTCTGAGAATATTCCCCGTGTCTTATACTTCAGAGCTGTCAGTCAGTATTTTTGATCATTAGCCATCTGTGATTATTTTAATTTTTGCCAGCAGGAGAAGGAACTCTTTGCCACCCAGGAGCTCTGTTATTACAATTTAATTTATATGTAAAGAGCTCATTTCATCAGTGAGAGAAACTTTTACATAGTTTTATTTTTTTGAGGTTTGACAGAATTTCATAGCAATTTTTTTTTCCCCCAAATCTACATTGCTGTGTTCAGCCATGCTTCAAGTTTATTCTAGCATTGCTCCAGATAGAATTTTTCCATCACTGAGTTAACAGTTTAGAGAGCAGGATGAAGATAAACTGATCTCCATGTGTTTAGAAATAAAACCTTATATTTATTATGTGACTGTGATTTAAAATGTTTCAAATGCATCAAGAAACTGTTTTTCTTGAGATCATACAATAGGTTATTAAGAATTGCAAAAATGATACTATAGGTAAAATATGTAATAGAGACAAGCTTTTAGGGAGGTAGAAAAGATACATTTTTTTAATTTTGATTTTTCTTTGTGTAGTTAGGAATTATATTCATGGAATTACATTCATACCACATTTTCTTCTGATTTCAGTTTAACCTTCAGCAAGGCAAAAAGCCCACTCAATTACTTTACTTATAATGTGAGATAATAATGTTTAACTGAATATGTTACTGCAGTGATTAATGTGTTATTGGTCATAAAATGCAATCCATGATTAAAACTCTTGAAAAGACAAATCTCTGCATCATTATTACACAGTATTTTGTGAAATGAAGTCATGTGTATTATCGATCAACTACACACAATTTTGGGTTTGGGGTTTTGAACTTTGTGTAGCAACTTTCAAATATCAGAATAGATATTTACTAGAAACTAAGCCATCCGTTAGGTTCCATATTAGTATCATGGAATCAGAAAATATATAGGTGTTACGTTTTCTGGTAAAGAACACATTACATACGTAGCAAAGTCGATTTCTGAGGAAACAACTAACGATCTATATTTTTCTTCTTTTATATTGACTTTCCCCTTTCCCCTTCTTTAACTAAAATTTGATTATTTCCTTGTCTACACTTTTCTTCTGGAAAATAAATTTGTAGAACTTAACACAACTTCAAAGCATCAATCTCAGAGTCCCACACAAAAAATACCAAGAACAAAATATATTTCATTTCTCCATGGACTCAGATGTCTAGTTTAAAAATTAATTGAAAAGTGTCAAGAAGGGGCAGAAGGATATTATAGTGGGTGAGGTGCTTTGTCTTGTACTCCACTGACCTGGGTTCAATCCCTAGCAACCCAGATGGTCTCCTGGACACTTCAGAAGTGATCCCTGAGCACAGAGCCAGTAATAAATACTCAGCACAACTGGGTGTGGCCCAACCACCTTAACACACACACACACACACACACACACACACACACACACACACACACACTGACATCAAGTGTTTATTTAGGACGTTTTTACCAAGAAGCGGAATCAGTGCTAAGAATCGAGTATCAACATATTCTAGTTCATTTGTTACCTGCTACTAAAAATAAAGCCTCTCATAATGAAAATACTAATTTCTAAAACAGTGATCAATTGGTGAGGAAGCAGTAGCAAATTCTGAGAAATAACTAGGAAGGTAGCTAGGAGACTAAGTAACCCTATGTTAGTAGGTCCAGTTCCCTTGAAAATTAACCTAATCTGTATCCAATTTAACATCTGAACTTACTTTTCTTGACTCTGATAAACCCAGAGCATCTTCCCCACAGAAGCCCTAAAAGAACTTGTGATGTCCAGAAATGTCAAAGTCATGGCAAATAATTGGTAGATATATCTTCAGATAAGTTGCTTCTTAGAGGTAGCTTTTTAATTCTTAATATGAAAACCAAAGCATGGCATATTATGTTGCAAACATAATGTTTCTATATGACAGTCATTTAAATAAGAATGGGTGTGGAGTCAGTGTCTTTTTATTGACTTTTGCTCCTCTCACAAAACTAATGGAGTTGTTATTTTAAATCAAACATACTCTAGCACCCACATTGTAGCTGCTGTAAGATTAAGATAGTTTTGCTCACTCTCACAGGAGTTTTCCTGACCATATCTGGGACTGCTAAAATTATCTGACTCTTGTATATTGTAAGGCCAGCTAGCCCAGGAAACAATGAGACACATCACTGTCTCCTAGCAACTTCACTTTATGGTCTGGAAAGCAATTCTGCCACAAATAGTAAGAATTATAAGAACAACTCAGTTAAATCTGCCCTCCTAACCAGAGGTGAGAGACAATCAGGTCAAATAACAAATAAACTATAATTAAGCTTTGGAAAATTTAAAAAACAAATGAGTTAATGACATTATTTCTATGCAAATAGCAAGTCGTTGGGACAGATAAAATGCATTTTTTACTTCCATATTGACAAACTTTGATTTGATTGATTCTATATTTATCCCCATGTGGCAGCTGGAGCACTCACTTTACTGAGAAACTTTACTAATTCCAATCTATCAAGGAAAATCTGCAAGTTAAAAACTCACTTTTATCAGCAGGCATTCAGAGAATGGCAGGTGGCAAATAAAGCTCTTAGTGGATTATTCTAATTGCATTTTCTTTTACCTTCATGTCTTAAAAAGTTGCAAGAAAAGTGAAAGGGCAACTTTCTATGGTTTTGACAGTTGCGCTTGCATCTTCCTTTAATCAACACTGTTTGAAGATTTCACAGACTCTAAGTGGAAGCCAGTTTGAGAGTGTAACTTGTATAATGACGATATAGAAAAAAGAACTAGAAATAATTGGATGCATTAGATATGTATAAGTTTTGACTAATGTCATTACAAATTGGGGGCCTTTTTCAATTTGTATTTATTAAAATTTCTTTACTGATTTATTACTCTATTTGGAGAACTAAGGAGAAAAACATAAAACAATGAAATAAAATCTATTAAGAAAGTGGAAAACTAAGATGAGTAAAACTTAAAAAGTATATTTAAATCAAGCAATGATGATATTGCATCTTCTTTTTAAAATAAAAATGTTAAAATTTACAAGACCTTAAATAGCAGTTAATACAGTTAGTCAATTTTTATGTAATATACCTGAAAATAATTATTAAATACATTAATTGGTTAAAGTATGTCAGTGTTTCTGAGAACCATTACAGAATGCTTTACACATATATTTTAGTATTTTATGAGATTTTCTTGCTTTTTAAAATGAAGAAAGTTTTGGAGAAGTGGCAGAGCCAAAATGATCAAATAGGTAGAATTTTTGCTTCTTTTCACAAGCATGAAAATCAATAATATAAATCATAATTCAAAATTTGTATTAGCATTCATAGAAACTGACCTGAAGCCTTATCATTAAGGCATATAGCACTTTTATAGCAAAGGTTAAAATAACAACACCCAGATAAATTGAAGACAGAGATAAATGTGCTCTCCTAAGGGAAAACAAAACAAAATAAAGCAAAAATCTAATGGGGAACAATAAGCTGCAATTTTAGTAGAAACTTCTAATTCCTCGATGGGTCATCAAATGTATTGAGAAGTTAGGTGGAGGAACTGGCTCATACTGATGTGTCAAGACTACATTTTGTAAATAACTTCTAATACAACAGAGTTATGTAAGCTACCTAAAAACTCCAAAACTGGAGTGGACAAATGGAGTAATTGGGACTCTACAAATGATATTCATTGAAATTAAATGAATAAAGATAGATAATGTTAAAGAGTTTAAAATCTAAACACAAATTGGGGCTGAAGTAGTACATTGGGTAGAGTGCTTGTTTTGTATGCAGCCTACCCAGGTTTGATCCTCAGCATCTCATATGGTCCTCAGAGCACTACGTGGAGTTAATTTCTGAGTGCAGAGCCAAAAGTAACATCTGAGTAATGCTGGGTATGATGCCAAAATAAAATAATAGTAAATTAAAAATCAGAAATCAGAAAACTAAAACTTACTGTAGCAGAACTAAAATAAGTATGATAGAGAGTCTCAATGATAAGATAAAAGAAGATAAAAAATCCAAATGACTTTAAAGATAATGTAATGGAAAAGCTACTCAAAACAACAAATGAAAAGATGAAAGAATTAAAAGCAATGCAGATAACATATAAACTATATGGGAAATCATAAAAAGAACAACATTCTTATCATAGGGGTCTCAAAAGGAGAAGAGACAATACAAGGGGAAAATTTTCATTTGTTTTTATTTGGTTTGGGTCTATATTTCACCTTGCTCAAAAGACTACTTCTAACTAAGTGCTTGGGGCCACTGATGACTCTGCTCAGATGGTCACTGGACAGCCATCTGAGATTGAACATAGACTTCCTGCATGTGATATTTGCAACATCTATCTTTGCATCCAAGGACAGAACTTACCTAAATAAATAATTGATAAGAACTTCTCTAAACTGAAAAAGAAGATAGACACTCATATCCCAGAAACTCAAATATTCCCCAACAAAACAAACCTAAATAGTTGGACACTAATACAGAAAATTAAAATGACAAAAATTAAATATCCGTAGAACCCTAAAAGCTGCAATAGAAAAACCTGTCAAATACAAAAACCTCCATAAGTCTCACAAGAGAATTTTCCATAGAATCTATACAGGCCAAAATAAAGACTAATATGAAGTACTGAATGTAGGTCCTTCAGTCAGGAATATACTTTATCCATCAGCTAATTTATCACTCAGATTTGAAGGAGTTAAAAGGAGATTTTCAGACAAATAGCTAAAGCAATTCATTGCTATTTAACTGACCCTTTAAGAAATACTTAAAGAACTTCTGTAAAAGAACTGTAAAATCCACTTGGAAGTAATAAGATACCTAGAAAATATAAGATACGATAGGGAAAGAACATTAACGGGTTATCTGTATTTTCAAGTTTGCTAAGTGGTTCCTTCTCTGTTCTGTTAAGAGAATTTCAAGCATTGTATTTTTAACTTTTAAAAATTTGTGTTTGGTACTATAAATTAGCTTTAATGTTTCTGTTTAAATTTCATGTGTATTCATTTTATTATCGTATTTTTCCATTCCATCATTGATTATAATTATAAAAAGTGTTTGGTATCACTTGTTTAATTTAATATTTGGCTTAAAATACGATTCGTTTACATTGGTTCTATTTATTTTTAGAAAAGGTCACGATGTAATAATTTTTCTTTTGTTGAATAATTTGGATTGTATCCCAGATGTCTGCTATGTTTTAGGCTGAATCTATTAATTCTAGTTAATTCTAAAAAACAATGCATTTTGTTTCTTTATTTTCAATTTTAACTCAAATATTTTTTTAAAGTTGACTTAACTGAAGTTAACTAAAAAACTCAGTTGAACTCATACTACAAAGTCTGTCTCTTAGATAGAGCTCAAATGTATGTTCAATTATTTTATTCCTTTTTGGGACAAAATAAGAGTTATATGTGTAATTCAGTAACCACTAAGATTTTTAGGTGTAGTTCATACACAAACCTTGTTAAAAAATCTTCCCATCTTGGGGCTGGAGCAATAGTACAGCAGGTAGGGCAGTTGCCTTGCATCAGCTGACCAGGGTTCGATTCCCAGCATCCCATATGGTCCCCTGAGCACTTCCAGGGATAATTCCTGAGTGCAGAGCCAGGAGTAACCCCTGTGCAGCACCGGGTGTGACCCTAAAAGCAACAACAACAACAAAATTTTCTATAAACTCCAAGAGGTTTTTTTTTTTTCTGATGTGCTAAAGCCAAGGAAATGTCAAGTTTGGAACTGTAGTTGTCCTGCCCTTAGTTTAAAACCTTTAAAGTAAAAAGACCACCTTGTACCTGTTTTTTTTTTTTTTTTGGTTTGGATATCCTTCCAAAATCTGGCTGCATTTCTATATACTACAATGGTTTCATATAGTTGTAGTATTTGTTTTGGTTTATAGTTTGTACAGTTTACATTTGTGGAAAGTGCTAATGCAATATGACCTTATTTCATCTCAGAAGTGGGACTCTCAGGTAAAATACTAATCCACTAAAAAAACTGGCTGGTAATATTCTTGTTATACAATGATAGATTTTGTGATAATGGATAATTTTATCACATGACTAAAAAACCCTCTATGAATGCCATCTCAATCTGCCAAAAAAGGGCTATGCTAAAATTGCTAAAGGTAATATAACATCATAGTTTCTGGACAAAGAATATAGGCTTGAATCCTGACTCTAACATTTATTTGTGTGACATTGGGAAAGTTATTTAGTTTTGTGCTTCTGTGTTCATATTACTTATCTTCAAAATAGATAAATTGATAGTTATTCTACCTACTCAATAGGATTGTGCTAAGAATAAATGTCATAAATGGCACATATGTGTATATATCTATACACACAAATATGTACATATATGTGTGTATATCTATATCTATACACATGAAAGTTTATAGACTTTCATCTATACATATGAAAGTCAGAAAAATGTGTTATATATACACATGTGAGAAATATATATATGCATGCATATATTTATATCACATGTGAAAATCAGAAAAAAATAATATATATACACACACATATACTTGTACATATATATGTATATATTATATCTGTGTGTACATATATGTGTGTATCTATATATCCACAATATGTTTACAACTGTTTCTGAGTTTTTTTAAACGGCCATACATATATATGTATAATATGTATACATGTGTATACATACGTACATATATGTGTGTACATACACACATACATATCTGTCTGACTATTGAAAGAACTCAAACAAAGTGACAGTCATGCTGTGGATAAATAAATCTAGCTTTACCCTAATTTCCTGTAATTTTTAAAATTAATTGTATAAAATATAATAAATGCATGTTGACATATATAATATATATAATATATATTATATATATATATCTTGAAGAGTCCAGCAAGCTATCGAGAGTATCCTGCCCACATGGGCAGAGGGCAGAGACTGGCAAGCTCCCTGAGGCGTATTCGATATGCCAAAACTATAACTTTAACAGTCCTCATTCCCCTGACCCTGGAAGAGCCTCATATTGTTGAGAAAGATGAGTAAGGAGAGGCTGCTAAAATCTTAGGACTGCAACGAATAGAGATATTACTTGTGCCTACTCAAGTAAATCAACGAACAATGGGATGACAGTGATACAGTGATGCAGTGAATAAACGTATAGAGAATATAAAAACTAAACTTGATGGTTTATGTGGGTGAAAGCTTTATAAACACCTGCTAGCACATAAATGAATTCTTTTTAAAATCAAGCAGATATTTATGTATTCAAAAATAAGCAGTCAAATATATTTTCCTATTAGCTGGAATAATCTGAAAAGAAATCTACTTTAGGCCAAAATAGGAAATGGAATTCCAGCAAAAAAAAAAGTTGCTTTACATTGGATTTTTCTAGGTACCTCACAATATATTGGGCTTTATTTATAGAACCCGTTCCCCCTGATGTTTATTTGAAAATTATTTTTTATTTATCTTTAAACAGTAATTAAATGCCTATATTTTTAGATTTTAAGAATATCTACTTCTACATCTCGGAGAGCCCGGCAAGCTACCGAGAGTATTTGATATGCCAGACACAGTAACAACAAAGTCTCCAATGGAGACGTTACTGGGCCCGCTCGAGCAAAATCGATGATCAACGGGAGGGCCTTTACCTTTACCTACTTCTACATAATCCTCACAGAAATTTCCTCAAAATAACATTTATATTCTCAAACATTTGCAAGATGATATTGCATAATAGTGATCAATACAGTATGTGATAGGAATTTAAATTTAAAAAACTCTCACAAATAAGTGAGTGTTAAGACTAGTTTAAAAAAAAACAAGCAAACCTCAAATATGTTGTTCTTTTGCTAATTTTCTCTATCAAAGGTTGACACAAAAATTTCATGTAGTAATATCTAGAAATATGAGTATGTAGTGTTATGAGGGTTAAAAATACTTCTTTTGGGGCCGGAGCGATAGCACAGCAGGTAGGGCGTTTGCCTTGCACGCAGCCGACCTGGGTTTGATCCCCGGCATCCCATATGATCCCCCAAGCACCGCCAGGAGTGATTCCTGAGTGCAGAGCCAGGAATGACCCCTGATCATCGCTGGGTGCTCAAAAAGCAAAAAACAAAACAAAACAAAACAAAACAAAAACAGAAAAAAAACAAAACACAGTAGTTGTTTGATTTAAATTGCCTTTTTTTTTTTTTAAGGACGGCTGACAAGCAATGCTCATGCAGCCTTTTTATTGAACAAGCAACAGACTTTTATAAATCTGTAGACATTGGAAAAATATACAGGAATGTTCAGTATACATAAGTTTAGAATGTACTGGGCTTCTAGACATCAATGATGTTTTTCTATAGTTACATACTTTTATGATATTTTCCTTGGCTATATATTGATACACTTTAGCAGCATGTTCTGCCATAAAAACCGGGAAAGAGCCAGCTGGGAGAGGAAGAAGACCCGCACAGCACTGGGGACGAAGAGGAAGAGCTAAATTGCCATATTTTGTTCATTAATCATCTTAAAACTTAATAAATATATGTAAGAATTTTGTGTCCACAGGGGCAACTAAACATCTATGCACTTCATGTAGCTTGTAAAGAGATTCAGTCTTATAAGTTATTATTTTTTAATAACTTTTCCCTCTATCATGCCACTTATGCTTAAAATAATAAATTACATATTAGTCTATAGAGATTTTCTGTCGGGTCTTTTTCAAGTGACTCATATCCTTTAGTATACCTTTCTTCAATAAACATGCAATTTGTTGTCCTCCTGTGTCTAATTTATTCACCATAGGATATCCAGGTCTGTCCACGTTGTTGCAAGTATCAGAATTTTTTCTTTTTAAAGACTGAATGACATTTCACTTTGTAGGTATATAACATATATTATTTAATTTTTTTATACATTGACATTTTTGTTGCAACTATTCCTAGAAGTAGGAACACTTGTAGCTTCATTAATATTATTTTTAGTAGTGTCCTACCACTTTCCCATAAATGGATTCCAGTTAATTTATAATAACAACATATGTTTTAGCATTGATGTGATAATACTTTATAGTTTCAATTTATATTTCTCTGATAATTTGTGATGTTGGGGACTTTTTTAATATACCAGTTAGTCATTTGCATGTTTTTGTTGGAAAAACGTTTATTCAGTTCCTCTACCTATTTTTAAAATCAGATTATTTATACTGCTGAATTATTGGTTTTCTTATATAATTTGGATATAACTGTTTATCAGAGAGTTTACAAATATTTTCAGCTACTTTATATGTTTTTAAGGAGCATTTTCCTATTTATTTTGTGAAAAAAGCCATTAAATTATAACGAAGATTATTATATTACTTTAAGGACTATGAACATTTTCAAATTTTTAATTATTTTAATCTATAAGCTTGGGAATCTTCATTTACTCATGTGATTTATTTATGTCCTAATTGAGAAAATTAATTTTTTTCCATTTCATTTGTCTCTTTGATTAGGGTTTATCCTAAATATTTTAATACTACTCTAAATTTTTTTAACTAGTAGGATGTTTAATAGTATTAATGTTAATCTTTTAGGCATATAGTTTTACTTCACTATATTCATACTGTGTCAGCATAAATGGGCATTTTAAATTTTTTGCATAGGTTTTGGTATATAGAAGTCTGTGTATATTATATATACATCTTATATGTGTATTATAATAAAATTACTCAATTTGTTTAATAGTTTTAATACATTGTTGTATGATCTTTGATGATTTACACATAAAATATGTTGTTTGTAAACATAATTTTTGTAAACACATAAAAATTACTTATTTTATGATGAACATGACTCTTCTTTTTTGCCTATTTGATCTAGATTTGTTATTATGTTTAATTGCAGCTATATTGTGTAAATCTGTGTCTTGTCCAGATCTTAGAGGAATATTTTTTAGTATTCAGCACTGAATTTTATGTCAAGTATTAACTTGTCATATGATATTTGTTGTGTTAAAATACTTTCCCTACACACATAGATAGTTGAAAGTTTTTTTTTAAGGGTTTCAAAATTTTTCATACACTTTTTCTTCTTCTATAGAGTTCATCATATAATTTGGGGATTGGGCAGTTTGGGCCACACCAGCCAATGCTCAGGGCTTTTCCCTGACTGTGTTCTGTGATGACTGTTGGCAGTGCTGTCAACTATATGAATGCAAATATCTGAACTCCTGTTATCTCTCTGATCAGATCAAATGATTTTTTATTCTTAATTCTGTTGATCCATGTTAGCACATTAATTTGCATTTGTTAATGCTGCCTTGAATTCCAGTAATAAATCCCATTTGGTTAGGACGTATAATCTTTTCATTATATTGCTGAATTAAATTTGCTAATATATTGTGTATATGATCATATAGTTTACCATTATTATTTAAAACTATATAAATGATAAACTATGAAAATTATACAAAGATTCTTCTACCTTTATTGTCTAGAATTCATAGTCACTTATCAAATTGATGAAACTAAATTACCTATGGCTACACATAAGGCTTAAAAAGAGAGATGGTCTTCAGCTTTACCATGTAAATTAACATAATTCAAAAGAAGACATAGTATCAATAAGGTATGCAGTTTGCTAATAGAAATTCAACTGTTTATTCATTTCTTCCAGTTGGGCAGCATATTAAAACGGAACTAATAGATACAAATAAACCCTTACACCTCAATAAATAAATATTGATATTTATTGATACTTGGATAATTTCCACAAATGTTTCACCTAATAAGTTACAAAGAAACTACCAAAAATTCAAGAATTTGATATAAAATAATATTAAAATCAATGAGAATAAATTAACTCAACAGAATTAAACTCAGTATTGATATTTAAATAACAGTGAAATAATTAAACAAATTATAAAATCTTAGCAATCAAAATAAATAATTCTAAACTTATTGATATATAAATATTTTAATCAGAAAGTTTATTACAGTTTTTATAAATAAAGCAAAGATACATCACATACTAGTTTCTGTAGAATTATGCTGAGTTGGTTCTCAGAGATGAATGTACAATCAGAGAGAATAAAATGGCAAAACTAGATATTCTTAAGATGGCGGCTGCATGGGAGCCTTGTGGACAGCAGGTATGGGCCGGGGGTCTGGGGGTGATGAAAACCTCATGGGAAGGGGGGCATTCCAGCCCGTCCTTCACGCCCTACTGAGGTCACCTGTTGCCCCCCACGAGCGGCTCTCCAGCATGGCCACAGCCCCAGAAGCACAAGGATTTAATGTAGAAAACCAGCAGCTTAGAGCAAAAAAGCAAACGGACTATGCGTTAATCCATGCCATCGTGCCTGCCCGGAGTGGAAAGGGTGTTGCTCCATTCGCCCTCTCCTCTCTGGAAAGACAGATGGCGGCCGCATGGGAGCCTTGTGGACAGCAGGTATGAGACGGGGGTCTGGGGGCGATGAAAACCTCATGGAAAGGGGGGCGTTCCAGCCCGTCCTTCACGCCCTACCGAGGTCACCAGCTGCCCCCCACGAGCGGCTCTCCGGCACGGCCATGACTCCAGAGCACAGAAACCAATCTCTTAATTATCTGACTTTTAGTAGAAATACTTCCAGGGTTAATAAGTAAAATAACAAAAATCCAAAACCGCGCGGCCGCAAGCGACAACATTTAATTCTTGAACCCAGCTGTAGAAAGCAAATCATTTCACAACGCTTCTTCAGCATATCTGATTTTGGGGGGGGGGGCGTAAACTCTAAAATAATAATGGTGCATCTTTTATTGAAACAATGAATCTAGTCAAAGTAGATAGAGTGTTAACTAGAACTCATCTGCCTCACAGGCATTTGGAGGGGTGGGAGGTGGGGTTTTATTGGGGTTCGTGGTAAAAAATAAGTATTGGTAAAGGGAAATGTGCTTGATATTTGCATGACTGAGACCTAAACCTGAAAGCTTTGTAACTTTTCCTACAGTGATTCAATAAATAAATAAATTATTAAAAACAGATATTCTTCAATTTAAATAATAATTAAGGTATTTAAAGAAAAAATGTTCAATAAAGAATAACTAACCATTTCAAAGAAAGAAGGTAAGGTGTTGAGACTTGCTTTGCCAAGCATAAAGATACATTTTAAAGAAGAGTAATTAAAACTTGATAATGACATATGGTTAGACAAATGAGAAATAAGTGTACAAATTTATTTTTCAAATTATGCTATGAAAATTAACGAGGAAAAATTCTTATCCAAGTAAGTGTCAGATTAATCATCTTTTCAATAAATCAATGGATATGTATCAAGTAAAAAGAAAAAAGTGTTTAAACTAGAAGTATAAAGTTTTCTTCATCTAATAATCAAAAATTTTTCAAGCAAATTTTGGATGAGTACTTAGAAATTAGAAACAATCTATATCAAGTTCTTGAATTTTTGATAGTCTCTTTGTAACTTATTGGGTGAAACATTTGTGTAAATTATCCAAGTACTAATAAATGTAAATATTTTTGTTGTGGTCTAAGGTTTCATTGTATCTATTAGTTTCATTTTAGATATGTTGATCAACTCCTATTGCTATTAGGCAATTGTGACCGAGAATCTCTAGTCACACCCCAGGCATGATGGGTCTGATATCACAGCATCATATCAGGTACTAGCGCTGTGAAGTCTGGGAAGTTCATAGTCTGCCTTGAGAGAGGAAGACAAAATGCTCCAAACGCAGCAGAGCCTAGTTAACTTCCAGATAAAAACTCCAATAAACCTCATGATGCATGTTGAAGTAATAAAATAGATGGAAGAGTGCTTCAAAAAAGCTGGGGATCAGGTCTGGTGCCACCAGGAGGTGAACTATAATTGCAGAGTGAACTATAATTGCACCTGATGGTGTCTTCAGGCACCTGATACCCCCAAATTGCCATTGTGCCCCTGTCTGGATCCCAACAACTTGGGACCAAGTTTCCTAAGAAATTAAATGGGCAAAAGTTAGGTATGTGGGAAGTAAAGTAAAAGTAAAAGTAAAGGCCCTCCTGTTGTTCATCAATTTGCTCGAGCGGGCCCAGTAACGTCTCCATTGGAGATTTTGTTGTTACTGTGTCTGGCATATCGAATACATCACGGGTGGCTTGTCAGGCTCTGCCGAGCGGGCAAGATACTCTCGGTAGCTTGCCGGGCTAGCCATAAACCACTTTGGTTCAGCTGGACAAGCTCATTTATCAGCCTTGCTTTAGAGACCAGTAAGTAAGTCTTGAAAGAGAACAAAATCTATAGTTAATCTCAGAACTGTGCAAGGTTGCTCTTTCTGGAGAAGAAAGAACAAAGACAATTGAAATAACAGTCCATGGCAGCGACTTTCCATACCATCCTGCTGGTTGAAGTCAAGTTCTAGGGCAAAACAAAACAAAACAAGCCCAAACAATCTAACAACAAAAAACTAAGACCAAGTGTTTTAGGCTTACAGAAAAATACACTTTCTGCATCTCTTTCCTCTCTCCTTCAGGAACACCATAGCAGTCAGTTGGTTATCCAGCAAAGAAAAATTATGAAACAGCCTTTGGGCATAAATATATGTGGGAATTTTAAATCAAATCGACAATGAGATATAACTTTACATCTGCTAGAATGACTGTCACCGTATCACTCTCATCCTGTTGATTGTCAAATTACTCAAGTGAACACCAGTAATGTCTCTATTTCTTCTAGCCCTGAGATTTTTAGCACCTCTTCTTACTTGTATTTTCCCAATGATTGGAGGCTCTTTCAGAGTCAGGGGAATGAGACCTATTGTCATTACTGTATTGGGCATATTGAATACGCAACTGGGAGAATATGCTACAATCTCTGCACTTGTGGATGGGATACTCACGGTAGCTTGCTGGGCTCTCTGAGAGGCATATATTTATATATTTTTCTCTACGATTTGTTGCCTACTGTCTGAACCCCATCAGATATGGTGTAGTAATAGTGGAAATGGGTCCGGAAAGTGGCCTGGAGCATGGCGGTGGTTGTGTAGTGGAACTCGGCTCCCGGGGCTGGGTCCCTTGGTGTGGGGAGGGCTCTCACCCATCCCACAGCCTGCCACAAAGTCCTGCTAGAATGATATAAAAATAAAAGAGCAAAAAAAATGTTGGTTAGGTTGTAAAAAAAATAAAATGAATCTCGGTTCAATCTTGGTGGGACTGAAAATTGCTACAGCCTGGATAATGGTATGAGATACCTTTTAAAAAAATCAAGATGTAAATTTTTTTTCTTTTTATTAGTGAAACACCATTAGGTACAGTTGTAGATTTACAATTTTTTGTGCTTGGGTTTCAATTATACAATGATCAAATACCCATCCCTCCATCAGTGCCCATTTTCCACCACCATGGATAATATCTCTCCCCCCCCCCCCCCCAACCCACCCTGCCTCTGTGGCAGGGCATTCCCTTTTGTTCTCTCTCTTCTTTTGGGTGTTGTGGTCTGCAAAAGAGGCATTGAGTGGCAAACATGTTCAGTCCATAGTCTACTTTCAACTTCTGGTTTTTTTTTTCACTTTTTTGTTCCTTCATTTTCTTTTTTTTTTCCCCTTTATTTTATTTTATTTTTTTTTTACAGTTGTAGATTTACAATTTTTTGTGCTTTGGTTTCAATTATACAATGATCCGATACCCATCCCTCCACCAGTGCCCATTTTCCACCACCATGGATAATATCCCTCCCACCCCCATCCCCCCATCCCCCCTGTCTCTGTGGCAGGGCAATCCCCTGTGTTCTCTCTCTCCTTTTGGGTGTTGTGGTCTGCAAAAGAGGCATTGAGTGGCAAACATGTTCAGTCCATAGTCTACTTTCGACATGCATCTCCCCTCCTGGGAGGATCCTCAAAAATATGGAACGCTTCACGAATTTGCGTGTCATCCTTGTGCAGGGGCCATGCTAATCTTCTCTGTATCGTTCCAATTTTAGTATATGTGCTGCCGAAGCGAGCACAAAGATGTAAATTTTGAATTTTCCAGCAGTGCCAGATTAAGGCACGCATCTAAAGAAAATAAAAATTATTATTTGAAACACTATTTGTACACTTTTTCTCACAGTAATATTTTTCACAATAGACAAGCATGGAATCAACCTTAGTGCTTTATTCTATAACCCATCACTATGGCAATGACTAAAAGTGACAAAAGCTGTGATATAGTTACTCAATGAAATATTACTCTGCTGCTTAAACAATAAACTTTGCTCATAGGATGGATCCTATCCTGAATTAAATAAGCAAAAAATGACTTTTACTGAGTGTTTTTACTCATGTGAAATATGAGAAATTAAGGGAATAAACTGGCAAAACCTAAAAAACTACCTCCTAGACCCAGTGAAAACTATATTTTTTTTTATCAACCAGGTATTGCTTGGTGAGAGGTATGTGTCAAAGAATTCTTTGGGTCCTAGAATGCCCAGAAAATTTAGTAGTAGTTGTGATAACTATTTCTATGTTAGGATAACCCCTAAAATTTCGTTGCTTTTTTTAACCAGGATTGAATTTATGGAATGGAATGATAAATAAGTATATTCAAAAGAAAGTGAAAACAAGTGCTTTGTATATCCTTGATATCAACCCTTTATCAGATGGGTATTGGGTAAATATCCTTTCCCACTCTGTAGATTGTCTTTGTATTCTGGCTATTGTATCTTTTGAGGTGCAGAAGCTTCTTAATTTAAGATAGTTCCATGTGTTTATCTCTGTTTCCACTTGGTTGGTCAGTAGACTGTGGTCTTTGAAGATACCATTAGCCTCAATATCGTGTAGGGTTTTGCCGAACTTGTCTTTAATGTATCTTATGGATTTGGGCCTGATGTTGAGATCTTTAATTAATTTCTATCTGACTTCTGTGCATGGTATTAGGTCGAGGTCTAAGCCCATTTTTTTGCACGTGGTTGTCCAGTTATGCCAGCACCATTTGTTAAAGAGGTTTTCCTTGTTCCACTTCACATTTCTTGCTCCCTTATCAAAGATTAGATGTTCATATATTTGGGGTTGTGTGTAGGGATATCCCACCCCTTCCCAAAGAGGAAATCTGAATGGCTAAAAGGCACATGAGAAAATGCTCTACATCACTAATCATCAGGGAGATGCAGATCAAAACAAGAATGAGATATCATCTCACACCACAGAGACTAGCCCACATCAAAAAGAACAAAAGCAGCTGGTGTTGGTGTGGATGTGGCGAGAAAGGGATTCTCCTTCACTGCTGGTAGGAATGTCGACTGATTCAGCCATTTTGGATAACAGTATAGACGATTCTCAAAAAATTAGAAACTGAGCTCCCATTTGACCCAGCAATACCATTCCTGGAAATATATCCCGGAGAGGTAAAAAAGTACAGTCGAAATGACATCTGCAGTTCTATGTTCATTGCTGCACTATTCACAATAGCCAAAATCTGGAAAAAACTTGAGTGCCCCTCCTCATTCACCCAGGTACCCACCTGGCAGCAGGGCCCCTTCCTGGGTGTGCTTGACTAACTAGATTCCCTGAGAATGGCTGCTTTCCACCCTTGGTCTGCAGGGGACGGGAATTGAGGCACACCGTGAGAAAACAAAGCTGAACCCCTCCTGGCACTCTCTCCTCATTCACCCAGGTATCTGCCTGGCATCAGAGCCCCTTCCTGGAGCCGCAGCAGTGTTAGCAGGAAAGAAGAATAGAAGCATTATTCTCCCAATACATATCCCATAGGAATCATAAGTTACCCTCTTAGATGGAACTTTCACTGGCTTAGCATAGCCACCAGAAACACATTAGCCAACAATTCATTAAGCCCATCTCAATTCATTCTGCACCTCAAGCAAAATAGTAACAGTGAGCGTGACGGTCTAAAACACACTGGTCACAATGGTAAAGCAACGCGAAAGCCCACCAAGCTTTCTTATTGAAGAGGATAGCCCAGAAGACACCAACTCTAATGAAGTGCTAGACCACCTCTCTGACAAGGAATTTAGAAGGGAGCTACTGAAGATGCTTTGGGAGCCAAAAGAAACAATGGAAAGCAATGCCAGTAAAAGACAAGAGGATTTGAAGGTAGAAATGAGGAAAATGTAAACGGAAATGTCAGACCTGAAAAACCTGGTAAGCGAATTGAAAAACTCAGTGGAAGGCCTCAGCAGCAGAGTAACAGCTAGAGGACAGAATCAGTGAGCTGAAGATGAAGATGAAGATGAAGATGAAGTCCAGAGACTCTCCAGAAAAGAGCAGAAAATGGAAAAGAGACTCACAGTTCAGGAACAGATGGCAAGAGAAGATCATGATGAAGCCAAGAGGGGTAACATAAGAATTATTGGAGTCCCAGAGGGACAGGAAGAAAACCCCGATGAAGAAGAAACTGTCAAAGACATCATTGCTACAATGTTTCCAGAGCTGAAGAAAACATGTGACCACATTCAGGAGGCCCGAACGATACCAGCTAGAAGAAATTCGAATAAAAATACCCGAAGACACATCCTGATCAAAATGACCAAAACTTTAGATAGAGACAAAATTCTGAAAGCAGCAAGATCAAAGAAAGAAATTTCCTTTAAAGGAGCATCCTTAAGATTCACAGCAGATTTGTCTGATGAAACACTCACGGCCCAAGAACAGTGGTGGGATATCGTGAAAAAAACTCAATGAAATAAATGCCTCACCAAAAATACTTTACCTGGCGAGACTCTCATTCATAACAGAAGGAATAACACACAGTTTCACAGATAAACAACAGCTCAGGAACTTCATAGACTCAAAATCATGGTTACAAGAACAACTAAATGGGCTACTTTAAGACAAGATAGGCCCCTCAAGTACACCAAATTTCAACAACAACAACAAAAATAGGACAAAACCCCATAACAATAATCTCCTCAACGTCAACGGGCTAAACGCAGCACTTAAAAGACACAGAGTGGCAGGATGGATTAGAAAATTTAACCCAACATTCTGCTGCCTGCAAGAAACACATCTCAATAGTCAAAGCAAACACAGGCTCAGAGTCAAAGGCTGCAAAACAATCCTACAGGCAAACAGCTTCCCCAAAAAAGCTGGGGTAGCCATCCTAGTATCAGACCACATTGAATTCAGAGTGAAGAAGGTCACAAGGGGCAGTGAAGGCCATTTCTTATTGATCAAGGGTTCTGTACAACAGGAAGAACTTACAATACTAAATGTATATGCACCTAATGAGGGACCAGCAAAGTACTTAAAGCAACTACTCATATGCTTGGAGAAAGACATTGATAGCAACACAATACTAGTAGGAGACTTCAACACCGCTCTATCATCTCTTGATAGATCAACCAGACTCAGGCTTAGCAAGGAGGACATACTTCATCCGAGGGAAAAAAATGGAAGAAGGGGACTTAGTAGATATATAGAGGACACTTCATCCTCAAAAAGCTGAATACACATTCTTCTCAAGCGTGCATGGAACATTCTCCAAGATACACCACATGCTGAGCTACAAAACATAAATTCTTAAAATTAAGAAGATATTGTATCAACAATCTTCTCAGACCATAATGCACTGAAATTAGAAGTAAATCACACACAAGTAATCTAACCTCACAGCTTAAGAGCTTGGAGAAGATCCAACGAAAGGAGCCCAATCCAAACAGGAGGAAGGAAATAATAAAACTCAGAGCAGAGATTAATGAGATGGAAACCCAAAAAAACAATCCGAAAGATCAATGAAATCAAGAGTTGTTTCTTCAAGAAAATAAACAAGATCTATAAGCCTCTAGCAAAACTCACAAAGAAAGGAAGAGAGAAAAGCCTAATAAACCGAATCAGAAATGAAAAGGGGGTGATTACAACAGAAACTACAGAAATTCAAAGGATCCTCAGTGAGTACTTTGAGAAGCTTTATGCCACAGAACATGAAAACCTCAAGGAAATGAATAAATTCCTAGATTTCTATAGACTCTCAAGGCTGAACCAAGAAGACCTGGAATACCTGAACAGACCTATCACCATCAAGGAAATTGAAATGGTAATAAAAAGTCTCCCCAAGCACAAAAGTCCTTGCCCAGATGGATTCACTAGTGAATTCTTCCAAATCTTTAAAGAGGACTTACTCCCAATCCTCCTTAAGCTTTTCCATGAAATTGAAATATCAAAAACACTTCCAAACAGCTTCTACGAAGCAAATATCACCCTTATACCAAAAGCAGACAGAGATACCACAAAGAAAGAGAATTACAGGCCGATATCCCTGATGATCACGGACGCAAAGTTCCTCTACAAACTATTAGCAAAAAGAATCCAATGACTCATCAAATAGATACTACATCATGACCAAGTAGGATTCATCCCAGGGATTCAAGGATGGTTTAACGTTCTGAAATCGATCGACATAATCCATCATATCAACAAAAGAAAAGATAAAAAGCACATGATCATATCAATAGATGCAAAGAAAGCATTTGAGAAGATCCAGCACCCGTTTATGATAAAAACCCTTGCGAAAATAGGATTAGAGGGGACTTTCCTCAATATAGTTAAATCCATCTAGCAAAACCATACAGCAAGCATCACCCTCAATGGAGAAAAAATGAGAGCCTTCCCCCTAAGATCAGTGACATGACAGGAATACCTTCTCTCTCCACTGCTGCTCAATATAGTACTGGAAAGTACTTGCAATATCGATTGGGCAAGAAAAAGATATTCAGGGCATTGAGGAAGGAAAGGAAGAAATCAAGCTCTCACTATTCACAGATGATATGATACTATACTTAGAGAAGCCTGTAACCTCTACCAAGAAACTGCTAGAAATGATAGACTTGTGTAATAAAGTCGCAGGCTATAAAATCAATACCCACAAGTCCATGGCTTTCCTATACACAAACAGTGAGAGAGAAAAAGCGACATGAAAATAAACAATCCCATTCACAATTGTGACCCAGAAAATCAGCTACCTAGGAAATAGCTTAACTAAGGAAGTAAAGGACCTGTACAAAGAAAACTATAAAACGCTACTTCAGGAAATAAAAGAGGACACGAGGAAATGGAAAGATATCCCCTGCTCATTGATCAGGAGAATTAACATTGTCAAAATGGCAATACTTCCCGAAGCATTGTACAAATTCAATGCGATCCCTATAATGATACCCATGATACATTCTTCAAAGAAATGGAGCAAACACTCCTGAAATTCATATGGAACAATAAGCCTCCACGAATAGGTAAAGCAATTCTTGGCAAAAAGAAAATGGGAGGAATCAAATTCCCTAACTTCAAACTCTACTACAAATCAGTATTAATTAAAAGAGCATGAACTGGATCAAAGGCAGAGCTGCAGACCAATGGAATAAGGTTGAATATACTGGCATATCCCCGCAAACATATGATCATCTAATCTTTGATAAAGGAGCAAGAAAAGTGAAGTGGACTAAGGAAAGCCTCTTTAACAAATTGTGCTGGCAAAATTGGACAGCTACATTCAAAATAGTGGGCTCAGATCTCTGACTAACACCATGTTCAAAAATAAGATCAAAATGGACTAAAGACCTCAACATGAGACTGGAATCCATATGGTACACTGAAGACAAAGTTGGCAAAACCCTCCATGGCATTCAAGCTAATGGTATCTTCAAAGATGTCACGCCACTGACTAAGCAAGTGAAAATGGAGATAGACAAATGGGACTATCTTAAACTAAGAAGCTTCTGCACCTCAAAAAAAAAACACTGACCAAAATACAAACACAGTCTAAGAAATAGTAAAGGATATTCGCACAATACACATCTGACAAGGGGTTGATATCAAGGATATATAAACTACAAGTTGAACTCCACAAGAAGAAAACATTCAACCCCATCAAAGAATGGAGCGACAAAATGAACAGAAATTTGCTCAAAGAAGAAATCCAAATGGCAAAAAGGCACATGAGAAAATGCTCTACATCATTAATCATCAGGGAGATGCAGATCAAAACCACAATGAGATACCATCTCACACCACAGAGACCGGCCCACATCCAAAAGAACAAAAGCAACTGATGCTGGCGCAGATGTGGCAAGAAAGGGACCCTCCTTCATTGCTGGTGGGAATACCAACTGGCTCAGCCCTTTTGGAAAACAGTATGGACGATTTTCAAAAAATTAGAAATTGAGCTCCCATTTGACCCAGCAATACCACTCCTTTGAATATATCCCAGAGAGGCAAAAATGTATAGTCGAAGTGACATCTGCACTTGTTTGTTCATTGCAGCACTCTTAACAACAGCCAGAATCTGGAAAAAACCTGAGTGCCCAAGAACAGATGACTGGTTAAAGAAACTTTGGTACATCTAACATGGAGTACTATGTTAGAAAAGATGAATTCATGAAATTCACATACAACTGGTACTACATGGAAAGTATCATGCTAAGCAAAATGAGTCAGAGAGGGACAGACATAGAAAGATTGCATTCATCTTGGGAACATAAAGTAACAAAATAGGAGGCTAACACCCAAGAATAGCCGAGATAAGTACCAGGAGGTTTACTCCATGGATTGGAGGCCAGCCGCATATGCTAGGGGAAAAGGCAGCTCAGATAGAGAAGGGAGCACAAAATAAAGGGTGTTGGGAGGATCCTCCCAGAATGGGAGAAGCATGCTGAAAGTAGACTATAGACCAAACATGATTGCCACTCAATGCCTCTTTTGCAAACCACAACACCCAGGAGGAGAGAGAGAACAAAAGGGAATCCCTTGCCACAGAGTCAGGGTAGGGCGGGGGGTATGGGGGTGGGAGGGATACTGGTATCCATGGTGGTGGAAAATGGACACTGGGAGGGATGGGTACTTGATCATTGTATAATTGAAACCAAAGCACAAACATTTGTAAGTCTACAACTGTACCTCATGGTGTTTCACTAATAAAAATTAAAAGAGAGAGAGAGATAAAAAGAAACTTTGGTGCATCTACACAATGGAGTACTATGCAGCTGTTATAAAAGATGAATTCATGAAATTTATATACAAGTGGTATTACAGGGAAAGTATCATTCTAAGTGAAGTTAGTCAGAAAGAGAGGGACAGACATAGAAAGATTGCATTCATCTGGGGGATATAAAGTAACAAATTGGGAGACTAAAACCAAGAATAGCCAAGATAACTACCAGGAGGTTCACACTATGGCTTGGAGGCCAGCTGCACATGCTGGGGGAGAAGGCAGCTCAGTTAGAGAGGAGAGCACCAAATAAATGGTATAAGAAGGATCCTCCCAGGATGGGAGATGCGTGCTTAAAGTAGACTATAGACCAAACATAATTGCCACTCTATGCTTCTTTTGCAAACCACAGCACCCAAAAAGAGAGAGAGAACAAAAGGGAATGCCCTACCACAGAGCTTGGGTGGGATGGGAACTGGGGGATGGTAGGGATTCCGGGAGCATTGGAGGTGGGGAACGGGCACTGGTGGAGGGATGCATACTCAATCATTGTATAACTGAAACCCAATCACAAAAATCTATAAGTCTACAACTGTACCTCATAGTGTTTCACTAATAAAATAAAATTTAAAAAATATGTTGAAAAATCATGTTAAAACAAGTGGTCTTATCGCTGAATATAAGCATTACACTCAATAAATGTAACTTTCCTCCTTCCCTTTTGGAAAATAAAAAGAAAGTGAAAACAAGTGTCAAAAATATTTAAATACTACTAAACTTACAATTTTATGCAAATTCAAAGTAGGCCCCTATTTAACACTAGTCACAAAATTAATTATAAACAAATTAAAGACTTGAATGTAAAACCTGAAGTATGTAAAACAGCACATATGTGATATATTCTATAACATTGATCTTTGTGGTGTGTTTATGGAGTTGATTGTAAACAGCAAGGCAAACAAAAGCAAAACTAAACAAATGCGACTACATTAAAGAAAATCCTTCTGTTCAGCAAGAGGAACTTGTATAAAAATGAAAAGATTGCCTGCTGAATGGAAGAATTTATTTGCTCATCATAATTTAGGGCATTCGCCTTACAAGCAGCCAACATGGCCAACTCGAGTTCGATTCCTCCGCCCCTCTCGGAGAGCCCAGCAAGCTACCAAGAGTATTCGATATGCCAAACACAGTAACAACAAAGTCTCCAATGGAGATGTTACTGGGCCCGCTCGAGCAAATCGACGATCAACGGGAGGGCCTTTACCTTTACCTTTACCTTTATCATAATTTACATAAGGGTTTAGTATACAAAAATACATTAAAATTTTTAAAAAAGTAAAAACAATGAAGCAACCTGATTTTAAAAATTGACTGAGGATCTGAAGTACATATTTCAACAAAGAAGACCTACAGATGGACAAGAGGCATATGGAAAGATGTGCTTCATCTTTTATTATTAGAAAAAAAACACAGTTTAAAATAGCAATGAGATAATACCTCACACCTGTCAGAATGGCTCTAATCCAAAAGAAAAGAATCAGTCCTGTTAAAAATCTATAGAGAGGGGAATACTTAAAAGAGATTCTTCAGCAATTAAAAATAGAGATTGCCTGTAATCTAGTCATCTTCTCTATTATCTTTACTCCAAAATACTCTAAGTAATATATGCACCCTCATATTTGTTATGCATCATTTACAGTAGTACTAAATTGGGTCAAGGAATTAATAGCTTTGTGAATGGAAAAAGATGTGTTATATATGGGCACAATGGAATACTATTCAACTATATGTAAATATAAAAATTTTCCATTTGAATAGCATAGATTCACCAAGGAGATACTATACATAGTGAAATAAGTCAGGCAAAAGCAGACCCCATGTAATTGCATTAGTGCTTTATATAGAAGACAAACATGAAATTTAAAAATAAAGTTTTTAGACATTCATAACCTATTAGTAGTCACCAAAAAGAAAGCAAGATGAAATGGGTTCATTAAGTAAAAGGGGTCAGTTTTCTGGTAAAGTATAAAATTTAAATTTAGTGATAAACTAAATGTATTTATGCAGGGTAATTTTAATTTTAATTTTTGCTAAACTTCTGTTCAGCAAAAGGAACTTGTGTACAAGTGTACAAAACTATTACATTATATACTACTATATAGTGTTGTATACTATACTATTATATAGTATTAGTAATACTATTGTATACAATATACTACTACATATACTACCCAATATAGTATATATACAGTATACTACTGCTATATACTGTGTAATAGTAATACTACTATATATACTATGTGTTATTGTATGTATATAATATATAGTAATGCTCTATATTTTATAATATAGCATACATAATATAACATAATAATATGTAATAACACTGTACTATATAGTAATCATATATAGTATATATAACACTATATAGCAATAATATTATATATTGCATACTATTATATAGTAAATATTATTATGTAGTATACTATTGGGCTGAAGTGATAGCACAGTGGGTAGGGCATTTGCCTTGCATGCGGCCGACCTGGGTTCTTTTCCCCTGCCCTCTCTGAGAGCCTGGAAAGCTACCAAGAGTATTCTGCCACACAACAGAGCCTGGTAAGCTCCCTGTGGCATATTCGATATGCCAAAAACAGTAACAAGTCTCACAAGGGAGACATTCCTGGTGCCTGCTTGAGCAAATTGATGAACAACAGGAGGACAATGCTACAATGCTACAATTTACCATAATAGAATATTGTAATGCAGTGTTCACTCAATAAAACAAAATATCTTGAAAGTGAAAATGAAATGTGTATCAGGAAAATGAATAAATAAATAAATAATGCAATGTATTATCCTAACCTAGATACCATCCTTATACATTTATATTAACCAAGTTAATTGTTATTTTAATAGTTTTCTACATAAAAAATAGTGAAAATTTTGCAAAAGTTACAATTTAAGTGATTTCTTTTTAGTTTTCTTTAATTTTTTTGACCCAGAGACATTCCATTAGTTCATAGCTTATAGACATCTAGGCTTTTACTACTAGAATCTCACTCAATAGGCAATATGAGGATCACAGTTTTTGTCTGAATATATACTCATGTTGGGAAATTCATATTATCAGATAAAGTTAAGGAATTAAAGATAGCCTAGAGTTTGGGTGGGGAATTTATTTATGTTTTGCCAAGGTGCAAATAATACATTTGTAATAAATATTTACAAATAATTGTAAGGTCATACAATATAGGCAGGACCTAGAGTGAGTAGAAGCATACATGTCTGTCAGGTTGTGCGCTGGAACAAAGTCTGGTGATCTCCTTGTATAACCTGTGGGATGGAAGTCTTGCTAAAAATGTACTAAAAAATGCTTTCTTCTATCTTTTACATCAGTAACTCTTTAAGAGAATGTGTCCATCTGTTTATGATGTTTATGATTATGTAAAATATATGTACACTGATATACTTTAGAAATCCATTTCAAAAATTCTACAAAAAGCAAACCTAAGTTGTTTAAGAACTTTCACCACTTAAAATAGATACAGGGGCTGGAGAGATAGTACAGTGGGTAAGGCGTTTGCCTTGCACACAGCAGACCTGGTTCAATTCCCAGCATCCCATATGGTCCACTGAGCACCGCCAGAAGTAATTACTGAGTGCAGAGTCAGGAGTAACCCTTGTGCATTGCCGGGTGTGACCCCCAAAAAAGCAATAAATAAATAAACAAAATGGATATATTTAGATTTCAGATCTGGAAACTTTAAAACATATTATATAAAATCTAAAAAAATCTTATAAAAATACGTTAAATATGATGTGGATCAACTTGAGGATATCTCCATGTCTTGCCACTGACACGTTATTTTTTAAAGAAAGCAAACAAATCTGTAACAGATTATAAGCATAGTGATATAAAGCAGTTCCTTGATATAAATTGTCTCCCTTCCTAAAGCAATACAGAATTTAGAACAGTTGGCAGCCTTTGCACAATAGATGCCAAGTCATATAATAGCAGGGGTGTTATAGACTTGATGCTAAGGCATATATGTAATGAGGAGGAGGTAGAATCCTGGAAAGTAGTCATGTACACTTATCCGACTGTGCCAAGATTATCAGTGTCTAAGTCTTGTTAGCACCAAATTTTATTAAATTTATTTATGTTATAAAAATATATAGTTAAATATAGACTGGAATAAACATCTGTGATTACTGAAATCAACACATTTTCTTTATTAAATATGCTTTCCCTAGGGAACACTTCCCTACATAGCAAGAAAATTATTCCAAGGACTCTTTAGTGTTGCATATGAAAAAAGACTTTTATTAAAGATGCTTGAATGTCTGTCAAAAATATTATTTGTTTTTAAAATAACAAATACAATGTAATCTTTCCAAGTTAGAATTTGGGCAGTGTTGCAGAAAGAAATATGCACAGTGTTCTTTTCTGAAATTCATTATCATATTATATCTACTTTTAATTAACTTTTATCAATTGGTATAAACAAAAGAATCTGGATAAATATATCAGTTATTCATTAACATTTAGCATTCATCTGCTCTATGACTTGCTTAGTTTTTGCCATTTGGTTAAGTACTGCTTTTCAATGTGCTTTATCCCCACTTTCCAAAATCATTGCAGGGTTTTATACTGATTGTTTAGAATCACTGGACCTACTGCCCTTTAAAAACGTGTGCTTCAGAAAAATAATGAACAATAGGACAAGCGAATCACATAGAAAAGTTTTTCTTTTTTTTCTTTCTTCTGAAACTTTTCAATATTTTCAGAATATTTTCTAGATTTTAATTATTCACATTCTTTTCCACCCTGAAATAATTGAAAATCAGCCTTTAATAATTTGAAAAGTCAGAATATAGGATGTGTCTTATGTATTAAACTACTATATTATATATAATATCATACTACAAAATATATGTAGCACTGTCCTCCCATTGTTCATCAATTTGCTCGAGCAGGCCCAATATGGCTAAATATGTTTAGTAAGATGTTACATTATTTATGGGTTTTGTATGGTTAGAACCAAAAAGATGTATATCCATACTCAAATCATTTTTATAAGGTTCTTATTTAAACTTAAATATTGTTATTAAAAATAGAATTTTTAATTGTCCTAGGGCTAGAGCAATTGTAATAATGTAAATAATTATTTAAATAATGTGCTTGTCTTGCATAGGCAGACCTGGATTCAAGTCCCCACCATCCCAAATGGTCCTCAGAGTACAGCCAGGAATGATCCATGAGCACAAAGTCAGGAGTAAATGCTGATCAAAATCAGGTACAGTCCCAAAACAGAAATGAATCATTTCACCCGTCATTTAAAAATGTTGATGACTTTAAATACCTAAAGTAATTGGATTTTACAGATAGGAATATAAACGGGGAAATTATGAATTTCACCTAAATTTCCAGAAAATGGGTTATGACTTGTTCAAGAACCAATTGCTATTAAGAAGACATATAAAAAATTCAGTTTGTTGTAATTAATTTATTATATGTGACTTTATTGTATTTGATTACATAGTTATGTAATTGATTAGTAAAAGACTGTTGGCTACATATAAAACATTATTAAGCAAAAATCAACATATACTTATAATAAAGGTCCTTTTCCTGCTCCTATAGTTAAAGTACCCTGGTCACCAAATATTTATTTGATACTGTCACTGTCACTGTCCTCCCATTGTTCATTAATTTGCTCAAGCAGGCCCAGTAACATTGTAAGACTTGTTGTTACTGTGTTTGGCATATTAAATACATCATGGGTAGCTTACCAGGCTTTGCTATGCGGGTGAGATACTCTTGGTAGCTTGCTGGACTCTCCGAGAAGGGCGGAGGAATCAAAGATGAGGAATTGAATTCCGGTAGGCCCATGCAAGGCAAACGCCCTACCAGCTGTGCTATTGCTCTGGCCCAATATTTGATAAATGACCAATTTTTAATATTTAATATGTCATAGATGACCAATAAGAAGTCATGACATACATCTGTATACTTATTTAGCTATTTATCTAAAATCAACAATAGATGTCAAAGCTTTTTTTCTTTTTAATAGAAATGAGTGGTATCTCACTATGGTTTTATTTGCATATACCTAACAACTAATGATATCGGGTGTGTTTGTCACCTATCCACCTATACTCTTCGGTGAAGAGTATCTATATCATCTATATTTATACTTCATCAATATATTTATATTTTATTAATTTATTAATTTGCACTGTTGTATTATTATTTTTACATATCCATTATACAAAATTTATGTATCGTTTGCAAATTTTATTCTCCAAACAAAAACATTATCTTTATGCTCTTAATTTCTTTTAGAACATTTTAGTTTTATATAGTCCACTTAATTATTTTTAATCGGGTATTTGGTCTTATCTCATATCTGAGACCTAAAGTTAAGCATTCTATTTCATTCTAAAAACATATATTTTTTGTTTTACATTTCAATGACTAATCTATTTTGACTTAATTTTAATATTTAATGTAAGTTGTGTTCATTTATATTTTATTAATCTGAACAGAAAACTTTATCTTAAGTATATATGGAGGTACAGAAAAAAATTATATATTTTCCCACTTCCATAATCTAGCTTTAATACATCTTAAAATCATGCAACATTTGAGTTTATATTTATGAAAGATTTACATTGTCTAGATTAATTGAAGATATCTTTCTCACCCTAATCTCATTGCCTGAGAGGTAACCATTTTTCAATCTAATAGCACTGTAGCACTGTTGTACCGTTGCTCATCGATGTGCTCGACCAGGCACCAGTAATGTCTCCATTGTGATAGTTGTTGTTACTGTCTTTGGCATATGGAAAATTCCAGGCTCTGCTGTGCGAGCAGGATTCCCTTGGTAGCTAGCCAGCTCTCCGAGAGGGATGGAGGAATTGAACACAGGTTGGCCAAGTGCAAGGCAAATGCCCTACTGGCTGTTCTATCACTCCATCCCTAATTATTATTATTCTATCTAATAATTTTTTTTAAATATTTAGTGACAAGTATGTGTTCATCAATTACTGTTTTGCACATTTAAAACTATAATAGGCTATTTGGCAATTTTATGTATTTGCTTAAGACAGGACATTTAAATTTGCTAATGGATTTAGACCCATTTAGTTTAGTTTGCTGCTATATCAAAATTTAACCATCTTCCCAGTAATACATAATTTTTGTTTGCATTTTTAATCTAAGAAATAGTATAATAAGGAAAAGTTTTCTATATGCTAGTTTGTTCATATTTGTAAGATTTTTTTCTAGATCATATGATCAAAATTAGAAATTCTGAATATCCTGGTTTTGATGTTATTGACAAGTTACATTGAAGATCAATGGATCAGTTTACTGCCTTACAATAAGGACACAATTTCTACACAAATAAAACAATACATAATATTTTAAATATAATTATAAAGCAGGCAAATGCCCTACAGACTTGTTTTTATGGGATGAAATGAACACCTTTTCAAATGTTTACTTGTCATTTATATTTCCTCCACTGTTAATCATTAATACATTTAGTTCATTTATCTGTTGAGTTATTAAGGCGTTTTGGGGAATATTATTAAAGATACTTATTGTGTTCTATTAAATGCTTTGTAAATATTTTTTTGTGTGTATTACTTTCGATGGGCTGGAGCGATAGCACAGAGGTAGGGTGTTTACCTTGAGTGCATCCAGCCCAGCCAAGCCGGGTTAGATTCCACTGCCCCTCTCAGAGAGCCCAGCAAGCTACTGATAGTATTTCGCTTCCATGGCAAAGCCTGGCAAACTACCCTTGACATTCAATATGCCAAACACTGTAACAAGTCTCAGATGGAGACGTTACTGGACTTTCTGGAGCAAATCGATGAACAATGGGAGGACAGTGTTTGATTACTTTTGATGAACAACAGGAGGACAGTGGGACAGTGCTGCAGTGCTACAATTACTTTTAACCATTTTCTTTATTGGTATATTACTGGTTTATAATATTACATAATTCAGGAATTTAGGTCACACCTCTCACTGAGGTGTTGAAACTAACCCATCATTAAAATCTCAGTGCCTTATGAACCAAAATGCACCCCTTTATATATTTCTACACACCTTTCTTCACTTCCTCTGTTAATTACCAAGTTTTTACTCAGTCCAGGAGTTAGTGATCTTGTTTCTTTGCAAGTTTGTTTGCTTTAGTTATTGATATTCCGCACAGAGTGAAAAATATCTAGTAATTCTCTTTGGCTTCTTTACCTTAACATAGTCACTGCAATATCCATTTCTATTGCAACAATGGTTCATAAGGTGATTGAAAATATCAATTGGTTGATCATGGCATTGGTGTAGGGTCCAAAAATGAGTTTGAAGCTGATCTCCACTACTTGCTACCACTTTAATCCCTGGTATTGTCAACAATCTGCCTCACACCCTCCTCCTGGTCCAGTGGCTGTTAATCAAGATTGGGTATTTGTTTTGGATGACTGTGTGTGTGTGAGTGTGTGTGTGTGTGTGTGTGTGTTTTAATCCTTGAGTTAGGGTTTATTCTGTACACAAAATATTTGAAGGATGAAGTATTACTTCCGTACTCTTATTCTTCATGACAACAGCAATAATTGTGATGGTGGCTGGTGTGCATTATGTTGCTTCTGGATGTTTCCAGTCTCTTCTACCTCTCTGATTCCATTTTCTTCCACAATCATCCAACTTCAGATATAAGAATACATGTGCCTCTCAGAAAAAAAAAAGACAGTAGATAGTCGATGCAATTTTTTCTATAATATATTGCTGAGTTCTGGTTGAACTTTAGAGGTTTAGAGGAAGCTTTGTTACCAATTTTTATTTTGTCATTTCACCAAAAGTTCCAAATATTCTTTCTTTTTTTTAATTTAGTTTTTTTTGGGAGGGCTCATACCTGGCAATGCATAGGAGTTACTCCTGGCTTTGTACTCAGGAATTACTCCTGGCGGTGCTTAGGGGACCATATGGGATGCTGGGAATCAAACCCGTTCAGCCGTGTGCAAGGCAAATGCCCTACCCACTGTACTAATGCTCCAGCCCCCCAAATATTATTTCTTGAGTGAATTATTTTCTTCTGATTTGTTTTCTCCTTCTGAGATGCCCATTGCCATTTTACTGTCTTCCTAGTGGCAGATAATCTCTGTGTCCTCATTTTTTTTAAAAAAAAACTTCTTATTTTCTCTCCTCTACCAGTCATTTACATATTATTATATTTTTTTGAACTCACTGATTAATTTCTCTATTGGGTCTGATTTTTTCATAGATTTCTCTGGAATTTTTTTTTTCTTTTTGGGTCACTCCTGGTGATGCACAGGGGTTACTCCTGGCTCTGCACTCAGGAATTACTCCTGCCAGTGCTCAGGGGACCATATGGGATGCTAAGTATCAAACTCGGGTTGTCTGCATGCATGGCAAATGCCCTACCTGCTGTGCTATCACTCTCTGGAAATTTTTATCTCAATTGTCGAATTATTTTTATACAAAATTTCTATTCCTTTCAAACTTGAAGATTCTATTTTCTATAGTTTACTGGCTAATTTTATATCTTATTTTCCTGATTTGTTTCTCTCTAGCTTAAGTTTGATTAGTTTTTCAGAGTTTTCTTATTTTAGTCTTAGGGGTCTTTTTCTGGAGCCTGGCAACATTTTGATTTTCTTTATTGGTGAAATTTTGAACTCTATCTGACCTTTCATGTCTTTCAGATTGTGTTCTGGAAAGCTATTCTATCCCTGTGATGTTCTAGATCCTTGAGAGCTCACTTTGTATGTTCCTTTTCCTTGTGTTTCTTTTTATTTTAATTTTTCTCTTTTCTTCCTAATTTGTGTCAGCAAGTAGAAAACTGAACAAATAGAAAACAGAACCAATGTTTTTCTTTTACATTTTTAGCATGTGGGACTGTGGTATTATACTATTTTTTATCTTTATTTCTATCTATACTATATTTTAATCTTTATTTCTCTTGGTTCCAGCTGAATTCTTTAGGATCTTTTGTGCTAACTGTTATTTTGTCATTTGTGTGAGGGGGAGAATTAAAGGGAGCCAGATATTGCCATGAAGCATTTTGGACCCCTGGTTCATGTTTATGGCAGCACTAACATCTCTCCTGTATCAGATATAGAAATGAGACTAACAGTCTATCAGATGGGAAAGTTTATTTAAGAGAAATTTCTTTGTTATCCTCCTTACTGGGATGCCCAGCCTATGCAGAGCACATCAAACTTTCCCCTATGAGTTTCCCCTAGACGTGAGGGTGGGAAATGTATTGTCTTATGGGCTGTATCATGAAATCATGTTCTCTGGCCTTGCTATATGAAAGGATTGACACACATATGCCTCTTGCGGGCTGCCTGCAGTCTGTGTGCATTTATTACAATATTCGACAAACAACACTGTAAATAGCTGAATGACGCCCTTGGCAGAAAAAAAAGATCCATATCTCTAACCTAATCCAATATTTAGCCACTTTTTAATAAGCTTATTTTGGGGGGATGTGGGAGGGATTGATTCTGAGTGTTACAAACTCTTTCATTCTTTGGATACATGATTCAGAGATACCTTCTACTATTCTATTGAATGATTTTTATTTCTTAGTTTTAGTGATGTTAAAATTATTAGATTGTTGAGGATTTATTCAGTGTATATTTTATTATGTTCCCTTTCATATATTTATGCATAAAACATTTAACAAAAAACGTTTTATGAAAATAGTAGAAAAAGTTTGAATTTATTAAAAAATGATAATACATTTCACATTGTACTAATTAGATTAAAAAAGCAAAGACACATTAGCAGTTAGAAATGTAATTGTTATCAAAATAGGAGAAATGTAGTTTTTTATTCTTTGTTGATGAATATTGATTTATTTTCAGCTTCCCCAATCACTAGAGGAGTCATTTATACTGATTGACTTACAAATCAACATTTTTTTTCTGAAATTACTTACCCTAATTGATGATATTTAATAAGAATCGTGTTTCAAAGAAGTGTTGTCATCCTCAATTTTTATTTGGTATTCACCACAATCCAGTAGTTGAACGGTTTTGAGAGAAATAAAATATCTTTGTCACCAAGTTAAATTTCCTGTGTTTAAATGTTAAAACAGTAAGTTTGTCATTAAATTACACTCTACTGAACAACAGGTAGGAAGTTATCCAAAATAAATGAATATTTATAGTTTCTTCTCAATTTAATTTTAGTAATAATTTCATAAATCATATAGAAAATATATAAAATGAATCTTTAAAATTGCAATCATTTCTACAAGTGGGAAATGATTTACGGACTTTTAAAAATTCATGATTGAATATTGCATGATGCTAGAACTCTCCCAGCTATTCCTTACTATAGCAAGCAAGGTAAATAACAACCTATATAATCATTCAGTAAAGCTTAGATGTCAATAGATAAATCTGGGTGTCAGATAAAGTTTATAATAAATTTTTTGTATTTTAACTTTAATCAAAAGTAGTGTTAAATCTACCTTTTAAAAAATTCACTTCTAAATTTCTTTGCAATTTTTCCTATTTTCTTTTCCTCTCTATTTACTCACAAAATGTAAGTTTGTGAGCTTCTAAAAGAAGTACAATTAAAATTGTAGAACAAAGAGGAACAGAATCACCTTAAAAGTAGTTATAAAGGTCTTGGCTTCATTTGTTATCACATGTAAAAGCAGAAAGTATTTATTTTAATCATAAATTATGAACTCTCAAAAAATTACTTCATCTTGTGTTTGTAATAAGACAACTGTTCATCAGTCTTTGCATTTTTCTATTTTAAATGCTCCCCCTGTCCCTTTAATTTATCTTTGTGTATTTGTTTTTTGGGGGGGAGGGGTGGAGGGGGAGCACACGCCTGGTGGTTCTCAAGGGTCACTCATCATGCCACTGCATCCAGGAATCACACCTGGTGGCTCTGGGGACCATATGGGATGCTGGGGATCAAACCCGGTTAGCTGCATGCAAGGTGAACACCTTAACCATCATATTCTCTCTACCCATCCTTTTTTTTTTTCACTTGCATTGACGTTTTTATTAAAAAAATTTTTTTTTTTACTTTTGGATCACGATTTGCTCGAGCGGGCCCAGTAACGTCTCCATTGGAGACTTTGTTGTTACTGTGTCTGGCATATCGAATACTCTCGGTAGCTTGCCGGGCTCTCCGAGAGGGGCGGAGGAATCGAACTCGGGTCGACCATGTTAGCCACTTGTAAGGCGAACGCCCACTCAGTGATACTCAGGACTTACTCCTGGCTGTGCTCTTAGGACACTTGTGGCGGGGCTCGGTTAGCCATCTGCAATACTGGGGATCAAACCCAGCCGAGATAAATACCAGAAGGTTTAGTCCATGGCTTGGATGCTAGCTGCACATGCTACGGGAAATGGCAGCTCAGATAGAGAAGGGAGCACCAAATAAATGGGGTTGGGAGGATCCTCCCAGGATGGGAGATGCATGCTGAAAGTTAGGCTATAGACCGAACATGATTGCTACTCCACCCATTCTTTATAATGAATTTCTCCTTGCAAGACTGCACAAGTGTCATGTGCCTTGGTCTTTCCAACACAGAGTGAATATAGACCTGTTTTCAGCCACAACTTCCTGATTTCTTCTTACCTGGTGCTCAGAATAATTTGTTCAGTGTAAATGAAGATGTCAGCAGTAAATTAGGGAAATGTTACCAAAAAAGATACTGTTGTACAAGCAATCTGTATTTAAAAACAGGTAGACTGAGAGGACCAGAGAGATAGTGTAGTGGGTAAGACACTTGCCTTGCACACTGCAGGCCCTGTTTCTATCCCTGGCACACCATATGGTTCTCTGAGACACTTGGAGTGATCTCTGAGTGAAGCACCAGGAATAAATCCTGAGCACCACAGGTTGTGGCCCAAAACCCCAAAAGGAAACAAACAAAAAACAGTCAACTGAGTCAATGTACCAAAAGATTATATGAGATCTTTGGGGTTTCAGAATTCTAATGATACCCACCATATGTAAATACCAAAATGTAAAAATTCATTTATTTTGACCGATTTTGTGCTACGGTTGTATTGGGCACCAAAGTTCAAGTTCTTGTCAAGCAGTCTGAATTGAAAGCCAAGTACCAGAAAGCAAATGTATAAATTCAGTTAAATGCTTTATTTAGGGAAAGGCAAAGAAAAAGAATGGAATACAGGGAAGCTCCCAAATAATTGAAGGGGTTTCTGAAAGCAGGATTGTGGAGAAATGCTGAAGCCTTTCCCCTTTTATATGCTTTTAACAAAGATGGGTGGGTGAGCACTTCTTTATTATGTTTTAAGAACATTTGCCATTAAAATAGGGGAGTGGATGCTGAGATGATTCTTTTCCAGGTCATGACCCAGCAGTGCCTGGGTCATTTAGGTCATCCAGATTATCAATATACCACCTAAGCCTCCCTATTAACATTCCATTCTGCTAATTCTCACACTTCCAGCCATTTCCCTAATCTCTCCTGCCTGTTCCCCTTTGGTCTCTTTTATCTTCCTGGTTTGCTGATCAGGAAGCCTAGAAAACTGTTCTTATTTGTGGAAACATTGTTGAAATTTCACTTATTTAAAAACAAACAAGGAGGGCAGGGAGATGGTGGAGAATGGGCACTGGTGGAGGAATGGGTAATTGATCGTTGTATAACTGAACCCAAGCACAAAAATTTGTAAGTCTACAACTGTACCTCATGGTGTTTCACTAATAAAAATTTAAAAAAAAACATAATCTCTGAAAAGGACTCAGTGTAAAGTGGTAAGGTAATTATTGAGTTTGGTAAATTAAAGTATCTGAAAAAATGCATAGAGATTCTAAGTCTTTAAAAACAATAAAGTCAGGTTTTTAGTCAAATTGCAAATTCAGATTGGTATGTGAAATATTCTGTCTCTGTCTCTATTTCTGACTTTCTCCCCCTTCTTTCCCTCACCCTTAATCTCAGTAAATAGTATAATTGTAATCTGACAAAATCAGACTGCATTATTCTAGCACAGAAAATATTTTATATTTCAAGCTCATAATGCATTATAAAAACAATATTAATTATAAAACAATTTTATTTTCATTGGATTTAATCTCAATATTATATGCAAAAATAAAAAACAATATATTTTGAAGAAACTATTTCAAAAAGCCAACATAATTCGAAAGTTCAAAACATATACAAAAAAAAAAGCAAGTATCTTTAACCTAAATTCACTGACACAAAGTATGAGCTTCAGTGATTGGAAAGACAGAGAGGGTCCCCAAATTAGTTTCCTGGTTCAATTTTTAACATACTTGATTTTATATGAGAGTGTGCGCATCAAGAACCTGAAGACTCAGTAGACTCAGTAAGCTATATTTTTAATAGTAGAAATACATTTTCTACTAAAGTCAAATGTTGTCTATGAAATGAACAGGAGCAGAACTGAATGTTTTATAATGGTCATTTGACTATATTTCAGGTCAAAAATCAAATAATTTAAATCAGTTCCATATTCCTGCTTCTTAGTTTCCTATTTAGACACATATATGAAGGTCACTGTCCCTGTCACTGTCCTCCCATTGTTCATCGATTTGCTCGAGCGGGCCAAGTAAAGTCTCCAATGTGACAATTGTTACCGTGTTTAGCATATTGTCGAATACGTCACAGGTAGCTTGCAAAGCTTTGCTGTGCAGGTGAGATACTCTCAGTAGCTTGCCAAGCTCTCCGAGAGGGGCAGAGGAATCGAACTCGGGTCAGCCATGTTGGAAGGTCAAGATGATTTAATTTTAGACAAATACATTTTTTTAAATTTTCATTAGTGAGACACCATGAGGTACAGTTGTAGACTTACAAATTTTTGTGCTTGGGTTTCAATTATAAAATGATCAAATACCCATCCCTCCACCAGTGCCATTTCCCACCACCACAGATCACAGAATCCCTCCCACTCCCCTCCCCCACATCCCACCCTGCCTCTGTGGCAGGGCATTTCCTTTTGTTCTCTCTCTCTCCTCTTGGGTGTTGTGGTTTCCAAAAGAGACACTGAGTGGCAATCATGTTTTGTCCATAGTCTACTTTCAGCATGCATCTCCCGTCCTGAGAGGATCCTTTATTTGGTGCTCCCTTTTCTATCTGAGCTGCCTTTTCCCCTAGCATGTGTGGTTAGCCTCCAAACCATGGAGCAAACATCCTGGTACTAATCCCAGCCACTCTTGGGTGCTAGTCTCCTATTTTATTACTTTATGTTCCCCAGATGAATACAACATTTCTATGTCTATACCGCTCTTTCTGACTCATTTCACTTAGCATGATACTTTCCATGTAGTACCACTTGTATGTAAATTTCATGACTTCATCTTTTCTAACAGTTACATAGTACTCCATTGTGTAGATGTACCAAAGTTTCTTTAACCAGTCATCTGTTCTTGGGCACTCAGGTTTTTTCCAGATTCTGGCTATTGTAAAGAGTGCTGCAATGAAAAAACAAGTGCAGATGTCACTTCAACTATACTTTTCTGCCTCTCTGGGATATATTCCCAGGGGTGGTATTGCTGGGTCAAATGGGAGCTCTCTTTCTAATTTTTTGAGAATCGTCCATAGTGTTTTCAAAAGGGCTGAACAAGTCGGCATTCCCACCAGCAGTGAAGGAGTGTCCCTTTCTCGCCACATCCTCACCAGCACTGGTTGCTTTTGTGGATGTGGGCCAGTCTCTGTGGTGTGAAATGATATCTCATTGTGGTTTTCATTTGCATCTCCCTGATGATGAATGATGTGGAGCATTTTCACATGTGCCTTGTAGCCATTCAAATTTCTTCTTTGCGAAAGTCTCTGTTCATTTTATTGCCCCACTTTTTGATGGGGTTGTATGATTTCTTCTTGTGGAGTTCAACCAGTACTTTGTATATCCTTGATATCAACCCCTTGTCTGATGTGTATTTGGCAAATATCCTTTCCCTTTCTGTAGACTGTCTTTGTATTTTGGTCACTGTATCTTTTGAGGTGCAGAAGCATCTTAGTTTAAGATAGTCCCACTTGTCTATCTCTGTTTTCACTTGCTTAGCCAGTGGGTGACATCTTTGAAGATACCATTAGCTTCAATGCCATGGAGAGTTTTGCCAACTTTTTCTTCAATGTACCTTATGGACTCTGGTCTGATGTTGAGGTCTTTAATACACTTTGTTCTTACTTTTGTACATGGCGTTAGGCAGAAATCTGAGTCCACTTTTTTGTATCTAGCCGTCCAGTTTTGCCAGCACAATTTGTTAACGAGGCTTTCCTTGCTCCACTTCACTTTTCTTACCCCTTTATCAAAGATTAGATGGTCGTGCTTGGGGGAAGATGTCAGTATATTAAACCCTGTTCCATTGGTCTACAGCTCTGCCTTTGTTACAGTTCATGCTGTTTTAATTATTACTTCTTTGTAGTAGAGTTTGAAGTTAGGGAGGTTGATTCCTCCCATTTTCTTTTTCCCAAGAATTGCTGTAAAGCAATTCGTGGTGGCTTATTGTTCCATATAAATTTCAGGAGTGTTTGCTCCATTTTTTTGAAGAATGTCATGGGTATCATAATAGGGATCGCTTTTAATTTGTACAGTGCTTTGGGAAGTATTGCCATTTTGACAATGTTAATTCTCCCGATCCATGAACAGGGGATATTTTTCCATTTCCTCGTGTCCTCTTTTATTTCCTGAAGTAGCGTTTAGTAGTTTTCTTTGTACAGGTCTTTTACTTCCTTAGTTAAGCTGATTCCGAGGTACTTGATTTTCTGGGCACAATTGTGAACGGGATTGTTTTCTTCATGTCACTTTCTTCTCTTTCACTACTTGCGTATAGGAAAGACATAGACTTTTGGGCATTGATTTTATAGACTGCAACTTTACTATACAAGTCGGTTGGTTCTAGAATTTTCTTGGTAGAGTTTACAGGGTTCTCTAAGCATACTATCATATCATCTGCAAATAGTGAGAGCTTGATTTCTTCTTTTCCTACCTGGATGCCCTGAATATCTTTTTCTTGCCTCATCGCTATTGCAATTACTTCCAGTACTATATTGAACAGCAGTGGAGAGAGTGGACATCCTTGTCTCATCCCTGATCTTAGTGGGAAGGCTCTCAGTTTTTCCCCATTGAGGATGTTGCTTGCTGTAGTCTTGTGGTAGATGGCTTTAACTATATTGAGGAAAGTCCCCTCTATCCCCATTTTGCGAGGATTTTCATCACAAACGGGTACTGGATCTTGTCAAATGCTTTCTCTGCATCTATTGATACAATTATATGGTTTTTATCTTTTCTTTTGTTGATATGATGGATTATGTTGAATGATTTCTGAGTGCTAAACCATTCTTGCATCCCCGGGATGAATGTCACTTGATCATGGTGTATGATCTTTTTGATGAGTAGTTGAATTCTATCTGCTAGTATTTTATTGAGAATCTCCGCATCTGTGTTCATAAGGGACATTGACCTGTAATTTTCTTTTCTTGTGGTGTCTTTGTTTCCTTTTGGTATTAGAGAGATATGGGTTCATAGAAACTGGAAGAGTTTTTGTTTTTTCAATTTCCTAGAAAAGCTTGAGAAGAACTGGCAGTAGGTGCTCTTTATTTATTTATTTATTTATTTATTTATTTTTGCTTTTTTGGGTTACACCCAGCGATGCACAAGAGTTACTCCTGGTTCATGCACTCAGAAATCTCTCCTGGCAGTGCTCGGGGGATCATATGGGATGCTGGGAATCGAACCTGGGTCTGCTGCGTGCAACGCAAACACCCTGCCGGCTCCAGCTCCAGTAGGTCCTCTTTAAATGTTTGGAAAAATTCGCTAATGAATCCATCTGGACCTGGGCTTTTGTTTTGGGGAAGACTTTTGATTACAGTTTTAATTTCCTTGATGTTAATAGGTCTATTCAGGTACTCTAGATCTTCTTGATTCAGCTTTGGGAGATGACAGAAATTCAGACATTTATCCATTTCTTCTAGGTTCTCTTGTTTTGTGGCATATAGACTTTCAAAGCAGTCTCTGATGATCTTTTGAATTTCTTTGGTTTCTGTTTTGATATCCCCCTTCTTGTTTCTGATTCAGTTTATTAGGTTCTCTCTCTCTGTTTCTTTGTGAGTGTTGCTAGCGGTTTACATCTTGTTTATTTTCTCGAAGAACAAGTTCTTGGTTTCATTGATCTTTCGGATTATTTCTTTGGTTTCCCTGTCATTGATTTCTGCTCTAAATTTTATGATCTCTTTCCTTCTGCCTGATTTGGGCTGTTTCTGTTGATCCTTTTCTAAGGTCTTGAGCCGTGAGGTCAAGTTGTTTCTGTGCATCCTTTCTTCTGTCCTGAGAAATGCTTGCAGAGCTATAAATTTTCCCCTTAATATGACTTTTGCTCTATCCCATAAGTTCTGGTAGCTCGTGTCTTCACCCTCATTTGTTTCCAGGTATCTTTTGATTTCGTCCTTGATTTCCTTTCTGACCCACTCATTGTTCAGCACTGAGCTGTTTAATTTCCAGGTGTTTGATTTGTTTCCCGTGTCTATGAGTCACTTCTATCCTCAGTGCATCGTGGTCTGAAAAGATGGTTGATACTATTTATATATTCCTGATTCTATTGAGGTATGTTTTTTGGCCTAGAACATGGTCTATTTTGGAAAATGTTCCATGCACACTGGTAAAGAATGTGTATTCTTTATTTTGGGGGGTGTAAAGCCCTGTATATGTCTATATGCCCTTTCTCTTCTATTTCTTCTTTTAAAGCCAATGTTTCGTTGCTGAGTTTTGTTCTTGTTGATCTATCCAGAGGTAATAAGGTGATGTTGAAGTCTCCAACTACTATTGTGTTGTTAGCAATGTCCTCCTTAAAATCTGTTAGCAGTTGTTTTAAGTATTTAGCTGTTACCTCATTAGGTGAGTATACATTTAAGAATGTGATTTCTTCCTGTTGTACGTATCCCTTGATGAATAGAAAATATCCTTCGCTGTCCTTTCTACTCTTTTTCAACCTGAAATTAATGTTGTCGGATACTAGTATGGCCACCCCAGCTTTTTTGAGGGAGCTGTTAGCTTGCAGGATTGTTTATCATTCTTTAATTTTGAGTCTGTGTTTGTTCTGACTGTTGAGATGAGTTTCTTGTAGGCAGCAGAATTTTGGGTTCTGTCTCTGAATCCATTTTGCCACTCTGTGTCTCTTAATTGGTGAATTTAGACCATTGACATTGAGAGAGATTACTGTTGTGGGGTCTTGTGTCATCTTTTTGTAAGAGTTTGTTGTGGTTGTAGGGTTTGTCTTGTCTTATAGTAGCTCCTTTAGTTCTTGTTTTAGGTTTGGTTTTTAGTCTATGAAGTTCCTGAGCTGCTGTTTATCTAGAAAATAGTGTACCGTTCCTTCGAGTTTGAGTGAGAGTTTAGCCGGATAGAGTATTCTTGGTGAAGCATTCATTTCAGTGAGTTTTTTCACTATATCTCGCCACTGCCTTCTGGCTTGGAGGGTTTCCTCTGATAGATCTGCTGTGAATCAAAGAGTGCTCCTTTGTATGTGATTTCCTTCTTTGACCTTGCTGCTTGCAGTATTGTGTCTCTATCGGCAGCATCTATCATTCTAACTATGATTTGTCTTGGAGTGTTTTTGTTAGGGTCTCTTTCATCTGGCACCCTTTGGAATCCTTGAATCTGAATGGCTGCATTTTCCAGCTCTGGGAACTTTTCAGCAATGATCTGTTTGACGATGGCTTTTTCATTGGGATTGTTTCCCTGACCGTCAGGTACTCCAATGATTCTAATGTTGTTCCTCTTGGAATTGTCTGCTAGGACTCTGATTCACTCTAGAGCTATTTTGAGGTCGCTTGCCATTGTTTGTTGTTGGTGCAGCTGATCTTCCAGCTCACTAATTCTTTCCTCAGCTGTGGTCATTCTACTTTTGAGGTCACATACTGAGTTTTTTAGTTCATCTACAGAATCTTTAATTTGTGACATTTCTGTGTGTAGCTTTCCAATTTCTGCTCTCATTTCTTCCCGTAATTTGTCGATTTTTTCTGTCATGTTACTGGATATCTGTCTGACTGTTTCATTGAGTTCATTGAACATCTTTATTACTTCATATCTGAATTCTTTGTCAGAGAGGTACCTTAGGTGAGAAGCAGCTACAGAGGCTTCAGAACTCTTTTCATCATCCTCCCCTTGTGGTGGGGATTTGTGTTGTTTCTGCATGTTGGTGTGTAGGTGTGGGGACAAGATTTCTTGGTATGACTAAACTACCTGCGGCTGCGTGAGCATTGGCCCACCAAAAATTAGGCCACGCCCACTTTCTACAGAAGCCACGCCCACTTCTAAAGAGGCCACACCCCCACAGGAACCTGGTGTGTGTGGGGAGAGTAAAGACTGGGTCCGGGAGACCAGCACAGCTTGGGGGAGGAAGAGGAAGAAGCAGAAGCTCAGGGCTGCTTTGTCTCCCAAGGTCCGAGAGAACGCCTGAGGGCTTGCAGGGAGAAATCCAATTCCCGGGTTCAAGTACCAGCGGATAAACTGACCTGGGTGGGGGAGAAGACCAGCACAGCTTGGGGGATGAAGAGGAAGAGAGACAAATACTTTTTTAAAGTATTATTTGAAATATTGTGTCTAGTGAGTCTGAATATTGTGACTTTATCAAATCACACAACTCACCAATTTTAAAACTGACAAGAACTTAATTTTCACTAAGTACTGGGATAGAAAATTTAGAACTCCATGACATGTTTCCAGGACTTTTTTTGGTCTTCTTTCCCCCTTTTCCACACTCATATTCTTGTTTACAGTTGCTATTGTACTGTCACTGTTTTATTCTTATTTTGAATGACTGCATATTTACACATAAACAGGGCTAACTCTCTCTATATATATCTTTATTTGCCAATCTTCAATTTCTCCCTTCTTTACTTGATTTGTTTTTTCTCTTTTATCTCTTTCATTCTTTTTTTTCTATTTCTCATTTGTTCTTGGTCTATCTTTCTTTTACTCTTTCTCCCATCCTTTCCCTTTCATTTTCTCCCCTCCTCTACTCTTCCTGATCCAACCTGCAACTTTATACATGCCAACCATAAACTCTGTAACTGAGTCACATCTCTGGCCACAGTTAAACAATTTTTAACTTGGAGGCTAGAGGGACTTAAAAATTACTTATTTATTTTTCGTTTTAGAATTACATCTGGCAGTGCTCAGCAGTTACTTCTGGCTCTGCACAAAGGAATCACTAGTGGAGGTACTCGGGGGACTCTATGGGAATCTGGGTTGACAACATGTGAGGCAAACACCCTATCTGCTATTCCACGACGAGGGCCTCAGTACTCAAAATGTAAGTGATATTTAAAATAACTACTGAAAATTGCCTGAATGAAGAACCTATCAATGGTTAACAATTTTATTAAGCATGTGAGCTACATTTTAAGCACTCAGTAACTACATGTGGCTCAAAGGTATCATACGAAAACTGAACTTGGGAAAATGTCCTTCTTATTGAGCAATATTAATTCAGTATAACAGTATAACAGAGCCTCTTTTTTTTGTAAAATTGTCACCTAAACTATGAGGTGCTAAATATTAATGTAATGGCATATGCATCTTCCTTTATGTATTTTAGGAGACCATGTTCAATTTTTTTTTGAGTGGAGGAAAGGGTCATACCTGGCTATGCTTAGGCTTGGCTTTTGGCTTTTGGCTCAGGTATCACTTTTGGCTCAGGTATCTTGGCTTTTGGCTCAGGTATCACTCCTAGAGGAATTCAAGAAAAAATGGGTAGTAGGGATCAAAATGGCATTAGCCATGTGCAAAGCAAGTGATTTACTCACTGTACTATATGTCCAGCGCAATCATAATCATTCTAAATAATAGCACTGTACCATAGCACTGTCCTCCCATTGTTCATCGATTTGCTTGAGCCTACACCAGTAATGTCTCCATTGTGAAACTTGTTGTTATTGTTTTTGGCATATTAAATATGCCACGGGGAGCTTGCCAGGCTCTGACATGTGGGTGGGATACTCCGGATAGCTTGCCAGGCTCCCCAAGAGGGGTGTAAGAATTGAACCCCGGTTGGCCTCGTGCAAGGCAAACGCCTTACCTGCTGTGCTACCGCTCCAGCCCATTCTAAATAATAACTAACATAAAACATTTTTCTTCATTTACTTTTCTTATGTGTTTCTAAAACATTGACACTCAAGTTTGCTGACACATCTGTTTGCTTTGGTTGCTTTTATGTGTCTTTATAGCTTAGGTTTGGCCAACATAAAACTAATTATAAATTCTCCTTTTTGCTTGTCTATTTGTCAATTTTCAAAATATCTAAGTTATAACAATATTCATTTTTGTGATTTTCTAATGTTGTTTTGAATTTATCTTCCTTCTAATCTCTCATAGAGTTGATCTCACATATCCTTTTTCTTCATTCATTTAATGGATATTACATCTTGGTTTGGTGAAAGCATAAAATGATCTATTAAAGAAGAACATTTATATTATTTCTTCTCACAATAATGAAAGATGATTAGCAGAACAAATGTAAATTAATAGAATCTTTCCATCTTAATGTACATCTATTTTTGTTAACCCTCCTAATACTACCCATAAAATAAGCAGGGTCAAACTGCCCTTAAAAGTATAGTACACTAAAATATTTATAAATTTACATGAAATTTGTAGCACTGTAGCACTGTCCTTTCATTGTTCATTGATTTGCTTGAGCGGGCCCAGTAATGTCTCCATTGTGTGACTCGTTATTGTGTTTGACATATTGAATACACCATGGGTAGCTTGCCAGGCTTTGCCATGCGGGCGAGATACTCTCAGTAGCTTGCTGGGCTCTCCAAGAGCGGTGGAAGAATTGAACCAGGCTCGGCCAGGCTGGCTGCGTGCAAGGCAAAATTTTATATAAAACTTAAATATTTTCACTCTAATTCTAAAAATCTTGACCTGAGACTTATAAGAGTAAACAGAATATTGTAAATTAATACTGATATTCATATTTCCAACTTTACTATTTTCCTGTGTTATTGCATTCATATATTGATTAAAAATTTTAATTAAATTATTAAAAAGTTTTGTTTTGTTATTTATAACAAAACAAATAACTTTCTTTGTTATTTATATGAAAAATAGCTTTTATTTTTATTTTATTTATTGCTTTTTGGGTCACACCTGGCGATGTACAGGGCTTACTCCTGGCTCTGCACTCAGGAGTTACTCCTGGTGGTGCTCAGGAGACCATATGGGATGCTGGGAATTGAACCCGGGTTGGCCATGTGCAAGGAAAATGCCCTACCCACTGTCCTATCTCTCCAGCCCCTGAAAAATAGTTTTTAACATATGAAAAATAACATTTTCAGATAAATAGACAAAGTTAACAATGTAGCCATATCAGTAAAAGACAACTCTAGAGAATAAGGAGTAGAGATCAATGCATTAGCACTTGTTTTATAATTATTTTAAATTGCCTGAAAATTAGAAATAAAACTTATGGGGCTGGTACAAAAGTATAATAGCAGCTAATAGGGCATTTGCCTTGCACATGCCATCTTGGGTTTAATCCCCAGCACCCCATATGGTCCCCTGCCATTAGTCATACCTGAGTGCAGAATCAGGAGTAAGCCCTGAAAACCACTGAGTGTTGCACAAACGTTCCAAGTCCCCCCAAATTTCACACTTCTCTTCTTCCCATGTATTTGTATATTTCTATGAATATTTTTTTATCAAAAATGAGAATACAGTTCTTTTTAAAGTGATGTTTTGTAAATTTTAACAGTAAAAAGGTAGGTGATAATTTTAGACTTTTTAGGACATATTTGTTCTCATCCTTTCTTCTCCTTTTCATCTCTCTTATCTCTTATGCCTTTTCTCTCTGTGCCTCCTTTTCCTTTCTTCCTCCTTATTCTTATTCTAACTTTAAAAATGCATGATAATATTCTCTTTCAACTTTTATTTTAAGGAATCCAAAAGGGTATTTCACTTTATTGGCTGATATCCTTCACATTACTAGGTATTTTATTTATTTAATTATTTTCTTTGGGGTTTTTCAGGGTTTTGACTCTACACTCAGTGTCATTCAGGGTTTTGACTCTAGTGTCATTCAGGGTTTTGACTCTACACTCAGATATCACTCCTATATATGGTGCTCATATATACTACCAGGGATCAATCCAGGTGATCTGCATGCAAGGCAAGTGCCTAACCAGCTGTTCCATCTCTCCTACTCTTATGATTATAAGAGTTTTACAGAACTTATAGCCAATGCTAAACTGTGTTCAATCATATATTTACTTGGAAGACCCATAATAAGGCCTATATATATATAGGCCTCATACTTATAGCCAGTCATATTAATGTAGCTAAACTGAATATCATAAAATAATTTTTATTAAAGTGCATAGTAACTTCAGTCCAGAACATAAGCTTTGTTTAAATAGCTTGTTTGTTCTGGGAAAAGGGAAACCCAAAGCCTAGTTCAGAAAGAGAGACATATAAAAACTTTTGTCTGTCATTATTTCAGATCAAGACCAGGTAATGATTTAATTCCTTTCCCTTTTTCTTATTTGTTTCCATAATAAAAACATGAGAACAACTTTGTTAATCTGTTTACTGCCAAGACATGTCTGGAAAACCAAGTTGCTGTAATTTGAGAAATTGGGAAAAAATTGTAGTTTATGGAATGAAATAATCTCCCTTATAGTAGATTTAATATGTGAATTCCACAGTAGCCTATTAGAGGCGTTATCCTTCCAAAAGGCTAAAAGAATCATTGTGAAGAGAATATGAACTGAAAGCTTAAGACTATTTATCAGAAAATTCTGCTTTTTGCATTGCTAGAATTTTCTTTAAATCTGTTTATATTGGATTTTAAGTATTTTTCTGATGCTGACCAAAATGCTATCTAGTTTTCATAGAAGGTTCCCTTAGCATTCTTGGGTTGGTAGCATGCAAGTTTAAGTTTCCTACCCACTGTACTGCTCGGCCTCTTAAAAAATACTTTTCTGTATATAAAATGTAACAGTACATAAATATGTAATAAATATATGGAAATGAGAACTAGGTAATAAGATCACATCAACACATCCAAGGTTGTAGACAACTAAAACTCTTGTCCAGGAATATTTCGTTTTAAGTTAGCTTTGTAAGTGATCTGAAGAATGTTTATCTAGAAAAAATAAAATTTTAAGTTTTATATAGTCACTTGCAAAGCATGCTATAAAGCAACCGATTCTAACCTTAGAATTGCAAGTCTACATATGGTTTGGTGAAAACACAGACACATAAAATTTGCTTTATTTGTCTGTGAAGCTGTTTCATCTTATAAATGTTTCACTCAAAATGTCTTAATTCCTGTGTAAGGTGAGATCTAAATAGATATGGAAAGTATATGCATAGAAAATCTGAGCAAGGAAAGGAGATGGGAAAAAAAGTGAGAATAAAAAAAATAAATCATAGAATCCTGGTTTATGAGACCAATCCCAATTTATGGGAATTTCCCTGCCTTCCTTTCCTTTTCCTTAGATCATGTCTTTTCTGAATTGGCAAAAAAAAGGAAAAGGAAAAAAGAAATAAAAATTTTGAAGAATTAGACTTATAAAGTATTTCTGTAAATATGAAGAATAAATAATTTTCAAAAAGTAAAATTTCAGAGTTTTTTAATATTTCACAGTGAGAAACTTAAGAAAACAAAATGTATTTCTAAAAAGGTATATATATTTAATAAATCAGAAGATAAAAATGCATGCACCCAACTCTGATTCAATTCCTGGCACTGCATATGGTGTCCTAAACAGTTTCCGATGTTACTCCTAAGGACAGAGCTAGGAGTAGCCCCTGAGTACCAGTGAATGCACCCTCTCAACAAAATAATTTTGTATTTATATTTTCATTATATTTAAAACAAATTATATTGTAATACAGGTATATGGTATTAAGAAACATTAAATAGTAACACTTTTACAACACAGAGGAGTTAATCACTAGTAAATTGTAAAATAAACATCATTCACAATTTTGTGCAGTTCCTTTCTTTATAGTCCCTGTATTTTAATAGCTGTAGGAATAAAAGTATACCCAGAATTAGAAAACCATAGATTTTACTTGCTAATTCATGTGATTTGCTAAACTATGCTCTTAGGTGAGTTTTATATATATCCAATCAAGTCAGTAGAGATGATAAATGCCCATCAAGAAATTATTAGGCCCCCTGATTCTAGGGATTAACTGATATACATATTAATAGTCAAGAAAAGTGATTACATTTGTAGAAAATAGTGTGAAACACATGAGTTATATGAGCCAAACATTGAGAAAAAAATTATGTAAAATGTTGCATATACACACCATGCAATTTGTAGTTGCATGGATAGATCTGGGCAGTCATGCTGAGTGAGGTTAATCAGAAGGAGTGGTACACAGAATTATGTCTCTCATATGAGGGAGATAGAGGAATATAATAGGTGAATAACAAATCATCAAAGGCAACAGAAACTGAGCACTGGTCTTTCCTAGGAAGCAAGTGAGGATCAATATTAGAGCAACACTGGGACAATGGTGGAGTGAAGCAGACACTCTGGTGGGGGGTGTAGTACAGAAATGGTTTTTTTGTTTGTTTTTTTTGCTTTTTTGCTTTTTTGCTTTTTGGGTTACACCCTGCGATGCACAGGAGTTACTCTTGGTTCATGCACTCAATAATTACTCCTGGCAGTGCTCGGGGGACCATATGGGATTCTGGGAATCGAACCTAGGTCAGCTGCGTGCAAGGCAAATGCCCTACCCGCTGTGCTATTGCTCCAGCCCCAGTACAGGAATGTTTTTTGCATGAGACCCTATCATTAACAGTTTGTAAACCACAGTATAATATATATTCTATATTCTATATGTATAAGGTATATTTATTACAGAGGCCCTATTATTGACAAGAAGAAAGAATTAATAGAGTCCCTTTTTGTAGGGTGACATTGCTTTGTCCTTTCTTCATTTCTCCACAAGGAGCTTAGGTTTATCAGGTTACACCCATTACCATGCTCCTGAGGCACTTCCATTCCATTGTGTTTACCTGTAAATTCTTCTCTATGCTCTCCTCCCCAACCAGTTAATCAGCTTTCCCTTCCCTCCCCCCCACCACCAATCAGTATCTGTTTCTTTGTAAGGTCAAATCCTTCTAGAACACTGAAATTGTATTGTAAATTAATATTGCCTTTCTCCTTTTCTTATGTCTTTTGAATAGTCTATCTTAAAGCAATAACCTTTTTGTATAGATACAGGAAGACCTTTAACATTATGCTTTGTAATTTAGGATTTAATTGGCTTTGAATGTTATTCAATCCCAGGCATCTGCTTTCTCTACTTAAGCCTCAGTTGCCCTTAGTTCCTAAAACCCCAAAAGCAAGGTCCTAACGAAGGACTGAATGGACCCAGGGCAAGCGGTGAGCTACACTGGCATGGAAATGGGCCAGGCCAAAGTGCCATGATTCTTAACTATAAGTTAAGAGTTTGATCATAGACAAATGCTGTCATGATCCAAAAGTAACGACAAGACTAGGATCCTGCTAGGGGTAGGAAAGACTATCTGGCCTGAGCACTGTAGTCTGAGATCGAGATGGCCCTAGGAGGGCAATTCTATAAGTTTAAGGTATTTCTTACTGTATCTATACAAAATGATTTCTATTATATGTGCTTATATGTTTGTTGGACAAGGAGAGGAGAAACACACCCATGGGATTCTGCTCTAGGGTGGGTCGTCCTGCTGAGAGAGGATCTGTCCTAGGAGCGGCTTTCCCTGAGGGAAAGAATTCTACCCCTATTGATTGTGATCGCACCTATGTGTAATTGTTACCCCAACCCTCATGCTTTGAGATTTAACTAGACTGCAAGAGTGGGCTGGAAGATGAGGATCAGAATCCAGACTCCAGAGAAGGAGGATGAAGGGGGATCGAGAAGGAGAATGAAGTAGCATGGGGGAGGAAGAAGCAGAGGAGGCAGAGGAGAGAGACAGAAGTGGATGGAGAGAGGATTGGAATAAAATGCAACTAAGACCAACTAGCCTGGCCCTCGGTCCTTCCCTTGCCTGCCCATCACCATCTACATCCCCGGGGTGTGGGAAGTGGCCTGAGACTACCGAAAGCAGACGGCGGGAGAGATAGAGCTGCCGCTGCTGTACCCTTTTTTGAATTTACACACCTTTTGATAAAAGAAAAAACTAATACTCACACGTTAGTTTTATATCTATAAAACTCCTTATTGGAAGCCAAGATGATGAAATTAATTGACAATGAAAAATAGTATCAGGGGAATGTGTAAATAGCTTAAAGGCCTGGGGTGTATGCTCAGTATGCAGTACAGAGTTCAATACTCAGTTCTGCATGGTTCCAGACACTGTCTGAAATGACTGGAGTAGTAGGAACAGATCCTGAGCACCACCCTATATTGTGTGTGTGGTGGGGAGGGGGCAGTAGTCAGAGAAATAGTAAAGTAGGAAAGCCACTGGCCTTGCACTCAGTTGACCTAGGTTTGATCCGTGGCACTACATATGGTCCCGTGAGATTGCTCCTCTAAGTCCTGAGCACTGCTGGGTGTATCCAAAACAACAAAGAAAAAATACTATAAGAGAATATTTGTTTATAATATTAGTTATGGTTAAAATTATATTGACAATGTCTAAAATGATGCTTTTGAGCATATATTTTTATACCATTATTTCCAGCTAGAATAAAAATGCTACATATTAGTGGTTAGTGAAAAAAATGAATGTCATATTTGAAATGATGGCAGTGCTAAGGAGGCTTGAATGTGAGGTGCCCTGGATTTAATCTCTAGCAATACCTGCACAAAAAGTACAGTATATTAAGGACCTACCATATAATCTGTTAATAAATTAATCTTTTCTAAAATCTAGTACCCATATAATGAGACATATACTTTATTTGTCAATTTCTACTTCTTCTGTCATTGTCAGAAATTACTGATTGCTAAAAAAAAAAAAAAAAGAAATTACTGATTGCCATGTGATGATAAGTACTTAGGTACTATTTAAGTAACAGTATTTAAATCCAATATTCTTGTATCTTATCATTTTTCCAAGGTGCTGAAATATATTTGAATAGTGTAATGATTAATATGTAATAAAAATAGATTTATCAACTCTTAAAATTTGAAATTATGAGAGTTTACAAAAATGTCAAAAGTATGAAAGATTTCTCTGGTATTGTATCAAATTTGTAATTTATTAGTTCACGATCACGATCATCCTGTTGTTTGTTGATTTTCTTGAGCAGGCACTAGTAACATCTCCTTCTTCCTAGCCCTGAGATTTTAAAAGAGCCATTTCAATGCTCTTTCAGGATTAGGAGAATGAGACCCATCATTGTTACTGGTATTTGGCATATTGAGTACGACACGGGAATTTTGCCAGACTCTGCCGTGCGGGCAGGATACTTTTAGTAGTCTGCCAGTTTCTCCAAAGGAAAAATAAGATAATAAGATGTCACGTATAAGAGTATAATAAGATAAATACTATTAATTTATTAGTATTAATTAAAAATATCAGCACAGCGGGTAGGGCGTTCGCCTTACAAGCGGCCAACATGGCCGACCCGAGTTCGATTCCTCCGCCCCTCTCGGAGAGCCCGGCAAGCTACCGAGAGTATTCGATATGCCAGACACAGTAACAACAAAGTCTCCATTGGAGACGTTACTGGGCCCGCTCGAGCAAATCGACGATCAACGGGAGGGAAAAAAAAATGAGTGAATATTAGTGAAATAAGTAAAAATATAACTATAGAAGTTATATGCAGGAAGATCTTGCCTTCTATATATTAATTGGCGGCAAGTTAAAAAGGTATTTTTTATGCTCATCATATGCATCTTACCTAGTCTCCTACCTTTTAGTCTTAACTTTTCTCTGTCTATTGAAATAAACATTAATTTCCTAATTGAAAAAACTCTTTCAACTTTGTTGAATTACATTACATTAACAATGTAATATTGCTAATACACCTGAAATATTTATTATAAATAATGAAATTTATTTTCTCTGGTACTTACTGTAAAAGAAATTGAACACAAATAGCAAGAAAAACAATAGCATACACACACATAACATTCTGTCACACTTTTGGTACTCTTCTCCTGAAGTATGAAATATAGCCAGTTATATACATGTGTATAATCATATAGTATAGTGAGTGGTAAGGGACCTATACTTGGAACTGTTGCTATTTTTTAAGTTTCATCTAGTAAACCCCATTTTCCATGGTCTTAGTGTGTGTGTGTTCTCATGTTATTGACATCTTGCCAGTTAATACAGTAAGCGGAATATCTGGAATCTCGGGGAACCAGAGAGCATCTTATGAAAAGTGAATATTAAAATCTAGAATTATGGAAGAAGAAAAAACATTCTTTTTTCAAAAGGAAACAATAAGATAAATATCACAAATAGCTATTTCACCATTCTGAATATTGATCAAATGTATAAAGCAATACATAGCTTTTATTCAGGAGCACCAACTGATTCTCCATTTAAAGCAAAGGGTTTATATGGTGTGTTAGTTTGGAGTGGATCCCCTTTTCGTCTCCATTCCCATTAGTTCTGTCAAGTGTACTAAGGTGCCCTCTTTTATCTCAGGTCAGGCCATGAAAATTAGAGCATTTCTGCTAGAGAGAACTGAATGAACCTCAGGAGAGCACAGAAAAATTTTTAAAAAATTAAAAAAAGAACACTTATATTCCAGGAAGTTGTTGGAAACAGTATGATAGCAGCAGCAAACAAACTGGAAATTCCATTGTAATTAACTGTCATTGAACACCATGGGGACAACCAACAAATTGTTATACTAATCACAAATTTAACAAGGTTATCTTGGAAATGAGATCAATAAAGTAGGATTGATAACCTCCCAATAGCTGTAGGGGTCTGGAAATGGCACCTTGAGAAGGAAATGATTCTAGGTATCATACATACCTAGCTATATGTGTATTTATGGAGGGTCCCAATGGCAAGTGAGTGTTAGAGTGAGCTTATAAATCATTTGAATTATAACTGTGTTCCTCAACTAATGCACACATTTATGAAGAAAAACTCAATATCTCAATAACTCTGGGTATTTGAACAGATTTCTGATCAATAATAACACATATGAACACAAATCTGTGCTGTTGCAGAAAAATCTCCTGGAATTCTCAGTTTGAAAATAAAATAATTAAGGGTCAGAGAGATGGTACAGTGGTGACGGCATTTGCCTTTTGTGTGGTCAACCCTTGTTTGATCCCTGACACCGCCTATAATGATACGTAATGATACCCTGAGCACAGCTAGAAGGATACCTGAGAGCAGAGCAAGGAGTTGACCCAGAGCACCACCAGCAAAGGATATATATATATATATATATATATAATATATATGTACATATACCACAACTTACTTATCCACTCATTTGTAGACAGACTTTTGGACTGTTTCCATATCCTGGATAATGCATCGTGCTCAGCCATTGTTAATATAATTGCTTACACACACAGCACAATATTAGGGCAGTCTTTTACCTTTCCTACTTTTTAAAAATCTTTCCTTTATCTGAACATAGAAAAGTTACTGTATGAATTCTTATAATAATAGATCCACCAATTTGCTGATAAAATCTCACAGGAGAGAAAAATATCACAAATAAAGAAAGATGCTAATATCTCACAAGCATCACTAGAATTGCAAAATATCAAGAGAAATAAAAAACTAATAAGAGGGGCTGGAGCAATAGCACAGCAGGTAGGGAATTTGCCTTGCACACGGCCGACCTGGGTTCTATTCCCAGCATCCTTTATGGTTCCCTGAGCACCATCAGGGGTGATTCCTAAGTGCACAGCCAGGAGTAACCCCTGTGCATCGCTGGGTATGATCCAAAAAGCAAATAATAATAATAATAATAATAATAATAATATGAGAAAAGAAAAATATCAAGAAAGACAGAGTGGTAAGAAAATAGCATTTGAGAATTTATAATTAAGTAGGAGGAAAATATTTATATATGAAAGGAAAAATTGTGAAAAGTAGGTAAAGAAATGAATTAAATTTGTAACATCTGTTTTTGAAATATAGCAAAGTAATAATTTAAAGATTTAGATAGACTTGAAAAATAATGGCTATGATTGATTTGTTGTTAAATTTGAACATAAGAATAATGTAGGAAGTTATGGAAAGTGAATTTGAAAGTTTACATAGATACATGAAACTTGAATCATTCAAGGATAATGAATAAATAAATGGGGAATATAAACATCTTTTAAGATAAATTTGCAAATTAAAATTTGAGTCTTGTGATAATTTATTATTATACTTGTAAATCAAGCATGTCAGTTCTCTGCATTTTTTTATGTTATCTGACAATGCTGAACAGTTTTAATACATTTCTTGCTATTAGCAGAGAGGGAATTAACTTCAATATAAAGACACAGACCACTTGTTTCCTCATTTACATTTCTTTAAAATTATATCTTAAAACTATCCCTGCAATGTGAGTGGAGAGAGGAGTGGCCTATGTTTTTAAAAGAATTTTTAATATCAGCATTTTTGTATTAACTCATTTCTATTTACATTAATTTACATAATATTTGAACTTGGACATTAATTTCTCATATTGTCTTTCACATAAATGCTTTTAAATTAAAAACATTATTTTAGAAATGCTATGAATTGTTAATGGTGAAATATGATACAATTCTATTATATCTGAGACAAGACATGTCAAGTATTGTGAATTTAACTCTGCATAATGCAGCATTTTTTCCTTCTATGCACACCAGAAACAACACATCACAAGTCATGCCTAGCACTAATTTAAACGCGACCTTAGAGTCACACTGCATGTTACAAATATCTGGGAGCTGTGTGATTAGTTAACATCTCGTGCATAACTCTTAAAATTATAGCAAGTTCTCAGGAGATAATTAGCTTGCTCTGTTTCTATAATAAAATGAACTATGTTTTAGCAATGACTCTCAGGGATAGTCAAAAGGCATTTGCCTTTACATCAAATAGATTCAATAATTACAGATGATAAAAATGGAAAGAAAGTAAGCCATTATAATTGAACATTTTATTTTCCTGTAGAACCAGCCTCTAAGCTTGTTAGAGAAGCAGGCCTGCTGTATACATGAAGTATGACACTCACTGTCACCAATTCATACTTGACTCGACTGCAATATCTTCTGCTCTAGGAAGAGAAAGCTAAGAATATATGAGTGCTAGAGGTCTTTTCTTCTGTAGGACTAAAAAATGTCAGGATTCTGCATGTGACTGAAATCTCAAAGCTGAATATTACATTAAATTTATAGAAGAATCTGATTCAAATAAGAGGAGCATTGGATTTGCAGGAAAAAACAGACTTCAGATTTTACTCCATCACTACAGATTGAGATCATGGTAAAGAGAGTAATGCATTCTTTCTAAATGAATAAAATAGTACTTGAAATAAATTAATGAATAAATAAATAATAGTTAACAATATTTAAAAGAGACAGGAAGAATCTTGACTAATCACTTGTCATTCTTTGTACTAACATTATGGGTACATTAGTTTGGAACCTAAACAAATATCTCATGACCCACACAAAATACAGACAAAAAATAACTTCTGTAATGTGATATTATATAGATATAAGTAATAGATGCTAAGATAAGACAACCATGCATATGTTAGACATAATCTGAAAAAATTTATGATTATTCTTAGGGTAAAACCTCTAACAAAAGAGATTTTCCTGTAAAGAGTGTGGATTAAAGACTCAGTAATATCTTTATAGTTGGAGTTCTCATTTTTACGTGATGGAACAGAATTAATCAGAGGTCCTTTAGCATTAGTAGGGTGAATAAAATTTGCACTTAATGGCATAACACACTTAATAGTGTGAGCTCTATTTACAACAAACAAGCAAGTAGAAAACCCTAACCTAAGGGCTCAAGAAACATGAGAAATCAAGTTATCACAGAGATTAATTGCAAAAGCCTTGGAGAAGAATATACTTAGGTGACGATGTATTTAATTTCTAACCAAAAACGTAAACGTTTTTGCTGATGTCCCTCATCTTTAAAAGAGAATTTTAGGGGGGCTGGAGAGATAGCACAGCGGGTAGGGTATTTGCCTTGCACATGGCTGACCCGGGTTCGATTCCCAGCATCGCATAAGGTCCCCTGAGCATTGCCAGGGGTAATTACTGAGAGCAGAGCCAGGAGTGGCCCCTGTGCATCGCCGGGTGTGACCCAAAATGAAAAAAAAAGAGAGAGAGAATTTTGGGATAACCTGACATTATATTGACAAAAGATATATGAATATATATATATATATTCTTGACAAAAGAAACAGCTGTTAGTAAATAGTTGGGGAATAAAAACACAAAATAGTGTTCCAGGAAGGCATCGATTCAAATCTTGTAAAAATAGGCAAGAAATGAGGGGGAACTGGGCTGGGACATACGAGGGCAGCTGGGCTGATAGCCAGTGGGAAGTCAGGGCAGTCGTTCAGACCCTGAAGGAGCTATTTGCTTCTAATAGGTATCCCTCAACCCAGAACCAGCTGTAAAATGTGTGACTGCTTCGCTTCACTCCGTGACCACACATTTCTCCAACACACTGTGACTCATCCTGCACATGCAAAGATATCGTAATGTAAGCTCCACACATACAACAACACACAGGAAACAACCTAAACTGCAAAGGTCACTTCGGTAAAGCAATACAGAAACCTACCACCCATAGTGAGTGAAGATGCTAGCTCAGGTGACTCAATAAGTAATAATAAGCTATAAAATATCTCTGATAAGGAATTTAGAAAGGAACTGTTAAGGATGCATAAAGAACTCAAAGAAACAATGATATGCACTGCCAATACAATACAGGAGGATACGAAAGCAGAAATGAGGAAGATGCAAATGAAAATAAAAGCAGAAATGACAGAACTAAAAAGCTTGGTAGATGAAATAAAAAACTCACTGGAAGGCATCAACAGCAGAGTAACAGTGCGCTCCAAGTTGAGTTGTAGCAAAACTCCAGACTACAGCAAAAGTAGTAGTCCCAAAAGAAACCAACAGATGATAAGAGAAACCAACAGAATGAAGCCAAAAGAAACAATATGTGAATCATTGGAGTAACAGGTAGGAAGAAAACTTCAATGAAGTAATTTTCAAAGCTATCAATCCTGAGAAGTTTCCAGAGATGAACAGTGCATGCTCCCAAATCCAGGAGTCCCGAAAGGTATCTACTAAAAGAAATTTAAATAAAAATAGATCCAAGACAGACCACATGCTGGGCCACAAAACATACCCCAAGGCACTTCCTAATCAGAATGAAGAAAGCCATAGATAAAGATGGAATACTAAAAGCAAAAAGATCAAAGAAGGATCTTTGCTAATAAAGGAGCATCCCTGAGATTCACAGCAGACTGATCAGATGAAATTCTTTAGTCTTAAAGACATTTGTAGGATACAATGAATAAACTCAATGAAATAAACATCTCACCAAAAATACAGACTCTCATTCAGACTTGAAGGAAAAAAATACACAACTTCACAGGTAAAGAACAACTCAGGAACTTCCTAGACACAAAATCATTGTTACAAGAAAAACTAAAAGGGTTACTTAAGATAAGACAAGCCCCACAAGTACCCCAAATGCCTAAATAAAGATGGCACAAATTCCCATCACGATAATCTCTCTCAATGTCAATGGACTAATTGCATGAATAGAAGGCACAGAGTGGCAGAACGGATTAGAAAATTGAACCCAGCACTCTGCTGCCTACAAGAAACATGCTGAACAAGAAAAGCAGGTGCAGGCTCAAAGTCAAATGGTGGAAAACAGTTCTCCAGGCAAACAACGCCCTCAAGAAAACCGTACTGGCACTACTAGTTTCAGATCACATAGACTTCAGGATGAAGAAGGTTATAAAAGACAGTGAAGGTCATTTCTAAATGATCAAGGGATCTTAAATATTAAATGGATATATACCTAATGAGGGACCAGCAAAATACTTAAAACAACTGCTAATAGACTTGAAGAAAAATATTAATAGCATCACAATAGAATTTATAGACTTCAAAATGCTTTGTCACCTTTCAATAGATCAGTCAGATCTATTGAAATATTGAACAAGGAAATACTTTGAGGGAAGAAATGGAATAGAAGGGGTTAGTAGATATATACAGGTTTTTTTTTTATTCCCCACAAAGCTGAATGCACATTCTTCTCCAGTGCACATGGGGAATTCTCCAAGATAGACCAGATGCTGGACCACAAAACATACTTCCATAAAATTAAATGATAGAAATCATATCAGCTATATTTTAAGACCATGGTGCACTGAAAGTTAAGAGGAAAGTTTATAGCTCTGCAATCATTTATCAGGAAGAAAGAAAGGGCCCACATCATTAACTTAACTTAACAGCTTAAGATCTTGGAAAATGACCAACAGAAGGAGCCCAAAACAGGCAAGAGGAAGGAAATAATAAAACTTTAAGAAGAAATCAGTGAGCTGAAAACCCCTCCCCCCCCCCAAAAAAAACCAGTCCAAAAGATCAACGAATCCAAGAGCTGGTCCTTTGAGAAAATAAACAAGATCGCTACTCCACTATTGAGACTCACAAAGAAACCTAATAAACCGTATCAGAAATGCGAAGGGGGCATCACATGAGAAATTGCAAAAAAATCCATAGGATCATCAGAGATTACTTTGAAAATCTTTACGGCACTTAGCAAGAGTACCTTGAAGAAATGGATAAATTCCTAGATTCCTCTAACCTCCTGAGGCTGAGCCAAGAAGATCTGGATTACCTGAACAGACCTATCACCATTAAGGAAATTGAAATAGTAGTCAAAAGTCTTCCCCCAAATAAAAGCCCAGATCCAGGTGAATTCACTAGTGAATTCTTTCACTCCTTTAGAGGACCTATTGCCAATTCTTTTCAAGCTTTTCTAGGAAACTGAAGCAATAAAAACACCCTCAAACAGTTTTTATGAGGCAAACATTCACTCTGATACCCAAAGCAGACAGAGACACAACAAGAAAAGAAACTTATACACCAATATCCCTGATGAGCACAGATTCTCCACAAAATACTAGCAAATAGAACATTTTGCTGTGTTGTGCTTTTTTGTAGGGGTGGTGGTTCAAACAGCGCCCGGATCCAGTGACCACTACTGGAGATAAATAGACATCCCCAGGGCCAGCAGTTTATTGCTGGGACCCAAGGATGTGTGCTTGGGCTCTGCAACCCTTTAAACAATTAGGGTCCCACTAAAGTATGGAGTCCTTCAGGGCCACACTCAGAGATGCTCAAGAGGCTATGTGTTTCCATGGATAGAACTCATGCAAGGTATGTGCCCTAACCCCTGTTCTAATATCCTGAACTTTGCTTTATTTTATTTTTAACTGTATTTGAAGTAACCTGATTTATTATACTGTATATGATAAAATTTCATGCTTACAACATCCGAATACTAAGTGTCTGCTTCCCTCCATCATTTTTTCAGTGTCTTCCTTCAAGCACCCCATCTTCCAACCCTTCTTCCTGTCATGGTAAACTCAGTTATGCAGACTAGTTATCACTTTTTGTTGCCTCTGAAAATTTCTTATTGAATGATTCACGACTTGTATATTCTGGGCCTGAGAATTTTAGATAGGAGTTATATTTTTTCAATTAACCAACATGATTTATATGTCTTTTTTTTTTACTTTTGCGCCATACCTAGCACATCAGGGAGTTACTCCTGGCTTTGCACTCAGAAATTACTCCTGGAAGGCTGCAGGACCATAATGGGTGCCTGGGATCAGAACCACTTCAGCTATGTGCAAAGCAAATGACCTACCCACTATAGTATTGCTCTGGCCACAATTTATATCTCATTAAAAAATAATTATTAGGTCGCTACATTTCAAAAGAAAAGAATTTACCTAATTGTTTTCTCTGAATGCTTTAGTTCAGATCAAGTGTTGTGATCTAAAATTCCAAAATTCAGTTTTATATCTTATAAAAATGATATTGATAATTATAAAGGGTTTAAAATATGACAAGGTTGTCATTTGAAATAGTTGTTATAAAATTCATACTGAATAAAATAAAATAATAATAATAATTCTGGTTGGGAGACAAATTTTCCCCACATAATAAAATAGAAGAATTTATTAAGTTTTAGCAATTTGTACAATAGTAGTTATTTTATTTTAAGTGATGTCTATAGTAAAAGTAATATTGAAGTCTCTTTATAATCGTTGCTCATTAAGTTATTTTCTAAGGCAATTTCTGGAATATGATTAGAACCATACAAAAATACTTCCTGGCAGTTATGTATTTGCATATAAATGATTACATAAATCTGACCAAGTATTGTTTAAATGATACAAAGAGGAACTAGATGTCTTGGAAGATAATTTCTGATCATCATAATTCCTAGGACAGCAATGTTAAACAATTCTAAATGAGTGTTCAAATATGTTGATCAATAGTGAGGCTTCAGAACTGCACATATATACAAGGCTTACAACTTGATCACAAACAAGTTCAGTTGAACAAATATTGTTTAGTAATACCATAATATAAATATAAAACATAGTTTTATGCAATGAAGACAGAAATAAAGGAGAAATATAGTTAAACCTAAATCTTTAATGTTGATGTAGGATTTTAAATTAAAATTTCCTAAAATTTAGCTTGAATAAAAATGAGACTTTTTTGTTTTTTGTTTTTTTTGCTTTTTGAGTCACACCTGGTGATGCACAGGGGTTACTCCTGGCTTTGCTTTCAGGAGTTACTCCTGGTGTTGCTCAGGGGACCATATGGGATGCTGGGAATAGAACCCAGGTCGGCCGCGTGCAAGGCGAACGCCCTACCCGCTGTGCTATCTCTCCACCCCTGAAAATGAGTTTTAATGAGTTTTGATGAATAAAATGAAAGATTACTGTTTCTGTAATGGAGTTTTAATGCTGTATATATTTGTTGCATGCAAATAATTAACCTTATATAGCAAGTAGTAAAATTATTTTGAAAATATTAAATTTAAATTTAGTGAATACTGAGGTTACTCTCACTTTATAATGATGCAATTGTAAATGTCAAAATTCTTTTTTATCAAAATATTCTCATTTTCTTTAGTAGTTTTTCTTTTATTTGAAATATTGAAAGTGTTTCTTGAATTCAAGATTACTATAGAATGTCATCATTAGTCACAAATGGTATGTTCTAGCCAATCTGTATAATCTACTCATGATCTACCCACTAATACAGATATAACTCCTTATAATTGTAGCACTGTAGCATGCCCTCCCTTTGTTCATCTATTTACTAGAGTGGTCACTAGTAGCATCTCCATTGTGAGACTTCTTGTTACTGTTTTTGGCATACTGAATACACCACAGGGAGCTTGTTAGGCTCTGCCCTATGGGCAGGATACTCTTGGTAGCTTGCTGGGCTCTCTGAGAGGGGCGGAGGAACTGAACCCAGGTTGACTGCATACAAGGCAAATGCCCTACCTACAAGGCAAATGCCCTACCTACAAGGCAAATGCCCTACCCACTGTGCTGTTGCTCCAATCCAATCTCCTTATAATTAGAATTTAAATATTTCCAGTTCGATATTTTTTTAAGTAACAGGAGACTAGATGAATAACCACAGGGAAGACAAAATCCCAGGACCTTGTGTGTGTGTGTGGGGGGGGGAGGGGAGGTGGCTACCTGTCTGTCCTCGGAGATTACTCCTGGCCCAGGAATAAATCATCATATTTTTTTCCTTAGTTATCAAACTTTAAGACAGACTTCACTCACTAAATCTGTTCTTCCATATTGTTTGGAAGCATTTTTCTAGATGCTTTGCATCATTAAACCTTAATCACAATTCCAAAAGCAAATGTATCTTTTTCCATCTCTCATTGACTATACTAAGAATATATGACTAGTTAAAGATGCCCAAGAACAGATGACTGGTTAAAGAAACTTTGGTGCATCTACACAATACAGTACTATGTAGCTGTTAGAAAAGATGAAGTCACGAAATTCACATACAAGTGGTACTACATGGAAAGTATCATGCTAAGCAAAATGAATCAGAAAGAGAGGGACAGACATAGAAAGATAGCACTCATCTGGGTAACATAAAGTAACAAAATAGAAGACTAACACCCAAGAATAGCCAGGATAAGTACCAGGAGTTTTCCTTCATGGCTTGGAGGCCAGGCACACATGCTAGGGGAAAGGCAGCTCAGATAAAGAAGGGAGCACCAAATAAAGGTTGTTGGGAGGATCCTCCCAGGATGGGAGATGTGTGCTGAGAGTAGACTATAGACCAAACATGATTGCCACTCAATGACTCTTTTGCAAACCACAACACCCAGGAGAAGAGAGAGAACAAAAGGGAATGCCCTGCCACAGAGGCAGAGTAGGATGGGGGACATGGGGGGTGGGAGGGATGCTGGGATCAGTGATGGTGTAGAATGGGCACTGGTGAAGGGATGGGTATTTGATCATTGTATAACTGAAACCCAGGCAGAAAAATTTGTAAGTCTACAACTGTACCTCATGGTGTTTTACTAATAAAAATTTTTAAAAAATAAGTGTAAAAGTGTAATTGATTAATTAATTAATTTTAAAGAAAGAATAAATGTAGATTAACCAAGTCTTTTCTGACCTGGAATACCACCAGAAAAGAGAAAAAGGGTGAACAGTCCCTTGGTTTTAAAATAACAAATCAAATTCATTTAAAAAAATAATAATATAAGAAAAGTACTTATTCAAGTAACATATTCATATGCAAACATTATGCAAATGATTTGCCAGTAAACAGTGTCCAGTTCTGTAACAGAGTACTTCATGTTTCCTTTTCTGTGAGTATTATCTAAGAAATAGATTTCACTGCATTATGTCATTGAATATCATCCACTCTGTTGTCATCTTCAATGAACAAAGAGACTCTGACACCCCTTGGCAGGTTTGGTCCTGACTTCGTGACATTACTTTTCTAAAAGGCACTTGCTGGAAAAAGAACTGGGTGTACTTATGTAATCAGAATTTTGCCAAAAGCAAAGCAGAGATAAGTTTGAGACATATCCATAAATGATATTCCTAGAGATGATTTTAAAATGTATTAGATTGCTCTCAAACACATATTGATACATCCATGGCCAAAACCATTTGGAAATGTACTATTGGCCTTTGTATTCAAAATCACAAAATCAGTCTAATCAACTTTACATGACTGATTACTCATTGTTCAGTTACTATGGGGAAGCAGCTTAACTTTTGTATCTTTCTTTTTAGTATGTGTAGGTTAACAATTAATTTGTCCTTTCTCCCTTGCCACAAGGAGCTTAGGTTTATCAGCTTACACCCATCACAGTGCTCCTGAGTCACTCCCATTCCTTTGTCTGTAACCACTTCTCTATGCTCTCTTCCCCTACCAGTTAATCAGCTTTCCCCTAATCAGACTCTGTTAATTTGTAAGGTCAGATCGTTCTGGACACTGAACTTCTATTGTAAGTTAATATTGCCTTTGTCCTCTCCTTGTCTTATGAATAGTTTACTTTAAAGCAATATCTTTTTTTATATAGATACAGAAAGAGACTTAATATTATGCTTTGTAACTTAAGGTTTAATTGACTTTGAATATTATTCATTCCCGGGCATCTGTTTTTTTGACTTAAGCCTCAGTTGCCCTTAGTTCCTAGCACCCCAAAAGCAGGGTCTTGATGAGGGACTGAATGGACCCAGGGCAAGCTGTGAGCTACCCTGGCATCGAAATGAGCCAGGCCAAAATTCCACGATTTTTAACTATAAGTTAAGAGTTTGTTCATAGACAAATGTTGTCATGATCCAAAAATAATGACGAGACTAAGACCCTGCTAGGGATAGGAAAGACTATCTGGCCTGAGCACTGTAGTCTGACATCAAGATGGCCCTAGGAGAGCAATTCTATAAACTTAATGTATTTCTTACAGTGTCCATACAAAATGATAAACATTATGAATTTTCATGTTTGTTGGATAAGGAAAGAAGAAACACACCCATGGGATTCCACTCTAGGGTGGGTCGACTTGCGAAATGAGAATCTGTCCTACAAGCCTCTTTCTCCGAGGGAAAAAACTTTACACCTATTGATTGTGACCACACCTATGTGTAAGCCCCAATCCCTCATGGTTTTAGGATTTAACTGGACTGTAAGAGTGGGCTGAGGGATCCAGATCCAGATTCCAGAGCCAGAAGGAGGATGAAGGGGGATCAGGAAGGAGAATTAAGTAGCATGGGGAAGGAAGAAACAGAAGGAGAAGCAGAGGAGAGAGATAGGAATGAATGGAGAGGAGATTGGAATAAACTACAACTGACACCAACCAGCCTGGCCCTCGTTTCCTTCCTTCGCCAGCCCATCACCATCAACCTGCCTGGGGTGGGGGAAACGGCTTGAGTCTACCAAATGCATGCGGAAGGAGAGATAGACCACTGCTGTGGTCCTTTTGAGTTTACACAAGTATGTATTAGTCAATCATCTTCCATTTCGATTTTAACTCTTTTCCTTCGGATTTTGCTTTTGTTTTCTTGACAGGTTCATATATTTTTACCTTTAAAGAAAATAGGTTTGAGAGAATGGGAAAACTAACTTGACATTCAGTTAATAATTTATTTTTTTTAGTTATATAGCTAAAATGTCTGTCTCTGTCACTGTCACTGTCTTTCCATGTTCATCAATTTGCTCAAGCAGGCCCAGTAACGTTGTGAGACTTATTGTTACTGTGTTTGGCATATCAAATACATCACGGGTAGCTTCCCAGGCTTTGCCGTGTGGGTGACATACTCTTGGTAGCTTGCCAGGCTCTCCAAGGGGGTGGAGGAATCGAAGGCAGAGGAATCCAACTACATTTTCATTTTCAAGTGAGGTATATTACATAGATCAACATTTCTCAACATGGAGATAAATAGTTCTCTTTGGACCAACAGGATGCTCCAAGGGGAGTGGAGGTGAAAATTTCATAATGAGGGCCCACAACTTGACAATAGGTTGCAAAGCAGTCAAACAGGGATGTCACAGAAATGAAACAAAGTTACAAGACTGAAAGGGGACACTGTGGGAAAATAATTGTGAACTACTGGCTTGAAATAATATGAAAATTATATGTTAAATTTTTCCTTCCTCAGTATTCACATAATGAATAAAACTTTAAACAAATGGTTCCCCTCCCTGAAGTCATTGAACAAAATGAATCCAATATCTTACCCAACATCTACCATAACAATTCTTGCAATGACAAAAATAATGAGTATATGAGCTCAGAATGAGTTTAATTCTGGGAAATTTCCTTATTTCAGACTATGTGCTAAGGCTAAACTATCCCTTGACAACGCCAAAATTAGTATTTTCTACTTTTTATTCATTTACAAAAGATAAACAATTGACAATTTAGAATTAATTTGCTAAAAATCACATCAGTGCGGTAGTGATAATATATTAAATTTTGTTTTAAAATTTCAGAAGAGTATATTTTATAGAATTAAATTTAAGTAGTTTAATACTATGCAAATTAATGTCCATACAAAATGATTAATGGATAAATGGCTAAAGGAAGAATCAAAAAATATTTCAGTAAAAGAAAACTTTGTGAAAATTGTTGGACTTTACCATAGGAATATTAAGTTCTTATCTGAGGGCTGGAGCGATAGCACAGCGGGTAGGGCGTTCGCCTTACACGCGGCCAACATGGCCGACCCGAGTTCGATTCCTCCGCCCCTCTCGGAGAGCCCGGCAAGCTACCGAGAGTATTAGATATGCCAGACACAGTAACAACAAAGTCTCCAATGGAGACGTTACTGGGCCCGCTCGAGCAAATCGACGATCAACGGGAGGGCCTTTACCTTTACCTTTATCTGAGAACTAAGCTGTTGCTGCAAGTTAAGCCTTCTGTGTTAATGTTTTTGTTAGTTGAGGTTAGTTGTCTACATTTCATTCCCATCCAATCTGCTGTGCTTCTACTGGGACGTTAGTATTGTAGAGTTTGGAGATGTCGTGCAGTCATGAAGGTTCCAGAAAGTCCAAAATATTCAATTGAGCAGTTTGGCCGAAGATATGGCGACAGCTGTTGTGGTGTGTGTGCAGATGTCAGGGCTTTGGTAGGGTGGGAACTTTGTCCTCCCATCTCCTGAGATTTCAGGAGGTTTCAGGCAGGAATGAGTATCCAAGAAAGTTTTGCAGCTAGTTGATCTCTTTCTAGATTTTTTTATGAGTCTCTGGAACAGGGCTAGTAGATGAGCTTACATGGTGGTGCCATCAGATGTAAGTGTGTTTGCGGGACTTCCAGAAGTACAGAGAGGTATTGAGGAGATTGCTCATCACAATTGCAAGAAGGCCCAAAGATTTCAGCCCCCCAATGTCCTGTGTACCTGAAATTTTCAGCACATTAGCATTACTGTGGAGCTCAGTCCTGAGATATTGGAGTTCCCCGGAGGCAGGTGGTGGCTGTTGTGATGTGAGTGTGGCTGCAGGGGCTTTGGTAGGTTGGGAAGTTGACCTACCATGCACAAGGTTCTGTTCTGATAACTTATGTTCTTTCTAATTGCCTATTGATTTCTCCAGTCTAGCAGGCAATGGTTTGCTCTATAACCTTCTGCTAGAAATCTCAGAAGAGTTGTCCATTTTTCAGTTAACTATTGAAATTGTTGTTAGAATGGGGATGGTGAGTGACAAATTCAAAACTTCTTGCAAACTGAACTGGAAAACTGGAAATCTTTCTCTGAAATTAAAAGTTTTTTTTCTTGGCAGTGTCTTACGGTTTTTTGCTCTCAACCAACAGTTGAGTTTAGTACTCTCAACTGGTGCCAGCCTGCAGATATAAGAGACTAAAAAACAGAGCTTTTAATATGTAGTATTTCCCCCTTTTTCCTTTTATTTTCCCTTTACACCGTAATAAACATTGTGGTTTACAAAGTTATACATAATACTTTATTGTAGACATTCAATATACCAAGACAAGTCTCACCACCATTGCACCTTCCCACCACCATTATCCCCAATTACCCCAACCATTCCTTAAGCCTGCTCCATAGCATGCCCTCAATAATTTATATTTCTTGTTATAACTTTCTAAAAATTATCAAAATATACTTCTCAGAAGAAAGTGAAATTATGTATCTCATCATGGAGCTATTAAGACCTTGCATAAGAGATTACTAAGATATTGTTACAGTAATGTAATAATATTCTATGTTGATATTTTGTTAATCAAGACTGATGCCTTCTAATTATATACCTTCCAGTCATGTGTATATTCCTGGTTTATCAGTGTTGTAGAGTGTGAGGTCATGTGGCCTCAGTCTCTACGAAGTCCAAAATTTTAATGAGGTGATACAGCTGGAGTTAAATTTTTAACTGGGTTGCGTGCGTGCGTGTGTGTGTGTGTGTGTGTGTGTGTGTGTGTGTGTGTGTGTGTGACTGCCAGGGCTTCTGGAGGTACAGGAATATGGGGGGGAGGTAGCCCATCCTTGACTCCATTAAAGCCCTGAGATTTCAATCACACAACCCAAATACCTGATTTTTCTCAACAAATTAATTTCTGAATGAGGCTCATCCCGAGCAGTGGAGCTGTCTGGGAGTAGTGTGGTGATTGTGGAGTGTGGAGGTTTTCAGCTGCTGGGGCTCTGTTTGGGTGAGTGCTGGGCTCACCTGCCCACCTCCAGATATCCCAGACAATTAAGCCTTGTGCAGGATCCAGAAGTATCTCTGCATCTTGTTGATCTCCTTGAAGACTTATTTATGAGTCTCTGGATCATGACCAGTGTAGCATTATTTTATAGCGTTTAATAATCACCAACACTGTGATTCAGCTAATGCCCTTGAATGTACTTTAGAGATATTCTTGTATTTGTGTACCAACACATGTACCTATAGAAATATTTATAGGATTCCTGATTGTAAATTGTTAAATACATTTAATAAATTATAATTTTTTTAAATTTTAAATTTAAATTTTATAATTTATAAAATACCAAAAATAATATTTTTAAATTATAAAATTACATAAAATTTAAAATTTCACTTAAATTATGGAGAATTTTGCTGAGGCATGCTCCTACAACAAAATGTTTTAAGAAGTGGAAATAAATACACTATATTAAATTGCAGTTTACTGTAAATAATATTGTTGGAAAAGAGCAAGTGTAAGAAAACAAATAAATTATACCACTTTAAAATATCCCCTTAATAATTATGTATCCCTTCTGTATACTTCATACTAAGTAATGGAAATTATAAATTCAAAGAACAAAATAGTGGTTACTTATCAAATGAAAGCAAAGTGATGGGGTATAGTGAAATTAGAGCCAATGGGAGATGCATTTTTATCTATATCTCCACCTGCAGAATTATTTTAAATAGGTTATTATATTTTCTTATTAATAACATTTCTATCTCCATTATGAAATATGATATTAGATATATGTGAGGTAGATGTGATTCAAAGTGGGAAAATTCTATGACAAAAAATTTAGAAGAGGGAAATATCAAGTAACTTTGGAAATAATAAAAGAAAGAGTAAAGAAAGAGGGTCCAGTTTTGTATCACTATGTCAAAAACTTCTGAAATTAAAAAAATTAAAATATTAGTAAGAAATAACACAAGTGAGTTCAGAAACAGTATGTCGATAAACAAAAAGAAGACAAATCAGTGAATAAATTAAATACTATTGTTTTATAAATTAAAGCAGTAATTTTTCTAAAATACTTTAAACATTTTAAATAATTTTAAATAATTGGGCTGGAGCAATAGCACAGCAGGTAGGGTGTTTGCCTTGCACGCAGCCGACCTGGGTTCAATTCTCCATTCCTCTCACAGTGCCTGGCAAGCTACAGAGAGTATTCCGCCTGCACAACAGAGCCTGGCAAGCTCCCTGTGGCATATTCAATATGCCAAAAACAGTAACAACAAGTCTCATGATAGAGATGTTATTGGTGCCTGCTCAAGCAAATAGATGAACAATGGGAGGACAGTGCTACAGTGCAGTGCTATTTTAAGTAATGACCTATTTAAATAACTATTTCTAAATCAATAGATTTCACTCTTATTAACATATACATGTGTGTACTTAGCTGATTATATCCCCCAAAATTTGTAGCAACTGTAGCAATGTTCTCCCGTTGTTCATCGATTTGCTTGAGCAAGCCCAGTAACGTCTCCATTGTGAGACTTGTTTCTGTGTTTGGCATATCGAATACGTCACGGGTAGCTTGCCAGGCTTTGCTGTGCGGGTGAGATACTCTCAGTAGCTTACTGGGTTCTCCGAGAGGGGCAGAGGACTTGAACCCGGCTTGGCCAGGCCAACCATGCGCTAGGCAAACGCCCCACTGCTGTGCTATTTTGGCTACGATCAAGTGTAGTATCCAAAAAAATTAATCTATAAAATTAAGCATTTTTATATTTTGAGTATGAGCATACTTGTGTGTGAAATGTGTCATTTTTACTGTAGAAGTAATCAAATGATTTCTTAGTTTTAAAAGGCATGAATGTATAAGATCGATCAAACTAGGTTCTAACAAATGTTATGGAGAATGAGTCCTTTAAGCATAGATCTATCATACAAACAACTAATCCTAAAGAATTGTCATCTTCAGAGAGAGTGAGGTCTACATATAAGAAAATGAGGGCCATAAATGGAATAGGTTCATTCAGAAATAGAATAATTAAAGTTTTCATCCGTAATTTATTGCTTGATTTTGGAAGGGTAGAATTAAAACAAATAGAGTAGACAATGATACCATCGGTTCAAGCTGTGCCCTTACAAGGAATACCCAAATTTCTAACACCTTCTTTTTCACAAGTCAGCTGATTAAGAATTAGGATCGAAGTCTTTTACTTGCAATGATTTTGCTGCTGTAAATTAATGATCAAAGTGATTTATTATTCAGTTGTTCAACTGCTGCTTTATTTCTGTTGATCTTTGTTTTTCTGCTTAATTTCTATAAATTACTGTACAGTTTCCCATAAGGTATAATTAAGCAGAATTGCTTAAGTTTTAATTATTGTGTATTATAGATGTTGAAAGCAACATTAGCACTTGGCTTTTAAAAATGCGATCGTATATTTATAAGAGAGCATTTATAAACACATTTACATATAGTTAAGATGAAAAAGGTATTTGAATTGTAGTCATTAGCATTTCTTCAAACATATGGCAGAGCAGCGGAGGCCATGGGCCATGCCTTCATTAACTGAACACTGTTCCATCAGTGTCTCAGCTTCCTGCTGTGCCACCCTGTGGCGTCCCCTTCTGTCCCTGAGGTTTCAGTGACAAGGGACAATATGTCCCCAAGGTGAAAATCTGGAAAATATAGCAGATTAGCCTTTAGAAAGTTCTTATAATTATTTAATCATACTTCGAGAAGAAACACACAGCAACATTAAACCGGTTTCAACATTTTCCTGTCAGCCCCCATTTCTCAACTGCAGCAGATAGGCTCTCTGCGATGCATAGAAAACACAAGTAAGGTAAAATGTCACACACTTTTGCTCACATTGGATGGCTGACCTGTTTCAATTTCACTGCGGTACTAGTGAGAGGTTTTTACAAACATCATAAATTATAATTTGGTAAATGCAGTGCTTCTCAGATGATAGATCAAGAAAAATTTTTACTAAATAAACGTAATCCACATCCATAACCATTTTATTCTCTATATACAAACTAGAAAATTAGTAAAGATCTTATAAATGGCATGATTCTTATTTGTTCATTTTTCTGGTACATAAAATACTAAATCTGAGAGGCAAAGGTGTCTATCTCAAATACAGGTAACATACAGGCCTTACTCACCTGTATATTACATTTACTTAAAAGCTCTCTTCACTGTAAGATATGCACTGTCTGTCCACTGTCCTCCCATTGTTCATTGTTTTGTGGGCACCAGTAATGTCTCCATTGTGAGACTTGTTGGTACTGTTTTTGACTTATCAGATGCGCCACAGGGAGCTTGCCAGGTTCTGCCATGCAGGCGGGATATTCTCGGTAGCTTGCCAGGCTCTCAGAGAGGGATGGAGGAACCGAACCTGGGTCGGCCGCATGCAAGGCAAATGCGCTACCCGCTGTGCTATCGCTCCAGCCTGTAACATGAATTATATCCTATTCTAGAATAACATTACTAATAACTTAGCTTGAGTTATAGGTTCTAATATTAGGCATTAAATATACCTTAATATATATTTTAAGCGAGAATTTTTTTATGTTATTAAGTAATCAATAGGTTTAATTAGTTGCTAATATGATATCTTAGAAAGTTATTCTTATTTTTTTGTGACTAATGACTGGATAAAAACTTGGGAAACTGTTGGGGAATTTAAAATTAAAATGTCATCAGAATTCAGAAGTACCCCAAAGTTCAGACCCTTGAAAAATGAAGTAGGAATAGAAGAACAATTTATTGAATAGAGGAACTCTGATGAAATAGGTTTTTAGGAAAAGAATTGTCACCAGAAAGTTAATGATAATTTAGGAGACTTTATGAGGTAATTTAAATTAATTATTTTCTCAAAAACACAGCTGGGACCAGGAATGTAATACAGTGGTTGAGAGCATGCCCCCAGGTGTGAGGTACTGAGTTTGATGCCTGGCATAATATAATTAATTAAAATAAAACTGTGAGAAATCTTTCTCTAATTCTTTTCATACATATGTACACATATATTTAATATGTTACTAAGAATATAAAAACATCTCAGTTGCATGCACAATAAATGTAGACCTTCAGTGTAATGGAATTTTTTTCTTTTCAGTGTGTGTGTGTGTGTGTGTTTGTGTCTGTCTGTCTGTGTTTCAAATATTTAAATACTTAAAAGTTTTTCTTTGTATCTGTAAAACTGCTTCATAATTTACTAATGAACTTGTACATATTTATTTTTAGTTAGGCTGCATATTGAGTTTAGAAAAACAAATTATATAGAAAGACAAAACTATAAGGCAATTTCCTTTAAGGAGCTACTCTTCTATAAAATGCTAAACCAAATACACATGCCTTTGTTGATCAATTTCAGAATATGTCAATTACTACTCTGCTCTTCCCTTCAGGTATGGATTCTTTTCACTCTTATTTCTCATTTAGTAAGAGGCATAGTAGTTAGAGCACAGACTCTTAAGTTAAATTGTCTTAGCTTGAAACCCAACTCTACCACAAAACATTTCTGAATGTTTTTAAGGTTTCATATATCTGTTCATCAACATTACTATTGTCTAATTCATTGGTTTGGCCAGAGTTTTAAATAGATTAATTAATTAAGTGAAGAGTTCAGAATAGTACAAAAACAGTAAATAATTTATTATTAAAACTTTGTATCATTGAAAAAAACTGACTTTTTATATCATCCTCATATCTCCCTCCCACCCCCAACATTACACCCTGGTTTTGAACTCATCTTTGTTCTTCTTTCCATAATAAAAGTTTTGGCAGAAGTCACTTCATAGTTGTAGGCATTTTGATGGAGAGAGGATTATAATGGACAATTTAGGTATGGACTCTAGCAAAAAATTCCAGAATACTCCAAGTAGGGACAATAACTTCCAGTTCATTAGATGAGAACTTCATAAAAGTCACGTTTTAACTCATTTTCATTGTATAATCATTGGTTTCCTATTTTAATGAGTACAGATTTCTAAGATTTTCTGTCTGCAAAAGTAAGGGAAAAAATAAACAATCAATGATAATATAATTAACTAGAATTTAAAATGTGTGTTGAATGCTATTGCTAATATTTGCCAAAATTTATTTAAATAAAACATTACATAGGATATATATCTTTATGATGAGTCATTAAGATATAGTATAAAACAATACAAATATACTTGCTTTAGGGAATTCCCTTTTGAATCTTTTTTATTTTTCATCATCTCATAACATATCACAAGTCCCCAGAAATATGCTATGCTAATATTGCCAACTGAGTTCTTCCAAGTAGAGATGACATCAGCCATCTGTCACACAGTATTAATCCTGGGAAGCAAAGCCAAGTATAGAGAAAATAAATACCTTTCATATCGATTAGCCAAATATTTATGTTGAGAATGAAATGATTAAAGTCTCACTATACAGGCTAATTACCCTAAGTGAATATTTGCCTCCAAGTGAATGACATACCAGCTATGTGCTTGCCTTATTACTTTCCTGAAACCAAATTTTATTGGAACATGTATAGAGTGTGAGGGGCTTGTGCTAGACTTTGCAAATGTTACAATACCTACACCACCAAGCATTTTTTCGGCCTGCAGGTCTGTCTCCTGCTGCCAGGTAGATTCAACCTCTACAGTATGCTGGCTACGCTTCCAGATGGCTTCTTTATCCTTCTTTTAATTTACTCTGTGACTTAAAGTCTGATGCTTTGGAGCCAATCATAGTGGGTTCTAATCAGTATCTGCTAAATTGATATTGAAACATTTATTTTTTCTAGAAGTACTTATTTAAAACCAGATTAAATATCTACCTGGCTTGATCACAATACATTACATTATTTTCTAAATGAGATGATCTTATTCAAAAACCTTCATTTTTCCAAATTCGTCACTGCTACTATGGTTAAACAGATTTATTCATTGTCAATTGGAGAGTTATTGACAAAGTACTATGTCAGCTTATATAGCAAAAAATATAAAAATAATGTATCTATTTACATATAGGTGTATCCACATTTATCTAGGAGAAATGAGCCATTTCATAGTATCATAAAATTTTTCCTTGGGGAAAGAAGTTAAGTTCAGTATTTTATAACTTTATAAAATAAAATATTTCTTTAAGAACTCTTCCAGGTGACTAAAAGGTCACAGTATAGAATGCTTCTGTAAACTCAAATATTTCCATTTAGTTTGGACTGAAACAGCATTTTTCCGAAATAAATGGAACATGATGATGCAAAAATATTTTAGGAAAGTCTGTAGTTTTATATAGTAACCAAAGTCAAAGGGTTATGAGAGTAATCTAAGAAATCAATTACTTTGAAGTCACTCTGAATTGCTGCTCTGTAGTTTTCAGGGGAGCCTATAATATAATTGAATTGAGTAAACTCTCATCTACTGTTTCTTTCTAAATATCACATTATTTATGTATATAGAGAAAATAAGCAAATGGATCACTTTCTTAGTCAGGTAATATCTGTCCTGATCATGGAAAATTTCAAAGAGAAAATTAATGGAGGGCAACTTAGATGTATTTGAAAATTTAAGAAAGATTATGGAATTTGCCTAACAAAATATTGCTGAATTTTATTATGTGAGCATTTATCTAAAATAGGATATGTTTAAAAACTGTGATATTTTCACTCTATTATATTTTTATAGTATATTACAACAAAGAGAAAATTTATGGAGTAAATAGATATATTAGAACCAATTGGAAGATAAAGCAGCATGGTAACATGAACCGCATAATCACCACTTTTCTTCTTATTAGAGATTGTGATGGCTTTTATGTATTGAATAGCTGATTAGGAAAACCAACCTTCATAACCATGGGCTCCTGTCCACTGCCTTCTTATTTACAACTCTGTTATTCACAGGCTTAGGATCTTCCCTTAGTATGCTGATTGCTACCAGTCAGCATATTTCAACATGGAAATCAGAAAATCTCTGCTAACTCAACCCTTATTCTTCAGAAAATTTATTTATTTCCTCATAGTAGGAAGAAAACCCCCCTCCATTTGAACACTTCTGCATAGATGAAACAATAAAAAACCAGTGAGTATTCTCTCTTGACATACTGCTTTTTAAAACATTATTAATTAACTCTGTCATATATAGATGCATTAATTTCCTCATGCTTCAATTAATCAGCATACAATTCAATAGAGGATCAAAGTAAGAGTAGATCAGGTAGGGTCTTTACCTTGCATGCAGCTGATGTGGGTGACACTACATATGGCCCTCTGAGCATTTTGAGGTGTGAATCCTGAATAGAGAGCCAAGAGTAAGCCCTGAGAACAGTCACGTGTTGCCCCTAAAATAAAAAAATATAATAAATGAATACAAGTGTATAGACCTATATTATAATCTTTCTCCAGAAAAATGTGTGCATTGTAGCAGTAAATTTTCCTCCTTAATGAACCATATTAAAAGCTTGCATCTTAAATCAATAATCATTTAACTATTTATAATTATGCAATCAGCAGTTCGAATATACTTATCTATACATCATGTGTTTCTAACTAGCTCAGTCATGTAGTTTTGTTTAGTTGTAATGTCAATGTATGCCCAATTTTACTAGAGAGACTTATGACATGTGTTCACATGGAATCTTTAGTTTGGCTACCTTGTTTCTCCTCTGTAGGACCTTTCATATTTCAGAGGTTAATCACTTCACTTAATCACTTAACTTCCCGTTAGTCGTCGATTCGCTCGAGTGGGCGCCAGGAATGTCTCCATTTGTCCCTGTCGCGTGCTAGTGTAGCCCAATGGCATCTGTTCGCTCTGGGAACATGAAGAGCCTCAAACTGATCGTTCATGATCTTGATGAAGAAGTCAGACCATCTGGTCGGTGGGCGGCCACGCGGTCTTTTGACATCCCATGGAACCCAGTCGGTAACAGCTCTAGTCCAACGGTCATCTTTAAATCTCGTTACGTGACCAGCCCATCTGATTTTCGACACCTTGGCAAATGAGACAGCGTCCCTGATTCTTGATCGTCGATGGATGTTGGAACTCCGGATTCTTTCTCTCATTTGGGTGAAACGTGATATTCCAAGCATAGCTCTTTCAATTCCTCTTTGGGAGACCCGAATAGCATTCTCATCCTGTTTACGTAGGACCCAGGTCTCTGAGGCATATGTTAATGCAGGAAGAACAGTGGAATCAAAGAGATGTGCCCGGAGCTGGAGGTTCTTCGTCCTCTTAGCTATTTCTTTGACCTTCTTGAAGGCATTTCAAGCCGCTCTCTTCCTCCTGCACAGCTCGGGTGCCAGGTCATTTGTCATGTTGACTTCTTGACCTAGGTACACATAGCTGTTGCATTCGGAGATGGTCATTCCATTGAGAGCGAATGGGGCATCAGGAACGAGGTTGTTTCTCATAAACATTGTCTTCGTAAGGTTCAGCTGTAGTCCTACCTTTCCACACTCACGGTCAAAGTCGGCCAGCATTTGTGCCGCTTGGCTGATGTTTGGTGTTATTAAAACAATGTCATCAGTAAAGCGGAGGTGGTGTAGTTGCCGACCATCTATCTTCACTCCCATTCCTTCCCATTCCAGTCGTCGCATGATGTTCTCGAGGGGGGCACTGAAGAGTTTCGGTGAAATGGTATCACCCTGCCCAACCCCTCTCTTGACATCAATGATTACTTCTTTGTAGAATGGTGAGATCCTGGTAGTGAATCCGCAATACAGCTCACGGAGGATCTTGATGTATTGGGCTTGAATGCCCTGATTGGCTAGGGCTTCAATGACCGCTTCCGTCTCAACAGAATCAAAGGCCTTCTGTAAATCAATGAATGTTAAACAGAGCGGCATCTTGAACTCCCGAGATACCTCAATGAGCTTGGTTATCGATAACCAAGCTCATTTCAGAGGTTATAGATGTGTATTCAAAAAATAAATGAATGAGCAATGCAGTGGTATGGTCTCTCTCCCACCATTGTAACATTTGCATAGACTAGCACAAGCCTCTCACACTCTATACATGTTCCAATAAAATGTGACGACGAGCTGCTTCCCCACTCCAGACAGCAGCCACCACTGCCAACAGATGCTTGAAGAAGGGAACAGGGCTGCCAAGCTGGTTGGTAATCAGTTGCAGTTTATTCCATTCTCCCCACACGACTGTTCCAGTCTCACTAAGCATCTCATTCGCATCTTCTCCTGTCCCACCTGCTCATCTCCCAGTGGCAAGTCTGGGAGAAGTCTTAGTCTATTGCCCAACCATCCCAAAGTTTGGGGGAGAGACTACACACTGGTGAGGTAGCACAATCAACATATGAAAGGTCTTTCTTCCAAAGAAGTTCTTCTAAGACAGAGATCTCCTGCTAGGAGATATGCTCAAGGGTATTTTTTTCCAAAGCATATTTCTCCTTTCCTTAGTCCATAAACAATCATCTTAGATTTATTTACTTAATAATCTTTCTAGTCATTTTCTATGGACACAGTAAGAGATATATTAATCTTACAGGGTGGCTTTCCTGGGTACATTTTGCTGTAGATCACAGACTACAGTGCTCAAGTAAACTCTTTCCTAATAATAGCAGGGTCCTTAATCAGTTTTTACCTTTGTATCATGAGAGAATTTATCCATGACCATGCTCTTAATCTCTAGTTAAGTTTCATGCACTTGGCCTTTCCTGTTACAGTGCCAGGGTAGCTCACAGCTTGCCCTAGGTCCATTCAGTTCCTTGGTTGGGACCCTGCTTTTGGGTGCTAGGAACTAAACTGAGGCTTAAGTTGAGAAAATATGAGAGATACCCAGGAGTAAATATTATTCAGAGTCAATTAACTCCAAAGTTACAAAAGCATAACATTAACTGTCTTCCTCTGTCTATAGAAAAAGGACATTGCTCTAAGTAAGTCACATAAGGAAAAGAGAAGAGCAGTATTTCACTTACAAATAACAAATCCAGAGGTTTCTGAGGAATTTGACTTTACAAGTCATAGATACTGCTTTGAGGATGAAGGTGATTAACCAGTTGAGGAAGCAGAGCACAGAGAAGAGGTTAAATACAAATACAGACAATGTTATTTCTCCCGATTCATGAGAAGAGGATAACTTTCCATTTTCTCGTGTCCTCTTTTATTTCCTGAAGTAACATTTTGTAGTTTTCTTTGTACAGGTCCTTGACTTTCTTACTTAATCTAATTCCTAGGTAGTTGATTTTCTAGGGCACAATTGTGAACAGAATTGTTTTTTTCATGTCACTTTCTTCTCTCTCACTATTTGCATATAAGAAAGCCATGGACTTTTGGGTATTGATTTTATAGCTTGCAACTTTACTATACAAGTCTATTGTTTCGAGGAGTTTCTTGGTAGAGGTTTTAGGGTTCTCTACATATCATCTGCGAATAGGGGGGGCTTGATTTCTTCTTTTCCTACCTGGATGCCCTGAATATCTTTTTCTTGCATAATTGCTATTGCAAGTACTTCCAGTACTATATTGAACAGCAGTGGAGAGAGTGGACATCCTTGTCTCGTCCCTGATCTTAAGGGGAAGGCTCTCAGTTTTTCCCCATTGAGGATGATGCTTGCTGTAGGCTTGAGATAGATGGCTTTAACTATGTTGAGGAAAGTCCCCTCTATATACATTTTGGCGAGGGTTTTCATAATAAACAGGTGCTGGATCTTATTAAATGCTTTCTCTATATCTATTGATATGATCATGTGGTTTTGATCTTTTCTTTTGTTGATATGATGGATTATGTTGATTGATTTCCGAATCTTAAACCATCCTTGCATCCCTGGAGTGAATCCCACTTGGTCATGGTGTATGATCTTTTTAATGAGTTGTTGAATTCTATTTGCTAGTGTTTTGTTGAGAATCTTCGCATCTGTGTTCATCAGGAATATCGGCTTGTAGTTTTCTTTTCTTGTGGTGTCTTTGTTTCCTGTTGGTATTAGAGAGATATGGGCTTCATAGAAACTGGAAGAGTTTCTGTTGATTTTAAATTTTTGAAGCCTAAGGATCATTAATTGTAGTAATATTTATGGGGGCAGGGATACATATATAATACTGTAGATTTAAGGGGAAAAAGATGGGTTTTACTTTGACTGTAAAAGTACCTGGAAAATTGATAGACTCTGTGGAATTTAATGTTCATTATTTCATGAACGAAGAAGAGGCTCAGATAACCTGGGGATTGGCTCAGGACAGAGCACATGCATGTATAAGCCCCGAGTTCTACCCCTGACATATAGATAATAGATATATCTCCAAGAATATTTTTGTGTATATATATAATCTTTGATCATGGAATGCGAATATTTAATCTAAGAGTTACAGTTAACCCATTTTTAGGAACATTCCTATTGTGTTAGGTGTGTAATCATTTGTTAAGTATTTACACATTTAAGCTATCCCATGTTGACATGTATATTTAATATTTTAATTGATTGTCAATGGTCAAAGGAAAGATGTTAGCAGATCAGCCCCTTATTTTAAGAAAGAAAATATTAAAAAAAGAAAGAAAATATTGGTGTAGTATGAAACTTAGGTGAGAAATTAACTGTCCCATAAATAAATGAAAGTTCATGTTCATAATACTGTTTTAAAAATGGGAATGCCTTCAAATATAGCAATATTCCTTTCATATAACACCAGTGGATAAATGATCTCCATAGTCATTTAGAGGTATAATCCATGGTTATAAAACTTAATTTTATCATTGATGAACTTATTTCATATGTCAAAAATGGGATATATATTTACTTTTTGCTTGAAGTAGGATTATTTATATCCAATTTATGGTATAATAAAACTAGATCTACAGAATATCACCAATACCTCTAAAATTGGTAAAGTATACTAATTTATTTTAGTATTAAATTGATTATTCTGCATTATATAAAACAACATTGAAAATGCAAATGAATAGAAGAGTTTATTAGATTTGGGTCTGTCAAGGGGTTAGAATGTACTGAACATTTCTCTCTCCCTACATATACACACAAATAAAAACATAAACAGTCATACACGACATACTTACAGAAATATTAGATAATCCGGAAAACACAACATACTATGAATGAAGGGAAATATACAGTTTTTACTACAATTGCAGCATTGATGCAAATATAAAACAAAACAAACAATAGCCTCTTGGTCTGAGGTTAGCATTCATACTTAGTTCTCTCCCTAAGTTGTTCTGTGAGCTCATAGTTGTGGTACCCACTAACTGAATTTCCAGATGGCTCTTGTGTCTTGACCATTTCTTAGTTTGGGGTTCAGCTGGCTGGTGAGACACAAGCATAACTCTACCAGATTATTTTGCCTACATCAGTTAGTATTGCTTTTTGTTCTTTAAAACTGAAATTTTCAGTTTCAATATTATGTAGCTAAGGCATTCAGATTATTTGAAATTCCATGGTAAAAAAAATATGAAGAGTCTAATATTAAAAACGTTTTAAAGAGGTACATTATAGTAAATCGCATTCCAAAAGATTCTGGTAAATGTTTTCATAGCATAAGAATATTTTTTTCAACATAAAAATAGATTACTGTTTACTCTTACCATTTTAAAAACTAGATAGGGTGATGAATGATAAAATAAATGGGTCAGCTACTACTATTCAACTGTAACAGCGTTACGCTTTTTAAACATATCTCCTGAAATTGTGACTGTATTATTCTCTATGAAGATCATCTTTATTTGGTATTAGTTTCATAGCTGAGGTTCTGATTGCTTTGGAGCTTCAGAGGTTCCTTGGCTATTTACAAAAGTTTCAGAATGTTTGCTTTGGAGAATTAAGAAGATTTGGCAAAGAGATTGTTATCTAAATATAAATTATTTTCTAGAGAATTTTCTGAACTTTCCCCTTAGGCAAGATTTTTTTCTTTCTCTTTTCTTGAACTCAAATCTACAAAGGAATTATATGATATTTCATTAATTATTATTCATAGTAATTAATGTTAAATACTGAGTAACTATTAATAGACCACAAATTAATCACTCACTATCCTGATGGGTCTTCATAAACTTAAAAATAATATAATTTTATAGATATAGGTATAATTACATCTTTGCCTACAGCACAAATTTTCATTCATGTGTTTGAAATTAAAAATTTTTATCTTCTAGGGTGCATTTAGGGGACTGTGCATAGGTTTTGCACCTGCAGGCAGAATTTTTTATACCAAGATAAAATGATTGTATATTTATCTTAAAGCATAATGTATAATCATGTCTACATATAGCACTTTCTAAAATAGTGGTATTTATTTTGTCCAAGTTTGTTGATCACATCAGAACGCTGCTAATAACATCATAGCTGCAAGTAAAGACAATGTTTTCATTTATTCATGCAAAAACTAAAGCTCATCAGAAAGTATCCTTATATCTCTATTGATTTGGAGAAGATAATTTACCCCAAGTGAAAAATAAATACTGCATATATAATTTTTTTGATGCTCTTTTCCAAGACCGAATATTTCAATTAATTTTAGCAGGTTTCTGAGCAACAAGGGCTATCCATAGAGATAAATTTCGATACATACTCTGTCTGTCCACTGTCCTCCCGTTGTTCATCAAGTTGCTCGAGTGGGCCCAGTAACGTCTCCATTGGAGATTTTGTTGTTACTGTGTTTGGCATATCGAATACATCACGGGTAGCTTGCCAGGCTCTGCCGTGCGGGCGAGATACTCGAGGTAGCTTGCCAGGCTCTCCGAGAGGGGCGGAGGAATCGAACATACTCTATTTACTGATAATTTAAGTTGATTTATAAATACTCTAACTTATATAAGATTTTTTCCTAAAGTATTTTCATTTTAAAAATTTGATGTAACATTAGTCGTAGACTTAAACTTTAGTCTTTTGATCACTTCTCAAGAATACAAATTTTGCAACCAAACCTTATTTAAGTTTGGGTGACTAGTTGCACAATAATCGAACTCTAAAATCTCAGTATCTCAAAAACTTCTTTTGTGAGATGATGCTGGACTATTGTCCATTGCTTCTCTTGAAGGAAGTGAGTGTCCATGCTTGTCTCGAAGTAAACATAGGATTCTTAATTGACTCTCTCCAGAAGTGTCAACATTCTTTTGGCTCACTCTTCATTGGCTGGAGTATTTCTGTGGTCTCAAGTTAACTCTAATATTCTTGGGGAAGACAAAGGGGCACATGCAAATTTTATGTGAACATCAACACTGACCAAGTCTCTCCAACAAAAATCACATCATTGATGAGGAACTTTCATCAAGAGATTTGGTACCTAATTCCACATATGCAATTGTAATGTTGTATATGATGTGGACATATAGGAGAGAAATATAAATACTTAATCTTAAACTTTTAAAAATATTGCAATCTACTTGTTTTAGTCAGTGAAAGTAATTTTTAGTGCTTAAAAATAAAACTTTACTAATATAATTTAAATTTCAAAATTCAATTATTAATAAAATACATTATTATAAACCATCTGCTATTGTTCTAAAAATCACACATATTATAGAAGTAATTAGATATCAAAAATACCTTAAGTTTTAGGATGAACTATAATCTGAGAAATCTATTTTTTCATTTGAGAGAACGATTCTCAAATCTGTTTGTCATTTACATTTTCAGTCAATTCTTTTAAAATTTTAATTGGTCAAAGATTTTCCATTCATACATACAAAAGTAAATAATCATTATTTATTTTAGGCATTGCCTAAGGCTGCAAGAATAATAGCAGATAGTCCTAAGTCAAAGACTTTCAATCAATAAGTGAACCAAAGAACTCAGAATCAATTTTTCTTATACAACTTACTCAACCCAGGATTTTTGGAGTTGTCTATATTAAACAAAGACTTTTTCTGTTTAAATTTACAGTATTAAACTAAAGTCAATTAAAAATCACAATCATATGCTTAATACTTTTCCAGTCAGATGGGAGATTTTTAAATTTTATTTTTCCTGAAGTAAACTTCACATGTATTTTTATAAATGTAAACAGTAACCGTCATAATCCTAGTTTTATTTAAAAAATTATATTTACTATGCCTACAAATAACTCACATGAAATAAGGAACCTAATATTTATATTTTATAATAAATATTATGAATATTCCTTTCAGAAAAAGAAACTGTTTAGATAATCTGCTTTTCACATAGAAAAGTCTAGCTTCTAAATCTTAGGGACTATCATATTTTGTCTTAACTTCTTTATTGGAGACAGTTTTTATTGTAATAGTAAAATAGTGCCTTTTAACTAGAGTTAAGAAACTTTTTTTTTTTTTGCAAAGGGGGAAAACTATGGAAGCTGTAAATAAGTAATGATTGCCAAAGATCAGAGGAATTTTACATAAGACCAAAGCAATTTAATCTGGTGCTTTGATACAAGTTTGTAAATAATTCAGCATAATGATAATAATGGCATCTTGAGAATTCCCAGCAACAGACTCACCCTTGAAGGCATTATAGTATGATTACAAATTAAATAGTTTTAAGACTTGAATTTATTTTTGACTTTCTTTTTCAGTGTAAGAGTGAAATGTATTCTTTTTATAGTTGTTACCCATCTCTTTCATTTTTTTTATAAACACACACACAAAAATTATATACTGGTCCTCACTGTTGTACAATCTACTTAGCTAGAGGCAGAATGGTCACTTCCCTAGCAATCAAAAGTTCAAAACTAGTTGTGTGTATGTATGTTTTTTTCTGCTTTACTAACGTGTTCTTCTTCACTAAATTTTTCCATCTCAGAATATGCCATCAGATGTGATTCAAAAAGGCTCAATGAGTCAGTTTTGCCTTTCTTCTTTCTTCTAACTAATTCTACCTTAGGCAACTTCCCTTCCCTACCTTGTGCCCCACCCCCACCCCCTACCCCCTACCTGCCAACCCCAATGAACTTGCATTTCCTCCTGGGTAAAATAGGGACATTGGACTCTGTGATGTCAAAGTTTTCTTTTAATTCTGAAATTCTCTAACCTATTTCTTTCTAAATGATTTCTAAATTGAAAAAACAAAGAAGGAAAAAGACCCTTTATTAGCAGCCCCTTCCTATTTGTCCAGTAGGGAGAGAATTACTAACAGTCTGTAGATCCCAGATTGCTTTAAGCCCATGGTGATGCTTGTGTAAATGGAAAGTTCTTTCTATTTTACTTCCCAAAGGAAACATCTACAAATCCTTCAACATCTCATTCAGTTGTCTCCCCTCTAAGATATCTTATTACAGCCTTGCAGAGTATATTCTTCTCACCTTGAATTGTCATTTTTTTAGAGGGCAATTTTAATATCAATACAAATAAATCATGAATTATTTAAAAAATAAATACAATGTTTTGCTTTGTCTATAAACAATAGATTATATATTTTGAACATCCAATAAATCCTAGTAAATGAACAACAATTAAATCATTAATAAAGCATACATTAGTTCTATTAATTGTGTTTGGGGCTAGAGCGATAGCAGAGTGGGTAGGGCGTTTGCCTTGTACTTGGTCGATCTGGGTTTGATTCCTTTGCCTCTCTAGGAGAAAGCTACCGAGAGCATTTTGCCTGCAAGGCAAAGTCTGGCAAGCTACCCCTGACATATTCAATATGCCAAAAACAGTAACAAGAAATCTCACAATGGAGATGTTACTGGTGCCCGCTCAAACAAATCGATGAACAAAGGAGGACAGTGACAGTGACAATTGTGTTTTATATAAATCGCTTCAACTTACTAACCTCTTTAGTGAAGAATTACTAACAATACAATTGACTGATTTATCTATTTTGAATTAGATTTTTGGTCACGTAGTATAGAAATTAAAATTAAACTACATCATATACTTTAAATTTGAAATGAAAATTAAATTATTAAAAATAAATAACTTGGTGGTGAGTGTGACTGGAGAATTATATACCTGAAACTTTATCAACAGTATTATAAATCATGGCACCAACATAAAAACAAAATTAAATTATGTACACACATACTATTTTAGAACTACTGTAAACTGAAAAGAGACATAGAGTTGCATAAAGTGTTATGTCTGGTGAATGATCTTTATCTAATATAATAAAGTCCCTGTACATAATCTATCAGGAGTTAGGGTTTTTTTTTAATTATCATAATGCCTTATAAAGCAGGGAAACCAGATTCAACATTTCAACTAATAGCTGAATTAATTAAAGTTATAGTAGCCTTCAAAATATCAAGCTAGGGGCTGGAGTGATAGCACAGCGGGTAGGCTAGGCCGTTTGCACGCAGCCAACAAGGCCAACACAGGTTCGATTCCCAGCATCCCATATGGTCCCCCGAGCACCGCCAGGAGCAATTCCTGAGTGCATGAGCCAGGAGTAACCCCTGAGCATCGCTGGGTGTGACCCAAAAAGCAAAAAATAAAACAATACAAGCTAGTCTCTAGAATATACTTTTAACCTGGGTGCCTTTACATTGTTCTGTTCTTTATTAAGAAAGCAACTTTTTATAAGTAAATGGACATGGAGAGTAACATGCTAAGTGAAATGAGTCAGAGAGGGACAGACAGAATGACTGCATTCATTTGTAGAATAAAAAATATCATAATATGGGGCTGGAACGATAGCACAGCAGGTAGGGCATTTTCTTTACATGTGACTGACCTGAGTTTGATTCCCAGCATCCCATATGGTCCCTTGAGCACAGCCAGGAGTAATTCCTGAGTGCATGAGCCAGAGTATCTCCTGTGCATCACCAGGTGTGACCCAAAAGCCAAAAAAAAAATAAAAATAACTAAATAAAAATATGATAATATGAGACTAACACCCAAGGACAGTAGACACAAGGGTCAGGAATATTGTTTTACAGTTGGAAGCCTACCTCATTAGTTGGGTAAAAAGGCAGCTGAGATAGAGAAGGGATCACTAAGTCAATGATGGTTGGAGGGATCGTTCGGGATGGGAGATGTGTGCTGAAAGTAGATAAAGGATCAAACATGATGGACTCTGATTATCTGTATTGCAAACTTTAATGCCCATTAAGTAGAGAGAGAGAGAGAGAGAGAGAGAGAGAGAGAGAGAGAGAGTAAGAGGGAAATTGTCTGTTATAGAGGCAGAGGGAGGGGTGAGGCGGATAGGGGGAGAGATACCAGGGACATTGGTGGTGGAAAATGTATACTTTTGGGTATATTGGGATAGGTGTTCGATCACTGTATAACTGAAACTCAAACATGAAAGCTTTGTAACTGTAGCTCATGATGATTCAATTTTAAAAAATAAAAGTAAGGAAAGTAAGAAAGCATCTTTTTATCTCTGAAATTGAGCTTCGGGAGCCCCTGTTAATGTATTACTAAGGTGTCATTTGTGAGTACTTTTAGTTGGGTCTTAAATTTTATTTAATATATTTAGCTACAGAATAGATCCCCTATAGAAAGTTTTTATTTGCTACTTGTTTTAATAAAGAAGAAAAGCAAGCATTGATTGTGGTGCTTGAAATTATATCATACTGAATGGAAAAAATATACAAATCCAGGATGACTTCTCATTACCATCAAGCATTTCAAATAGTCAGAATGCCAAATACCAAGGAGGTCCAGTAAGAAGACAGTTGTACCTTATGGTGCCAGATTCACTCTGCTGGATGATTACTAAAATCTTTCAGTGGAAGCTTCCCAGTTTTTCACAATGTGGCCTATCAATTCTAAGCTACTCATATGGTGTATAAACTCTTTAGAGGGGCGACGGGGGGTGGGGGGGGAGGGGGCGGGAGGGCAACAGCTCTTCCCCTAGCCACCCACATTTAGGGTGGGCTCGAGCCACTCCTGCAGCCCAGGCCGTGGGGCAGACAGTGGACGAAGTGTCGAGGGCCAAGCCAGTTGATTGATTAGATACCATTTATTCCATTCTGCCCACGCACCTGCCCCAGTCTCTGTGAACCTCCCATTCTAGTCTCACACTATTCCTCATTCCCGTCTCCTCCGGTCTCTCCCAGTCATCTCTCCGCTCCATCTCGCAGCCTGGGCTGTCTCTCCACATGCCTGCTCCTGTTTTCTTCTACATTCTTTCCTCCCTGTCTCCCTTGCTAGCTTCTCCATGATCTACCATGCTGCCCTCCTCTCTCTCTCTCTCCAGCTCTCTTGCCTCCCCAACTCCCCTGCAGTCTGGGCTGATACTGCACCCAGTCAGGTAGCAAAATCAACATAAGAAAGCACTTCCTGAGGGCCCACCAAATTCAAAGGGAATACCACCTAAAAGGTATTCCAAAGCCCTTCCTGTCGGCCCCAGGCAAAATACTTCCTAAGGTGTACTTTCCTCAGTCCAATAACTATCAACATCTTAATAGTACTTATTTTTATATGGACACAGAAAGAGATACCATTGAGGCTTGTAGGGCAGCTTTCCTGGGAACATCTTGCCACAGACACAGACTACAGCTCTCAGGCCAGAAAAATCATTCCTAACCCTAGCAGGGTCCGAATCTAGTTATTACTTTTTGGATCATGACAGCATTTGTCCTTGACCAAGCTCTTAACTTATAGTTAAGCATTATGGCACTTTGGCCAGGTCCATCTCAATGCCAGGGTAGCAAATAGCTTACTACTTACCCTGGTTCTATCCAGTCCCTCATCAGGACCCTGCTTTTGGGGGTGCTAGGAAGTAAGGGCAGCTGAGGCTTAGGTGAGAGAACAGATGCCCAGGAGGAAAATATCACTGAGAGTCACATTACAAAAGCATGTCTTCTTATGTCCATACAAAAAGGACATTGCTCTGAATAAACTATGCAAAGGACTTAGTGAGAAGAGAAAAACAGTATTAACAATTAAACAGAGCACAAAGAAAGAAGTTACAAATTAACACAGAGGAATGGGAACACTGTGATGGGAGCAACCCAATAAACCTAAACTCCCTGAAGCTATGCAGGAAGGACAAAACAGTGTTATCCTACATCACAGCACACTATATTGAAGTCAGTGCATGGATAAATTAAATTAAAACAAGGAATATGAATACAGTCCAATGAACCATGTGATACTTCAAGGGTTTTTTTTTATTTTTCTGAGCACCATTTTAAATTATACTAAAAATCTGCACAATAGAAACAATTGCAATTGCACAATTAGAACAATTGGAATTACAGAGATTTATTTTTTTTTCACTGAGAAACAAAATTTATATTATGTTATAATGGTTTTCCTCACTGAGGTACAGAGTAGTATATGAATTTTATATTTTTTTACATGGGTGCTCACTTTATATTTGATGAGGAAAATCATTCTCATATTCTTACTTAGAATATAAGTTAAATACCCAAATTTAATATGTAACTTTCAAGTTAGCAAATAAACCTATGTATGCATACAAGTATAGATACATAGAAAAATCACTATGATGTAATGCAAAGTGGACAATACATACTTCCAAATACACATTTTGAGTGAATAGATAACTTTAGAAAATAGTACTAAACTCCAAGTTTCAGCTTTCCTAGCACTTGAGTCTCTCCACGAGCCTGTGACTTTCTAACAGTGCCTCCTCACTCTCCTGAGTCTCTATTTTCACTTCAATTGCACTTGTCTATTCCCATATAGACATCACTTTTACACAGGTTGGGTATCGTTTTCTGTAGCATTGTTAAACTAATAATGGATTATACGCAGGAACAGAGTCATTGCTCTTGACTCATTCTGAAAGTCTACTTGACCTTTAAGTCCTTCCCCTTGAGAACTTTCACTGGTGGTGTAGATTTTTTAAATGCCCAGACTGAAGCCCTGAAAATACTGTGTGGCAATCTTACTCACTACATAAGAAACATAATATTTGAAACCACTTTATGTAATATTTGAAAACCACTTTTTCATTTCTTTTTTGTTTTCACTGGAATGTTAAAGCTCTAAATTATAACTATTAGAAGCTTCAAGGTATTTTTAAAAAAATCACCTGCCAGTGTCTTTGTTGATGGTTTTTTTACATGGGTGTTCACTTTATATCTGATGAGGAAAATCATTCTCATAATCTTACTTAGAATATAAGTTAAATACACAAATTTAATATGTAAATTTCAAGTTAGAAATAAACCTATGTATGCATACAAGTATAGATACATAGAAAATGCTGGACTCTTTTAATTTATCTGAATAGGGAATAGCTACACTTATTTTCAGTTGATAACTAAATATTTAAACAAAGTAACTGTTAAATTATTAATGCAATATGAGCAAAAAATTTATAGAACAGCAAATATAAAATAGTACATTAATGCAATTATGCTTTTAATGTTAAACTGTGTGTATGTTTTTTCCACCAGATTTGTCTTTTTAATTAAAAATTGCTCAGATTAATTTGTATCTCATTCTTTCCTTGAAAAAGAAAACATTATAACTGGGAATAACTAATGAAATATTCTCTACATATACTTCCAAAAACTACTTTTTACTGTCTTATTTATATACATGTATAAACAAAATAATGGAATAAAATGCCAAATCAAGATAAACTTAGCATATTAATCACACATTTTAATCAGATAAAATTCTCAAATAAGACTCCGCTAGTACAAGTAAGAACCGTGATCACTTCCTCTTTGAGAGTTCTGGTCACATGAAGTGCCCTCTCCTTGCTTTATTTCTCAGGTTTCTTTTGATCTCAAATCCCTTTCTTCTAGGAGAGAATGAGTGTCTTAGTTAAATTGACAAATATTGAAAGAGAAAGAGTGGTTAGCCTAGACCTCTTTTTTCCACTCTTAATTTAAGGAGTATGTTCTATGTAGGCTTCTACCATGCCTTCAGCAATAATTTTGAAGACTATCTCTGCTTCTTTAATGGAGATTTTATATGAGTGTGTAGATAAGTCATTCTACATCTGCAGGTTAGTACTAGAAGGCTTAATTACTTACAGAAATCCCCTCCTCTCCAAAAACCTTCCAAGTACTTTCTTCATTATCCTCACATTTTCCAGGCAGTTCAGAACTGAGATATTGGGGTGGACAATAATTCTTCAGTGCCCAACTCAAAATTATAGTATGTAACTTTTATTTATATTTTAGGTAACTGGCTTTTAATTAAAAATGGATTGTTATGTGTTTATTTGGGGGCACACCCAAAATTCTGGGGATTATTTCTGACTCTGAACTCAGAAATTACTCTTGGTAGTGCTCTGGGCACCATATGGGATGCCCAAGATTGAACCTGGGTTGAATTCTTGCAAGACAAGAACTCTATCCACTGTGCAATCTCCGGGGAAGACGTGAGTTGTCTGTCTTGTTTGTCTATTTGAATATTTGAAAGAAAGAACAATATAACTTAGAATTGTTTTAATATTTATTTATCTTACCCGCATGGCAAAGCCTGGCAAGCTACCCATGACATATTTGATATGCCAAACACAGTAACAACAAGTCTCACAATGGAAATATAACTGGGCCCACTCGAGCAAATTGACAAACAATGGGAGGACAGTGCTACAGGTTTTTTTAAAATATTTTTTACATTTATTTAGTACAGAATCAACATATATATTTTACAAACTAACAAGTATATCAATGAAAATACTGATATTTTAAACCTCTGAATTTGCATATTTTATGGTATTTTTTTTTCTTTGACAAACCTGGGGTCATAGTAATATTATAGCAGGTAGTGCACTAACTTTGTATACATCTGATCCAGTTTGATTCCAGGCACCACATATGGACTCCTGAGCACCACCAGAAGACTAATTCTAGCAGGAGCATGACACTTTTAATTTTCTTTTAGCTCAACTGAAATATAAATTGGCTTATTCCCAGCACAAGGATTTTGACCATCCTTTTCTTAGGACATTCACTGTATCACTGTATCACTGTTCATTGATTTACTCAAACAGGCACCAGTAATGTTTCCATTCCTCCCAGCCCTGAGATTTCAGCAGCCTCTCCTTAACTCATCTTTCCCAACGCTGCCGATTGGAGGCTCTTTCAGGGTCAGGGGAAGGATACCCGTTATTGTTACTGTTTTTGGCATGTCAAACATTAATTTCATAAAATTTGTAATTGCATATTATTTTCCTGCTCAAGATATAAACCTTCTTACTGCATCCTATCAGTTTACAAATTAAAGCATCTTTCTCATGGGCATGGAATGATTCCCAATGAAATGTAACTATTGATGATGGTAATAACACCATTCATCTCAATGGGAGGGCAGGGGCCTAACTTTCAAGTGATTATTACCAAAGTCGAGGCTTTTTAACCAACTTACCACCTAATATTCCCTGGTGCTTTTACAGTAGCTCAGACTGAGTGTAAAATCTTTCTATACTTCTACTTCAGCAGAGTTGAGTTTCATTTCACTCCCTTATTGAAACACAGTAACAAGTCTCACAATGTTACTGAGCCCGTTTGAGCAATTCAATGAACAACAGGAGGACAGTGACAGTGACAGAGATTTAAATAATATTAGTCAAGTCTACCTTGTCTGTTTAGCTGCTCCTGTGTGACATTGTAGCACATGGATATTATTCCTTACAAAAAGACATACCTAGATTATTCTAGCAGACAATTAAAAATATAGCCCATTTAATTTTCCAGAAACAGCCTACAACATTGACATAGCTGAAAAAACAAATTTTGTCATAAAGAAGATGCAATAATAATTAATAGTAGGCATCCTCTAGTAGATCTAAGAAAATACAGGAGCTCTGCTGGAGTTGAGGATTTAAGAGCTATATGTTAAAATGAATTCACTTTGGATAATACATGAAAGATCTCATAAGAAACTTGATATACCTTTACTTAGTAGAAAAATAGTTTATAGAATAGGGTAGACAAAAGCAATGATAAGGAGTGATTTATCTGAATCTAGACTTCTTCGGATATGTGACAGAAGGAATGTGTGCTCTAAATCTTTACTCCCTCCCCAGTAAAAGACTGACATATTACTTTTGCCATGTTAACTAGGAAGAGACCTATCATTATTAGCAGTCCCTTAACTTTGGATAGGGTCATGCAACTTCTTCATGTAATAAGTAATAGCAGTTGTCAAGCCACTAGAAGTTTGAATTATGCTGGTGCCGTTAGGTTTACTCCATCTCACTTCTGACACCATCTTAAGAGGAACACCCTCAGGCAGATAGCTGACATATAAACATTGGAAACATTTGAGAAAAAACACATTATTGTGCCATTAATCAGCAGTGAAAGGCACAGCTGCCCAATTGAGATCAATCTATTTAGGTTAAGACCAGTTGACACAAATATTAATGACAATTAATAAATCCTAGTATTTCTAGGTCAATCATAATTAAAATAATAACTTATTAGCAAACTTTCAGAGATCATTGTTATTATAATGCAGCAGTTACTTTGCAAGACATCTATTCCTTCTGTTGCTGACATTACTTTACTGAACAACTCTATTTTACAATTAAATGGAACTTTTCATTTGGCTTATCAAATAAAATTCTTCATATGGCTTACCAAATAGAAGTCCTCATCTGACTTACCTTTTCCAACATGACATAAAAGGAATGTATTACGGCCATTCATTCTGAAAATCCACAGATAATTATGAACTTAGAGGAAAGAATTTAATGATTTTTGGTGTCACTTAAAAATAAGAAATGGGTAAAATAGGGAAAGAGCACTGATTGGGAAATCCCGAGATCAGGTTTTCTATGATAAAGTTGCTATTGTATTGAGACCTGAAATGACTTACTTATCATCGCTATCTCTGATTTTTAGACCTTTTCTGTAATTAAATCCTAAAAGATCAAATGTAGCACTGTAGCACTGTTCTCCCACTGTTCATTGATTTGCTCAAGCGGGCACCAGTAACGTCTCCATTGTGAGACTTGTTTTTACTGTTTTTGGCAGATCAGATATGCCACGGAGAGCTTGCCAGGCTCTGCCATGTGGGTGGGATACTTTTGGTAGCTTGCCGGGCTTTTGGAGAGGGACAGAGGGATCGAACCCAGGTCGGCTGTGTGCAAGGCAAAATGCCTTACCTGCTATGCTATCGCTCCAACCCAAAAGATCAAATGATACATTACTAAATATTACTAGCATTTTGTCCAAATATAATATGCAAATATTCCTCTCCTTTTACACATTTTATATATCTCTTTCTGCATGTTGTGCCTCCATATGCATATAACATGTATGCTATATATTTTAGTCATGACACATGTACACACCTAACATACATAAAGGTAAAAGGTAAAGGCCCTCCCGTTGATCGTCGATTTGCTCGAGCGGGCCCAGTAACGTCTCCATTGGAGACTTTGTTGTTACTGTGTTTGGCATATCAAATACTCTCAGTAGCTTGCCGGGCTCTCCGAGAGGGGCAGAGGAATCGAACTCGGGTCGGCTATGTTGGCCGCTTGTAAGGCGAACGCCCTACCCGCTGTGCTATCTCTCCAGCCTACATATACATTACTATTTCTTCCAAGACCTACTGTGATATCATATGTTTATGGTATCAAATCTATTACTCTCTAAATGTATATGTATATACATGATGGAACAGAGGGCTCCTAAAACAAGTGGCAGAGCAAGTGAGACAAAGGTATGAAATTATGGTTTACAGGACTGAAGCTGTATTCTTTTTGTTTTTGTTCTGGACCATACTCAGTGATGCTCAGGAGTTATTCCTAGCTCTGTGCTCTAGGCCTCTTCAGGTGGTTTTCAGTGTTCTTGAGCTGAAGTGGCATATCTTATTTTCAATCTCAATCTCAGTCTATTACTCAATAGTAGCACTGCACTGTAGCACTGTTCTCCCGTTGTTCATCGATAGCTCCAGCGGGCACCAGTAACATCTCCATTGTGAGACTTGTTACTGTTTTTGGCATATCGAATACACCACAGGGAGCTTGCCAGGCTCTGCCACACAAGCAAGATACTCTCGGTATCTTGCCGAGTTCTCCGAGAGGAGCAGAGGAATCAAATGTGGGTCAGCCGCGTGCAAGGCAAATGCTCTACCTTTTGTGCTATGGTTCCAGTCCTACTCAATAGCGGTAGGGCGTTTGCCTTACAAGTGGCCAACATGGCCAACTGGAGTTCGATTCCTCTGCTCCTCTCGGAAAGTACCGAGAGTATCTGGCCCGCATGGCAGAGCCTGGCAAGCTATCCGTGATGTATTCGATATGCCAAACACAGTAACAACAAGTCTCATGATGGTGATGTTACTGGGCCCGCTCGAGCAAATCAATGAACAATGTGAGGACTGTGACCGTGACCAAGACCTACCATAAAAGTAACTGAGGGAAAAAAATTGTTCATATGCTTCATAAATCAATAGCAACAAATTTGTGTTTAACCTTACTTTTACTTTCAATAATCTTATATAACTAATTTAAAATTAATTATATTCAGAAATTAACACCGCCCTCCCGTTGTTCATCAATTTGCTCAAGCGGGCCCAGTAATGTCTCGATTGTGAGACTTCTTGTTACTGTGTTTGGCATATTGAATACTCTCGGTAGCTTGCCAGGACCTCCAAGAGGGGCGGAGGAATCGAACCCTGCTCAGCTGTGCTGGCAGCGCTTAAGGCAAATGCCCTACTGCTGTGCTATTACTTGCCTAAATTTTTCATGCTATTCAGCCAAGTTTAATTTCTTGCTTTCCTCAGTATACTGTATTTTCCCGAGTTTTGTTTTGGGTTTTGTTTTGGGTAAGCACACACAGTGGTGTTCAGTGCTTACTCCAGGCTCTGCATTTAAGGATAATTCTGGGCTGAGTTCAGGGGACCTTATGACATGCCAGTAATTGAGCCAGGGTCGGTCACATTCAAGGTAAGTGCCTTAGCCTCTGTACTATAGCTCCAGCCCTAGTATATTGGTTTTAATTGTTAAAACGTGCCCATAATAAAATTTAATGTCAACCATTTTTAAGAGTATATTTCACTGGTGTTAGGTACACCCATATTGTTTACAGTCAATATCCAGAAATCTTCATCTTGCAACTCAGATTAATTATTGATGCCAGTGCATAACCCCAGTGGATTCACTTGAATGCAACTTAATTAATACAAATTGCAGTGCCATCCCTATTTCTCCCTCTTTCCAGGCTCCTGGAAACCACCACTCTTTCTCTGTCTCTTATATTTGACTAATCTATGAATCTCATATAAATTAAACCACAGTTTTGTTTGTTTGTTACCGACCTCTTTCACAGAGCATGATATCTAAGAAGTTAATTCATATGATAGCGTCAAAATATCCTTTCTTTTAAAGATTGAATAACATCCCATTGTATGTGTGTACCATAGTTATTTGTTCATCCAACTGATAAACTGATAAACACTGATAAACACTTGGGTTGACTTCAGTTTTAGGCTACTACGGTACTGTTGTGAACATAAATGCAAAATTCGTTGCTCAAAATTCTTTGGTATATAGTTTCTATAGCTCTAGAAATGTCATTGTTTTTGTTTGTTTGTTTTTTTTTTTAATTTTTTTTACTTTTTGGGTCACACCCGGCGATGCTCAGGGGTTACTTTCTGGCTCATGTACTCAGGAATCACTGCTGGCAGTACTCGGGGGGCCACATGGGATACTGGGACTCGAACCCGGGTTGGCTGCGTGCAAAGTAAACACCCTACCCACTGTGCTATCACTCCAGCCCCAAATGTCATTGTTGAAGCAAACAGTAATTCTACTTTTAATAGTAATTCTATTTTAGAGTAACTCTATTTTAATAGTAATGCTATTTTTTAAGTAATTTCACTGGCAGTCTCATAATTCTAATAATATTACTACAATATAACTCAGAAATACATTGGTCTTGTAAGTAATTGCACACTGAAGGGCCAAAATAAATTCTGCAATGAACAGTTAAGACAATTCCTTACTTCTTACAGATTTCTATAAAGTTTAGTACTAAAAGTAAACATATGATATTGGATTGAAATGCTCCATTCTTAAATTATAGTTAGAGTGTGATTAAATAGACTCAAGCTAAAAGATAGTAATAAAAAATTACTGGAGACTTCAAAAATAAGACAATCATGCATTATAAGATTTTATTGTCCCTAAATATAATCAGATTTTACAGATTATACTCTAAAACCCACAGTCTTATTTTTCAGTGAGTTACTGGTTAAAAATATTTGCAAATGACTTGATTAGAAATAATTGCCTGTTCATGGAGAATCTTATAATCATAATCCAATTTACTAAGGATATATTAATTCAAATTACAAGTGAAGCCATTTTTAGGAATTGATAAAGATAAGATATCATATGCTCTATAATTTTATGTTTTTATTTTTATTTAGAATTAAGAAATATCTAGAGGCTACTTTTAATTAATATTTATTGAGTTCCATATTAATATTTTTCTTTGTAAATTTAAAACTAGCATGTGGTTAAGTATGTATTTTTTTCTGGAAATGCATTTCAAGATAATCCTACATGAATTATAGGAGATTTAGATTGTCATGTAAACCTGTGATGCAACCACAGAACTTAGAGATAAACACGATTTCTTAGGTGGTTATTTTCACAATGACATTTTATATACATAAGTAGACAAATTCAACTAGTTTCCTGGAATCTATTACGAATTCCCCTGTGATATGTTTTAAAATTTTAAACTAAGGTCAAGATATGTTTAATATTTGGAATGGAGGATACAGGAGATTGATTACAGCACCAAACTCCAACTTGTTGAATGAATGTCTTTGAGAATAAATATCTAACACTGGTCATTATTTTCTGATACTTAAATAAATCTAATTATTACTTAAAATTTAATTGTAGGTGTGTTGAGACTTTACAAGAAAGTTTTGTTTTTTCACTGTTTGTTAGTGCAGCCCACAGAGGAAAAAGAGAGGTGAACAAATTAACCAGGTCTGTCAAACAGTCTGTCTGAAGTATTTAGTGCTCAAAGTAAACCCTGTTATTTTGACTGATTTGTCTACGTCTTTCAATAATCATTGTTAGTTCCTTCAAAAATACTCCTTCATCAAAAGAAATGGCCTTTATTATATTTAAATAATAAAAATTTTATCAAACTATTCAGCTAGTTGCTTTTTAATGAGAAAAATGATGAGATAAAAATAGAATGCTCTTCTGATACCTTCAAGATTACTTTTCAGTAATACAGATGTATTTATGCAATCATGGGATGGATCAAACTGAAATTTTCTGTTAGCAGGAAAACTTCTTCCAATGATCATATATGTATAGTTCAACTTTTAAACCAGTTTCTTCAAACACTTATAATACTATGTATCTATGTATTCTCACATACATTTTGTTATCTCTCTCCAAATTAAATGGGAACAAATAAAAATATTTTCACATAAGTTATTGTTGGTATAGTAAGGCTTATAGGGAGAGATAGAGAAAGTAAGATGAAAGAGATAAGGGGAGGGAGGGAAAGAAGGAGTGAGGAAAGAAAGGAAGGAAATGTCACAATATCAGATCCCAGTAGATTTCTGATGAAGTTTTTCTTCCTGGCTTATGTCAGTCACTTTAATTATATATGTTAACCTATTCTCTTGTATTTAATACTTTCTCTGCTGTAATTGATTACTTTTACATTGATTTCCTTATTTCAGTGATAATCTTTAGGATTTGTTACTATGAGGACTTCTTTCTAGGAGTTTAGACATCTCTGATATATTTTAGATTCTTCTCATCTTTATTCCTTATCCATCACTGTCACTGTCACTGTCACTGTCATCCTGTTCATTGATTTGCTGGAGTGGGCTCCAATAACGTCTCCATTCGTCCCAGCCCTGAGATTTTTGCAGCTTCTCCTTACTCGTCCTTCCCAATGGTGCTGTATTGGAGGTTATCTCAGGGTCGGGGGAATGAACCTGTTATTGTTACTGTTTTTGGCATATTGAATATACCACAGGGATCTTGCCAGGTTCTCCCGTGCGGAAGGGATACTCTCGGTAGCTTGCCAGGCTATCTGGGCATCCATCAGTGAAGTTAAATTTCCATTTTCTTCAGTATGCCTTACATTACATGAGGAATAGGATTAAAAAGATTTGTTCACCCAGGTTTTGGTGGCAGTTAGGACAAAGCCATCACAAATTCCCTGCAGTGGCCACAGCTGAGTTTCTGTGTGTCTGGAAATCTTGTAAGAATTAGCATTAATGAGCATTTTGTGATAGTGACGGTTCTAAGGTTTAGCAGACCTGAACAGAGAACCAGAGTTCACAGTTACTACTGCCCAACGCTAGAGTGGTGTTGAAATCATACTGACAAGGGAAGTAAAGGCTTGTGATCTCAGGAGCAGCTAGAGCACAGACCCCCAACTGTGTGACTGTGAAAAGAATTTGTGTTTATGAGCACTTGGCACTAGTTACAGAACAAAGGCAAAAGTGGATCTGGCTATCATTCCCAGGTATGAGGTTGTGTCTGGCAATGCTTTGGCTCGAAGTTTAAGCAGGTCTGAACAATAATCAAGTTTCAAAGTTGTGGGTGCCTAAGGATATATCTAAACACCAACATTGAGTAGAGTGGGGAGTAAGAATTTGAGCTTGCTAGTGCCTGAGTGTGTGCTTGGCTTAGTTTGAAGTAGCCTAGGGGTAAAGAGGTTCAAGAGTGCCAGTTCCTGGGTATACCTGTGTACAAAATTTGTGTAGCCCTGGCTGTGACCAGGATCATACATCACCAGTGCCTAGTAAGTGCATTTTGACAGTTCTGTTATGGGACTGAGGGAGACATTAGGGGCAATATTGCAAGTGACGGGGGACCTGTGCACCAAGGTCTAACAGGCTTGTGCAGTGAAGAGTACTGATTTGTGCTGGTATATGCTTAGGGACATTGGTGTGCCAAATTTTAGCAGACCCAGAGGATCTAGTAGTCAAAGCTAGACAATGATGAGTCCCTATTCACAAATGTGTTCAAGTTCAGACTGGTGGATGATCTGGTGAACAAGATTATAAGCAACTGGCAGTTCCTGAGGTGTCCTGCCAAAAACATGAGGGACCGATGAACCTGTGGAAGGAGTGGTTGGTTATAAGATGATGACAGGAGCTTAGGAATGGAATGGGAGCACAACAGGCAAACCACAGCTATGCTTTTTGAGGTGTGACAAGTGCAGTTTGACTGTGGGTATGATGCTCAAATTAGCAATTAGATGAGATCTGGCAGGAAATGGTCAGTTAGGTTTCAGCAAGTGTCTCTCATTGGTCATTTATTACTGAGCTAATTGAGGCGGTCAAAGAGCACCCAAGGAATTTGCCTGCTAGGCATGTTACTAAAAGGAGAGACTCAATAAGACATCCAATAGCTAGAGTGTGTGAGGTTCCCAAGACATGTCTACTTGTGACTTTATTAAATATTTTAAATATTTTGGCAACAGGAATCAAATATGGGGGTCTATCAGCAGAGTAGTCACCAAGAAGTCTGATAGTGCCCGTTGATGTCTCTGCCCCTTGTTTATATCCTAAGGTTTCTTGCCTTCAGTCCAGTGCAATTTGTTATTGCAGATCAATCATATGATTAGGGTTCAGGGTGTTGGGTTTTAACACAATACCCCTCTGTTTTAGTTACTTCTTTTTGGGTCATGACAGAGTTTTTTTCCATGACCATGCTCTTAACTTATAACACTTCTTATGGCACTTAGCTTGTCCTTTTCTGAAGCCAGGATAGCTTACAGGTTGTCCGGGGTCCATCCTTGTCCCTTGCTGGAACCCTCCTTTTGGTGATGTTAGGAAGTAAAAACAGCTGAGACTTAAGTTAAGTAAATATGACAGATGCCCAGGAGTAAATATTATTTCGGGAGTTAACTCTCATGTTAAACCATACAAAGGACGTAAAGGAAAGGGAAAAGCAATATAGGATTATTAGTGTCTAATGGAATTGGGTGTGCCTCCCCGGCACTGTTGTGGGAGTAACTCAGTAAACCTAAACTGCAAGATCAACCCAATGTTATTCAACAGTTACAGCTGTTAATGTTTATAATATTTATGTACAAAATTATTGCATATGACCACCATCAAATTTCCTATGATCCTCCATCACTGTCCTGATATTACTTCTAGGCAGTCTCTTCAATCTATTGGCCCTTACTCCTACTGTTTGGTAATCTGAATTTTGAAACAACATAAAAACAGATAACCATATCAAAACATAGGGGAAAGAAATGAACAGAGGCATCACTAAAATTTATATATAATAGGCAATAAAATAAATATCTGTTTATACATAAAATATAAATCAAAGTAACAATAAGATATAACCTTAAACCTGTATGAACTGACTCTATCCAGAAACAACAAGGACTTACGAGGATATGGAGGGAAAAGGAAACTTTATACTCTCATTCATTATTCGTACCAGTATAAATTGGATTATCCAATATACAATTTTTAAACTTTTTTAAAAAAAGAAAACAAAACTACTATTTGATCTAGTAACTCCAATTTTATGTATTTATCAAAAAACATAAATCTCTAATACAAAAATATATGTGCATACCTATGGTCATTGCAGTACTATTTAAACTAGTAAGATCTGGAAATGACCAAGTGCCTAACAACAGATGGGTAGATAAATTATATAATTATATATATATATATATCCATTTATAAAAATACTAGTCAGCTATAAGAAAAATAAAATCTTGCAGTTTGCTACAACTTGGATGGAAGTAGAAGAACTCTGGCAAAGTGAAGTGAGTCAGAAAGAAAAAGACAAACACCAGATGATCTCTCTCATTTGTGAAATATTAAAAAATAAAAGGTATCAGACACATAATAAAAGAAATGTGATCTGACTTTGCTGGTGAGGGATCCTGGCACTCTAATGGTGAGCATGGAGAAACAGCACTACAAGTATGGTAAAGGTAAAGGCCCTCCCGTTGATCGTCGATTTGCTCGAGCGGGCCCAGTAACGTCTCCATTGGAGACTTTGTTGTTACTGTGTTTGGCATATCGAATACTCTCGGCAGCTTGCCGGGCTCTCCGAGAGGGGCAGAGGAATCGAACTCGGGTCGGCCATGTTGGCCGCTTGTAAGGCGAACGCCCTACCGCTGTGCTAGCACAGCGGTAACTACAAGTATGAAATAAAAATATTGACAGTTTTAGAACAATTTTAAAAATTAAAAAGGTAATATATATTAAGTAGAACTATCTAGAAAAAATAAAATATGCAATGACACATAGGTGAATATTATGTGGGATATATATGCCAGCTATTTAAAAGATGAGGTCGTGTCTTTTGCTATTTAAGTTTCATATTAAAGAAAATAAATCAGGAGAAAGTGAAATACAGCTTGATCCCATGTATAGTAGTATACAAAAAACTACAGCAAGGAAACATATTCTTCAGTGAAAACATATATTTCAATAATGTCTGCAGAATTGAAGTTACAAAGCAGACTGTTCAATGTACTGTAGTGGATGGATATTAGCATGTAGCTGCATGGTTAACATTGTAAAACTAAAGTGTCTTAATACTCCCATAAATTACTGTAACCTCAATTTAAGAATAATACAATGTTGGTTATTCATTAAAAATAATTAGAAAATAAAATAGGGAGTCTTTAGGTCTAATTTACATTCTTCTATAGATATTCTACTTTGTCCTCACTTTGCATTCCCAGATCTTCATATTTAGATTCCAGTTTTGTTATAATCTGTGTGCTTTCAGTTCTAAATAATATTTAGATTTTACAATTTTCCTTAGTTTGTGATTCGACACCATTCACCAACTCTGCAGTATTTCTAGCTGAAAGTCTTACAGGTATGTTCGACAACAGGATATTTTATATACCATTTAGGAATTATTTGATTTAGTATTAAATAACCCAATATTTTAAATTTGACATTGGGTTAGGTTCAGGAAATTTATCTATGTTCTTGTGTGGTTTCTTAATTAGCAGTAAAACATATGTAATTGAGATTGCATACATAGGTTAATTATTATTAGAGAGTATATATTAATTGATGAAACTGAAACTTGAAATATTTAATTTTATGTTTATGTTTTATCCCCAAGGTAACTTTTATTTTATTAAAAATATATGTAAAAGCACAACTTTACTCACTAACACCTGTACAACAAATGTATATGTGTGCTACTAGTTCATCTACAAATTAATTTTTATATTCTCTTTGAAAGCAGAGAGCAGAATTAAACCACAAATTTATGTTTGAACACAGTATTTTTATTCCTAAAACCTACTAACAGAAGTTAAATTTTCCAGAATTGTCCAAGGTTTTCAACATCGAATCATTTTTTGAAATCATTGAAAATAACGTTGTTGATACACGATAAGAAGCATGTGTCTCCTTGATGCATGTGAGGATAGAATTGGTGATGGTAATAGCCAATGCACGTGTATCTGAGACTGACATGTGACTTAGAGTCTTTCCACACAGTGCACATGGGTTTGCAGCTGCAGCTGTTATTTGCAGAGTCTGGCACTATTTATGCCTCTGCCTCATGTTCTCTTCAGAGTCCTTGTTCTCAAACAGTCACCCATCACTGATTGCCAAATACCAGGTTAAGCTGTCTGCCGCTTCTGTTTTTTTCTAGCCGTTCACATCTCTGCCCTATCTTTGAATTCAGCCTTCACTGTGACTTTGAACAATTCTGTCTGACCTATTTTCTGTCATGTCCCTTCAACTCTTGAAGCTGATTCAAGGTTATGTGCTCTCATCTCTTTCATCACCTGTCCTGTCCACATCCATAGATCAACAGCATTTTACTGAATATTAAGTATGTACTAACTATACTTTTCTTTATTTAGTTTTTATACCATACAAAGTACCATCAAATATTTTATCATCATTATTTTTAGTTTGATTCTCATAAGTATGTTCTATTAAAAGAGTACATTGTTTTTATTTAAAATTATGCTATCCAACCATATGCATATTTGAGTAATATCCTATATATTAGCATGATATGTTAATGCAGTTTTCTCAAATCATTATTCCCTACTTAATTAGTAATGATCCATGTTAATTTCTCACCAAATTCAGGGCTTTTCTACCTCTCTTTACTACCTTCTATGTTCTATAGACAATTTGAAGCACACCACACCAGAACCTGTTAAAGGAAATCTTCTCAGGAAATACTGGGATTCAGGTGTTTCTGGTTACCAGGCTTTGTATAAACTGGCTATAGAGATATGAGGAGAGCTTGTGGTTTCAGAATAACCTAATGTGTAAGAAGAACCGGATGCTGGAGAAGTCAAAACCTTAGGGCCTTCATAATGAGCACCCTTGAATGAGAAGAAAATAGATCCAAACATGCATTTTCTTTCAGTCTCCATTATTTATCAACTACTGACAATTGTGCCAGATGACAAAAAACAAAAAACAACAACAAAAACATTTAACGGACCTAGATTCATTTGCACAGAGCAGACAAAAGGTCTTAATATACAATTGAGAGGTAATAAATTGATAATCCGTAAAATCTCCGTGATACTTTCTAATATTATTTTAAATTACCATCAAATCTTATTACAATAATATCTGAACAAAGTGAAAATTTCTGTTATTATTTAAAGAATGGTGAAGAAATAATTATGCTTTATTTTGCTGGCTCTCCTATTGCTTCTTCAAATGATAAAAAAGAAAACTTACATGACTTCAATTAAAGGAAACACAGATTCCTTTCTTAACTACCAACTGTAACATCTTTGACTTTGGATCAATTAACCCCACTGAACCATAAAATAGTTCCGCATTGGATAACATTTCCGTCACATTATGCAAAGATACTTAAATTAAATCATTCTTACAAGGTCCACTTAATTTCTGGCATGTAATATTCCTTCCCCAAATGGTTCATGGATTATTTGTGTTCTGCTTACAATGAGAGGGATAGCAACCTGGCTAATTTCTTAGGGATTTAGTAAACCTACTTATGCTAGTTATAGTTCAGAGAATTCAGAGCATTTTCATTACCAACTTTACATCTTCTAGACACAAATTAGTTCAGGATAGGTTAATTTAAGCTTCCTTCACTACATTGTTAAGAAAAAAAAAGTGAAAAATAATCTGAAAATATAGTTTCATTCGGTCAGCCAAATCTGTTAGGTAACTGACAGAGTTTAGCATATCAATAGGCCCATGTTTTCAGTGACTGCACTCCTGAGATTGATGTGTTGTTCTTTGCACCCTGTTGTAATTGACATAAAACATGTCTATAATACCATTTTGTTTCCTAAAGTCATATCACAATTACATCAACATTTGGAGACTTATGTTACTTGGGAACTCTTCCAAAATGGAGCAAATTAAAATGTTTATAACTAATGGGAATGGGTGTGCTACTATTTGCAGACGGGTTGAGAAAAATAAACCTGATTTGGAGAAATAGATTTAGATCTGAACATGTGACTTCAGAAAATTTGGTTATACCTTAAGTTTTCTTATCTGTGAAGAACAAAATATTGCCATGTATTAGTATCATTATAATACATACCTGTAATAATATAGGCAAGATATTTTTAATTTAATAGCCAAGTTGATTTATATATATACATATATATATTCTTTCTCATCCTGTTTATGTGAGTTACTTCTCTTTCTCTCTATTGCTCTTTGTTCTTTCTCTGTGTTTTTGACTTTTTCTTTCCTTGTCTCTAACTTTTTTCTATTCCCCAATATCTCTGTTTGTATATTAGGTCTATGTACTGTAACTATATATTGAATATATGAATACAATTGTAATTATATATGTATGTGTAATAAAATTTGATCCTTGTATGCATCATTGTAGCTCATTTTATTCAATATTTCTAGCCCGCTCATTTTCTCTAACACCCTACTGACATGTTTTTGGTATACAAACCAAATTCACTCTAGCCTACAGGTTTTTGATTTTACGTTCCGTCTTTATGAACTTTTCACCTATTGTATTATTTAATGAGTTACCTCTTTCTGATTATTCATATATAAATTTAAAAACTGGTCACTCAAAAATGTCTTTCCTGAGTACACTACTTACCTAACTCTTCCTCATTCTACAAAGTAATTTTGATTTCCTTTGTAGCAGCAACTACCACATGAAATTAACTCACCACTTTTTTCTTAATTGTAAAAAAAAGTCTACCTCTCACATTAAAATGTAAATATTTATTCATAATTATATTCATAATGTCTAGAAGAACATGTGTCATAAAAATAGAAAATTGTTAGTATCTCAAAGGAGAATTGATAGAGTCTTGAAATCAGGTAGAATTTCTTTATAACTTTCTTTAATGGCAAAAAGTACATTTAGAGTGTTACTGGGAATTTAATGAAGAGTAGTGAATTTATTTAAATAATAAAATTTTTGTGTATTCACTTCCATTTAAATAGCTTTATACTAGCAAAATACCATCAGATGTGAAGGAAGCATGTTTAAATTTATTCTCTATTATAAACTAGCAATCTTTCACAAAATGTAGTTAATTTAAAAGGTTCAAGATCAATTTCTACTTAGTTAACAGTTCCTGAACCAAAAACATTCCAGACTCCAAATTTTCTTAGTGACTCTATTAGCTCCAATTGAGCTCTAAATACTCTATACATAGTTCAAATGCAACATAATGGGAGTATGATCTACATGATTGAGTAAGGAGAGGTTGGTAGGTGGTACACTGGTGATGAGTATGTTGTTGGAATTATGTACATGAGAAACTACTATTAATAACATTGTAAATTACAATTTCAATAATTTACGATTATTATTGAAATTTTTAAAAATAAAATAATAAAATTATTGATTTTTTTCTTTTTGGGTCACACCCAGCGATGCACAGAGGTTACTCCTAGCTCTGCACTCAGAAATCACTCCTGGTGGTATTTGGGGAGACAATATGGGAAGCTGGGAATCGAACCTGGGTCAGCTGTGTGCTGTTGTATTATGGCTCCAGCCCCCAAATTATTGAAACCTAAATAAAATTAAAATAAAATCACTAAATAAAACAAAATTTCTCCAGAATAAAAGGTAAAATTGCACCAATTTTTTATTACAAATATCATTTTTTCTTTCTGATAGAAAGCCTCATCTTACATCTGTCTTTAATAGATGATTCATTCATTATCAGAATTTCACATTTAAGTTTGTGCCACTTGTGTGTGCCTCTTGTTTTACCTGCCAATCCATAAAAGAATAGCAACAGTCGCTAAACTTTATGGCACTTTTGCATTTGACAAGCACTATGCTCCAGACTTGATGTTCAAAGCATACTTAATCCTTGGAAGAACTTTATGAGGTAGGTATTTTTTTTGATTTTTAGATAAGAGCATGGAGACAAACAGAAGTTTGTTAACTAGTCCAGTTATGCCACATATATATGTTAGAAATGACTGTAAAGTATAAACATTAAGCGGGGATATTAAAGCTCTTTTTCTTCTACTGACTTTAAAAGATTAACCCAAAGTCCAACATTCCTTTAAACATGAATCTTATTATTGTAGCTTCTTTTGCTCTTCTTGTTCTCACTGTTAAAGCATTCTCATGTCTTGAAAATGAGCTAGCTCTCAGAATTTGGAAATAATTACTTCCTAAGTTATGACTGCAGTTCTACCAGAGTTGAGTCTTGATTTTCACAGGATGGATTATTGACAGAAATGCAGGTCTTTGAGAAGTCCCTTATGAAAGTTAGCTGTGAAAAAGAACAGGGGAGAGCAGAAACAGACAGAAACAGAGGCAGTCTGATAGACACAGAGACAAAGATAGGACAGAAAGTATTTGATGCTCATTTTATTGTATAACATTTGTTAGCCAGGAAGTTACTATATAGGTTAGGAAGAATCTCTGGGTCTCCATTTAGATGATTTTCTCATCGACTCTCTATTGTTATGGTGACGTACCATTGTAACCTTTAACACAGTGCTCCCCTGTTAGTGTTTTACAGTGACCTATAACATGAAAATGTTGTCTAAATTCCTTCTTTCCTTTTCCTTCTTTTTCCTATCACCTGGTTGACTGATGTTGAGTACTATTCTCGATGTCATGTACTATTCTCACATAAGTTTCCTTGGATGGCCTCTTGTTTGTTTATGTATGCTATTCTTTGACACTTCCCCGATTTCCCTCCCTTCTTCATATGCCAGCATTTGCTGGATGCTCTTATGCTATGCACAGCCCTGATATTTCCTCAAGCAGAGCTCAAGAATTCTTCTGGAGAAGCAAGATAAACTCATGCAAGAATCATACTCTTTTAGATATTTTATATAGATAGTAGTTACCTTCTAATTGTTACATCCAATGTCTGCTAAACTATACCATGAGACCCTTGAGAATGACAAAAATTTGACAAATTTACATGTCTAATATTTAATCTATATTTAATAAACATTTGAAGGTATGAACATTTTAAGTACAAATAATTTAGCTTTATGAGCACAAGGATGTCTACTCTATCATATAAATATACATATACATATTTTTAATGTATATAATTTCGGGGCACCCCCAGCAGTGTTCAGGGGTTTCTCCTGGCTTTGCAATGAGGAATCACAACAAAATGTGGTTCTAGGATCAAACCTGGGTTGACCATGCAAGAGAAGTGCCTTACCCACTGTACTATCTCTCTGGCCCCTATAATGTATATTTTTAAATATATACTGAAACTATCATGTAACTCTTTGGTAAACTTGGATTCTTTTATCAGACAATGTGAGTGATTGTGTAGGAAGTTTTATAGCCCCCCTAAAGCTTATTTTCCACATTAAATAAATATTTCATGGTTCTTCCAGAAGTATTAGCAAAAATTATAATTAAACAGCACTACAAAATACACCATTTAAAATTTTTCAAATTAAAGAAACTACTAGTAAGTGAATTAGAAGAGGTATTAGGTCAAGAATTTTTCTCCCAGTCAGTTTCTCATATATGTGGACAGCTAATATTCAATAAAGGAGCAAACAATATGAAGTTGAACACACACATGCCTGGGCCCTATGAAAACAGGATGAGAACGCTGTTCGGGTCTCCCAAAGAGGAATCAAAAGAGCTATGCTTGGAGTATCACTTCACTCAAGTGAAAGAAGGAATCCAGAGTTCTGACCTCCCTAGACGATAATCAGGGAAGTTGTCTCATTAGGTTGTAAAATTTTGCGTGACACTCATCTAATAAAATAGCTTTACAAGAAAATAACAACCAACCCCACCAAAAAAAAAATCACTTGATCACTTGACATCTTGTTACTCATCAGTTTCCTCTATTTATCATTCATCCCTGTCACATGCTAGTTTAGCCCAATGGCGTCCGCTCGCTCCAGGAACACAAAGAGCCTCAAACCAATCGTTCAGGGTCTTGACAAAGAAGTAAGAAGTCTGGCCATCTCGTAGGTGGGTGGCCACGTGATCTTTTGACGTCCTGTGGAATCCAGTAAGTAAAGGCTCTAGTACAGCAGTCATCTCCAAATCACATTACGTGTCCAGCACATCTGATTTTCGATGCCTTGGCCAACAAGACAACATCCCTGATTATTGTCCATGGAGGTCAGAACTCAGGATTCCTTCTTTCACTTGAGTGAAGCGTGATACTCCAAGCATAGTTCTTTTGATTCCTCTTTGGGAGACCTGAATAGCATTCTCATCTTGTTTTTATAGGGCCCAGGTCTTTGAGGCGTATGTTAATGCAGGAAGAACGGTGGAATTGAAGAGATGTGCCCGAAGCTGGAGGTTCGTTGTCCTCTTATCTATTTCTTCACTGCTCTTGAAGGTGGTCCAAGCCATTCTCTTCCTTCTGTGCAACTCAGGTGCCACATCGTTCGTCATGTTGAGTTCTAGACCTAGGTATACATACCTGCTGCATTCAGAGATGTTTGTTCCATTGAGAGCGAATCGAACCTCAGGAACAAGTCCGTTTCTCATAAACATTATCTTCGTGAGATTCAGCTGCAGTCCAACCTTTCTACACTCACAGTTGAAGTCAGCTACCGTTTGGGCCACTGGCTAATGTTTGGTGTTATTAGAGCGATGTTATCAGCAAAGTGGAGGTGGTGTAGGTGCCGACTGTCTTATCTTCACTCCCATTTCTTCCCATTCCAGTCATCCTATGATGTTCTCGAGGGTGGCGCTGAAGAGCTTTGGTGAAACAGTACAAGAAGGGAGACATACACAACATTGGCAAGTATCGCCGGATCTGCTTGTTGTCTGTCATCTACAAGCTGTTCACTAAAGTCATCCTGAATATGATTGGCAGAAAACCAGATGAAGGACAACCATGCGAGCAAGCCAGGTTCCGCAAAGGATTCAGCATAATCGACCATATCCACATGATAACCAAGCTCACTGAGGATTCTCAGGAGTTCACGATGCCGCTCTATCTAATGTTTATCAATTTAAAGAAGGCCTTTGATTCTTTTAAGACTGAAGTGGCCATCGAAGCCCTAACCAAACAGGGCGTCGAAACTCAATACATCAGGATCCTTCTTCAGCTGTATTATGGATTTGCCACCAGGATCTCACCATTCTACAAGGAAGTGATCATTGATGTAAAGAGCGGGATTTGGCATCAAAATAAATATATAAATAAAAAAGAAATAGAGGAACGAGAAAAACAGAAACTTCTACAAAGACACAAGAGATGATAGTCAAAAGACATATGAAAAAATGTTTGTGTCACTTAACATAGCAAAATGAAATCGAAGCAACGAGCTATAATCTTTTACCAGTGAGATTGGCACACACCACAAAGAACAAAATCAGCCAGTATTCCCATGGATGTGGGGAAAAGGGGATCCCCATTTACTGCTGGTGGGAATGCCACTGGTCCGGACCTTTGTGAAAAACAATATGAACACTTCTCCAAATACTAGTAATTGAGTTTTCATCTGCCCCCGCAATTCCACTTCTTGGCATCTACCCAAGGGCCCTAAAACTATTCAGAATAGACATTTTTATTTCTGTGTTCACTGCAATAATATGTAATAGTCAAAATCTGGAAATAACCCAACGATCCCATTACAGATGACTGGATTAAAAAAAAAACGAATACATATGCACAATGACCTACTATAATTGAATACCCAATGGAATAAAATCTTTTAAAAATAATTTTCTACTACATGAATGGTGAGTTCCATCTTGAGTAAATTTAGTCAGAAAGAGGACAGACAAAGAATGATTTTTTTTCACATGGGATTTAAAATATGGGTATATAACAAATGCCCAAAGGCAAGAGAAATAACTAGTCTTTAGTAGAAATCTTAAGTTAGGGCAGAATAAGAGGGTGGACACTGGGACAACGAAAGAACAAAATGGACTTTCTAGTGTAGGAGTGGTGCTGGAATATGTTGTTAGGTATGGAAACCTCTCATTAACAATATTGTAACCTATCGTAGCCAAAATAAAAATAATCCCCCCCCCCGCCACACACACACACACACACACACACACACACACACAATCTTTTTTCTCATGTCTCTAAAGTCTTCCAAAAACAGTAATGCTAAAAAACATGAGTTTAATGAAGTGGTTCAAGTCTTGGGTTCTTTCCTTACTAATAATAAAATTTGCTAAATTTGTGTACCCCTATCCCTATGTTGCATAGTAAAGTTCTGTCATAATGGGTAAAACAGGAAATATATATATATATATATATATATATATATATATATCATCTAACATAGTCCTAAGTGTACTGTAGCACTGTAGCACTGTCGTCCTGTTGAGTCCCAGGTGATGAAGATTAATTATATTTCAATTATTAGAATTAATAGGTTCTTTCAGAGCATGTAAGATAAGCTAACTTCTTCAAATTTTAGTTATGGGAAGTTACCTTCTATCCCTGGTGACTTTGTCTATGATCTTTCTCTTTTCAGTCCCATGTATAAGAAATGTCCAAAGTTTACAAGTTCACCCTGTTACTAATAGCCTGAGCTGTTCAGTATGCTTTTCCAAGTCTGAAATCATACTTAGCTTTTATTTTTCTCTATCTATAAAATGGTAGATTAAATTCCTCCTTTAAATAGAATGATGTTTTTAAGCCTCCCAAGATGAGCTCAGTAGGCCTGGCTGCGAGCACCTGTGAGTCTCACTGAAGTCTGTGGTTTAATGCAAGGCCTGGGGATGTGGTGCTGTTTAAGTTGTGTTGTGCCAGGGATTACCTAGCTCACCCTGGAGCCGGGGTGTGGTTTTTGGAGGTGCTTGGAGGTCTTCATGGGTGCACTTGATGGGGGCAGAGATTAAGACAGAATCAGCCACATGAAAGACATGTGCCTGAACTTTGTACTGTAGCCTCATGCTGCTTGTGTTTTATTTAAAGGTTGAATGAACTAATATGTGTCTTTGCTTATGTGCATGAATATGTTTTGTGGTAATTTTGAATATCAATTGAATAGACTATCGTCTTCTAAAAGTGATCTATTACTATGGCATATCTAATTTTTTTCTAAATTAACATTGAAATCAGACACCGATCACTTTTTTTTATATCCCTCCTTTCATTCTCATTAGCACTATAGAACTGTCTTCCTGTTGTTCATTGATTTGCTCGAACCAGTAACATCTCCATTGTGGAGTCTTGTTGTTACTGTTTTTGGCATATAGAATACACCATGGGTAGCTTGCCAGGCTCTGCTGTGTGGGCAGGATACTCTCAGTAGTTTACCGGGCTCTCAGAGAGGGATGGAGAAGGAGGAATTGAACCCAGGTCGCCCTACCTGCTGTGCTATCACTCCAGCAAAATTCTTCCTTTGAAACAGATATAGCTGTCCTCTCAACTGTCAGCAAAGTTCTCTGTAAACATTGCATAAGTATTTCTCACATAACTACAGCAATATTATAGGATTCATTTTAGAAACAATGAAGAAATAGAAATATTCTTGCTTTCAAGGTGGTTATTACATACTTGAGTTGATAATATTGACACTGATGAGACATCTAACTAACTTACTATACCAATAAATAATTAGATGCACTAATGGTCCTTTGTCCTAATTTGGGAAAGTCAGTTCTTCATCCCAAATGGAATCTACAGGTAGAAATTCTTTCCTGATTAGGTGCATGCCTGTTACATTTATATAAATATATCTGTTTATTTAGCAATATTTTTGAGGCTATCCTTGCAATAATTTGCTTCCATATCACATAGTGCTTAATTTATAACTTCTTTCCACCTTTCCTTCTAAAGAAATGTGAAGCTTCCTACAGAATCTAACAGCTGTTTATCACTCAATTTTGATGTTGCCTTTTTAAGCAAAGTTTCCCTAACTGCCACCCACACCTTTTCCAAGGTCTAGGATGGGCTTCCCACCTTTAAGTTCTCAAGGCACCATACTTTCCCCCATAGCATTTTCTGGTGAATGTTGCCTATGTGCTTGTTTCCATAACAGGATTTTAACTTCATTAGGGAGACTTCTATTGTTTATAGACATTTCATTTCTAGTTCTTTGAAACGGGGCTTTAGAAAGTCTGAAAAAGGGCTACATAAATTATACTCAGAGATGCCTGTGTTTGCCTATTCATAAATAACAATGTCAGCCTGGTCTCAACTGTCTCAAGGCCACCAAGTTCAAAATAATGAAATCTGACTGCATGACCCGTATTTATGTTTCTGAAGCCTAAGTCCTCTTCACTTCTCTTAAGTTACTTTCTTGATTTTTAGGCTCTTTTATTTTCTCACTGGAAACTCCTGCATTTTATGCTTTTGTATTCTTTGATGACTTGAAGTGAAGTTACAAAACTCTTATTATTATATGCTTCAAAGAAATAACACTTTTCTTCCTTTGTATATTATAGTTGATCTTTTAAAAGCATTTACTAGCTATCTCTCTTTTTCACGTATTTATTTTTGCAACTTATCAAAGACCCAAGGTGAAAATCATACTTAACTGTGGAATGTGTGTGTGTGTGTGTGTGTGTGTGTGTGTGTGTGTGTGTGTCTGGCTGTCTGTCTATCAGAAATCTGTGTAAACCCTTTTCTAACTATTGAAAAGAAATTTTAAGTTCCTGGTTGATTCAATTATGATGACATTTTTCCCTGCTCATTTCTTAAATAATAAAGAGGGGGACATATTGGAACTTCTGGAAAATAAAACTATTTGTTCAAAAGTTTGCAGGTCCTAATTGTCTTGAGTCAGAGGGGGAAAATCCCACTTCAGACAGACATCTTTGTCACTCATAAGAACTATCATCCTCTTCCTTTTCATCTCAGAGATGCCAAAGAGACAAGCTATTTAAGACAACGAAGAAAACGTTAGTTGTTTTCTCTGATTTTTGGCTGTGATTTTAGCCGCTGCTTTGTTATATTGTAATTGGATACATTGGCATGAAAGTTGAAGTAGATTCCAAGAAGTATATGCTTGGCTTTTTTATTGGCATATCAAACAGGGAATCATTCAGGCCATATATTAGCAAGCAGCCAAGTAATTAATAATAACACACGTGGAAGAAAATGAATGTTTTGGTTGAGAAGGAGAATGAGAAGTCAGACAAAGGCCTGAGCTTCGTGTCCTTGCCCTCAGCAGCAGCAAAAATAATGTTATGAATAGCATTTAACTTGAATTTGCAGCAAACTGCTGCTTTTATCATAAACAATTGCCAGATGGTATACATTATCTTTCTTTTTTCTCCTTTCACAAAAGCGGCATTAATTGCAGAGCAGCCCAGGGCTCCACTCAGCTCATCAGTGTGATAACACTTCATGACCCTGATTAGCCGTCAGTCTACTCAATTAAAAAGATCATTTAGACATTCACCCAATCATTTGCCTATCGAGCCACCTGGGCCTCAACCAGGGGCTCCATTTTTAACATTCTCTTGCCCTCTCTCATCTTGCCTCGCTTTTTTACATATCTCCAAAAGACGTAATTGAATTAAATAAAGCGTCTCAGGGGCAGCTGCAACATCTGCTGTTTGTGGTATGTCAAGCCTTCAGCATTAAAAACAGTTACATATGCTCCAAATTAGCAGGTCGCAGAGATGAAACAGTCGATGATAGTGTTTTTGTGCCAGCGTGAGAAGCAGCTCACAGCTGTGTGCAATTTACAATTAAAGGCTTTATCAGAGCTCAATTGTACTAGTGAATCAAGTGGTGAGAGGTCAGTTAGTGAATTAGACCAATTAGAGCTTGTACAGTTAAATTATCTGTCTTATTACCTACTGATAAACAGCCTTGTCATATCTTTACTGGAATGATGAAGCTGAATGAGTTTTATGAAGTGATAATACATGCTCACCATAGTGGAACTTAGTGGTTTGCAAATTCAAAATCTATAGCAACAAGATGGCTCTATATAACCTTTTAAAAGGGCTATAAAATATGAGACTTGAAGTAGGTTAAAACACATTAGATTATGCTGGTAATACTGACTTGTGAATCATCAACAACAGCATTTTTTTCAAAAAACATTTTTGCAGAAGAATGATATACAAGTGCCCAAGATTTTATGCTCATTTAATGTCTTTTTTTTTATTTTAAGAATTCACTGAGATAAAAAAAAGAAAGTGAACCAGCGTATGTAAAAAACTTAATGATCAGTTATTTTAAAGCAATTCTTGATGAACAGAAAGTTTAAAAATTGTAATAGTGTAATTTGGGAATACAAAGTTATTGATATTTCTCAACCAAAAGTATGCATAGTTCAGAGGTTTGAAATTGTAGATATGGGACAAGACATTTTTATTTAATGATGGGAATAGTAAGTAAAAGATTCTGTTCAAATATTCTATGGTAAAGTTATAAATGGTTTTATATTGAATAAATGTTCAATCCTTATCTGCTTAAATAGTCCCATAATTAGCAAATACCAAGAAACTCTGGTTTATACAGATATCATTGAACTCAAAGATCAATATCAGACTAAAAAGCTAGGTCCAGAATCATTCTTGAATCAATGATAAGAATGTAGATGGAGAATTTATTTTATCGAGTACATATTTCTGTGTTTTACCACACCTTTACCTGGAATAAAACTTCAACTTATAATAGTGAAAAAATGTATTAGAAAGATTTTAAATAAAATTTAATCAATTCACCATTTCTATAGTAATAACTCAAAGTAACTTTGGCTAAATTAAATTAATCATTTTATTAAATGCATAGAATAAAGCAAAATACTTTAAAATGCTATATTTTGCTTTGTAATAAAATATATGGATATGAAATTTACTAAGTCCCTAATAAAATTTCCTAATGAACATTATTAGCGTGTCAGGATCAAAAATCAGATATTTTTTTAAAAGAAAACAATTCCAATTTTATTTAATAATGAAGAATATTACAGTATGTGTATTTAAATATACATATTTGTTTTGTTTGAGGCCCACACCTAGCAGTGGTCAGGGCTGACTGCCGACTCTGTGCTCAGGTATCACTCCTGGCAGGCTGGTGCTGCCAAGGATAGAACCTTGGTTAACTATGCTTAAGACAAACACCTTACCCACTGTAGTATTTGTCTAGTCACTATAAAATTAACTTATAGAGAAATATGATGAATTTCCTCTAACACAATACATCATAAAACTCATAATTTAGCCGCTGCTTCAGAGCTTATAGGAAAGCCAGGTATGAGCCAGCAGTGATGGGGCAACTGCAGTCTCATGGGAAGGGGGACAGTAACTGCTCATTCTTCATGCCCTACTGAGGTCACGAGTTGCCCCCCACAAGTGGCTCTCTGGCACGGCCATGGCTCCAGAGGCAAAAGGACTTAATCTAGAGCCTGGCAGCTTATGTCAGAAAAGTGAATGGTCCATGCGTTAAACTACGGTGCCATGTCTCTCCGGGAGGGAAAGGGTGTTCTCCCTTCCGCCTTCCCCCTCCCCCCCCCAGCAGTAAGGAGGCTGCCGCCTCAGAGCTTATAGGAAAGCCAGGTATGAGCCGGTGGTGATGGTGCAACTGCAGTCTCATGGGAAGGGGGGTGGTGCTGCCTCGTCCTTCATGCCCTACCAAGGTCACGAGTTGCCCCCCACAAGTGGTTCTCCGGCACAGCCATAACACCAGATGCACAGAAACCAATCTCGTAATTATCTGGCTCTTTGCAGAAATTCAAAATTGTGATAGCTGCTCTGCAACATTATATGATTCTCATAACCAGTTATAGAAAACAAAGTATTTCACAATGCCTTTTCAGCAATTCTGATTGTTGTGTGTGTGTGGGGGGGGGAATTTTAAACAATAATGGTGCAACTTTTGTCGAAATAATGAATGTAATCAATGTAGAGAAGAGTTAAGTAGAAATCACCTGCCTCACAGGCATTGAGAGGGGTGGGCAAGGGGGTTTATTGGGGTTCTTGGTGAAGGGAAAGGTGTTTGATCATTGTATGACCGAGACTTAAACCTGAAAGCTTTATAAGTTTTCCCACAGTGATTCAATAAATAAATATAAGAAGAAAAAAATAAAACTATGAAAAAATAAAGTAAGATATAGTTTACACCCAATTCAGTGAGCTAATCAGTGCTGGATAAACAGCAGTACTCCTACATTAAAAAAAACCTCATAATTTATTACAAATAAATCTATTACTATATTATAATGCTGATACAAACTTTTCAAGTGTTCTAATAATATATTAGAAAACTTAAAAAATTTATGTGGAAAGGCTGGAGTAATAGTACAATGGGTAGAAAGCTTGCCTTACATGTGGCTGACCTGGATTCAATCCTCAGCACCAAGATTTGGGACCCTGAGCCCTCCAGGAGTGATCCCTGGGCACAATATCAGGAGTAAATCCTAAACACTACCGGTGAGACCAACAAAATAAATAAATACAATTTATTTGGGTGGAAAAATGTGCAGACAGAACCAAACAAATTTTTAAAAAAGAATTGGTAAGAGATATAATCCATTAAAATATTATATATACCTGACATGGGTATACATAGAGTAAAAGAAAGTTTTGTTTGTTTTTTAGAAAAAGTTATTGAAAAATAGAAGGAAAAATAAAAGAAACTCCCTAGCCAGGGAAGAAATTAGTATAGTACTAAGTTCAAAAGAAAGTATTTTTAAAACACAAACTTAAGTGAAAATAACTATATATATATAAATTCTCTTTATGTATGTGTATATGTATATTTATTTTATATGTGTTTCAGGAGCTATGGTTAGCAGTGCTCAGGTCTTATTTCTGTCTCTGTACTCAAGGATCACTCCTGACAACTCAGGGAACCATATGGGGTATCTGGGATTCAACCCTGTCTACCACATGCAAGACAAGTGCCTTACCCACTGTACTATGATATCAGAACAATGGTTTCATTTGTTTTATTTTTAAATTTTTATTTATTGAATTATTGTGAGAACAGTCACAAAGATTTTCAGTTTAAGTCTCGGTTGGTCATACAATGATCAAATACCCATCCCTTCACCAGTGTACATTTTCCACGACCAAGGACCAGAGTATACCCCCCCTTCCACCCCTCCCCCTGCCTGTGTGGCAGATTTCTACTTTACTCTCTCTCTATGTTGATTGTATTCAATATTATGACAAAAGACTCACCATTATTATTTGAAATGTTCCCCAACAATCATACCTGCCAAAAAGACTTCATTAGATAATTTGTTATCTATTGCTGATTATGAAGAGCATATGATGTCTTCAAATGCTTTTCTGGATTTCTGACATTCTAGTAATAAGTGTGGAGGGATTACTGCCAAAAGCCACTGGGTTCTGAGATTGGTTTGTGTGCCTCTGGGATCATGGTGATTCAGGAGCCGGAGGAGGCATTCGTGGCTGGCAACTCAGGGCCTTGTCTGGGTGGGGAACAGAGCCGGTTCCACCCCCCATCCCATGAGGCCTCGCGGGCCTCCTCACTGCAGTCTCATACCTGGCTGTCCATTAGGCTCTGAAAGACAGTGGCCACCATGTCACTGCTGCCAGGGGGAAAAGGTGGGGGGACAAACACCCTTCCCCACCCGGGACAGCATGGTGCTGTAGTTTAATGCACAGACCAGATGCATTTTGGTTGGGCATTATATTTTGCTCAAATTTTCCCACCACCATTCAAGCCTGCCTTCCAGGGACATATGTTAGATAATTTACTTTCCATTACTCACTCTGCATATCAGGAAAGCTTGCAGTTTGGAAGGATAGTCCTGGTGCCCACATATCAGAGCCATGCTCGTAGAAGCTCTTGGTCGCCAGGATTCTATCTGGTGAAGGCAGGAGACAGCACCTGCCCCATCTAGAACCTTCTGGTGATATTGGCTTGGTACAGGGCCTGGAGAATTCTCCAGGTGTTGTGGAGCCTGCCCGCCAGGTTTCTTCACTGCTGTGTGCAGCAAGATGATGCTGGGGTGGTTTTATTAAAAAAAGTTAGAATCATAAATTTACAAAATTATGTATTATGCTTAGCAAATATTTAAATATTAAATTAAAAATTATAAACTAACTAGAAAAATATAAGGAATTTAAATCTCAAGTTGAAAAGAAAGTATCTTTACAAATTTGACAATTAATGTGCTTTAAAAAGCAGAATCAATTTGGCTATATAAAATAAGTTTATGTTTCCACATAAATATTTTTTGCATATGTACAAACAAGAAAGAATAGAAAACTATATCAAAAGCTGTAGTAGGAAACTCCTCAATTTCATTAACATATAAATATGCATTAGTATTTATGTATTGTTCCTGGAAAAACTAATGAAACTAAAACATTAATATTAATATGAAAACTTAAATCCCTAAATATTTGTAAAAATTAATAGTAGAAATGACAGAAAAAAATTTCTGTAAGAAAAAAATTTTTCTTAAGACTCACTATCTTTTTTGGGAAAATGTGTTAAATCAACAGAGAAAACACTGTAGAAAATAACAGGCACATGTGTAATAAAACAAAGAACAACTAACATGTATTGAAAATGGTGTGATATACAAGTCCTATACACCCCATCTGTAGAGTATCTATTAAAAAATAAATACTAGTAATTTTCACTTTTTATGAATTAGAAAAGTTATTTTCTAAAAGATTAAGTAGGAGTGTGCCCTAGATTACAGTTAGCAAGGAACACACTACTTTCAAAGTAAGTATGAATGGGGCTGCTGAGATTATACAGGGATTTAACTGACTATCCTGGACATGGCCATCTCCTATAACCCTGTACTACATATGGTACCTCAAGCACTGTCAGAATTGACCCCTGAGCACACAACCAGGAGTAAGTCTTGAGCACTTTCAGTCTGACACCAAAACAAAAAAACATCAAATTTAAGTATATAACAATAACATATAACAAAAAAATGTATGTTAACAAATTAAGTATATAAACATTCTCAGAAATATCCATTAACTAGTATGCAGTATTTCTAAGGGACCTCTGCACTAAGTACAGACTATTATAAATAGGTTATACAAAACACAAGTAAGTTTCTTCTAAAGTGGCCTAACTCTTTCAAAAAGTATATTAGGGTTAGGCACAATTACTCAAGAAAACACAGAGAAAAAAAATCAATGTAATTTTTTGGCTTCAGGTTTTGATACCTCTACATGAAAAAATATATGATATTATCCATTACATTTTGATAAGGTCTATGTGATTTTAGTTCAATCCGTAAGGCACTGCAAACTTGGAGAAGGGAAAAGCCTTTTTCCCTTTTTCCATACATCCCTTGCTGCCATCTTTGAAAAATTTTAAAGTCTGTGCTTAGAAATGGCTGGATGTTCTTCTCTATAAAAAGTAACACACATGCTCAAATGTCTATGAATATTTTACTTTACATATACACCTATGTGAATGTGTGTACTTTTCTTGGTTGGAAAGTGGAAATAGATCTAAGTTCAATAGATAAAGCAAAAACTGATTAAAGCTAAGGAACACATGATAGTGGTAACTTAGGATATCCCACATAATTTTCTAATAATTAAAGAAATGTTTGCAAATTACTAAAATGCACCAATCATTAGTTTGAACAAAGTGTGATTTTCAAGAATAAACCACTACCTAACTAAAAATATCTATGCTTTTTCCAAAGTCTTTATTTCCTCCTTTGAGAAGTTTGGGATACAGAGATTATTTTAGAACGATATGGTTTATAGAGCATAATGTAGAAAACTTTTCAAGAAGCAAACGTATGTTAACATGATGATATTTTTATGCTATTGTCCTATTTATTATAAATTTACAAATGTCCTTTTGTTTTTACAGAAGCATTTTGTAAAAATAAATGCATTTTTTTAATAACTTGAATTTATCAAGAAATTGTTTGAAATGAGAGATTTTTATCATTAATTTTGCCTCAAATCTCCTGGTTGATTTAGATAAAATTCATTTTGCATCCTGGGAGGTAGAAGATCAAGGATTCATATTGCACATAAAAAATTAATTCCTAGTCCATTATTATTTGCAGCCTGTATGAATAATGTATTAGATGAGCTTATTGCATAGATATAAGGGTATACATGGGCACACTTTGGGTTAAGCTGGTCAGAAGTACTTCTGAGATCACTCTTTTTCCAAACTAAATCTAATGCTTTATTGGTTTCATATTTTAAGAAATATGACTCAATTCATAAAAATATTTATTCAAAATGTACTTATCAAAACATTATCCAGAAATATAAAACTATATTTCTGGTATTGATTAAGCCATCTTCCCCTGGTTTTCAAATGATTAATTCACTATTAAGCCTTATAATATGAGTAAGCCACAGATTATTTTTAAGCCAACTAATATATAATTTCAAAAAAAGAATAAGATCTGCATGTACATTTTCTATGATTATTTCTATTTTTAAAACATACAGTAAATATTTTAACATCTAAAATAATACACTTAATCATCTCTATAGCTAAGGAACACATGATAAATTACAAGAGAAATTTCATATCTGTCATGTACAAAAATATTTCCAAATATTTACAAAGACAGGCTTTTTAATTCCATGGGATGAAGATATAGACTAAAGGTAATTTTTTGCTATTTTTTCAGCTACAACTGGCTGTGTTCAGGGCTAATTCCTGACCCTGTGATCAGAAAACAATCCTGGCAATGCTTGGGGCAACATATGCAGTGGCAGAGCTCTTACTGGGGTCATCAGCATGCAAGGTAAGCATCTAAATCCCTGTACTGTCTTTATGGCCCCAAGAAAAAAAATTAAGTAAAAGGAAATCTCTATGCTCTTTATTCACAAACTTCTCACCCTGAAAATTTGTTTAAAAAGTTACATATAAAGTATTTTATATTTTACGGTTATTCTATACTTGATTAACTTAAAACAGTATTAAAATATTTCCAAGTTTAAGTCTTTCTGATAGTCACCTTTTGTAATGTTAATGTGAACATTATTAGAACAAGTTTCACATCTGCAAATATCTCTCCTTTCCATGTCTGGACTGCTGTGTGTTATGCAAACAAAGGCCATACTCCATGAAGATTAGTTCATCATTGCCAGACACAGTAACAACAAAGTCTCCAATGGAGACGTTACTGGGCCCGCTCGAGCAAATACTTAATATCTTGATGACCCTTCTATGGGAGCACAATAACACCAAACCTTCTCTGTTCCCTGCTTTTTATTGTCACAGGGATTAGATGGTGTTTTTCTCCCCTAAAGTATCCAAAGCAACTAGATTTATAGTGATCCCATAATTCCTTCAATAAATGTCTCTTATCTAAAGGTATTTATTTTGTTCACTTTTTGTCATCAAGCATACAACTTCCTATTTATCATTCAACCTAGAACCAATTCCATTTAGAGTGTCTTTAATCATTTCCTCTATTAAACAATTAATTTCTGACTACTTAGATATTTTTGTAGTATTTGATGACACAATATAAAGGTGAATCTCTCACCTCTTTGAGTTTGTTTTTTTTTTTAATCATGTAAAGAACATAGCAGCACCCCTGTTTGCTAGTGTTGAGTTTTCTGAAAATACTCATAAAACTGAGCTGACCATGGAATTCAATTGTGGGAGATTCAAATTGCTTATAAATAATAAACTGGTGGTAGTCACCTCTGCCTTTGAGTCTAGGCCTCCTCCTCATTGTCTCATGTTTTATAGACAACGACTAAAGTGTTCTTTCTATTCACTTTGCTCCAAGACTGAGAACCTTAACATCTGTGCAACTATGTATATGATCACAATTGGCTAGTCTATCGTGCTGTAAATGGGTGAACACTCATTTACAAATTAGAGATTTCTACATAAATCTGATTCTTCCACTAATCAGAGAATATTGTTAGTCTTTTTGACCTAACCTGAGATTACCAGAGAAAACACATTTCCCACTAAATTCTGCTTAGAAGTTTTCACTTCAGCAGCCAGGAAACTGTTAGTTCTCTAGCCTTACACATTTTTCCCAGGATAACTTCAAATCATGGTATTCCACTTACTGAAATGTATCCTTCTTATTTTTATACATGAATATTCCTGTTTATTCTGGGATAGTAAATTTAGTTGCAACATTGCACTTTTCTTATGTGTCCATTCTTCCGGGGTAACTTTTTTGTGCACTATATTACATAGTTGTTCCTGGGAAGATCCAGAGACTTTGCTTTACTTAGTCTTGCACAGTAGTTATAGTGTCTCCTCTGAAAGAACCCTACAGAGCAAGGATAGATAGGGCACTATTTCTTCCTGTATCTCCAATACCTAAAAGAGCAGACACACAGTGTGAACTAAATGAAATAAACATTAAAAATCTACAGCTAGCTTAATTGATGTTTGAACACATAAATGGGCTCTCTTTTCTCTAATAAATACATAGTGTGTATTTTTAGGGCTTCCAGAAGGAGTTTGCCTTCACATAATGTGCTTGTAGTACAAAAATTTGAAATTATTTCCTTGACCAAATAATGTCTTTGTATAATTCTACAATAGAAACCTACCTCCCAGCATGACTACAAAATTTACAAATGTGACTTAAAAATATTAACCAGAATGTTTTATTTTTGTCTCTTTTGTCTCCCCTCTCTAAGTCAGCAGATGATAGAGACATTCAACACCTGTTTGTGTTCTCACCAAGTTTGCAATGATTCATACTGTGGTCACACCTACCTTTCCAGGAAGAGTAGTGTTCTACTGATTCAGTTCGATTTCACTATGTTCTCAGCTTTGAGTAGATGAATTGTCAAGATGTTCTAAGGACGTTTTTTTGGCAGGACTAACAATTTCTTTTCTGGTTTTCAAGGACACGGGTTTAAATAAAACAGTGGCCCTCTGTCTGAATATCATTGTTTTGCACAGGGATATGAAGCTTTGATTTAAGATATTTGGCAAATATAAATGACATTTTCAAAATGCAGGATTATCATTATAATGAATCTTTCTTTTGCTTTGGGCAGAAAATAAATTTAATAAGAACATTGACATTTTATAGCCACGTGGAAGTTTAACTGTTCCTTATTTTGTCAATGATTGACCAAAATAAATTAGTTGTATTTTTTTTGGCAGGAAATAAAGAAAGACTATTTAAAAATCATTCTGCTACTTTGTATAGCTGTGGTTTAATGTAACTTAAGGAATTCTATGGATATGTTAAAATTCTCATTTGATACAATATTTAATTTAGATACTAATGCCTAGTATTAATTATACATTTAAAAATAGCCTGATATATAATCAACTCTATGCTAGAAATTTCCCTAGACTCTGAGGACATATTAGTGGGCAATGTCCTGCTTTCACGGAAGTTGCATTCTAGTGTGAAAGTGTCATTAAGTGCATTCATACAAAAATGACAAAATCCTCTTTGATCTAGTTAAAAGCATGATGGAGAGAACAACATGTTTAAATATCTAAAGACCACATAGCATAAGTGCCAGAGACACACACAGAGAGAGAGAGAGAGAGAGAGAGAGAGAGAGAGAGAGAGAGAGAGAGAGAGAACCAGGGTTAAAGTACATGCCTTGCATGAATACAATACATGCACAGGATATGCTCTTTAACTCTGGTACTATCTCTCAAGCATCACTGAGTACAGCCCTGGAGTTCCCTAAGTACTTCCAAGGTGACTCTGGTAACCATCACTGCAGGGCCTGAATAGAACCATAGACTCACTCAGGCCTCCTGAGAAGTATTATAAAAGAGTAACTTGAATAGTATGTGATCAGAACAACTCTCTTTTATCTGACATTTGAGCAGAAACATGAATAAAATAGTAAATAATACAAACACTGTGAACACTGTCCCTCCCCCCCGTTGTTCATCGATTTGCTCGAGAGACCCCAGTAACATCTCCATTTTGAGACTTGTTGTTACTGAGTTTGGCACATTGAATACGTCGCGGGGAGCTTGCCAGGCTTTGCCGTGCAGGCGAGATACTCTCGGTAGCTTGCCGGGCTCTCTGAGAGGGGCTGAGGAATCGAACCCGGCTCAGCCGGGCTGGCTGCGTCCAAGGCAAATGCCCTACCGCTGTGCTGGGAGAGACAAAGTAAAGTACATAACTAAGAGGAAGTGAAAAGGTTCCAAGGATCTGTTAAAGAAACTGCTACAGTGCAGCTGTGTAAGGCTACAGTGTGGTGTGACGAAGCAGAATTAGAAGTGAGAACAGTAGCAGGTGGTGGCTAGGAGGAGGATAGTAAGGGGAAGGGGGAAGGCAAAGGGGGGTGTTTTGATCATTTCAGAGTTTTTAAGCTTTGGAAAGAAGTTAGGAATTTATTTCAGTGTCATGAATAAATGTTGGGAGAATTTTAGTGAGTGCCTGTGTGTGCTTTAGCAGATAGCAGGGAATCTAGCAGGTCAGGAGTTAAAAAAAATATCCCAGGGGCTATTCCAGTAGTGGGAAAATTATGGGAGTATTCAAAAGAAGGCCACAGTGACTTAGGTTGCAATAAGTAATACTATTCCAAAATATAAAAAAAATAAGGTTCTTATGAAATATTTCAGATAGAGGTCTCATGACTTCCTGGTTGATTGGGTGTAGGAGATGAAAATAAAGAGTGAAGGATGATACTTAAGTTTTTGACCTGAGAAACTAAATCAAAATAGTAGTGGAAGAGGTTGAAGGTAGAAAAAAATGGGGGGCAATAAAGAAAGTAGGTTCAAAAGTCCTGTTTTGACCAACTAAGTCTTCAAAATTGTTGAACTGAGAACAAGGAATTTAAAAAACATCATTGGAAAGAAACTATTTCACTACAACCATCTCAAATAACTTTCCTATTCAAACTTCATGAGGGTGTCCTTCTGTCTGTGATTGGGTTAACACTCAGTGATGCTCAGGACTAACTCTTGCTTCTGTGCTCAGGGACCACTCTTGGTATGGTTCAGAGACAATATGGGATACAAAGGATCAAACCCAGGCCAGCTGCATGCAAGGCAAGAGCCCTAACCACTGTATTTTCTCTCTAGTCTCCAAAACAATAGTGAATGTTTTAATGACTTCACTAGTCATTTTCAGATTCAAAAGCTAATCCATTTACTACTTCAGATAGTACACATAAATCTACCATAAGGTGTAAACTTGTAAACTTCCTTCAGATTTCTAACTTACTGTGTCACTAGCAGTAGTAAAATGAATGATTATTTCTTCTCTCTATTATTCACTTTTCCTACCCTGAAATAAGTGGGGTAGGATCACATTCAAGATCACATTAAGATCACAGAGAATGAACCCCTTTAAATGTATAATTCTCCATGCTTGGGTGGGTGTGTGGGAGACAAAAATAGAGTCACCCATCTACTATACCTTTAAATCTTTTATGATAATGAGTTTCAAGGAATAATGAGTTTAAGCTACTTCTTTTCTCATACTAAAAGTTTATCATTTTTTCCTTAATTTTTGCATTGAAGTAGTTGGTATCTGTTTTCTTGAGAGTTCAATAAAACAGTCAAAGAGTTCAACTTTAACATCCCTTTATAGCTAATAGGTCCTCTAGTTTCACACACAAACAGATCAAGAAGAGGGGTAATGGTGAATTTCTCTCAGCTTGAATATTTCATATTTCACACCGATAATAAACCTTCCCCAATACCAATGGGCTTTTGAAAGCCTCCTAAGGCAAACAGCTGGGAAACACCAGTGTCAGAAGGTATGAATGCTTCTCTAGTTTCACAATTTTTAGTACTGTGACTGTGGACACATTGTTTGACATTTCTGATCCGGTTTCCTTGTTGGTGCTCTGTGCCAATAAGCCCTGCCTTCCTTAGAACATTGTTTAGCTGAAACAAGATTGAGCGTGTGAAAGTGCTTTAAAACTATAAAGTTATACTCAAATATAAGCAATTAATTTCCTTGATTCCTCATTGAGTAGATACTCATCACAGAAAGATTGATTTTTCTCTTAGCCCTTAAATATGATATTTCATATATTTTGCCTGAATTCTTGACTGACAATTTTGTAGTTTTTTTTAAATATATAGTTCTCAGATTATAATTTTTGTGATCACTTTAGTACAATACTATCATTCAAATGACATTAATAGTCATAAACAATGTTTCTGTGATGAAATGGTCATTTTAATGTGTTTTTATATCAAATTGCTTAATTAACCACAAATTAGGAATGGCACTTTACTCTTTAAAAGGTATACAGTGAATGTTTAGTCACTTGTTGCCATCTGCAAATATACAAAATCTTTGCTTTTATTACCTGATGATGCTCAATTTGATAAATGTATTAGAAAAGTCACAAAGTAAAACATATATCTGCACATATTTTAAGAGGTCTAACAATATAGAGTTTTCCACTGGAAAATGTGATTATTATGTTTTACTTTAAACTAATATTCTCAGTTTTATCCAAAAACCTTCCCTAGAGAGGTATGCGAACCATGCTTTAAATACACTGGCCCAGAAATGTTTTAATTAAGTCTCTTTCTGTATTTTAACAGTGTGCTTTGTGCTAAAGAGATAGTATAGAGTTTACTATCCTGAAACCCAGCATGCTTGACTGACTCCAGTTCAATCCCTGGTACCACAAAGTTTCCAGAGCATCTCCAAGTGAAATTCTGCATGGCACTAAGCCCTATGGTTGTAGGCCCTGTAACTCCTGCATTAGAGGACCTGAGCAGGACTGCATGCTGACTCATGCCCTCGTGTTCATTCACATGCCCCTTTGGCTGATAATCACTGGGGAGAGCCCCTAGACCTACTAAGCCCATCTGAGGCAGATGCTTACCCAACTCTCCAAACTATGGCATAATAATTTGTCCTTATATTTTTTTCCTTTCACCTTTCTTATAACCATCTAGTTTGACATTCCCCTTGACTGCCATGTCAGACAGAGTGTATTTTTCATATGTTCTAAGAGAAGCTTCCTTGACATAGGAGTATGGCAGGAATTAGGCAGTGTTCAGGGACTACTCCGGGTTCTGTGTTTGGGAAACATTCCTGTTGGTATTCAGGGGTACCTATGTGCTGTGAAGATTTTAACTGGGCTCAGTTATGTGCAAGGCAATCATCTTCATTTCAGCACTGTCTCTCTGGTCCCAAGTATTTTTAAAGTACTTGTTTAAGAAATCTAAGATAAAATTAAATGCATTTTTAAAAAAGTTAATGAGCCATATTTTATTAAAATATATTTAATCTCTTCTCATATATTTAATATAGTTTCAAAAGATATAACATATAAAGTAAAAGACTGATATTTTATATGAGGTATTATTTTGCATATTTTTTCTCTAATGTAATTTCTCTGTAATCATAAACTACTAACTTATTCACACTTCTTACTAAAGAGACTAAGCTTATTGTTTGCATAAATTTTCCGTTTATAATTCTGATTCTGTATTGCTTTATTCATTAGAGAAAATTATTTCTACTTTTTTTTCAAATAGGGTCACTCCACATAGTGGTTGGTCCTGTAGTAAAGGTGAAAATGTGTTGTTCTCAAGAGGTTGGTACTCAAGATTAAATTTTTTCTTATTTTTAATAGTATTTTGCTTTTTAATGTTATTTTCAAGTTTGTGGAATAATGGGAAATAAAGGGAAATAAGAGCAATTCATACCATGACTATAAATGGTGCTTTAAGTGAATACCAATATATATCTTTTTGTTATATTTTTATAGCATGAAAAGTAAAGACTGCATTACTTTGGCAAAAGAATATAAAAAATTAAAAACATATAAGACATGAACTTAAATTTCCTTTGGTTATATTTGTTCCCATGTAAGAGCTAACCATATTAGGTACTTTGTAGTACATACTTCTATTCATCTTTTATAAAATATAGTTTTTCTTTTTAAAAATAGACTAATTAAAGATAATTCTATTATGTTTACACAAGTTTTTGTAACATGCTTATAATAAGAGTATATTTAAAACTTGTTGAGCATGTTTTGATGCTCAAATTTAAATATTTATTTAAATTTTCTCACAAAATAATATTGCACTAAAAAGTGTTTATTTTTTAGTATTACATTTAGATAGCCACAAAAATATGCCTGTCTTCAAACTCTTGAGCTCATTCGCTAACGTGGCTTGGCACAAGCCTCAGGAAATTTCAAGCAAACATCAGAGCTCACAAACCAGTGCAAAGAAGCAATAAAGGATGACCTCAAAGAGAGAAGATCACCAGTGCTGGCAGATGCAGCAGAAGCTGGGAAAAGTATTCACAACGTTCACCTGTCCTTCACCAACTACAAGACCAAGATGATTGCCCTCCGATGTCCTGATGGATCTATCACGTCTTCCAGAAGGGCAATGGAGAAGATTATCCATGACTTCTACTCAGATCTCTTCAATAGCCATGTCCCCTTGACCACATACCAAATTCTGCAGGATGGATATGTCATTCCCAATGTTCTCCCTTCTGAAATCCGACACGCCATTTTGTCCGCAAAGAAGCAAAGAGCACCCAGCCCAGACAAGGTCAAACCAGAACACCTGAAGAACCTACCGTCAATACAGTGGCTTGGCTCTTCACATGCTCCCTGTCTGAATGCAAGGTTCCCTCCCAATGGAAAAGCAGCAGGACTGTACTACTGTACAATAAGGGAGACATTCACAACATTGGCAACTATCACCCGATCTGCCTGTTGTTTGTTATCTACAAGCTGTTAACTCGAGTCATCCTGAATAGGATTGGCAGAACACTAGATGAAGGACAACTATGTGAGCAAGCCATGTTCCAAAAAGGTTTCAGCATGATTGACCATAACCAAACGAGAACCAAGTTCACTAAGGTTTCTCGGGAGTTCAAGATGCAACTCTATCTAACATTCATTGATTTAAGGAAGACCTTTGATTCTGTTGAGACTGAAGTGGTCATAGAAGCCCTAGTCAAACAGGGTGTTCAAACTCAATACATCAGGATCCTTCATGAGTTGTATTACGGATTCACTACCAGGATCTCACTAATCTACAAGAAAGTGATCATCCATGTAAAGAGAGGGGTTCAGCAGGGTGATACCATTTCACCAAAACTCTTCAGTGACACCCTTGAAAATATCATGCAATGACTGAAATGGGAAGGAATGGGAGTGAAGATAAACAGTTGGCAAGTACACCACATCCACTTTGCTTATGACATTGTTCTAATAACACCAAACATTACACAAGTGACACAAATGCTGGCTGACTTCGATTGTGAGTGTGGAAAGGTCAGACTACAGCTAAATCTCACAAAGACAATGTTTATGAGAAATGAACTTGTTCCTGACATTCCATTTGCTCTCAATGGGATGAACATCTCCAAATGCAACAGTTATGTGTACCTAGGTCGAGAAGTCAACATGACGAATGAACCTGGCACCTGAGTTGCGCAGGAGGAAGAAAGCAGCTTAGAATGCCTTCAAGAATGTCGAAGAAATAGCTTAGCGGATGAAGAACCTGCAGTACCGGGCACATCTCTTTGATTCCACTGTTCTTCCTGCATAAACATACACCTCAGAGACCTGGGCCCGACAAAAGCAGGATGAGAATGCTATTTGGGTCTCCCAAAGAGAAATCAAAAGAGCTATGCTTGTTGTATCATGCTTCACTCAAGTGAGAGAAAGAATCCTGAGTTCTGACCTCTGTCAATGATCAAGTATCAGAGAAGCTGTCTTGTTTGCCAAGGTGTCAAAAATTAGATGGACTGGAAATGTAATGAGATTTGGAAATGACTGCTGGACTTGAGCCATTACCGACTGGATTCCACAGGATGTCAAAATATTGCATGACTGCCCACCTTTGAGATGGTCAGACTTCTTCATCAAGAACCTGAATGATTGGTTTGAGGATCTTTGTGTTCCTAGAATGAGCAGACGCCATTGGGCTACACTAGCACGTGACAGAGATGAGTGGAGACATTACTGGTGCCCGATTGAGCTAATTTATGTGAAATGGGATATCAAGTGATCAAGTGATCAAGAGACATTAGAAAACACCACTAAAAGCAGAATTTGTTATCAAACTTGAATTACTCATTAGGAAGTTCAGAAGTGAAAAAAAGAAAACTATTCCATTTATAATTTCATTAAAAAGAATAAAGTACCTAGGAATAAACTTAACAAAGGAAATGATTAAAAGCTATGCAATTGTTAAAAGAAACAAGAGAAACACAGTAAACGGAAAAATATTTAATGTTCATGAATTGGAAGAAAAAGATTGTTCAAATGATCATCCTAGAGTCTTATACAGATTTAATGTAATACCTATCCAAGTTGAAATGGAACTTTTTCAAGTATATATAACAAATATTAATAAAGTATTATGCAGCCACAAAAGAACCCATATAGGCAGAGTAAAAGTGAGAAAAAGTATAGAATTCACAATGTTACTTGACATTATACTATAAATCTATATTAATCAAAATGGTGGTATTGGAATAAGTACAGGCCTCAGATCAATGAAATATACCTGAGAGACCAAAATTAACCTTCAAATATATAAATAGTTAATATATTACAAAGGAGCTGAGAGAATAAAGTAAGGAAAGGAATGATTCTTCAATAAATGGTGTTAAGAAAACTAAATAGTCATGTGTAAAAGAATAAATAATACACACCATGAACAAAAGTTAACTCAAAATGGATTGAGGAATTGGACCATTAAAAAAGGATTTGGTGAATAACCTTTCCCATTCTGTAGACTGTCTTTGTATTTTGGTCAGTGTTTCTTTTGAGGTGCAGAATCTTCTTAGTTTAAGATAGTCCCATTTGTCTATCTCTGTTTTCACTTGGTTGGCCAGTGACGTGACATCTTTGAAGATACCATTAGCTTCAGCGTCATGGAGGGTTTTGCCAACCTTATCTTCAATGTACCTTATGGATTGCGGTCTGATGTTGAGGTTTTTAATCCATTTTGATGTTATTTTTGTACATGGTGTTAGGCAGAGATCTGAGCCCATTTCTTTGCATGTAGCATCCAGTTTCGTTAAAGAGGCTTCCCTTGTTCCATTTCACATTTCTTGCTCCCATGTCAAAGATAGATGATCATATGTTTGGGGGGAGATGTCAGAATATTCAACCCTGTTCCATTGGTCTGCAGCTCTGCCTTTGTTCCAGTACCATGCTGTTTTAATTATAACTGCTTTGCCGGGCTAGCGATAGAACAGCGGGTAGGGTGTCTGCCTTGCACGCAGCCAACATGGCCAACCCGAGTTCGATTCCTCCACCCCTCTCGGAGAGCCTGGCAAGCTACCGAGAGTATTCGATATGCCAGACACAGTAACAACAAAGTCTCCAATGGAGACGTTACTGGGCCCACTCGAGCAAATCGATGATCAACGGGAGGGCCTTTACTTTACTTTACTTTACTTTACTTTACTTTACTTTGTAGTAGAGTTTGAAATTAGGGAGATTGATTCCCACCATTTTCTTTTTCCCAAGAATCGCTTTAGCTATTCGTGGGGCCTTACTGTTCCATATGAATTTCAGGAGTGTTTGCTCAATTTCTTTGAAGAATGTCATGGATATCATTATAGGGATCACATATCAAGGATATACAAAATACTGGTCGAACTCTACAAGAAGAAAACATCCAACCACATCAAAAAATGGTGCGACAAAATGAACAGAACTTTCTCAAAGAAGAAATCTTAATGGCAAGGAGGCACATGAGAAAATGCTCTACATCATTAATCATCAGAGAGATGCAGATCAAAACCACAATGAGATATCATCTTACACCACAGAGACTGGCCCACATCCAAAAGAACAAAAGCAACCTGTGTTGGCATGGATGTGGAGAGAAAGAGACCCTCCTTCACTGCCGGTGGGAATGCCGACTGGTTCAGACCTTTTGGAAAACAGTATGGAAGATTCTCAAAAAATTAGAAATTGACCCAGCAATACCACTCCTGGGAATATATCCCAGAGAGGCAAAAAAGTATAGTCAAAGTGACATCTGCACTTGTTTGTTCATTGCAGCACTGTTTACAATAGCCAGAATCTGGAAAAAACCTGAGTGTCCGAGAACAGAAGACTGGTTAAAGAAACTTTGGTACATCTACACAATGGAATAGTATGTAGCTGTTAGAAAAGATGAAGTCATGAAATTTACATACAAGTGGTACTACATGGAAAGTCTCATGGTAAGCAAAAAAGAGGAACAGACATAGAAAGATTGCATTTATCTGGGGAACATAAAGTAACAAAATAGGAGACTAACACCCAAGAATAGCTGAGATAAGTGCCAGGAGGTTCACTCCATGGCTTGATGGCCAGCTGCACATGCTAGGGACAAAGGCAGCTCAGAAAGAGAAGGGAGCACCAAATAAAAGTGTTGGAAGGATCCTCCCAGGATGGGAGATGCATGCTGAAAGTGGAGTATAGACCAAACATGATTGCCACTCAATGCAAACCACAGGACCCAAAAGGAGAGAGAGAACAAAAAGGAATGCCCTGCCACAGAGGCAAGGTGGGATGGGGGATGGGGGTGGAAGCGATACTGGGATCAGTGGTGGTGGAAAATGGACACTGGTGTAGGAATGGGTACTCGATCATTGTATAATTGAAACCCAAGCACAAAAATTTGTAATTCTACAACTGTACCTCATGGTGTTTCACAAATAGAGAAAAAAAGGATTTGGAAGAAGAAAAGCAGAAACAATGCATTCTCTGAGAATCGTTTCCGTCGTGTCTTTAGTAATTTGAATCTATTAGCAAGGAAAACCAATGACATTACATAACACTAAAAGTCTTCTGCCTATGCAAGAGACTATCAATAAAACAAAAAGACATTATATTGAATAAAGAAAATGTTTACATATTATACTTATACAAAAAGAAAATATTATATTTATATACACACATTTTATACACATAAATATACACACACTCATGTGTGCCTACCATGAGTGCCAACAGTCTTTAAAACTATTAATGATTAATTATTTGAATGGTTTTATACAATAGCTTGTTCTCTAATACCTTCTCTAGAAAATTTACCATACTTTATCAGAACTTGGAGGGAAAGGATATTCAAGCTTCTTTTATCCCCTCCAAAAACTTTATTATGTATCAGTCTTTTACTAATTAAGAATATATTTCTCAATACAAAAACATTTCCATATGTTATAATAATATTGGGGATAGGAGAATTGGGCCACAGTTTAAGTAGCCCAGGGCTTACTCCTGGCTCTGTGCTCAAGGTTCAGTCCTGGAAGAACTTGCAGGAACCTTATGCAGTGGAAGGATTCCGACTGCGATCTGTTCAATTGGCCACAGCCTTTCACAGGCATGTCCCAGAGATGGGGCTTGTACTGAAAAGAAGAGGCAGTTTTTGTAAAAAAAGGGAAGAACAGGGTCTGTTTTCCTGATTTTTCTACCTAATGGTATTACCTGTATGTAAGGTTTATATTTTAATTAACATTTCTATGGAGCTGTGTTACATGGTAGTATATAAACTATGGTTCCTTTACAAATCTATATTTTACTTATTATATACTTTCTCCCTTCCTATAATATTTAAAATTAACTGCTTTCTAATAACTTCTAACTTCTTTCCAACTGGTTTTATTATATATCTTGCCTGTTTAGATTTGTATCTAGATAGTGCATAATTTTAAATGCTACTACAAATAGGGGGCTGGAGTGATAGCACAGTGGGTAGGGTGCTTGCCTGGCACTCAGCCGAACCAGGTTTGATTCGCAGCATCCCATATGGTCCCCTGAGCACCACCAGGAGGAATTCTTGAGTGCATGAGCCAGGAATAACCCCTGGTCATTCCTGGGAGTGACCCCCCCAAAAATGCTATTACAAATATACCCCCATGATATTTTATAACTGGTCATCACTGGTATATTAAAAAAACATTAGTTTAAAATTTTTATTTTGCATATTGCCAATATTTCCCCCAAATTTCTATGCACTGTTTTTTCAATCACATATGTTCTAAGCTCCCTTTCCTGCTAATTCATTCTCTCTTTATTTCATCTGCTATTTAATCCTTTTTATTTATTTATTTATTTATTTATTTATTCATTGAATCACCATGATAACAGTCAAAAAGCCTTTTCGTTCAAGTCTCGGTCAGTCATACAATGATCAAACACCCGTCCCTTCACCAGTGCACATTTTGCACCACCAAGAACCCCAGTATAGCTCCCCTCCCACCCGCCCCCCGCCTGCATGGCAGATTTCCACTTCTTTCTCTCTCTCTTTCTCTCTCTCTCTCTGTTGATCATATTTAATATTATGACAAAAGACCCAAATTTTTTTTTTGGAATTTTCCCCAACATTCAGACCTGCCACAAAGACATCATTAGATAATTTGTTTTCTATTGCTGATTATGAAGAGCATATGATGTCGTGTGACCACAATAGCAGCCACATGAATTTGGATTCCTGATATTTTAGTAATAAATCTAGAGGGATTACAGCCAGAAGCCCCTGCAAGTATGGCTCTGGCATGTGGGTACCAGGACTATTTTCCGAACCGCAATGGGGCTGCACCAGTTTCCAGGCAACCTCTGATTCCAGAACTCACACCCACAACCCGCCCCCAGTGCCATCTCACAGCACACAGCAGCGAAGAAAACTGGCTGGTGGACTCCACAGCTCCTGGAGAATTCTCCGGGCCCCGTACCAAGCCAATATCACCGAGAGGTCCCAGATGGGGTAGGTGCTGTCTCCCCACCTTCTCCTGATGGAATCCCTGTGACCATGAGCTTCTACAGGCATGGCTCTGGTATGCAGGCACCAAGACTATTTTCCAAACCACGCTGCCGCTTATGTGGCCATGCGACATTTCCTGATATGAAAGTGATCAATGGAAAGTAAATGATCTAGCGTTTGTCCCCGAAAAACAGGCTTGAATGGTGGTGAGAAAATCTGAGCAAAATATAATGCCCAACCGAAATGCATCTGGACTGTGTATTTAACTATGGTGCTATGGCACCCTGGAAGGGGAAGGGTGTCTCTCCTTTGCCCGTTCCCCTCTGCGGCAGTGGCATGGTGGCCTGCATTTTTTAGAGCCTAATGAATAGCCAGGTATGAGACTGCATTGACGAGGCACGTGGGGTTTCATGGGATGGGGGGTGGAATCGGCCCTGCTCCCAGCCATGACAATGCTCCAGGTTGCCACCCTCAAACGCCTCCTCTGGCTTTTGACTGACCGTGAACCCAGAGGCACATATACCAATCTCAGAATCCAGGAACTTCTGGCAGTATTTAATTCTTTATTGATTTATTAATTCTCCCCAATCAAAATTATTGGTCTTTCCAATATTTGTATTTAATTATTTTTCAAAATAATCTTCCTTTTTATGATATTATTTACTACTATTTCTAACGACTTTTTATATAACATTTTCATATATAATTTTTTATACTTTGTACCGGACTTTTCCAAATATTCTTTTTTAGATAGTGAGGATCTTTTAACTATTCTAGCTTAAGATTAATTTTGACTCTTCTTTTATTGGTGATTACTTTCTTAAGTGTTCACCTTGAGGATTCTTTGTGACAGAGCACATTCCTTCTGTATGGGACCACAAGCCGTTATTAAATTGTGCTTTCTTCTTTGGCTTCTGTCAGGATCCACAACTTAATTTTGGGAAGTCATTTAGCATGCCTTCTCCTCTCTTACAATAATTATGCTGCAGATTGATAACACCACAAGTTCTCAGACTTGCCATTGACAGAAGCTCCTGGTCTCACTGCTAAATTTTCAGCTTATGATTTTTCTATCCTTTATTTTATCTTTTATTGTGTGGGGATGTGAAATACTCAATGTCTCTCATCCTCTACAAGCAAAGCAATAACACAAAGCAAACTAAATTATAAATACACAATGCTTATTTTGATATAAAATCATTTTACCCCTAATCTACCATACTGTCAATGACCAAAACTGAATTAACATTTTAAAAAGAGTTATTTGAGTGTTCAAAATAAAGAACTTTGGCATAAATTGTTTTCCCATGATCTAAAATTTATGTAAATTATTTTATTAAATTCTATAGGATTCCTGGTATGTTATACATTTTAACACTTCTAATAGAATAAAAATGAAAAAATAAAAGAAATTAATAGTTGTCAAAGTAAAATAAACACAAAAGTAATCTTTGGACAGTTAAGCCTATATTGGCTCCTAAAAATAATCTCTTAATTGCTTATTTTTCATTAGCAACTCTATCTAAGGTGCCAAGTGCTGCTTTGAAGGAAAAAATAATTCATCCATGGATTATAGAAACAAATGGAATGAGCTATTGTTATGAAAGCTCCTAAGGCCATAAACCATTTTTATGTCATTGCTTCACCATTGAAATTGCAATGTAGTCAAGTGGTTTTTTAGTTAGAGGAGACTATTGGGGTTTTGTTTTGGTTTTTTTTTTTTGGTGGATGGGGTGGAGGGGTTGGTATTTTTAGTTATTTTCAATTCTGCCAAGTGAATGAAGAATGAGTCCTTTGCCTAATAAAGAATTAGAGCCCTGTGAAAGTAGAAAGTGTGCCTTACTATCCATGGAATTAATTATAAGGGATGGAAAGGGAAGCAGTGTCAGAGTTTGGGCTCTGTCATATTAATAGTCTGGAAATAAGTGTTAAGCAATACTGCTTTCCCCTTAGTTAATTTTTGCACAATGGAGTTTTTCAGGGCAAAATTTCTGGTCTTCACATTTACTTCATTGCTACTTGACATTACTGAAGTATCTGAAATCTTAAGTATTTTGTCAAAGGAATTTTTAAATCATGCACATCTGAACAGGTGTATTTAAAAAAAGGGGGGGGGGTTCACCTTAACTAAAGCAATGTTCACAACTCAGTGACTGATATTAAACAAATGACTAATGAAGGTCTTATAGTAGAAATTAGCCTCTAAACTGTCTCCTGGATTCAGTTGTCCCACTGAGACTTTCTGAAGCTGCCTTCTCCATTCAACTGGCTCCCTCCCTGGAGAAAACAGGAATAGGTGCTAGAAATATTATCATTAATTCAGATCGGCAGTGCCAGTTAATTAAGTGGAAGTTCTTTAACACAGTCTCTGAAGGCAAAGATGGCTGAGTCTGGACTGTTAAAATAAAATAGAGACTTATTTAATCTCTCAAGACATGTTGCTGCTTCTTAATTATATTCCTAATTTTTTGCCTTATTTTTTTTATGTAGTTAATATAATTGGGGAAAAGATAAAACCACTCTCTATCTATCTATCTATAATATCATATATTGGAAAACAATTTCTTTTTCTTTTTTGTGCAACACCTGACTTTGTGATTGGGGATCTTTCCCATTGGTACTTCTGAGACCATGTGGTACTAGAGTTCAAACCTGGTCTTCCCACATGCAGAACTTGTACTCAGTTCATTGAATTATCTTTGTCTGGAAAGCAAAAGTTTCAATATACATTCCACACATCATCTCCTATCAACAGGATATAAATAGAGAAATGTTGGAAGGAGAAAATATTCAAAAGCAAAAATATACCAGAAATTCTGGGCATATTAAAGATTAATTGCAGAACTTTTCCAAGCCTAATATGTAAAATTATATACATATGTATATAAAACCATGGTATTATTTAAACATACACTATTTCTCTATATATACATAAAACTTGTTTGAACATTTTTAGCACTAGATCTTTATGAAACTTAAGGAATCCCTAAAATGTACTTTTACGGGAGCATTATGAAACATAATTTTGTCTAATTTATTTTAGTTCTTTTCCTTTGTAATCACAATTTTCCTAATTATCCTCCAAATACCAAATTCACAGTGAATATGAAGGATGTTAAAATACATTTCCTTTAGTACAAAGACAAATTCTTCTGATATGTGTGCTTGTCAAGGCTGAACTCCCCACTTTATTTTCCCATCTATTTTTCAAGTTTTTATCTTTTGACATCAAAGAAAAAATAATAAAAGGGTTTTTTCCTCTTGCATTTAATTGAATAGTGTAAGTTTCCTTTGAAGAGTAACGAAGGGGGTCTTTTGCAAAATAGAAAGAAGCATTCCTTTCTGAAGACACTGTTTCCATCTGTTGAAATACAGTAATTCAATGGAATGTAAACACTTCTACAACTTCAGAAAAATTATGCCATTAAATGACTATACAATTTGAATGTATAGGCTGTGCAATGATCAATCTACAGGCCTCAAAAACAATGACTAGAAAAAAAAATAACTGAGGAAGTGTTTTAAAGCAGTATTCCTCCAAAAGCTACTTTATTTTACATCCTCCACAAATGCAGTAAAGTACTAATTCAACACATCCTGAATTTTCAGTTTTGTCATTTTATATTTTTTATAATTATCCTTAGTGAGGATACCATATTACTATCTCATTGTAAACATAAGCCCTATACTTGTCTTTTTAATACCATATGATTTTTTTTTTACAATCAGCATTTTTTAGAGTTTAGCAATAGGAGGTTAAATCTTAATGATTGCTTTCTTTGATGGTCTCCTTTGATGAGGTACTGAGACTTATGCTAATTTACATTTTCCCATGAGTAATCTACCTATGCTAAATTTGGCTTCATAAACATCTTAAAAGTATATTGTCAACTTGATTATGGAGGATTTTTACCAAATCATAGCATAAACAATTGGAATTATCTTGTATCTCATACAAATTCATCAATGTGGTCAGTTGGAACTCACCTAATTAAATAAATACAAAATTAGAAAGTACTCACCATCATTAGCTTTTTACCATGCACAGCTGGTCTGGTCTAAGCTAAGGCTCTGACATGTTTTCTGCCCGAATTGTTTGGCATAGATATTTTTTGAGGGATGGGAGAACATAAAATCCCACAGTAATTTTTATTGTGTGATTTAACTTGAGCTTTGTAAATTTGAAATGTTAGCATTTGCTCTTCTGAGTATTTCTATTCCTTTTATTGTATCATAATGTTCTTATTTAATTGATTGTTTTCATTTCCTCTCTTCCCCATTGAACTGAACATTTTGGGGGTTGCTCAGGGTTTACTCCTGGCTCTGTGCTCGGAGATCTGTTCTTGATGAAGCTTGGGGGACCAAATGGTGCTAAGGATTGAACCCTGGTTGACTATGTGCATGGGGTTTAAGCACCTTACCTTATGCACTATCTCTCTAGCTCTCTCAACTTCTGAAAGTGAGAACTGTCATTTTTTAATTCCAGTGCATGTTAAACAGACCCCTGATGGAGCAGCAGTTCAATGTGAAATTTTACTTTAGAGAGCAGCAATCCTGATACTTTTTAAGAATCTAGAGGGGAAAAAAAAATCTCTATATAGTTCAACTGACCTACTTCATTCCATACTGTTAAGCCCCACTTATATTTTAAGGGCCTCTTATATAATATTGCTATATAATCTTCAAGAGGCTTTGTAAAAAGTGAAAATAAGTTTTAAACGCTTAGCATAAACTATGTATGACAAACTGGGACACTATAGAACAACATTTTTATTTAAGGTTTGCTTTGCCAAAGTCACTCCTGAAAATTTGGAAATTTTTATAGTGTAATACCTATTGACCATTTGAAACTAAATATGAAGAGATAGTTTGTAAATATGTTGGTGTTAAGTAAAATGACATTTAAAAATAAACCTTTGTTTTTTTTAAAAAAAGCTCAGTTTAAAATTATTCATCAGTTGAAAAATCAGTAACATTTACCCAAATGTCATGCTGTCCTCTGGTCTCTTCTCAAGGTATTGAAAATTGGGTTTTCATGTTGAAACACAAATCATTGCTTATTTAAAACATACTTGATTAAAAATAACTAAGTCCTTCACCTTCTGCTTTCTTATCATTTGTATGGAATCTCTTTGATGATTTGTGTTGAAGACAGATATTGATTTCTCCTTTTCCTTTAATTCTATCCTATTTTCATTCAAGTGGGATCACATGCACTCAGCACAAGGACCAAAAGACTTATGTTAAAGAATGGAAACAGAAAAATAAATAAAGAATGCAAGCCATAAACATCGACAAAGAACCCACCCATCATTAGCTACAATGCATCTTTGCCATACAAATAACAAAACCATAATCCTAGGCACATGTGTAGCTTCATTGTTTTTATCTTTCAAAGAGGTTTATATAACTTAAATTCAATACAATTTCTCCTGTTCAAGCTTTGTTTGTAAAAGTATTCATAAGAGCAACTAACATTTTAATAATTTCCTAGAATTTTGGAAAAATAATGCAAAATGTGGAAAGTATGAGGAATTAGTTCTTAAATAAAAAAAATCAACATGGACTCTGCCACATTATGAAAGTCAAAATTTAATTTGATTAGGTAGCAAAAATCATGGTCAAAGCACCCAAGTTTTTTGCTGCTAACAGCTAATAGCTCTTTTTCAACAAGCAGCATTTTTGGTACTGAAAGTATGTGATCTCTTTTAAAGACAAGTACATGGAAAAAAAAAACCAGAACTGTCTTGGTAAGAAAACCATTAGCTAAGTAATAATGCCAAGTAGATTGACTAAGAAAACTCTGTAATGAAAGACACAGGATTCAGTTTCTCACTGTGAACTAAGATGCCTATCTGGTTGAAATGCAATCTTTTCATGTTGTTTGGTCAAGTACTACTTGAGTCAAAGTATCTATGATAAATAGAAGAATAATCCGAGAATATGTGATGTAGCTAGTGACCATGCTCGTTTGTGTAGCAAAGGGGAATGAGGTCACAGATGGATTAGATTGTTAATCAACTGAACTTGAGATGACCTTTCCTGGGTAAGCAGGTGAACTCATTGTGATCAAGAGGGTCTTTATAAGTGTCAAAGGGAGGAAAACAAGAAAGTACTAGAGAGATGGTATCTTGGAAAGGACTTGTCCTGATATGACTATTTTTGAAAATAGAAAAAATGGAGTAATCATTCAAGCAATATAGGCAACAGAAAAAGCAAAAATTAAGACAACAGGTTCTCTCTGAAAATTTCCAGAAACAAGCACAAGATCTGGCAATACCTGGATTTTATCCCAGCAAACTTCAGTTCAGAATTCTCATCTCCAAAATGGTAAGACAATATTTTTTTGTTCTCACCAAGTGTTTGATAGCTTGCTACAACATCAATAGTGCCTAATGGACTAATAGCAAAAAGATGTTAGAATAGGATTAATGTTCGAAATGAGTAAAATTTTATACTTCTCAATGAAATTTCTTTGTTCAATGGATCTCCTTTGATGGCAGCTTGAATCAATAAATCTCTGAGAAGAGGGGGGAGAAAAAGAGAAAGGTGTTCTAGGGATTTGCTTATATGATTCAAAACCAATATTCTCCTTCACAAATACCATCAAGTTTTTAATTTCATTACTTGATAAATAACAGGTGGGATAAGAGAGGCTTAAAAATGTTACTCATTAATATGAATGACTATAATGTTTGAAGAGAAAAAATGTTTTATAAATTGGTGATTTGAGAACATTATTTACAGGAATGTTTTGAAAGTAATGTAAAAAGTTTTAAATGTGTAGATGTAACCACATCTTCAGAACTGTGTACTTAAGAATGTATAGCACCAATTAAAAAAGCTATGGGGACATTCATTTGCCCTTAAACCTACTCATCTACTAAAATTAAAAATATGAGAAGTTATTTCATTTTAATGGTTTCGAGACTTAATCTGTTGACTCAGTTGGAATAGAAACAAACAGTAACAGCCATGGAGCAAAACCAAAATGTCAGAGAAACACTTTCTTCCTTGCATCTTTGCAATTTATGTTGCTTTTCCAGCAGGAAATTTCCCCAGACTCCTGGATTTTGTTTTGATTATTTGCAGGTCTCTTGTTAGTGAGGTATATTTAATTTACCATATCTAAATGTTAATTGCCCACTGAATTTTCCAGAATGCCTTTTCTGTCTTTGTTTTACTTGAGCACTGTCTTCCAAGTTAGCCATACCTTTATTTATTTATTTATTTATTTTTGCCTCCTGTACATGTTCAGTATTAGCTCTACTCAACAGGCGACAGTGATCTTGCATCTAGACTCACAAGTGAAATCGGCTTTAAACAATACAAAGCTGAGATTTCAAAGAAAAAAATATCACCTAGACAACTCATCAGTTTTAACACTCTTACAGAGAAGGTCTATTGACTGAGAACAGGTTTCCCAGCCCTGACATTTCACACTCAGCATTACTGAACTGATGTGAACTACTTCGCATCAGGGAAACCACTGACTCAAGAACTTTCTCAGCTTTTGCATCCTGCTAATCTTGTCCCCTCAGAAGGACGTGAATTGTTCAGTACTCTTGGGAAGCAGATTCCAGGAATTAGAGATTAGGAAATATAGTCAGATGTTAAAATGAAGTACAAATTGAGTATTGGTATAAGTTGTTTAACTTGGAGTTCATACTCTTCTAGAAATGCATATTTACAGAGATTTCTTAAGTTAATATTAGAAGCAGTTAAGAGCAAAAGTTACACTCTGAAGATAACTAGCTTACAATATGGATGCTGACTCAATAATTAAGATACTAATAGTCTCAAACTTCATAGTATAGGGAATTGGATGTTTGCAATTAGCAGAAATAAAGCACACAAGACAACACATATTACAACCTATTTAAGTGAAATGTTTTCTAAAGGACCTATAAGTAACCCAAAGGGATTTCTTTGATGGAACTCCAAACAAATTTAGCAAATAAAAGAGGATCATTTCTAGGTATATTGACATTGGTTCCATGTTGTAAGTTTTATTTAAAAACTTTTCTACCAATTTTTGATCAAGTATTTGGTAGATCTCCATGGGAATAAAATTCTCTTCAAGAATACAAAAATTAGTATTTTACATGAGTATTTCATAAATCTCATATTTTCAACTAATGTTTTTTTCCTGTATTGAAAATACTTTTTATCAACATTAGTATTATTTGGAAAAGAAAATCCAGTTTGTCCTTTCATCTTTTTTCCTGAGCTTGCACAAATATTAGTGTATTCCTTCCTAGTAACAATTTTGGGGCTGTGTGACTGAGTTTTGAGAATGTGTGGGGAAATGATGCATCATATCAATTGCTAGACAATAAAAGTATGCTTTTCCACATGCTCTTTCATATTCTGTGATTGAAAGTGAGGGCTCCTGAGATGGCAAGGATGCACACGAGGCATTCTGGTCACTGATTTGGAGCAAGTTAGAAAGTTTTGTATGAATTTTACTTAAAATTACTGACATAATGGCATTTATCTTGGCAGCTTATGCAAATTACTCTAACAGAATATCTGAAATTTAGAAGTTTCAGAGTTGTCATCACATATCCAAAGGAATATTTAAAGATTGCAACATTATTTATCTTTTGCAAGCTTAATAGTAGCATCATTTAAAGGCACTTAACTAGGTTTATAAAGATTAGGGTTTTAAGAAAATTTTACTCTATGTCTATGTGCAGGCCTAACATAATTATATGAATAGGCATCACAATTACTTTCATTTTTATTGTTATGTTTAACAAGATTATTGAAATAAATGTAGCACTAATTGTTTTGTATAATGCTTAGAACCATACCAATTCCTTGGAAATACTAAAGTAAAACCTGGGCATTATTTGTATGTGGTAAAAACTTAGCCAAAGTCAATGTAATTGAAGTGATACTTACCATGAAGTGGTAAACTTTTCTCAATAGTTGCATACTAATTTTCTCAAAGAAGTTATACTATTTTCTAATCACAGATATGCATACACATTCATGCATCCACACTGACAAGAATTTACAATGAGTTATAAATTTGTTATAATAAAAATGGTTTTCATTTTAAATTTTATATACCAAAAAGATGCTTCATAAATTACACTTATAAACTACAATAACTATTTTTCTTTTGGGTTACCTGAGGATATATGAATAATAAATGGAGATTTTCATATTAATTTATATAATTTAATCTTTATATGGTCAGACAAACGTGGAGAAAATGACAGATGCTGATATTTTATAAGATCAGAAAACATACTTTTGACTGTCAGGTGTTTGGATAAATTGCTTCAAGTGTTAAAATGGTTTATCTTCATCAGTGATTATGTATTGTTTTGTAATGTAGTATGATGATAAAACTGAAAAATTGGATAGAGTGATAGTCCCTTAATAAGAAGCTAGATACATCCTTTGGATTATTGTAATTTAGGGTTTGTAAGCTATGCTTATAGAACTCCCCAGTTTTATAATCATATTTTTTGGCAATCCAGTTACCCTCTTTATTTATGTAGCATATAAATTGCTGTTGTACATTAGCTGTACTGGTAACAGACACACATTCTTAGATTATTCCTAGATGCTGGCACTAAAGACTTAAGGTCACCACTGGATGCAAAGGCAATGTCCTTGTATTATCAGCTTCTACATAGTGTAAGGTCAGCTTTAAAAGATAAAGTGACACTTAAATAGTCCCTCAGTTTGACATCACTCACAGTGATTCAGCTTTCTTACTTAAACCTTGAAGAATATACTCTGATTTGTTTTTCCTTAGATGAGCTAACAATAGTCAACATACACACAATTCTGAGTACTTCCAGGGAAAGATAAGCCACTGAGAGCCAGGAAACATTTTTTTCTTTTTTCTGTTGTTTCTAGGCCATACCAGCAATGTTCAGATCTTATTTCCAATTCTGCAATCAGGAATGATTCTAACAGGGCTGGGGTGGTGTGGCCATCTGGGGTGCTGGGGATCAAATCCAGGTCAGCCATGTGCAGGGTAAGCTCACTACCAACTGTATTATCTCTCCAGCCTGCGTTTTTCTTCATAGGTCCCATTCACAGTAAGTGTATTTGTGCTTGACCCAAACAAGGAACTCAATACATATTTGTTGACTCAATCACTCTTTTACACTGCTTTGCATTTTGTACTGTTTTGCTTCGTTAGAATACCAACATGTAAAGAGTAGCAATAATAAGAAATAAGAAAAGTTGTTTGAAATGTGGCTTAGAAATATTACCAAAAAATAAACAAGCTAACCAAGAAGTGAAAGCATGAGGGAATGTGCTATTTTCCTCTACTAACGATTTAAATAATGAAGAGTCCAATTTTGTAAATTACCAGACACTTGGCATGACAAACTGGAAAGGTTATTCTCAATGTAAAACCAACATGGTTTTGTCAGCCTCTGAACACTAATCAACACTGGTTCACAGTCAGTGACTAAAATTGCTGCAGAGGAAAAGAGCCTGTCAATTACATAGTAAAGTTTCACTCCAAAAGTGCTATATAGGTGCAAACAGACATTTGGCAGAGAGTTGAACAAGAAACAAGAAAAGCCATTGTAGAACTCTTGAGTTCTGCCTGAAATTTGTTTTGTGAGATGAAATTCTCAAAAAGGCAACGGTGTTATTAATTAAAGAAGGAAGAAGCAACTGAGGTGGGATCGTGCTAAACTGAAGTTGTTAAATGAGTCTTAGCTCTTGTACAGGAAACTTCCCCAGTGGTTATCTAAGCTGTCACCATTTTAGTGCATCTGATGAAATGTGCTCCAATATTTGTGTTAGTGTTGGCAAAGAAATGAACTAATTTTAATTCTCAACTCCAAAATCTGACATCAATACAGAAACTTTGTGGCTAAACTTATCCAAGTTGGCTGCATTGCAACAATTGCATTAATAAAATTACTTGGGAGGAGAGCAGCTTACCTGGTATAAATGGGCAAAGTAAAATTTAGAAAACTCTACTTGTTTTTTTAATCTGTCAAAAGTTATGATTCCTAGAAGGTCATGAAAGGAGTCATAAAAATTTGTTGCTCTGTTGCCTGGCTGTCTGCAAAATTAAATTACTTCCTGCCACTTGTGCCAAAATAAATATTATTAAAATACTATTCTCCAGCTGCAAGTGAACCAAAGGTACATGAAATATGGTGTTTATTTGTGCACGTGCATCTTGCCCATCATAGAAGCTGCATTGAATGTTACAACATTTGAGATAGTTTTAGGCCTTTTGGGGAGAAGCTTTGTCACATCTTACCTTCTCACTCATAGCACGTACAATGGTATTAACTGTTCTAAAGAGAAAGTCCTTTATGGTAATTTATTATGAATAAATTTTTCTTACTCAGATAAAACTGTCCTAAAATAAAAATGCTTCAAAAAAGTCAATATGTCTTCTATGAGTAAATTTCTAGTTCTTGTTGTTGTTTTATACTGTTGCTGTGAGAAATACTAAGGAAATTAAAATTTTCACTTTCCTTGTCATTCTCAAAAAATGTCATGTTGGGAGAACAGAAAATCTATTAATAAACTACAGAAAAAGGGGTATGATTCAAGTGAAGGATAAAACAGATAAAGACTCTGCATTTTGGTTCTCAGAAAATAGTCCCAGTTCACACAGCACTAGCTTAAGTGATATTTGAATGTCCTGATTTTTAAAGATAAGTTTTAAATCTAGTCGAAAAGAAGTTTTGAAACTTATAGTACTGTTACCTTGCAAGCCAAGATGTTTTACAAAAGGCAAAAACAAAGTCAAAATTTATCTTTTTCTTTCTTTTATTTTACTTTTTAAAATTGCTGCAATATTCTTGATATGCCAGAACTTAAATTTGCCAACAGAGGGCAATAGTCAAACTAAGATAGACTGCATCTATCATTTTTGCTGCTTCTAACGAGGTAAAGGGACACATAGAATCCTCATCTGCTTTTATGGATATTGCTATGTAATTGCAGTGTAATTATGGCACACAACAGCTTCAGAAAATTATCTTTCAAGAAAACAGCTGGTTCTCTTCAACAAACTGAGATGAAATCTTAACAATAAAAAATATTCAAAGGAAATTTTTCAGAAATATATACTGATAAAAAACAAGCAACAGAAAATGAAATAACATAAGAAGTTAAATGGATAAATAATCTACTGATAAAAAGAAAAACAAGAAAATTATAGAGACAAGGTGTACTCCTGATACGCTGTTTTATAGTATAAAAACAACTTTTCTGATTTTTTAAGTATTTTCATACTTATCTTTTCACTTATTAGTGTAATTATGTAAATTCACAGATAGAAACTTTATGTGTGAAATGCATATATTCAAAACATACAAAAACATCTACAGCCTAAATTTGATAGAACTGGTAATCTAGAAGAAACAAAATATTTAGCACTGTAAATTTTTTTAGTACTGTAAATTTTTTAAATATTGAACTTTTACATATGCAAATAACCTAATGCATTCTTGTTTAATACATGAAATTTTTGATCTACAAAATAGGAGGTACTAAATCAGTCATTAATTACCAAAATTTCTTTTTGAGAAATGACTTCTTTTAGTGTTAAAATTAAGTGTTTTAGAATGGCCTGGGCTGACTATTTTTTTAAATTTTACTAAGAAATACACGTACTAATGTTTAAAATTTTCTTATCTTTAAATTATACAAGGACATATTTAAAATGTTACATGTCCATGAAAAACAGGAGCTAGTGTTCTATTTGCTTAGTAAGTGTGATATTATAACAGTATCATAGCAGAGGAATGATGACTTAAGAACTTTAAATTAAGTAATCATTGTGATTAACAACAAACATAAACTGAGAACATTATTAAAGGAATGGAAATTATGCGGTTAACATGTAAGGTATGATGTTATATGTACTAAAAGAAATATAAGAAAACCATATATAATTTTGTTTCTTTTTTATTCATGTGTATTAATCTTGTGTCCTAAGTTTTTATGTAATTTTATTTGATTATGTACAGTAAACTTAATATCTGGTGATGATATTCTCTTTAACAATGATTCTCAAAATATAGTCCATGAAGTACTCCCAATTAGTATTTCCTAAGAACTTGTTAGTCCTCAATCTGTTCTCATCCTAATCCTACTGAACCACAAATTATGAGATTTGACTCTAAAAAACGTGTGTATGAACTAAATTCTAAGTCATTTTAATACTATATTCTAGGTCATTTTGATACAATTTTGCTGTATTATGAATAATACTTCTTATACAATTTTGGTATATTATGAATGATATATCTTATTATTAACATGTTAAGTAATCATGATTACAGTGTATGAACCTCAAGGCATCTTCTATCTCTGGACTTGAATATAATTGATATACTTTAGATGCTTTTATAAGATTATTCTTTGCTATCGATTGAATATTTTTAAAAAATCACAGAAAAGACAAAGTCACACATCTTAGAATCTATAAAGCATTCTTAAATTAGCTATGAAACTTAAGTCTTAAAAATATGGGGTTGGAGCTATAGTACAGCAGGTAGGGTGTGTGCCTTGCATGTGACCAACTCAGGTTCAATTCCCAGCATCCCATATAGTCCCCCAAGAACTACCAGGAGTAATTCCTGACTGCAGAGCCAGAAGTAACCCCTGAGCATTATTGAGTGTGACCCAAAAAGAAAAAAAAGCATTTTTTGTGTTATTGAAATCATATATTCATGAAGCTACTATCATCAACAGTATTGAAAATCATGGTATCTAAATAAAAGTGAGAGTGTGAAATAATTTGAAGGGTTTTTGTTGTTGTTGTTGTTACTGTTTTGTCTTGAGACCACACCCAGCAGTGCTCAAGGACAACTCCTGGCTCTGTACTCAGGGATCAGTCCTAGTGAATTTTGGGAACCATTTGAGATGCTGAGGATGTGCAACATGAATGCCCTACCCTCTACTCTCTGTACTGTCAATCCAGCCCCTAATTTTAAAATTATCATTTAGATATTGTTTGTTAAATTATTTGATTACAAAAGTGATTAAGTTTGTGGTATTGATATACAAGGTAATGTTGATATCCTCCACCAAAGTGCTCATGACTCCTCACCATTGTCCTGGTATAACCTCTGTCTGATCTTTCATTTCATCATACAATACAGTGGAAAAGTGGAAACTAAGAAGGTTGAAAAATATATGTCAGGTTCAAAGACCTTTTTGGTGGAGGCAGGACACACCCATTGATACTCAGGGTTTTCTCTTGGCCCTGTATTTAGGAATTATTAGAAATTTGCAGATTTTTCTGACCTAAGAATTACTCTAACTTCTTTTTTTTTGACTTTTTGTGTCACACCTGGTGATGCACAGGGGTTACTCCTGGCTCTGCACTCAGGAATTACTCCTGGCGGTGCTCAGGGGACCATATGGGATGCTGGGAATCAAACCCGGGTTGACTGCGTGCAAGGTAAATGTCCCACCCACTGTGCTATCGCTCCAGTCCCATTACTCTAACTTCTTGCCAAAAAATATTTCTCTCATTGAGCCAGTCAAAAGATTCAAATTTAAGTACTCATATAAACTTTTCTCAGTTATAAACATAACCTTATTGAATAATTATAATTATTACAAGACTCTAATTGCTTATCTGCCTTCCTGCTATAAATTTATTAATTCAAGGATTGGGTTTTTGTTTTTTTTTTCTTTTTAAATTTTTTCTCTTTTTTTATCTTGTAATCATTCAATTTATTTGCACAGCTTAACACAGTACCTGGCAAATGATAGATGTCCAATATTGGTGTCAAGCAAATAAAACACTAAATAAAAAAAGATTATTTATCATTATTTCCTAGTCAGCTTTGCACACCCTATAGTTAAAAGGTAATGCTATTGACACAAGATTTATACTTTTTTTTCCCTTTTAGGTCACACCTAAAAGCACCCAAGGATACTCCAGGATGTGTGTGCTCAAAGGTCCATATATGAGAAAGGGCATCCAACTAGGGTCAGCCATATCAAGGAAAATGCCTGAAATTTTGTGTATCTCTCTAGCCCCTATGTGTAATTTTATAGCAGAAGTACAATCTATAAATTGTTTGTGATAAACCTAAATATAATTCCTGTTTTTTGGCATGATTTCCAATATGTGGTGCCTTGATATTCGCAATATGGTTGCAAAATCCAAAGATTCAGATCACTGAAAGCACAAGGTAATATTGCCTACTTCAGAATCAAAGCTGAAAACCTCTCCACCTTAATATGCTCATTATATTTATTAATTTGCAGCAGACTACAATGAACAAAACATGTTTTGGTACCCCTGAAAGTGTGTTGACAATTAAATGTTGCACAACGGTAGGGCATTTGTCTTGAGCGCAGCCAGTCTGGTCGGCCGAGCCAGGTTCGATTCCTCTTCCCCTCTCAGAGAGCCCGGCAAGCTGCCGAGAGTATCTCGCCCATACGGCAAAGCCTGGCAAGCTACCTGTAATGTATTCAATATGCCAAACACAGTAACAACAAGTCTCAAAATGGAGACGTTACTGGGCCCACTCAAGCAAAATCGATAAACATTGAGAGTACAGTGATGGTGACAGTGACAGACCTTAACCAAAGTTTTTGCATTAACACTTCCATGAACATGGTAAAACGACTAAGAATTCTTTAACTCTTTTATCTTCAGGTTCTATGTATAAATTAGAGATGTGTCTCAATAGTAGAACAAATACCTTGGATATGTGAGAGTCTCAGTTAGATCTTTGATAGTGCTCCCCTATCTGTTCCAAAATTAGTGCAACAAGTTTTATTCTTTGTGTTACTCTACATTAAATGGATTTTCTTTTGATTTAAGAAAAGCATATTGCATATGTCTAATTTTAATACTTCTAGGAAATCACTTGCATAATCATGTTACTCATGGCAAATTTGAGAAATTTAGCATTGCTTGAATTTAAGTTGAACAGCACAGTCTTTTTCTTAGGGATTTAGTGGGGACTCCTTTATTAGTAGTAAGTTTTGTCAAAGAAATCTTAAGAGTGGGGCAATATAAATAATGTATACAATATCAAAAGTGTTACTCCCCCTGTATGAACATTTTGCCTTGGAAAGGTAATTTTTCATTATAAGGTCCACTGTCTTGGAGATACCGTTGGACAGGTTGCAATACAAACCTTAATCATTTATAAACTCAGATTTGTCTGAATTTCAAAGACACATTCAAACAGGATTTCCAGAAAGAGCATGTTTAACCCTCAATGTTCAATTTTCTAAGCACGAATACATCTAAACCATGACTTGGATTTTGGTATTCCATGCACTTAGTCATTACGCTTGTTAAATTTAAGTCAACTATTTTACAATAAGGTAAAAAAAATTCAATTTTTTATTAGTCTCAGAATTTTAATAAGTCAAATAAATATTATTTCTTAAGATGGACATAAAACCCTTTTCTATATATGATTAATCTCTTTGAAGATTGTTTAACATTTCAGGGCCAAGAGATAGTGCAGCAGGTAGTTCTTGCTTTGCATATGGCAACCTGGGTTTGATTCCTGGGCTTATATATGGTCCCCTGAGGTATATATAACATCCAGGAGTGATCCCTGAGTGCAGAGCAGGAGGAATCCCTAAGAACCACTAGGTGGATGTGGCCAAAACAAAACAAAGAAACAAAAAAAAAAGGTTGTTGCTGAACATTTAAAAGTTTCATTCCTAATTAGAGTAACAGAATAAGAACACATTCATATAAATGTGTTTAAAACTATAATAAAACATAAATAGAAGATATTAATACATTGAATATGCCAAGCAATTATTAATATAAAACTATAATATAAACAGCACTGTGAGAAAACATTCAACTAGCAAGATTTTATTAATATTAGATAGAACAAAAACATGTTTATTCTGATTTGTTTTACAATCCAGGAAAGAATTGATGAGAGATTTCTGAGAAGCAAGTTCTATAGCCTTACACATCCTTTCTGAGAATCCAAGTTAACAGAAATATTAAGTGAATAAATATTTTATCTTGCCTAGGGGATAAGATAAATTAACTAGAATGATGCCATATGAAAATGTACTTGGAATGACGCACAATAGTGGTTAATATCACATGAGGGAATATAGGCAAATGGTGTAATTGAACTAAAAAGATAAAATTGTATCAAAGTTCACAGTTCTAGAACATCTAAACCAATGTCAACTTTAATGATATTTAAAGCAGTCAAGCCACTTTCACCGATCAATTTTGTGTGGTAAGAAAGCTACATCTATAATGTACTAGACACAGCATCTTAAGTACCATTGGAAGTATATTAAAAGTACTGTTTATTTTCCAAACAGTACTGACTGGCAGTTAGATTTTGAAACCATCAACTGGTAGTCTTCGAACTTACTCATTTCGTATTCAATTTTTTTTTAAAAACCAAAGACATCGTTGGATTTCTCTAAACTTTTGATATTCTTCAATTATTGGATATAAAGTTCCTTTGGAGGCCAGGCAATGGTTTCATAGCAAAGTTCCTGCCTTGCAACAGGGAGCCTCAAGTTTAGTCTCTTACACTAACCCCCGACACAGGGCATGAGCTGGCAGCACAACAAAGTGAGCAATGTCCAATGCACCCCAGCTAAAGCATTCAGGCACCAGAGCCTAGTGTGTAGGTCCCAGCATCCCAGCAGCAACAACCACAAAGCAAAGGAATAGAAAGTGTTTGTTTAAATAGAAGGAAATAAGTTCACTAAGATGTTATATGCTTATATAGTTCATATATATAGTATTATACGTGATATAAAATTCTAATATTCATAGTGTTAAGGAGTTACAAATGCTTCGTGTAATTAAACACTTGAATAAATGCTAAAAATATTGTGCGCTGAAGAGATACTATAGAGAATAAGGCATCTGCCTGGCATACTAACAACCACTGGTTCTGTCTACAGCATCACATATGATCTCCCAAGCACCATTGCTTGTGATCCAAAAACCAAGTATTTATTACTATGGAGTGATAGCACAGCGGGTAGGGCATTGACTTGCATGCAGCTGACCTGGGTTTGATTCCTTCGCCCCTCTCAGAGAGCCCAGCAGCCTGGCAAGCTCCCTGTGATGTATTGGATATGCCAAAAACAGTAACACCAGGTCTCACAATTTGTTGTGAGACATTACTGTTGCCCACTCGAGCAGATCTATGAACAACAGAAGGACTTGCTACAGTGCTACAGTTTTTCACCATTGAGCTATTAGTTTTACAATGTTAAAAAACAGACAATGGCCTTTATCAATTCATTTTATCCAAATTTCTTACTACTAAATATAATTTAGATTCAGCATTGAAGATATAAAATCACAAAGTAAGTTTCTTTTCATCTCTGAGCAATTTTGTCTTAAAAATCTTTCACCTGTTAGTATGTACCCTGGTGAAGAAAGTGAATAAGAAAACAACAAATTCTAGAAAACTCAACTAAAGTTTTAATATTATTATAATTTGATATGCCAAACACAGTAACAACAAAGTCTCCAATGGAGACGTTACTGGGCCCGCTTGAGCAAATCGACGATCAATGGGAGGGCCTTTACCTTCACCTTATTTTAAAGTAATCATCTTTCAAATTATAAAGTATTATGGTTTGGAGAACTAATTTTTAATATTTGCCATAGCAACTCAAATGGTTTTAGCTGTAGTATATATTAGTTTTTCACATAATATTATCTCAAATTAAGTAAGAATCAGATGCTTTTTCTGAAAGGTACATTCTTTACTCCAGTCCTTGCTCTTTTCTAAAGAAAGAAACTTGCATTATATTCTATCTAAGGGCCTGACAGTACAGCATGTAAGGCATTTTCCTTTCATGAAGACTACCCAGCTTCAGTTCCTCTTCCACTAGAAGTGATCCTTAAACACCACTGGGGATGCCCTCTCCTGGAAAATAATTGTTAAGTTTGTCAAATCTTTCTTTACCTTTGGAAGTTTAACTTCTACTAAGTGGCCCAGAGATTTGAGAAATAAATCAACTCAAACTGATGCCTCTGTAACAATTGCTACAAAAAAATTCGTTCAAAATCAAATACCAATCAAGTTATACTTCCCTTGAATATAAGCATTATCAGTCTCTTGAACAGGATATTGGAAAATTGTTGTATAGCAAAAGTCAACCTTTTTAAAAAGGAGGGGAAGAAGAAATAAAAAAAAACTGTAAGCGATAGCACAGCAGTAGGGCATTTGCCTTGCACACAGCCAACATGGCCGACCCAAGTTCGATTCCTCCACCCCTCTCGGAGAGCCCGGCAAGCTACCGAGAGTATCTTGCCCGCACGGCAGAGCCTGGCAAGCTACCCGTCACGTATTCGATATGCCAAACACAGTAACAACAACTCTCACGATGGAGACGTTACTGGGCCCGCTCGAGCAAATCAATGAACAATGGGAGGACAGTGATACAGTGATACAGTAAATATATATATATATATATATATATATATTTCCATGTTCCCTTCCCTTTGATATTAATCTCATTGTTGTGGGATACACAGATCACACACTAGAGTGCAATATTACACTCTGCATCCCTTGGGTCACACTCAGTTGTGCTGTTCCTGTGGTTCCTTATTTTATCATGGGTGCTCACACAAATTTTTTGTCTGTGTTCCAACGATAATGTGACAGGAAATCACATAAGCAGTGCTGGGGATGGCACTCAGAATGGTGCTGAGTATGAAATATATAGTAGGTACTTTAGCATCCAGCCACATTCTTACATTCCCAAATACCTATTTTTGTTAATAGTTCCCAACCAAAATAAATTTTTATAGAGATTTATTTTTGTAATGTTTTAGATTAACTGGAAAATCAATACATATTAGAAATTTGGATTTATATAAAAAAGAACACTATCAGATAATGAAAAAGTGGTTTTAAATTATACTCATTAAATTGGCCTGAAATGCAGACTTTTATAATGATAATAACAAGATATTAGATGATGACAGTATATAGATAAGTGGAACAAGTGACAAAAATACCATTTACAATAGAAAGAAATGGGAGTTCTCTTCAAAGTAATTTGTGCTGCAGATGAACACATTTAAAAGCTGATTTTGTTTTACTAAAAATGTAGAATCCAAATCTAGAGCAAAATGAATTTTTTAGCTAAGTTTTTGTCCTGTAAGTATGTTTCTTCAGTCTTTCAGTTCTCAATTCTTCCAGTATCTTTCCCCTCTATTTCTTCTTATTTTGACACATTGTTCTTTCCGTCCACCTATATTTTATGCAATCCCCATATAGATTAAGGTATTGCTGCATTTTAGAGTAATTTTTGTAGCCAAAGAGAAATATAGCTTAAAGAAAGGCAAAATTTGAAAGCAAGGAGTTTCAAAACATAAAGGGCTATTGTATTTTATAGAAGCCATGGCTTGATATTCTGCCTTCATACAGAGAGTGAATCTCACAAATTCTTGTGTAATATTTCTAAATGGGAGTCTTTCATTTTCTCAGATTTCAGCTCTGCCAATGTTCCTGCTTATGAAATATACCATGAGAAATAATGTTAGCAATATTGCTTCTTCCAAATAGCACATTCAAAGTTTAACTCCTCCTTGTAAAGACAATGAATCTAATAATTGATATGCTAGTAATTGAAATACTCTCATGGGTGAAAAGGCAAGGAACTTGGACTGTTTATGTCACTTAAATTTGGATGACTTGCTCTCATCCCAGGAACATGAATTCATATTCACTGAGGCTGTTGTGTCCCTACTGTGTTCTAATCACTGTTCCATGTTTTACACAGCTATACATTTCAGCCTGAACTTGTATAATTTGTTTCTCTTGTCAATCTTACTGTTTTCTCTGGCAATTTTGGAATTCGGCAGCTAAAATTTCACATATGTTACAGGTGTCCTTCTCATTTTTTACTCCACCATCTTGTAAATCACTCAGGCTTGATTGGAGCTTTTATAAGGGCAATGATTTGTCTCCTTGTTCAAAATTGTATAGTCATATGAGCTTCTAAAAGCTCTTTTGTGGTAACAGATACATCACTCCTCATTTAATTCGTGCTTAGAGTTGAGAATTTTGGTTTAATAGCAAAGCTCACTCAAGAGGACATTAATGTAAGACTGTGACGATTTCTTAAAGTCCTGAATTAAAAACAAAAAAAATTAAAGTGCAGGCATTACATTGTGAGCTTTCCAATAGAAATATATTAATAAAAGTCATTAGAGGAGCTTTACTATGCTTTACAAATATCTACACATTAAATGAAAATAGACATTAATAAAAAGTGACCTTATTCCTAATACAGTGAGAAAATATCTGTTTCATAGAAATAAATGAGTATCAGTTGTCAAAAAAGTTGTGTTAAGGGGGACATAGCAATAGTAAATTGGGTAGGGTACTTGCTTTGCATGACCTGGGTTCATCCCCAGCACCCCATATAGCTATCTGAGCCTTGCCAGGAGTAATCTCTGAGTACTGCTGGGTATGGCCTAACACAAACAAAAATATGCTGTGAAGAACCAATTAATAAGTGTAGACAAAATTCTCATTTTAGTTTTTATTGTAAACCGAATATTTCTTTCCTCCTTGAATTACGTATGGCTATAACATTGGCTAAATTCACTTCATATAATTCTATCTGCAAGACAGTATAACTTTTCTGGAATGTTTTCCTTTATTTTTAGATTTGTTTTTATGGAATGTGCAGGAGATCGTAGATGTTTTAACCACTGAATGATCCTATCCTCTCTTGCAATTTATAAGGAGGGGGTGAAGATATTATGTATCCTAGTTTTATAAATTTGATTTTATCAGAGTATAAAGGTAAGGTAAGGTAAAGGCCCTCCCGTTGATCGTCGATTTGCTCGAGCGGGCCCAGTAACGTCTCCATTGGAGACTTTGTTGTTACTGTGTCTGGCATATCGAATACTCTCGGTAGCTTGCCGGGCTCTCCGAGAGGGGCGGAGGAATCAAACTCGGGTCGGCCATGTTGGCTGCGTGCAAGGCAGACGCCCTACCCGCTGTGCAGTATATTCAATATAATTATTTTAATTTGCTCAATTGATAATTGATTATAATATCAGTAACACTTTTTTTATACTGCAGGGTAGGAAGTTACAATCTATATGGACTTTTTTGTTTGTTGGTATTTTTGGTTTGGGGCCAGTCCTTGCTGTGTGCTTAGGACTTTAGGCTTTTGGTTTTAGGGTTTTTTTTGGGGGGGGGGGGGGTGTGCACACATCTGTTGGTGCTCAAGGATTATTCCTGTCTTTGTACTTAGAGATTACTCTGGGCAATGCTCGGCAATTAATTTGGTGTCAGACATCAAACTGATGTGAATTGCATTCAAGTCTAGCACCTTACCTGCTGTACTATCTCTCCATCCCCAATATTTGAAGGTTATTTATTCACGATATTTCATATATATGATTTTTAAGCATCAAAACTAGTTACCTTTTTTTTCACCACAGTTGAAATGACTTAAAAAAGAAATATTTACAAGCAAAAATTCTTTTAGTATTTTCAGTTTTGGACAATCAATGAAAAGTAATTTAACTCCTCCTTTGCAAGGTTCACAATTCTCAAATTAAAAAAAAAAATTGAGCCTTGCTCTAAATTGAGTATTGCTGTTAGCATAATTAAAAAACAAAACATAGCTTGTTGTTTTGAGGTCACACCTGTTGGTGATCAGTGCTTACACCTGGCTCTGCATTCAGGGATCCCTCCTGGAGGTGCTGTGGGACCACAGAGTGCCAGAGATTTACTCAGATCTGCCATGAGAGAGGCGAGTCCCTATCAAGAAACATCTTTTTTATCCTCTTAAATACTGAGACATACTTGAGCAACAAAGATCTTAATATACTTCAGTGTTAATACAAAGAGTCTTAATGATGTCTTCTCTTTAAAACTTGGTGGTTAATACAACTTTTGAAGGAATTAATACACATATTTAAGAAAGGATTCGTTATGTTTTTGATTATAAAACATCAACAATTATAAGATTTGAAGATTTTGTAGTGACTATTAGGTTTAAAATATAACAAATGGACATGCAAAATATTAATGCATCTCTATTTTAGAAATATTAAAGAATAGATATGTTATATGCAAAACTTATACATATATACACATATTTAAACATAGGGTTGTATGTACAATTAGTCCACAGAACACTTTATTAGAGATACCATCTCACACCTCAGAGACTGGCCCACATTCAAAAGAACAAAAGCAACCAATGCTGGCGCGGATGTGGCGAGAAAGGGACACTCCTTCACTGTTGGTGGGAATGTCGACTGGTTCAGCCCTTCTGGAAAACAGTATGGACGATTCTCAAAAAATTAGAAATTGAGCTCCCATTTGACCCAGCAATACCACTCCTGGGAATATATCCCAGAGAGGCAAAAATGTATAGTCGAAGTGACATCTGCACTTGTTTGTTCATTGCAGCACTCTTTACAATAGCCAGAAACTGGAAGAAACCTGAATGCCCAAGAACAGATGACTGGTTAAAGAAACTTTGGTACATCTACACAATGGAGTACTATGTAGCTGTTAGAAAAGATGAAGTTATGAAATTTACATGCAAGTGGTACAATATGGAAAGTATCATGCTAAGCGAAATGAGTCAGAAAGAGAGGGATAGACATAGAAAGATTGCATTCATCTGGGGGATATAAAGTAACAAAATATGAGATTAATACCCAAGAATAGCTGAGATCAGCACCAGGAGCATTACTCCATAACTTAGAGGCCAGCCGGGTATCCTAGAGGAAAGGGCAGTTCAGATAGAGAAGGGAGCACCAAATAAAGGGTGTTTGGACGATCCTCCCAGGAGGGGAGATGCATGTCGAAAGTAGACTATGGACTGAACATGTTTGCCACTCAATGCCTCTTTTGCAGACCACAACACCCCAAAGGAGAGAGAGAACACAGGGGATTGTCCTGGCACAGAGGCAGGGGGGGATGGGGGGTGGGGGTGGGGGGGTATTATCCATGGTGGTGGAAAATGGGCACTGGTGGAGGGATGGGTATCTGATCATTGTATAATCGAAACCCAAGCACAAAAAATTGTAAATCTACAACTGTACCTCATGGTGTTTCACTAATAAAAAAAAAATTATAAAAAAAAGAAGAGCACTTTATTAATCCAAATTCTATCATTGTTTTGTTTTTGTTTTTGGGGTACCATGATTTACAATACTGTAAATAATACATTCTGAGGTGCCCAAAACCATTCCAGTACCACAGCCTCCACCACAATCCTAGGGTCCCATCCCATCTACCATCCAGCTCTTTCCTTTGTTTTTCTCAGTTCTGTAGATCACTTCTCAGGTTACGTTGCCTTTGTCCATTGTTAATCTCTTGCTGTGTTTCTTTATATCCTGTTTATGAGACAGATCGTTCTTTATCTGTCCCTCTCTTTTTGACTGACTTCGTTCAACTTGATACCCTCGTACATGTAGCAGCAGATTACATGATTTTATCTGATCTTAAAGTCAAGTAGTGGTCCATTGTGGATTCCTGTTATCTTAACCAAGAAGAAATGCTGCTTACTCTAAGAGTTCTGCAGTTTTAGTCTAAAGCACATAGGTATCCTATGTGGACCTGTTATGCAAATTCAGTTTTTAAAGGAATATTGGTTAGCATAATAACATTAATTTCATAACAAAAAATACTATAAAAGAAAATTCACAAATTTGCTGCTTTTCATATGAATGGGATTTACAGATGGTCTTATAAATCACAGAAAGTTACTTCTGCATTCATTCAACCAAATCTTTTTATTTTAATGTTCTCTGTGTGATGTTTGATTTTGTTCTGTACCATATCAATGTCTCCATTAACCACCTAGCTACCTTTCTATTTTCCAAAGATTCAATATGTGTTATCTTTTATAAAGGTCTAAGTGGGTACCATTTAGAATGTAATAACATTTGCACCAAAAACCACCACCAACAACAACAGAGGGAGAGAGAGACACAGAGAAAGACATAGAGACAGAGAGAGAGACAGAGAGAGAGATTTGGTGGATACTATTCCAAAGTTTCTTTCATAATAATACAGCTTTAAAACTCTTATTTCAAGCCCAACATATTATATTACACCAGATAAATAATACAAAAGAAAACTTGTAATTCAGATGTTAAAAATTATGCTTTTAGTGGGATAAGCATTTTATAAAGTTTTTATTTGCGGTTTACAACACTATTAATAACAAAGTTTCATGAAAACAGTGTTCCAAACCACACCCTACTCCACCAGTGTTGACTTCCCTCTATCATTGTCCAAGGATCTCTTGGGAAGATTATTCTTAATTTTGTCAAGTGAAACAGGTAGCTCAAATGGAAGATAGAGTTTTAAAATTTACTCAGGCCATGTGTGGCTTGTATTAAGTTCTTAGCTCTAATTCTTGCAATGGTGTTACAAAAAATATGCATTTGTTTGCTTTATCAAAATCTGTTTATGTTGCTAGTTAGTCGTAAACTCTTAAACATATATTATAAGATAATAAGTACCGTGTATTCCATGCAGATAAATTTTTCATACATTAGTGTATTTGAATAATATAAAGAGGCAGACACTATATTTAAAAAGAGTAAGTTTTGCCTGATGTAGGATAGCACTGTCCTTCCTGCACAGCCTCAGATAGTTTAGGTTTATTGGGTCGCTCCCATTCCAGTGCTCCTGGGTCACTTCCATTCTTTTGCTTATTTGTAACTACTTCTCTATGCTCTCTTCCCCAAACAATTAATCAGCTTCTTCCCCTAATCAGTTTCTGTTAATACGTAAGGTCAGACCTTCCCAGGACACTGAACTTATATTGTAAGTTAATATTGCCTTTCTCCTCTCCTTATGTCTTTTGAATAATTTACTTTAATGCAATGTCTTTTTTGTATAGATACAGGAAGACATTTTTATGCTTTGTAATTTAGGATTTAATTGGCTTTGAATATTATTCATTCCTGGGCATCTGCTTTCTCAACTTAAGCCTCAGTTGCCCTCACTTCCTAGCACCCCCAAAAGCAGACCTTGACTAGATGGAACCAGGGCAAGCAGGTAAACTGTGCTACCCTGGCATCGAGATGGGCCAGACCAAAGTGCCACGATTCTTAACTATAAGTTAGGAGTTTTATCATAGATAAATGCTGACATGATCCAAAAGTAACGACAAGACTAGGACCCTGATAGGTATAGGAAAGACTGTCTGGCCTGAGCACTGTAGTCTGAGATCAAGATGGCTCTAGGAGAGCAATTCTATAAGCTTGAGGTATTTCTTACTGTGTCCATACAAAATAATTTATATTGTATATGCTTATATGTTTGTTGGACAAGGAGAAGAGAAACATACCCAGGGGATTCTGTTCTAGGGTGGGTTGATCTGCTAAATGAGAATCTCTCCTAGAAGCGACTTTCCTGTGCATCCTGACTAGTTTGGATGAGACTGAACATTTCTCCCCTTCAAACTGCCTTCAGTAAATAATTTCAGTATATTGGTTTTCCTTCTCTCACAGAAACCTAGATTATCTTAGATATGCAGATCTCAGGTGCTAGCCAGGCCTGATCTTTGGGATGTAGATTCCCATCTCTAGCCAGACTAGTCTTTGGGGTGCAAAGCTCAGATTCTTATCTTTGGGATATAGATTCCAAGCTCTAGCAGACTGGTCTTTGGGATGCAAATCCAAGTTCTTGTAGCTTGTGAAAGTGCTTGTGAAAAGTTTCTGTGTTGGCTTTGTATCCTTCTGCAGAGGCCAAAATTACTGGCCTGCAGATGTAAAGAAACAATGTATGTTTTGCTGCCTCAATGTTCTTTCTGTAACTCCTTTTGAATGATATCACTGTACTGTGCCCTTTAGAGGTACCATATAAGGAGATCTAGGGGAACACGTGCTTGAGAGAACCTGGGCACACCATAACATAAATTTCTTCTATGGATAAACTTGCTTGTAATAAACTGCTACTAAGGCCAACCAGCATGGCCCTGGTCTCTTCCTTCCTCTGCCCTTGACCAACAGCCATCCTGATCCAGGCCACATATAGCAGCTCTAGGGCACCAAACTTGGGTAGTGAGATAGAGCCATCCAGAGAGCCCGTGAACACACAACCTTCAGAGTGCATAGGTTTTTTTTACAGTGCCCAATTAAAAATGCCTAGTTAAACATTTATCTTTTTTGAAACTTACTTTCAAATGCAAATGACTAGCAAGAAAGGCAGATTTTTTTTTTTTTTGTGGAATTCTCTTGTTTCATTTGTTTTGTTTTAGGGCCATACCTGGCTGGCTTCCTACTAACTCTGTGCTCAAAGACCACTCTTAGAGGGCCCAAAAGACCATATGGGGCGCCAGTGAACAAACTCAAGTCAATCACATGCAGGGCAACCACATTACCTGCTGCACTCCTTCCAGCCCCAATTAGTAAGAATATTTAAGAATTAGCATAAAAATGTTGAGAAATTTTTTGTAGTTAGATTTATCTTCAGATCATAAGTTATTCTGAAGTTTTCTTAATTCTTAGAGTAAATCAATTTTTAAATTTAATTTCTTTATTGCAGTTTTGTGATTACAATATTGCTATTGGTAGTTTCCTGTACACAATAATTCGAACACCATATCCATCACTAGTATTTCTACCTACTTCCACCAAGGAGGTAACTACTTTTCTTTCCCAATTCAATTGTGTGGATCAATTGCCCCTGGTCCATAGTTGCTACTTCACTGTGTATCTTTAGGTCCCATTCATGGGAATGACCCTTCTGTATCTACCCATTTATTTCTGACTTCAATCAGCATAATATTCTCTAGATCCTGCCATGTTGCTGCAAAATGCATAATTTTAGAATTTATTTTTAAATTGAATTATTTCTAGACATCAGATTTTAAATCATTAGTGGTTTCATTTATCTCAAGGATATAAAGACCATCTATTGAGTCTGAAGAAGATATCTTAACCCTGTGTTTCTCCTTGAGCTACTGATGCCATTCCATTTTCAATTTCCCCAATTCAGTAAACTTTTAAATGTTATACCTCATTCACAACACTCTCAAATGACTCATATCCACTCCCCACCCCCACATTTTTTAATCCCTTTTGGTAATCACTGTACTTTTCAAAGTCTGAATGATTTTTACTTAAATTTGGTTTACTTAAATTTGGTTATTTATATTCACATATGAGAAAGGCACCTGGCAATTGTTTTTCACGTCTTTCGTCACTTTGCTTAACATAATAGCCTAATTATATTCATGTGATTTTAAAAGTTATTATTCTTTGCTTTATAAATGGGAGAGCATTCAGTTGAATATTATATATCTATATGTATAATTTTACACACATAGACATATATATCACATTTTTATTTTCAATCATCTTTTAATAGACATTTAGCTTAATTTCATAAATTAGCTTTTGTAAACAATGTTGCTATGACACAGAAGACACATCTTTTTAATATTGTCATGTTCTTTCATAGAGCCCACTGTATTTGAGAATTTACAGCAACTGGAATTCATATACATGCTGCTGGAAGTGAAAATGGGTACAAGTATGCTCAACAGGTGAAATATTTGAAAATGCCCTCTATAACAGGATAAATACATACTTTTCACACAACAGTTCTATTCCTTGCTATGGAAAATTATATGAATAATACATAATACATGTGTACAGCATTATCCACAGTAGCCAGATTCCAAATTTTAAATTATGGTATTGATGTTTATTTTAATATTTGAATGAATGTTATATAAGCTTATTCACTGCATAAATCATTATGTGACAATTCTTTTTGTACCTCTTACCATAATTATTTTCATTTTTAAAAATCAGAAAAGTGACAATTATAGAACATTTAAACATCCTGATAGAAAATTAAATTAAACCAAATAGTAAAATCCTCTTCCTTTCTTCTATCTAGTTTTAGCTTGAAAAAATTACGCTAATGAATTGTTGAGGAACACTGGCATACTAAAGAGTCCTTAAGTAATCATGTTCCAGATGCTATTACATCAAGATAAAGAAACTTCTTAGAGTAGAACATCTTGGTGTAAAGGCCAATGGTGAGATCCATGACTTTCAGAAACACTCTTCAACATATCAGTAACTTTCTTATCCATAATGACCTGTTAATTTTTGTCCATAATAAAGGCCAGTTATTTATATTCACACTATTATTTCTTCCATAGCATATAATGTCAACAGCACTGCACTGTAGCACTGTCCTCCTATTGTTCGATTTGCTAGAGTGGGCGCCAGTAACGTCTCCACTGTGAGACCTGATGTTACTGTTTTTGGCATATTGAATATGCCCTGTGGAGCTTACCAGGCTCTGCTGTGCGGGCAGGATACTCTTGGTACCTTGCTGGCCTCTCCAAGAGGGACAAAGGAATCAAACCCAGGTCGGCCACGTGCAAATGTCCTACCTGCTGTGCTATTGCTCCAGCCTCTAAGTTCATTAATTATTTTTATTGAAGTGTCCTTGCATTATGTGTTATCCTTGCAATATGTGTTACAATGTGCATCTTTGTAAAATAACAAGTATGTATACTACATTAAGTTAACCACTAAAGTTCCAATTCTATTCTGTTCCATTTAACTCACTCATTTTACCCCTCCTCCTCCAAATCTTCATTCTCCCTGCCCCTGGCCTTTGGTAAAAATTAATTTGGTCCTATAATATAGAAGTATATTTTTGTTTTATTTCATTCATATATTTTGTTTCTCTTTACCTTAGGTAAATGGAATCAGAGAGTGCTTGATTTTACTTGTCTTGCCAAATATAATATGTTGTAGTTTCTCCATGTTAAAGCAAATGGCAGTGTTTTATCTTTTGTATGGCTGAGTAGTACTCCATTCTCTGTATATGTCAAATCTTCTTTATGCAGTTTTTGCTAGTGATGTCTAGGTTTCTTTTAGCTCTTGTTATGTTAAATAATGCTGTACTAGACACGACAATCTTTTAAATACCTGACCATAATAATTTTTCAATAAATGTTTGTTCATCTTAGTTGTCTATTTAATAAAAAAATTTATGTTCTTACTAGAAATTTCAGGTTCTTGGTGGCTTATATATTTTATAGAAAGACAACCAGATTAAATAAAGTGAAAATAGTCATTTTTTCTTAATATATAGAAAATAGTTTGACAAAATATTTAATTAAATTGACAGTGTGGTATGTTTATATCATACACCTGCATACTTCTGAAGAGGTGACAAGCATTATTTTATCTGTAATAAAAACAATGTAATTTCATATACCTTAGAGACTATTTTTATTTTAACTTTTAAGTAATTTTTATTATTGAGGCAACATGATTACAATAATGTGAATATTTATGCTTTAGGTTTCCAATTTACTAAACCCGTACCAACAAAGTGCTAAGACCCTACATCTCTTTCTTTATAGCACTTCTAGTCTGTACTTCCCTCACCATTGCCAAACTGACCTCTCTCCCATCCCATTTTTTCGCTTCAACTCTATTGTCAGGATCCAAGAATTTGATTTCATAGATACTATCCATTCTCTTTCTTTTATCCCTTGCTTTATTGTTTTATCTATATGCCACATGTGAATGAGATCACCTTATATTACACCCTCTAGTTATAGCCAAGTTATAGAAAAAGACAAGATTTTTATCTTATAGGCAAAACATCTTATAGCTGAACATCTAATTATATGTATACATATATATGATTTATATGTATGTAATCTGCATATATACACATAAATGTGTGAGTTTCCTTATTTACTCATCTATCATTGGTCATTTGTATAGCTTCCACATTTTAGCTATTGTAAACACACTGCATTGAATTTGAATGTGCAAATCTTTTCAAATAAATGTTTTTATGTACTTGGGATATATTCCAAGAAGTAGAATCATTGGGACGTGTGGGTGTTTTACTTTTATGTTTTTGAGATGTCTTCATCTTGTTTTCTAGGGAAGCAGGACAGGTAATAATCCTGGGAATCTGTAGTAGAGACAGAATCAAAGTTCTTTTCGCACTGCATCCCTCCCAGCACTGTTATGTTTTGTTTTGTTTCTGATCTGTGGGATATAAAAGTCTCATTGCCTGGGGTGACAGCTCATTATAATTTTGACTTGCATTTCTCTGACAATAAGCAATGATGAGCATTTTTTATGCCTATTGAAAATATGTATATCTTCTTTAAGAAAATAACTGTTCAGGTCCTTCAATTTTTTGATGTAGGTGTTTATTTGCTTATTGAGTTCTGTAGTTCTTTTTATTTCTTGAATATTAGACCTTTGTCAGATATATGGTATGTAAATATTTTCTCCCATTAGATGGGGTGTCTTTATATTAGCTATGACATATTTAAATCATTTGCAATAATTAGCTATATTCTGTTCAAATATGTCATTTCCCAAAGTCTTTCTAACCATTCTAGCCTTACCAACACCAAATTTCCATTACTTCAACCTATCTTCTATGTGCTCACAATTAATCTTATGCTTTATTCTCTGGCACTGCAATCTTTCCTTAGAGCAACTGCCGCTTTCAAAGCTTTCCCACTAGCAACCTTCTTAGAAACCTATGTCTAAACATTCCTCCAGAATCTGATACCATTGTTGCAATCTTGGGTCAAATTTTGCCTTTCTCAAAAGTCTTTCTAATTTCCTCATCTTCTCCTCACCCAGTACATAAATTGATACCTAACTTTCTCACTGACCTCTAGGAACTAAACTGTTACACAATTATTAAGTTTTAATTTTTGTGTGGGAAGGCAAGGTCACACCCAGCTGTGCTCAGAGCTCACTCTTATCTTTGCACTTGGTATCACTCCTGGCAGTGATCCTTGAAGAACCACATCAGGTGCTGGAAATTAGACCTGGGTCAAGCCCATGCAAAGTAAGCATGCATGGACTACCATTGTACTACCTCCAATACAGTACTATTAAGCTTTCATATTTTTTACTCGATTAAATTTATATAAATGGGTATCTGCCTTTCTAAGTTGTGAGTTTCTATAATGAACTTTCTATTCCTCACTATCTCAAAATATTAGACACTCTGTACATTACTTTGGTTTAAACTTTTAATTGCCTCAAGTTTTACATGTTTTCATTATGCCGGAAGCCATAATGACTTATATCTACATCTTCCATTAAATGTTGCTATTTGATTTCACAACACCCTTCTACACACACACACACACACACACACAACACCACTATCACCCATTTCTTCACTTACCAATGTTCACAATTGGCCCAGAGCCCAATTACTGTGAGATCTTCTTTACCAACATATGGCTGTATCTGAATGATTGCACTGGACTTGAGTGTGCTCATTTAACTCTAATGAGGTCCACAGAGGTGACTGTATGACTCATGACATGAAGTCATTTTTCCAATTAGCATTCTGACAAATGCATTAGAAGGAGAACCCTTTCAATAGATTTCCACAGCTGCTAAAGGGATCAGGTGTCAGAAGATTTTCAGCTTTGTTCTGCTGTTCTGGTCAAATAACTTATTTTTACCCAGACTCTGCCTCTTGATGCAGCTGGCAGCAATCATATGTCATCTGAGTCTAAGCCCCATTTAAAAATGGTCCTTGTTACAGTACTACAACTGCAGAGAAGAAAAGAAGGATCAGTTATAACTTTTGATTGAGTCATTCTTTTTTTAAAAAAATATATTGTGCAAAATATATTTTAAAGAGTTATCCCATTCATGAGCTTAACATTAACCCTTGTTATATAATTGTGAGCATAATAAAAATGGCATGTCCACTATCCTATAGCAACACCTAATTCCACTTTAATATTTCGCCGCTATGTATCCAAAGACAGAACATATGTTTATTTGGGTAACAAAAGAAAATATTTCTGAGTCAGTAGCCCACTCTCAGCAGAACAGCACTGATTGATAAGAAATCTCCTATGAGGCTCTGGATACTGCAAAATTGTGAAGTAGAATACCTATGAGAAATGCCTTCATTTCTTTAAGGTCAGTTCTCAAGAATGTAATTTTAGTACCTGGGGCTGGAGGGATAGCACAGCAGGTAGGGCATTTGCCTTGAATGCGGCCGACCCGGGTTGATCTCAGAGAGCCTGGCAAGCTACCGAGAGTATCCTCACCTCATGGCAGAGCCTGGCAAGTTCACCATGGTGTATTCAATATGCCAAAAACAATAACAACAAGTCTCACAATGGAGACATTACTGGTGCCCACTCAAGCAAATCGATGAACAATGGGAGGACAGTGCTATAGTGCTACCTTGAAGAAATATGAATAACACTTTTTCAAAAAGGGCAATAACATTGTAAATATTTAGGACACAGGTATTCTAAATTACTTGGAAATTTTTATTATTAAAGGTAAAGGTAAAGGCCCTCCCGTTGATCGTCGATTTGCTCGAGCGGGCCCAGTAACGTCTCCATTGGAGACTTTGTTGTTACTGTGTCTGGCATATCGAATACTCTCGGTAGCTTGCCGGGCTCTCCGAGAGGGGCGGAGGAATCGAACTCGGGTCGGCTATGTTGACCGCTTGTAAGGCGAACGCCCTACCCGCTGTGCTATTATTATTATTATTATTAACTCTCGGCCCTCCCGTTGATCATCGATTTGCTCGAACGGGCCAAGTAACGTCTCCATTGGAGACTTTGTTGTTACTGTGTTTGGCATATCGAATATGTCACGGGGAGCTTGCCAGGCTCTGCCGTGCGGGCGAGATATTCTCGGTAGCTTGCCAGGCTCTCCGAGAGGGGCGGAGGAATCGAACTCGGGTCGGCCATGTTGGCTGCGTGCAAGGCAAATGCCCTACCACTGTGCTATCACTCCAGCCCTGGCTGGAGCGATAGCATAGCGGGTAGGGCGTTCGCCTTACAAGCGGCCAACATGGCCGACCCGAGTTCGATTCCTCCGCCCCTCTCGGAGAGCCCGGCAAGCTACCGAGAGTATTTGATATGCCAAACACAGTAACAACAAAGTCTCCAATGGAGACGTTACTGGGCCCGCTCGAGCAAATCGACGATCAACGGGAGGGCCTTTACCTTTATTATTAAAAACAGTTAACAGGGTTGGAGCGATAGCACAGCGGGTAGGGCGTTTGCCTTGCATGCAGCCAACACGGCCGACCCGAGTTCGATTCCTCTGCCCCTCTTGGAGAGTCCGGCAAGCTATCGAGAGTATTCGCTATGCCAGACACAGTAACAGTAACAACAACAACAGTAACAGGGCTGGAGCGATAGCACAGTGGTAGGGCGTTTGCCTTACAAGCAGCCAACATGGCGGACTCAAGTTCGATTCCTCCGCCCCTCTCGGAGATCCCGGCAAGGTACCGAGAGTATCTCGCCCGCACGGCAGAGCCTGGCAAGCTACCCGTGATGTATTCGATATGCTAAACACAGTACCAACTAGTCTCATGACGGAGACGTTACTGGGCCCGCTCGAGCAAATTGATGAACAACGGGAGGACCGTGATACCGAACAGTAACAATCATGGTCCTCATTCCCCTGTTCCTGAAAGAGCCCCCAATATGCCATCAGGCTACACTAGCACATAACAGGGATGAATGGAGATGTTACTGGTGCCCTTTCGAGCAAATCAATGAACAATGGGATGACAGTGACAGAATGATTATTATTTTTACAGTTCTATATTTCTTTGTTTATTTTAATGCAAGCATTTTATTTAGATACTATTAAAGGAGAGAGGATGGAAAGAAATTGTACAACTGAGCTAGGAAGTATAGACTCCAGAATGTAAGGTGTCTTCAAGCCTGCATTCCTACATCCAACACCTAACCCTGAGAAACAAAAAGTATGCCACCACAAAGACTTGACTATGAATGTTTCAGCTCTGTTTTACTGGGAGAGTCACACCTGGTATCCACCAGGGTCACTCTGTGCTCTGTGATCCCTCCTGGTGTTGCATCAAAACACGTGCCTCCCAGTCATGAATACATATATCATTTACTCAGAATTGCCAGAAGTGGGAAAATCCAGATGAGTATCACTGGTAATAGAATGTGTAAACCAAGTAAGGTGTTTAGGTGTTGTAATTTTACTCTGCAACAAAAAAAGAAATTACCTGAAATAAATAAATGTCAAAATATTTTCCTAAATTAAAGATATCACACATTGTATGATTCTTTTTAAATAAAATTACTAGAAAAGCAAACCTACAAGTCAAAAGACTACATTAGTATTTGCTTAGGCCTGGAGAGTGGGAATTAACTGAAAGTTTGAAGAACATTTCCTCCCCCCTTCTTATTGATTCACAGGGAGATAAAGTTACAAAGCGTTCATGTTTGAGCTTCAGTCTATAATCATCAAACACCCATCCCTTCACAATTGCACATCTTCCACCACCAAAATCACCAGTATTCCTTCTTTCCTCATTTCAAATCTTCCCCTGACTGTGTGGAAGACAATACTCTCCCCCATACTCTCTCCCTACTTTGGTTACATTAAATATTTCGACACCAGTCCCACTACCACTCAAACCTGCCAAAAAGACGATGCTAGACAATTTGTTTCGTGTTACTTGTTATGGATAGAATATAATGTTTAGCGGCTGCTCTTGCGCCTGAAGAATTCTAAAATTTTAATAATTAGGGTCTGGAGAGATCTCTGTAGGAGCTGCTCTGTTCCGAGATTCGTGTGTGTGTGTCTCTGGATCATGGCCATGTTGGAGCTTATGTAGCCAGTGGCAGTTTGTGGGTCTCATCTCAAAGTCCTATTGGGGCAGGAGGAAGGAGACGGACCAGCTTTCTCCTGTCCCATGAGGCCTGGTGTTTGCTGTCATTGCTACCGCGTACCTTTGCCTTTCATTGAGTTCTAGAAGATGGCCGCTGGGATTCTTAGGAGGCAGGCGGAGGGACAGCACCTGCTCCCATCTGGAGTGGTGCAGTGAAAGTGGTCTATTGCAAAGTCTAGAGGCATCTCTGCAGCTGGCTGCTCGGTTCCAAGATTCTTGTGTGTGTGTACTTGGAAATATTTTAATATCATCAAATGCAATTAAATATTATTATGATAAGCTTATTGATATAAGAATGAATCCAATTTTAGGATTCTTTTTGAGATGTGATACTCACAAACAGCAGATATTATTTTCTTGAGTGTAACTGCTCTTGTATAAGGAAATTACCACATTAAATTTAATACCTTAATCTTTAACATCTTCATCAATTTAATACCTTCATCTTTAGTTCTCAGATTAAATAGAATTAAATAGGTATTTTTTTATGTAGGAGTACTGCTATTTATTCAGCCACTGATTAGGCTGATTGAATTTTGCATGAACTCCAACTTACTTTTATTTTTTCCCATTTTTTATAATTTTATTTATTGAATCACCATGAGAGCAGTTACAAAGCTTTCAGATCTAAGTCTCGGTCATACAATGAAACACCCGTACCTTCACCAGTGCCCATTCTCCACCACCAAAACCCCCAGTATACCCCCATCCCACACCCTCCCCCTACCTGTGGGGCAGACGATTTCCACATTACTCTCTTTCTACTTTGATCACATTCAATATTTCGACACCACTCCCACCATTATTATTTGGGATGTTACCCCAACATTCAGATCTGCTAAAAAGGCAACAGTAGACAATTTGTATCACTGGTCATGAATAATATATGATGTCGCGCAGTTGCAGTAGTGGCTGAGCAATTTTGAAATTCTGAAATTTTAACAAATCTGGAGAGATTTCCTGCCAAAACCTGCTAGGTTCCGAGATCTGTCCCTGAGTCTCTGGGATCATGACCATTAAGAAGCCTGATCAGGAGCCAGAGAGGCAGTTCATGGGCAGCAACTCATGGTCTCTTGGGGTGGGGAGGAAAGGGCCAGCTCCACCACCATCCCATGAGGCCCCACGTGTCTCGACACTGTGGATTAAAACCTGATTTTCCAATGGTCTCTAGTGCATGCCAGTCACCAAGCTGCCAAGGGGGAGCAGGCCAAGGCACAAAACCTATTCCCACCTGGGGTGGCCCAGAGCCAGTAACCTACTCCGGGGCCCACATGCATTTCTGCCAAAAGCCGCTGGGTTTCTAGATTTGTTTCTCAGTTTCTGGGATCATGGCCATTAAGCAGCTTGATCAGGAGCCAGAGAAGCTGTTTGTGGGTGGTGACTCAGGGTCTCATTGGGATGGGGACGAAAGGGCAGGCTCCATCCCCATCCCGTGAGGCTCCGCATGTCTCATCACTGAGGGCCCAAACCTCACTGTCCAATGGCCTCTGGAAGATGGCGGCCACCAGGCTTCCAAGGGGGAGCAGGCGGAGGTACAGCACCCTTTTCCCCCTGGGGTGGCCTTGCGACAGTAACCTACTGCGTGGTCCAGATGCACTTCTGCCAAAAGCCATTGGGTTTCAAGATTTGTTTCTGAGACTCTGGGATCATGGCCGTTAAGCAGTTCCATCATGAACCAGAGAGGCCATGCCTCCAATTATATAGCTGAGCCAAAGGTGGTTTGTGGGTATGTCTCCCACATACCTAACTTTTGGCCGTTTACTTTCTTGGTAAACTTTGCCCCAAGGTTTTGGGGTCTGGCCAAAGGCACAGCAGCAATTTTGGGGTATCTAGAAGTCTGAAGGCGCCATGAGGCTGTTGATGCACTCGCCTCACAGGTACAGATTGACCCACTGGCAGCACCATATCCCCCAAAATAGGTATGTTTTAAAACACTTTTATGTTTAATTTTGTTGCTAATTATATTTCAGAATATTGAGTCGTGAACAAATGGTGAGAAAGAGTATCCAGCATCATTTCTCTTTGCTTGGGATTTGCATCAGTGTTTTCAAAGTTATTATTATGATTATCAAATAGTGCAGTGTGCTATTTATGAGAATGAGTAATCAGATTAATAAATTCTTCATATAAAATTAATTCCTCCAAATGAATATAGAATTTAATTTAGCACTGGACTATTTCTAATGTGTTTCAACACTCCTGTGAAGCTGAAATACACATTTTAAAATCTGTTTAAGAATAACTTAAACCTTAAACACAGCTGGTGTGGCTCAAAAAAGTGAAAAGTTAAATAAAATTTAAAAATAAATAAATAAGTAAATAAAAGGCTATTCCATAAATCACTTTATTATATAGATAAAAACATTAATTCCAATAAAAACATTGTTGGACCTAACCTAAGTATTAAAGGACTATGAACAAATATCAGAAAGTTTAGTCTGTTAATATATTATTAACTAATAACATTTAAGACAAATTAAAAATTCATCAAGAGGAAAATTTTAAATGACAAGATAGTGTTCACTATGATTCTTAATTTAATAGGAATATTTGTAACTATCTTCTAATTCTAAAGAGAGTAAAGCACTTTGTATTTGTAAATATTTAAAGTAAAATGTAGTTTCTTTTGCATGTTTCTAATTTATATGTGTGTATGTATGTGTGTATACATGTTTGCATATTACATGCATACACATATATCACATTATGTTTCTATGTACTTAAAAGATATTTAGGCACCTAATAAGAAACACAGTATTCAAAAAATGTCATACCAACAAATTGAACTTTTTTAAGGAAAGAATAGTTAAATGGTTGGGTAAACAGTTGGATAAAGTCTAACTGCCTAGTGAGAGCACACACAAGTAATAACCTTTCATGTCTGTTACCTAAAATAGGCATATAGAAACTCTCCCTTGACTAGTTACTAAAAGAAAAAAATCTACACAGCTTGCTTTTTTTAAAGACCTAAAGAGGACAAAATTATAATTTCAGGCCTCAAAGCATCAAAATTATCTGTCATAGTCCTTAGAGTGAAGACATTAGGGACTTTAGACATGAAAAGAATCAGAAGGTTTCTGAGAAATTACAGCATGGGAATCTTTCATCTTTATGGGAAAGGAGGAAAATGGTAAACTTTTTCCCTTCCCAAATGTGAAGAATTTCTGTGAGTTAATAAAATCTGTTACTGGAATAGCAAAATGAAGAGCTCCGTAGAAAGTTTTAATTTTGCTTATAAATGAGTTCTGATTGCTCAGGATTGGATGTGTGGAGAGGAAGATAATTCCATTTATGTCCTATCACTGGGCCCATATACCATACACTCAGAGTATCCAGTCATGCTTGATACTTCTTCAATACTTTAGCCACCTTAAAAGTTCTAGGAAAGGCTCAATGATTCAAAAAGTATACTTTTACCTGGATCTTTGTGTGATACTTAGAAAAATTGTTCCAGAATTGAAAATAAATGCTTCCTCGCTTCCTTCCTAAGGATTTAGGAAAAAAAAAAGTCTCCTGTGTCCTTGGCCAAATACACTTCCCTGTGTTTATATAATTCTGCAAAAAAAACCTAAATTACAATTGTTTTACTTTTATCTGAAAGGAATAACAAGCTACCTTTTTTATTACTAGAATAATTATTAGCACTATGATATTCACACTAAATTGGCAAAATTTGAGAAGTAATAAAAGTATAAATATTTCGATCTTATTCAACTCTTCACTCCCTAAATAAATGCCTTTTTTTAAGGAAGAAGAATTAGAGGGAGAAGGTCATATAAATTTGGTTATATTGCTCTACCCACTTTTATTTTCCCTACCTATTATCTCTGTTGCTACTGGATATATCTTAGTTGGCTTACATAGCAAATGTATATTTCTATAAAGAAAGTTAAGTGATGAGAATAAATCACTACATACTTCTTTGTTACCCTACTTATGGTCTCCCTCAAATAGATCTGACAATATTTTAGAAATGATGCTCAAAACTGCTTTTTAATCACTCAGACCTCAATTGAGTCCTCATTAAATATTATTTAAACTTCAATTTAAATCAGAATATCTTCTGAGTCTGTCAAGATGGAATTTGATAGAAATAAATGTCAAATACAACCTCGTTCTAAATGAGTAATAACTGCCCTGAAAAACTATGATAGAACTTCTAAGCACACAGCACATTAAATTGGATAGCAAATAAATAATTCAGTTACAACAACCATAACAAGGGGAAGGAGTATAAATATCATAGTAGCCCACTTTGAATGATAATACTTTAAAATTATATATAAATATGTATTCTTGATAGATATTTTTGATAAAAATAAAATGGATAAATTAAAAATGTGCAGGGAATAATGAAGTGGCTAATATATGCATGCTGAAAGGAAAGATTCAAACATTTTGTGTGGAGGTTCAAAATAACTGTGAATATTTAGTCTTAGCAAGGAAAAATCAAAAAGACAAAAAGTTGTTTTTAAAAACAAAAGTTGGGCCAAGAGTCAGTCCAATAGGTTTGATACCTGGCACCTGTTGTGATTTCCAGTGAACCCCCAGGAGCAATTCCCAGAGTGCAGAGAAAGGAACAGGCCCTGAGCACTACCAGGGTGACCCCTTCCTTCGAAAAACAAATGAATGCTGAAGTTACAGCAAATGAAAAGTGCATTTGAGGGCCCTCAGTAAAATAATAAGTGATTGTATAAAAATTCAAAGTGGACAAATTACTGTTCCATATAAAGAAACACATTAGGAATCAGGAGGCAGAACCATCTGTTTCAGAACCTAGTTCCTTGGGTTCACTCCTTTGGAGCTGTCATAGTGGAGGAAGAGCAATAGCCTGCTCAGTTTACTGGAAATTAAAATGGGAGAGGAATTGCTGTACCAGAACAATTTTAATCTAGAATTTAATTTAATCTAGAATTTAATCTAGAATTGTTGATTTATCTTAAAAGCCATTTCCTGCTAAAAGAAAAGACAAGCATATTCAAAGTGAATAAGGTAAACTATTGTAAATTTAAGAGCAGTGCTACTTATTTGCTGATGTATAGAAACACAACATAATAAGGATAGAAAGACTGGAGTCACTGATTTGTGGGGACTATGAATTTGATTCAAATATTTAGACTGAACATTGTAAGTATTGCAATTTAGCTTATATGAGAATGACTACATTTTCACAAACATTTGTACACAAAACATAATTTTTCCATCAGAATACAATAAAGTTGATATCTTTTTGATTAGGCAAGAATCACTCAATCTGTTTTATGCAAAAAATCAGAAATAATAGAAAAAAGTAAGAGTAAATTAATGAAACCAACATCTATGTTTTGGATGATATAAATGCAATTGTAGGCTAGGTGCTTTCCTTTGATCCGCGTGTGGTATAGACACTTCCTTCTTATCACCTCAGTCCTGTCCACAACACTATATTAGATCAGGCAGAAAGACTAGAATTATTGAGTGGTTTTGTATTTGGGATTCTTGTTTCTCTAAATGCCCCTTAATGCATTTCTTAATCTATAATTTCGCTATTTCTCCTTTTTTCTACCCCTAGAGATTAATATTTAAAAAATGGTATGTCTTTCAACAGCCAGACTTTACTTCTAATTTTTTTTAGTTAACTATTAATCTTTTAAAATAATTATCCTTTGCCTAGTTATAGAGCAAGATTCTTGTAGTCCACATTCCTATTAAAAAGGATGACATCAAAGGAAGTAATAGATGCAAACTTACTAGTACATTAAACAGGTATGAATTTTGAAATGGGTTTTACTTATGTCAGGAATACAATGCAAATGCAAATATTCCCCTGTGTGAAATAATAGCAAATGAAAGGAAATGAACATAAACTGATTCAACTGATTGCAATCAATGCTAGTAAGGATGTAGAAACAGATGGTTTGAAATGTTTAAGAAGATTAAATGATACATATATGCTGTATTATGTTATATATCTTCAATATATTCATATGCATATAGAACCACATATAATAAATTAACAGTTTTTTTCAAAGGTAAAGTTTATTGTTCCTGTAATATTGTAGAACAATTGCAAAGTAACTTTTTAATCAATTTTCAGTTTTGTCAAATATACCTTCTGCTTTCATTCTGCAATCATTCTCATTAAATATTGAAGGTGGTTTTTGAAAATTAGTAGAGTCATAATGAGAAAAAACTCAGATAATAGGTGATTGTAATATTTTAAAAATTCTATCTACTCTGTATTTTTTGCAATTATGGTATTAATAAGAAAAGATAATACATTTTGGGTTGTATAATTATTATTGATTTGCTTTCACTTTTCAAATATACTTCCAAAGTAGGGCATGGTACTTTATCAGGTTTATAGACATTTTTGCAAAGTGATTTTGATCTTAGTCAAGATTGTTCAAATAAAGTAGAATGATAATCAATACAAGAAAATTCTTTATGAATTATGTGATCTATATATTGGCTTAAGTATTTTTCCTAGTACATACTCTTAAAGAATGTATTTGAGGCCCATGTTTCGTATTTTTAATACTGTGCATTAGGAAACCGGGATACAGTTTATGTTGTATTTATAAGGTGCCTGACTTTATGTTGAGATGTAAATATTGCATGTATTTAGCTTTAGAATTTCTTCTGTCACATGAAATGAATTTGTTTTTGTTTCTGAGTCACACCTGGCTGTGTCCAAGGGCTACTCTTGGCTCTGTGCTTAAGTATCAGGCCTGGCTGTGCTTGAAGGAACTCTGTAGGACCAGGGATTGAACTGTGGTCAGTCTCATGCACAGCAAGTGCCTTATCCCCTATACTATAAATAGGGCATAAAATGTATTTTAAGAACGTACCTATCTCAGGGGCTGGAGCAATAGCACAGCGAGAAGGGAGTTTGCCTTGCATGCAGCCAACCTAGGTTCGATTCTCAGCATCCCATATGGTCCCCCAAGCACCACTAGGAGTAATTCCTGAGTGCATGAACCAGGAGTAGCTCCTAAGGATCGCTGGGTGTGACCCAAAAAGAAAAAAAAATGTATCTATCTCAGATAATAACACATTCACTTAAAAGTAATCAAAACATATTTTTCTTATTCACTGAGTATTGGAAGATGGTTTTTGGCTAGTGTGACGAGAATTCTTTCACCATAAGAGATGATGACAAAAGATAATAGGAACACAATAAACCTACTATTTAAAAATTTCATCATACTGTTTACTGTATCCAGAAAATTGGTAACTTGCATAAATCCTCCTTTTTCTGGGGCCATCATAATAAATTATAATCTGATTATTTTCTTTATGACATGTTTGTCTTAAACCTGGTTCAAATCACAGCATTATGCTACTTTGGGGACTACAGTAACAATATGTTTACTATTGGATAAAATATAGTTGGTCAGATAAATCTGTATATTGGATAAAATATAGTTGGTCAGATAAATCTTGAAAACATTTCTTGAAGTACTTTCCCCCTTACACTTTGTACCTCAAAATCCAGTTTAAGTCTGTTTTTGACACCTACTCAGAGATTTCAGTTCTTGGGTGTGAGTTCATACCCATCTCTCACCAAGCCACTTTCACTGTAATTGTTCTCCCATTGTTCCATCAATTTGTTCGAGTGGGCACCAGTAATGTTGTTCTTACTGTTCTTGGCATATCAAATACGCCCCGAGGAGCTTGCTGTGCGGGGGGTGGGGGGGGGTGATACTCTCCGTAGTTTGCCAGGCTCTCTGAGAGGGATGGAGGAATCGAACTTGGGTCCGCTACATGCAAGGCAAACACCCTACCTGCTTTGCTATCACACCAAGCCACATCCCTTCTCAATGGTCTATATTAATGGGGAAGAAAGGAAACTTTTATTCTGCTTAAGGGGGCTGTCTTATCTTCAGATTTTATACCTGAATAACAAATTCATGCAGAAAACATGTATCCACTCCCCTTCTTTCAGAATTGTACAAGAGGATGTAGAAGCTTGTGATTAGCACGAATTCCCCTGGTGACTCAGCAACAAGCACTGCCAAAATGAAAGCATAAGGAAAAGAGAAATTCAAGAGAACTGAGAAGTCTTGATTTTTGGATTCCAAAAGAAAAATGTTGGATTTTTGTTTTGTTTTAAATTTATGAAATCTATTATGGTTTTGCTCAAGTGGGCCCAGTGACTCCTTCATTGTGAGACATGTTTTTACTGTGTTGGCATATCGAAAACACGGGGAGCTTACCAGGCTTTGCTGTGTGGGCGAGATGCTCTGCGTAGCTTGCTGGGCACCCTGAGTGGGCCTGCTAGAGCAAATCGATGAACAATGGGAGGAGAGTGACAGTGATAATGGCTTTGACAGAAAAGATTTTTTTTTTTTTTGCGTGTGTGGTGGGGGGGAGGGCAGTGGTGTTTGGATTCTTGTTTTCTCTTTTGTTTGTTTGTTTAAAAGCTGAAGACCTGAAAGAGGGATACAGAGTTTGAGTTTGAGAGGGATTAGTTAGAAAGCCAAACTAACTCAGAAACAGATTTGCAAGATAAAAGATATGGGACTATTTAAAGGAAAAAATAAAATGTAGTCAATGGCAGGACATAGATAATGATAATTGTTGCTATGTTGCTCTCTCTTGCAGGTTTTGGTTTTCAAAAAGGATGGAAATGGAATCCTCAGATAATTGAAGGTTCTAAAAAGAATGAAACTTGAATCTAGACTTTCAGAGCAAAGTATAGGACAGCAGGATTTGAAGTGTTCTGGGAATACCAAGATATATAAAGCAGTTATAATTAATAAGGGGGTGATAAACATTATCAGGACATAGTTTAAATATAGATTAATTTATAGGAACATATTTTGCATTTTATAGGTATGTAAATAGCAAATACAGTTTTTCAAGCAAACAAATATTTGTATAAGCTCATCAGTTTGAGTAGTATTTCTTCAAAGCTAAGTATTGGTTTGTAACATTACCGTAGGGGTTAAATCATAGTACTGCCTTACATCAAATTCCAGTTTTGTAATTCCCAGGTTTGATCCCCCAGGCACCCCATGTGGTCCTTGGAGCCTATCAGGAGTAGTCCCTGAGAGCAGAGCCTGGGGTAAGCTTAGTTATGTGTGGTCCAAAACATTTTAAAATAATTTGTTTTTTTAAAGGTTTTGGTCTTCAGAAAATCAGTTGTAGCAAACAGATCCAGATAAAAGAACCAAATTCTCTTACTGCACTGTCCCAACGAGCAAAATCAAACATGGCTTTAGGAATCATCACTGCATATTTTAGAAAACATTTTTTTTACTGTATCTGGGTAGTAAAATCGTTTAATTATAAATAGTGAATGTGCATATAAAGGCTTCAGTGAGAACACATAATCTCTCAGAAACTTCACCTAGAGCAAGTTTGTAGATAAAATACAAGGCATTTTTATGCTGGGTGTGAAAAAGCTGACTAAAGTATTTACGTATTAATATCCCATTGCAAAGATCACTGTTAGCTCATTGGCCTTAAATTATTCACTAGGTTTAATGGTTATTATTTTTGGCTGCTGCAGTCAGATCTTATAAATACATTCCTAAGGTCACACTCTTTACTTTTCATCTAAATCTTTTTCCCCCTTTTTGCTGTTAAAACAGAACATTAAATGAAATTACCTGACATTCAACCTTATTGAGTCAAACATTTCTTTAAAGCAAAATGAAACTACCAGGGTAGTTTAATATTATTTAGAGTGATCCAGAAGTCAGGGAATAGATTATTTTAGGATCAAATTAAATTGATATAATTTTAAATATAGCAATCACAACAGTACTTCTTTTGAGAACAAATTGATCATGTGATATAGCTTAACAAATAGATATTCTAGATCTTCAGAATTGCCATCTTGGCTTGTCTTGTTAACTTTGCAAAACTAACAATATACAGATTTCAATTCATTCTTTAAATTTTTTTATTAATTGAATTAATAAATGTACAGTTTAAATAAAATACATAAAACCCCACAATTATCTAATTGTATAGAATTCTCTGCAATGTGGCACCTTCATATCACTGAAGATTTGAAAGACCCTTTTAATATGAAAATGTCAAATTTCATGTCACAGAGAATAGACTAATTCATATCAGAGTTATTTTTTTAAAAAAAGTGGTTTTCCCCCTCACAGGAATTGGTAGGGACGGGGTCTCCCAAGAAATGCTGGTGGACTATGTGGTCCCATGGCCTGCCAACTGAAAAAGATGATCAATGTTTTTGCTCGGAGGTGTTCGGTGGAGGCAGACCTGTAATGTTGTAGTAGGGACTTGTAGTAGTGCTTAGGCCCAGTGCTACTGACAGTGAGCACGAAATGTTAGAGAACCAAACTTGGGTTTTTATATGTATTTTGCATGCACTTTAACCTTACCAAAACTGATGCTACAGCCACTAAAAATCTATGTAAATTTTGTATTTAAGTGTCCCTTTAAGTATAATTTGGAAGACCTGAGAACAAGTTAGGAAACTAAAAAAGATAAAACCATATTTTCAAACTACTGTTGATCTTGGAAAACCAGTTACAGTTTTTGCTTCAGTTGGGTTGCCTGTGATGTGAATTATTCTCGTAACCAACCAGAAGGGAATATGGTCAGTACCTAATGAGCAATATTTCTTTCTTTTTTTTGATGGTGGTAAAAAGTACTTTATTTTTAACTTTTATTTATTTATTTATTAGTGAAACACCATGAGGTACAGTTGTAGATTTACAAACTTTTGTGCTTGAGTTTCAGTTATTCAATGATCGAGTACCCATCCCTCCACCAGTGCCCATTCTGCACCACCACTGATCCCAGAAGCCCTCCAACCCACTCATCCCTGCAATATTTCTTTCTAAACTCTACATAGTACCCTTTTCATTTCTTGGAAATGCTCATTTCTGTTGTTCAGCCCTATTTCTCTTTTAAATGCAGAGTTTGATTTTATAGCTTCCATTCAGGTTCCTCAATAACGGACTCCTTACTCTCAAGAACACTTGGCCACCCACTCAAACTTTTTTCTTGGCATGGGTATATTATTTCCGTTTCCTCTTCAATTTTCTAAGGAAAACTAGGATTCTGGCTGCCATAGAGGAGGCTTCTTTTTAATGCACAATTTCAAAGAGTAAATATCTATTGGATGAGAAGAAACAGATCCTAAAAGTTAATTCATTTACATCTGCCTTGGAAACTTGGTATTGCTGATATTAACACTAAGTGATAGTGGTAGAGTGTCAGTTATAAGAGTTGAAAAAAATTTTTCAATTGAAAATTTTGATTAAAAAAATCACAACTGATCATAAAAACATTATTGTCATCAGGAAGGAGGACAAGTAAGTTTGTCAAAGAAAAACTGGAGTGAAAAGAGAGAGCGGAACAAAATCTAAATATCTAAAAGTGAGTATGAGGCAAAATGGAAATGAATAATTATGAAATACCTGTCTTAAACTAGATGATAGTTTGTATCCTATAAATACAAATTGAACAGCTAGGAAGTATAACCTTAACTGGGATGCCTGAAAAAAGCATTCCTGAGTACTTAGCCCTGAAATTAAATTTTAAATGAACACACAGATGCTTTGAAAATCATTGCAGTACCTGGAGTGATGGTCTCTGTCAATTGATTTTTACCTATTTATATATGCACTTAGTATAATCTGACTCAGTAATATATGATGTATTTACTCTGGTTTTGTGTTCGCAGGACAACAACAAAATTACTAATTATCTCCCAAGATATTCTGAAAATCAGATGCCTTTACAATTCAAACAAAAATGTTAACTACTAAAATTATATGCAATATTTAATAAGTTAATAACTAACTTATATATAAACTCTTTTGTACATTAATTAGATGTAATCATACATTTTTGATGTAAAGAAAATATTCTCTGTAGAACTTAAGAACTGTTTACACAGTCAGCCGCATGGCTCTTTCCAGTCTTCTAATTTTCATAATTTTACTTCTGAATTCTCAGGTGAGTGGGGACTGAGAAAGCTATTTATAGTCATTATTTCTTGGCAGCAAATGTGGAATAATCTGGTACCAGACTATTTGTTATCATTTACTTTACTACCTAAATGATAGTTACTGGCCTATGTTAGTTCCTTCTACTTTACCTAATTAGGGATTAAACTTATCTTTTGAAACTGATGACAAAATGAAGTGATGTATATCTATTTTAATTTTACTTTTAATATTTGTCTAAGAAAATGCTTATAAGTTTCTCTCTTTGTTGCTTATATGGCCAACTCTTATTTCTCCTTAAAGGGGTAAAATTTACATTTATAGGCTTCCTTCCTTGATATTGCTCTTGGCTATGATTTATTAAATTTGACATAAAATGAAAGGCAGCACAAAAATGAAAACACCAAATGAAATTTTGGTCAGCTAAGGAAATCAACAGAATTAATATATAATTAATGGAATGGATAAATTATTTGAAAACCACATATATGTTAAGGGATTAATATACAAAATAAAGAAGAAACTCCTGCATGTCATTAGGGGAAAATAAAGATTAAAAATTGAAAATGGGTCTGAGTAGACTTTTTTCCCTTAAGGTTATACAAATGGCCCTAATGTCAATGGAAAGGTGCTCCACAGTGTACTAATTATCCAAAAATGTAAATTCACCCCTACTGAGATATCACATTAAACATGCTAGATTGACTATACTCAGTGAAAAGAGATAACAAGTGTAGTAACATTGTAGAGAGAAGGAAATCTTAGTTTGATGCTGGTGGAAATCTAATAGGCCACTATGAAAAACTAGTATGGAGAGTTATTAAAAATTAAACACATGGCCACAGTGATCTACAGCAGGGAAGACACTTGCCTTGCATGTGCCCAGTCACATTTGATTTCCATAAGATAGCCCAAATCTACTAAGAGTTATGTATGACCACAGAACCAAGAGTAAACCCTGGCAAGTCAAGTATGGTCCAAAATCCAAGTAAATAAATAAAACAGCTGCCATATGATCTAGTTCACTTTGGATATACAGCCAAAGAAAATGAAGCCATTATTTCAAAGACTGATCTCTTATTTGCTGCATTATTTATAATATCAAAGGTATAAACACTAAGTAAATAGATTTTCTTTCATCCATCTGTGTTATAACCTGTTTTCTCATAAGTTATTAATTATTCATACAGGAATTATATTTTTCCTGCAGATTTGAATTGTTTCAAAACTAGCTGATAACTTTACATATTGCCATCTTTCTCATTTTTGTATCTACGTCTTTTATTTCTTTGAATATTTTGTTTTGATAATCTTTATTTCTATACATTAAATCTCTGGGGATATAACTAGTATTTCCTTCATTCTGTGTTTGACAAATTTTTTAGTGGGCTAGTTTTTAAATATTGGTTTTAAATTTCTTAGAAAAATTGAAAAGAACAGAGATTTTCCTTATATCCTGTGTTGACATATGTCTAACCTCCTTCATTAGAATCTAATAGCAAATTTTTAAAAATTTACAATTCAACTTGCATTGACATATAATATTACTCAAAATTCATACCTTACATTTAGGTTTATTCTTGGTATTATATGTTCTATGGAGCTAGACTTGTGCCTACCATTATAGTACATTAATTTCATAGCTCCACAAATCTGTGCTCTTCCTTTTCATCACTCTCTACTTCTAACCTCTGGTAACCACTGATGAACTTATATGCTTGGTCATGTTTTACTATAAATTCTTTCTTACTTCAGTATTTTGTCATTTTCAAGACCTGAGTTGGGAATTTTTTCCTGCAGAGAGCATTTTCATTTATCTCTGGCAAGAACCAAAAAAAATCCCACCACCAATGGGAACACTCTCATGTACTGACTTGGAAACTCTACCATTTGGATCTTTGTTCTTACATCTAACCCAAAGATGACTCTATAGTACATTCTCCAAGGATTTGTCTCAATAGCCTTACCATTCATATCTACTCAAAGTTCTATGTCCTAGATTCAGTTCAGGATTTTGTTTGCTTGAGATACACTGGAAATGTCCCTTCCAATATAGCTCAAAAACAATTTAAGTCTGTGATACACTGCTACTTCTGCCTTCAAAGTTGGTTTTAGGGAATTTGCTCAAAATCTACAAAATCTTTTTTTTTTCAGTTTGTAATACATTTATCTAGCCAATCTATTATTATTCTGCCTTTGATGTTGGTGGGCCCCACAGATGGCTTATGTTTAATGGGGAGAAGAAAAATGATCACTTTCACCCAATCGGCCTCTCCCACCTGGAACCCAGGGTTACTGGGTTCTTGTCTTACCTCATAGAGAGGAATTTCAGGAGCTGATGAGGAGTAAAGTAAAATAGATTTTATTTGTAAATTTTCAAGGGAAGAAACAAGAGAAAGGGGGAGTGAAGAACAACGTGCTCAAGAGAGAACCCAAGCTTCTCTGAGGGTACAGAGAGCCCTTACACACATCCCAGCATTGGACATGAAGGCATGAAAATACACATCTCAATAGCTTGTAGCTTGAGACCTTAGGCAGATGCGGGCACCACAATGGGTCCGGCAACATATGCACACCCTCCCTTTGTTCAAGTTTGCTTTTATAAGGTTTCTCCAACCTGCCCCCACGTGGGGTTTCTACCAAAGTCAAAGTTTATTGCTAAGGAGATTACCAAGTGTTGTAGGGTTGGGTTGGTAATGGTCTTCTTTGAAATTCCTTTTCTGTTTTTTTGTTTCTGCAGGAGCTTCTCTGGGTCTGTTGCTGTAGATAGGTGAGGGTCGTATCAGTTCTTAGACCATTTTTTTCCCTTTTTTCTGCAAGGTTGACTTTTACCATTGTCTTGGGAGGGGGCCTTCCCTATCTGCCTGCCTGCCTACATCACCTTGAACTATTATGTTTTCATTAGGGGCATTTATAGATTATCAAAAATCTTTTGCACTTCTGAAAATTACCTGCATTTTACATTATGTCTTTTCGGTCTTTAAAGATACATAGAGTAAGGGGATATGGTGCCGCCAGCAGGTCAATCTGTACCTGTGAGGCAAGTGCATCAGCAGCCTGATGGCGCCTTAAGACTTCCAGATACCGCCAAATTTCTGCTGTGCCTTTGGCCAGATACCAAAAACTTGGGGCAAAGTTTACCAAGAAAGTAAATGGCCGAAAGTTAGGTATGTGGGAAACACACCCACAAACCACCTTCGGCTCAGCTATATAATTAGAGGCATGGCCTCTCTGGTTCCTGATTGAACTGCCTAATGGTCATGATCCCAGAGACTCAGAAACAAATCTCAAAACCCAGCAGCTTTTGGCAGAAATGCATCCGGTCCCTGCAGTAGGTTACCGGTGCTGGCCAACCCAGGTGGGAATAGGTTTCATGCCTTGGCCTGTTTCCCCTGGAGGCCCAGTGGCCACCATCCTCCAGAGGCCCTGGACAGTCAGGTTTGGGCCCCCAGTGACAAGAAACGCTGGGCCTCACGGGATGGGGGTGGAGCCGTTTCTGTCCTCCCCACCCCAGTGAGACCCCAAGTCATCACCCACGAACAGCCTCTCTGGCTCCCGATCAAGCTGTTTAACAGCCATGATCCCAGAGACTCAGAAACAAATCTCGAACCCCAGCGGCTTTGGCAGAAATGTGTTTGGACCCAACAGTACGTTACTGTCGCTGGGCCACCCCAGGAAGGAAATGGTGCTGTCCCTCCGCCTGCTTCCCCCTCATGGCTCGGTGGCTGTCATCCTCCAGAGGCCATTGGACAGTCAGGCTTGGGGCCACAGTGACAAAACTTGTTGGGCCTCACGGGATGGCAGTGGAGCCAGGCCTGTCCTCCCCACCCCAACAAGACCCCAAGTCATCGCCCATGAACGGCCTCTCTGGCTCCTGATCAAGCTGTTCAACAGTCATGATCCCAGAGACTCAGGAGCAAATCTCGAAACCCAGTGCTTTTGGCAGAAATACCTCCATATTTAAGTATTAAAATTTCAGAACTTCAAAATCACATGGCCCTACTGCAGCCACGCAACATCATATGTTATTCATAACCAGCAATAGAACACAAATTGTCTATTGTTGCCTTTTCAGCAGATTTGAATGTTGGGATAAATTCTCAAATAGTAATGGTGGGTCTGGTGTCGAAATATTGAATGTGATCAAAGTAGAGAGAGAGTTATGTGGAAATCGTCTGCCCCAGAGGTAGGGGGAGGGTGTGGGATGGGTGTATACTGGGGTTTTTGGTGGTGGAGAATGGGCACTGGTGAAGGTACAGGTGTTTCATTGTATGACCGAGACTTAGACCCGACAGCTTTGTAACTGCTCTCACGGTGATTCAATAAATAAAATTATAAAAAATAAAGTAAGGTGGAGTTCATGCACAATTCAATCAGCTAATCAGTGTCTGAATAAATAGAAGTACTCCTACATAAAAAAATAAAGATACATTGAGTAAAGATACTGTTATTACATTCTGTATTTCATAATGCTATTGTCTGTACCTTCAATTGTGGTTTTGAATAAGTAGATTAAAGAGTTTGCTAATTTTTTTGTAGCTTGAGACCTTAGGTAAACTTTTTTCTTTTTTTAGATTTTTTTTTTTTATTTTTTAATGAATCGCTGTGAGATACAGTTACAGACTTACAAACTTTTGTGATTAGGTTTCAGTCATACAATGATTGAGTAAGCATCCTTCCAGCAGTGCTCATTCTCTACCACCAATGTTCCCATTATCCCTCTCACCCTTCTCCCCAACCACCGCCACCCGTGGCAGGCACATTCCGTTTTGCTCACTCTCTCCTTTTGGGTATTATGGTTTGCAATACAGGTGGTAAGTTGGCATTCATGTTTGGTCTATAGTCTACTTTCAGCATGTATTTCCCAGCTCGAGTGAGTCTTTCAAACATCATTCACTTGATTTTCTTATTTTGTACTAATTTCTTGGAGTTTAGTTTGTACTTTATGCTTAATATAAGTAACTTTGTATAAGATTAAGATAACTGTGGCTCCTTCTCTGTTTTTTTTTTTTTGTAGGAAAATTGGGTCTTTGTGTTACCAAGAATGCAGGGAATTTAAAGACAAGGGGTTTTGCAATGGACCCGTTTAATTGAAAATTATGCTTTTTCATTTCCTAGGTCTGGACAGTTGCCTTAGGTGTACCCCATTATCTTAGACTTCCAGTGAGCCTAAACTCTAGGGTAGAATTTTAGGTCTTGAATAGTTGTTAACTTCCTGTTTATCAAGAAGACCTCAGGAATTCACTGAAACATTAAAATGTAGAACAGGACAGTCAAAAATAGGACTGACTACAATAGCAATTGGCAAGGGGAAACTGAGGCTTTCTTTTTAATTTGCATCTTCATATATAAAAAGTTCAATATATTGGTGGGAGAGATAGTATAAGAGTTAAGACTTGCCTTCTATGCTAGCATCTCTAAGTTGAATTCCTGGTACCACAATATAGTTCTCCAAGCACCACATGGGGTCATTCCTGAGCACAAAGCTCATTCCTATGAGCACATTCCTATGAGCACAAATTATGCCCCGTGAATAATTATTTGCAAAGTGTTTTTTTTTTACACCAGACTAGTACTTAGACTAGTACCAGATACCCCAAAGAGACAGTTTGAGGATGATACAGACTATACCTTATTTACATCTCAATGTATCAGTCAACAGTAGGCACATAATCAAAGCCTAAAAAAAAATTCTGTTTCTGAAAACATGAAAATCTGTGTTCAGAGATATTCTATAAAATAAAGAAGGTTTTAGTGTGTAGGAGATAGTTATAGTTTTTAAAAATAATCTGATTTTTTCCTCTACTATCCTGACTAGATGTATTGTGAAAAATCATCTAAAGCAATATAGTAATAGTGCAGGCTTAAGATAAGAATTGGGTAGACAAGAATTCACCATATTAAACCCTATCTTTGTTAAGACTTAAGACTGAACTACTTTTTGTGGTTTAGTTTGTATTTTCATCTATCTATAAAATTATAAGAGTAAGCTAAGAATATTTAAAAATACTTAGCTCTCACACCACTCTTATTCAATAATAAGACTTTTTATGCTTGCTAAGCATTAAAGAATACTACAAATATACATCTGTCATCCATAGTTTCTATTATAACTTCAAATAATGTCTTCTAAAGTTGCATGACCAATTTCCCTATTAATCCGGACAAAATTAAAGTCTTAGAAATTAAACAAAAAGATAAAAAAGAAAACATCAACACAAGCATTCATGGTAACTATTGAATTCTTAAAGTAAAAATTTGGTAGGTTTTAATTCACTTGCAAAGAATAAAGCCTCAAATTCACATTTGTCAGTTAATTTAAAAAAAAAAGAAAAGAAACAAAATAGACTCTGGAATCTTCATTTATTTAGTTGTGGTAATTTAAGAGCCCTCTATCACCCTGAGAATAAGAAAAGAAATTTTACTAAGCAAAATCTTATGTTTTCACTCAGATTTGAAAGGTATGAATTTAGACTCTAAACTGAAAAGCACAATTTGGAAAATGCTATGACTCAGCTCTAAGATACTCTGTCACACAGGAGCCATAGAGTGTCATTTTAAATGTGTAAGTGGCATGATAAACCTCCCACTCTTCTAAGAATAGAGCTATCACTGGACCCTGTTATCTCACTACCCCAAGGTACAATATGATAATGATACTGCTTAACATCAGTGCCAGGGCAGAGGGGGTGGCAGAAAAAAGGAAAAGCTGCAAGCATTTTAACTAGAAAGAAAATCAAATTAAAATATTAATTTACTGATTAATATAACATTAGCTGACCTATTTTCTCCAACTTGTTAAACAACAAAGACTTGTGAAGCTAAATAACTGCCTAAAAGATAAATGTTTTAAGAATTCCCAAGGAGATGTTTAGCTCCTTTTTAAACATCATTAAAGATATGCTTTGCATATCTTAGGCAATTTTATGCTTTCTGTGCTGAAACATCCTGTTTACATTTATTAATGCAGTCTAAAGAACTGGGATTTGCTTAGGGGTCCCTCCCTCCCTTGTTTCAAAATCAAGGCCAATATATTTTCGTTTTCTTACCCTCAGTCACTTACAGAAAGTCTAAGAATACAGTCTAAGAATACAGATTCTTTCATGACAGTTAATTGGGTCACACATGGAAACCTATGTTCATAATCTATTCATTAAATAAGAAAACATTGATTTTAAATAAAAAGTATGAAGCTCTATCCACATGCTTATAGCTCAGGATCTCAGAAAGTCAAGAAAGACTTCAAAGTTTATAAAAAGAAGAGTGATGACTTATGAATTGAGAGGTCTGTTCCTAATACAGTTTTGCTACAAATAACATACACATTCATTTTTGTAAATCAATTTTACAAACCACATTTATCTTTGTAAAATTAATTAGCAAAGTTTTAAATTTCCAATTCTAAAACTACATTGTTATCAACCAAAAAAATCAGGTAAAATTTACTTTGAATACTGAGTCATAGTCTGATTAAAGCTGAATGTAAGATAAGCCAATGGGAACCCATTCAAGGAAAGTAAAGTTGGTATGTGGGTCTACATTATATAGATGTTGGCCAGAGAGATAGCATAGCTGGTAGGGCACTTGCCTTGCACATGACTGACCCAGGGTTGATCCCCCATATACCATATGCTCCACAGAGTACCACCAGGTTGATTCCTGGGCACAGAGCCAGAAGTAAACCTTGAGCACTTCCGGGTGTGGTTTTGGCAAAAACACACAAAAAAAGATTACGACAAAAAAAGTACAGATGCTTAAATTTAGTATGGAAGTAAAGTTACCCAAGTTGTTACTAATGGAAAGAAAAGGGTTAAATACTATTCCACACTTTAAGCACAATTTAGGAGATAATGTTCATGTTCTTATTTAGTCTGTATCCCTTAAGTAAAGAATAAGGCTTTAAAGCAAGTTTCAGTTGTTAAGGATTTTTATAAATGTGTAAGAATTAATAGAGACTAAGATGTAAGGCCTCCACTAAATCTCAGCGATTATTGCTAAATTTTAGAGACTCCATTAAATCTCAAAATCTACAATTGTTAATTTTCTCCATTGTTTCCCACCACTTTCTAAATTTCAGTTCTCTAAAGTAAAATTTGAAAATACATATTTTTCCCTTTTTTTCCCCTCTAAATTCAAATACCAGTTTTTAATTGATGGGGTGGAAAGGGTTAGACCCAACCTAAGAGTGCTCCAGGGCCACTCCCTTCTCTGAGCTTAGAAAGTCTTGTCCTGGACTGGGATCAGTCACATGTAATAAGTCAGTTGCTTTAACTTTATACTTCCTCTATTTGACCTCAACAGTTTATTATTTAAGCAAACACTGCACACGATTTTAAAGCACATATTTTTTGTTTCAGTATATAGAATGTCTCTGGAGTTCCTTTGAGATGTTTAAGTGTTGTAGCAAATATCAATCTATTGAACTTCAGTTAACTGCAAATGTTAAACTTCCATTAATGCATTTTGTATTCTGTCTTTCGAAAATTATTTACACTAGGTACATCTATTAAATACAGCATATGCTTTTCTAAACTACTGTACCAAAAAAATAAAAACAAAACAAATAAATGGTCCATTTGTATGCTTCTATATATACATATACTATGCGAAGGTTTGATCGCAGGGGAGATAACACAAGTGGAAAAGAACATGACTAGTATCTGCAAGGCCATGAGTTCAATCCCTGGCATTACTGGCCTTACATCCCCACCTCAAGTACTGTGAGCACTTAACCATGACAGCCACACACTCATATTAGCTCTACATCACTGGGAATGATTACTGTCAAAAACAAATAAACAGGGGCTGGAGAATCGATAGTAGAGTGGGTAAGAAGCTTGCGTTGGACTTGGCCAATCAGGGTTCTATTTGCAACATCCCTGATGCTCCCCCTGAGCACCACTAGGAATAACCCCTGTGCATTGTTGCTGGGTATGCCCCCCCCCACCCAAATAAAACCAAAAATGAAAAAACGCCCCCATACTTAATATACACTAGTTTCTCTGGCATGACTACTCTTAATTATAGCTGATTTCAAGTCACTTAAGTGACCTCATTTATGATTTGGGACGAAATTGGCTCATGTTGAAATTATGGTCTGTTTGGGAAAAGATTGGCCCATGGAGAAGTTAGGTGAATATTCATTTCCCAAGCTTCTTCGTGAGGTTGTCCATGCAACTAATATTCTTCAAAAATATGTTAATCATTGTGACTGGAGAGAGTAAAGTGCTTGCTGCATATGACCCAATCTTTGGCATCCCATACAGTTCCCCACATGCCACAAGAAACAATTCCTGAGTGCAGAGCCAGTGTGGCCCCAAAACGAAAAAAAAGAAAAGTTAATAGTTTTGTTTATTCCCCATCGTGGACAAAGAATAGACTAATAATATTAAAATGATAAAAGGGTGTAATCCTCAAATTCATCCTCTTGAGCCATGACAGAGACTCACTGTTTTTATAGTATTCACATCAAGCATATCACATCACATGCAGAATTTTAAGGCAAAAAAAAAAAAAGGTAAAATACTGATGCTTATATGCTGACTTCTGTGCCATAGATAAAAGTGATTTACCTAGAAATCTCATGCTAAAAGTAGTATGCATAAAATATATACAATTGAACTTTACTTTTTTGGTTTTTGCTTTTTGATTTTTGGTCTACACCCATCAAGGCTCAGATGTACCCCAAGGAATGCTTAAGGATCAAAACCAACTCTTGTGCCATGTAAAACATGTGCTAACGAAATTAGCTATCTCCTAGCCCCTAAAAATCCATCTTTTAAGAAGCATAAATTCAGATCCCATACCTGGAAGACATCAAGTGTGTTAAAACTGATGGAAACATTTATGATAAAATAATCATTATAATTTGGTAATAATTAGTCATTCTGTTTACATTTATCTGAACTATCTGATAAAAAATTATCAACATAAAAACTTGTCAAAATATCAAATTTGTAATACCAGCAATATCAGTAGTTTTTCAATTGAAGGCATAAATTGGCCACTTATATCTTTAATTACTCCATTGGACCTTTTTTATTGTAACCTGCCTTTTGTGTCATGAATTTTTAAAATTAGATATCTTCTGACACTTGTGCAGAAAAATATATTTCACAGTTGTATGTCACAGTTTTCAATCAAATAGAAAGCTTTCACAACCAAAATGTTAGTTACTTGCTCTGTTGCCACATGTGAATATTATGATTTCCTAGGGACCAGATGGTGGCGAGCAGATGAAATAGTGACATTCCCAGAATCAAATATCATCCTGCTCCTGTCCCCTCCGTGGAAACAAGGCTTACCACCCACCTGGTGAAAGGGAGCCACCAGGATTCATTCTATGCTTCCTCACAACCATTCCCTACAGATAACAGGCCAGACCAAACACACTGGTTCCACTGGTCTTTGTTCCCTTTTCTCCTTTCAGGGCAAAGACAACTTAAATGCCTTCTCAGTCTCTCCCCAGGTGAGGCTTTATCCCAGCCTCACCAGATGTTCATGGAGTTCCTCCTAGGAGCACACCCCAATAAACTCCTATTTCCTTCACCTTTATTTGTCTCTGTCTGTGTCTGCTGAGGTCAGTGATCTATCAACTTTGCTTCTACTATTTTGGGGGTTCTTACTCCTAAACTGGAAAGCCATATTTGAAACACTGATGTTTTTCTGCCAACATTTAATTATTGTATTTTCTAATTATAATGAATTCTGGTTCAAACTTTCTCTGCTTAAATATATATTCAAATGCAAAAGGAAGGAGGATGACAGAGAAGTGAAATTACTCCCAGGCTTCATCTGACTGCAAATTAAAAAACATGTATGAAAGCATATTATTTACTTTCTTCCCTATCTGTTGGATCAGATTTTTTTTCAACTAGTTTTAACGGAAGAGATTAAATGTGTGTGATGTGCTAGTGTTGCTTTTTAAATGACCATATACCCTAAAGTAAATAAATAATTTTTTTCTTAAGATTTTCCTTGGTACTAAAATTTGAAGATGTCCCAAAAGATATTAAGATACTGTCTTTCTTTAACAGAGTATTAAATGGCAGGACCTTGATAAACCATTATATAATACTCAATAAGCAATAGAAAATGAAGCAAATATTAATTACAAAATGCTACTCAGTTCAGACTAACAAAAATTGTTAATCAAGGAGTTAGTTAATGATACTGTGAAAAATCTTCATTTATCTCACATTACCAGAAGTAAATATAACTAATTATATTTAAAATAATATGATTTAAAAATATTAGTATAGGATATTAGAAACTTATTTAGTTTGCTTACTCTGATCATCAAAAGTAGTAGTCATTTTAAGTGACATTATACCAAATAAGAAGCTTAAAAAAATGGTCGAGTGTGAATTAAAGATAAATGTTGTTCTATTTTTAACTCCTTAATGAGTTTACAGAAAGTAAATTCTTCATTTTATTTGTTGGCTGACAACATCCTTCTCACCCACACTCAAAACCTACTTGAGTTTCATCCCAGTGTTATGAAAACATCTTGTGGCATTCTAATAGGGCCATGCCCTGTATCCATTAGAGACAGCATAATGAGAAATGGTGCCAAAATATGCAAAATAAACATTAATTTCAATTGATCATAATACATATGAAAATGCTAGTATTAGTGCCCCTTGATCAGAGTCTTTGTGTTAGTGTTCATTTTAAGGTTAAATTGCTCTTGGAAAAAATTCTGCCCAGAGCATTTGAATCAAACTTCTACCGTCTTTTTAGTATTTGGTCTCATAGTGCCAATTGCCAACATAATCCATACACAAAGTAGGCTCTAGTTTAGAGGAAAAATTTTTACAAAATTTTAGGAATATGTTTTATACCAGAACCAACTTTGAGAAAATAATCCAAAATATAAAATAATTCACAGATCTTTCTTTTATTTTAATATCTGCTTAGACAATTCAGTACTGTCTTCTGTATGCCGCCGAACCACTAAAATTTGGCATTATTTATTCCACTTAAAGGATCTTAGACCTCCAAACATATCACAAAAATGAAAAAGTGAGACTACCAATGTTCTAGGATTTTGTCATATCCTTTCTGTAACTTACAATTTAATGGGATTTAAAAAGTTTTTTTTTGTTTTTTTGCAATTATCACCCTGCTCCTGATAGTTTCTTCATACAGTCCATTTAAGTGTGACTCTAAGAAAATCTCATGCTTTTTGTAAAATTCACCATTGGATACAGATTCATATTTGTTAGGATAGCACTGTGCAAAAAGATACTACAACTTTGATTTCCAAAATATAATTTAGTAAACACTCTGGAATAAAAATGTTGTGTGTAAGTTCTGGGTAGAAAATTTATATCTTTAAGCATATCAATTAAAAATACTCATATATGGTAAATCATGCTGCAATGACTGACAATACTTAAAGAGGTACAACTTAAACAAATTTCACCAATTAATGAAAGTGTCTGATTTTATCTTCTAGATGGCAACACATCCATTTTTGCTTCATTTTAGAGTTTGTTGTTTCATATATATTCTTGGCTAAAATTTCAAATATATGTCAAATATAACGTGTATTTTTATGCAGTATGGAGAAACACATTTCATTAGCACAATTTTAATACTCTGTATATGTAGTTTTATGTTATCTTCAGTATATGAAAATTAAAATTACAAGCTCATATCAACAATTAAACAACTCCATGCTGCTATTCTTAAAATAGCATTTCCATTTCAAATGTAGAATAGTCAGGATTTTATTTCTTCAGTTAGTAGTGCTCAAGTCTTGTTACTGGGACCATGACCATCTCACAGTGCCTGGGATTTAATCAGGGAAACAACATTTAGTTATTTAATGCCTCAAATTTTAGTAAGCAGTATGATTAAAATTATAAAATTCATTCTATTTTATAAAGCCAATACAGCAAAAATAAATATTAAAAATCTGGGAAGATTTGTAAATGAGAAAATTTGTGAAGAGTCTCTAAAGTTTATGGTTTATTGCCAAACTTTTAATTGAATAATAGAATTGGTGAAGTGGGCGTTCACCTTACAAGCGGCCAACATGGCCGACCCGAGTTCGATTCCTCCGCCCCTCTCGGAGAGCCCAGCAAGCTACTGAGAGTATTCGATATGCCAGACACAGTAATAACAAAGTCTCCAATGGAGACGTTACTGGGCCTGCTCGAGCAAATCGACGATCAACAGGAGGGCCTTTACCTTTCATGTTTATAATAATAAAAAAATGGGAGAAGAGAACAACAGAAGTTACACATTTTTTTGTGTATCATATACAACCAAATCAAAAGGACAGCGTTATGAAATGTTATCTGAAAATGCATTGGAGATTTCTTAAGAGAACAAGAAAATTTTCCTACAATTCTGGGATATCAAGTTATTTTCATCAAGTTTTGTGTGGGTTTCAAATATAATTTCTGTAACTTCTCACCAATAATAATAATATACATTATGAAGTAATGAGCAAAAATCATTTTGAGAAAAAAAATTTTTTTTTTTTGCTTTTTGGGCCACACCCAGCGATGCACAGGGGCCACTCGCAGCTCCACACTCAGGAATTACTCCTGGCAGTGCTCGGGGGACCACATGGGATGCTGGGAATCAAACCCAGGTTGACCTTGTGCAAGGCAAATGCCCTACCCGCTGTGCTATCTCTCCAACCCCTTGAGAACTTTTTAACACATAATGGAATGCCACCTTTCCCAATGCTTTAAGCGGTTACTTTAATTCCCATTTTCTTCATTTTTTTTTTCTTGCCTTGTAGCATTCCGAGGGAGAAATTTAGTTTTACAAAGTATTGTGTTGTTGACTTTTGCTTATCACATACCTATTTGTCTCTACTAAAATAACAATTTAATGATATAATTTTTCTACAGTGCATATTGCAAAATGACCTGAAATCCTAAAAATACTTTGAGGATACATCTTTAATCATCTCAGGAACTTATATTTTGACATTGACAAAAAGCATTTCTATAACTATTTTAAATATGCTCTGGATAATGTAACATAGCAGCGCAAAAAAATTCCCCTTTATAATCCACCCATCTAAAAAACTGTTGAATTTCTGGAATAATTTTGGGTATCACAATTTATTTACATTAATTTTCTATATCTCCCTCTACTATTAGAAGTTCTGTTAACAAGGTATCATGTGGCAATTAATTTGCTAAATAATTTAAGAACATGTACATTGCACATGTTCTTAAATCATCATATGACATTGATGCGAAAATTCTCACCTTAAAGTTAAGAATTCTGAAGATCGGTCAGACTGAGACACTAAGAAATGTAAGTATATGGGTTTTTACTTTATCACAGTGAAGAAATAATAAAACGGAGATGTGTAAATAAAGAAAACTAAAAGGATGTGAAAGAAAGAACACCTTCAAAAATCATATCATTATGTAATAGGCTGTCACAGTATCAAAATCAATCAAAAACACCATTGCTTAGTTGTACTTATTCCCAAAGCCATGTGTGTATTGGGTCTGAGTGTAGCCATCGTTACGTTAAAAAACAGTTGGATAAAGTTGATCAGCACAGGAATAGTTTCTGTATCCCAAAGATGTATTTGAAAGATGATTTAAAAAAAAATTAAAAGAACTGAAAGAGAGGTGGAAACACTGTTCTTGAACATTTGCTACTTATCCAGGCACAAGAGTACTCACCAGTAGAATTTCACAAAGTGCTGAATTAACTGATGAATTTATTATTTTTCCTCAAATACACCTTTTGATCTTTTAGAAATTAGTTGAACTGAATGAAAATAAAACACCAAGGCTGGCTTATAGAGAGAGATGATAAAGAGTTGTTTACATAAAAATACTACATACCTCTGATCATTCATAAAAGTATCATTTAAATCCTTTAATGTTCATTAAAAAACAGAGGTTCATAATCATTAGTTATAATAGAAGTTCATTTTCCAAGATCACTGGACTATGTCAAACAAGCTATTTCCTGGTAAACAGCAATCGACTCATAGCATGGCTAACTTGATTACAGCAATTAATGCATTTTTTTTATCAAATTATAATTTTTGTCAGGTAGAAATCTGCAGAAGTGTAAGATCTAGAATTACCGGAATGAGAAAATAATACCTGATTAGTTGCTCACTATTAACCAGGTAACTATGACTGTAAAAATTTTTTAAGCCATAGTTGAATTTCTTGCTAAGTAATTTAACATTTTACTAATATTTAGACCTTTAAGCACTTTTGGTGTACTTTTAGTGAACTAACATATATGTTTATATAGTAATTAAAATATAAGTACAATCTCTGTAACCACTATCTTATAAAAATTTGTCAGAATACCTAGATCATGATCATGTATGAAGCACTAAGTTCAATCCCCAGTGCCACATAGTCCTTGAGCACTGTCAGGTTTAATTTTGAGGACCCTTGAGAAATAAAAGTCCATTCATGAACCTGTCAGTCCAGGACAGGTGCCAAACTCTCCCTATATAAAAGTACTGATGAAAGATTGTTTTGGTTTGAGCACAGTGGAAGGATGTTTACTTTGCATGTGACCAACCTGGATTCGATTCCCAGCATCCCATATGGTCCCCTGAGCACTGTGAGGAGTGATTCCTTAGTACAGAGCCAGGAATAACCACTGAGCATCGCCAGGTATAACCCTATAACCCAAAAAGCAAAAAAAAATTGCTTTGATTTTTGTCATACATAACAATTTAAATAAAATTTAAAGAGAAAAGATAACTTGTCACCTTCCAAACATCAGAAATTGTTTGGAGTCTTCAAATGTTTTTTACTGGATAGAGTTTATCTCCCATCAGTTGAATGGGATTAACACAGCATGATTTTGCACATTCAAATACTGTAAGTCAGAAGGATCTTGAGATTCTATTTTTGTTTTTTTCTTTAAATGATTTTCCTGAGTTATCAGTATAGAATTAGCGGCATATATTTTTATTTTATTTATTTATTTATTTGCTTTTTGGGTCACACTCGGCAAAGCACAGGGGTTTATCCTGGCTCATGAACTCAGGAATTACTCCTGGCAGTGCTCACGGTACCATATGGGATGCTGGGAATCGAACCCAGGTCGGCTACGTGCAAGGCAAATGCCCTACCCATTATGCTATTGATCCAGCCCCTGGATGCATATATTTTAAAGTATGTAACTTGACTAATATTTGACATGTGTATGTACACAAAACTGCCACCATCTTGATAATGAAAATTATCTATTACCTTCAAAACTCCTTGTCCCCATTGTAACCTTTCCTTAGAGTTTTTCCTGAATCCCATATATCCCCAGCCTCCATGAACCTTTACCCAAGGATCTGCTAATCGGCATTGTTAGTTTGATAAATGAGCACTTTTCAAAAATTTAGATAAATAAAACCGAACAGTATACTCTTTGATAAACTTTCCCCCCTACTCATCATATTTATTTAGTATGAATCAAGAGCCATTCATTTGTATTTCTATATGGCTATAATAATGTATTCACTATCTGTTAACGGTCAATTGCTTTTATTGAGATGATCTTTTGCCACTTATTCATATTGTGAATCACTGTATTACTATTATCGCATTGTTCATCGATTTCCTTGAGCAGGCACCAGTAATGTCTCCATTTGTCCTAGCCCTGAGATTTTAGTAAGTGCCACATTGGAGGCTCTTTCAGGGTCAGGGGAATGAGAACCATCCTTGTTACTGGGTTTTGGCATATCGAATACACCACAGGGAGCTTGCAAGACTCTGCCGTGTGGGCAGGATACTCTTGGTATCCTGCCGGGTCCTCTGAGAGTGAGAACTAGACAATAAGAGTTTGCACAGCCACATTTGTGGCCACACGCTTCTGGGAGCTTAGTTTTATAGTCTCTGGATCTTGGCCATTGATAGGAATACACAGTGTTGGGGGAAGTTAGTGGGTGTGACTGCCTAGCTACTGGAAGTTAAGGAACCTGTGTGGAGGAGACCCAGTCCCTATCTGAGCAGACTTGGCAATCTCAGCCCTGGGTCCCGAACACCTGGATTCCACTGCCGGTTTCTTCATGCATGAGGCACGTTCCAGTGTGTGGAGAGTGATCTTAAGCATGGCTGTGGCTGTGTACTGGAGGCCTTCAGCTGCCGGGGCTCTGCTCAGGGTGGGGAGGGAAACTCAACCCATCCCCGTCCAAAGGGCCCTGGTGAGGACAGCCAGGTGCAGGGGCAGGAGACTCTGAATAATAATTTTAATATTAAAAATATTCCATTTGTCATAAAATTTATTGGCTACATTTTCCATAATATATAAATTGGATTTAATTTGTTGAATCTTTGTGTAGAAATTGTGCAAGTTTCAAGGATAAAGTTCATAGTGCTCCAATGTTCATTAACACATTACGTTCAAAAGATGATTGGCCCATGATTTTCTGGTATTACTTTTGTCTAGACTTTGTATTGGGATAATGCCAATTCTGCAGAGTGAGTGGAAAAGAGTTCATGCTCAGTTTTCTAGAAGATTTTTTGTGCAAATTTACTATTTATTTTAATGTTCATAAAATTTGAAATTAAGTCATCTGAACAGAAATTTGCCATTGGAAAGACTTTTAACTATAAGTTTAAGGTAGGTTGGGTTATCTTATTTTGAGGAAACTTCAGTTTTTCAAGGCATTTGTCCATTTATTATAAGTGGAAGAATTTATTGGTATTAATTTGTTATAATATCTTATTTATTGTGTTTTAAAGACTCAGAGTCTAGTTATTTATTATCTGATACTGAAGGACCAATAATCAGAATAGAGCCTCTCCAGTATTTCATAGATTACAATTACTGTTTTTTTTTTTTTAAAAATTGAAACCATTATTATTCTCACCCCTATTTAAATTGCAAACATTGTTCAAATTTGGGTATTTTTTCCCTCCGCTCAATGATCTACTCACTACTAAAGATATCTCTGGGATTTTCTTTACACAGTTTTCTCCTTTGTAATACTCTGTTCTGTGATTGATAGTCACCTATTCTTGACACACAGCAACATTACTTCTATTAATCCACCAGAGTCTGTGAATTCCTTCTCCTTGAGCGAAAAGTTGCTCAGGGTATTAAACTATGACAACAGGAGATGTCACTTCATCTATTTACTTTCTGGTATTATTTCCTTAATTTCTTGATATCCAGTAGCTAAAGGAATGTAATGTATTTTTTCTTATATTAAAATTGTTTTAAACAGAAAGCTAATAATAGTTCCTGTTATGCTAGTTGGTCATTATCATTTAACCCCACATTTTACACTTGAAGAATCATGAGTGACATATTCTGTTGTTATGATATATGTGATTCAGATATCAATTAAACGGGTTTGCATTAAGTTAAACTATTTTATGCAGTTAATGAAATAAACATTTTTTAAATGAGTTTAAATTCAATATACATAAGGTTGGTTCTGACATATACCTGACATGCAGTATCTATTGCCTCCCTTTTTTCGTGGAGCTTTGAATAAAATAAAACAAAACATAAAGGGTAAGAATAAGAATAGTATTTTAATAACCTGTATTATTGTTTTTTCTACCTTTTAGCATTACACACAATTTGAAACTTGCAATCTTGCTTTAAAAACTCATGGAGGCAGAAATGTCTATCTTTCTGATTTAGGGAATAGTCAGAAAATTATTATATGCAAAATAAAGAACTTTTTGTTGTTGTTTTACTTGGGAGCCACATCGAGCGATGCACAGGGATTACTTGTGGCTCTCTACTCAGAAATCACTCTGGGCAGGGCCTCGTGGACCATATGAGATGTCAGGAATCAAAACCCAGGAAGTCTGCAAATAAAATCCAGGAAGGCTGCCCTATCACCTGTACTATTTCCCCAGCCTAATAAAGAATCTTTTAAAACTAAAGTGTCTTATCTATATTTTATATTATTCTTAATATTTCCCTGGTAGGAAAGATTTCTGCTCTACAGTTTCCTTTACTGTACCACTTTCTCAAATGAACCATATGTGCATGAAAACACTTTGAAGGAAGACCCTTAAAGATAAATATTTAGATTTTTATTTTTAAATTTCATCTTCTTCAGAAAATTTTCCATACATCTTTTCAAAGAAAAGTTGATATTAAAAAACATCTAAGAACAAAAGCAACTGATGCTGGCATGGATGTGGCGAGAAAGGGACACTCCTTCACTGTTGGTGGGAATGCCAACTGGTTCAGCCCTATTGGAAAACAGTATGGATGATTCTCAAAAAAATTAGAAATTGAGCTCCCATTTGACCCAGCAATACCACTCCTGGGAATATATTCCAGAAAGGCAAAAATGTATAGTTGAAGTGACATCTGCAATTGGTTGTACATTGCAGCACTCTTTACAATAGCCAGAATCTGGAAAAAACCTGAGTGCCCAAGAACAGATGACTGGTTAAAGTAACTTTGGTACATTCACACAATGGAGTACTATGTAGCTGTTAGAAAAGACGAAGTCATGAAATTTACATACAAGTGGTACTACATGGAAAGTATCATGTTAAGCGAAATGACTCAGAAAGAAAGGGATAGACATAGAAAGATTGCATTCATCTGGGGAACATAAAGTAACAAAATAGGAGACTAACACCCAGGAATGGCCAAGATTAGTACCAGGAATTTTACTCCATGGCTTGGAGGCCAACCACACATGCTAGAGGAAAAGGGAGCTCAGATGGAGACAGGACTACCAAATAAAGGTGCTGGGAGGATCCTCCCAGGGTGGGAGAAGCATGCTGAAAGTAGACTATAGACCAAACATGATTGTCACCCATTGTCTCTTTTGCAAACCACAACACCCAATAAGAGAGAGAGAGAACAAAAAGGAATGCCCTGCCACAAAGGCAGGGTAGGATGGGGGGGATGGGGGATGGGAGGGATACTGGGATCCATGGTGGTGGGAAATGGGCACTGGTGGAGGGATGGGTATTTGATTATTGTATAATTGAAACCCAAGCACTAAAATTTGTAAATCTACAACTGTACCTCATGATGTCTCACCATTAAAAAAAAAAACAAAAGGGAATGCCCTGCTACAGAGGCAGTGTGGTATGGGGGGATGAGTGTAGGAGGGATACTGGAATCCATGGTGGTGGAAAATGGGCACTGGTGGAGGGATGGGTATTTGATCATTGTATAATTGAAACCCAAGCACAAATATTTGTAAATCTACAACTGTACCTCATGGTGTTTCACTAATAAAAATTAAAAAAAAACATCTAAAACACATAGAACTCACTTGTCTTTATGGTTACTTATAATAATAAGTTGACAATATATTCTTATTATAAAAATACAGAAATTTTCATTTTATGTATTCACAATGTCTCCCATGTTGCAATATTCCCATTACTATGATCACGGATCAAGGTCCTCCTGTTGTTCATCGATTTGCTCGAGCGGGCCTAGTAACGTCTCCATCATGAGACTTATTGTTACTGTGTTTGGCATATTGAATACATCACGAATAGCTTGCCAGACTCTGCCGTGCGGGCGAGATACTCTTGGTAGCTTGCCAGGCTCTCCGAGAGGGGCGGAGGAATCGAACTAGGGTCGGCCTTGTTGGCCACTTGTAAGGCAAACACCCTACTGCTGTGCTATCGCTCCAGTACATTACTATGATATTGATACATAGTAATGTTCAAAAAATTGACAAAATTACTGTCTTTTTTGGTTATCCAGCCAGTTAAACTCCAGGAGAGTTAATTATGCATGAGTATTATCACGGCATCAAAAGAGCACATGGTTATTTAAGATCTGTATTAAGAAAATGACAGTTAACTTTAGCCAGACTAAATTGCTGTATATATACCGGAAGCAAAGTTCAGGTATAATTCTCCTTGAGGCCATCTATCAGAAATATTGTATGCCACAGTGTCTAATTCATCAATTCTCATAGCCCTCAGTACAGATCTGAGGGAATTGTAGTTAAGCTATTTATCATAATTTAGTATATATATAAAATGTACTTTTAATTAATAAATGGACAATCTATTGCTTTCATGGATTCATCTGATCAATTCTTTTTTGTCTCTGTCTACACTTTGGGTACTTTTTAATGGATTTTAATGGATTTTTCTGTAAGGTTGCATAGCTGAGTTTATGCATTTACTTCCTGGAACAATTTCTGCGCTTTGTGGTATATAATCTCATAGCATCGTCTGCACTTCCCTCCTGCAATATCACTATGAAAATAATCATTCTCCTTGGTACTATAAACTTGTATTGATTACTCTAGACCTGACCTTTCTGGCACTGACATATCTAAAAATCATAAAACTAGTATAATGCAGTTTTCATTAATATACTGAGTCTATAAAGGGTTTAGTTCATATTGCAAATGTGCAAAATTATGTTTTTTTAATAACATCTCATGGTACTCTTGAAAAGTGAAGACAGAAAAGCTGTTTTATACAGATGTTACCAAAGCATCTAAAATATTAACCTATAAAGGCAACTACTGAATTCAACTGTCTATTTACATTTGGCATTAAATCAAATTTAGTAAATTTGATGATAGCTACTGCCTCCCCAGATTTACAAATAGAATTTTACTTTCCAGGAGATTTCTTTAAAAAGATTAACAGCTACATTAAAATAAACAATTTTGAAGTCACTATGATTTTTATATTTTCCAGCTAAGACAATGACAAATATTACTAACTGCAAATTAAAATTAAGTTAAATGAAAGTATACCTCCTTTTAGTGTTTTCATAGTTCCAAAATTCTAAATAGACATGTTGTTTTGACTCATGAGTTATGCACTTTGGGGTTAATTATCTGAAATATTATCTATATTTAAGATACATCTACATACCATGAGTTTAGTAGGTAACTTAACCATTAAAAGGCAAGAATCTTTCATCCATACATAATTACATTAGAATAATCACTTGCTTTTATAAAGAAATTATTCTGTCTCATGGTGTCCTATCATGTCCTTATAACTTAGTACTCCTATTTGTTAATCCAAATACCAAGAAAGACAAAATATCGTACATAAGCTCCATTTTCCAGATTAATGCACCTGAGCAGCATTTTTCTTTATTTAATATCCCTTACTCATTTCCTCTCCTGTTATTGGGATAGCACAGCTGTTTATCTGGCAATTATCTTTGAATCTATTAGTGAAAATGTCTAAATTAATCATACAAAGACAAGTGCTTCACAAAATGCCTGTTCTATGAAATCAGGACCTTGTATTTTTCCTGTCATTTTTACTGGTTCCACATGGCAGTGTTGATATCTTGATATTGTAAACTGTAAATTTGTTTCAGATAGTAAACATAACAGATGTATTATGGGAGACTGCCTATTTCTAGTATACACATCATTTACCGAAAGAATTTACATACCTGTAATTTTACCTACATAATACTTGTAAACAGTCACCAAGAACATATCTGGAACATGTGAGTCGTGGGTGAGGTCAATTTATATAACACATCCAAAGTTCAAGAGATTCAGTACTTGGATCAAGGATAAGAAAGTTATTTAATTTTTATTCAGTGAAACATAATAGGTTTTTTTTGTTTTTTTTTTGTTTTGTTTGTTTTTGGGTCACACCCCTGGAGAGAATCAGGGGTTACTCCTGGCTCTGCACTCAGGAATTACTCATGGTGGTGCTCAGGAGACCATATGGGATGCTGGGATTCGAACCCAGGTTGGCTGCATGCAAGGCAAATGACCTACGCTCTGTGCTATTGCTCCAGCCCCATCAAGCATAATAGTTTTTTATTTAAAGAAATTTACTTAGATAATTGTGAGAGGAAATAAAAAGAAATACATGTTGAAAAAAGAACATGGGTTTCTACAGAGTGGGAGAAGTGCTTAATAAACATTTTATTACCTCCTTAATAAATGGGGTGCTGACTATTTAAAGAGTAAGGGAGAAAATCCAGAATGTAAACTGAAAACTAAAGAGCATAAAATGTGTACTGTTTTACAATATAGGTATCTATCAGATTGCATCATTAATCTATTCATTCAATTAAAAAGTAAAAGAGTTTGCAAGATGAACTCGTATAAATATAAGTTAATTTTTTTACCATAGCACCCTGAGAAGACAGAGGGATATTAATATAAGAAAAATCATAACTCTATAAGTAGAGAGCATAATATACTCCCAGTGCTGAGAGAAAAGAAAGCAAGCCATCTCTTCATATTTGCCATATCTAATAAATGTTTTGTTACATCAACATTATCTAACAAAAATTAAGATAAAGCAGCCTTTGGAGATGAAAATTATTTTTCTAGTCTCAGCCTATCTCTGTGTGGGCTAAGAAAATACCACTTGCATTTATTTAGGATCTCTATCTACCTCCACTACCCAGTTGCCGCCATGCTCCAGGACACTTTCCAGATGCTCAGGCTGAGACTCACACAAAAGTGAAGCCCCACAGAACCAGGTAAGTGGAACTCTGTGACCTTGGACTCCAGGCTCAACAGGACCTGGGAACAGAGATCCTCCATCTGCTCCCACCAATCTCTGCGATCCCAGGGATTGAACTCAGAAGCCCTACCCTCCTCTGCCCTATCAGCTTCCACTAATCTCCAGTGACCCAGGGATTACACACAGAAGAACCACACTACCAGATAAATACCTTATCAGCAGACCTCCACTACCTCCACTACCACTACCCAGCTGCTGCCACGCTCCAGGATGCTTTCAAATATGGTTTGAACCTTGGGAACAACTTCGAGGAGATTAGAGGCCACTCTAAAAGCCTCTCTCCCTCTCGGAGAGTCTATCAAGGTATCGGGAGTATCTCACTCACATGGCAAGAGCCTGGCAAGCTATCTGTGGTGTATTTGATAATGCCAAAACCAGTAAATACAATGGGTCTCATTCTCCTGACCCTGAAAGAGCCACCAATATGACAGCATTAAGAAGGATGAGCAAGGAGAGGCTGGTAAAATCTCAAGGCTGAACTAGGCTGCCAAAACAAAGAAAGACAAAAATGACTGTCTATATTCTCAATGCACGTATGCTGGCATCTGATGCATCCATCGAGGACCTGATGGTACAAGTGTGAAAGATCAAGTACATCATTGGTCTGACTGACATAAGAAGGCATTGACCACCTCAGACCATTTTCAATGCTGGAGAAGAACTGTTCCTCGAAACATGCAACAAAAGAGGTGTCGGTGGTGTTGGAGTCCTTGTCAACACGAACTTGGGCATGAGTATTGATTCATTCAAATGCCTAACAACCTGTATCAAATGATTACACTTGAATAGATGTGGCTCACTTCTGGCAGTTTCTATCATCATTGTCTACTCACCAACATCCAATTATGATGAAAAAGAAATTGAGAATTTCTACGTAGAGCTGGAGAAGTTCTATAAAGACCACACCTTCTACAAGATCATTGTCAGTGATTTTAATGTCAAGATAGGACCAACAAGATCAGCTGAAGAACTCCACAGTGGGACCCATGTTCTAGAACGGAACAAACAGGATGAGAGACTATCTGAGTTCATCCTGTCAACCAGGACCATGCATGGTAACTTACAGTTCCAGAAGGCTGAATCTAAACATTAGACATGGGAGTCTCCTGGTGGACAGTTCCACAATGAAACTGACCACATCATATTCAATCGATTGTTTTGTCTGACTGATGTCACTGTTGTCCCAAAATTCCTAATGGGATCAGAACATCATATCCTTCATGCAAAATTTTACTTCATGGGGCAGGAAGAAAGGGCTGCAAAGTTTAAGAAGAGAACTCCGAGAATGACCACCAACTGGGGGCTCTTTGGTACTATTGTGGCTTCATGGGAAGATGCTGTCACTGTCAATATTGACAAGGAATACAATCGACTGGTTCAGCACCTTCATGATTGTGCGAGGAATGCTGAGAGAAAGATAGCCACAAAAAGACTACTGTCTTCATAAACTCTTGAGCTCATTCGCCAGTGTGGCTTGGCACAAGCCTCAGGCAATTGCAAGCAAACATCCAAGCTCACAAAGCAGTGCAGAGAAGCAATAAAGACCTCAAAGAGAGAAGATCAGCAGTGCTGGTAGAAAAGGCAGAAGCTGGAAAAAGCATTCACAATGCTGACCTGTCTTTCACTAACTACAAGACAAAGATGACTGCCCTCTAATGTCCTGATGGATCTATCACATCTTCCAGAAGGACAATGGAGATTATCCATGACTTCTACTCATATCTCTTTGGTAGCCAGGTCCACCTGTCCACAAACCAAATTCCGCAGGATGGATGTGTCGTTCCCAACGTTCTCCCTTCTGAAATATGACACGCCATTTTGTTGGTAATGGAACAAACAGCACCCAGCCCAGAAAAGGTCAGACCCAAACACCTGAAGAACCTACCATCAGTACTCATTAATACACGGGCTTGGCTCTTCACACGCTACCTATCTGAATGCAAGGCTCCATCCGAATGGAAAACCAGCAGGACTGACTGTACTACTGCACAAGAAGGGAGACATCCATAACATTGGCAACTGTCACCGAATCAACCTGTAGTCTGTCATCTACAAGCTGTTCACTTGAGTCATCCTGAATAGGATTGGCAGAACACTCGATGAAGGACAACCATACAACCAAGCCGTGTTCTGAAAAGAATTCAGCATGACTGACCATATACACATGATAACCAAGCTCACTGAGGTTTTCTTGGGAGTTTAAGATGCCACTCTGTCTAACGTTCATTGATTTAAAGGAGGCCTTTGATTTCTGTTGAGACTGAAGCAGTCATTGAAGCCCTAGCCAAACAGGGCATTCAAAGTCAATACATCAGGATCCCCCGTGAGCTGTATTAAAGATTCACTACCAGGATCTCACCATTCACAAGGAAATGATCATCCATGTCAAGAGAGAGGTTTGGCAGGGTGATACCATTTCATCGAAACTCTTCAGTGCCACCCTTGTGAACCTCATGCAATGACTGGAATGGAAAGGAATGGGAGTGAAGATAGATGGTCGGCAACTACACCACCTCTGCTTTGCTGATGACATCGTTCTAATAACACCAAACATTAGCCAAGCAGCACAAATGCTAGCCAACTTCGACCGTGAGAGTAGAAAGGTCAGACTACAGCTGAATCTCACAAAGACAATGTTTATGAGAAACAGACTCATTACTGACATTTCATTCACTCTCAATGGAATGAACATCTTCAAATGCAACAGTTTTGTGTATCCAGTGCAGGGGAACCTGCAGAGACTCCTCCCTGACCCACAGGGAGGGTTCTGGGCTTCGTATGTGCAAGGAGGGATTGACTGAATGGACACGCAGACAAAAGAGGAGACAAGAAGCTAAGAGAGAGGATAGGACAGAACAGGACAGGACAGACAGGACAGGACAGGACTTTATTCAGGGCAGCAGGGGCTTATATACCTATCAGTACAGAAAACTATGCATACAAAACATAAGGCAGTTACACAAACAGGTCATATCCATATATGGTTAGGAAAGTTACAAAGTCTATACGTTTCACATACATGGTTAATCATTGTCAGCTACTTCCTGTTTTTGCAGAGAGCCATGACAGATGTTTCTGTGACAGATGTGTCCTCAAGATAACCATGCATAGCACAGGATTCCATGCATAGCACAGGATTTGCGCAAGACGGGACTTGGCCTGCCGCGGGTCATGTAGGCCCTTGGTCAGTTAGATGGCCAGCTTCCCACAACCTTGGTCAGGAAGTCAACATTATGAATGAGCTGGCACCTGAGTTGCACAGGAGGAAGAGAGCAGCTTGGAACACCTTCAAGAGCATAGAAAAAAATAAGTAAGATGACGAAGAACCTCCTACTACAGGCACATCTCTTAAATTCCACTGTTCTTCCAGCATTAACATTCGCCTCAGAGACCTGGGCCCTATGAAAACAGTATGAGAACTCTATTCTGGTCTCCCAAAGAGGAATCAAAAGATCTATGCTTGGAATATCATGCTTCACTCAAGTGAGAGAAAGAATCTGTAGTTCCAATCTCCATCAACGATCAAGAATCAGGGATGCTGTCTCGTTTGCCAAGGCGTCGAAAATCAGATGGGCCCGACATGTAATGAGATTTGAAGACAACTGCTGGACTTGAGCCATTACTGACTGGATTCCACAGGAAGTCAAAAGGTCGTGGTGGCTGTCCACCTACGATATGGTCAGACTTCTTCGTTGAGACCCTGAATGATCGGTTTGAAGCTCTTCATGTTCCTGCAGCAAGCAGATGCCATTGGGCTACATTACCATGAGACATGGATTAACTGAGATGTTACTGGCTCCCACGCAATCAAATTGATGAGTAATGTGATGTCAAGTGATCAAGTAATCCGAAAAAAAAACTTCAACTATTAAATATTTGTATATCTTATTACAGTTTTCCTCTTGCTTCCAGGACTGTTTCAATTTGCTTTGTTTCACTTCATGTCTGATATATAAAAATAGTTTGCATTCTTCATGAGCACTGTCACGGTCATGGTCACGATCTTCCCGTTATTCATCGATTTGCTTGAGGGTGCCCAGTAACATCTCCATCGTGAGACTTGTTACTGTGTTTGGCATATTGAATACATCACTACGGAGGCTTGCCAGGCTTTGCCGTGCAGGCGAGATACTCTTGGTAGCTTGCCGGGCTCTCTGAGAGGGGCGGAGAAATCGAACTTGGGTCGGCCATATTGGCCGCTGGCAAGGCAAACGCCTTACCCGCTGTGCTATCACTCCAGCCTCCATGAGCACTGTAGACTAATAAATAGGTGACAAGTTGGTTTATTCATAGCAGTCAGAGGCAATACCTACACAGAGGCCCAAATATAGAAGAATTTTCAGGACATATGACATAAGCAATTAACAATGAATTAAAAGTGGGTAGAACTCAAGGTCATCACTTTTTACTGACTCAGACATAAAACTGAGTTAAGACTTAAATGTCAAAGTTACTTGAATTAGATTCTGAAGTCATCATATACTAGTTATCTATTTTTAAAGTGGATTTTCTAATCTTATTAAAGCAGTTTTGCTTTCTGGAAAATGAAACTAAAAGTAATACATACTTCATACACCCTTATACAAATGATTATGTGAGATAACAACATAGGTAAATTGTTTACTACAGTGCCAGATTATTAACTTTATTATATGATTAAGAGACTGTAAATTGACAGCACATTGCAGAGTTAAATGATTAATAGTCTAAGTGCATATATTTATAAAGGAAAACATTTTTTGTTCCCAAGAAAATATATTTTTTTGTTTGTTTTATTTTTGGGGTCACACTTTGCTTGTGCTCAGGGCTTACTTCTAGCTGTGCACTCAGGGATCACTTCTGGGGGTTCCTAGGAGACTATATGTGGTGGCAGAAATCAAATCTGAATCAGCTGAATTCAAGGTAAGGACTTTATCCACTGTACTACTTCTCCATTCCATCTAGGAACCGTACCAGTGCTGTAGAAAAATATTCATTCACTTTTTCATTCACTCATTTCATAAAATTGTTCTTCAAATATTTATGAAATATCTGTTACATTTTAATTCTAAACATTAAGGTGGAAAATTTAACCAAATTTTTGCTCTAGAGCTCTTGCTTTTCTTATTGACACACTGACCCCACAATTTCAACCAGTTTACATATAACCAATGTTATTCTAGTACAGGAAATAATAAATTGTTATTGTATACATTGCTTTTATATTTTCTTTGTATTTTGTGTTTATTAATCCTGCTTTATGAAGGATTTTGGCAAAACAAGAATAAGTGTCTTTAACTTGTTGAAATTCATTCTCATATAATCAGTTTTTTGCTGAAGAGTGAAATAGCTCTCTCTCTCTGTCTCCCATACACAAACAAATATAAATAATTTTGAAGGCAACTAGATTGCGATTTTTGTATCAAATACTTATTAATCCATATGAAGAATGAGGTTGAAAATTTATTTTCTCATGACCAAGTTTTACCTGAAATAGATAACCATTAAGTGTATCACTTTCTAATGAGAAATAAACTTTATCTTAAATTTAGTTTTACACTGAATTCCTAAAGGGAACATGCATTCAGGTCTTTGAATGCAATGAAATACTAAATTTTCTAAACTTTCACTGTTAGTACATTTGAAACTGTTTACTTAATATAAAAAACACTTGTTTTAAACTTTTCAATTTATTCCTATAAAAACATCTTTTATTTTCTCTAAAAATAATCTACAGCTGCTGTGTTTCCACAACTGATTATAATCAAATATTGGTATTGACTTTGGAAACTCTATTAAGAAATATGATTTGACTTCTATCATGAAAATATGTAGATTTAAAAATTTATTACTCACTCTTTGTAAAAGGACTAAATGTAATTATTACAGAAGAAAATCAGGTACAAAGCAGAAAAGATTCATTTGAGTGTGTTCCTAATCAAATTATATATGCTTATATTATTAACTTCAAAGTGTGGATTAAGGCTACTAGATGAACCCTCACTTGTAAATCAATATCAATTAAAAATAATCATGGTCAAACAACCAAACCAAAGACTGCATTTCTGAAAAAAGGGTTTGCCCTGGTGACAGATCATTGCTACAACCTCTCACGCCATTGGATGATGTTTACCATATGTCCCATGATTGATAGTTGGATTTAATGAGTTCTTACAAGCAATTAAATAATCAAGAGTTCCTGCTGTTACATGGCATAGCTTGATAGAACAGTGACAAATGAGAGAATATCTACAACCTAATCAAAGGGACATATTTCCTTGGGAACAAAATAATATTATCCACCAGTGCAATCAAAGGACAAAAGAACATAGAAAGGACACAAACAGAATGAGATAAATTATATCCTCTTTTCATTATTCAGACTGCACAGTTTCCATTTATTGAACCCTATTAAATTATTAGGAAAATTAAGCTTGTTAAATATTTTTCACTTATCATATATTGTTGGATGCTGTATGTGTGTACATATATAATTATCCTTAGTCCATCAAAAGAGGCTATTGTTCAAAACTGCTCCCTCTAAAATACATTACTCTTCAGCTCTTCAAAGAAAAATACAATAAGAATAAAACTAACAGGCATGACAAAGAAGATCAGGCTTTTATATGTGGATTTCCTTCATGCTCCAATGTTAAATGTTATTCCTAGCCCCCCTGGTTTCAAATCAGACGATTTTTAACGTATTATTTTTCTGCTAAAATTACAATAAAACAGTTGGCTTTGAGTAATGTCCACTTTACTGTCATTTCTCTATAAAATTTCTATACATTCCAAGTAAAGCCTCTCTACATAATTTTTCCATAATGATTGTCTAATACCTGGCATAAGTTGGCAGGTATTGGAGTTGTGATATTAAATCCTAGCGCAGTTACTTCTTGTTAATTTTTTTGTGTGTATGTAGTGCTTTTTTGGGTGCCAACCCCCCACTCTCTCTTTCCCAGAAGAAAGCCCAGCTCATCAGCACTACCTGTTCTCTCTCTCTGGTCCACGGCAGCCACTACAATTTGGTGTGTCTATGGAGTTGCCTCTTCTGGCAATAATAGGAATCAGTGATAGAGTAAGGTGGCTTGTTGTGTCTGACTTCTCTCATGGAACATGTGAAAGTTTGTAAGTTCATCTTCACTGTAGCATGTAACATAAGTCCTTCTTTTTCACTTTTTAACCATTATGTGGATCAACCACAATTTTTATCTCTTCATATGGGCTGGAGCGATAGCACAGCGGGTAGGGCGTTCGCCTTACAAGCGGCCAACATGGCCGACCCGAGTTCGATTCCTCCGCCCCTCTCGGAGAGCCCAGCAAGCTACCGAGAGTATTTGATATGCCAGACACAGTAACAACAAAGTCTCCATTGGAGACGTTACTGGGCCCGCTCGAGCAAATTGACGATCAACGGGAGGGCCCTCTTTTGTAGTGCTGGCTGTGATGGTGGGGTGTAGTGGGCCATAAGGGTCTGTGCTCAGGGCTTACTCTGGATCTGTGCTTATTTACTGATGGAGGAGCTTGTGGGAAATACACAGTGCAACAGACTCAAATGGAGTTGGTCACAGGAAGGGCAGTGCAAAATCCCAGTAAAAACTCTTTAGCCTTTGGTTAAATTCTTTAAAATAATTCACCAAATACCAAAATAACTGCGGTGGAGCGATAGCACAGCGGGTAGGACATTTGCCTTGCATGTGACCAACCTGGCCGACCCGAGTTCGATTCCTCTGCCCCTCTCGGAGAGCCCGACAAGCTACCAAGAGTATCTCACCCGCACGGCAAAGCCTGCCAAGCTACGCATGAAGTATTCAATATGCCAAACACAGTAACAAGTCTCATAATGGAGACGTTAATGGGCCTGCTTGAGCAAATCAATGAACAGCGGGAGGACAGTGCTACCAAAATAACTAAAATGTTTATTAATAATCCTATGCTGTTATGATATATTTATCTTTCTCTAAATCTCATTTTTTACTATTCTGCTTTGGCAGATTGAGTAATCAGTTTAAAAATGTATCAAGTAATCTGCAAAAGTCAGAGTTAGGATTTGAATTCTAACTCTTTCAACGTTTTTCTGTGGTACATACAAATGCTTTGTAATCAGATATGCCTAAACTTGAATCTGGCTTTTTCAGTATTCGTTTGACTTTGATAATGTATTTATATTTGTTTCTTTGACAACAAAAATAGGAATAATGTGAAATAACTGTATGATATATTTAGTAAGTTACTTTGTCAGTAAATACAGGTATTAACTTATTCAAACAGGTTTTCACAATTTAATTTTATCAGGGTCTAGACAAAGTCCTCAATAATTCATAACTTAAAAGAATAATGTATAAATTAAAAGTTTATTAGAATAGAGATTGCCTGTGCATGATTTTATTAGCTAATAATGTAGGGAGCAACCTGAGGAAACAAAAGAAGAGAGACTACAAAGATAGCAAATCTGTTTAGGGGTAGGACTGTTATGATGGAACTAGAAAAACTGAATTTTAATATATGAACCTGAGTCACATAAAGGGTGAACTTGAGCTGGTACATGCAAAAAGGCATTAGTGAAACTTGAAATTTGCCACTACAAGGATGGATTGGAGAATATGCCAAACAATCATCCAGAGGAAGAGGGACACATATAGAATGATTTATTTCATATGTGGGACATGAGGAGGTATCATAGTAAGGGTCAAGTGGCCAAAGGTAACAGAACCTGAGGACAGTATACAGAAATTAGTGTACTATGTAATGGAGATGATAGGAGAATGGGGGTTTGGGGAGGAGTGGCTGGGACAATGGTGAAGGGGAAGAAGCACTCTTGCAGAGGTTTTGGGGTTGGAATGTTGTATGTGTCGAATCCTATCATTAAGAGAACTGTAACTTAAAATGATTAAAATAACTTTTTTAAAAGTCACAGGACTTAAAGGTGAGCAAAGACAGATAAGAAGACTAAGAAAATGTATGATATATACAGTATAATAGTATTCAACTATAAGAAAAGCTGAAACTTTGCCTTTATAACATCATGGGCTGTAACTGCAGGATGTTATGCTGAGAAAAGTGAAACAAATACTGGGTATCTCACTCAGACATACGACAAACGTAGGCTAACATTGGTTTTTCCTTTCTGCCTTGCCACAGGGAGCTTGGGTTACTCCCATCACAGTGCTCCCATTCCTCTGAGTTTTTGTGACTTCTTTCTTTGTGCTCTGTTAATTTGTAAATGCTGCTTTTCTCTTCTACATAATTCCTTTGCATACATAATTCAGAGAAATGCCCTTTTTGTATGGTCACAGGAAGACAGTTTATGCTATGCTTTTGCAACGTGGGATTTAATTGACTCTCAGTATTATTCACCCATGGGTATCTGTTCTGTCGACTTAAGCCTCAGTTGCCCTTACTTCCTAGAACCCCCAAATCAGGGTCCCGATGAGGGACTGGATGGACCTAGGGCAAGTTGTGAGCTACCCTGGCGTTGAGATGGGCCTGGTCAAAGCGCCATAATACTTAACTATAAGTGAAGAGCATGATCATGGAAAAATTCTGTCATGATCCAAAAAGCAATAACTTGAGTAGGACCCTACTATGGTTAGGAAAGATTAATCTGGTCTGAGCTGTTGTCTGAGATATATAGCAAGAGGTCCCCAGGAAAGCCACCCTACTAGCTCAATGTATGTCTTACTGTGTCCATACAAAATAACTAATATTAAGAAATAGAATCAAGATGTTAATTGTTAATTAAGTTATTGGACTAAGGAGATGAGAAGTACCCCTAGGTGGCATTTCCACCCTTGAGCCCTTTTGATATGTTGATTGTGCTACCAGATGGGGTGTGGTGTCTATCCCCAATGTGGGGAGTTGGTGAGAGATGAGAGAGAGACCAGGGCAGCAAGACAGAGTGTGGAGAGACTAGCAAGGGGGACAGAGGGAGAAGAATGTAGGGGAAGAATGGAGGAGCAAGCGCGTGGAGAGACCAGAGACATGGCTGCAAGAGGGAGTGCAGAGAGATAAGAGGGAGAGAAGGGAGGAGACGGGAATGAGGAGCAGTGTGAGAGTAGAATGGGCAGCTCAGAGAGACTGGAACAGGCAGGTGGGGAGAATGGAATAAATGGCAACTGATCATCAACCAGCCTGATGGTCCTCGTTTCCTCCTTAGTCTGCCCATCAGACATAGAAAAGCAAAGCAAAGAACAGACAGCAAGTGGAAATAAACATTTTAGACTCTGACAACAGAACTGTGGGCCTGATTTGGGGCGGGAGCTATGTTGATACACTGGTGGTGGATTGGTGATCGGTATTTCAAAAAGTGAAATTCCTTTTTTTAATTATTTATCTGGAAAGCCAATTATCACCTCAATTTAAAGTAGAATAGAAATTTAACAAAAAGTCCAGAAAAAAATAGCTTTTAGCCAAAGTTATTTGAACATACTGAACAAATTTAGTTCAGCTGTAACTCAGGGAAATTCTGAGAGTAATAAATGTTTAAGCTGACAAACTAAGCAACAGGAGAATCATGTAAATACATGCCAAGATATTTCCTCTTTGTTCTGAAAGAATGTATGGGGGGAACTAAGGAATGTTAAGCTGTGGAATCAGGAAGAAGCCTAAAAGGGAATTATCCAATTAAACATTTGTGAAAGTGATCTCAGCCAGAGAGGTCAGTAACCCACATATGCATAGTAGTAATGGGAATGGAAAGGATTAGATTGATTCAGTAACATAAAAAATCAATATCATCCTTACTACATGATTATATGGTGGGGACAGTTAAAGCTAACAGTGCATAAATATTACAAGAAAAACATAAACAGATACTGGGGAAAGTGAGACAATTTGTTCAACTGTAAAAGTCCTGAAATTCCTTTAAACTTCTATGTAGAAATGAACAATATGCAATCAGATATCTGGATCTGTAGCTAGATAAAGAGGTATGGGCAGGAGAAAGAAATACGTGAATTTGTTCTTCTCTTCCTCTTTGTGATGAACTGCTTGGAAAAGCCATTGTTTATCAGACCTCTCAAGAGATAGTCTCGGGAGTTTGTGCATTTTGTGCTGAGGTTCTGAGGTTCTCCATTTTTCTGTATCACATGTTGTTTTTCTCTTAGCCCTGCCTCTGGGACTCATTCTGTTATGACAGAGTAGCACTAAGTAGCACTAAGTAGTACTAAGTAGGACTAAGTAGTTCTTTGCTTCATAACCGTGAAACCAGGCCAGGCAAAACCCAACTTTACTGTTAAAATTAGACTCCATTTTGGGGCTGGAGCAATAGCACAGTGGGTAGGGCAGTTGCTTTGCACGGGGCCAACCTGGGTTCGATTCCCAGCATCTCGTATGGTCCCCTGAACACTGCCAGGAGTAATTCCTGAGTGCACAACCAGGAGTAACCCTGGTCCATCACCAGGTGTGACCCAAAAAGCAAAAAAAAAGAAAAGAAAAAGAAAAAAATTAGACTTCATTTTAAATGAAGCTGTTTATGTGATTTAGTGCCATAGATAAAGAACATGTTTTCTCTTTTTTTTTTTTTTTTGCATCTGAGTTCCTGTAGTTAAGAACACAGGCTGACTAATGGTATAAACAACATAAGCTGCTCTTTGAAAATGACCATGTACTACAGAGGATAGGTTTTTGGAGGCCTGCATGTAAAGAATGTGCTCCTGGCAGTTCTTAATTATGGCTTTTTTTATAATTAACCAAAGTTTTATTGTAACTTGCAGTTCAGAAATATATTTCAACTAATTCTAGTCCAACATCATGAAGTGCAGGAAGAATTTGTAGTACCAAAAATTTCCCTCCTCTATCTTATTTCATCTTATTTCTCTAGGCTTTGTTTCATAATTGAAGACTGGTGCTGAAAGTGAATTTTTATTTTTGAACAGTGACCCAGAAATTTTGATGACACTTGTTGGCTTTGGGCTCTGATTTTTTTCTATAGTAGATGTAAGATTTCTATCTAATGTTAAAACTGTGCAAGTATAAATACATGAAATACTTTTTCAGAGTATAGTAGCCACTTAAGCAACATCAACATTACCTGACATGATGATAGAAAAACAAATCCTCAGATTCCATAAAATATATTGAATAAATATTCTGGTGGTACCACACAGAGAAAGGTATTTTATTAAGCCCTTTGGGAATTCTGATGCATACTAATAATAACCACTACTGTCTATAAACATGGTCTGTTTTACAAGGAGAAAATAATAACTTAATCAGTGACACTTCTCACATAGCATTCCCTAATTTTCAAAATGGAATTAAACTTTTCTGCCTCTAAATTTCCACCATCCTTTGTCCTTTTCACATCATTAAAACAATAATGATGATTTTGGGAGGACAGTGTGATAAAATACTCATGATACATTTGTGTAGTGATTATGAAATCCTAACCTATTAGTTCCCGAAAGGAACCTGGAAAACTTAAAATATCGATCATAATTGTGACTTGGTATTATAGATTATACATAGTATCATCAATTCACCATTAGTACATATAGGGTTCCTAGTTTTCTAATCATCTATGTCAAAGCGCCAATATGGATTATTTTATCCTAGATTTAAGAGATGGACCCCCAAGGTATTAAAAATGGTATCAATATTTACAAAACCAAAGATTTTTAAACAAATCCCCCCCCACACTCACACAAAACAAATAACTTTCCATTAGATATTTTTTCATTGAAATAAAATCTTACACAAAATAACTATAAAATTAAATAATTAAACACAAAATTGTTCGGAATATTGTCTTTTAAGTTCCAGCAAAATCTAGTCACTTCAAGCATGTTTAGAGTTGGCATAATGAGAAAACCTACCATGCAATCCAGGCAATTCCAAGCAATCTTTGAGATAGATTTTAAACAGCTTTTCTTGTAATAATTGCACAAGTAACTTAAAATTGTGATCATAACAATATGCAAATATCACTGATATTATTACATAATTTAAACATGTTATAAAGTAAACAACATTTTATGGCTTGTGTTGAATAAATAACTTTTAATACAGCACTTTGGTTAATCACAAGATGCAGCACGAGAAAACTTCTTTTCAAATTACATAACTTTTTGTCATATATTTTATGAGATTAGCCTACCATACCTGATCTTATAGAGAGCACACACTGGATTTTGTCATATAGTACTTGGTTAATACAAAAATCCCGGTATTTTAGATTACATAACTCTGTGAGAAATTAATTGAAACTATGAAATATCTGAGGTAGGTCATAGAAAAGTTTAAGAGTAAATAAGTTAAAATTATAATAGGGACATTTAAAAAGGAATCAGACTAAAATATTTTAAAGACATTTCTCTCTTATGTTTAAATAAAAGTAGTTAATGCATACTAAGGACAGTACAAAGAGATCAACAGCTGGCACTAAAATTACTGTCCTTATGCAAAATAAATGAAAGATAAAAATATTAAAGTTTAGTAGCGTTAAAATCTTTGAATCTCTCAGAATCAATAAGTTCACAAAAATTACACACCTCATTAAATTCTACACAGATTGCAAAGCTAGCTATAATGTAAAAACAGGCAGACAGTCTGTCTCAATATTATTACAGGAAGGGTTGGTTAAATTAATAGCTTCTCATTGATTAAAAAACCTTGCATTTTACATGTTCTTAAGTTGGTTCCCATCATTACCTTTCAATAACAGAATGAGTCTTTGGAGAAATGTGGTTCTATTGAACTACTGAAATACAAAGGTAGGCAAAAAAAGATGTTTATAATATCCTATCATTGTTTCCTGTTATAAAATGCTATCTACCTGAAAATACGTTTGCTTCCATATACTCAGTGATTTCTTTTAATGCTCAAACTCAAACTGCTAAAGATATAATTATTTTGTAATGATTACTAAGCATAAAATATTATTACTCCCTCATAATAGTCCTACACAAAACAACATTTTTTTTGGGTAATATAGTATCTGATGTTGCATATAATCATACCACTGAGACCTTATCCACTTGTAATCACAATATAATTTGAAATATTTACTTGCCAGTGTACTGGTCAACTACATTTTAAATATATTCATTGTTTCTTTCACTTATATAGCAAAACTTGTAAGTTATATAATTTGACTTACAGAGATTTTCATATGAATGTAAATTCTTAATAAACTTGTATTTATAAACTTTTTAATGCATGTGATCCTTTATTTTTATGCAATCAGCTGCCCTTAATACTATTACTAGGGAGGTTGGAGTTATAGCACAGTGGCTAGGGAGTTTTCCTTGCACACGGCCAATCCGGGTTTGATTCCCAGTATTCCATTTGGTTCCCCGAGCAATGCCAGAAGTGCATCTTTGGGTGTGACCCAGAAAGCAAAAACAAAACAAAAAACTAAAGACTATTAGTAAGGACAATTTGCCTTCGGTGTCATCAAAGATACAAAAACACATACACTTATTATTTATAACTACAATCATTTGAATTTCTAAATATTTAGTTTGTGCTATTGTTATTTTTTTTAATAAATCAAGTTGTGATTTATTATGGCTATTTTGGGGTGCAATTATATTTTTTTTGTTTGTTTGTTTCTTTTTTTTTTACAGTTGTAGATTTACAATTTTTTGTGCTTGGGTTTCAATTATGCAATGATCAGATACCCATCCCTCCACCAGAGCCCATTTTCCACCACCATGGATAATATCCCCCCACCCCCATCCCCCCATCCCCCCCTGCCTCTGTGGCAGGGCAATCCCCTGTGTTCTCTCTCTCCTTTTGGGTGTTGTGGTCTGCAAAAGAGGCATTGAGTGGCAAACATGTCCAGTCCATAGTCTACTTTCGACATGCATCTCCCCTCCTGGGAGGATCCTCCAAACACCCTTTATTTAGTGCTCCCTTCTCTATCTGAACTGCCCTTTCCTCTAGGATACCCGGCTGGCCTCTAAGTTATGGAGTAATCCTCCTGGTGCTGATCTCAGCTATTCTTGGGTATTAATCTCATACTTTGTTACTTTATATCCCCCAGATGAATGCAATCTTTCTATGTCTATCCCTCTCTTTCTGACTCATTTCGCTTAGCATGATACTTTCCATATTGTACCACTTGTATGTAAATTTCATGACTTCATCTTTTCTAAGAGCTACATAGTACTCCACTGTGTAGATGTACCAAAGTTTCTTTAACCAGTCATCTGTTCTTGGGCATTCAGGTTTCTTCCAGTTTCTGGCTATTGTAAAGAGTGCTGCAATGAACAAACAAGTGCAGATGTCACTTCGACTATACATTTTTGCCTCTCTGGGATATATTCCCAGGAGTGGTATTGCTGGGTCAAATGCGAGCTCAATTTCTAATTTTTTGAGAATCGTCCATACTGTTTTCCTGTGCTATTGTTATTAATACTGCTGATTTCAGTATTTACTTTTGCCAATCTCTTTAGTAAAATATGTTGCCACATTAAAACTCATTTGTTATTTTTGAAAGTGTCATTTTTTGTCATGTTATACTACTAATTGATAGTTCTATATGATTTTAAGATATCTTCTAAGGTATATCATAAAGTAATGTATAATATAAGTTTATGTTAATATATAACTGTCTATTTTATATGTGCGTGTCTAGATTTAAGAACAAAACAAATATAATGCAATTTGGAAATTTTTTAAAAATAATATATTCCTTAATAGTATTTAGGTTGGATAAACTTACACATGTATGTATATATATAATCAGTGTCACAGTATAGTTATATCCAACTATAATTTGATTGATTTCCATGCATCCAAGTTAGTAAGTAAATAAAAATTTAGGTGTATGTAGTAAACTTAATTGTTTGTTTTTTTAATATAATTGTGCTATACATTTAAATACATATTTAAAAACTATAATTTTGTGTCTATCATGGTGATTTAATTAAAAAACAACACAATAAAATATATTTTAAAATTCCTAAACAATAATTGAAATTGTAAGGGGCCTTAGAGGCCAGACAGATAATATAGTGGGTATAACACTGCTTTGCATGGGATTGACCCAGTAGATTTTGTGTTACCCCAATATGGTCCCTGGAGTCCTGTCAGGAATGATCCCTGAGTACAGAGTCACCAGTAAACCCTGAGCACCACCAGATGTAGCCAACCCCCATCTCCACCAAAATTGTGACATAGCTGTATATTCTCTGTATGTTAATTTCCCATTTTTCTTGATTATGGGGGAAAAAAACATTTCACCCTTCTTTTTTCTTTCAGGGAAAAAAAGCTTAGTATGACAACCTATAATCTAAGGAACCAGTACTTTAAAGAAGTTTTTTATCATCTAATAAGGTATCATTTAATTTTCTTTTTTTCTGGATTCAGTAACATTTGTTCAATTTACATGACATTTAACGATTCAATAGTACTTTTTGTAATGCAAGTCAGTGTTATTTGGTTTTGATGATAGTTCTTTATATATATGAGAGATTTTGTATATATATATAACTAGAGATTAGAGGGCATGCAAAATCTCTCATAACTAAAGACCCGTGAATAAATGGTGCCCTCCATGCCTTTTCAAATAACAAAATTTTGGTGCATACTTAATATGGTCGTTATGGTTAATGAAAATGGCAGCCATACAACCCACGATGATGTGTAATGGTGGTTATACCATCATATAAATGAAAGTAATTTTGTATTTATTTGCTTTGGTTCCTTTTTATACATAAACTTAATCTCTAAGATTGTCCTCATTATACAAGTTATTACCTGATGACTTTTGTGACATTCTAGTGGAAATTCAAAATCACTCCTGAAATGTAAAAATGTTTCAATCATCTAAATGACTAATTTTGTAATTAACTTACTCACTTAATAAGAAAATCATTTGGAAGTTTTATTTATTTATTTATTAATGACTCACCATGAGATACACAGTTACAAAGTTGTTCATGTTTGAGTTCCAGTCATACAATGTTCCAACACCCATACCTTGCTCAGTAGGAAGTTTTAGATTGTTTTATTTTTTAATTGAGGTAATGTCAATTTACAAGTCTGTATATGTTTTTTTTTCCCCCTTTATTTTATTTTATTTTTTTTAAAGTTGTAGATTTACAATTTTTTGTGCTTTGGTTTCAATTATACAATGATCAGATACCCATCCCTCCACCAGTGCCCATTTTCCACCACCATGGATAATATCCCTCCCACCCCCATCCCCCCATCCCCCCGTCTCTGTGGCAGGGCAATCCCCTGTGTCCTCTCTCTTCTTTTGGGTGTTGTGGTCTGCAAAAGAGGCATTGAGTGGCAAACATGTTCAGTCCATAGTCTACTTTCGACATGCATCTCCCCTCCTGGGAGGATCCTCCAAACATCCTTTATTTGGTGCTCCCTTCTCTATCTGAATAGCCCTTTCCTCTAGGATACCCGGCTGGCCTCTAAGTTATGGAGTAATCCTCCTGGTGCTGATCTCAGCTATTCTTGGGTATTAATCTCATACTTTGTTACTTTATATCCCCCAGATGAATGCAATCTTTCTATGTCTATCCCTCTCTTTCTGACTCATTTCGCTTAGCATGATACTTTCCATATTGTACCACTTGTATGTAAATTTCATGGAAGTCTGTATATGTTTTATGCCCTATGATTACAGTGCTTTTGGGACCACAATACAGCGCCACTAAAACTATAGCACTGTCCATTAGGCAACCCTCTTTTACCCTTTGGTAACCTCAATTCTATGGAAAATTTTTATTTGGTTGGGTTTTGTTTTGGGGTTACACCTTGTGTCCCTCAGTGCTTATTCCTGGCTCTGCACTTAGAGATCACTCCTGGAAGGCTAAAGGGTGGGGGATGCATACAGAGTGTCAGGATTGAAACTGGGTTGGCTGCATGCAAGGCAAGTACCCTGATCACTGTAGAATCACTCCAGCACCCTGTAGTCAATTTTTAAATGATTACTGGAAAATAAAATTGAACCCAGAACTAAAGGGAACACTTAAAATTTGCTTTTATTTTAGTTTCCATGGTGATTTTTCACTATAAAAACAAAAGAAATGTTTAAAAAAATAGATTACCCAATTCACCAGTTTATGTTTGTGTTAAAATTAGAAGTTCAATTTAAGATAACGGGGAAAAAGTAATATTTTGATGCACTGTGATTTGCCATACTGTGAATATTTAGTTTCATGCATGCAACATTCCCTCCACCAGTGAAGGCTTCTTCGATCATTGTCTCAGCACCTCCCAAGACCCCCTTCCCCAGCACTGCTAAAATCAATTATATAGATTAGGATTAGTTGTTTTGGCTATTTGCTACTCCCTTCTTGTGTTTCATTATATCCCACACAAGAGAGAAATTCTGTATCTGTCTTGCTTCTGGATGACAGGACTCAAACATGTTCCTTTCCAGATGCACCCACACAGAAGCAGCAGCAAATTGCATGATCTGATCTTATAGCCTAAGATTTGCCATTGTGGATATATACCATAATTTTTTATCCACTTATCTGCTGGGACATAGGAATATTTCCAGATTTTGGCTATTGTAAATAGTGCTACATTGAACATATGGGCACAAAAAGTCTTTTTCAGAATAGTTTGGGGGCTCTGAAGGTAGATGGCAAGAAGCAAACTTGCTGGATTATATGGAGGTTCAATTCTTAGTCTTTTCAGAAGAGTCCTTGATGTTTTCCAAAGGTATAGAATCAGTTAACATTCTCATCAGCAGTTAATGAGGGCTCCATTGTCCCCACAGGTACTCTAACACTTTTTTTGTTTTGTTCTATTTTGTTTTTTGTTTTGTATTTTGGGGTCCATACCCAGCTGTGATTACTCCTTAGGGGACCATATGATGTGCCAAGGATTGAACCCAGATCAGTTGCATTCAAGATAGGTACCTTACCTGCTATACGGTCACTAGCCCCCAACATTTTTTAATAATGTTTTAGGTGTGATATATCATTTTCACTGGTCTGCAGCAATACATATTCTTGCTCTGATTTGCATCTCCTTGGTGGTAAGTGATAAAAGAGTATCATATATATACATACATATATATATACATACACACATATAAGTGTAAGTCTTCTTAGACTGTCTGACCATAGGAGAAAAAATGTTTAATAAGTCCATATACTTACATTTTTTCAAAAATGTATTTTGTATATTTAATATAAAAATATACTAAATGGGTTTAGTAAAGCAATTAGTAAAAACATAATGTTTCTCCATTCAAAGAAAATATTTTTTCTTGAATAAATAATCCTTTTGTATTTTGTGTGTTTTAGTGTTCAAAAAATTTATCTGTATCACTGTAAAGAACACCATTGTTAATTTGCAATAAAAATTGACAAGCAAATAGTAAATAAGAATAATGATAGACAAAGATTCTGTTTATGTACGCATTCACGGAGGCATTGTTAATATTGTTTTGGCATGCTGTGTTGGAATAATAAAATATCTGTTACATATTTAAAATTAACTGCATGTTGCATACAATTTCCATATCATCATAAGACCCAAGCATAAATTATTCTATTATGATGCCCCAACTACTTATAAGAGGATCAGAACCCAGAAGGTTTGCTAACACTCTCCCCCATGGAATAAGTATGGGAATTAGAATTTGCTGTTTTTACAGCACATCATTCAGTGTCTTTTTTGGTTGGTACCTCCCAGGCACCATCAGAGTTGCTGATGCCATGTTCTGCCACCGCAGTGGTTCTCAGTTCCACATTAACAGTGCGCAGAGGCTTTTAGGGCTGCACCTGGCTATGTTCTGGATACCAGATGATATCAGTGATCAAACTGTGGCTGGCGTCATGCCAGGTGCACATTTTAACCCCTGTGTTTCTCTCCAGGCCCAAATAAATGTTCTTGACTACAGAATAGTAGAGAGGAGACTCTGAAACATTGCTGCAAGATATAGCTGCATCCTCTATTTTGGCAATTCTTTATTACCTGACCTTTATTTTACTCCTGTAGTTAATAACACAGGACTATTATACAGTCTTCTTATTATCTTATTCATTATAGTTATCTACAACTCATGTGCTAAAATAAGTTAATGACTTTTCTTTGATATCTATTCATGATTCATCTATTGAAAGTTGGTATTGATTTCTGAATTCCCTCCAGCAATAAACTAATAAAATATTAAAATATTCTTTATATTTTGCAAAAAAAATAAAAAATAAAACAAACGTTGAGGACTGAACAGTGTCATGTTAGTGATATCTCAACTGAAATCATGACTTGTATTTACTAGTAAGATATCAAACACTGTTACTTAATTAAGGTTCCTCTTCCATCTAGGATAAGTGTCTCAAACATATCTGGAAGTTTCTTAAAACCTGAAACTTTATAAATTTATTTACTTAGTATTGGATATCAATTTTATCAGTGAAAGATAACAATAACAATAATTTTAGTTATGAGAACCCTGGTGTCCATGAAGTTGTATTATTATTTCCAGAAAGACTCAATAGGATAGATATTGTCAACAAATATGGAACAAATATCATTACAACTTAGGGGAAAAAATACACAAGACTCAAAATACATGGCTCTGAGTACTCCCAGTGATGGGTACTAATAAAAATTTTCACAGAGATAGTGGGGACCCAGATTTAATTTTTTGAAAGAACATAATTTGTTCTACACTATAAAAGTAAGATAGTGACATTAATACCGTATGTGTTACATATTTATTGTGCGGCTATATGAATTAATGAATTATTTAATGAATTATTCTGATAGAATTCTGTGGTGCATCTCAAATAATTTGTCCATTTTTAATGAAAAAATATGACTTAGGGAATTTAAATAACAATTAATATGCACTAGGTAAAGGGTTAAGGTATAGTAGAAACTTGGTTCAGCTGATGTGAATAACTGTGCTCTTAACAATAGTAGCTTATTTCCTCCCCCAGCCCTGGCTCATGAAAGAAAAGAAAGCATCCCCACTTAAATTTTAGCACTTCCCCAATGAATTGAAAAGAAATTGTGAAATATAAAAAAGGAAACATTTCAATAATGTATCAGGATATTTAGAAGCACTATTTTACTCCAACTTTTCTACCACCAATTACATTTTATTCTGTAACTCCTATGGCATGAAACAAAACCATTTGCTATATGACTATCAAAATTGCTTTGAAAAAGAACTTCCATAATTATCTTTTTTAAAAAAATGAATGAAATAAGGGTTATTTTCTAGAAAGTATACTATGACGAATGATGAGAAACAAGAAGAAACAGGAAGAGAAGGCGGTACTACACAGTAGGGAAACTAGAATAAAAATGGGGAGCCCAGGTGTGTCCAAGAAAAACTCAATATGGTTTGCAATTGAGCTCAGGGGCAATTCAGTAAAAATAACAATTCCATTACGAAAACCCAATTCAGGGGCAAAGAACTGCATGTGTGTTTTTGGAACCATGAGTCTAAAGACCTTGAAAATAGATGTGTTGGATGGTTATTCAAACATGAGTAACAAAAGAGCCTTATGTGAGCTTTAGATATTCAGCCACTAGCGATTTATTTCAAGAGAGGTTGCCAGAGAAAATTGTGATATTCTCTCGCTGGCTCTTGTAGCTATACCAGTCAGCAGGCCAAGGATAAATATCACTTAAATATTATTTAGAAGTGAAATGGCTACTAAAAAGGATATAGTTGTATGTTAAAGAGACACCAAGCCATTTTAAGTCAATGAAGTTAGCTCTCTGGGCAAGATGAAATGAATACAAATGTGAAACAATATTATTATAGTAAACACAATACTTTCATAAAGTCTGAGGATAAGGAAAGACCACTGAAGAGATAGCTATCAAACCCCTGTCATATATGAATATCAAAGTAGTGTTTTAGCTGCCTAATACATGAATGCATTGAGTGAAAGATAGCATTTTAAGGTCAAAAGAAATGTATCTATAATTTAATTATGTAATACAAAAGAGACTGGACAGAGAGAAAAAAATTATTAAAAGCCCAACCAAAATAGTTTTCAAGCATGAAGACAAAGAAAGACAGTTCACAGAGCTGTAGTGATAGCACAGCGGGTATGGTGCCTTGCCTTGCACACAGCTGACCAATATCCAATCCCTGGTACCCGTATGGTCCCCTGAGACATGCCAAGAGTGATCCCTGAGCACAGCTGAGCCTGGTCCAAAAAACCAAATAATAACATAAAAATACAGAGTTCATAAAAATCAGTGGATTTTCCTATGCAATTGGAAAATTAAGAAAAATAAGAAGAGGTTTGCTCAGGGGGGAAAAGAAGGCTGCAATTTTGGTACACGTACAGTGTCATATAAAATCAAAATAAGAGTACAGTTGCTAAAATTTTCCTAATAAAAGAGCAATAGGATTGAAAGGAGCTTATTGTAAGTTAAATTTTAGAATAAATTATACCTTTTTTTTTACTGAGGTGAAACTAGGAGGTTCCCAAACAGGAGTCAGGTAGGTGCCAGAGGGATAGTGCTGGTGCTTTGTGCCCTGTGATGGTTGGACTCAATCAGCTGGGGTCCACCTTGGTGGTAGTCAAGATCAGATGGATCTGGAATAGCATCCATGTTCTTAGCATATCAGGCTCCAGCTTTTCATTCACTATATCACTGTCGTCCCGTTGTTCATTGATTTACTAGAATGGGCGCCAGTAATGCCTCCATTCGTCCCAGTCCTGAGATTTTAGCAGCCTGTCCTTACTTGTCTTTCCCAACACTTCCATATTGGAGGCACTTTCAGGGTCAGGAGAATTAGGCCCATTACTGTTACTGTTTTGGCATATCAAATATGTCATGGATAGCTTGCCAGACTCTGCACAGCAGAGCATCCTTTCATTATTTCTGATAATTGAAGACACAACTTTTAAAAAAAAATCTGAGTAAAGCTCCTCTGTGATGTGCCTTGTAATGGGCAGAGTGAAAAGTAGTAACCATATTATATCTATTAAATATTAATATCGTGTGATTTGTTACTCTATCGATATTTTCTGATTAAGCAGATCCAAAATAATGTATTGTGGGACCACTTTGGAGATGTTCATTCAACAATGATTATTAAAGAAATGTTAAAATCTGTTTTAATCCAGTGTTTTTCAAACGTACTTGGTTATAGTATCTGTAGTAAAATATTTACTGAAATCTCAAAGATCATGATACTTTAATAAGGCTGTATTAAAAAGGCACATGAAAAATAATCTCGTTGATCTGGTCTTCTGAAAAAGCAAATTTAAAGTCAAACAGGACTTCACATCAGGTCTTTGGGGGTAATAGTTTTCCTGTCATAAACTCTGATGGACATTTTTAATCTTTAAGACTGTACAAGAGGAAGCTGATATATATAGCTTATACAAAGATAAGATAAACCATATTCTCATTTCAGCTTTATACCCGGTGGCAAGTTCTAAATTCCTGAATAGAGACTAGGACACAAAGAGAGCACAGCATTCTTGACTGCAATTTGGGCTAAATGAGTTACCTATCATTTTGAGGGAAAAAAGGAAAAACAAACAAACAAAAATAGAACATTCTAATCCAAAATGTAAAAAGTTCAAGAAATGCATATTTTGGTCTACAATATTTCTTAGTTTGCCTAAATATTTGTCATCATTCCAACATGGCTTAAACATGAGGCAATAGTTTATTTAGTTCAAATATGTATTTTCTGTAGTGTTCTTTTTAAAATATATATTAAACTAATGAATATGAATTTACAAAGGTTTTTTTGTTTAGATAAACTTACATGGGAGTGGTGGGATGTGGGTGTGGCTGGTGCGACTTCAGGAAAAAAGGGATGTGGGGAGCAATTGTCCATCTTAACTCCAAAAAGTCCCTGAGTTTTCAGTCCCACCCTCACCCCAAATCCTAAGGACATGAAATTTTGGGCAGGTTAGCTTCTCTGTGTAGAGGTGAGAGGTGGTGGAATTGGGACAGAGGCATCTCTGCGGTTGTTGTGGTGCTGGGGGTCAATTTGGCCTATGCCCTTCCTGTATCATCCATTTCTAAAGGTTAGCTATGTGGAGCATACTATACTTGGTTTATAGCTTTTATTTTCTTTTTAGAATTTCTAATACATCATCCTAGCCTCAGAAGCTTAGACATCAGCAGATACTAAATGATCTGTGAGAATCAGAATCAATTTAGGGCCACCAAACATGTAAGTTGCTGGTCCAAAGAGATAGCTCGAAGAACAGGAACATAAATACCTACCATGCAAACACCTCAAGTTTGATTCTCTGCACCACAGTGTCCTCTGACTATTTCTGGGTGTAGCCTTGATGACCCCTTGATCACCACCTAGGCACAGTACTAGGGGTTGTCTGTACTGCTGGGCTTTAGAAGTACTGCATTGCTACACCCGACCACTAAACACTCACACACACAGCCAGGCTAAGTATCAACAAGAGTGCACCCTGGGCTTTTGAAGCACAGCTTGAGTGGACCATCCAAAAATTGATTCTTTGGAAAATAAAATTGTTATTTAATATATTAGTGGAGGTCCATGAGTTGAAAGACCTGTCCTTTATAAATGCAGAAAAATGTTTATGCTTCAGTGGAGAGTATGAGCTATGTTATCTTGATGCTATTAATACTATACTTGGTTTGCTATCAGATTGTTAATTGGTACACCTTTTGGATTAGGTCAGATCCATAGAGATCTTATATCTTCAGAACAATGGTTAAAGGAGTTTGGTATGAAATATTTATTTTATAATAACTTGGTAACTGTCATTTGAAATACTGAAAAGAAATCACTGGTCATACTTGGCTGATGGCACCAGACATCCAGTGGAATTGTTGGTCTCTCATCTCTGTCCACTTCTACTCAATATTCCTTCTGTATCCTCTGTATGTTCTTACTTTATAATTATGCTAGAAAAATTAAAATGTTCTTGATTTTCCTTCAATATTTAATTCAGTTATTAGACACTGAGTTTTCTACTGAAAAATTTCCTCTTTATTACTCTTTTCTTCATTTTGATATCTAAAATATCTTTATTTCTCTTCATCCAGATTGCTAAAATCTCTTACCTCAATGAACGGAGCATGTATTCTTTATTCAATATTTATTGATTTTGTGCCTTTTTCATGGATTTATACTAGTCATGGGAGAAACAACATGATGACAAAGATAGGCATGCAATCTTCCAGGCCGTTCATATATTGTGGTTAATAATCTCGAGTGTTGGACAGTGATAAGTATAATGGTTAAAAAAAGAAACATGAAGTTATTTAATCTAAGAATTATTTAATCTAAATTTAGAATATTAGACTTCCTGGAAGAATCAGTTGTAAACTAAAATCATAAGGACACAGTAAAAATAAATTAATCAAAAGGAACTATAAAATCAATATGTTAAATTGTAGAAAAGAGCAACAAACTGAAAATTCTTTGTAAGTCTGAGTATATACTTTTAAACACTATTTTCTGGACAGGAAAATTAAATGGTATTTACCCTAGAGATGTGTGTACAATATGTTGCATATATGATGATCTATATCAACACAATTATGGGTATCATATATATTGCACTATTAAATCATATTTTAGTATAAGATAGATATATGGTTATAGATTAGTTTCCCTAGTAATATTTATGTGAGTGTTAAATTTTATGTAGCTGAGACTTTTCCAATGTCTTAAGGTAATTAGGGCAGAGGGGCATAAATAAAATTATCTGTTTTCATGGACAATTCCAAACCCTATGGAAAATCAACAAGGTAACTATGGTCGAGTCCTTCCTGAGCTCACTGATAAGAAGGCTCTGCCATCTGCTTTCATGTACATTACCCCAGGAGGGCAGTGCCATATGTTCACACATATGCCAACCTCCTTGGCCTTCTGTATAAAGCAGTGTCCCAAGGGGTATCCTGAACGGGAAAGGTGAAAGCAGCTACAACATGAATATGACAAAGTGGGGTATTTTCTTTGTTGACAGATTTTGTTAGACCATCACTTCAGTTGGCAAGCATCCAGAACAGCTGCTTTACCCTAGAGCAAAGGTCTTTGTGATCTTACCAACTCTTCCCCATGAGTGAAATAGTATAGTAAGGGAGGTGTATCCTGTGGAAGTGGACTTTCCTCCCTTCTCTAGCATGAGCAAAAGGCAGTAATTGGCATCTAAGACTATTAGAATTTTGTTCTCACACATGTAATAGTAAGACCAGAGACTGAATGAACATTTATTTATAAACAACTGAAGATTGTGGGTTGTTTTTTTTTCTTGGTACTTGAAGTGCTCTGTTTTATTTCATAGACTAAAAGACCACGTTAGCATTATTCAGTAAGTTGCTCTCAGAATCAGTAACTTATATTTTGTCTAGAATAGAGTACTTTTTTGTCTCAAAAGATGGCTATTTTACCTAAAATAACAAATCTGCTATTAATATTGTTAATAACTGTAAATAACTCAAATAGCAGCCATATTATTATTTTAGACATCATTCCATTAAAGTTGTCCTAAAATGAAAGTTAAAAATTATATATATATCTTATATATATATTTAAGCCATAGTGAATAAAAATATATATGTACATATAAAATACATATATATTTCTTTTGAAATGCTGTTCCTTATGTATACTATTAATGAGAGTTTGGTGCACCTATCTTTTCAACAACACACTTACCACCAGAGTTGAACTTCCCTCAACAAAGGCCACAAGGACCTTTTCTGTTCACACAATTCTGCTGAGTCTGTTCTCTAAGGCCTACCCTCCATTCCTATGGCCTTTGATCATATGTTTCTGTGCTACTGCTTTGAGTTGCATCTGAGGGACAACTCAAAATCTCCTGAGGTACTGAGTCATGGTCATCCATCCACCTTAAAAATCAGTTCTTGTAGTTTACTTTTTCTCCCCTTTCCATTTCACTGCCCTTTACATGTGTTCTTATGGTTAATTAGTAAATAAAGCAACTCAAGCCAACACTAGTCTCAGGTTCTGCTGTCTTTCATACACCTTTTTTTCGTTTTTCACATTCAAATTTCTTAAAAGAACCTTCCAAATATTTCCCACCAAATGACATACTTTCACTTGAACCTTTACTAGCTTCTTTTCTGAACAAACTTTCATAAGATGCTTTTTTAAAGAAGAAATTCCCTTCTATTATTTTCTTTAACAACAAGTCTCACAATGGAGATGTTACTGGGCCCGCTCAAACAAATTGTTGAACAATGGGAGGACATTGCTACAGTGCTATTTTCTTTTCTATCTTTATCCTTAGTATCCATTTCCTATTGGCATCCCTTCCTTCCTTGATTGGCAATCAGAGTCTTCATCATCTCTTTATTGCCTTTATATCAAAAGCTACCCTACTAAAGGGATCTATTAATCTTTTTATAGTAGAGAGTAAATTTCTAATAAGATTTAAAATCGTAATCTTTTTGTGGCATTGCACTCTAACATACATGTCAGACCATAACAATGTTAAACACTGATCACTTGATATCCCGTTACTCATCGATTTGGCAAGCGAGCACCAGTAACATCTCCATTCATCCCTGTTGTGTGCCAGCGTAGCCCAACGGCATCTGCTTGTTCTAAGAACATGAAGAGACTCAAACCAATTGTTAAGAATCTTGACAAAGAAGTTTGAACATCTCGTAGGTGGGCAGCCACGCAATCTTTTGACATCCCGTGGAATCCAGTCGGTAATGGCTCAAATCCAGCGGTCATCTCTATAAATCTCATTACATGTCCAGCCCATCTGATTTTCCATGCCTTGGCAAACGAGACAGCGTCCCTGATTCTTGAGCATTGTCAGAGGTCAGAACTCCAGATTCTTTCTCTCATTTGAGTGAAGTGTGGTACTCCAAGCATAGCTCTTTTGATTCCTCTTTGAGAGACCCGAATAGCATTCTCATCCTGTTTTCATGGGGCCCAGGTCTCTGAGGCATATGGTAATGCAGGAAGAACAGTGGAATCAGAGATGTGCTCAGAGCTGGAGGTTATTCATCCTTTTAGTTATTACTTCGACACTCTTGAAGGCGTTCCAAGCTGCTCTCTTCCTCCTGCACAACTCAGGTGCCAGGTCATTCGTCATGTTGATGTTCAACCTACGTACACATAATTGTTGCATTCAAAGATGGTCGTTCTGTTGAGAGCAAATACAATGTCAGGAACAATACTGTTTCTCATGAATATTGTCTTTGTGAAATTCAGCTGTAATCTGACCTTTCCTTAGTCACGGTTGAAGTCGGTCAGCATTTGTGCCACTTAGCTGATGTTTGGTGATATTAGAACGATGTCATCAGCAAAGCAGAGGGTGTAGTTGTCGACCATCTATCTTCACTCCCATTCCTTCTCATTCCAGTTGTCGAATGACATTCTTGAGGGTAGAACTGAAGAGTTTTGGTGAAATAGTATCACCATGCCGAACCCCTCTCTTGACATCGATGATCACTTTTTTGTAGAATGGTGAGATCCTGATAGTGAATCCATAATACAGCTCACGGAGAATCCTGATGCATTGAGTTTGAATGCCCTGATTGGCTAGGGCTTCCATGACCACTTCCATCTCAACAGAATCAAAAGCCTTCTTTAAATCAATGAACATTAGACAGAGCAGCATCTTGAACTCCTGAGAAACCTCAATCAGCCTGGTTATTGTGTGGATATGGTCGATGGTGCTGAATCCTTTTCGGAATCTGGCTTGCTCGCATGGTTGTCCTTCATTGAGTGTTCTGCCAATCCTATTCAGGATGACTCGAGTGAACAGCTTGTAGATGACAAACTATAGGCAGATTGGACGATAGTTGCCAATGTCGTGGATGTCTCCCTTCTTATACAGTAGAACAGTCCTGCTGGTTTTCCATTGGGATGGAATTTTGCATTCAGAAAGGTAGCGTGTGAAGAGCCGAGGCAATGTATTGATGAGTACTGATGGTAGTTTCTTCCCATGTTCAGGTCTGATCTTGTTTGAGACACGTGCTCTTTGTTTCTTTACCAACAAGATGACGTGTCAGATTTCGGAAGGAAGGATGTTGGGAAGGACATATCCATCCTGCGGAATTTGATATGTGGGCAAGTGGATGTGGCTATTAAAGAGATCTGAGTAGAAGTCATGAAAAATCTTCTCCATTGCTTTCTGGAAGATGTGATAGATCCATCAGGATGTCGAAGGGCAGTCATCTTGGTTTTGTAGTTAGTGAAGGTCAGGCGGGCATTACAAATGCTTTTCCTGGCTTCTGCCGCATCTACCAGTACTGGTGTTCTTCTCTCTTTGATGTCTCCTTTGATCGTTTCTCTGCACTGCTTTGCAAGCTCATATGTTTGCTTTAGGTTGCCTGAGACAAGCGCCAAGCCACATTGAGGAATAAGCTCAAGAATTTTCGAAGACAGGCTTTTTTTGTGGTTATCTCCCTCTTGGTGTTCCTCGCACAATCATGAAGGTGCTTAACCAGTCAATCATATTCCTCATCAATGTTGTCAATGACTGCATCTTCCCATGTTGCCACAACAGAGCCAAAGAGCTCCCAGTTGATAGTCGTTCTGGGAGTTCTCTTCTTAAACTTTGTATTCCTTTCTCCCCGCTCTGTGAAGTAGAATTTTGCATGAAGGAGACGGTGGTCCAATCCCATTTGGAATTTTGGGATAACAGCAACATCAGTCAGGCAAAACTGTCAATTGAATATGATGTGGTCAGTTTCATTATGGAACTATCCACCGGGAGACTCCCATATACAATGTTTACATTCGACCTTCTGGAACTGTGAGTTAACATGGATGGTTTTGGTTGACATGATGAACTCAGACAGTCTGTCACCCTGTTTGTTCTATTCTAGGCCATAGGTCCTGATGTGGAGTTCTTCGACTGATCTTCTAGGTACTATCTTGGCATTAAAATCACCAACATGATTTTGTAGAAGGTATGGTCTTCTTTATAGAACTTCTCCAGCTCCATGTAGAACTTCTCAATTTCTCCTTCACCATAATTATATGTTGGTGCGTAAACAATGAAGATAGAAACTATTGGCAGTGAGCCACATCTATTCAAGTGTAATCGTCCAATTTGGGTTGTTAGGCATTTGAATGAATCAATGTTCATGGCCAGTGCATGTTGACAAGGACACCAACACCACTGACACCTCTTTTGTCGCATGTTCCAAGGAACAGTTCTTCTCCAGTGTCGAAAACAGTGTGATGTGATTGATACCTTCTCATCTCAGTCAGACCAATGATGTCGTACTTGATCTTTCACGTTTATACCATCAGGTCCTCGATGGATGCAGCAGATGCCAACGTACATGCATTGAAAGCACAGACAGTCATTTTTGTCTTTCTTCATTTTGGCAGCCTAGTTTGGCTTTGAGATTTTATCAGCCTCTCCTTTCACATCCTTCTCAATGCTGCCGTATTCAGGGTCAGGGGAATGAGACCCATTGTACTTATTGGATTTGGCATATCAAATACACCATGGATAGCTTGTCAGGCTCTGCCGTGTGGGTGGGATATTCTCAGTCGTCTAAAAACACAAAAAAACTTTACAGGTGTTCCTATCCAGGCATATGTACTGGTATGATACTCTCAGTAGCCTGCCGGGTTCTCTGAGAGCGAGAATTAGAGAATAAGAAGTCTCTGAATCCTGGCCATTGATGGGGTTACATGGCAGTTGGTGGGTGTCTACCTACTGGAAGACCTAGTCCCGAACTGCGCAGGCTTGGAGATCTCAGCCCCGGGTCCCGCACACCTGGATTCCTCTGCCAGTTCCTTTATGCGTGAGGCTCATCCAAGCGTGTGGCGAGTTGTCTCAGTATGGCTTTGGCTGGGTCCCAGAGGACTTCAGCTGTCCCGCCCTGGTGAGGACAGTCAGGCATGGGGGTAGGAGACTCTGCTTTGTTCTCTTCCAGGAGCTTGGTATTATAGTCCCTGGATCCTGGCCATTGATGGGGTTACACAGCAGTTTGTGCGTGTAACTGTCTAGCTACTGGAAGGCGCAGTCCCGAACTGTGCAGGCTTGGAGATCTCAGCCCCGGGTCTCGCACACCTGGGTTCCTCTGCTGGTTCCTTTATGCATGAGGCTCATCCAAGCTTGTGGAGAGTGGTCTCAGCATGGCTTTGTCTGGGTCCCTGAGGTCTTCAGCTGTTGTGCCATGGTTAGGACAGTCAGGTACGGGGGTAGGAGACTCTGCTTTGTTCTCTTCCGGGAGCTTGTTTTTATAGTCTCTGGATCCTGGACATTGATCATTAGATATTAACATTATACATTAGAAAATCGAATTTTAGTTATTCTTAATATTGTTTTTGGCAGTTTTTTAGGGAATGATGATGAGAGCTTGTTTAAAACTATGGTTGGGGGCCAAAGCAATAGTATAGCAGATAGGGTGTTTGCCTTGCATGTGACCAACTGGATTTGATCCCTGGCATCTCATAGGGTCCCCTGAGCTCTGCCATGAGTAATTCCCAAGAGCAGAGCCAGGAGAAACCACTGAGCACTCCCGGGTGCTACCCAAAAAGCCAAAAAATAAACAAATATGAAACAATGAAAATAAATTGAAATTCACTTAAAATCACTTAATCCCCGTTATTCATCGATTTATTCGAGCGGGTGCCAGTAACGTCTCCATTCATCCCGGTTGCGTGCTAGCGTAGCCCAATGGTATCTGTTCGTTTTAGGAACATGTAGAGCCTCAAACCGATCATTTAGGGTCTTGACGAAGAAGTCTGACCATCTTATAGGTGGGCGTCCACGTGATCTTTTGATGTCTCGTGGAATCCAATCAGTAATGGCTCTAGTCCAGCGGTTGTCTGTAAACCTCATTACATGTCCAGCCCATCTGATTTTTGATGTCTTGGCAAATGAGACAGCGTCTCTGATTCTTGAGCGTTGACGAAGATCAGAACTCCGGATTCTATCTCTCATTTGAGTGAATCGTGATATTCCAAGCATAGTTCTTTCGATTCCTCTTTGAGAGACCTGAATAGTGTTCTCATCCTGTTTTCGTAGGGTCCAGGTCTCTGAGGCATATGTTAATGCAGGAAGAATAGTGGAATCAAAGAGATGTGCTCGTAGTTGGAGGTTCTTTGTCCTTTTAGTTATTTCTTCAATGCTCTTGAAGGCATTCCAAGCCGCTCTCTTCCTCCTGCGTAACTCAGGTGCCAGGTCATTCATCATGTTGATTTCTCGACCTAAGTATATATAACTGTTGCATTCGGAGATGGTGGTTCCGTTGAGAGCGAATGGAGCGTCAGGAACAAGGCTGTTTCTCATAAACATTGTCTTCGTAAGATTTAGCTGTAGTCCAACCTTTCCACACTCACGGTCAAAGTCCGCAAGCATTTGTGCCGCTTGGCTGATGTTTGGTGTTATTAGAACGATGTCATCAGCAAAGCGGAGGTGGTGTAGTTGCCGACCATCTATCTTCACTCCCATGTTTTCCCATTCTAGTCGTCGCATGATGTTCTCGAGGGTGGCACTGAAGAGTTTTGGTGAAATGGTATCACCCTGCCGAACCCCTCTCTTGATATGGATGATTACTTCTTTGTAGAATGGTGAGATCTTGGTAGTGAATCCGCAATAGAGCTCACGAAGGATCCTGATGTATTGAGTTTGTACGCCCTGATTGGCTAGGGCTTCCATGACCGCTTCCGTCTCAACAGAATCAAAGGCCTTCTTTAAATCAATGAACGTTAGACAGAGCGGCATCTTGAACTCCCGAGATACCTCAATGAGCTTGGTTATTGTGTGGATATGGTCGATGGTACTGAATCCTTTTCGGAATCCAGCTTGTTCACATGGTTGTCCTTCATCTAGTGTTCTGCTAATCCTATTCAGGATGACTCGAGTGAATAGTTTGTAGATGACAGACAATAGGCAGATTGGGCGATAGTTGCCAATGTCGTGGATGTCTCCTTTCTTGTATAGTAGTACAGTCTTGCTGGTTTTCCATTGGGATGGAACCTTGCATTCAGACAGGTAGCGTGTGAAGAGTCGAGCTAATGTATTGATGAGTACTGATGGTAAGTTCTTCAGGTGTTCAGGTCTGATCTTGTCTGGGCCAGGTGCTTTTTGTTTCTTTACCGACGTGATGGCATGTTGGATTTCGGAAGGGAGAACATTGGGAACGACATATCCATCATGTGGTATGTGGTATGTGGGCAAGTGGATGTGGCTATTAAAGAGATCTGAGTAGAATTCATGAATAATCTTCTCCATTGCCCTTCTGGAAGATGTGATAGATCCATCATGATGTCGGAGGGCAGTCATCTTGGTTTTGTAGTTGGTGAAGGACAGGCGGGCATTACGAATGTTTTTCCCAGCTTCTGCTGCATCTACCAGTACTGCTGCTCTCCTGTTTTTGAGGTCATCCTTGATGGCTTTTCTGCACTGTTTTGCCAGTTCGGACGTTTGCTTGTGGTTGCCTGAGGCACGTGCCACACCACGTTGGCGAATAAGTTCAAGAGTGTTCGAAGAAAGACGGTTTTTTGTGGTTATCTCTCTCTTGGCATTCCTTGCACAATCATGGAGGTGCTGAATCATTCGATCGTATTCCTCATCAATGTTGTCAATGACGGCATCTTCCCATGTTGCTGCAACAGAGCCAAAGAGTTCCCAGTTGGTGGTTGTTCTGGGAGTCTTCTTCTTAAACCTTGCATTCTTTTCTCCTCGTTTGTGAGGTAGAATTTTGCACGAAGAAGACGGTGGTCTGATCCCGTTTGGAATTTTGGGACAACAGCAACATCGGTTAGGCAAAACCGCCGATTGAATATGATGTGGTCTATTTCATTGTGGAACCGTCCATCGGGAGACTCCCATGTCCAACGTTTAGATTCAGCCTTTTGGAATTGTGAGTTACCATGGAAGGTTTTGGTTGACATGATGAACTCAGACAGTCTGTCACCTTGTTCGTTCCATTCCAGGCCATGGGTTCCGATGTGGAGTTCATCGACTGATCTTCTTGGTCCTATCTTGGCATTAAAATCACCGACAATGATCTTGTAGAAGGTGTGATCTTCTTTATAGAATTTCTCCAGCTCCATGTAGAATTTCTCAGTTTCTTTTTCACCATAACTGGATGTTGGTGCGTAGACAACAAAGATAGAAACTGCCGGTAGTGAGCCACATTTATTCAAGTGTAATCGTCCGATTCGGGTTGTTAGGCATTCAAATGAATCAATGCTTGTGACTAAGTTTGTGTTGACAAGGATACCGACACCACCGACGCCTCTTTTATCACATGTTCCAAGGAACAGTTCTTCTCCAGTGTCGAAAACAGCATGATGGGATTGATGTCTTCTCGTTTCGGTCAGACCAATGATGTCGTACTTGATCTTTCATGCTTGTACCATAAGGTCTTCAATGGATGCAGCAGATGCCAGCGTACGAGCATTAAAAGTACAGACAATCATTTTTGTTTTTCTGCGTTTTGGCAGCCCATGTCTGCCTTGGTGTTTTATCAGCTTCTCCTTCCATATCCTTCTCGACTCTGCATAATCAGGGCTAGGGGAATGAGATCCATTTATTACTGGATTCGGCATATCAATTTGGTCTATTTGGCATAGATCATGGATAGCTTGCCAGGCTCTGCCGTGTGGGTTGGATATTTAAGGATATTTAAGGTATCCTGAAAATTATTAAATAAATAGTCGCGCGGCCGCAAATGCGGCCGCGCGCTCCCGGGAGCTTGTTGTGATAATCTTTGGATCCTGGCCTTTGTTGGGGTTACACGGCAGTTGGAGGGTGTAACTGTTTAGCTACTGACAGGTCCAGTCCCAAACCGTGCAGGCTTAGAGATCTCAGTCCCGGGTCCCGCACACCTGGATTCCTCTGCCAGTTCCTTTATGCGTGAGGCTCATCCAAGTGTGTGGCGAGTTGTCTCAGTATGGCTTTGGCTGGGTCAGAGGAACCCAGGTGTGTGGGACCCGGGACTGAGATCTCTAAGCCTGCACGTTTTGGGACTGGACCTGTCAGTAGCTAAACAGTTACACCCTCCAACTGCCGTGTAACCCCAACCAAATTGAAATTATGGTTAGTAAATACAATCTTTTAGCAAAATTCTATGAAGTAATATAAATTTTATGCCTACAAGTATATGGATTCCGATAACTTTTGTCTTTATGCAAATATAATTAGCTTACTTTTTTGCATTCAAGAAAAATCCGTAAGTTCCACACTTTAATATATATATATATATATATATATATATATATATATGTAGGAGTACTGGTATTTATTCAGCCACCTATTAGCTGATTGAATTGGGCATGAACTCCACCTTACTTTTTTTTAATTTTTTATGATTTCATTTACTGAATCACCATGAGAGCAGTTACAAAGCTTTCGGATTTAAGTCTCGGTCATACAATGAAACACCCGTACCTTCACCAGTGCCCATTCTCCACCCCCAAAAACCCAAGTATACCCCCATTCCATACCCTCCCCCTACCTGTGGGGCAGATGATTTGCACATTACTCTCTGTCTACTTGGATCACATTCAATATTTACAAAGTATATTTTAAAGCACACAGGAGACCATAGTTTCTCAACGAACATGAAAATCTTGTTCCAAATGGTTGTACTTCCACTAAGTCAAGGTAATTACTGTGTGTCATATCTCAATAGACTTACAGTTTTATTTTTTAAGTTCAAGGGCGAAAAACTAGAAAACAAAGTAATTCATTCAGATTTGTGGACAGCAGAGATCCTAACATACTCCATGTAGTTTAAGAACAATAAAATAAGATCGCCACAATGTGAATGAAGGTCTGAAGGCCAGATGCCACAAGTCTAAACTGTGTCACAGCTCAAGTGCTCAGCAATAAACATAGCATCCGTTTTAGAACTGGCAAAAGAAGGAGAATATGGAAGAAGCTGTTAAATCACACAGCCTGTGATGTTTTCCCCACCACAGTTTGACTTGTTCAGATATCACTCTGCCAGAGTAAACAGGGAATCTCTCCAGATAAATATCATCAAAACATTCCTAAAATGCCTAGTGGAGTTAAATGAATAAAACCAGTACTTTGATAGGTTCCATCCATTGAAAGCCAAAAGACTTTGACTATCCCTCACTAATCTCTAGCTGATCTCTCAATAAACCAAATGGAAATCAATTTTCTGAGTTAGAATTTGCTCTCAGAGTTCAAAGATATGTGACACAGATATAGGTAGGGCACTTGCCATAGTAAGATAGGTAGGGCAGAGCTTAGAAACAAAGTTCAAAAAAGGGAAGAGATATTAAAGCATCTTGAGGATCAACAGGTTTACATAAGTCAATTTGCTGTGACAGGTGTTTTATAAAATTTAATGCACATATGACAAATTTCACGATTTTTGCTATGCCCTTGTTCTGACAAAAGGATTATTAGAAGACATTATTTTCTATATATACTGTCAGGTTTTATTCTCAAAATTAAGAGAATAATGATGTGGAGGTTTTGAATTCATTATAAATTTAACTATTTATTTTGGAGCCAGAATGACAGTGGGTAGGGCATATGCCTTGCATGGGGCTGACCCAGGTTCAATCCTGGCACCCCATAATGTTGCCCAAAACTACCAGGTAGGAGAAATCCCTGAACACAAAGCTAGCAGTAAGCCCTGAGTACTTCCAGGTGTGGCTCCAAAAAACAGCAAAGATTACTTCTTTTAGGGACTGGCATAGTAGGATAGGTAGGGCACTTGCCTTGCATTCAACCAACCTAGTTTCAATCTCAGATACCACTGATCCCTGCCAGGAGTAATCTCTGAGCACCACTGGGAGTCGGACCACCCCCCAAGATAAAAAACAAAACATAAAATTAGTTCTTTTAAACCTTAAAGAGTTTGTTTTATCTACAAAAATACATTAACCCATATGTTTATAGTACTTAATTCATAACTGTGAACACCTGAAAGCAACCAACATGACCCTTAATTAGTGAAAGGAAATTAAATGTGGTATATCCAGAAAATGGTATAGTATTCTGTACTGAAAAGCCAGATATGAAAAGGAAATGGAAGAGAATTACATGCATATTACTAACTGAACAAAAAATAGAAAAGGTAGAGAATATGATTCCAAACATACGATGATATTCTGAAAATGATAATAAAATAGCACAGTAGCACTGTCCTGTTGTTCATCAATTTGCTCAAGCCAGCACCAGTAATGTCTCCATTGTGAGACTTACTGTTACTGTTTTTGGCATATCGAATATGCCACGGGGAGCTTGCCAGGCTGCCGTGCAGCTAAAATACTCTCGGTAGCTTGCCCGGCTCTCCGAGGAGGATGGAGGAATCGAACCCAGGTTGGCTGTGTGCAAGGCAAACGCTCTACCTGCTGTGTTATCACTCCAGCCAGGTATAATAAAATACCTTCTAAAATTGGCGGTTGTGGGCAATCCAAAGGTGGGCAAGAGGTGAATAAGGAGAGTACAAAGAATTTTAGAGCAGTGAAAAATGTATGATAGCATAATGATATACTTACATATTATACACAGGTCTGAATCATATTATGCATAATAACAAGAGCAACTACTAATATACACTATGAACTTTGGGTATTATAAAGTGAAAGAATGTACCATACTTGTGAGTGATCTTATGATAGAGATGCTATCACTGTCACTGTCACTGTCCTCCCTGTTGTTTATTGATCTTCTCGAGCGGGCCCAGTAAGGTCTCCATTGTGAGACTTTGTTGTTACTGTGGCATATCGAATACATCGTGGGTAGCTTTCCAGGTTTTGCTGTGTGGGCAAGATACTCTTGGTAGTTTGCCAGCTTCTCTGGCTCTCTGAGAGGGGTGGAGGAATCAAACTGTGCGAGCAATAGCACAGCGGTAGGGTGTTTGCCTTGCATGCAGCCAACATGATAGAGATGCTATGCATATATGCATATATATGGAATATATGAGGAAAATATATACTTCACTGTCAATTTTGTTGTAACCTACACTTTTTCTAAAAATAGTATCTTCAAGTTTTTTACTACTTGAATATTCAAATACAGATTTTATAAGACAATTTCACTGTCATACCTATGACAGAATATTATTTGGAGTATATTTATATATTGCTGCTCTAAAAACACACTTTTAGAAGTATAAATGGAAAAAGTCAAGTTTTGAAATAATTATGTAGTATACAATCACATTTTTCTTTAAAGTATATGTATGTTTGTGTCCAGGAAAAAGATATATTTCTATATGATACGGTTTTCAAAAATTTTATTTATATATGCTATTTTCAAATTTTCATTTGAAAGTGACTTTTTATTTTTATTTTGGAGTGGTTGGTTAGGGCCACGGTCAGCTATGCTATAGGATCATTCCCGGCATTACTCAGGCAACCACATATAGTGCCAGATTCAAACTGGGATCCTCTGCATGGACGCTTGTGTTATCTCTCTCTCCCTATCTGCATTTTTTTATAATGGCATACCTTTTCATTGGTAAAACAAGACATTTTACTATTATGATTGAAAACTAAATCAATTTATATTTTCATTCAATTTAAAAAGCAATAAAATATGAGGGGGATAATATTCTAGTAATGGACCACAGGGTTTTATTTTTCTTCTTTTCGTTCCCTTCATGTCATCTGATAAATTATCTTTTAATTTTCAAGATAAAAATCAACTAACCTGCATAGAATGTCACTAAACTACCATGAGTGACTGTTACGAATGCCTGGGCTCACTTGCAGCCACATTCAGTGTCTGAAGAGAGCCTGATCTCTTATTTTTGCTAGTTAATATCCTAAAGTTGGAATCTGATTAGCTTGATTTAAACTGAATATTCTCCACTGGTCTTATCACTTGCAGTCTCAGGAATGTGCCATAGTGTAAACATGGCTGCTAAGAATTTGCTGCTTCAAATCAGGCAGGTAGTGTTCAGAAAAACAAATAATAATTATATTTCCCATCCTCAGCATAGTAATCAGCTTCATTGTTAATCTTATATATCTTACAGTTGGGGATCAAATATAGGACTTATTTCTTTACTGTATCTCTTTTACAGAGATCTATAATATAGTTTGAGAGAGTATAATATTACTATGATCAGAATATACATCAAAATAAGTTTTTACAAAGAACTCTAAAAGTAAACTGCTATGTAATAATTATCTGGTGTGTATATTATCTTGTATAATAGCCTCATTAGAACAATAAAATGTCCATCCAGTCAATGGTATTCACAAATAGATGGTCAAATAGTTCGGAGAAAGGAAGTGTTCTACAGCAGTGCTCATATCCAGGAATATACTTTGTGCTTGGCAGAGAACACAAGGGCCAAACCTAAAGAGTACAGAGAGCAATGAGTGAGAGGATTGAACCTGGGCCTCATGCATGCATGCATGCATGCATGCAATCATTTACACTATATCACCTGCCACTTGTAATGCAGCCTTTGGGAGCACTCCCATCAATGTTTGGTTTAACAGTGCAAACATGACTGATCAGTCCTTGCATCTTGTTAGGTAATGCTACTCAGGTCAAGAGCTGTTTAGGTTCCCCAGTGCATATCTACCAGTTCCAGGGTGTCATGTGAGTATCAAACCCAGCACCCAGTGCTTGAAGAAATGCACTGCAAGCATTTGAACTATCTCCCTTGGCTTAAAGTAGCTTTCAGATTATAATGGATGCTGCATAAAAAAGTAATTACGCTTAATAAAATTATACGGTCTTGACTTTTGAAGCTATAAAGTTGTGAATAGGTGAAGAGGCTTTTACTTATGGCTTTTGAATTAAATGATAAAGACTGAAGAATTATGACCACTTATTAATCACTTTCATTGCCAGTGATATAAAATTTTAACAACATTATACATCCCTTAATGTTTTCTTTGTTTTGATGTAGACGGTCATTATCCTTAGCTATACATGTAATGAAAACTCACATCTAAGGTTTCTTTGCAGTATTCTCAATTTAATTCAGTTTGTGTTATCTGTCCTCTCAAAAAGAAGAAAGGCATTCAAAAATTACTTTCAAAATATCTGTTGTAAAGCTGAAAGATGTAACATGAAAGGGTCTGAAATCATTTAGGACTAAACTAACCTATATTCTCCACAGGCAGAACTGATTTTTCTCTTATCACACTGAATTGTGTAACAGTATCAATACACAAAACCATCATCTTTTTATTATAGTAAACTGTATCTTTACAGTTGGGTGTAGTTTTTTTCCTAGTCTCAGTATGATAGCTATAGAATTTATATCCAAGAAATGACAGCTGAACTTTTAATAAAATGGTAAGCAGGTACTCAATGGACGGCAACAATTACTATTGGTTATTTTAACACCTCTAATTATCTTTCATCTTCATAGTTGCTTAATTCCTTTAACAAGGATATCATACTATTGGAAAAAAGATGAATAGTATGTTTTATTGCTTACCACTCTCCACACACATGAAGGTACCGGCAGAGGAACAAAGGCACGCAGGTCCCGGGGCTGAGATCTCCAAGCCTTCTTGGATTGGGTCTGAGCATCCTCCACCCAGATCCTCCAAATTCCAGTAGGCAGGGGTCACACCCACCAACTGGCCCCCGACGCCCATCAACGGCCAAGACCCAGAGACTATAAAACCCAGCTCCCGGAAGCGCACGGCCGCATTCGTAGCTGTGCCACATCTTATTATCTCATTCCTACTTTGGACAAACTGGCAGGCTACCAAATGTAACCTGCCCACACGGCAGAGTCTGGTAAACTCCCCGTGGCGTACCCAATATGCCAAATACCAGTAACAATGATGGGTCTCATTCTCCTAACCCTGAAACAGCCTTGAATATGGCACTTTTTAAAAAAATCTCAGGGCTAGGACGAAGGAGACGTTACTGGGGCCTGCTCAAGGCAATCGACGAACAACGGGATGCTTGTGATTGTGATTGTGATCGCTTTCCCTTATAAAAGCTATATATTTGAAGATCACAAATTAATAAAAAGAAAAATTATAGATGCATTCTCAGTGTGAAGATTGTTCATATCTCATTACTTGCACTCACATGCTCTCTTCTCCCAACTCAAGAGTCTCTAAGTAAAGGTATTTTAATACTCTAAAAACTGAAAAAAAGTTAAAAGATAAAAGAATTTAAAGATACTATTAAATTTCACTGATCAAGTGTCCAAAATACATAGCTTCAGAGAAAAATTTGTATGTATATATATATATACATATATATATACATATATATATATGGCTGGTGAACCAAATTATGAAATAAGATTCAAAATATATAAACTTCTTTCTAAATATTTAAAAAAGAATTTATTAAAATTTTGATATTTGAGGCTAACAATACTAGAATAATGTTTTTGTTTTTCGTTTTGTTTTTTGATTTAATAATGTTTTCTTATACACATAATTTTGACACTACTCCCATCTCCAATATACCCACCTTCTTCTCCCAAGGACTCCAATAATCCTTCCCTCTCAAAACCCTATCCCTCATATCCTTAGTGTGGATCAGTTATCCAATTATGTTGCCATTAGACCCGTGTTTTGTATCTTTAAGTCTAAGGCATAAGAGAGATCATTCTATGTCTACCCCTTTCTGCCTGACATACATAGTTCCATCTATGTTGATGCAAATTACATGATTCTGTTCTTCTTAGAACTGCACAGTATTGCATTGTATATATATATATATGTATATATATACACATATATGTGTGTATACACAAATATATATATATATACATATATATATTTTATGACTTCTTTATTAACATATAGTTGCCCATTTAGGTCTAGAAAAAATTTGATAGTTTAATCTACCAAATGCATAATTCTATATTTCTATTGACACATTTAAAGTTAATGAGGTGCTGGAGCAATAGCACAGCAGGTAGGGCATTTGTCTTGTATGTGGCTGACCCGGGTTCGATTCCCAGCATCCCATATGGTCCCTTGAGCACCGACAGGAGTGATTCCTGAGTGTATGAACCAGGAGTAACCCCTGTGCATAGCCAGGTGTGACCCAAAAAGCGAAAGTAAATAAATAAATAAAGTTAATGAGGTAAGTCGTGAATGGATGGGACATTTCATTGGCCACAGACAGTGATATACTAGCTTTTTGTATTTTCCTATGAAGTTGAAACTTGGTATTTTTCAAAAATCAAAATTTGCCATGTATAATAAGAATCATGAATATATCTTCATCCTGCTAATATTGAACTATACAATTTCGTATTGAGTTATGTTCAGTTAGTAAGATTGTTTTTGTGCAAATATCAATAATTGGTGGTGGCTGGTCCTGGAGGTCTTCGGCTGCCAGCCACCACCATGCTGAGACCACTCTCCGCACACATGAAGGTACTGGAAGAGGGACAAATCCACGCGGGTTCCGGGGCCGAGATCTCCCAGCCTACTCGGATTGGAGTCGAGCATCCTCCACCCAGATTCTCCAAATTCCAGTAGGCGGGGGTCACACCCACCACCTGGCCCCCTGGCTCCGTGTAATCCCATCAGCGGCCAAGACTCAGAGACTATAAAATCCAGCTCCCGGATGAGAACAGTGCAGTCTTCTGCCCCCGCGCCTGGCTGTTCCTCGCCGGGGCCCGTTGGAGGGGAGTGAGTTGAGCTTTGCTCCCCGCCCCGACCAGGGCTCCGGCAGCCAAAGCGACATCTTATCAAGACATCTTTTTATGACACCTTATTATCTCATTCCTACTTTGGACAAACTTGCAGGCTATCGAATGTAGCCTGCCCACAGGACAGAGTCTGGCAAACTCCCCGTGGCGTAACAAATATGCCAAATACCAGTAACATTGATGGGTCTCCTTCTCCTAAAGAGCCTTGAATATAATCTCAGGGTTAGGATGAAAGAGACGTTACTGGGGCCTGCTTGAGGCAATCGACGTATAACAGGATGATGAAATGAAATGAAAATCAATAATTGGTAATTGAACCGCCAATGGATTATATGTGCCAATAAAATGTGGCATTTAAATAATCTTTATTTTTTACTTTAATTAAAATATGTATATAAAAATGTGAGTAGATGCCAGCAGCTGGGAATTTTTAATTGTATAAATCATCAGGAATCAAATCAAATATAATATAAATTTTCTCATTTATATTAGGAAAAATATAAACAAGATACTCTTGTTACAATGGCAGAGACCGAATATAAATCTGCCGAAGCAAAATGTGAGATTTGTTAGTTCATTCAACTAGATACTGACTTCTTACTTGATTCAAGAATTCAATGTCAGAGAATGTGCTAATAATCTTAATTTTAGTAAAAAAAAACATTTTGTGAATAATAGTATGATACAGATCCTATTTCTACTTAAAGGACATTACATTGTCACTTAATTGGAGCATCAAGAAATTAATCACTCCATTGAATTAATCACTCTGCCCCCGCGCCTCGGTGTTCCTTCCCGGAGTCCCTTGGAGGGGAGCGGATTGAGCTTTCCTCCCCGCCCCGGCCAGGGCTACGGCAGCCGGAGACCTCCAGGACCAGCCACCACCATGCTGAGACCACTCTCCGCACACCTGAAGGTACTGGCAGAGGGACAAAGCCACACGGGTTCCGGGGCCGAGACCTCCAAGCCTACTCGAATTGGAGTCGAGCATCTTCCACCCAGATGCTCCAAATTCCAGTAGGCAGGGGTCACACCCACCACCTGGCCCCCTGGCGCCGTGTAATCCCATCAGCGGCCAAGACTCAGAGACTATAAAATCCAGATCCCGGACGAGAGCAGTGCAGTCTCTGCCCCCGCGCCTCGGTGTTCCTTCCCGGAGTCCCTTGGAGGGGAGCGGGTTGAGCTTTCCTCCCCGCCCCGGCCAGGGCTACGGCAGCCGGAGACCTCCAGGACCAGCCACCACCATGCTGAGACCACTCTCCGCACACCTGAAGGTACTGGCAGAGGGACAAAGCCACGCGGGTTCCGGGGCCGAGACCTCCAAGCCTACTCGAATTGGAGTCGAGCATCTTCCACCCAGATCCTCCAAATTCCAGTAGGCGGGGGTCACACCCACCACCTGGCCCCCTGGCGCCGTGTAATCCCATCAGCGGCCAAGACTCAGAGACTATAAAATCCAGCTCCCGGATGAGAACAGTGCAGTCTTCTGCCCCCGCGCCTGGCTGTTCCTCGCCGGGGCCCGTTGGAGGGGAGTGAGTTGAGCTTTGCTCCCCGCCCCGACCAGGGCTCCGGCAGCCAAAGCGACATCTTATCAAGACATCTTTTTATGACATCTTATTATCTCATTCCTACTTTGGACAAACTTGCAGGTTGTCGAATGTAGCCTGCCCACAGGGCAGAGTCTGGCAAACTCCCCGTGGCCTACCAAATATGCCAAATACCAGTAACAATGATGGGTCTCATTCTCCTAACGAGCCCTGAATATAATCTCAGGGCTAGGATGAAAGAGACGTTACTGGGGCCTGCTCGAGGCAATCGACAATTAACAGGATGATGAAATGAAAAATGAAATGAAAATTGAATTATATAACTCCTCCAAACAATTAGCAATCATTTAAGATTAGTAGCACTGTGGCACTGACCTCCCGTTGTTCATCAATTTGTTCAAGCAGGCACCAGTAATGTCTCCATTGTGAGACTTGTTTTTACTGTTTTTTGGTATATTGAATATGTCACATAGCTTGCCAGACTCTGCTGTGTGGGCAGGATACTCTCAGTAGCTTGCTGAGCTCTCAGAGAGGGGCAGAGGAATCAAACCCAGGTTGGCCATGTGCAAGACAAACACCCTATCTGCTATCGGTGTCCTGTCCAAGACTAGTAGTGAAGAAATTGGGCAGATTCATTTTTAAGAACCCTACGTACTAGCTATAACCTAGTTTTGACAGAATTTCTAATGCTAAAGCATGTTGAGTATGTTGTTAGACTCTTTAGATACAGTTCCCAATTGACGACATGGAGTAAAGGAATCAGCCCTTTCTGTAACTTCCTTTATTGCTAAAATCTGTTTTCCCTTTATTAATAGGGAATATTAAAAGATTTTTTCTAAACTTTTTCCTGCATATTATAACATAGGCTATGATAGTTTTTAGCTTTAAATACTTAATCATACTCTTCTCAAAATAAGCCTTTGTTATAAATCTGTCAAAGCAATTTTTAAATGGCATTGCTAAAATGCCTCAATGATGTAAAAGCCAATACCACAGTAGATGTTTTCCTCTCTCTCTTAAGGCATAGTTCAAGTCATCCAATGTACTAAGAATAGTTAGACAACTACTTGCTTTCTTCTCAGCTTTTCCTGCCTTGTGAGTACCATTTTCTAACCTCTCTCTGAACTACATTACTGTTCTTTAATTCTGTCATCGCAACTAAGTTTTCTCGATTAGACACCTGTCTTAGTCTTTGAATTACTAGATAACCTAAAAGGATATCTTTTAGGGATTATACTTCAGGTTTTATAGGGTTTCATTAAGTTTAATAAATTAATCAAAACACTTAAAAGCATACCAGTCTTTTAGTAATTGCTACATAATTAAGTGTTCTTATATAATTAAGATGTTATTTCCTCCCTACCTAAATTGTTCATATTTCTTCTAGCTGTAATTTTTTTTATAAAATAAAAATATTTTTTTTACTTTACTTAAACACTGTGGTTTACAAAATTGTTCATAATACAGTTGTTATGGGCTTTTTATTTTTCAACACCAATTTCACAACTTGACTGACCCTCTCTCCATCATTATCTGCATTTTTCCAACCACCCCCTGAAAATGTCTCTTTAGCAGGCACAGAATTATTTGTTTTATATTGTTCAATACAACAAAGGGTTGGAGCGATAGCATGGCAGGTAGGGCGTTTGCCTTGCACACAGCCGACCTGGCTGACCCAGGTTCAATTTCTCCACCCCTCTCAGAGAGCCCAGCAAGCTAAATGAGAGTATTTCGCCTGCACGGCAAAGCCTGGCAAGCTACCAAGGACATATTCAATATGCCAAACACAGTAACAACCAGTGTCACAATGGAGATATTACTGGGCCCGCTTGAGCAAATCAATGAACAATGGGAGAACAGTGACAGTGACAGATACAACAAAATGGTCAGAGAACTATCACAAAGTAATTTGGTAAAATAAAATTTGTGAAAATTGCTATATCTCACCACAGGGTTGTTAAATCTTTGAGGATTCACTACGCTGTCCATTGCTAGTTGAGCTTTCTGTGTTACTGTTTTTGTTTGTTGCATATAGTCAGCTTCTATGTTACTTTCTCATCTCATTCATAGTCGTTCTACTGGAATTGCATTACCATGGAATTTGGAGGTGTACTGCAGCCACATATGCAGTACATGTGGCTGCACAGTCCTGAAACTTCAGTATCCATAAAACTAGGATGAGTCTGCAAAGATCCTTAGTAAATCCATGGGGCTGGAACATTGACATGGCACAGTAATTGGGCGTGGGTGTGGCTGCTAGAGTTTCCACAGAGCAGGTACTTGTCCCACCCACATCCTGAGGGTGCTCAGAGTTTGCAGCTGGTTGATGGGTGTGTCCATGTATTTTAGCTACTTGCATCTCCTTGGAGATTTAGTTTGTGAATCTGTAGAGCAGCACTGGTGGGTGAGTTGTCATGTGGTGGCTGTGGGAGGTGGGTCTCTAGTTGTAATTTTTTTTTATAAAACTGATGTAAAATACACTGGTCCTAGATAGGGTCATTAAACAGTTCATTTTAGTCTTTAGAATAAACATAAAAGATATGTTTTGTTCTATTTCTAGACATTTCTGAATTAAAAAAATTATGTGGTACCTCATTTGGCCCTTTAAAAATATAATTTCTTAAACTTGATTAAATCTAATTACCACCATCTCCGAATGCAACAGTTATATATACCTAGGTCGAGAAATCAGCATGATGAATGACCTGGCACCTGAGTTACGCAGGAGGAAGAGAGTGGCTTGGAATGCCTTCAAGAGCGTTGAAGAAATAACTAAGAGGACAAAGAACCTCCAGTTACGAGTACATCTCTTCAACTCCACTGTTCTTCCTGCATTAACATATGCCTCAGAGACCCGGACCCTACGAAAACAGGATGAGAACGCTATTCAGGTCTCTCAAAGAGGAGTCGAAAGAGCTATGCTTGGAGTATCACACTTCACTCAAATGAGAGAAGGAATCCGGAGTTCCGATCTTCGTCAATGCTCAAGAATCAGGAACGCTGTCTCATTTGCCAAGGCATCAAAAATCAGATGGGCTGGACACGTAATGAGGTTTAGAGATGACCGCTGAACTAGAACCATTACTGACTTGATTCCACGGGACGTCAAAATGTCGCGTGGACACCCACCTACAAGATGGTCAGACTTCTTAGTTAAGACCCTGAATGATCGGTTTGAAGCTCTGCATGTTCCCAGAATGAGCAGATGCCATTGGGCTACGCTAGCACGCAACAGGGATGAATGGAGACGTTACTGGCACCCGCTCAAGTAAATAGATGAGTAACAGTGTATCAAGTGATCAAGTGATCACCTGAACTGAAATATCAGCATCCTCATAATATAGCACTGTAGTACTGTCACACTGTCGTCCCTTTGTTCATCAATTTGCTCGAGCAGGCACCAGTAACGTCTCCATTGTGAGACTTCTTGTTACTGTTTTTGGCATATCAAATATGTCACAGATAGCTTACCAGGCTCTGCCATGTGGGTGGGATACTCCCAGTACCTTGCTGGGCTCTCTGAGAGAGACGGATGAATTGAACCTGGGTCGGCCGCATGCAAGGCAAACACCCTGCCTGCTGTGCTATCGCTCCAGCCCCATCCTCACAATATAAGTGTTTTTTGTTTGTTTTTGTTTTTTACTTTAACTATCACTACACAATAAACCTCCAAAACCTAGTTGCTTAGAACAACAAATTATTCTCTCTCACTTCTGCTTGGTTTAATAATCTAAGCAGTTCTTTGGGGGCAAATTCCTGGAGTTATTTACAAAGTTAAAGTCATCAGACAACTCAGCTCTGGTGAGTGGATTCCAGAGAGTCTCATGTCTCGTGACGCAAGAACAGTTCCTGACATGGTAAGAAACCAGCAGATTTCCTTCCTTGTCCCTTGTCCTATCCCCATTGTCCTTCTTTCATACTTTAGGTCACTCTCCCACGTAACCTCTGATCTTCAGACACTGGTATTTCAAGACAGTCTCCATCATGTTTGCAACACTCTGTTCCTTAAAGTCAGACATTGGCGCTAAACCCAGAAGAGGAAAATAATCTCTAAATGTTGATAAGAATGGTAAAGTCATATTGAAAATGGGTCATGATGGGGATTATTGCTGCCATCTTGAAAATAAACTATCTCAAGTCTGCCTTGTAAACAGACCAACTTGCGTTCCTCCCAGTTGAAAATCCACTATTTCCATTCAGTGCACTCTGTTTAGTCTAGGAGCTTATTTTTTTTATTTGATTGTTTGTTTTCTTATTTGGTCTAATGACATTAAAGTCAATATTTAGTCCTGAATTCTAAATCATTTCCCAATGTGGATGAGAATTCTTAGACCTATTTCTTCACTTGGGTGCTTTTGAACTAGAGATTAATTAAATTAAGGCATGTTATTTCTCTCACACATACCCAGCATACAGTGAAAAGCAAAAAATTAAGTTCAACTATTACATTCCTTTGAAAAGAGGAACGAATAAGAAGCACAGAGCATCCAACAGCTACTGCAGTTCTGGCCATATGTCATCTAGATAGGCACGCGATTTCAGGTTTCTACACCCTGCATTTTCTTTTCTCTGACACAGAAAGTCCCAATCAGTAGGAAATTCAGCTTATTGGCTTTGTACCAGCAAAAATCATTCCCCAAGTTTTCAAATTAATGTCCCTATTTGTATACTCTTGAGTCAAAAGTCATGTTTGCTCTAAATAGGTAAATCCTGATAACTCTACAGATACACTCAACTTATTTCCCTTTCATATATTTTACATAGAACCTAGCATATCATCTAATTTCCTTAAATGTTCATTTACTTAAATAATAGTATGCTTTCATTTTTCCTATTCATTAAATTAATCCCAGAGCTTAACATATAACCTAATTATTTAGTGCTGATGAATAAATATCCATTGAATAACTAAATGAGTTCATACAAACATACAGAATAGGTGATTTTCTGTTTTAAAGTTGAAGAACAGAGGACACTTATGGAGGTTAAGTAATTTACTAAATGTCCCAGATAGAGCACAGCCCAACTTCAGTCTGCAACAAGTTGTTTTTATAAATTCTCATTCTCCTTAAGTGGAAACAAAAAGTATGTGTCCTTCTGAAGGTTGACATTGTTTCAGAATCTTCCCTTGCATGACTTCACAACTTCCTGGAACTTCAGGTTATGTTATATCAGACAACTCAAGAGAAAGAATGCCACTTTCTGTTCTCCATTTTGTTTCTAACATTTTTATAGGCACCATGTTTAGTGAGCAAAAGGGACCTAGCAGATGAACCTACATTTCACTGAGGGAAAAAGACAGTGAGCACATATTTGCTATTGACTTTCTAATGGATTGGAGTTAATCTGAGTTCTCATTCTTGGGGAGAGTCTTTTTCTTTGTTCTTTCTGTTTACCCTTAAAACGTACATGTTTATTGATCTGGCATCTACATTTTGATTCCCATTTCTCTTGCTTACAAAGTGTAGATAATTTCAAGTGTTTAAATAAGTTCATTTTATCCTTTTCTTACACAAGCAAAAACTATCACAATTTCATTCTTTTTTATTTTAACTTTTAATTATTAATTTTAACATTGAATCACCTGAAATAAGTACAGTTAGAAAGTTGTTCATGATTGGATTTCAATGTTCCAACACTAGTACCTTCACTAGTGTGCATTTCCTACTAAGGTACCCAGTTTCCCATGCCCCTCCCCATCTCTCTCTCTCTCTCTCTCTCTCTCTCTCTCTCGCTCTCTCTCTCCCTCCCTCCCTCCCTTTTTGGGAATCATTGTTTGCAATACAAGTATTGAAAGGTTGTCATGTCATTGAAAGGTTCCAGCACTCAATTCTGTCCAGATTGATCATTTCTAACTACCATTGTCATAATGGTTCCTTCTCTATCCTAACTGCCCTCCGTCCCCACACACTTGTGGCAAGTTTCCAACCATGGACCAGTCCTTCTGGCCCCTGTTTCTTCTGTCAGTGGATATTAGTTTTATACTGTTTTTTTAATATATCTTGGGCTGGAGCGATAGCACAGCGCTAGGGCGTTTGCCTTGCACACAGCCAGCTGGTCAAGCCATGTTCGATTCCTCTGCCCCTTTTGGAGAGCCCAGAAAGCTACCAAGAGTATCTCGCCTGCATGGCAAAGCCTGGCAAGATACCCAGGACATATTCGATATGCCAAACACAGTAACAAGTCTCAAAATGTAGACGTTACTGGGCCCGCTTGAGCAAATCAATGAACAACAGGAGGACAGTGCTACAGTGCTACAAATGATAATTAGTACAATTTCAAACATTAAAAACTGACCTTTCATTTTCTGAGAATGATTTCCAAGAAGTTAATCTCTGTAAAACACAGGCACTTGCATATGGATGCAAAAAGGGGAGATAAAATATATTTAGACCTATTATCATCAGTAGGTATAAATAGATGCTTATTATGATGCTAGCACAGTACCTGTTTGTTCTTATTATTTGCTTAACTTTGCAACAACTCTGATAGTTGCAGTTTCACTTACAAACAGGGATTCATGTCTCAAGGACTAAAAAAATGCTAGCAAGTTCCAAACCAGACTTGCATTTTTCTACAAGTGCATCATTGTATATTAGGTAATCTTGTTTTCATTCCTGTGGTATGAAACTATAGAGATACTATAATTCAACAAAATACAAGAAAAATCAGAGTTCTGTTATATACCAGTTATAGTAGAGAAAGATGAAGGCTTTGATCCTTCCAATATGTTTACTTGTTTCTATTTCTCTGAAGAAGATACTTATAATGTCCACTCTTGATAAAGTACATTTAAAGTAATTACTCCTTATATCTTAAAGGCATTTAATTAATGGTTGTCATAATTATGGCTATGCTTTTATTAAATCAACTAAATATAAAACCTATAATTTTGCAAAATAGAACATTTTTTCCATTCAATCCAATTACTGGAGGCATTTCCTCTAGTTTAGGAAGCTTTTGACAACAATTTACAGAATCACCAATGCAAACTGCATATTTAAGAGAAGGGAAATTCCCTATCACATACCAAAATTTAGAGAGGTTTATCTGGGTATGAAATCTTAGGCAATGCATAATCAGCTCTTGAAAATGTTATTAAGAAAAAAAAGCAAAATTATTTTGCTTTAGACGTGAATTGAAATGTTTTAACTTAGTTTGAATAATTTCTATGCACTGACTACTCATTTAGAAAGGATATAAACGACCAGTCATATCACTGAGTACTTGTGTGATAATGAGCAATCTGCAAAAACTTTGTTAGCTTTGTCATTTGCAAATAGTAATGGTATATACTGTAGATCATTGTGACTAATAATACATAATAATGCATAAAGAATATTAAATCATAGTTCCTGGGCAGTAATGAATAGAACATAAATATGAACTATAATTACTACTGCTACAATTTTATTTGGGGGGGAGAAGAGTGGTGATTTTATTTTGGTCATACCTGGTGATGCTCAGAGTTTACTTCTGACGCTATGCTCAGGGATCACACCTGGTTCTGTTTGAGAACCATAAATAATGCCAGAAATACTACTAGGATCAGCTACATGCAAGGCTAGTAAATTTCTTACCTCTGTTTTATCTTCCTCTTCCCTACAAATTCTATTTTTAGAGTGACCCTATTGATTTGTATTTTACACACCAAGCCCTTTGAAGTATACCAGCCAATGATGTACAAGTGTTACTATAATCCACTCATTTTTAACACTATTATTTGAAAGAGTTGGTCACACTAAAAACTGTCCTCCCATTGTTCATCGATTTGCTCCAGGGGGCCCAGTAACATCTTGATTGTAAGACTTGTTTTTACTGTGTTTGGCATATCGAACATGTCACAGGTAGCTTGACAGGCTTTGCCCTGTGGGCGAGATACTCCTCAGTAGCTTGCCCAGCTTTCCGAGAGAGGCGGAGGAATTGAACCCAGATTGGCCGGGCTGGATATGCACAAGGCAAATGCCCTACCACTGTGCTATCACTCCAGCAAATCCCTATAAAATTGAGCCCAGGAAGACAGTTTAGCAGCACTACATGGATTTCTTCGGAGCACTATCAGTCACTCTACATACTTCTGGACATCTGGGAGCATCAGTGGCTCAAATGGTTTCTGAAATATGAGGGCCAAAGTAACCTTGTATCCTCAGGCCCTAGCATTGAACCCCTGGCCTGATTTGCCAAGTGTCACCGGGAGTGACCTATGGAACTACAACTTGGAATATTCAAAACCAAGTCTATAAAATTAAAAACATTCTGGATTCTAATATCAAATCATATTTATTGTAGATATATGTGTGTGTTTATAATTTTCTATATAATGGGTTGGCTCTAAAAATGGATAAATAGTATGCTATCTAGAATTAGGGGAAACTTAGAACTCAAACTAAGTTAAACATTAGTATTCCTTTATGATATATAAATTGAATTTTAATAAAGGTCTTAAAATGAATTTTAAGTTCCATGAAACTATAAATATACTTAAGATACATTCAAACTGTGACAATAGTCTACATTTCTTTCCAAGTGAATCAATGTTTTTAACACATGTCAAAATTTATGCTGTTCTTATTGCAGAGGATATTGAAACTCTATACCTTTCTGTATCCCTCTGCACCTAGTCTTACTGGACAAAAATCAAATAGTTCTATGAAGTAGGTCTGGAAAAATCGGAAATTTGCATGTTATGTTAACACATATACTCTGGACATTGGTAATTATTATTACATATGTTTGATGTTATTTTTACTATTATTATTGTTGGGCCAGAGTGATAGCATAGCAGGTAGGGCATTTGCCTTGCATGTGGCCAACCTGGGTTCAATTCCTCAGCCCCTCTCAGAGAGCCCAGTAAGCTACCAAGAGTATTCCGCCCACATGGCAAAGCCTGGGAAGCTACCCGTGACATATTCAATATGTCAAACACAGTAACAACAAGACTCACAATGGAGACGTTACCAGTGCCCACTCGAGAAAAATCGATGAACAATCAGAAGACATTCAGTCTGCATTATTATTGTTATTATTGATTTTTGGGTCACACCCAGTGTTGCTCAGGGGTTACTCCCACCTCTGCACTCAGGAATCACTTCTGGAAGAGACCATATGGGATGCTGAGGATCAAACTCGGGTCAACTGCATGCAATGCAAATGCCCTACCTGCTGTACTATTGCTCTGGCCCCTGTTTGATATAATTGTGTTAGGAATTTTGTTATCAGTATGATACTTTGAAAATTCAACAAACAAGGGACCAAATGTAACAAAAGCTTTTATTAAATGGCAGAAAATACTTTTATGCCATACATCACACAATATGTAAAAATATATTCACACTATACACCAGATATTCAATCACAATCACGATCATGATCATTCTGTTGTTCATCAATTGCCTTGAGCAGGCCCCAGTAACATCTATTCATCCTAGCCCTGAGATTTTAAAAAATGCCATATTCAAGGCTCTTTCAGGATTAGGAGAATGAGACCCATCGTTGTTACTGGTATTTGGCATATTGGGTACGCCACGGGGAGTTTGCCAGACTCTGCCATGTGGGCAGGTAACATTTGGTAACCTGCCAGGTTGTCCAAAGTAAGAATAAGATAATAAGATGTCACGTGGCCACGAATGCGGCCGCGTGTTTCTGGAGCTGGGTTTTATAGTCTCTGGGTCTTGGCCACTGTTGATGGGATTACACAGCGCTGGGGATCAGATGGTGGGTGTGACCCCTGCCTACTGGAAGGTGGAATATCTGGGTGGAGGATGCTCAGCCCCGATCCGAGCAGGCTTGGAGATCTCAGCCCTGGGACCCACATGCCTTTGTTCCTCTGCCGGTACCTTCATGCATGTGGAGAGTGGTCTCAGCATGGTGGTGGCTGGTTCTGGAGGTCTTTGGCTGCCGGAGCTCTGTTCAGGGTGGGGAGGGAAACTCAACCCGCCCCCTCCAAGGGATCCTGGCGAGGACAGCCAGGCGCGGGGGCAGGAGACTCTGCACCAGTTATTAATAAGATAAATAAAGCACTCACAGATCTAAAAAATATATAATATATATATATAATCCATCAAACAATAGAGAGAGACAGTGAAATGACATTTCCTCAAAGAATATATGCAGACAGCCAACAGAAATGGTAAAATATGTTTATCATCACACATATGTCAAAAAAGTACATAATGGCAATGAAATATTTTCTCAGACCTTTGAGAATGGCATGTATCAAAATGACTTTTATTCTGGTGACAGTGTGTAAGAAATGAATCATTCATTGATGAAGTTAATAAATCATCTGGTTAATTAAAGAAGAGCATAGAAACTTCTTTTAAAACTAAGAAAAGAGATTAGATATAACAGTATTTCCACTTCTTGGCATCTACCCTCCAAAACAAGAGTTAAGATAAAAAGGTGGAATTATATCTATGCTAAGAAGGAGCAAGGTAAAGAAAAGCATAAACATCCAATCAAAGGTAAATAGATTAAAATGCAGTACACATGCACAATGGAATACTACTCAGTTATAAGATGAAACCCTGCAATTTGCTGCACTTTATATGAAATTGGAGGGCATTTGATTAAATGAAATAAGTCAGAGGGAGGATAAATACCTGTGATGACTCATTTTGTAGCATGTAGAGAAAAAACAAAGGAACAACACAGTATTGAATGATGACAAACTCTTAGCCTTTGATTACAAAACAGACTATCAAACAGTTGGGGAAATCAGGGTGGGCAGGAAAGAAGAGGCAAAATATAAGTGATGTGAAAAACAGTGTTTGAGGGTCCTGGGCACTGCAGTGGTAGTGGTGATGAAAGAGCTGTAACTTTGCACACTAAACCAAAAATGTTAATGCTATTGTAATCATATTACCTAAATAATTTTAATGAATTTTAAATATTTTCATTTTATAATTTTTATTGTAAAATAAAAAATTGATAGCAATATTTTTAATAAAAAATACTCTTTTGGAAAAGTCAATAGTAAAATGCTCTGTCATTGAAGAAATCAAAGGAGATAAAATATAAATTCTTCTTTTGCCAGTATAATTAAGAAATGAAACTTTTAAGCTGGGCATGACTTGACATGGCTTGCATATTAGAGGTCAATCCACATGTCGGATGGCCTCTTGTCAATTGTCAGATGTAACCACCTGCCCACAAAATTAATCTTTTAGAACAACTGACTGTATTTATTAACTAAGTTAAGGTATACAAACCTTATATAATTGCAATATTTCAAGAACCAAAATGTAATAAAATTAAATTGGCTCTTAAGAAACATAGCTATTGCGACTAGAGCCATAGCACAGTGTGTACTTGCCTTGCATGCAACCAACCCGGGTTCAATTTCCAGCATCCCATATGTTCCCCAGCACCACCAGTAGTAATTCCTGAGTGCAGAGCCAGGAGTAACTCTTGTGCATTGCCGGGTGTGACTCAGAAAGAAAAAAAAAACATAGTTGTTTACTCAGTTTTCCAATGTTAATAACTTTTACCATTTATGAGAAACAACTTATTCTTTGTTATTTCTTATTATTATTACTAATTTATTGATATAAACATTGAGAAACACACACTCAGTGCTCTGTCTCTGAAAAAAAAGCACAAAATTTGAGCCCTGAAAAAATTTTCTTTTATTAATAAAAATAAAATAATGTAACAAGTAGAGATTCATGCACTTAAATTATACTGTCCTTCAACGGATACCATTAGAGTTCTATTTTACTGCCTATTTAAAAGCTTTCATTGAGTTTTTTGCTTTGTTTTAAATTTCTTTTGTTTCTGTGATCAAAGTCACTAGTTACATTTAAGATGATCTCACTTCAGCAATATTCCAATTATAACACTGAGTATATTAAGTAAATACCAATTAAACATTAAGAGCCAAAATCTGGTCTTGAATTTAAACAAAGAATTACAATTCCTTAAATTAAACATGAACATCTAACATAGTATCAAAACTAATGCTAAGGTTCTTATGTATAATATAATATGGTTCTCTGGAAAAAAAAAACATTTCTTTTGAATATGATCAGACCTCGGCATTGGTTGTCATTAAAAATATTCTATACATGTTTTTATATTTCACATTAAGACTCTTATAGGCTATTGTGTTTGCTTATAGAAATCTAACTATCACAAATGTCAAAAATATTTTAGGATATTTCCCTCTTTTCTTTGTGCCTAATATTCCTTTGAAAGTGATATGAGATTAATCCCACAGATAGAAAAGACAAAGTTTCACAAATTGAAATAGACTGCTTTGTAATTCAGCAACAATTTCTGAGGGATCACCATAAGAGCAAATACCTTGTATCTTCATTAAATAAGATTTAAATATTTAAGTGTTGGCAACCCTCCTGGTAGCTTTTGAATATAGTAAGATGCATTTTTCTGAATCATTTTATACTGAATGAGTGTTTGAATTTGGAGTGAGGGGAGTGCAGGGGCACTAAAGCTATGCTCAGGAGAATCTGAAGTTTCTTCCTGGTGATTCTGGTGATTCAATCCAATAAGATGGCATTTGAATGTGAGGGCCCAAGGATGTGGTGCTACAGGAGTGCTTCGGTGCCACAATTACCCAGTCCTAACCCTGCGGTAATGGGTGTCTCCAGGAATGCACCCTGAGATGCTTGGGGAAACATGTGTGTCATGAATTGAACCAAGGTTTGTCACATGTTAGCATATGCTTAACCTCTGAACTAGCCTCTCTCTAGCTTAAAGCTTCTGAATTTTTAAAAAGCATGATTCTCCATTTTACACATAATTTTAAAAAAATTTTATTAGTGAAACACCATGAGGTACAGTTGTAGATTTACAAATTTTTGTGCTTGGGTTTCAATTATACAACAATCAAACACCCATCCCTCCACCAGTGCCCATTTTCCTCCACCATGGGTCCCAGTATCCCTCCCACCTCCTATCCCCCCACTCCACCCTGCCTCTGTGGCAGGGCATTCCCTTTTGTTCTCTCTCTCCTTTTGTGTGTTGTGTTTTGCAAAAGAGGCATTGAGTGGCAATCATGTTTGGTCTATAGTCTACTTTCAACATGCTTCTCCCATCCTGGGAGGATCCTCCCAACACCCTTTATTTGGTGCTCCAACCTGAGTGCCCAAGAACAGATGACTGGTTAAAGAAACTTTGGTACATCTCCACAATGGAGTACTATGTAGCTGTTAGAAAAGATGAAGTCATGAAATTTACATACAAGTGGTACTACATGGAAAGTATCATGTTAAGAGAAATGAGTCAGAAAGAGAGGGACAGAAATAGAAAGACTGCATTCATCTGGGTAACATAAAGTAATAAAATAGGAGACTAACACCAGAGTAGCCGAGATTAGTTCCACATATTTTTAAAACCATCTGTATTTGCCTTTCTCTTTCTGACTTACTTCACTTAGCATAATCATCTCAAGTTCCACCCATGTTGTTGCAAAAAGCAAGATTGTATCTTTTACAGAACTGACTGTTATTCCACTGAGCCTACATACCACAGCATCTTGATCCTGTCTTCTACTGACAGGCATTCCTGTTGTTTCCATGTCTTAGTTACTATGAGTAGTCTTAGTTACTATGAGTAATAGATGAATGTAAGGGTATTATATTTTTTATATAATTGCTTAGGGGTTGATTTACTGAATCACCTGATAGTTATGGGTTTAATTTGGGGGCACCTTGGTCCTGTCTTCTGGAACAGAAGCACCAATTCATATTCAGCAGACAAAGCAAACAAAACATCAGAATACAACAGAAGTAAAGCTTCAACTCTAATAACTCAATGGTAGTTTCTGAAGGAAAGAAGAGAGAGGGTGGGGGAAGCAGGATACCACAAATTTAGTGGTGGGTATGGAATGCTATTTACACTTACTGAGGTATGTCTGAAATTAGACCTGTGAAATTTACAATGGTAAATCAATGTAAAAATAAAATGTTCAGCAGCATTTTTCATAAAATCCAAATGTTAGAAAAAAACTACTCCACCAATTAATGAGTGAATAAACAAAATGTGGTATGGCTATCCAAAAGAAAGACTGTCTGAAAAAAAAAGAAGGAAAGCACTAATACATGCTAACACCTAGTCTAACCTTGTCTCTCTGCATGTAGTGCCAGGATTGAGAATCAGATTGGTATTTCCTCATTCAGGGCATACATTCAACTTCTGAGCTACATCCAAGCCCCCAATAAACCTTTAAGTCATACATTTAACTAAAAGTGTAAAAACTGCATATAATTCCATTCATATGAAAGTAGCAGATTGAGTACATCTATAGAAAGAGAAAATAGGTTAGTGGTTGTTTGGGTTAGTGGGCAAATGAAAAAGGATTATAACTAAAGAATATGGGTTTCTTTCTAAGGCAATAATGCTGGTCTAAATCGGATTTGGCGACAACTGCACTTAACTGCACATACGAAAAATCATTTAAGTGTACACTTTAATAGGTATAGAGTATATGTGAATAATGACTAATAGACCTGCTTCAAAATAAGAAGAGAATTAGAAAAAATAGTCTGTTTCAACTCCAATTTATTGATAGCCACTGGATATTAAATATAGCACTAGGGAGTATGTGTTACACACAGTTGTTGTTTTCCAAAAATCTAAAAATTTTTAGATTGTAATCCTAATACATGTTTTTCAATTTATAGTCATCTTTAGATAAGACTCTGCTGAAAAATGGCATTTGATGCTTAATTGTGTAATAACAGTATAAATAATTCTTATACATAAAAATTATTTGTCAACATTTGGCTCCAAAATTTGTTATCAGAATTAATGTTCTAATCTGTTATACCATCCAGTGCTATTTAAAGCTCGAAGCCTGCAGGACTTTTTTTTTAATTTAGTATAATTTTAAACATTTCAAAAATAGCTCTCTTCAGCTACCCTGCTGTGTCTTAGATTGTTGCCAACGTTTTTTGTAATATGTTATCACTAGAGTAACATCCTTCTATAAATATTGCATCCTTGATTCTAATGTCACCTAAAATAGCAATGTGGTACACAGGATGCAGAGAGAGAAGAAATGTTAAAGAAACTGATTTTTATTTGTCTCTATTTTCTAATTATTACAATTTTTATATCATAGTGACTTTCCACTTCTTTGCATTTTTCAAAATGTGAATGTATCCCTTGGGTTTAAAGATATTTTTTTAAGAACTAAAATACTTTATCATTAAAAAAAAAGCTCCATTGGATAGCTGGTATGTCATATGAAAAAAAAAAGTCATTGAAATTTTGTTGAGCCCATAGTAAATATTCTACTAACAGATTTCTCATCTCAATGACCCACTCCCTAGAATAACTATTTCACTGCGCAAATTTTAGAGATGTCCCCTAAGATGCTTTGAATATTTCTTCACTGTGCAAAATTTATAGATCTCACCAAAGAATGCCATGGGTATAAGTCTGAATCTTGACACACATTTAAAGGGAATGAAATTGATAGTTTGCTTTACTTTCCTTTAAATTCAAAACTATTAATCCTTTATTATGAAGATAATTTAGCCCAGAAGTGACTTATAACTAATCACTTTATCCATTAAACTGTATTTTAAAATAGTTACTTTAGGCTTAAATTAAATTTTTGAAATTAAATCTTTGAAATAGATTGTGGAAATTATTTTTAGTAAGTTACTAAAATATTGTGCTTGAAAAGAGAAAGTCACAATTCCGAGCACAAAGTAGCAATAAAAGACAAGATATATTAAACCTGAAATGTTTGATTTCTACTTTGAATAAAACCAGCCGAGTTCCCATTCTAACAGCAAAGTGGAGGATGAACAGAAACAGTTTAGTCTACAGATGATAATTAATACCAGTACAAAAAAGACCCAGGTTCAGACACAGGGAGGCTTATGTAATCTTCATCTTAACCACAGACAGAAATCTAAAATACATGCAAAAAAAAAAAAAAACCCTTGAGAGACTCTCTGGGGATTCAAACAGTGTGTCTTTGGAACTTAACTTTCACATGTATGGTCAAGGAAAACACTTGTTTTCTTTCTTCTGAATAGCAGTAATTTTCACAGGTATGAGGTGATAAGTCATTGTCATTTTAATTTGTACTTTTCTCGTAATAAGAGAGGTAAGTGCTTTTTCTGCACAATGGGTTTTAGTCCTTTTTTGAAAGAGTTATCAGATTCCTTAATACTCCTACCTGGTTGTAGGCCTTTGTTGCTAGGGAAATTTTGATTACTGCTTCTACTTTTGCATTTATGATCGGTCTTTCAAGATATTTCTTTCTAGTTCAGCCTGATAAGGTTGCACGAGTTTCACAATGTATCCATTTGATACTAGGTCGTTCAATTTGTGTGTATATAGCCTCTGATCCTTTGTATTTCAGCAGTATCTGTTGTAACTTTGCCTCTTCCTACTGATTCTATCAGCAGGGTTTTCTCTTTTATCCTCAGTGATTTTAGCTAGTTATTTTGTCAATTTCATTGATCCTTTCAAAGAACTTAGTTTCACAAGGGTATTTTGTATTATCTTTTTCGTTTTTATTTTATTTATGTCTGCCTCGATTTTTATTGTCTTCCTTTTGCTTACTGTTGTTTCTGTTTGTTCCTCACTTTCTATTTGCTTAAAATGTAAGGAAAAATTGAATAGTTTGGCACTTTTCTTATAGTGTGGGTCTCAGTTGTGTGAATTTCCCTCTTAATGAGAATTTGCTGCATCACCTGAAATCTGGTTACTTATCTCTTTTCACCATTTACCAGTTTTAAAATTTTTTTTGCCTTAATTTCTTTGTTGACCCAAGAGTTATTCTAAAGTGTACTGCACAGTTTCATGTTTGAGGATTTTTCAGTTTCCTCTTGTTGTTGACTTTAAGTTTCACACTATTGTTAGGTAAAATTGCTTAGTATGATTTCAATCTAAATATTGAAAGTTTCTTTGTATCCCAAACTATGATCTGTCCTTAAAGATTTAACAAAGGCAGTTGGGGAAGATGTGTTTTTTATTTTTTTAGGAGATGAAAGTTCCTGCGTATATCTGTTTTCGACATCACCAATCACTTCATTAATATTATTGTTTCCTTTAACTTTTTTTGTCTAACTGATGTGACTGTTGCTCTAAGAGATTTGTTAAGCTTCTCTACTGTCAAGTATTGTGTTGTCAATATAGCTCATGGTGTTTATTAATAACTTTTTAAATTTTGTTGCACTCTAGTTGAATGTGAAATATCGAAGAACACTATAGCTTTCTGATGGGCTAAACCTTAGATTTTATATAATTGTCTTTCTCATCACTTCAGCAGATTTGCATTTTAATAGGAATGAGACTACTAATCTATTTCTCTGCACTATTTGTTTGGAACACCTTGTCCAAGTCTTTCACTCTAAGCCTATATTTGCCTAAAGATATGACGTAAGACTCTTATATGTACAGTTTAGTTGGATCTTGTTTTTATGTCATTTATAATTTAATAAGTTAATACCAATTATATTTTAAATGATTCTTGATATGTGGGTCTTAATGATGTCCCTTATAGAATTTAATTATTTCCCATTTTTTTGCCATTTTATTTAGATTCCTTATGAGTCTTTCATTTGTAGTTTGTCTCCACTTTAGGTTATTATCTGTGTTATCTCAAGGAATATATCAGTCTTTCTGGATCTGAAAGTAAATTTTATAATTAATTTATCTTTATACTATTAAATAATTCTGTTTTATTTTTCCTTTACTGTTTTTGGTTGACTTATTATATTGTTTTTTATCCTATAATATAATAATTCACATACTGAGGGTTTCTTTTTTCCTTCCTAAGAATTCCTCTCAACATTCTAGTAGTACAGATTTGAAAATGGTCAATTATATTAGCTTTTGTTTTTATGGAAAAGTATTTACTTTTCCATCATTATTTAAATAATTATTTTAAAGTGCACAATATTTTTGATTTGTAGTTTTATCATTTTAGTATTAAATATGTTCTTCCTTAAATATGTCTATCCTGAAGGCTTTCTGCTAAGAAATCAGTCTTAACAATGTTGTTGTATGTTATGTTTCCCCTATTAAAATTTCATATTTATTTATAGTTGACTTTTGGTCAATAAATAGTCATGTATCTTGGCATTTGTCATTTTGGGTTTTCTAACAGCTAACTGGCCTTTCCTTACATTTGGAAAGTTCTAAACTATTCTTTGAATAGAAACTTTGTTCCTTTCTATTTACACTTTCCCAGGGATACTGAATATCCTGATATTTTCTCTCCTATAAAGTCTGGTAGTTTTCAACTGCTACCTTCATTTTTTCCTAATGTTATTTGTCTCTCTTCTTCCATTTGACTCATTAGTGGAACTTCTTCAATATCATTTATCATTTTCTCTGCAAAACTGAACATACTGTATTTTCCATTGAGAGTCTTACTGCACTCATTGCTTTTCCAATTCAGTTTTCAGTTTCTCTGCTTCCCCCCTGTCCCCTCCAGAGGCAGGTGGCGGGGGTACGGGGGCACACTTCTGGCTGTTCCTTCTGCAGTCTCTCTGCTCAGGGATTACTCTTAATAGGACTTGAAGGACCATATGCAGTATAGGTATCAAATCCAGATCTGTAAAAAGCAATACACATGCCTCATGCCCCTACTCACTGTACTATCTCTCTGCCCCATGGAATTATTATTTTTTTAATAACTTCCTCTCTTTGGAAGAAGTCTCTGAATTCCTCTGCTCCTGCTATCTCATCTGGATTTTCTCTCTCTTCCCTCCCTCACATTCATGGGATGTGTTCCACTGATGAGCCACTCTGCCAATCATATTCTTTCTTGTTCCATTCTTATTTCATTCTGGGAAAGTGTGATTTTGATGTGTTTTATTGATTTCTTTGTGTTACCTTTCATTTGTTATGTGAGACTCCATTTCCATGTTATATTGAAATGGGATTATTTGTTTACTTTTTTTAACTGCCATTAGTTTAAACTTTTGTGGGAAGGGGACAAAGGAAGGGAGTAGAGTGTGGAATTAGTTTGTTTTTCACCAGGAGGCATTGGAGTCTTCTGTTTAAAGATCAATTTGTATAGTACCTTAGCTGTGGGAGAGGGGACCACCTGTTGGGAATTCCCTTCAATCTGTGTACAGGATGGGGAGGAACAACATTTGCATGGAATCTTTGGCTGTTATCTTCTGCTTATGAATTCTCTGAGGCTGGAGCAATAGCACAGTGAGTAGGGTATTTGCCTTGCACGCAGCTGACCCAGGTTCAATTCCTCCATCCCTCTCGAAGAGCCTGGCAAGCTACCAAGAGCACCCCACCTGCACAGCAGAGCCTGGCAAGCTCTCCGTGGCATATTTGATATGCCAAAAATAGTAACAACAAGTCTCACAATGGAGATGTTACTGGGCCCGCTGGAGCAAATCAATGAACAACGGGATGACGATGCTACAGTGCAGATACTTCCTCTAGGTTCTGCCCCAGGTATCTGTGTGCCAGGAGTGACACACTCTTTCCTTTTGGAGAGCTCTCAGTTTAATATGTTTTGATGGTTTTTCCCTCTGTAGGACGTGCACCATAGGATTTTTGTCTATTTTTTGTTTACACTAAGGCTCTGATAGTAATAACTGTTCTACAGTTGGGAAGATGTTTCCCTTACCATATGTTTCTGCTGAAATCACTGGGAATTTTATCTAACCACAGATTCCTACCCAAGAAGCCATGAGGATCCTTTTTTCTCCCTAAAGAAGCATGCTATTGCCCCAGAGAGCAGAGCATTGCCAAAGTCGAGGCAATTCTCCCACTGAGAACACCACTCACATAGCCACAATCTCATTCTGCTATGTGGGGTAAAAATAAATGCTCCAAAGCTCTGAATTGGAATACTGATTCTGATAGCACAGAAAACTGTCTTAGCCTGCAATGCTCTGCCCACCCAAATCACCATCACCAAGAAACCAGACACTGCACCCAGTTTCAGACAGCTAAAGGGTCCTTGCCTCCTCACAATTCAAATGGGACCATGGTCATATATCATAGTCCCCTCACTTGTATGGTATGCAATTATCACCAGAGCTCTGACTTCCTCTGTCTAGATAGCAACTGAGGTTCTGATCTTCCATCAACACTGTAGCACTGTAACACTGTCCTCCCGTTGTTCACCGATTTGCTCAAGTGGGCCCAGTAACGTCTCCATTGTGACTTTTTGTTACTGTGTTTGACATATTGAATACGTCACGGGTAGCTTGCCAGGCTTTGCCCAGCGGCGAGATACTCTTGGTAGCTTGCCAGGCTCTCAGAGAGGGGCAGAGGAATCGAACCCGGCTTGGCTGGACTGGCCACGTGCAAGGCAAACACCTTACTGCTGTGCTATCGCTCTAGCCCCCACCAACACTACAGGCTATTAATCATCCATCTTTAAAAATACAGCTGTTTGGATTGATTAGAAGTTCTCTAATGATAAAACGGGTGTGAACTGTATGTGATAAAACAGTTACATCATCACTCTCCTTTTCCCTCTCGTGATGTGGTGACAACCAGGAGTCAGATGACTGGTCTGCCTGTGTTGCCTACTGGGGCTCACATATTAGGTTGCAGTGCTCGAATGCTAAATCACTACTCACTAGAGGGCATGCCCCTGTTTGTGGTTTTGACCATGATTGCAGTGCTTATAGAGATCAGACCCTTTACATATGGTTCTTGTACACACCTGGCTGCAGTGTGGCTGGAAACCATGGCCAGCACCATGCATGAGGCATGCAGAGAAGAACTGCTAGCACTGTATTTTTGACATGTGATGGCACCTGGATTTGAACTTGAGCTTGCAAGGCAGGTGCTGTAGCCCCCCAAGCAACTTTCCATTTCCCAAATAATTAATTTCGCAAGGAGATCTTTTCCTGTTAATGTTTGTTTCACCATATTTTGTGAGCATGTTCAAATGATATGTGAGTCATAACCTAATGTTCTTATAAGTTTGATTGGGGAATTGCTAGGTGACCCCTAATCGTATATTTTCAAAGGTAACCCCCAAACATAGAAATTGCTTTATATCATCATAATTACTTTATTACATTGAATCCCTAGAAGTGTATGCTTATTTAAAGTCCCATCAACACCATCCTCCCACACTTTATGAAGTAAAACTACAGAAGAATGATAAAATTAAAGTACAGGAAATGAAGGCATATTGGGCAAGAGAAAATTGGAGAGATAAGAGTGTTGAACATAAGTTTGACATCAAAAAATCACAACTGTAGGCATAAAAATATTTCAGAACTGCAAGTTGAGATACTGGAGCAAATTTGAGAATAACTTACCTATAAATAGTAAGGAAAGTGATTTCTTGGTTTTACATATAACTGTCATCTCTGAATGATATAGTTTAATTCATTATAGCAGCAAACACAGTTCTCTCTTTTTGCCCATGATTTTTGTTTGGACTTTTCTCATATATTCTTAGTCCTTGTTGTAATTTTTTCCCATCGAACTCCTTATTTTAGAGAGTATCATCAGAACTGCTGCTTCTAATTGAGGTTTCTTCATGTAGCATGAATAGCTTGGATATCCAAGGAGTTCTTCCAACATTTTAATCTTGATCCTTCAGTCTCGGTGAGTTCTGTCTCCTCATAATTTCTGGCTCTCATAAAGGAGCTAGAGGAAATAGGTCTATGTATGAGCAGTCCTGATGCAACCGGAGATCCAAAAGTCATTCAGAACATTTATAATTTTGCATGTAAATGTGGAATTCCACCATACTGCATTCTATTTCAAGGCTATATAACTAGAAAACTAGCATCTAACTATACAAAATAGATATATTGTCTATTTTTTTCTTTAAACTATCAAATTCTTATTATGAACGAATCTTAAAGTTGTTAGCTAAAGAATGTTTCTATATAATTATCAAACTATAACTGATTAAGCGAATATTAATTTGACAATTTTTTCCAAAGCAAACATATCAAAGTCTCTGCTAAAGCTTACTTCCATTGTTAAAATCGTCCTTTTTAAATAACAGTAACAACCTACTAGAATAGGAAAGGACCCAAATACTGTCTCATTTGTAAATTATTCATTTAACATGGAGAGTTATCCTCACCTTTTCCCTAACTTCATTTTGTAGTTAAATCATGATCCAATGATGTACCAAATAAATCATACTCCTTCCACTGAATATGTGCAACAACATCATCAACATCAACAACAACATCGTCCTCCCGTTGTTCATTGATTTGCTCGAGCGTTCCCAGTAACATCTCCATGTTGAGACTTGTTGTTACTGTGTTTGGCATATTGAATATGTCAGCCTGTGCCGGTGAGATACAATATGTGCAGTTCACTCTAAATTTTTGTGATCCCTGTTTGGCCACATGCAGAGCAAGCACTCTATTCCTCATACTATTTCCCCACCCCAACACCAGAGCACCATCAGGAGTGATCACAGATGACACAGCCAAGAGTAAACCCTAAGCATATCAGAGATAGCCCCAAAAAACAAACACATATTTCCTAATTCAAAGGTTACATATACATATCTCTTTTTCTTTAACAATGTTTACTGGGATGCCTCTTATTTTTTTTTTTTTGCTTTTTGGGTTACACCTGGTGATACTCAGGGGTTACTCCTCGCTTTGCACTCAGAAATTACTCCTGGAGGTGCTCAGGGGACCATATGGGATGCTGGGAATCGAACCCGGGTTGGCCGCATGCAAGGCAAATGCCCTACCCGCTGTGCTATCACTCCAGCCCCACTGTGATACCTTTCAACCTTATATTTCAATCTAGAATTGATTTAAATTTAGGGTGTGAGGCAGCAATTAGGATCTTTTTTGGGGCCTATTGAGACAATATTTATCAAAATAGCAGCATTTATGAAACATAGAAATTTATTTCTTATTTATCTATGGTGCCAATATCATTCTAAGTAATAAAGTACTTAAATGTGGTTTGACTTCTTTTTCATCCATTTATTTCTCTAACCTTGTAATGTTTATCAGTTCTTCATTGTAACTTCATCATAAGCGTTTTTATCTGATAGTTGATATCTCCATCTTATTTTCTTTCTCATAATTTGTACTTTCATTTCTGTATTAGAAAGCAATCTGATATATTCTTAGCAGTTTATTAAAACTAAATTTCAATTGAGAAAATCTAATCTGGCCATTCATTTTAATAGTTAATTTCTCTTAGTTTTATAGAGTTATTGTGATTTAAGATTGTTTGGGGACATTAGTATTTTATATTATGTGCAAGTTTATTCTTTATTTGTAAAATTTTATTTTCCACATTTTTATCTGCAGTATAAATATGTAATTATATGATATATATCAGATAATATATAATATGATATGGGCTGGAGCGATAGCACAGCGGTAGGACATTTGCCTTGCACCCAGCCAGCCCGGCCAAGCTGGGTTCGAGTCCTCCGCCCCTCTTGGAGAGCCCAGCAAGCTACCAAGAGTATCTCACCCGCACGACAAAGCCTCGCAAGCTACCCGTGATGTATTCAATATGCCAAACACAGTAACAACAAGTCTCAAAATGGAGATGTTACTGGGCCTGCTTGAGCAAATCAATGAACAATGGGAGAACAGTGACAGTGAATATGATGTGATATATAATATGGTATAATATATAATATATATTAAACACTGTATAAGTATTCTTTAGATTAGCTATTAGATACTCAAATGTGAATATTGATCTGCTGTGTGAACTTTCAGTTTTAGTAATATAGTATAGATTCTTTTGTATTTCCTAAACAGACAACTTTATCTGTGAAAACTTATGATTAGATTTATTCCTTCCCAGGTCTTATATTTTCATTATAACTTGTACTATTATCAACATAATCATGAATAGAAGTGACAAGTATAGCACAGAGGTAGGGCGTTTGCCTTGCACGTAGACAACATGGCCGACCCGAGTTCGATTCCTCCGCCCCTCTCGGAGAGCCCGGCAAGCTACCGAGAGTGTCTCGCCCGCACGGCAGAGCCTGGGAAGCTATTCGTGATGCATTTGATATGCCAAACACAGTAACAACAAGTCTCATGATGGAGACGTTACTGGGCCCGCTCAAGCAAATTGATGAACAACGGGAGGACTGTGACCATGATTGTGTACTGTTCCCAGTATCAAAGGAGTTTTTTCAAAATTTTACTATTAAATGTAGTTTTACAGCATTCTTGTGGATAAATTTGGAAAGTCAAAAGTTTTTCCTTCTTTTCCCAGTTTACTAAACATTTTTATCACAAGTAGGAGTTGAACTTTACTAAATAATCTTATTTATTTTTCTCTTTAGGCAGTATCATGAATATACTAGATGATATATTATTCTTCTTATAAACTACTGAGTTCAAATTTTTCTTATTTTGTTGATAAAGATAAGATAAAGATAAAGTCCCTCCCGTTGATCGTCGATTTGCTCGAGCGGGCCCAGTAACGTCTCCATTGGAGACTTTGTTGTTACTGTGTCTGGCATATCGAATACTCTCGGTAGCTTGCCGGGCTCTCCGAGAGGGGCGGAGGAATCGAGCTCGGGTCGGCCATATTGGCCGCTTGTAAGGCGAATGCCCTACCCGCTGTGCTATTGCTCCAGCCCATTTTGTTGATATGGTGTATTATATTAATTGATTATATAGATTAATTGATTATATAGAACAATTTTTCATTCGTGGAATGAATCTCACTTGATCATGGTGTGTGATTTTTTTGATATATTGTCAGATTTCATTTGTTAAGATTGTATGAGGATCTTCATTCATATCAGTGTTCATCAGTATATTGGTCTGTAACTTTCTTTTTTAGCAGTGTCTCTACTTTTGGTTAGGGTAATGTTGACTTCATAGGGTGATTAAGAAGAAACTCTCTTCCTCCCTCCCTCCTTTTCTGTGTTACTGTCTTCTTTGAATGTTTGATAAAACGTAACATCTTGGCCTCAGTGTTTTTCTGTGGTGGGATTTTTAAATGCTGTTTTTATTTCCTTATTCATTATACTTCTATTCAGGTTTTCTACTTCCTCCTTACTCAGTCTTGGGAAATTGTATGAGTCTAAAGTGCATCCATTTCTTCCATAATCTCCAGTTCAATGACAGAAAATTGTTCATTATAGCCCCTTATGATCTTTTGTATATCTGCCATATCCTTTGTAATTTTTTTAAATCTATGACATGATTCAGTTGGATTTCCTATTTTTTCCCTTATGAGTATAGTTAAAAGTTTATCAATCTTGTAATTATTTCAAAAAACAAGCTGCTAGTTCATTAGCCCTTTGTGTTGTATTCTTGATTACATTTTGGTTTAATATTTAATATTTCTTTACTTCTGCTTTGAAATTTGTTTTTCTTTCCTACTTTTTCAAACTTTGAAGTTATATTGAGTTTTCCTTGTTCATTGATCTAAGCTTGCAATTCCTTTTGCTGTGCCCCATAAGTTCTACTAGTTTGTGCCTTGTTCTCATATTTTCATGGAATCATTTTATTTCTTATTTAATTTCTGCTTTGACCCAATGCTTGTTTAGCAATATGTTATTTGTTTCCTAAGTGTTAAAATTTTAACTTTCTATAATCTAAAAGATTTTGGCATTGTGGCCTCTAAAGATACTTAACATGATTTCTGATTTTTTTTATTTTTATAGATAGTCAAAATGTTCCCTCACATGTGGTGTATCTTGAAGAATAATTCAGGTGTACTGGAGAAGAATCTGAGTTTTAGAAGATAGAAGGTTCAATACATGTCTATTAATGCCATTTTGTATAGCTGATAATAGTGCTCTTATTTCCTTATTAATGATCTATTTAATCTGCACAATAACAGATTAAGATGGTAAAAGTCTTCCTTAATTATTTTGTTGCTATTTATCTTTTATTAATTTCTTTGCTATTTATGCCATTAATTTATTTGCTATTCATTTATAAGTGCTAGTAGGATCTAGAAGCATTTGTTTTATATGCTGCCTCTTTGGTACATATGTAAAATTTTTCTTGATTCCTTACTCAAGTTATAATGTCCATCCCTATTTTTTATTACTTTCTTGACTTTGCTGCTATTTTTTTTCCTGATATAATCTGTTGTAAGTTTAACTCTTTAATTGTTCTTGGTTGTTTTGTTTTGTTCTGTTTGTTAAGTCTATATTACTGTTCTCCAAGTTTTCCCTCTGATCCTGTGTTTATCATGAGTTAAAATGTGTCTCTTTTAAGAAGGAAAATGTTGGATTTTATTTCCATTCATCACCTGCTATGTGTCTTTAGGGAAGAATTCAGTCCATTGATATTTAGAGAATTTATTGCTATCAAAGTTTTTTTTTGTATTTTTCTATGATATTTTCCTTTTATTTTTCATTTGGCATAAACAGTTTAGAGTAAGACATACAGTACTCCTTGGAGACTTGGCTAAGATGCAAAAAATGTCTTCAACTGTTGCTAGTCTCAGAATGTTATCATTCCCTGGATTCTAAGTTATAACCTTACAGTGTATTCTAGATTGGAGGTTCTTATCAGTAATTTGAATTTATTCCATTCTCTATGTGTTTTTCTTCCCTCTTGCTTCCCTAAGTAGCCTCTTCAATTTTGCACTATAGTTAGTTACTGCATATCTTTGTGATGCTCTATTTGAGTTTACTTAGCTCTCTTTGGGCTGCCTGCAGTACTGCAAACTTCTCCCTTAATATATATAAAGTAAGCTCTCAAGTAATATTTCTTCTACCAACTATTATTTCCCTTTCTTTCTTTCCTTTCATTCAGAATTCCTATGATGAGGCAGTTGTTCCTTTTGGTATTTATATATATATATATATATTTCCTTAAACTCTCTTTCATTTTTTATATATTTTATTTTCATAAAGTAGTTCACAATAGTTTATTGCAGAGAATATTCAAGCACCAATTCCATCACTGAGCACCTTCCTACCACAATAAGACGGAAGTGTGTGAAGGTTGTTGTATTTCATTCTGGAGCCATTTAAGCCTGTATATAAGAGAAAATAAGCAAGTATGTCAAAACCAAACAAATGTATGCTACTTTTGGTACATAAGTGGGCTAGAGTATAAGAGGTCGTGTGGCTGCAAATGGCACATTCTGCAGAACATTCTGCATTGCTCTCTTCCAGGAACTTTGGTTTATAGTCTCTGCATCTTGGCCATTGATGAGATTACATGGCTCCAGGGGCAGTTTGTGGGTGTGAGTGCCAAGCTACTGGAAAACTGGGGAGCTAGTGGAAGGAAACCCAGTCCCAATACAAGTGGTCTTGGGGATCTCAATCACGGGGACAGCATACCGGCTTTTTCTGCCAGTTTCCACTTGGGTAAGGCTCATTCGAGCATGTGGAGGGTGGCCTGCAGCAGTTGGGTTCTGAAAGTTTTCAGCTGTCGGGGTTCTGCTTGGGATGGGGAGGGAAACTCAACCAGCCTCCCTCTCTGAGGTGCCCCAGTAAAGACAGCCTGGCACAGGGTCAGGACATTTTACCTCTCTTCCATTATTTAAATCTCTTTTCTAATATATCTTCTTTACTGATGCTTTCAAGATGACTGATTCCATATTTAGTTTCTTCCATTCTACTTCTGAATCTTGTTACTCCATTCATTACTTCCATTTCTGTTCAAATGTGATATTTTAATTATGTTCCATAAACATTTCTTCAAGTTTATTATTTCTTACTTTTAGTAATTTCCTCTCATATCAATAAACATCCAAAGAACTGGTGCTCTGGAGTCTTTCTCAGGCATTTTTAAACTTCTGATGCAGCTGAAGAACTTTCCTAGGTTTCTTTACTTCTTTTGTTTGATGCAGCTAAACTAATTTGTTTTTTCATTACTACTGGTACTTTGAGGGAAATTACAGGTAGAACTCCTGGTTAGCAATATCATACTGATTGCTGGAACTCTTCTGATTTCCAGAAGTCACAGATGCCACATACCAAATAGCTTCAAGATCAAATTGATATCTCTAACTCCTTGATGTGTGTATGTAAATGGCATCGAGGGATTTATTGTCCTTTGGAGAGATTTATATAGAGTTTAAGTTATTTCAAAAATTATTGTCTGTATGGCTGGAGCAATAGCACAGCAGGTAAGGAATTTACCTTGCACGCAGCAGAACAGGGTTTGATTCCTCCCTCTTGGGGAGCCTGGCAAGCTATCGCCCACAAGGCAGAGCCTGGCAAGCTCCCTGTGGCATATTCAAAATACCAAAGTCAGTAACAAGTCTCACATTAGAGACATTACTGGTGCCCATTTGAGCGAATCAATGAACAACAGGACGATAGTGCTATTGTCTGCATGAAATAATCCTTAATAATAATAAAGTTAAAATAAATGTCACACTTCATCTGAGATTAATATTAAAAGTTAAACCCACTGTTGGCATATAGAAAAGAGAAATAAATATGTTCAGTTTTTTCAGAGAAATGTGTAAACTATAAGAACCGTTTTGGCAACTGTTTGAAAATATTTGAAATAGAAAATATTTGAATAGAAAATATTTGAATAGAAAATTTTAAAAGTATAACAAGTATATCAAAGTATATCAAGTCTATTATCTACCATAATAGCATAATTATCAATTAATCACTACTGAAACTGTTCTCTTCTGGGAGCAGGGTTTTATAGCCTCCTGCCTCCATGCCCTGTTGTCCTCACGGGGGCCCCTTGGAGGAAGGTGGGTTGAGTTTCCCTCCCCACCCTGAGCAGAGCCCTGGCAGCTGAAGACCTCTGGATCCAGCCACAGCCATGCTTAAGACCACTCTCCACATATTCGGACGAACTTCATGCATGAAGGAACCGGCAGAGGCACCCAGGTGTGTGGGACCTGGGGCGTAGATCTCCAAACCTGCTCAGATTAGGACTAGACCTCCTCCACCCAGATCCCCCAATTTCCAGTATTGTTGGCGTGTCAACACCCACCAACTGCCTCCAGCACTGTGTAATCCCATCAACAACCAAGACCCAGAGACTATAAAACCCTGCTCCCAGAAGACAACAGTGCAGTCTCCTGCCTCCGCGCCTGGCTGTCCTCAACAGGGCCCCTTGGAGGAGGGTGGATTGAGTTTCCCTCCCCACCCCAAGCAGAGCCCCAGCAACTGAAGACCTCTGGTTCCAGCCACAGCCATGCTTAAGACCACTCTCCACATGTTCGAATGAGCCTCATGCATGAAGGAACCAGCAGAGGAACCCAGGTGTGTGGGACCCGGGACCCGGGTCATACATCTCCAAGCCTGCTCAGATTGAGACTGGGGCCTCCTCCACCCAGATCCCCCATCTTCCCGTATGAAGGCGTTACACCCACCAACTGCCCCCAGCGCCGTGTAATCCCATCAATCGCCAAGACCCAGAGACTATAAAACCCTGCTTCCAGAAGCATGCAGCCGAATTTGCGGCTGCAAGGCATCTTATTATCTATTCCTACTCTGGGGAAACTGGCAGGTTACCAAAAGTATCCTGCCCACGTGGCAGAGTCTGACAAACTCCCTGTGGCATGTTCAATATGCCAAAAAACTGTAACAATGATATGTCTCATTCTCCTGACCCTGAAAGAGCCCCAACTGTGGCGCTTTTTAAAATCTCAGGGCAACTCAACGAAGGAGACGTTACTGGGGCCTGCTCCAGTCAATCAATGACCAACAGGATGACGGTGATACAGTGATACACTATTGAAGCCAATCATCAGAAAACAACCTCAAAGATTAGATACTGTTTTATAAGTTCAAAACAGCAGCTATTTTGGACCAGAGAAGTAATGCAAAGGTTAAGGCATTTGCCTTGCACGTGGCAGACCCTGGGTCAATCTCCAGTGCAGTATATGATCTCCCAAAACCTGCCAGAAGTGATCCATGGACATAGAGCCAGGAGTAAGCACTGAACACTGCTAGAACTACCCCTGAAAAACAAAAAAAATATTAAAATATATTTTTAAAAATTCAAAGTTCTCTGTGTCAGAACTCTGACACAGAGATTCTTTGATCAAGACTAATACCAAATATTTCCTGGAGACCTTAGGGAAATATACACTTCCAGACACATTTAGGTAGCAGAACTCGTCTCTGGAACAATACTGCTAAACCTTTTCTTGTTGACTATTACCTGCAGAATGATGGCACTATCTGGAACTAGATTATGTAGTTTCAAGTCACTGATAGTGCAACAAATCCTCATGCACTAAATATCTCAAGTTCCCATCTCTGTATTCTCCTTTGCCATTGTCCCTGAGGCAAACAAAGAGAAAGAAAGCATAGTTGCAACCTCTTTTTAAATGAAATGCTACTTTCCAAACAGATGTAGTTGGCTCAGAATTTAGATAGACACAAAAATATCCAAAGATCTAAAGATCAGGTCTTTAAAGAAACTTTTTTCACTCATGCTTCTTTTTTAATTCCCCAAAATGCAACATGTACTAGCACACTGCCAGAAATTCCTTGAACACATTAATTTTTCTTTTTAATTAATTTTTGGTCAACAAGCATTCAGAAACTTTTTACTGCTCCAAAGATTTTGTGATAATGTAATAATGTGATAATGTGGTATATAATGTCATGACCCACAGTTTAAGAAGCAAGGTTCTAGATTCAGATTTAAAAGTTTCAGATGATTTTGATAAACCTGTATTTTAAATATAATTAATTTGGGTCCTTATATACAACTAAAAATCTCTCACAATAGTAACTAGATTAATGCCTGAATGAATTTCTGAGATGTCTTTGTGATAAAAATCTGAGTATGAACTACTTTAGAATTCTGTTTACCACAGATCCAAACCAAAGTGTATTACAATCCCTACCTATATGTAAAAAAAGGGAAGTCATAAATTTAAATATATATGCAAGCTCTATACAGAGAAATTTAACCAATAGTGTGTATATCAAACAAGTTTTTATGATAATTTAGATATGATTTTAATGTCCACTTTCTGATAACTAGTAATTTACATATTGTATCATAGCATTATAATATCTAAGGAGTAAACTATTTTTACGGCATATATAGACATTTATGTTTTCAGAAATAAGATAATCTTGCTTTAAAACACTTACCTATTAAATTGTGTTACCAACATTATGCTTACAAACCAGATGCCATGTTGACAGTATCAGAGTATGTTTATAGGGAGGCACTAAAATCTACTTAGAAATTTTGCAGTCACTTTGAGCAGTTAGAATTTCATTTTGATGCATGCTCAATTGAGAATTAAAAGTTCAAATATTGATTTGCATAGGAAATTAGCAATTAAGTACCCATATAATTAACCTGCACCTGCCAATTGATGTACAATTAAGTTTGCAGATACCTTAAAAGAAACTTCTTGAAAATAAAGTTCTGACATTTTTTTGACAATAATCTGTTGCAGATATTAAGAAATACACATTTCAACAGCAATGTACAAGTAAGGACCTTGAAAATATAACCAAAGGACTCCAACTACAGGAGTATTGTTGACCAAGAGCCCAGTTGTCATATGCTGAAATTGTTCACCAGGTTGGCACATAAGTCAGACTACCCGTGAGTAGCTCACCAATAGTTGAAAGCATTTATGATACTAAAGCAGATTTGTACTTGGGAGATTTAGGACTTCAACTACTGGCCATTGTCCAAGGAATATTCAAAGTCTTTGCTTCCTGTATTTGATAAATTAATATCCTTTTAAAAAGATCATCCACAGTACCTGTGAATGTGACCTAGTTTGGAAATAGCTTCTTTGCAGATATAATCAATGTAAGATGATGTCACACTGGATTAGGGTAAATCCTAAATCAGATGGTCTTTGTCTTTATAAGGAAGAAGTATTTTCAAACACACACAAAGGGAATATATCTGATGTAATGACAGAAATTAGAATGATGCAAAAATAAGCCAAAGAATGCCAAAAATTGCTGATAACTACCAGAGCAGAGGGAAAGGAAAGAGTCTCATGGCCTTCAATAGGGCCATAACCCTGCAAATATTTTCATTTTGAACATCAAGCCTCCAGTATTGTTGATATAATTGATATATTCAATTTCTATTCTTTAATAATTGAGTGTTCATACCAGGTTTTGGCAATATGTTATGGACACCCTCAGAAAAAAGTATGCCACCTAGCACTTTGTTATTATTTGTATGATTAACTTACATAGGAGTGACTTGACAGCATTCCCAGTTTTACTCTGACTCTGTCCCATTTTCTCTCACATTGGTATTTCCCTAATACAGCCTACTAGCCCTATATATTTAGTTTCATATGGTATTTGTCAGAGATCATAAACTAAAATTGCACAACACAAAAAATGAAGCAAATATTTACATTCATAATAAAAATAATTTTTAAGCTGAAGTTGAGAGAAATTTTATTTGCATATTCCTGAAAGTTAAGTTGAATATATCTGTGTTGCTGGACCATGAATATGTGTTAGCAATATATGTCATGATATAATGTTCCATTTTACATTGATGTGTGTGCTTTATTTTTGGGGTGATTTTTGTATTTAAATACTGTGGTTTACAAGGTTGTTCACACAACAGTTCTTACAGACCTTTGATGTTCAAACATCCATCCCACCACCAAAGTGACATTTCTTCTATCACTGTACCTGTTTATCAAGCCACCCTCTAAACCTGTCACCTAGCAGGTACACGATATTTATTTTATATTGCTTGTGACAACTAAATGGCTAGAGGAATTATCAAAAATACTTCAGTAAAAGAAAATATCTGAAAATTTTTATATCTCACAAGAGGGTTGTTAAGTTCTTTTCTAAGGATTTACTAAGTTGTTTGTTGCTAATTGAGTCTTCAGTATTATAGTTTTTAAATTGTCGACTTTAGTTGAATTCTATGCTACTTTCCCATGTAATTTGGTGTGCTCCTTCTGGAACTTCAGTATTGACGAATTTGGAGAAGAAGCTCAACCACGTATGTGGCTGAGCGATCCAGACACTTTAGGATCTATGATCAGGCCCAATGAATTGAAAAGACCCCAGTGTTTTCAGCCTGGACATCAGGAATAGCAAAATTTTATGGTTTGATGTTTCTGCAAAGTAATAGTGAAGCTGTAGAGCTGAGCTGTTTCCGTGGCTACAGAGGTGGTGGGTGCAGTTACCTGGGCTTCTGCAGGGTCAAGACTTGGCCCAAGGGTGCCGCAGCATTTTCAGCAGAGGAAAGGAACCAGTATGCCTATGAATTTTAGCTATGTGTGTGGCTTGCATCACCTCAGAGATTTAGTTGTGAATCAGGAAAACAGAGTGGTTTGGGTAAATCAACATGGTGACAGGTGTGGGAGGTGATTTTTTTTATTTATGACAAAAAAATGTATCTTGTTTGGGAGCACTGAGATTAGATAGTCTCTCCATACCTGTAAGAGTTTTCTTACATTCTCTGTTTCCTTCCTAAATCCCAAAAGATGTACATATCAGATTCATTGTACCTTACAGACTATCCAGATATGAGGCCAGAGAGATAGTACAGTGGGTAAGGCACCTGCATCACACATGGCTGACATGGATTCAATACTAGCACCCCATATGGTTACCAAGTCTGCCAGGAATGATCTCTGAGCACAGAGCTAGGAGTGTCCCTATAGCACTTCCAAATGTGGACCCAAAACTAAATTAATACATAAATAAACACATATCTACACTCATATTTGCAAATGTGCACTGATAGAAAACTGTCCTTTTAGAGCTAGTTCCTACTTTGCCTCCCGATATAGCCATGATAGCCTCTATCCACAACTCTGTGCTGGAGTATATAGGCCGCCAAATAAATGAATATAACTTCTTTAATATTACAAGTTTTGGGGCATTATTTTTAAAGTTGGGTAATGTGTGACCATAACAATACTGAAAGAACTTAACGCTTATTATGTTTCCATTAGCCTATGGTATAATTAAAGTAAATATTTTGAAAAGCTTATTATTGATGTTAGGTAAGGTTACCATGAAGAAGCAGCCCAGATTACCTTCAGGAACTTCTATCATGGTTGAGGATTTCCTGGTGTGAGGTGTAGAGTTTCCTAATACATAAATAAATGGAAATACCCTGAATCATTCCCACCTCTTGAATCTTCAGTTTTCTGTTATTATTTCACCAGACAAATCATCATCTGACATAAGAAGGCATGGAGATCCCTCTTTTTTTTTGGAGAGCATACCAGACAGAACCCCAGGAATGTTTTCAGTTGTGTGTTTGGGAAACACACAGTATTGGGGAACACAACCAGGGCACCTGTGTGAGAAACATGTGCTCTCCCCTTTGTGCCTTCTCTCTGACCCCTGCCATTTTTCTATTTCTTTTTTTCTTTTGTGGACTAAGACTATGATTGCCACCTTAAAATTAGCTTTGAAGTATTCTCTCTGCTCTTAACTTCCAAAAGAAAATCTTGAGAACTTGGTATAAGTTCTTCTTGAAAATGTTTATTAAAACTTGCCAGTGAGCAGATGAGGGCCTGCTGCTTGATGTTGTCGAAGGATATTATTGATTCCGTGTATAATTCAGATATTCAAGTTCTCCTTGAGCATTTTGACCTATATTATCTTTCAAGAAACTGATTCATAGCTGTCAAATCTGTGGCCACTAATACAATTATTTTATGATTTCAATATGCTTGGGATTTGGAGTCATCTCTCCACTCATATTTTTCTTTAAAAAGAACCAGCTTAAGGTTCTACATAAATGTAGATGTAAATTTTTCTCTATTTACTAGTTGTAAATCTGATTTTGATCTCTGGGGATAGGAGTCTCCCATTGGTGTTTAGGGAGCCCCAGGGACCTTCAGTGCAAGGGCACAAAGATGCAGTAGTGGTCAAGCTTTGCAGTGGGAGGGATTAACTGGGGCATCCCAAGAAGTGCTTCAGAGTCACAACCAGCAATGCCTGATCACTTTATAAAGTGATAAAGGTAAAGTCAAGTTTGGCTGCATGCAAGGCATGCATCTTAACCCGCATAGTCTCTCTCTGGCCATCTAAATTTTAGTATTTTACTTTTGCTTATTTTGTTTTCAAACTTTTTCTAGTTTCAGTTATAAATTTCTTTATAAATTTAAATTTATTTATTTATGCCTCTAGTCATATAAAGTTCCCTCTAAGCACAATTTTCTGATTACCCTAGATAATTCAGTAAGTTGTAGTTTCATTTTGTTCATAATAATCCTTCATTTTCCTTAGATTTTGTCTTTGACCTGCACATTATTTAAGAGTGTGTTATTCTGCCTTAAACTTATTTTTATATGCATCAAATAAATGTGTTGTTTGTCCTCCACACATTTTGGATTTGCCATTTATATTTCTATTACTTTTCTAGTTTAACTCAATTATGATCAGAGATCAGACACAGCAAATTACTTTTGTATTTGGCAATATTTGTTTTACAGTCTAAAACATGGTCTTTTTGCTGAATGTTAGAAAAGAACTCAAGCAAAAATGTGCATCTGCTTTTGCCATGTAAAATAATAAATAGATACTGAATGTATAAAGGATGGATAGTATTGAATAGTTATATTCTTACTGATTTTCTACAAGTATGTGCATTTTTTATACTAGAATTTTGAAACATCCAAGCAAGTGTGAAAATATTTATTTCTCTATGCACTTCTATACATTTTTGCCTCAGGGACTTTGATTCTCTGATGTTATGTTCATATGTGTTAAATGTTACTGTTTATTTCTTAATAATTGAGACTTTTGATATTAGGCAATGACCATCTTTATCCCTGGCAAATTTCTTTGCTTTGAATTCTGTTTTCTACAATTAATATAGCTAAGCCTACTTTTGTGATTAGTGTCAACATGTCCCTATTAATTTATAATTTTATGTATTTTAAATTTAATGCAGTTTCCTATAAATAACATATCTACATCTTGTTTTTTTGGGGGGGGGTCACACCCGGCGATGCATAGGGGTTACTCCTGACTCTGCACTCAGGAATTACTCCTGGCGGTGCTTGGGGGACCATATGGGATGCTGGGAATTGAATCTGGGTCGGTCGCGTGAAAGGCAAACACCCTACCCACTGTGCTATCTCCGTAGCCCCTACATCTTGCTTTTATATCCACTTTGACGAGCTCTATTTTAAGTGGATAATTTTGACAATTAAAATTCAGAATGATTACTGACATAGTTGGATTGATATCTCCATATTCATTACTATTGATTATACTGCCCTGGTTCTTTGTTCCAACTGACTTCTACTATTTTTGCCTTGCCAGTTCTAATTGTATAATCTTAGGATTCTGTTTTCCCTCCTTTCCTGGCATGACAGTTATACACGTTTTTCTCAACCTCTTTCTGACTGTGGTGCCCTTTCTAATCTTATTTCCTTCTTGTAACCCTGAGGTCCTATTAGTTTGTCTATTAGACTTGTGCTGTGGTCCCTCACATTGACCTAAGACTTCAGAGTGGGTCATATGTCCTTCAGTTGAGCAATGCTGTCAACTTTTCAATTTTAATGTAGAAAAGAATTTTAGAACACTTTCAAATTAGAGCTGCCCCACTTCATCATGAGTACCTTATAATAATTACAATTCCTCACTTTTCTTCCCCGATCAATTCTCTCATTCGCTTCACATGTGTGTGCTTATCACTATCACTATCACCCCTTTGTTCATCAATTTGCTCAAGCAGGCCCAGTAACATCTCCATTCGTCCCTGTCACATGCTGGTGTAGCTTCCCCAAGGGGGCTCCTTCAGAATCAGGGGAATGACGACCATTCTTTGTTACTGTTTTTTGTGTATGCTTATATATAAGAATTTATGTGGATAAAATACATGAATGGATATAATCTAATAATTACTTTAAACAAGTACCAATTTTAATGATTAATGAGAAAAAAGTTTCTATTTTACCAGTATTTTTTTACTGATGTTTTTCTTTTATGCAGAAGTAAACTTCTGACCAATATTATTTTCCTTTTTAATAAAAAATTTTTATATTTCTTGAAAAACATGTCTACAGGAGGCAAGTTACCTCAAATTTTTGTCAGAAATATTCTATATTATCTTTGCCATTGAATAATTTCACAGAATTCTAGATTTATTAATTTGTTCAACATTTTGTATATTTTGTCCAAACGTGTGGAGAGTGGTCTTAAGCATGGCTGTGGCTGCTTCCAGGGGTCTTCGGCTGCCGGGGCTCTGCTCGGGGTGGGGAGAGAAACTCAACCCTCCCCCCTCCTAGGGGCCCCAGTGAGGACAGCCAAGCACAGGGGCAGGAGACTGTGCTGTTCTCTTACTGGAGTCATCAGAGGAACCCAGGCATACAGGACCTGAGGCTGAGATCTCCAACCCTGCTCGGATTGGGACTGGGCCTCCTCCACCCAGATCTCCCATCTTCCTGTTGGTAGGCATTACACCCACCAACTGCCCCCAGCACCATGTAATCCCATCAATGGCCAAGACCCAGAGACTATAAAACCCAGCTCCCAGAAGCACGTGACTGCATTTGCAGCCTCGCAATATATTATTATCTAGTTCTTACTCTGGAGAACCCGGCAGGCTACTGAGAGTATCCTGCCCTCACAGCAGAGTCTGGCAAACTCCTCATGGTGTATTCAATATGCCAAAAATCAGTAACAATGATGGGTCTCATTTCCCTGACCCTGAAGTAGCCTCTAATATGACATTTTCTAAAGTTTCAGGGCTAGGACAAAGGTGATGTTACTGGTGCCTGCTCGAGGAAATGGATGAACATCAGGATGACAATGATACAGTGATTTTTATATTTCAGTATATACCCATCTTTCATGTTTTCTGAAAATTCTGGTGAAACCCTTTCTTCCAGAGCAGAAGTTGGAAAATATCTGCCCCACATAATTCCTGGGAAATCATGTGATCCGATTGATTTTTGAGCCTCATGGGATTGACACACATATTTCCCAGCTCTGGAAACCATGAACCCATGTAACCATCTTTTATGTTGTCAATGGTTGTTATCAGATTCAGTGTATAATTCATATATTCAAGTTATCCTTATCACGGTATCACGGTCCTCCCGTTATTCATCGATTTGCTCGAGTGGGCCCAGTAACATCTCCATTGTGAGACTTTGTTGTTACTGTGTTTGGCATATCAAATACATCACGGGTAGCTTGCCAGGCTCTGCCGTGCGGGCGAGATACTCTCGGTAGCTTGCCGGGCTCTCCGGGAGGGGCGGAGGAATCGAACTCGGGTCGGCCATGTTGGCTGCGTGCAAGGCAAATGCCCTACCCGCTGTGCGATAGCCCGCACGGCAGAGCCTGGCAAGCTACCCGTGATGTATTTGATATGCCAAACACAGTAACAACAAAAGTCTCCAGTGATGTTACTGGGCCCGCTTGAGCAAATCGATGAACAACGGGAGGACAGTGACAGTGATAAGTTATCCTTGAACATTTTGGCCAATATTATCTTTCAAGAAATTGATTCATAGCTATCAAAGCCTGTAACCCATGAATGATATCACAAATATTTAAATATATTTAAAGACTGCAGAAAAAAGTTACCCACCCATATTCTATATGCATCATATCTTCCAGTCTTCAGGCTTCTTCAGGATATTTTCTTTTGTTGTTGTTTGAAAACATGTGTTTGTGTGTGTGTGTGTGTGTGTGAGAGAGAGAGAGAGAGAGAGAGACAGAGAGAGAGAGAGACTGACAGACAAACAGAGACAGAGAAAGAATCACACTTCTTAATGCTCTGTGCTGTATTTGGTGTGTGGCGTTAACGTTGAGAACTCTTTTATTTTTGTATGAAAATCCTTTAAATTTTTTTTTATCTACTTTACAATGGAGACATTACTGGGCCTGTTCAAGCAAATCGATGAACAACGTGAGGACAGTGACAGTGACTTTATTATATGAATGTTTTACCTTTGACCCACAGTCCTCAAATTTCCTTGTTCCCCCCCCCCCCCCCTTTGTTCTGATTGATTTTAAATTACAGAGGTTTTTTAGGTCATAGAAAGTTTCATCAGTCGTGTTCAGCATGTGAAAGTCAGTCTCCATCTTTATTCCTGTGTTTTTTTTTTATTGCTGGGTTTTTTGCTCTTTTTTAGGATTTCTCTTATTATTTTACTTACGTATTTTCAGATGCTGTCTACATTGCCCATGAGAAAGCCTGACATACTACCTACAGTTGTTTTCAATTTATTTTCTAATAATCGTTACATCACTGCCCTATCTTATTCTGATGCTTGCTTTGAGTCTTCAAAATTTGTGGGCTTTTAGAAAGAAAGGAATAGACATAGAAAGATTTCATTCACCTGGGGAACATAAAGTAACAACATAGGAGACTAACACCCAAGAATGGCTTAGATTAGTACCAGGAATTTTACTCCATGGCTTGGAGGCCAACCACACATGCTAGGGGAAAAGGGAGCTCAGATAGAGAAGGGAACACCAAATAAAGGGTGTTGGGAATATCCTCCCAGGATGGGAGAAGCATGCTGAAAGTAGACTATAGACCAAACATGATTGTCACCCATTGCCTCTTTTGCAAACTACAACACCCAATAAGAGAGAGAGAACAAAAGGGAATGCCCTGCCACAGAGGCTGGGGGGGATGGGGGGTGGGAGCAATACTGGGATCCGTGGTGGTGGGAAATGGGCACTGGTGGAAAGATGGGTATTTGATCACTGTATAATTGAAACCCAAGCACAAAAATTTGTAAGTCTACAACCGTACCTCATGATGTCTCACTAATAAAAATTAAAAAAAAAAAGTGTGGGCTTTTAGCCTTTTAATATGCCGCATAATTTTCCTGATATTGAGATACAATGTTTTAGGTAAGAGAAAAAAACAATAAATAGGTTTTATTAATGGGTTTTCTCCTGCATGGAAGATTAGATGACTAGAGTTGGGTATTTGTTTTCTTAGAAAAATTATAATCTACAAATATCCCAGCTGGCTAGTTATGGGTTAATCAATTTCTTCTGAAGTCTGACCTTGTTAAATCGAAGAGTATGGTGCTATTTTTTCTTTTCACTCAATCTGTGAGAAGTACCATATTTACAATAATGTTCTTATTGTAAACCTCATAATACTGTGAGGGTCCCTCTGTAGATTTTAATTCTTAGATTTCTTTGCACTGAGCCTCCAGTAATTTGTTCAGTACAGTGCTAGTATTTTACACTGGCACTTGTAACTAGGGAAATTCCCATCAAATCTATTACATAACTTTCAATTTCAGTATTTAACATTGCTATAATTTTGGAGGCATATCCTCCTTTCTCTTATCAGTTGGGACTTGGGGAGGAACTTACTGATTTTAAGTTAAGCATTTTACTTATTGTTTGGATGTTTTATTGACCTTCAGGCTCCTTACATATGGAATCTGAAAATAGGATTTCCAATTGTTTGCTTAGAATTCTACAATTTGCCAGTGAAGTAGACTTCACACTGACCATGACATCACAGCTCCAAAGCCTTTTGGGGTATTTTCTTTAAAGAAATTTCTCAATATCATATCCTACTTTAAAATCTATTCAGCATCATCAAAATTAAGTCCAATCTTTTCATGAAGACATAAAGAACCTTTAAAATTATAATTGCATTTGATCTGTGCCATCTTATTCTCTCTCCATCAACTTCTGTTATATGTATAGCATTATAAAATTTCTCGGAAGAAACTCTATATACATAATACCTGGCTGCTTTGTTATCTAAAATTCTCATTCCACCACTCAGTAGAAATATCTTTTCATCTTTAGTTATTTTGGTATTGGGGTCCACATCTCCTGGTTCTCGGAGAATTGAATCTGGGTCAGCCTTGCTCAAGGCAAATTCCCTGTCCTACCCTATCTTCTCATTTTTAAAGACCCAGTCATAATACTCCATCCCAAATATCTCTATAATCCCTAGCAAAGTCCATTTTACAAAGCATTATATTTTCTTCATGTGATCACTTTTTCCACTGAACTATGAGTCTTACTAAAATTCTACATATTTCATATCAACACTCAAACATACTGGATAATGTATATTTTAATGAGTTTTACTTGATTTCTCATCCCAATGATATGAAGCAAATTATTATAATGACTATGTAATTTTTCTCTGCTCAGGGTAAACTTTCTATAAGTCTGATAAGAATTGACTTGGGAAATAACAGAAAGAGGGAAAGTAATTGGCATCAGATCAGGACTCCTTAAACATCTAGGCATCCTAGGACGACTGGTTCATGGTTCAAAGCTTGCCTCAAGTCGTGAGTGGAGAAGGCAGTTAGGACAGAAAAGGAACAATTATGAAAATGATAGATAACTGGAAATGATCGATCTGAATGAGAACTATGAGCTGAAAGTAGAAAAGAAACAAACATGATAACCTTTCAGGACCTGTATTGCAAACCATAATGCCCAAGAGGGGAGGGAGGAGAGAGAGGAGAGAGAACATTGTATAACTGAAACCCAATCAAGAACAACTTTATACATGTTTATTTCACAGTGATTCAATAAAAAATAAACTGGAAAAAATCATCTAAGCATCCTTTGGAAGAAATTAACTATTTCGGAAGAATGATTTTCTAGTAAGCTATTGGAGTTAGGGAGCTAGTAAATATTACCAATAGCATTTGAACAACAAATTAATTAAAAGAGTATCAGACCTCATGTATTCTTATCACTCCTAATTCTTGAAGCACATGAGAACCTATAATGGGTTACATACATGTCTTTACTCATTTTCCTTCCAAACTGTGATACAACTTGAACTAAGTGTTTTTATGCCCATCATGAACTTAGCTCATCTCATTATATCATTAAGACTTTCTGTTTTCATTGTTATCACATTTTTTCCATTTTGTTTTATGACTATTTTGAGAATTTCTCGAAAGAAGATGATCATCATTTATTCATACTTCCTAATGGCTCCTGGCAAATAATCTGTATTCATTAATATGTGTTAGATGAAAGTATCAGTAAAAGAAAATTTAATATCATGGATCTAGTACTATTAAATCTATCAATCTACTCGAATTGGAATAATTGTCATATTCTTTTCCATGCCCAGGATAAAAAGCAAACATTAAAAAATTAGAATTCCAAAGTGTAAGAGCTAAAATGTTCACCTTCAGTTGAACACAAACCTATTATTTGTAACTCCTGTGCACTGGCAATTGTGTTTAAACAGGGTTATTTTCTGTTAGAAAAAAAAATTATGTCAAATAATTCTTGCAGAAAACCAAAACAAAATCTGTAAAGGCTACATTTTTAAAAAGTTAACATAAAGTTACTGACTCAAATATTTTCACAGCTGTCTACATCTTTGAGTATTAAACAGTTGACCTATTTTGATTTCTAAGATTTTTTGTTTCCTAGTGTTCTATAACAACTAGAGTTACCTTCTAGAAAAGAATTTTAGAATAAATTAGTGGATTATGAAAAGTGTTATAAATATACATTCTTGATTCTTGAAAATTCTTTGAATAAAACATGGGTTTGGAATAATTTCTTTCAACTTGGTAAAATATACTTGGTACTATGAAAGTAAAATTACATTGCTCTTATGTTCTTGGTAGTTTAGGACCAGTATATATAGAATAAGGAATTGCCTTATTCTAAACTTTCAAATTTAGCTGAAACAAGACCTTGCCTAGGATAGAAATATGTTTCCTCTAGCCCTTTTTCCTTTAGGCTCTTTTCTATAAAATTTGTTTACTTCTTTCCTTCTTTTAAAATGTTGTATTAAGGCACCATGATTTACAACGTTATTCAAAGTTGAGTTTTGGGCATACAATGTTCCAATACCAATCCCATCACCAGTATCAACTTCCTACCCCTAGGCTGGTGCCTTGAGAGGCACAATTTTCATTTTGATTAGGGTCTGAAGGATCTGAAGGAAAAGCTTGTTCTTTAGGGCTGGTGTTCTGCAACATCTAGACAGTCCTCTCTGAATGTCATCCATACATCCTTAGAAGCTATGACTAAATTATGAGAAATGTAGGATTTCAAAAGACATCCTATTGTTCAAGGGTTTGTTTCTCATCATCTCTGCATGCAGTGAATAATCAGCTTTGATCCCTTTATAATGAAAAGGGCACAGATGCAGGTTTAAAAGTTTATAATTTATTTAGTGAGCAATTGCCTTTCATTGTTAACAAATTTAGGTAAAATTTGCAAACACCAATTTTATACACCTACTAGGATGGCAAAACAGATAAACCACATCAAAAGTAGAAGAGTTTTGTCATACTAGACAAAGTCACTTCAAACTTGAGCAGAAAGAAAATTCCTATAGGAAAGTTCTCTAGAAATGAGAAGGTCAAGACTGAATACGTAGGTATTTGGGAGGGGATGGAAGAGCCTCTAGTCAATCATCTGTGACTTTTGATTCAATTTGGTATGAATTTAGATGATGCCACTCTACTTTTAAGTGGATGTAAGTAATGAATGACATTAATGATACCTTTGCACATGGATATAAAAATTTAGTAATCTTTTACTTGCCCTAATTGATGTCTTCCAGAAGATTTAAACTATTTTTAGTTGCACTTTATTTTCTTCAATGTCTGAAGTCTTAAAAATGGCAGAGATCTGGGGTGGGGTTGTAAAGTTAATTAATGTTAATTGTGTTGTGAATTATTTTAAGGAGTTTGATAAGTGATGGATCCAGTGAAAGTGGTCGATACCATTTAATGTTCAATAGGAGATAATGCTGGTCTTTGGCACTATTTTATAATCATTAAAACCTAGCAAAGGCTTGTCAGAAACATCTCTAACACTCAGTTGCTCATGGCAATTAAAACAATTGAAAATGACCTAGTATTACATTATACATAATGCAACAATGCTCCCAGAATGAACAAACTTTCATTCCATTAGTGATTTTCAATTTCATACCAAGTACCACAATTTATTCTTCTTAGTTACCTTACTATGGCTGTCTATGTACTTCTCACAGGATATTATTAATATTTATCCTATTATCTCATACAACATTTCATGCTAAAGCACTTTGAAATCTTAGCTAATTAATCTTTATATCCTGCCTAAGAGGATGGTAAATGCCCTTTTAGAGTTAGGAAAACTGAGTTGGAAGTGGTTAAGAATTGGCCATCAAGAAAATTATTTGATGAGGTCCAAATACATTTTTTTATCTTGGAATTAAAAGTAATCAAATTTTGGTCCTAAAGTTCATACTTTGAATCTTCCTTTTACCTTTGTAGGGAAGGTAAATTCATGGCCACAAAAAATAAAGGATTTTTTCAAAATCCATTTTTAAGGGGATAAAAAAAAATCAGCTATTTTTTTAAAACTTAAATCTATTTTCCATTTAAATGTACTAGTGAAATCAATTTTATTCAAAACATACTGTGTATACTTAAAATCATTTTTACAGCACACAATAAGAATATCAAATTTTACAAACACAACGTATAGCAGGAGTTTAGCTAACGTGGTACTTTGACATATTTACTGGTAAGATAAAGTAAAGTTGATTGCTGATTATCTTATAACCAATAAAAACCAATGCTAGAATTAAAATCCAAATCTGTCAGGCTTCAAAAATGCTATTTCCCAAGTAAATAGAAAATAATCTATGGTTAGCAAATTGTGTATTTTAATCACCACTTATCTGCTCTTTCTAATTCACTTGACACTGAAGACCACTCTTTTCTTATGTATATTTTTTATTTGATGTGCCTTTACAATACAGTTAATGAAAGGGTTTCAAGAATACAATGTTCCAAGTCCACAACCTCCATTGTTTCTACAATGTCCTATTCTTTCAGAATCACTATTTCCTCTCTTGAATAAGAATTGTGCATCCTCAACCCAACAAATCCCATACTCTCTCTGATACTTGAGAAACCTGGAAAGAAAGATGTCCCCAATTTTAAAAAATAAGGCTTCTTAACTACAAAGAGACACCCCATGTAATACAAATAGGATTGTTACTTTTTATCCGATACTTTAGCCACTACTTACATAGCAAAAAGTGTACACATTTCCGTGGTTAGCCTCAAACTTTTGAAACCAGTCTTTTATTATGGATTGAAAACATAGATGTAAGGTAAAGTCCCTGTCATTATCAACCTCCTACTCATTTTCTTCTTTTTCTCATTTCACCCAGACCACTTAATCACTTAATCACTTAACTTCCCGTTAGTCTTCGATTTGCTCGAGCGGGTGCCAGTAACGTCTCCATTTGTCCCTGTCGCGTGCTAGTGTAGCCCAATGGCATCTCTTCGCTCCGGGAACATGAAGGGTCTCAAACTGATCGTTCATGATCTTGACAAAGAAGTCTGACCATCTGGTAGGTGGGCGGCCAAGCGGTCTTTTGACATCCCGTGGAATCCAGTCAGTAACAGCTCTAGTCCAGCGGTCGTCTTTAAATCTCATTACGTGACCAGCCCATCTGATTTTCGACACCTTGGCAAATGAGACAGCGTCCCTGATTCTTGATCGTTGATGGATGTCAGAACTCCGGATTCCTTCTTTCACTTCAGTGAAACGTGATATTCCAAGCATAGCTCTTTCTATTCTTCTTTGGGAGACCTGAATAGCGTTCTCATCTTGTTTGCGTAGGGCCCAGGTCTCTGAGGCATATGTTAATGCAGGAAGAACAGTGGAATCAAAGAGATGTGCCTGGAGCCGGAGGTTCTTCGTCCTCTTAGCTATTTCTTCGACGTTCTTGAAGGCGTTCCAAGCCGCTCTTTCCCTCCTGCGCAGCTCGGGTGCCAGGTCATTTGTCATGTTGACCTCTCGACCTAGGTACACATAGCTGTTGCATTCGGAGATGGTCGTTCCATTGAGAGCAAATGGGGCGTCAGGAACAAGGCTGTTTCTCATAAACATTGTCTTCGTAAGATTCAGCTGTAGTCCTACCTTTCCACACTCACGGTCAAAGTCGGCCAGCATTTGTGCCGCTTGGCTGATGTTTGGTGTTATTAAAACAATGTCATCAGCAAAGCGGAGGTGGTGTAGTTGCCGACCATCTATCTTCACTCCCATTCCTTCCCATTCCAATCGTCGCATGATGTTCTCGAGGGTGGCACTGAAGTTTCGGTGAAATGGTATCACCCTGCCGCACCCCTCTCTTGACATCAACGATCACTTCTTTGTAGAATGGTGAGATCCTGGTAGTGAATCCTCAATACAGCTCACGGAGGATCCTGATGTATTGGGCTTGAATGCCCTGATTGGCTAGGGCTTCAATGACCGCTTCCATCTCAACAGAATCAAAGGCCTTCGTTAAATCAATGAACGTTAAACAGAGCGGCATCTTGAACTCCCGAGAAACGTCAATGAGCTTGGTTATCATGTGGATATGGTTGATAGTGCTGAATCCTTTACGGAACCCTGCTTGCTCGCATGGTTGTCCTTCATCTAGTGTTCTGCCAATCCTATTTGGGATGACTCGAGTGAACAACTTGTAGATGACAGACAATAGGCAGATCAGGCGATAGTTGCCAATGTCATAGATGTCTCCCTTGAACAGTAGTACGGTCCTGCTGGTTTTCCATTGGGACGGAACCTTGCATTCAGACAGGTAGCGAGTGAAGAACCGTCTCCTTCGTGCAAAATTCTACTTCACAGAGCGGGGAGAAAGGGCTGCAAAGTTCAAAAAGAGAACTCCCAGAATGACCACCAACTGGGAACTCTTTGGTACTATTGCGACAACATGGGAAGAAGCCATTGTTGACAACATTGACGAGGAATATGATCGACTGGTTCAGCACCTCCATGAATGTGCGAGGAACACCAAGAGAGAGATAGCCACAAAAAATCGCCTATCTTCAAAAACTCTTGAGCTAATTCGCCAGCGTGGTTTGGCGCATGCCTCAGGCAACCACAAGCTAACGTCTGAGCTCGCAAAGCAGTGCAGAGATGCGATCAAGGAAGACCTCAAAGAGAGAAGAGCAGAAGTACTGGTAGATGCGGCAGAAGCCGGGAAAAGTATTCGTAACGCCCACCTGTCCTTCGCCAACTATAAGACCAAGATGACTGCCCTCCGACGTCCTGATGGATCCATCACATCCTCCAGAACGGCAATGGAGAAGATTATCCATGACTTCTACTCAAATCTCTTCGATAGCCATGTCCACTTGCCGACATACCAAATTCCACAGGATGGATATGTCGTTCCCAATGTTCTCCCTTCCGAAATCCAACACGCCATTTCGTCGGTAAAGAAACAAACAGCACCCGGCCCAGACAAGGTCAGACCTGAACACCTGAAGAACCTGCCGTCAGTACTCATCAATACACTGGCTCTTCATCCAGATATAATATAATTATTAGTCATACTCAGAAGTGCTCAGGGCTAACCCCAGTTCTGTGCTCAGTGGACCACATGAGGAGATAGCAATTGAACCCAGGTTGGCTGTGTGTAAGGCAAATGCCCACTGTACCAATAATTCTGTATGTCTGGCCAAGCATTCAGAGATATTAATGTAATTTGATTTTGCCTGTGTACCTGATACTTATTCTAAAATAATCACCATTGATTTCTAGTTAGAAATGCTAAGTAAGATACACTTGAGAAAGGCTCTATAGTCAGCATGAGAAATTATTCTAGAAGTGGCACTTGTGGGGACAGCAGGATTTACGGTCCACAATCTAAAGTGAAATGGGAATGAAACACGGAGATGCCTAAACATACAACTTCTAAGGAGCTTGGTTTATATTGCCTGAAAAAAATGTCTAGTTTCTCTGCAGTCTATAATATAGAAAGAGAATTTCTACAAGAACTTGTGGTAAAAGAGGGCCAACGCATAGGGAAACACTAAAGTATAGAAGTAAGTAAACCTCAAGGCCCTCTGAGGAAGGACATAAGTCCCTTTGTTTTTCTGGACACAAACTCTCCAAAATAGCTCCTTGCTTTAAGAGAAAACTCTCTGCATCTGTCCTTTAATAACCTCAAGTAATCACTGCACCGAAGTGGCATATTTTGGAATAATGTATCAGACTATAAAGCATCAAAATAAGTTTTGAAAGACAGAAATAGCACTGTCCTCCCATTGTTCATCGATTTGCTCGAGTGGGACCAGTAACGTCTCCATTTTTTGAGACTTGTTGTTACTGTGTTTGGCATATTGAATAGGTCACGGGTAGCTTGCAAGGCTTTGCCGTGCGGTCGAAATACTCTCGGTAGCTTGCCAGACCCTCCGTTTGGGCGAGATACTTTTGGTAGCTTGCCAGACCCTCCAAGAAGGGCAAAGGAATCAAACTCGGGTCGGCCATGTTGGCTGCATGTAAGGCAAACTCCCTACCACTGTGCTATTGTTCTAGCCCTAAAAGACATAAATATCTTCTCAAAATTGATAGATAATATCTAAGACAATGATATTTACCGAAATCATTTTATGTAGCTTTGTAAGAGTCAGATATCCCCAGAGCAATTTAGAGTCTTTAAAAATTAGAAAAAGGACTGTATCACTGTATCTCTGTCTTCCCATTGTTCATTGATTTGCTAGAGTGGGCACCAGTAACATCTCACAATAAATCATGAGACTTTTTGTTATTGTTTTTGGCATATCGAATACATCACGTGTAGCTTTCCAGGCTTTGCCGTGCAGGGGAGATACTCTTGGTAGCTTGCCGGGCTCTCTGAGTGGGGCTGAGGAATTGAACCCAGGTCAGCCATGTGCAAGGCAAATGCCATACCCGCTGTCCTATCATTCCAGCCCTTTCAATTATTTTGATAATTGTCTTTTTGCACTTTTAAAATGGAGAATAATAGTAGAATTAAATATGTTTTGGTTTGGAGTCACTGAAGTTTTAGAAATATTAGAATCACAATTTGTATACTTTCTGGAAGAAAATATACACACATTGTATCAATGACCCATATGACTGAGTAGCAGATATTCAACTGTTTGGGATTATTCTTTTTCTCTTACATATTATAGATCTAGTGTGGCAAGTAACTTTATTTTGTTTTTGTGTTTTTTAATAAAAAAACAAAAAAGGAAAACCACTGTCATAGGGCATGTTTGGTGTTTGGGATAGCCCCAACATTGGGTCTAATCTCAGGACCAGATGGATGGCCCACAGGGTGCCAACAAGCACTATATTCTTGGACCCTTGTGCTTAACCAAAGGTTGGGTCATATGGAAATCACAGGTAGGGTCTCTGGATTATGCCTGGGAGGTTCAAAAGAAAAATCTTGTTGTAGTCTTAGTGTGAAGGAAACATCATTTTGAAGAGAAACTTCAGAATCATTTTAAGTTTAGTTCACATTTTAGAGAACAGTATGGGCTGTTTAGAAACGCTATGATGAAGTTTAAAGTACTTGGATTATGAAATCTAACATGCCACATTATTCATTTTACTGGTGAAGGATTAAATATTGCTTTCCTGGGATACTGTTGACTCAAAAGTAAGATACTGATGTACTAGTACATCACACAAGTTATTGAAACTTGTGACACCAACAAATATTAGACAAACTATAGGGTTCCGAAGGACACTGCAAGGGTCAATACCCTTGACTTCCCTGTACAGGGCCTACCTGGGTTTGATCCGATCTCTGGCACTACAAATGGTGCCCTGGGGACAGCCTAGTGTTCCTCCAAGCCTTTGGAAAAGAAACTACAGAAGATATAACCAAATGAATCACTTACTGCCTCCAAGCTTTCTAGCTTATATCATATCAAATTGTTCCCATATTTCTCTTATCAGAATACCATTCAAAATTCTTTTTATAATTATTATAAAATGTTAAGCTAATTACCTCTACGAGGAGACATATTTAATTTCCTACTCTGTACTTTAAAATAGGAATTGTTCTACAATTATGCTCTTCATAGAGACAACAAAACTTAAAATTGTATCATAGAACAGCAGATAAATTACTGGGAGCAAAATGGTAGAAGTCATCTTCTAAGTAAATTTGGAACTGTCTATTTGTTCCTTCAGCAATACCTAGTAATGCACAAACAGTTCTGTATTAGATTATTTGTCAGTGTTATTTTATGAAGAAATTTAATAAAATTTAATATTCTGCAATCCATTGAGCACTTCCTAACTTAATTTTCATATTCTGCATTTCCTGAGATTTACAATTAAAATTGTGATGAGCCAGACATACAAACTATTCTCTGTGTGACAAAAAACGATTATTCATATTTTACCAAAATTATCCAAGATTTTCGTTTATAAATAAGTCTATTAAATTGGATGTCATCCGTTTATAAGGAACCTACATGATACATTTTGTCAGAATATTTTTTCAATGCAATTTTTTTCTCCAAAAGCCTACCAACAACAACAACAACAAAACAAAGATAGTTTAATTTACTATTTATATCCATGCCAGATCCTGTTAATAAAAAATAATGACTCTGACATTTTATATTTTCCAAGGATGATCAAATAAGAAATGGTCACCAGACCAGAATAAATATTCAATGTGATTTAAAAAATGTTTGGTCTTCCTTATGTTATTGTCATTAGTCATCACTATTGCTTCCTGAATTTCTATGACTATATCAAGCAACGTATTAACTAATTCTTATGACATTATTTACTGCAATCTAAGTTTAACTGGAAAAAAGACCAGTATCAGAGCAAACACATTATCAAGATTACTGATGCTTTTTGTGATAATTATTAGATTATAAATTCACATAAAATGTTAAGCTAATTACCTATATAAGGAGACGTATATTTAATTTTCTACACTATACTCTAAAAAGGTGTTCTAATATTACACTTTTTGTAGAGAGAATTATAACTTAAAATTGTGTCATCCAACAGCATGTAAATGACTGGGAGCAAACTGATAGAAGTCATCTTCTAAGTCAATTTGTAACTGTCTACTAGTTCCTTCAGCAATGCCTAGGAAATTCTATTAAACCAAAATATTGCTCTGTTTAAGTACTTGACAAAACTTAGTGCAGACTAACAAAAATACCACCTTACTTTATCAAATATGGATTCAAAAGTTCATGTTTCCTCAGTTTCTTGTTTGTTCTTTCCATTACTCTTTGGGAAATGTAGGGTATAGAATGTCTAAAAACTTAGTAAGGTTTTTCTATAAGTACTGAATCAATTTTCAGAACCATGTTTAGTCTTTTCACTATACTTTTAGCAAATATTGATTTACTTCAAGGTATTAGCCTTGATGAAAGCCTAATTTAAAATATGATAGTGCTGCTAACTAAGAAATTTGAGACTGTCCTCCCATTTTTCACCAATTTGCTCAAGGAGGCACCAGTAACGTCTCCGTTGTGAGACTTGTTACTGTTTTTGGCATATCAAATACATCATGGGTTTGAGAAAGGCAAAAAAATTGCAAATAACATTGGTCACTGTCACTGTCCTCCCATTGTTCATCGATTTGCTCAAGCGGGCCCTGTAACATCTCCATTGTGACACTTGTTACTGTGTTTGACATATCAAATATGTCATGGTAGCTTGCCAGGTTTTGCTGTGTGGGAGAGATACTCTTGGTAGCTTGTCAGGCTCTCTGAGAGGGGCAGAGGAATCGAACCAGGGTTGGCCAGGTTGGCCGCGTGCAAGGCAAATGCCTCAAATTTCTATTTTTGAAATGTTTTGGAGATTTAAAAACCTCTAAGAGCAACATCTACATATTCTTTGCTTATTTTACTTTTGATTTGGAAAATCAACATACTTGAGACTAAGCACCCTTAAGCATAATGTAGAATTAATCTCACAAAACTTATAGTATTTATGTAAGGGGAAAAAATCATGCTATATTGAGAGTGATCTGTCAATTATAACAAAGCTGCATAAATGAATTTGCTTGCTATTAAAATATTTAACTCTCAATAAGCAGAGGGTACTTCTATGTATAAAATGTAAAGTTTCAGAATAATAGAATGATAAACATTTTAATTAAAATAATTTTAAGGGAGGGGCTGGGAAGAAAGCTCAAAGATTTAAAGGTTTAAAGCATGTGCCATATATATATATATATATGTGTGTGTGTGTGTGTGTGTGTGTGTGTGTGTATACATATGCATATATATGACCCCAAGTGTGGTGCCCACACTTCATAGACCCAAAACAGCACAGCACTTCTGTGATAATTTCAAAGAGAATAGTACTTTGGATTTTTCTCTCCTGTTATATCCATTTAGCTAGGATAGATAAACAACTAAAATATTTTTATGAAGACAGTATTTTGGAATGTATGAACAATTAAAAAGTGGTGAAAGCAGATGAAAAAAGAGGCAGTATCCAAGATGTAAATGCCAGAGAAAATCTAACAGGAAAACTTTCGAATAATCATGAAGAAAGTTTAAGAAATTCAATAGAAAATGTCTAGCTCTCCTAATCCAATCAGTTCTATCACTTTGATCAAATCTCCCTCCATTAACATGAGTAGTTTAGGGGAGTGATATTTTAATTGATTTAACCTTGCTTCTCACACCTCAAACTTTAAGGGAATTGTTAGATTGAGCATAAAAAATTATTCTATACTTGTAGTAGTAGTATTGCTCTGTATTCACGTGAACTTTTGTCTGTGTTCAGAGAAAGATCTTTGGTATTCCTTTTTCTTCTTTCACGCACATCACTCCAGTAGATTAAAACTCCAGTATTATGACCTCATTTTTCCTTAATTACCTTGCTAGAAAAAAAGGTTTTCCAAATAACACCACAAATTGGGGTTAGGGCTTTAATATGAATTTGATGATACAATTCAGTCTGTAACAAAACCCAAGGGTATTCTATGACTAATGATGAAAATTATTCCCATCTGAAATCTAGCCTATGGTTGTGTTGAACATAGTTTTGCTTTGTTAATACAGTGCAGAATTATTAAAAATATGGTATTTTTTTGCTAAAATATCCAAAAAGCATTTCCTCATATTTTGCCTATAGCTTTCTAGTCTGTATTCCCTAGAGCTATAAGTTAACTTTCTAAGTCAGACTTTTATCACCTTTCAAAAACTTTAATGATACCTCTCACCCTTATAAAAGTGTTCAATTAAAGTGAACATTTTAATAATTTCTTCATTTCTCCATTATTGTGACTCCAATGATGTTTTCAGTCTCCTACTCTTCAGTCCCACACACTCATTTCTAAGATGCCATGCTGTTTTAATACTGTTTCCTCTTCTTGGATGTCTAATTCTTCAGGGCTCACTGCTAAATTTCAGAAGTTCCAGTAAGTCTTCTCAATGTCTTTGAGTAGAAATCACTCCCCAAACTCTTTGGGTCTATGTACATTATTTACATGTGTGTCATTCCCAAAATATCCGAAGCACATTAGTGTAGTGAATACTCTTAATTCATATGTTAACTATGAAGTGCTAAGTGTGCAATGAAAAAAGAAATAGTGATCAAAATGGGGCAGATTATGTAAAAAAATAGGAAGGAACCTAAATAAGTAATGGGTTATTTTATCCCATAAGGAGAAATCTTCCTTTTATTTCTTGAAAACTTTAAGCATAGGTAGTTATTTGGAATAGTCTGAGATGTGACAGAACATCACACCGTTTTATCTATTTTACAAAACTGAATCTCATTGGAAAAAATCACATGTATACACTTTCCTTTTACCCAAAAAAGAACAACAAAAAGGGTAGAAATAAGGGAACACCTTAGAATATGCCCTACTTTACTTAACCACATAAATTAGAAATTGTGCTTTCTCTCTTTGCAATTTAGTAATTCAGGTTAAAGTAGGAAAGTGTTCCATGGGGAAAAAAAAGTCCAGGGGTTAAAAAAAAATCTTGTTGGGAGTTCGCACTGAGTATCTTTCTAATAAGAAGTTATATAGCAGCACAATTAAAATGAAATACTAATTGTAACAAGAAAAGATGGTAGCTGCAGAATATAACTCAACATTAATAGATTTAGGGGGTACCCCTTTAGCCAATAAAGTAAATTTTCTGATCTCCAAATGGGTACTTTGTCCTCATTCAGGCTGATATTGCAGCTATATCATGAATTTCTTAGACAGCTTTGTGAATCAGCAGAGTATTTCAGAGAGAGCACTGACTGTTAAAAGCAAAGCCGTTATTTTTTAAACAGCCTTTAGTTGAGTAGATGAAACATTTAATTTTGGGTCAAGCATGCATTTGCTGCAGCAATTTGGAAGAGCAAAGAAAACTTAATCAGTTTGAGAAAGAATAAAATAATTTGACTCTCAACCAAAGCTCAAATCATATGATTTTACAGGTCAAATATTTGTTTTTACTTTTTCTTTTTTACTCATTGTCTATTAATTCTTGTTGCGAAGAATTTAAATATTAACATTCACATGAAATATTTCCCTATATGTCTAGAGTATTTTTGAAATGCCATTAGCAGATTTGGCCATAACACATTTTGAGAAAATTGGATTTTTCTTTTCTTAAAATAATCTCAAAAATATAAAGATTAAGGACAAGACTATTCATTCATCTAATGTTCTGATTGTTACACTATTGTGAGTTCTAAGATATGCATCTTTTACCACCACTGTTTTAGTAAACAATCACAAGACAAAATTCAGTGTTCAGAGATCAGATTTATTGAATTTAAGACATTCCCATATTTTACTTTATTCTAGGTTTTTGCAATTTTAGTCTTTTCATGTGGTAAAATGTGAAAGCTAAGTCTTATTCAGTTTTAAGTAGCTTGATGTAAAGGTGGTTGATTTACTTTCCACTTTTTCCTAACATATGTTTCTACTAACATATAATTTTACTTTTATTTTAATACATTTTATATTTTATTAATATATATTATTTGGAGAACTCTGTATTCAATAACCAATAGTTTTAACATTAGAAGGAGTGGAGTGGTAGTACAGCATATAGGGAGGTTGCCTTGTATGTTGAAGCTTGTTGGTATCCCCTTGAATTTCTGGGGATCCTATCAGAAATTATTTTATCCAAAATAATTTTTTTATCCAAATAATTATTTTATCCAAAATAATTTTTGTTTATTGCAGACAAGTATGCTGGTTGTTCTATGGCTAAGGTTTTTATTCTTGTGCATTCTTTTGTATACTATGTGTATATATAATAAATATAATCAGGTTTATCCCAATCTTTCCTTTGTCCACAGAAAAATATGCCTTCAAATCACAATTCTATGATTTTAGTGTTGATTTATGCCAACATTTTTAATTAAATTGTGTTTATTATGAAGATAGCACAGTGGTAGAGTGTTCGCCTTACAAGCGGCCAACATGGCCGACCCGAGTTCGATTCCTCTGCCCCTCTCAGAGAGCCCGGCAAGCTACCGAGAGTATTCGATATGCCAAACACAGTAACAACAAAGTCTCCAATGGAGACGTTACTGGGCCCGCTCGAGCAAATCGACGATCAACGGGAGGGCCTTTACCTTTACCTTTATGAAGATAGGTTTTTTAAATTTAATTTCTTGATGTCATATATATGTAGTACCTATTCTATTACATATGTTTTGGGGAGATACCCAATGATGATTTGGGCTTACTCCTGTCAGGCTCATGAGATCATATGGCATACTGAGTATCAAATCCAGGTGAGATGCATGCAAGGCAAAAACGCCCTATCTGATATACTAGCTCTCTGGCCCCACATTACATGTTTTTAATTTACATTCACAATAAGGTAAAGGTAAAGGCCCTCCCGTTGTTCATCGATTTGCTCTAGCGGGCCCAGTAATGTCTCCATTGGAGACTTTGTTGTTACTGTGTCTGGCATATCGAATATGTCACGGGGAGCTTGCCAGGCTCTGCCGTGTGGGTGAGATACTCTCGGTAGCTTGCCAGGCTCTCTGAGAGGGGCGGAGGAATCGAACTCGGGTCGGCCATGTTGGCTGCGTGCAAGGCAAACGCCCTACCGCTGTGCTATCGCTCCAGCCCACATTCACAATATTAAAGTGAAATCTTATTCTGATACAGAATATGTATATGCAAATGTTCTTTTAAAGTCAATTCTAAATATTTTTTACCTGTAAAAAGGCAAGTGACAAATACTTCAGGTTTTTAAGATATATAGTCTTCATGTAGTGTTTCAATTATGTTTGTTCTGCTACAATAACAACACTAGAAAATAAGTATGTTGTTGTTTCTAGTAAAACTATTGACAAAAACAGACACATGGGGCTTTATGATTCAAAGACTATTGTTCTTAAACTCCTAATCTAACTGTATCCCACAATACCAATGAGAGGCATACCCATTTTCCATTACAGCACTGTAGCACTGCACTGTCCTCTGGTTGTTCATCGATTTTCTCGAGTGGGCGCCAGTAACGTCTCTATTGTGAGACTTGTTGTTAACTGTTTTTTGGCATATTGAATACGTCACAGGGAGCTAGCCAGGCTTTGCTGTGTGGGCAGGATACTTTTGGTAGCTTGCCGGGCTCTCTGAGAGGGATGGAGGAATCGAACCCCCATCAGCCTTGTGCAAGGCAAAGGCCCTACCCACTATGCTATCATTCTGGCCCCTCCATTAGAGAATGTCTTAAAATATTTTTCATTATTTGGTATATGAACTATATATTTGATATATACCTGATCCTTTTATACTTTGTGTGTGGCATTTATAGTTCCACAACTAAAACAGATTTCTGAAACGTCTTTAAAATAGAGAGAAGGAACCCGTATTTCTGACTGAGAAAGGGAAAATTTTAGTTTGTCTCATTGCATTTAAAAACTCTTCAAATTCTCCAAGAGTTTTGACTCAAGAACAATAGAAAGCTAGATGTGAAATATGCTTATAAACATTCAAATATGATTCTTATAATACCTATACTTTAATAAGGACTCTAATCATATAATTACTATGAAGTATACAGTGTTTATTGAATCCTGCATATATTCATCTCCTGAAAATTTTATATCAAATAAGAATAGAAAATTTAAAAAAATTAAAATCAGAAAAATGCAAACATTGATAGCACAGTGGTAGGGCATTTGCTGGGCACGCAGCCAGCCTGGCCGAGCCAGGTTCGATTTATCCCCCTACTTGGAGAGCCTGGCAAACTACCGAGAGTATTCAATATGCCAAACACAGTAACAAGAAGTCTCACAAGGGAGACGTTACTGGGCCCGCATTGAGCAAATCGATGAGCAACAGGAAGACAGTGTTAATTAGCATTCTCTAATTTGAAGAAGGATATCTAACTATAAAATAAAACCAGAGCCAGAGAAATAGAGAAGCAGGTAGTTTTTTTCCAACCTACACCCCAAAAAAGAAAAGCAAACCAACCAACACACATTAAAAAAATGATGAGTCCAAGGTAAAATAAATAATATTAAAAATGAATGAAAAAGTGCAGGTAACATAACTGCATTAGTAGCATATTTAGCAGCAGAAACCGCATTCAAGGGAAAAAGTGAAATGACAATCAAAAGATTCAAAGATAAAAACTACCAAGCAAGACTATATTTTACAATATCATATCCTCTGGATATAAAAAATGACAACCAAAAGCCCAAATAATTCATTGACGCAAGACCTCTCTAAGGTTACTAAAATTGAAAAAAAAAAAAAGGCCAGTAACAAGTCTACAAGTCGTCACATACCAATAATCAGACTAAATGTAAATGATGCACTTAATCTATAAAGATAAACCAAACCTTTAGTTTTGGAAACGATAGAAAATGACGGAAACCACTATAGTTCTACAAACTATTAATATATATGTATTTGATAAAGTTGCAGCAAAATCTATATACAGTGAAATGGTGACAGCAGCACAGTATGTGAAGAACTTAACAAAGCACATTATAGCTAAAATTAGTACCTAATAACCTAAAAATAATTATTAAGTCTATGTCTTATATGAATTTCACTGCTCAGTAAATGAACAAAAATCTAAAGAACTATATTAAGTATTTAAATTTAAATTTTTAAAGGCCCTCCCGTTGATCGTCAATTTGCTCGAGCGGGCCCAGTAACGTCTCCATTGGAGACTTTGTTGTTACTGTGTCTGGCATATCGAATACTCTCGGTAGCTTGCCGGGCTCTCCGAGATATATTATATTAAGTATAAAGATAAAAATCTACATCTAGAGATAGCCAATTTGTAAAGGTAAGCAGGAAAAAAAGGAAAGATAACAATGAAGATAGAAAACCATGAAAAAGCATTATCTTTAAATAAAGTGACCCTTACAACAGCAGTTGGCTACCCCTCCCCAATTATTGCAGCACCACCCTCTGCCCCAGGGGGTATTGCCAACTGTGGGAAACACTTTTATACTATATAAATTGACCAGGCAAATTCAATTTAGAATTATAACAATCTCTCACTTTACAGCTATTAGAATAGCTATCATCAGAAAAATTAAAGATGAAGATGGCCATTGAAACTCAGTAGTAGAGAATTTGACTTGCATATATATGAGGCCCTACATTCAATTCCTGGAGTCACCAAAACCAAAACAAATACCTATCCATCTCACTTCAGGGTAAATTTGTCAGGGAAATGAGGGAAAGATTTTTTTTTTTTGGCAGGGATTGGTGCAATGCAACCAGCTGTGCTTAGGAAATCTTGTGCTGGAGATCAAACCATGTTTGCCAGGTACAAGGTAAGTGCACTGACCCCTGTGCTATCCCTCAACACCTAAATGTAAAAATATTAAAAGGTTAGATGTATGTACACCCATATTTATTGAATCTCTACTCAGAATAGCAGACATAATAATAATTTAATGGTCTAACAAAGGATAAATGAAGATTTGAAATATGTATAATGGACAATTACTAAAGGTAAAGGTAAAGGTAAAGGTAAAGGCCCTCCCGTTAATCATCGATTTGCTCGAGCGGGCCCAGTAACGTCTCCATTGGAGACTTTGTTGTTACTGTGTCTGGCATATCGAATACTCTCGGTAGCTTGCCGGGCTCTCCGAGAGGGGCGGAGGAATCGAACTCGGGTCGGCCATGTTGGCCGCTTGTAAGGCGAACGCCCTACCCGCTGTGCTATTGCTCCAGTCCCCAATTACTAAGCTATGAAAAATGGGAATCATGCCTTTTGAAACAACACAGAAGTGACCTAGATATCATTATGCTAATTGAGAGAGATAATTCAGACAGAGAATGCTACATGCTGTAATATTATCCATTATACGTAAAATGTAAAAGACTTGAGCTCATAAAAACAGAATACTGGTTACCAAAGCTAAATGATATGATAACTGAGAAGTTGCAATTTAAAGTGTCAAACTTGTAATAAGTCAGTAAAAATAAGACCTGGATATCTAATCACAACATAGTTATTGTTGATAACTTTACTGTATTTTAAGTTTCCGAGTTGCTAAGAGACTAGAAGTTGTTTGTTTTAAGCACAGCAAAAAAAAAAATTATGAAACATAAGTAATGAATAAGTAATGAGAGATCTGTTATAAACATGTTGAAATATAGGTGTATCAAATCTGCATATTCACACATTAGACTTAATACTATATATGGCTTCTATAGTTTAATAGAAATTTCAAAATAAATATTTTAATTTTTTTTATTAGTAGCAAGTAATATATAGACATAAATAAGGAAACCCACAAAAACATGAGGATACAACATAATGTTACTGAAAGATGTTACAGGGTCATATTACTAGCTTGAGTATAACTCAATACTTGAAAATTAATTTGATTTAGGGAAAATTTCAAAGTTGATTTTTCTTAACAAAGCACTGATTTTCTACTATAGTACTATATAGATTCTGTAGATCTTCTAAGTCAGTCTATTTTTATTACACACCAAATGGGCAGGGAGCTTGCCTTGCTCACAGCTGACCCAGATTCAATCCCCTGTACCGCATAAGGTCTTGGAACTTGCCAGGTATAATCCCTGAGGACTGCCTTTGTAGCCCTCACCAAAAAAAAAAAAGAGTTTTTATTGGAAACTACATTCAGATTAAAATGGTTAAACTGTATATCAGACTGAAATCTTAATTTATCATCTAAAAACTTAGAAATGTATAATTGTTTGAAGTCAGAAGAAAAGAAATGGAGATGCCGATGGCCTTGGGGGAATGCAGGGAGAGTGGTATAAGAAATGTTTCCAAAGTTTAGAGAATAATTTTTTCCATTACTTGAATAGTCACCTTGGTTTTGGCATTCATTTATTTTGTTTCTGACCATCAATAAATGTGGTTGTACTAGTGTTTGCAATAAATTTGATTCAATTTTAATTTACTTAACTGAAGTTTCCCTAGTATAAGTTATGTTTTACTTTCAATTATAGATTCACAGTCAGCTTTTTGGAGAGGCAGAGAATTCTTTTGTGACATTTTTACTTATGTCACTGGTTTAAACATTGCCTTCTTGTTCCATATTTTATAAACCATGGACCAACTGGAGCCAACTTCGATATATATCATTATTACTCACCCAACCTCACTGAAGTTTTTTAAGGGCAAAAAGATTGAAGTCAATTATTGCATAATAAGAAAAAAATCAAACATCATATGAGTTACATGATACTTTTCATGGAGTTCAAATAAAAATGAAAGTATATTTCATTTATAAATATTGAAGGAAAATAAAAGTCTCTCACACCAAATATCAGACCAATGTCTAATATACTATTTTTCGCTCTTTCCTTTCATCCTAGGTTTGCCTTATCTGTAACATCAAAACTTCTTTATATTATATTCTAATTTCAATTTAGCCGGTTTATTTTTGTTTTGATGCTGCTTTGTTGATTAAAAGCATTTGGAATCTCAGTGCTATGAAATGTGATTAGTAATGTCATATTTCTTAAGGTTATTTTGTCAACACTTTGCACATTGAATTTTTATCAAGTAGTAGACATTAACTTGTTTACAAATCTGTCTATGGTAATTATTGCCATAAAAATAGCTAGTTAAAATTAATAATTGATTCTGCAATTGAAAAAATAAATCATTTTAATAATATATTTTTATAAAACCTGATATACTTTTGTAAAAGCTGATACGAAAAATTTAAGTACTGCTTCATGTATCTGAAAATTATAAATACTTTAAATCACCCATTAAGTTGTTACTAGGAACTGGTAGACTGGACCATGGTACATTTAGTATTAGAAAGCTTTAAATGAATAGGTTTTAGTACATTATTTCATAAATCTGTATGTAGTAAATTTTTGTAATCCAGGAGTTCTTCTCTTTTTTTAAAATTTTTGTTTAGGTAGTATGGTTTTGATGTTCCAAGTTGCTACACCTCTGATTAAGTTTCTGAAGTTAAGACAGCTTGAGTGTGTCAAACCTTTCCACATTTTTCAAAGTAATAAACTGCACACAATTGGTCAGTGGTGATTATCTTTAAAGTATCTTCTAAATTAGTTTGCTCCACAAATCACAGCAACTAAAGGTCAATCTAAGGTATTTCCAAATAAAACTGAAGTATTAGGATATCAACGACATGATTGTCAAATCTTTGTAACAAACTGAAAGATGGGGCTGAGTGACAGTACAGTGGCTTAGGCATTTCCATTTACTTGTCAGACCCAGGATCAATTTCCAGCACTGCCAGGTGTAGCACAACCTCCACCCACACCCCACCTCCAACTGAAAAAAAAAATTACATTTTTTTTTTATTTGCTGGGGCTCAAAAGCATTGGGCAGAGCATTTTGATTTTCACTTGTTCCTGGTTCCACCAGTAAATTCGGGTGTCCAGAGAGGGTCAGAGCTTTTTCCTTTTTTATTTCTTTTTTCCCCTTTGTTTTCTTTTAGCTCTTAGGGTCACACCCTGTGATGCTCATGGGATTATTTCTGGCTCTGCACTCTATGATCACTTCGGCTAGTGATCAGGGGATCATATGGGATGCTGAGGAATAAATCCAGGTTGGCCGCCAGCAGGTCAAATGCTTCTGGTGCTAAGTCAGGGCGGGTAGAGTGGGGAACGCATCAGGGCTGGGCCAGAGAGGGTCCTGCAACCAAAAGTGCAATCTGAGAAGGAAGTAGCCCAGGCAATTCTAGGGTGTGTCTCACAAGGCCTCTCATAAAATGCAATCTAGGATCACTATTGGCCACCACAGCTTTATTTATTTGATTGAATTATGTGGAGCAATAGCACAGTGGGTAGCCTTTCACACGGCTGACCCAGGTTCAATTCCTCTGTACCTCTCGGAGAGCCCGGCAAGCTATCAAGAGTATCCCACCCCCCTCGGCAGAGCCTGGCAAGCTCCCCATGGTATATTCAATATGCCAAAAAAAGTAACAACAAGTCTCAGAATGGAGACGTTACTGGAGCCCGCTGGAGCAAATCTATAAACATCAGGAGGACAGTGCGACAGTGCAGTCCTTTGAAATGCATTTTAGACCAAAAAACATCTATCTCTTAGTCCAAGGTAGAGTGAGACCTCTTACATGCCATTTCTGTCTAACAGAATGAGCAATGTTTGAATCCTCATACAAATTATCTAAATAATATCAAAAGGTGCTAAAATAGATACTTAAATATTACAAGAATCTTGAAGACCCAACCTTTCATATGCAGGACATACCCTAAGAAATCTATTCAAATGCACATATGGAATATGCTCTCAGGGAAAAGACTGACCTTTTGGTTGTATTAGGAAAACAAGTGGCACAAAAAATCAATCCAAGCAAGCCAGAATGAGCACAAGTCAAGGAACAGACCAAGTGTTCCATTCTATTTTACAATTTCAATAAATGACAAAAGCTATTTCCATCTCTTTTAAATGGAGGTTTCTCTTAATTCTACTGCCTGTATCTCCATGTTGCAAATTGGGTTTATGGAGAGGTAAATTAATTTGAAGGTCACACACAGCTTTTCCTATCAAGAGAAACGTAGAAGAGCTTCATGCATACGTTGAACTAATATAGATAACAAGCTGCTGAATTCTGACTCATACAATAGTCCAGTGAGACTGGGAGACTTGGTAGTGGCACCATAAGTGGTGCCAGAGACTGAACCCGGTTCACCTGAGTAAAAATCAAGCTCCCTACCTGATAAGCTATTGCTCCCACCCATCACCACATATATTAAGACACATGATTAGGTTACAGTTTGCTAACAGTCTCAGACAAATTCAGAGATGCTAAGCAGCATCAAGTGCCAGTCACATAAACGAATCAATTTGAGTCCAAAACTTGGATAGTCATAACCAACAACTTATGAAGTAAAAAAGCAACCCAGTTAACAACCAGTAGTTATGAATAATTAAATGCTTATTTCAACTCACTACATTTTGGGATGTTCTTTTATGTAACAATAAATGAACCGAATAGGAACTTACCATGTACCCAGGAGAATGGGTGAGAGGTGAGACTAAATATGGCATTATGTGATACAAGAAGAAAAATGAATTTAGAATCTGGGGAACTCCAAAAATGCTACAAAGGCAAGCTAAAATCAGCACACACACACACACACACACACACACACACACACACACAACCAACTAAACTGTGTTCATAAAGGTAGAAGGAAATCCAGGAGATTTCCTGTGACCTGTAAGACAACGAAGTGAGAGTCACAAAGGTGAGTGCTAATGGAAAATCAAATAAGATACAGCTGCTAATTGCTTGTTACATTTAATGACATTGAATTCAAAGGTGGCCTTAACAAAAATAGATTTGCCAACTAACAGGAAAGAAGCCAGTCATTTAAAAAATGAACACTAAATGAGAGAAATAGACTATAGATTCTGTTGAAGAGCCATGAAATATTACAAAATCAGTGTGTGTGTGTGTGTGTGTGTGTGTGTGTGTGTGTGTGTGTAGGAGAGAGACTATGCAAAGAGTTAAATTACTTTTAAGTAGTGAGAAGGGGGGAAAAGTATGGAGAAAAATGTGAAAACCATTTTACCCTTTAGAGAAAGGACCCTCAAACCACAGAACAACCACTTAGGCACCATCTTTGTTTATTGCCCAAACACACAGTAACCTCAAAAGAACATTTGCTAAAACACAGGGTTTGTAATAACTTAGTTGCCCCATGGATTCCAAGTAAATTATTTAGTAACATATCATGGTGTCCTTGTTAAAGATTGCATGAAGCCCCATCTATAATAGAGAAGACTTTGATTTTTTAGTTTAAAAACTATCTTTAAAATTTTTAAGTGCATTCATCCTTTTCTGGTGAACTCTGAAACTACCTTCTGAGTATATCATCCTTATTTTGATTGTTCAGAAGTATAGCACTGTAGCACTGCCCTCCCGTTGTTCATCGATTTGCTGGAGTAGGCCCAGTAACGTCTCCATTGTGAGACTTTTGTTATTGTGTTTAGCATATCGAATACACCACGGGGACCTTGCCAGGCTCTGCTGTGCAGGCAGGATACTCTCAGTAGCTTGCTGGGCTCTCCGAGAGGGGTGAAGGAATCAAACTCAGGTTGGCCGGGTCAGCCACTTGCAAGTCAAATGCCCTACCTGTTGTGCTATATAGCTCCAGCCCTATTCAGAAGTATATTTAGAGTAATATTCAGAAGTATAAAAAATAGTATACTAGCAAGGAGGAGTATTCAAAGTCTTGCTTGGCTCATTTTTTGAGGAATATGGATTGTGGTTGAACTACTTTATGCTCTTCTCAAATGTATTCTTCCAAGCCTATATAAATTTGCACTTATTCAGAAGTGTCTCTGGGCTTCATACAAGAACACCTGGGGTTCTTTCTCTTTGTATTTCAAACATGTGAAAAATTATCCCATTAGAATGTATTGTTGTATTTAAGATCAAGGAAGAGGGGGCAGATAGCACCTAAGGAAAGGCACTTGCCTTGTTTGTAGCTGACGCTGGTTCAATCCCCATCTATTCATCCCTTCATATGATTTTCTGAGCACTGCCAGCAGTCAATCCCAAACAGAAAGCCAGAAACAGTCCTTACGCACCTCTGGACATTGGCCTCCACTCCCAAATTAGCAAGCCATAGTAAATAAAAAATCAATTGAAAAAGTAAATATGAGGGGAATTTCTACACTGGTGGTTTTGGATCTGCACAACTGGAAGGTGACCAGTATAAAGTACAGTACATTTTCTGAGACAGATATCCTGGTACCGTGGGGAGCAGGAGAGAGAAATGTAGCGAGAGAATATGAAGCAGATTATGCCTTAAATAAGTGGTTCATCAGGATGAAGTCTGCTTCCTTGAGAAATATAGAAAAGATGCATTCTTCTCTGCTCTTTTAGATCCCTGCATTCTAAAGAAATAAGTTCCTTTACCTTGGATGAGTCAGTTGGTCACTACACCAAATGGTTTTCATACTATAACTCTCCCCAATCTGATTAGATTGACTAACTTTCCTTTCCCCTGGTCAGAATATATATTGCAATCTTTTTTGTGTTTTATTTACATTAACTGTAATGAGATTTACAAGGCAATTTTCATTCTATTCTCTTCCCTCTTCCAGAACCTGGAACTTTCAATATTCAGGAAGCTCTTAAGTATGAATAGGTTAAATTTTTAAGATCAGCTAACAAAAGAAGATCTAAGACAATTTATGCGGTAAAAATGTGAGCATAATTTTGTGTATTGCATTAAAATAATCTGCTCAATAACTTTATTGCAGAGGGAGGGAGGGAGGGAGAAAGGAAGGGAGGAAGGAAGCAAGGAAGTGAGGGAGGGATGGAGGGAGGGAGAGAAGGAAGGAAGGAGGGAAGGAAAGAGGGAGGGAGGGAGGCCGAGTAATACTTAAGCTATCAAATTACCATTCATTAATTTCTAGCTCAAGCAGAGCACATCTGAAAGTTTCCATAGTCCACAAAACATGACTTTGTACACATTTAACTCTTGTTGCTGTCCCGTGGAAAAAACAGCACAGAACAACCAAGATAAGAGTAAACTAAGATATAGTATGTACTTAGCCAGGCCAACCACCAAATTTACTTGCCCATGTCACACAAGCTGCAATATTTAGTGCATCAGATCCATAGGAGTAGGAAACACAGGTTCACAAGCCAGAAGATTTTGCTCTGTGTTTGTTATTGGGGGAAAAAGTGGGGGTATGAGGTCATGGATAGGTTGAACATATAATTTTGAGGAGAACTGCTCAGAGACACTATCAATAATATTAGAAAAATTTCACAACCTTGCTGTTAGTAGCACTAATTTGAAGAATCCAATATGGCACCAAACCGTTAGACCCTCAAGGTAAAATCTTGTGGGGGCTTCATAAACCCCTAGTAAGAAACCTAGGTAACTGGAGATGAGAAACAACCGTCAGGCGGGTCCCATGCAAAGTTGATAAACAAAAGAGCTTTGATCTAGCCATCCCCTACCTGCCTTGTAGCAAGTGACTCTGTTGCTAGCCCAAGACCTGCCAAAAACTCATTTCTGTCAAGTCTCCTAATAGTGTTCCCTCTCCTACCTCAAATGTCTGGATTTCACAGCTCCGTGGGAAACCCTTCATGTAGAGCGACCCCTCTCCACTACAAGGCTTATCCACCAGAGTTCACAAGGACCCTTAAAAACTCTGAGTGGTTGCAGCCCCAGTCTCTTGAAACACCCATTGCAATTGAAGCCCCAGTCCCTGACAAGGTCCACTATACCTTAAGTCCAGCCAGGGATGGAGATTTGTTTAAAGTGGCAGTCTAGTGAATAACCTGCAGTGCCTGTGTTCTCAGCCTTGAACAGAACTTTCTAGGACTCCTTCAAAGCCTGCAATGGGTGTTTCAAGAGACTGGGGCTGCAACCACTCAGATCAGTGAAGGCAAACTCCAGACCTCAAGGAATAGAGCTATCCTTCTCATCTCCCTACCCCCATGGGACCCTGGATGTCATGCCCACGAACTGCCTCCAGTTGCTCATTAATGGCCATGATCCAGAGACACACAAAAGAATCTCAGAACCAAGCAGCTTGCTGCAGAGATTTCTTCAGACGCTAACTGTGTAAAACTTTAGAATTCCAGAAGTACACGGTTGCTTTTGCAGCTGCACAACATCTTATGCTATTCATAACAAGCATTATAAAATAAATTATCTAGCATCTGCCTTTTGGGCAGGTTTGAGTGGTGATGGGAAGGTGTAATGGTGGTGGGACTGGTGTCAAAATATTGAATGTAATCCATTATTGTGAACAACTTTATGGGGGGGAAAAAAGGAATAGCAATAAGATCCCAGGAATAGAATCATCACTTGTATATGGGCATCCACTACCTCCACTACCCAGCCACTGCTAAAATCAGGCCACTTTCCTGATTCTTGGGCCGAGACTCAAGCACAAGTTAAGCCCCACAGAACCATGTAAGCAGAACTCTGAGACTTTGGACTCCAGGCTAAATGGGATCCGGAAACAGAAATCCTCTGTTCCTACCAATCTCCCATGACCCAGGGAACACAACCAGAAGCCCCACCCTGCTGGTACCAGATAAATAACTCATTGGCAGACCTCCACTCCCTTCCATACCTCCACTACCCAGCCGCTGCCATGCTACAGGCCACTTTGCAGACTGGGTGGCCACTTCTCATACATCATAAGGTACTTAATACCCATATTCCAAGATTACCGCACCATATTTGATGGGGTTCAAATGTGGTTTGAACCATGGATACACCTGCAAGGGCGATTAGAGGCTACCCTAAAAGCCTCCATCCCTCTCAGAGAGCCTGGCATGCTACTGAGAGTATTCTGCCCACTCGGTAGAGCCTGGCAAGCTATCTGTGGCCTAATTGATATGACAAAACTAGTAAATACAATGGGTCTCATTCCCCTGACCCTGAAAGAGCCCCCAATATGCAGTGTTAAGAATGATGAGGAAGGAGAGGCTGATAAAATCTCAAGGCTGACTAGGCTGCCAAAACAAAGAAAGACAAAAATGACTGTCTGTACTTTCAAAGCACGTATGCTGGCATCGGATGCATCTATGAAGGATCTGATGGTGTAAGCATGAAAGATCAAGTACAACATCATTGGCCTGATCAACATGAGAAGGCATCAACCACATCACACCGTTTTCAACACTGGAGAAGAACTGTGACAAAAGAGGCATCAGTGGTGTCAGAGTTGTTGTCAACCCAAACTTGGCCATGAGAATTGATTCATTCAAATGCCTAACAACATGAATTGGATGATGACACTTGAATAGATGTGGCTCACTGATGGCAGTTTCTATCTTTGTTGTCTATGCACGAACATACAATTCTGATGAAGAAGAAATTGACAAATTCTACATGAAGCTGGAGAAGTTCTATAAAGAAGCCCACACTTTCTACAAGATCATTGTCGGTGATTTTAATGCCAAGATAGGACCGAGAAGATCAGCCGAAGAACTCCATATCAGGACCCATGGCCTAGAATGGAACAAACAGGGTGAGAGACCATCTGAGTTCATCATGTTGACCAAGACCATCCATGGTGACTCACAGTTTCAGAGGGCCAAATCTAAACGTTGGACAAGGGAGTCTCCTGGTGGACGGTTCCACAATGAAATTGACCACACTATATTCAATTGACAGTTTTGCCTGACTAATATCGTTGTTGTCCCAAAATTCCAAATGGGATCAGACCACCATCTCCTTCATGAAAAATTCTACTTCACAAAATGGGGAGAAAGGACTGTAAAGTTTAAGAAAAGAAATCCTAGAATGACCATCAACTCTTTGGCACTATTGCGGCAACGTGGGAAGATTCTGTCATTGACAACATTGACGAGGAATACAAACACTGGTTCAGCACTTCCATGATTGTGTGAGGAACAATGAGAGAGAGATGGCCACAAAAAGATGACTGTCTTCGAAAACTCTCAAGCTCATTCTCCAACATGGTTTAGCATGGGCCTCAAGCAACTGCAAGGGAACATCCAAGCTTGTAAAGCAGTATAGAGAAGTGATACAGGAAGACCTAAAAGAGAGAAGAGCAGCAGTGCTGGCCGATGTGGCAGACCCAGGAAAAGCATTCACAATGCCTGCCTGTCCTTTGTCAACTACAAGACCAAAGTGACTGCCCTCCGATGTCCTGATGGATCTCTCACATCTTTCAGAAGGGCAATGGAGAAGATTATCCATGGCTTCTACTTGGATCTTTCAATAGCCACATCCACATGCCCACATACCAAATTCTGCAGAATAGATATGCCATTCACAGTGTTCTCCCTTCCGCAATCTGACATGCCATTTCATCGGTAAAGAAGCAAACAGCACCCGGCCCAGACAAGGTCAGACCCAAACGCCTGAAGAATCTATCATCAGTACTCATCAATACACTGGCTTGAGTCTTCATATGCTACCTCTCTGCATGCAAGGTACTGCCCCAATGGAAGACCAGCAGGACAGTTCTCATGTACAAGAAAGGAGACATCCAGAAAGAGAGGGATAGCCATAAAAAGATTGCATTCATCTGGGGGACATAAAGTAACAAAATAGGAGATTAATACCCAAGAATAGCTGAGATCAGTACCAGGAAGATTACTCCATGGTTTAGAGGCCAGCCGGGCACTGTAGGGGAAAGGGCAGCACAGATAGAGAAGGGAGCACCAATCAAAGGGTGTTTGGAGGATATCCTCCCAGGAGGGGAGATACATGTTGAAAGTAGACTATGGACTGAACATAATTGCCACTCAATGCCTCTTTTGAAGACCACAACACCCAAAAGGAGAGAGAGAACAAAAGGGAATGCCCTGCCACAGAGGCAGGGTGGGATGGGGGGATAGGTGCGGGAGGGATACTGGGATCCATGGTGGTGGAAAATGGGCACTGGTGGAGGGTGGCTACTTGATCATCGTATAATCGAAACCCAACCACAAAAATTTGTAAATCTACAACTGTACCTCATGGTGTTTCACTAAAAAAAATTTAAAAAAAGAAAGAAAGGAGACATCCACAACATTGGCAACTATCACCCAATCTGCCTGTTGTCTGTCATCTACAAGCTGTTCACTCAAGTCATCCCGAATAGGATTGGCAGAACTCTAGATGAAGGACTACCATGCGAGCAAGCTGGGTTCCGAAAAAGATTCAGCACCATCAACCATATACACATGATAACCAAGCTCATTGAAGTTTCTCTGGAGTTCAGGATGCCTCTCTCTCTAACATTCATTGATTTAAAGAAGGCCTTTGATTCTGTTGAGATGGAAATGGTCATAGAAGCACTAGCGAAACAGGGCATTCATACTCAATACATCAGTATCCTCCATGAGTTGTATTACGAATTCGCTACCAGGATCTCACCATTCTACAGGGAGGTGATCATTGACGTCAAGAGAGGGTTTCACCCAAGCACAAAAATTTGTAAGTCTACAACTGTACCTCATGATGTCTCACTAATAAAAATTTTTTAAAAAGAGGGTTTCGACAGGATGATACCATTTCACCAAAACTCATCAGTGCCACCTTTGAGAACATCATGTTATTATTGGAATCGGAAGGAATGGGAGTGAAGATAGATGGTCGGTAATTACACCACCTCCACTTTGCTGATGACATCTTTCTAATAACACCAAACATTAGCCAAGCTGAACAAATACTGGCCGACTTCGACTGTGACTGTGGAAAGGTCAGACTGCAGCTGAATCTCAGGAAGACAATGTTTATGACAAATGGTCTCGATTCTGATTTTCCATTCACTCTCAATGGAATGAACATCTCCAAATGCAACAGTTATGTGTACCTAGGTCGAGAACTCAACATGATGAATGACCTGGCACCTGCATTGCAAAGGAGGAAGAGAGCAGCTTAGAACACCTTTAAGACCAAACATGATTGCCACTCAATGCCTCTTTTGCAAACAAAAACACCCAAAAGGAGAGAGAGAACAAAAGAGAATGCCCCACCACAGAGGCAGGGTGGGATGGGGGGGTGGGGTGGGCGTGGGAGGGATAGTGGGATCCGTGGTGGTGGAAAATGGGCACTGGGGGGATGGGTATTTGATCATTGTATAATTGAAACCCAAACACAAAACTTTGTAAGTCTACAACTGTATGTCATGGTGTTTCACTAATAAAAATTTTTAAAAAAAGAGCATCAAAGAAATCGCTAAGAGGACGAAGAACCTCCAGCTCCAGGCACATCTTTTTCATTCCACTGTTCTTCCAGCATTAACATATGCCTCAGAGACATGGGCCTTATGAAAACAGGATGAGAATGATGAGAACGCTATGCGGGTATCCTAAAGAGGAATTGAAAGAGCTATGCTTGGAGTATCACGTTTCACTCAAATGAGAGAAAGAATCCGGAGTTCCCACCTCCGTCAACGATCAAGAATCAGGGACGCTGTCTCGTTTGCCCAGGCATTGAAAATCAGATGGGCTGGACACGTAATGAAATTTGGAGATGACCACTAGACTAGAGCTGTTACAGACTGGATTCCACGGGACATCAAAAGACCACGTGGCCGCCCACCTGCCAGATGGTCAGACCTCTTTGTCAAGACACTGAATGATCGGTTTGAGGTTCTTCGTTTTCCTAGAATGAACAGATGGCATTGGGCTACACTAGCACGCGACAGGGACAAATGGAGATGTTACTGCTGCCTGCTCAAGCAAATCAATGATTAACGGGAAGTCAAGTGATCAAGTAATAGCAATACTCCACAACTTTATGTGTTACAACTTGTGCTAAGATTTATGCTCTAATAGCTAAAATGAATCAAATACAACTAATAAATTATAATGAAAATGACAAAAATGCTGTTCACTGTCTACGTTTTCACCAAATCATCATTAGAAAAAAAATAACATATGTAACTAGCCCCCCACCCTAATAAAATAAAAACAATCAATTTCCAAATTGTTGTAGCTTATAAAATTAGACAAGAAATTCTTAACTAAGAGAAGTTTGGGCCTCCTCTATGGGACACCTGGTAATGTATGAACGTATTTTTTTTCATTTTCACAACTGTATCAGCAACTGATTGCTAGAGACCAGGAATGCTACCTTCCAATTCACAGACCAGCCCCCTGAAAGAAATGTCAAGGGCCCCAGATTTTAAAAATTCTAAATTGGACTTTTCATAGAGTCAAATTTTTGCCATTTAAAAAAAAAATATGTAAGTAAAATGTCACATCCTCCCCCCAAGAAGTCTACAACAGTTTCATTTTTACATGTAAACAAAATTTAGGAAGGCCTTGAAATATAAGTTGAACTCCCATAACACCAGTTAACTTTCTAGAACTTTTTTTTTTCTTTTTGGGTCACACTCAGCAATGCTCAGAAGTTACTCCTGGCTCTGCACCCAGGAATCATTCCTGGCGGTGCTTGGGGAGCCATATGTGATGCCGGGGATCAAAACCGGGTGGACCACATGCAAGGCAAACGCCCTATCCCCTGTGCTATCGCTCCAGCCCCTCTAGAATGTTTTAAGCATTTACTTTTCTCATTCAAATGTCAAATGAGAGATTAGATACTTAGAAGTAGATAAATTTCAAAGTTCAAAAGATGAGTCCAGTATTACAATGGTGATTTCTCAGTCAGATACCATATGGCTTCTTGTGGCCTCCAGGATATTCCAAGGGGACACTAGTAAAAATTAGGGGAGCGAGGAGAGTCGGTAGAATAGAATGTTAGGCCAACAAAGACATACACAATCTGAAAAGTTTTGAGAAACGTGACAAGATAAAATTAACAGATATGATTGAAGTAAAATGCATATTATTTAAATGAATTGTTAAACTTCAATAATTGGGATTCACTCATTAATTCTGATTATTTTTAACCATTCATATTATTTTCTTCAGAGGGAGTAAAAGCTGATAAAAGACTTTATATAATTTCTGTGGCAATAATCTCAAAGGTCTCAGTTTAGAAAAGTAGCAAATTTAAGGAGATAAAGAAAGCAAATGAATCTGTGGAATATTTTTTCAGTTAAGAGATCCTAACTGATTTAAAGGAAGAGATCCTTGGCAAGATCTTCCATTTATCAATATTTTTAGAGAATGCTATGCTTAAATAATGGGAACAAAGCTTATGCCCCATATGTTTTAGCTTGTGCACATATCAACTTTTTGAATCTAAATGATAGATTACACATCGTTTAATACATATTAAACTTTAGCAAACATGTAACAACTTTGATTTTTTTCTTTTGTATTTTACAGGTTAATAACTTAAAAACTTAAAAGTAGAGTAACAAGTCACTATTTATTAAGCCGACTATTATTAAAACCACAATTCTGTTCCAGGTCCTATTTTTTAATATTAAAGTAAAAATTACTTTAGAGGGTCTGGAGAGTGGGCAGAGCCCTTGCCTTGCACAAAACCGATCCAGCTTCAAGTCCTGGTACCACATATGGTTTCATGGGCATCAGTCAGGAGTGATCTAGGATTAAGACTAGGATTAAAAACTACGGTTAAGCCCTAAACACTACCAGGTGTAGACTAAAAAAAATAAATAAATAAAATAAAAATAAAAATCACTCCAGAATGTTTCACACATTATTCTAAAATACATTAATAACTTGAATAGGCTTAGTTCTACTACAATGCTCACCAATTACATAGAAATAGAGGTAATTATTTATGTGTTGTGTGTGGGTGTGGGGAGGAGGAGGGTGCTGGGAATTAAACCCAGAGCCTCACACCTGTAAGGCAAATGAGCTACCATTGAGCTGTCCCCAAAATGTGATTTTTAAAGTAGCAAAACAAATTGACCTCATAATTATTTTTCTAATAATTATTTCTTAAAACAATACTTTTCTGTTTTCTATATCTATGTTCTGGTTTTGGAGCCATGCTCAGGTATGTTCAGAGCTTACTCCTGGCTCCTTACTCAGGGAAGTTCCTATCTTCAATTATTTTTCTCCACCCCCAAAACAGAACCTTCTTCAGTGGCCAATTGGAAAATAAAATGGTTCTTAAGAATTTGGGGATATGCATCTAATGATTCACTCTCCTTAGAGAATCTCAGAAATTCATAACACATATTAGAAAATTAAAAACCTATTTAACTTTTTCAAGCAAGTCACAAATTTGGTGTCCAGTTATTTGTAACTCTACTTAACAGCCTTTGGCATTAGTCTCATGAACAAATTATGGATAACCCAAATAGTTATTCACTGTTGTGTTAGAAACACTGTCATTATTTCCATGGGTTAGACTAGTTATAGGCAGTGTTCAGGATCTCACAAGAGTAAAGTGTGGACTGAAACTCTGATCATATCAGAAACTCAGGATGTTCTTTTTCACTCTTAAGTGTTTGTTGACATATTTCATTTCCTTGAATCTGTAGGACTCATGAAACTTGCTGATTTTGTAGGATTAGCAGAAGAGGAAGCCTCACCTTTAAAGGCCTCACCTGATTATATCAGACCCATGTAGAATCCTCTCCCTGAAAATTAACTTAATTAACTGAAGAAGAATTTTAATTTCATCTGTGAAATCCCTTAACCTTTGCCAAATATTATTATCTAATCAGTGGGGTGGCCTTCCTTTTATTAACATGTCTATCCCAGGGATAAGGGCAAGGGATATACAAAGGCTTAAAAACACTAAGGCAGGAATCACAGTCATCTGCAATACACTCTTCCATATGAAAACATGTACTTAAACCAATAACTTTACCTGAAGGCTCAAAAGAGGGGACAGGACATTATAATAGAATCTTAGATCTACGATTAGTCAGTTTCCCAAAGCTCTATCCATGATCAATATTCCGGGGTGGGCAGGTTGCAAGGCAAGTGTCTTAAGCCCTATGTTATCTCTCTGGCCTTAAATCAGGTCTTTTATTAATAGTAAAAGACAGATTAATAATAACAAAAGTAAAATTCTCAAAATAATGGGCACATTCTCAGTGACCAGAACCTCAATTTCTAAAATCATATTTTCTCAAAATGCATTTTCATCTAAGATTAATTTGTTCTGATTAAAATCACGATTTAAATTACTTTTACTATTTAACATTTATAATAAAATGCTCTTAAAGCAATTTGATTACCTTTTTACTATATTCAAACTTGAAAAACTAGAAGATAGTTTTTATAATACTTAACTTTTAAAATTACATTTAATTCAGAAACAAACCACAGACAATAATGTAAGTCAGACTCTTACTGCTTTTGTTGCTTTATTAAATCATAGATAATATACTTTTCAAGTGAAAGTAAGTCTCATTATGGTATTTACAATCATGGGTTTTAGTATATCGATTTAAAAAATATTTTGCTTCTCTTTTCAACAGGAAGTATGAGATCACTGATAAAGCTTATGCCCATATGTCTTAATAGAGCACTGTTCTTCATACCAGTTATATGCTATACTTATTGCATATTTTAAATTATTTATATTTAAGAGGAAAGAGTTGGCTAGGTGATTTACGTTCTAGTGATAAAATCTCAGTCCACAAACCTAGCTGTAAGAAAGACATCTACAGCTTATTTATAAGTAATTTCAGAATTAGATTAATAATGCAATTCTCAAGAAGAGAGAAAAGAAAGAAAAGTTCCTTAGAGAAAAAGAACAATAGATCTAAGTTTTAAATCTTACATAATCAGGACATAAATCATGTACAATGATATAATTTCATATGGAGCAATTCTCTATTAGAAAGGGGATGTGGGTTCTGGGAGGCATGCACTTAATTTTGACTTATGCACATCACATTGTTGTCCATAGAATAGTACAAATTACCCTGTGAAAAAGTTAATCAAATGTGTAGCGTGACTTAGGATAAAATGCCTGGGATGGCTGACCAATTCGATTCGGATCTCCTGGTGGAGATCCATAATGTCTCAATTCTTAATTATCTAGTCTTTTGTGCATTAAAAAAATGGCCAATAAAATGTCAGCCAAGAAACACACTGTTCATTCCTTTCAGGTTTATTTTAAACCTATTGCACTTAGGCTAAAGCTAAATCAATTTTTCATGAATATCTACCCCGGTAGATTGCACCTCAAGCCAGTTCAGATCCCTGGAGAATTTTAAAAAAGAGATTTATCAAGTAACAAGTAACACCTCAGGAAAAAGAAACAGGGTTTTTAATTGCTTTGTGCGCTCCATAATTGAAGGCAGGCACCTTCTTGAGGCTCTGGCTGCCAGGAGGCGTGAGACTCCAGTTGGCCCTGCCTAATTAATCCTGTGATACAAACCTTCTGGCTTCAATTTTCACATTTCTGTCTCTTTTTAGAGGTGATAATAAAACTAAAAATTTATGTTGGTTACTGTATGACTATAACTGTGCCAACGGAACACAAATAAAACCATATGGGCTAAGGAGACCTTGTCTCCACATTTCTGGTTTCTCTGTGGTATGAGGCACTAGGGCAAGCTTTGTGCTAACAAGAAAAGGTAGGGAAAATTCAGTAGCAGGGCAGAAGTGCAGGTCAACTCCTTCGTGTGAGTTTGCTCTGTTAAGATGACTCATTGAAGCATATGCCTTTTTTTTTATTGACAAAAAAATTCTCAAAATAGAATTGTATGCCTGGGAAAGCTCAATGGCTCAGTTTCTACAAATCATAAAATGATAGTAGGGCTTTTAATGAAAGACAAATTGGGCAGCTTAGTCTTTCAAATTGTTGTCAAGGTGACAAGCATAGTTTTTTATCTTAATAGCTTACATATTTAAACCAGTATAAAACATCCTGCAAAACAGTGCCTGTGGTACCTGCGATGGCCATCCTCAAGCTGTGATGCAGAATGCATCCCGCATCATGAATTGACTTCACAGTAGACACACAGCTCAAATTATTTCACTTTTATGGAGAACCTTGATTTGTAATGTGAAACTACTCTTAAATGTCCTGTGGAATGATACTCATATAAAGGAAGGTGTCATTTAAAAAAGATATGCCACCAATAACACAAGACCCTAGTGCAAGCACAAAAAGCATATGAATTTGTCCTTACATTGATTATGAGATCTGACATCTGTTTGTTAATACAACATAAAAATATTAAAACCTCTTTACCACATGTAACATTTTAAGCATGATTTTCCCTATATAATATTTATCTTTTCATTTTAAAATACCAAACACAGTATTTTCAAAGACGAGTTTTAAAAAGAAGCACATATATCATGTTGTTTATATATCATGAACTTTTAAAAAGGGAATTTTTAAAAAATTGTGTGATTTGTATTTTCTTTTTTCCATTATCATAGTCACATTAACTTTATTCTCGTAAATCTATGTTTATTTATTTTGAATTACTTTTCAGTATCCTGCTGAATTTTTAAAAATATGGGAGCCATCTGGTGGTCAACAATTACATATTTTTAAACAATTTTATATCTATTGCAAAATTAACCACAATTCTATTTTGAAAACTGAAGTCTTTATTTAAACAGAATTTTTGCAAAGAAATAGTCCTCTATACATAGATTAATGGATCCTGAAAAGGAAATTAATTCTTTGAATACTGTTTCTTGCACATACACTACTTTTTTAAATATCAAATAGATTATTCATTGCCTATCTTTTATATTGTTACACAGAAGCATATCTGTTTTTCAAAATGTTGAGAAAATACAAATTTATCATCAAAAGTATTTTAATATGAGTTTCAATGTCTAACGTCTCCATTTGTCCCTGTCACATGCTAGTGTAGCCCAATCACATATTGGGGGCTCTTTCAGAGTCAGGGGAATGAGGACCATCATTATTACTGTTTTTGGCATATCGAGTCTACGATGGGTAGCTTGCCAGGCTCTGCTGTGTGGGTGGGATACTCTCGGTAGCTTGCCAGGCTGGAAGCTTTTGGGGAAGTCTCTAATCACCTTTACAGGTGTTCCCAGTCAGGAATAAATGTGGGCAGAATACTCTCAGTAGCCTGCTTGGTTCTCTGAGAGTGAGAACTAGAGAATAAGAGGTCGCACAGCCACAAATGCAGTCACGCACTTCTGGAAGCTTGGTTTTAAGTCTCTGGATACTGGCCATTGATGGAGTTACACAGCAGTTGGTGGGTGTAACTGTCTAGCTACTGGTATCATTATGTCACTGTCACTGTCCTCCCATTGTTCATTGATTTGCTCGAGCGGGCCCAGTAACGTCTCCATTGTGACCATTGTTACTGTGTTTGGCATATCAAATACGTCACGGGTAGCTTCCCAAGCTTTGCTGTGTGGCAATATACTCTCGGTAGTTTGCTGGGCTCTCCGAGAGGGGCAGAGGAATCGAACTTGTGTCAGCCATGTTGGCTGCATGCAAGGCAAATGCCCTACCCACTGTGCTATCGCTCCAGCCCACTGGTATCATTACTTTTGTTAATTGTTTTTAACTACTAAAATGCATTGAGAAGCTATTATATGTTAAGTTCTTTTATAGTAAACACTCTCACAGAATCTATGTAAAACATGACCGCAGAGTTATATCATTTTTCTGTTTCCATTTCAAGTTATTTAATGAAATTCAAGGTGAAGCATATGAGATGTCAGTGCTTTTTTGGTCCCAAGTGCAGAAGAGGTCAAAGTATCATTATATCCTCAGACTGAACCATTGAACTACGTGATCCTGTTGATCCAGTCTCACTGAAAGGTAACTCCAGGACTCCCTCAGCACTATTTGGAAAGCTACCCTAAAAAGGGAGGGAGGGAGTAAGGGAAGGAGGGAGGGAAGGAGGAGAAAGAAAAAGAAAGAGGAAAGAAGGAAGGAAGGAAGGAAGGAAGGAAGGAAGGAAGGAAGGAAGGAGGGAGGGAGGGAGGGAGGGAGGGAGGGAGGGAGGGAGGGAGGAGAAGAACAGTAAAGAAAGCAATGGATACCTATGCAACTGTCACCCATGATTCAATTTTACCAGACCCTCTTCTACCATTTCTGGAACAAATCCTACCATTCAAGTTCAAATCGCCTCTTTCAAGTAGCTTCAACTCTGGACTTGGGGAGAGGGTACCATTTATAGTACTCTACGAAATGGGTAAGGAAGCCAGTGACTCTCTCAGACGAAAATTTGTGACATAAAAACATACAAACAGATAATCCCTGGGACCTCTTACCTCTCTTCAGGAAATAAAAATGGTGATCTCTCATCTAAAAACACACAGATTGAAGTTATATGTGCATGAAGCTGTACCTATTCCCTCTTCTGCTGCTAGCTCCTTATATTAATACAACTTAGTTTTCATGAATAATAGCATATAGTAGACATACTTGGTGCCAGGAAATAAAGAAAAGCAAAAATCCTAGAGAAGATAAACTCTGCTTGACTGCATAGGCCCCTAAGTAGTTTCATTCTTACAGGAGTTCCTGCAGGTTTTGAACTACTCCAGAATCCCTTTGGTAAACCTGTGCTATGGCTTATTGGATTTTGTTGTTGCTCTTAGTTTGGCGTAAGCTAGTGTGAGTTGGATTTTTGTCACTTGAACACAAGAAGTCATTAGAATTGTACAACAATGACAAAATATTAGGTTCCGTATGGTAGAAAACAGGGATAACCACTGTTTAGCCAAGAGTGTCTTCTGAGTGTGTTTTAAAATAAACAACTTCCCTAGGAAAAGAGCCAATGTGCCTGCATATGGCAGGGAAGTGTGACACAAAGCACCAGACTGGTTGCGGCAAACACAGGAAGGAGCCAATTTCCAAAAGCTCAACAGTTTTAATCCTTACCAGCATGCAGTTTTATTTTTATCTCACCCTTATATGTGTAAAGCTGGACTCAATATTTTGCACACTTTCTGAACAACACACACATACATGCATACACCCACACTTTTCTAATTTTGACTTGACCATAACTGAACTAGAAAATAATTCCCTCTGACCTCTATCTTCATACTCTATTGATAAAGAAATTGACAGGCAATAGAAGGAATAGTGTAAATATGGATGCCCATACAAATTAAGTTCTTGTACTCAGAGACACAGGAGGAAATTACAAAAAAAACATGCTTTCACACTGAAAGGTTTTAATTTAGTGTCCCTGGCTGACCAGTTATCAACTAGGTAAATTAGTTTTCTGCAGGTAATCTCTATAAACTACCTTTTCAATATAAAATAAGAAGTCATTAGAATTGTATAGCAGAGATCTTCACTGTTTACTAATTTCAGTGTTGCACTTAAAAGTCCAGGTCTAGTCATTAGCTATAATTAAAATTTTCTGTATACCACAGATGAAATCATCTGTCATTTGGTCTTCTCACTCTGGTTTATATCACTTAAAATTGTCCTCCAGTTTCAAGCAGTTTGCAAAAAACTGCAAGAGACCACATTTTCTCATAGCTGCATAATATTCCTTTAGTCATTAAATCAAATAAATGTGTTTAATTCTCCAATATTTAACATGTTATGACTAGGAACAAGAAGAAATAAAAATGTATGAGACATTATTTTGTCCTAATTTTTAAATACAATTCACAGCATAGAACCCACACACATAAAATATTAAAATTCTTTTTAGGAATAACTATCCTACAAGGACTAGATCACTTGAAAACTATAAAACTAATTTTTAAAGGAAACAAATAACATAACTGTGATATATCATTGATTTATACACATTTTTGTAAATGTTTTTATAAAGTTTTGTTAAAATTCAAACTGTTTCTTCTGATATCTTAAACTGTCTGACTAAATTTTATGCATATGAGGTAACCAGGGAGCTTACACAGAAATCATTTCCTGATTCTTAACAGTTCTCTCTCCAATCCTGAAAATTCCACTGAGTCCATTTGTTGTGGATACAACAGATGCTTATGCCAAGGGATAAGACATACAATATCTAGCTTTTATTATCATGTGAAGAATGGAGGGAAATGTTCTCATTTATTCAGATTTCTGATTTTTAAAAAAATATTAGTCAACAACCCAGTTTGACATTGCTAAAAGATGTCCAAGGTGTAGGTCACAAGAATTTACTCTCAACTTCAATTCCATAGTAAAGTTTAAAGAATAGAATTAAAGAGAACATTTATCATTGTGCTTTGGCTTAAAAGTCACTCAATTAATGTTTGTACTCCAAAGGTAAAACTCCATTCTTATTCTTTTGAAATAATGTCATTTTCAAAAGTGCACACGAAAAATTTTCCTAATGTCATTTATAAATGTACTCTCACTTTATTAAACTATGAGTCACTTACCCCCAAACTTACTAATTTTTTTAAACTTAGGGCAGGTTTTCCTTAATTGAAATTCAGTCTTTAAAAGGAAATATGCTTATAAGTTTTTATGTAGTGACCTAGAGATACTTAAACTATTTTTGCCTGAACAGGGTTGAAAGAGAGATCCAAAATAATTGGTGATAGAATAATAACTTAAATCTCTGCCTTCATTAAGTTTTGTGGGGTTTTTATTTCTCAGGAAAGGTAGAGCAAACCAAAGTCACAAATGATTTGAACTCTGTCCAAACTTTAGTTGTATATTAAGTTTTCAGGTGAGAATAATGCATAATATATTACTGCAATACAACTTTTATTGTGTTCACTTTAAAATTTATAATAAGTATATTGCTACATTATGGTAATATACTAAATTACCTAAAGCAAAGTAATACAATGATTAACTGACTATAAACATTGGTTTATTGTCAGATCATAAAGTATTACAATGATTAACATCATGCATTTTCATAACAGTAGAAAATTGCAGAATGAAATATCTGCGGATTGACTCAGTGCCATTAGGAATAATAAAACAGTAGTATAATTCAGTCTCAAGTTACATTTTGAGAGTAAACTTTGTTTTAAATCTCCTCTTTAAGTAACTGTGAAATTCATTAATCTAAAAGGCCCAAGTCGCCAAACACAACAGAATGTATTTATGCAAATAAATTTATTAAGCAAAATAAGTTTTTAGATCTATTTTTCTAACCTCTTCTATAGAACAATCAGAAAACATCAATTTTATTCATTTTCTTTCAATGATAAGAAAATAAATAATATCAATATATCCAAGATTTAGATTTCATCTTTCAAAAACCTATTAGAGTGACAGAGTGCAATGGAATGAACAGAAGATTTATATTCACGAAACCCAGGTTAGATTTATTCCTGACACTGCCTGGTCTTCTGAGTACCACTAAGAGCAACCCCAAGCACAGTCTGGAGTACTGCTGGGCGTGAAACCCAAAGAGTTGAAATGGATTACAACTTTAAATATATTTAGATTTAAAGAAGCTTTCTTATCAGATCATCAACATATGTCATAGACCAGTTCTTGTGCCTAAGCAGAGAAATAAAGAGCTGGAGGATGAATTATAGTTCCATAATTTTCTTTGATGGTATATGGTTAGAATGTAGATGGGTACAAACGCAAAATATTTAGGCAGCCCTCTTGGTAGAGTCTTTAGAGAAATAATGGTTAAGACTAAAGTTGAAGAATGATGGAGTATATTTACTTAAACATTAATTTCTTTTTAAATTTTCAATAGTTTAGGCAATGTGGTCACATAACTATTTAAGTTTATACTATTTATATACAAAGTTTCTGAAGATTTGGGGTTGGAGTGATAGTACAAAAAGTAGGGTGATTGCCTTCCACGTAGCCAACCAGGGTTCAATCCCAGCATTCCAAATGGTCCCTGAGCACTTCCAGGAGTGATTCCTTAGTGTAGAGCCAGAAGTAACCCCTGAGAATTTCTGGGTATGGATCTCCCCCCAAAAACCCAATTGATATGATATTAAATATCATAATAGAGAATAAATAATTTTAACGTGCCATTATATTACTGATTAAATACAGTTAATTATTATTAGATTCTAAAAGGCAACAGAAACAAAAGGATAAGAACCATAAAGGTAAGTACTAGGAAGATCAGATTAAGGTGACAGAATGGCACCATTTTAGACACTGCAGTAAGTCTGAAATGCACAGTAGATCATTTTATAATGCACGATCACAGATTTCCCACAATGCATACCACACTGAGAGATGTGGGAAAAGTTCATTGAGCCTTTCCTGAACATAAACTGCTAGGATGCATATTGATTTGTAATTGTTAACTCATCAAATTACAATTACTTTTAAGTTTTTCTCCATATTCCTCTAGATTATTAGTCATTTTCACACAGCAGGGGATATATTTTCTGTAAGTTTAGTTTGCAACAAAGTTTTAAAAATACATAAAAAAAATCGGTTGAATTAACAAGTAAATTAACTGTGTATACAATAAATTGAGCATTTCAAATTAATGAACTTTACTGAAAATTTAGAGTTTCAACCCACTGGAATCCATATATTCATTTAGTTTTCCAAATTCCATTGTCATCCATATATGTGTTTAGTTACTCATTTTATCCTGCTCTAACATACAAAAAAGCAATACTTGAATAATTTTCTTTTCTCTTCTTTGCTTTTCATTTTCATAATGTAGTTGTAGACTATTATACTTTTGAACATGGCCGCTCTGCCACTGTGTTCTAGAAAATTAATAAAAGTCTAGCTCATTTTGTTTGCCTGCCAAAAAATGTCACTACCATGTTTCTACAAAAATATTCACTATCATGTTTACTATCATGTCATCAAATTGTCCCATTATATGTATATTTGTATAATATATATAATTATATATATAATACATTTTGTAACCCCTTCCTCTTTCCCTAGTTAGGTTTTTTCTCATTGTGAATACACACACACATACATAAATACACACACACACACACCCCACACCACACACACATACACACATATGGAGATATATACCAAATTAAATAACAAAATTTAGGCTTATGTTGTATAGACACTAGTTTTATTTTCTAAGTAATTGAAATTTACTGCATTTCATAAATGTGTTGATCCATAAGAGAAAAAAAAGGAAGAAAAAATTTCCAGTCCTCTACCACAAAAATTATTTTAGAATATTACAACCTTTCCCCATGTTAAAATATTTCCTTCTAAAATAATATTTTGACTTATTAAATAAATCACAGTACTATAATATTATTTATATCTTCTCTGGGTGCAGCATTCCATTTGCTACTTACGAGATTGTAAAGTGGATATTACTCCAACAAACCATAAAGTTATCAAGACTTAGTTTAACCTTCAAAAATCTGATTATATAACTTCCTATTTAAAAAATTTTAAGTGATTTAATCTTTAATCCTTTTGAGTGCATGAAAGATTCTCCAAGATCTGCTTCTCTTTTCTATTGAGCCTAGAATATCAAGTTAAAGTTTATCAGAGGAAGAGTATCTCTTACTATTCTTTTATGCATTCTCCAATAAAATTTACTAGATTTGTGAAAATGTTTTTTTCTAGTCATTATAATTATTGGATAATAGATCTTTAAGAATAAGGGCCTGGTTTCTCTCTCTGATTCTATATTCCTGAAAACTCACTCAGGATCTTACACATTGAGGGTTCACAATATTTATGAGATAAATGCTTAAAAGAATGCATAAATGGGTGCTTTATAATTACAAATTCTCATAAACTCATCGTTTGCTTCACATTTTCCGGCAATACTATCTACAATATTTTGAAGCCATAGTATTTACATTGGTAGTCATTGTCACTGTCACTCTCCTCCTGCTGTTCATCAATTTGCTCGAGCGGGCCCAGTAACGTCTCCATTGTGACAATTGTTACTGTGTTTAGCATATCATCATGGGTAGCTTGCCAGGCTTTGCCATGGGAGTGAGATACTCTCGGTAGCTTGCAGGGATCCAGCCCACATTGGTAGTAAACTAAAGAAAGGATACTATGATTCTAAGTTATTTTATTACTGCTGCTGTTGTTACTTAGCTCTCCTCTTTAGTAGCTGCTATTAAGAAGTGTGTCTTTGTGTGCTATAAAAAGGATCAATTCTGTAAGCATATTTTCCAATTCAAGCACTGTAGCACTGTCCTCCCATTTTCCATTGATTTGCTCAAGCGGGCACCAATATTGTGTCCATTGGAAGACTTGTTACTGTGTTTGGCATATCGAATACGCCACAGGGAGCTTGCCAGGCTCTGCTGTGCGGGCAGGATACTCTTGCCGGGCTCTCTGAGATGGGCGGAGGAATTGAACCCTGGTCAGCCCGTGTGCAAGGCAAACGCCCTACCTGCTGTGCTATTGTTCCAGCCCAATAACTAATCAAATGTCATATACTACTTTTTATAAAAGCAGATTGAAAAACTAAACCCCAGAAGAAGGAAATAAATGATAGTGGAGATTAATGAATTTGTAAACCAAAGGTAAATAAAATCAAAGCTACTACTAGAACGTCAAGTAAATCTCCTTAGGGGGCAGTGCACAGTATAGCAGGTAGGGTGCTTGCCTTGATTGATCACCAGAAGTCCCTACGGTTTCCTTAATCACTGCCAGGAGCAATCCTTGAGTGAAAAGCCAGGAGTAAGCCTTAAGCACTGGAGGATGTGGCCCCAAAACCAAACCAAAACAAAATCGATTTCCTTAAAACCAATTCGAGAGTCTTTAATTTTTTACAGTGAAAAAGTATTTACAATTCTCACATCAATTTGAAAATCTAATAAAGCAATCACTAAATAGGGAGGAGATATGGGGCAAACATTTGGAATTCAGGGTAATTTGTTCTTAGTTTAAGATTAAGTTGCTTTATTTCAGATTAATGTATTCAATTTCAATTTTAGCTCGATCTTCACTGCATGCTTTTTTTTGCTTTGTTCTTTTAGATTAAAATAATTTAAAATTATTTTCTGATTTATTAGTTTTAAAACATTTATTTCTTGCATATTTAAAGAAGCTAGACATTACATAAGAAAAAGTTTTCTCACTAACTATATTCCTCTGAGGGCAATTCTTTAATTTATAAGAACCTGAGTGCTAAAATAATTAATTGACCTTTATTAAGTTAAGTAAAATTAAGTAGTTAAACTCTGGGAGAGGCAAGTTCAAACTCATGCTGACTGGCCCCACACCTAGTATTATGTCAAGTTCTCTTCCTGTAATCATTACTGATATTTGCTAAAAATGCAATTTGCTGCTACGTGAATGGTACTAGAGGTCATCATGCTGAGTGAAATCAGTTAGAAGAAGAGGGACATATACAAAATGATCTCTTCTATGTGGTAGGTAAAGAAACATAGGAAGGGAAAAACTAATAGCCAAAGGCAATAGAACTGCAGATTTAGTCTACAGAGCTGTATTCGTGGATGAGGGCAGGCAGAGGGGGTTGGGAGTTTTCCTTGAAACTCTGTCACTGTCACTGTCCTCCTGTTGTTCATCGATTTGCTCGAGTGGGCCCAGTAAAGTCTCCATTGTGAGACTTGTTGTTACTGTGTTTGGCATACCAAATATGTCATGGGTAGTTTGCCAGGCTTTGCCATGCAGGCGAGATACTCTAGGTAGCTTGCTGGGCTCTCCGAGAAGGGCTGAGGAATTGAACGTGGGTCGGCCATGCCGACCGCGTGCAAGGCAAATAAATGCCCTACCTGCTGTACTATTGCTCCAGCCCCTTGAAACACTGGCATAGGGAAATGCATATTTGATGACGTGTGTAGTATTGACAAGATGTATTAATGAGATCATAATTAACAATATTGTAAATCACTGATCCTCAATAAAAATCAGGGAAATAGCACAGTGGGTAGGGCGTTTGCCTTGCTTGTGACCAACCCAGGTTTGATTCCCAGCATCCCATGTGGTCCTCTGAGCACCGCCAGTAGTAACTCCTAAGTGCAAAGCCAGGAGTAACCCCTGTGCATCGCCAGGTGTGACCCAAAAAGAAAAAAGATCAAGGAAAAATATATATATACAGTTCTTTTAATAGCTGATTCATATGCTCTACATCTTTTTTAAGTTAATAAAAATCTAAACTAATTTCCACATACTCAGTAAGTTTCCTTTTTTGCTTTTTTGCTTTTTTTGCTGGTGTGAAACCACACCTGGTGGTGTTCAGGGCTTACTCATAGCTCTGTGTTCAGTGTTTATTCCTGGCACTACTCAGGGGACCATATGTGGTAACAAGTGTTTGAATCAGGATCAACCCTGAGCAAGGAAAGTGCATAAATTTCTGCACTTTTTCTCTAACCCAAATCCAGTGCATTTTCTAAATCCAACTTGAAACTATACAAAAGAGAAATATCAATGACAAAATTAAAACAATGGGTAACTTTTGGTGCAAAATAAACAATAAGTGACTGAGTTACATGTCATCCTGGCTATTCTGATGGAAGGTAAAACATTTCATCTTGTTAATATATCCAGTGAGCTGGCTTGATGGCAATAAGAATGGACAAATGCATTTCTCTGCAGTTCACTTATTTTTACAACGTCCGTGTCAGAAAAAAAATCTAGTCATCTCTATATTTTTACCAAGTATGATAGTATTTCAAATGTTAAAGAGATGAATTTGGTTTACCTAATTTCTTAAGTGACATAATTTGTGTAAGATTCATCAACTCTATTCATACTCTTCTACTCAGGTAAACAGGTAGGGTAGTGTTGAGAAAGTATTGGAAATGTATATCCTTGTTAAATAGAACCCATTTCTAACAACAACAACAAAAGACTCAACAGGCCATCACATTTCTCAAGTTTTATAATCTAAGAATATTGCTCATAATTTACTATAAATGTGACCAATATGACTTACAATACTTTAGTTATAAATTTACTTTCATACAGTTAATAATATGGCCTGTTGGATCACTGATAAATGCTACAGAACACAACAGTTGGTTCACATGTGAGATTCTAATTGAACCTAAACACGAGTTAAAACCTTCAGTTTTTTGCCTTTGTCCACGAAAGAAAATCTAATTACCCATCTATCAATATCTCCTAATTTAATTCATGCATTATGGTGTAATCTCAAATATTTTCCTATTAATTTCATTATATATGCTTATATAAATTGCAATTAGTCTGTATATCAAATAAAGTCAATGGTTTTTTAAACAAAAAAACTCTTCAAACTAGGAAGTAGTCATTAAGTTTCAAATGCAAGGGTTTTTTTTTCTTTCCTTTACTGTATATCTTTGCCTCCACAAGAATATGAAACCTCTTACAATCTCATAAGTAAACTCCAAGATATATAAACATGCAACCAGAATCTTAAACCAAGTTATGTTGTAATAAGGCAGATTGACTGCTGGAAAATGTACAAATGTACTTCAAAATAGCATTCACATGAAATGGGTTTTGATTGTTGCTTTGATCATAGGGTTAGAAGTGATGAAGGAGGAAATCGTATCCACTACATAAGCTGTGTGGAAACTAGTATTAAGCAATCTGAGAAGCCTAAGTACAGGACATTAAGTCTCTAGAAATACCTTGCACATACAAGTGAAATGGGAGAAAGCAGAAACCCTCAGCCTTGCATAAATGTAATTCCACATTCAATTTATAAGAGCAATTACTACTGTGAGGAAAGATTATTTCATAAAGATTAATGACAACTGAAGGTAATGATTCTTGCCCTCATGCTAGGCCATCCACTCTCTTCAGTGATGAAACCTAATCAATCTGTTATTATAGAGCTTATGTTGTATAGGTACTTAAAGAGAAAAAAAATCATTTGATGCTAATAAACTCCTAAAAAAATTAACACAATCCTCTCTAGCCTGACCACCCGGATTGTTTCTGCCTCCAAAATCTGAGGATTTTTGGATAATAGTTCTAAGCATTTGAATAAGTGGACATTGGTTTGTCCTTTGTCCCTCTCAAGGAGCTTAGTTTTATTGAGGTATGCCCAGCATAGTGTGCTATGGAGACACACCAGATTCCATCAGGCACTGCCAATCTTCTGTGTTTATCTTTAACCTCTCCTTTGTGTTCTTCTTCCCCTGTCTGTTAATCTACATGTATCCCCAATCACACCCTGTAACCTGTAAGTCAAATTCCTCTGAGAGCTCTGGATTGCTTTTCTCTTTCCTTTATGTCCCTTGCATAGTTTATTTTAGACCTATGTCCTTTTAATATAGACATAGGAAGACTACCAATGGTATGCTTTTGTTACTTGGGAGTTAATTGACTCCAAATAATATTTACTACTGGGCATCCATCATATTTACTTGACTTAAGCATCAGTTGCCCTTAGTTCCTGCACCCCAAAAGGGGAGTCCCGGCGAGAGATTTAGATGAACCCATAGCAAGCTGTAAGCTACCCTGTCACCAAAAAGGTTCAGGCTAAGTGCCATAAGAAATATAATAAATTAAGAGTATGGCCATGTCAGCCACACACGCTAGGGGAAAAGGCAGCTCAGATAGAGAAGGGAGCACCAAATAAAGGGTGTTGGGAGGTTCCTCTCAGGATGGGAAATTCGTTAAGAGAGTAGACTATAGACCGAACAAGATTGCCACTCAATGTCTCTTTTGCAAACCACAGCACTCAAAAGGAGAGATAACAAAAGAGAATGCCCTGCCACAGAGGTAGGGGGGGATGGGGGGATGGTGGGTGGGAGGGATAATGGGACTGGTGGTGGTGGAGAATGGTCACTGGTGGAGGGATGGGTATTCAATCATTGTATAACTGAAACCCAAGCACAAAAATTTGTAAGTCTACAACTGTACCTCATGGTGTTTCACTAAAAAAAAAATAAGTAAATAAAATAAATTAAAAAAAAAAGAGTATGGTCATGAAACCAACTCTTACTGACCTAAAAGATAACTGTTGGGGTTAGGAAAAACCTGGCCTGAGGACTGTAGTCTGGGATGTATATCAAAATGTCCCCAGGAAGAGTCACCCTTTAAGCTTAATATATCTCTTACTGTGTCCATACAAAATAACTAGAAATATTATTAAAAAGTAAATTTAAGATAATTGTTTAAATGGAGTACTAGCAAAGGAAATGAGAAAGCAATATACCCTTAGATGTGATTCTGTCCTTGGACAGATCTCCTAGTGAGAATCTAGAGTGCTGAACTCCCTAGATGAGATTTTGTCCTTGAGTGAATCTCCTAGAACAAATTCCCTTGAAGGAAGAGCTTTATATCTGTTCATTGTTTATGAAAATGTTCAATCACACTTATGGTTAACTGCTACCCCCAACTCCTCAGGATTTCTCTTTAACAGTGTGAGACTTGAATAAACAGCCATTGACTACCAACCAGTCTGGTGGTTCCTGTTCCTTTGTTCATTCATCAACAGCTGGACAGGGGAACTGTGATCAATGCCAAACCCACTAGGGGAACTCTCAGGTTACTGCAGGCCAGTAGCCCTTGAACAACGACAGATCATAAAACTAAAATACTTGTTTATGCCACATTCACATTAAATCACCGATTCTATGAAGTTAAGAAGCCACAACTTCTCCATCACTCTGTGGGTTCTTTGAAATATGGGTGATTGTTGCTTTTACCTGTTCAATATACATTATTTGGGAATACAAAGTACCAGGCATTTTCTTAGGGACTGGGCATATAATTGTAACTAATGCACAAGCCATACCCTAATACCCTATAAAGGAATGTTTCAACCACTGAGTAAGAGAACCAAATAAGAAAATTTTAAATCACAGTGCAAAATTCATTGAGTGAGTATAGATTGTGTGTGTATGTGTGTTGGGTGTGGCAGGGGGAAAAGAGAGAAGAGAAACATGAAACCCAGTCTGGGACATGAATAGGAAAAGAGCATCCATAAGAAATTACCCTGAATGGGGAAAATAATCGGGCTAAAATGTGGGCCTCATTTCATTTGATGCACCCTAGAGGGGCGCCCCAAGGGACCCAGCCACAGCAGCTGAAAACCTCCAGAACTCAACTGGCACCATGCTCATGGCTACTCACCACACACTTGGGCCAAGACTCACCCATGAGTGAACCTATTCCTGGACCACATGGCCATGCAACACTTCATACCACACACCCTACCCATACTCAAGAGTACCGCACCATATGTAATGGGGTTCAAAGTAGGAAGAAAACAATCTTAGAGGTAAATATATTTTTTACACACATATATATGCGTGTGTGTGTACACAAGTTTCAGCCTTTAACAACATGTTAGTGATCTCTTAGAGAAGGGCATAATGGTTAGTGATCTCTTATAGAAGGGCATAATGATGAAATACAACAATCTTCACACTCTTTTCTCTAAGGAAACTTTTTTGTAGCATTTTTAGCTGTTTTTCATGACAAACAATAAAAAATATATTATTTTGGTTTTGCTTTGGGGCTTTAGGGGTTGGAGCGATAGCACAGCGGGTAAGGTGTTTGCCTTGCATGTGGCCAACATGTCCGACCTGGGTTTGATTCCTCTGCCCCTCTCAGAGAGCCCGGCAAGATACCAAGAGTATCTCATCCACACGGCAAAGCCTGGCAAGCTCCCCGTGACGTATTCAATATGCCAAACACAGTAACAAGTATCACAATGTTACTGGGCCTGCTCAAGCAAATTGATGAACAGCGGGAGGACAGTGCTACCTATCGACAGACAGTGCTTGCTTTGGGGTAGGGGTTGGGGGTCCGGATTGAAACGTAAAAAAATATGGTGGTGGGAAGGTGTAATAGTGGTGGGATTGGTGGCTAAATATTAAATGTAATCAAATATTGTGAACTACTTTATAAAATAAAAAAATTAAATATGGGACTCATAGATGAAAGTGATAGGCTATGCAAATGCTTGGAGATGTTAAGGTCAGAAGGAAGACAAAAAATAAAAACATTCAAGGGGCCAGGAGAGTACAGCAGTTAGATTGTGTACCTACCATGCACACAACTCAGTTAGATCCTTGGTACTACACGGTACCATGAGAATCAATGTAGCACAACATGGAGTGACCCCAAAGGCAGTCCTCAGCACTGCTGGGGTGGCATTATATTCCTGATACTTCAGAGCTAGGCACACTGTAACTTTGAACCCCTTGCACTGACCAATTGCCCAGTGGCTGAGAAATACTGGTGGGGTCTCTAACCTAGTGAGCACGACTGAAGTAACTACAAGTTGACCCATTTGGACCCAAATTGTTTCAGATCTGTATTGTGGAAGCAATACTATTATAAGAATATAAACTGACAGAGAGGCAGGGTAGAAAAGAAACTTAAGTTATCAATTGAAAATAAACCCCTCTTTATAAAGACAATATTGATCAAAGTGTGATAGACAAGGCATAGTAAAACCTGGCTGCGCTGAATAACCCTATCTAAATGAAAAGTAACTGGTGATATTAATAATATAATTAAAATATGATATACAATTAGGTACTAACTGGATTAATTTGAGACACCTTCTTGGCTTCATAATTATGCCCTTGAAAACTTCGGTGAAATCCACTGAAGATTTTTTCTAAGTGTATAAGAAAACTTCCCAGAACTCTCACGTCTCAGCATCAGTCAGCTAAATCCTGCCAAGAGGTTTGTATTCTTCTCTACTCCCTTTTGCTGACCACTGAATTGTGTGGTTATAGTGCTGTAATATGGATTTGCTTAATACAACAATATAGTGATTTTATGTAACTGAATTGAATTATAAGTGAAACCTCTCTGCTTGGTGGGAGTCAGCACTTCTGATATCAGAACCTCATGCAGCAGTCCGTGTTCTGAGAGATGGGGCTAAAGAGAGACAGACTACAGATAGAGGTGGCCTTGTAAATATTAATGATTACTACCCTGAGAACAGTGCAACCACTTGTGAGTTCAGAGTGAGAACTGACATGGCCAGACTTTATAAAGTCAGTTTGGTTAGGATGGATCAGGGTGCTGCTCAGTTTAAGCTGAAAAACCTGCCTAGGAAATTACTGGAAAACCAATCTTTCAATGTAAGCAAGCAATGATAATGGCAGAAGAGACAGAGTAACATGGAAGTTTAACAAGGAAGTAGGACTGGGAGGGATACTGGGATCAGTGGTGGTGGAGAATGGGCACTGGTGGAGGGATGGGTACTCGATCATTGTATAACTGAAACCCAAGCACAAAAATTTGTAAGTCTACAACTGTTCCTCATGGTATTTCACTAATAAAAATTTAAAAACTAAAATAAAATAAACTGGGTATGAAAAAAATAGGTTAAGAGAGACTATAAAATCCAGATCCCGGACGAGAGCAGTGCAGTCTCTGCCCCCGCACCTCGGTGTTCCTTCCCGGAGTCCCTTGGAGGGGAGCGGGTTGAGCTTTCCTCCCCGCCCCGGCCAGGGCTACGGCAGCCGGAGACCTCCAGGACCAGCCACCACCATGCTGAGACCACTCTCCGCACACCTGAAGGTACTGGCAGAGGGACAAAGCCACGCGGGTTCCGGGGCCGAGACCTCCAAGCCTACTCGAATTGGAGTCGAGCATCTTCCACCCAGATCCTCCAAATTCCAGTAGGCGGGGGTCACACCCACCACCTGGCCCCCTGGCGCCGTGTAATCCCATCAGCGGCCAAGACTCAGAGACTATAAAATCCAGATCCCGGACGAGAGCAGTGCAGTCTCTGCCCCCGCGCCTCGGTGTTCCTTCCCGGAGTCCCTTGGAGGGGAGCGGGTTGAGCTTTCCTCCCCGCCCCGGCCAGGGCTACGGCAGCCGGAGACCTCCAGGACCAGCCACCACCATGCTGAGACCACTCTCCGCACACCTGAAGGTACTGGCAGAGGGACAAAGCCACGCGGGTTCCGGGGCCGAGACCTCCAAGCCTACTCGAATTGGAGTCGAGCATCTTCCAGACATCTTATCAGACATCTTATCAGACATCTTATCAGAACTTTTCTTTATGACATCTTATTATCTCATTCCTACTTTGGACAAACTTGCAGGCTTTCGAATGTAGCCTGCCCACAGGGCAGAGTCTGGCAAACTCCCCGTGGCCTACCAAATATGCCAAATACCAGTAACAATGATGGGTCTCATTCTCCTAAAGAGCCGTGAATATAATCTCAGGGCTAGGATGAAAGAGACGTTACTGGGGCCTGCTCGAGGCAATCGACGATTAACAGGATGATGAAATGAAAAAATGAAATGAAGAGATGACATTTCCTAGAGAAAAATGACGGGGAAAACACTGATTCATAAAAATAGATAAAATTGCTAATAAGGTACTTGTGAAGTTTTAGGGTAGAATTCCCAAGTAGAGATACCTATTGACATGGAGATATAAAGATTTTTCTCATAGGAAAGAAATGGTGATATAGAAAGGCTCAATCAGATTTAATTTAATTCTTAATTAAAGGACTCCAAATAGATCAAGTTGACAAGGAGTGTAGAAAGAAGAGACAAAAAGAAAGCTGATCAACTGAAAAGTCTGTCAAGTACTTGAAACTATTTGAGTAATGAATGTATAAAGAGATATATAAATGAAACCAGAAAAAAACTAAAGAGGGTGTTGTCATAAAAACTTCCATATCTTTGATTTCGGCAAAATCAGATTCGCATTCCCAGTCATGTTCTTTAGACGAACGTAGATCCCACTGGATTCCCCAGGAGGACCCAGGAGTTGTGTAAATGAATCAGTAAAAAGTTAAGCCTGGCAAGTGCCCCGTGGCATATTTGATATGCCAAAAACAGTAACAACGAGTCTCACAATGGAGACATTACTGGTGCCCGCTATAACAAATGAACAACAGGAGGATAGTGCTACAGTGCTACAGTGTTAAAGTGCCAGACAGCTTTTCTGTAAATATACATTACCACAGACTCCCTCTCTGCCTTCAATAATATCATACTTTCTTTTAAAACAAAATATAAAATAGTAAATTGCACGAAGTATAATAAAATACATGTAAATCAGCACTGATGACACTACTAAAGGATACTACGAAAATTTCAAGATATAAATTGGATTTTAACATTCTGTACAAGAACTTAGTACTGATAATAGAGAGACACAATCACTTATATTGCAAACCATAATACCCAGAGGGTAATGGGGTGGGGAGAAGGCAGGACTGAGAGAGAGAGAGAGAGAGAGAGAGAGAGAGAGAGAGAGAGGGAGAGAGAGAGAGATGCAGAGAGACAGAGAGACAGAGAGAGGCAGAGACAGAGATATAGAGACAGAGAGACATGGAGAGAGGCAGAGAGAGAGAGAGAGAGAGAGAGGAAGAGAGAAGAAAAGTATCTGCCATAGAGGAAGGTTGGGCTGGGGAGGGGCAGGTACGAAGGGTGATGGGAGTTCTGGAAGCTGGGGACATTGGTGATAGGAAATGCCACTGTTGAAGGGATGGGTATTAGAATATTGTATGTATAAAATGCAGTCATGAACACCCACGTGACTGTGCATCTCACTGTGAAGCAATTAAAATTTTTTTAAAAATTTAATAGGATTTTAAATTATATATCTGATGAAAGAAAACCTTCTCTGCCAAGAACAAATATAGATCATAAAGGAGTATGTTCAAATATCAATTTAGACCATGACTGAATGGCAAGAATATAGATGAATTCTTTATCACTTTGTTGTAAAGGAATTTCTGAGTGTGGGTAACGTTCCTTTCCAGTATACCAAGGATCAATTTTTCCTCTCAGAGATTAGGGGTTATCCAAAAAATAAGAAAGTATCCATAATTATCCCTTAGCCAATAAAAAAAAACACAAATTCAATAGTTGAAATATTGCAAGAATAAGTTAGTGTTATAAAAATATAATAGGCACACAATACATATAACATATACAACTCAATCATTTTGTGCCACTACCAGGCAGAAAAGTAGGATCTGGAAATACTTTACAAGATTTACATAGACTATCCGTTTTAAAATACTTTAAGCTAATATGTATGTGTATAGATATTGTATATATATGTGTGTGTGTTTGTGTCTATATATATGTATGTATGTGTGTATTCACACACATATATGTATATAAAGTTTGAATGCTATTATACAGGCCTACTAAAGTAATTCTCACAAAAATACACTAGATTAGCAGAAAACAGTCCCAGGGAATTTCAAGAACATCCCCTTCGGTCAAGGTGCCTCTCAGCAACTGGGCCAGAGGAGTTCCTCTGGCAAACATTACGACTACATCGGAAGTGGGACTTTAATTTGGCTCAGCACTGACACAGCCAACTCCCTCCCAGGTACAAAATGGCATGGGTGTGGCCTCTGAGGCAGCGGTTGCTCACACAGCCTCAATTATTTTCCCCCTTCCCAGCACTCTGGACTCACATCTCAATCTCCATTACCTAATTCTGAGGAGAACATCCTGGCTATCCCAAGCACATTAGGCCAATAGTCCAGTAGCCTATTTCACCAAAATAACAGTGAACACAAGAAACCGAACAAGCCTAATATAAAGAAACACACCCTCTGAAGCTTCAGTAGAGGCTTTATATACATCACAGAGGAGCACTAAAGAGGATTGTAGTATTCTATAAGGTGTAAAAGATGACTACCATTGACCAAGCTCATCCAGAATTCTTTCTCACAGTGAGAGGGCTACACTGATAGTAAAATGGAGAGTCCCACCTCCATACTACCACATCAACATGAAGAAACAATGCAAATTCCCACCACGAGGAGTGGATGAAGAAGAGTCCAGAAGCTTCAACAGGGATGACCCACAAATATGATCTCTCCGATAAAGAATTCAGAGACAAAATGCTGAGGATGATCAATGAACTCAAAGAAATGGTGGGAAAGACATCCAGTAAATTAAAGGATGGCATGAAAGAAACAGTGGAACGGTTAGCCAAAATAATACAGGAAGAAATAAGAGCATAAATAAGAAAGCTGAGAACAGAAGTGTCACCAATAAAAGACTCGGTGATGAGAGAAAAAAAAAAAACCTCATTGGGTACCCTCAACAGCAGAGTGATTACAGCTGAAGACAGAATCAGTGAGCTTGAAGATGAGCTGCAGAAAGCATAAAGACAACAGCATACAATGGAAAAAGACCTCAAAATAGCTCTAGGACAAGTCAGAGACCTAGAGTGTGAACTTAAGAGGAACAACACAAGAATCATCAGAGTACCAGAAGGACAGGAGGGCAACCCCAATGAAAAAGCAGCAATTAAAGATATCATTGCTGAGAAGTTCCCTGAGCTGGATAATGCAGGGATCCAGATCCAAGGAGCACAAAGGTGCCAGCTAAAAGAGACCCTAATAAAAAGAAACCAAGTCATATCACAATCAGAATGATGGATACTATGGATACACAATACTGCAAGCAACAAGGTAAAAGAAGGAAATCACATACAAAGGAACACCCCTTAGATTTACAGCAAACTTATCAGAGGAAACTTTCCAAGCATGAAAAAATGGTAGGAAATAGTGAAAAAAAAACTAATGAAATGAACGCCTCACCAAGAATACTTTACCCGGCTAAACTCTCATTCAAACTCGAAGGAACGATACACTATTTCATGGATAAGCAACATTTCAGGAACTTCCATTAGACACAAAACCAACCCTAAAAGAAGGACTAAATGGACTACTGCAAGACAAGAAAAAAAACTCACAAGCACAACAAACCTTTACAGAAAGATTACTCAAAACCCCATGAAAATAATTTCTCTCAATGTCAATGGTCTAAATGCACCAATTAAGAGACACAGAGTGTAAAAATGGATTTAAAAACTGAACCCAACATTCTGCTGCCTACAAGAAACACATCTGAACATTCAAAGCAAACACAGACTCAAGGTCAAAAGATGAAGACAATCCTGCAAGCAAAGAACTCTCTCCAAAAAAGCCAGGGTGGCTATACTAGTATCCTACAACATAGATTCCGAGCTGAAAAAGATTAAAGGGACAGCGAAGTTCAGTTTCTTAATAATAAAGGGATATTTACAGCAGAAACAAATCACACTCCTAAACATATACGAACCCAATGAGGGACCAGATAAATACTTAAAACAACTGCTAATAGACTTCAAGGAGGACATTGGTAGTTGGAGACAACAGTAGTTGGAGACTTCAACATCGCCTTATCACTTCAGGATAGTTCAGCATGATTAAAACTCAGCAAGGAAGTACTGGATTTGAAGTATGAAATAGAAAAGAGAGGGCTAATACATGTATACAGGGCCTTCCATCCCTCAAATAAAGAATACACATTCTTTTCCAGAGCACACGGAACTTTTTCAAGATAGACCACATGCTGGGGTCACAAAACATACCTCAATAGAATCAGAAAAATAGAAATTGTATTAACTATCTTTTAAGACCATGATTCATTAAAGATAGAAGTTAGTCATACACAGATGTGGCAAATCAAATAAAACACCTGGAAATTAAATATAACAATGTTGAACAATGAGTGGGTCAGGGAGGAAATCAAGGAAGAAATCAAAAGATACCTGGAAACAAATGAGAATGAAGACATGAGCTAGCAGAACCTGTAGGACACAGCTAAAGCAGAGTTAAGGGGAAAATGTATAGCTCTGCAAACATTTCTCAGGAAGGTAAAAAGGAACCACATAAATAGTTTGACTTCACAGCTCAAGATCTTAGAAAAGGACCGACAAAAGGAGCCCAAACCAAGCAGAAGGAAAGAAATACTAAAACTTAGAGCAGAAATTAACGACATGGAAACACACACACACACACACACACACAAATTCGAAAGATTAATGAAATCAAGAGCTGGTTCTTTGAGAAAATAAACAAAATTGATAAAGCACTAGCAAGACTCACAAAGAGAGAAAGAAAGAGAACCCTACAAAATTGAATCAGAAATGAAAAGGAGGGATTTACAGCATTCAGCCGAAGAGAAGGACAACATGGAGGGGGGGATCCACAGATCCCGAAGGAAAAAAATAAAAACAGGTTCCAAAAAGAGCCGAGATCATCGGGAAGCCCGAGATGGGGTAGGTACCGCATCCTGCCTCCCCCAGATGGAACCCTGATGACCAGAAGCCTCTACAACCACAGCTCGAGTATGCGGGAACTAGGACTTTTCCTCAAAACCGCGCGGCCACATAAGCGGCCGCGCAACATCTCTCTGTATACAAAGTGATCCATGGGAAGTAAACCACCCAACGTTTCTCTCTGAAAATCATAGTTAAGTTTGGAGCACGGCCACAGCCCCAGAAACACAAGGACTTAATGCATAACCCAGTATCTTGGAGCAGAAAAGTGAACGGGCTATGCATTAATCCAGGCCATCATGACTGTCCGGAGGGGAAAGGGTGTTGCCCCATTCGCCCTCTCTGGAAAGAAAGATGGCGGCCACATGGGAGCCTTGTGGACAGCAGGCATGAGCCGGGGGTGTGGGGGCAACTAAAACCTCATGGGAAAGGGGGCATTCCGGTCCGTCCATCACGCCCTACTGAGGTCACCAGTTGCCCCACGCGAGCGGTTCTCCAGCACGGCCACGGCCCCAGAAGCACAAGGACTTAATGCAGAACCCAACAGCTTGGAGCAGAAAAGTGAACGGACTATGCGTTAATCCAGGCCATCAGGTCTGTCCGGAGGGAAAAGGGTGTTGCCCCAGTCACCTTCTCCTCTCTGGAAAGAAAGATGGTGGCCGCATGGGAGCCTTGTGGACAGCAGGTATGAGCCGGGGGAGTGGGGGCGACTAAAACCTCATGGGAAGGGGGGCGTTCCAGTCCGTCCTTCACGCCCTACCGAGGTCACCAGTTGCCCCCCACGAGCGGCTCTCCAGCACGGCCACAGCCCCAGAAGCACAAGGATTTAATGCAGAACCCAACAGCTTGGAGCAGAAAAGTGAAAGGACTATGCGTTAATCCAGGCCATCATATCTGCCCAGAGGGGAAAGGGTGTTGGTCCCTTCCGCCCTCCTCCCTCTAGAAAGAAATATGGCGGCCACATGGGAGCCTTGTGGACAGCAGGTATGAGCCGGGGGTGTGGGGGCGACTAAAATCTCATGGGACGGGGGCGTTCCGGTCCATCCTTCACGTCCTACCGAGGTCACCAGTTGCCCACCGCGAGCAGCTCTCCAGCACGGTCACGGCCCCAGAAGCACAGGACTTAATGCAGAACCCGGCAGCTTGGAGCAGAAAAGTGAACGGACTATGCGTTAATCCAGGCCATCAGGTCTGTCCGGAGGGAAAAGGGTGTTGCCCCAGTCACCTTCTCCTCTCTGGAAAGAAAGATGGTGGCCGCATGGGAGCCTTGTGGACAGCAGGTATGAGCCGGGGGAGTGGGGGCGACTAAAACCTCATGGGAAGGGGGGCGTTCCAGTCCGTCCTTCACGCCCTACCGAGGTCACCAGTTGCCCCCCACGAGCGGCTCTCCAGCACGGCCACAGCCCCAGAAGCACAAGGACTTAATGCAGAACCCAACAGCTTGGAGCAGAAAAGTGAAAGGACTATGCGTTAATCCAGGCCATCATATCTGCCCAGAGGGGAAAGGGTGTTGGTCCCTTCTGCCCTCCTCCCTCTAGAAAGAAAGATGGCGGCCACATGGGAGCCTTGTGGACAGCAGGTATGAGCCGGGGGTGTGGGGGCGACTAAAATCTCATGGGACGGGGGCGTTCCGGTCCATCCTTCACGCCCTACCGAGGTCACCAGTTGCCCACCGCGAGCAGCTCTCCAGCACGGTCACGGCCCCAGAAGCACAGGACTTAATGCAGAACCATGCAGCTTGGAGCAGAAAAGTGAAAGGACTATGCGTTAATCCAGGCCATCAGGTCTGTCCAGAGGGGAAAGGGTGTTGCCCCAGTCGCCTTCTCCTCTCTGGAAAGAAAGATGGCGGCCACATGGGAGCCTTGTGAACAGCAGGTATGAGCCTGGGGACTGGGGGCGACTAAAACCTCATGGGAAGGGGGGCGTTTCAGTCCGCCCTTCACGCCCTACCGAGGAGGCCACCAGTTGCCCCCCACTAGCGGCTCTCCAGCACGGCCACGTCTCCAGAGCACAGAAACCAATTTCTTAACTATCTGACTTTCAGTAGAAATACTTCCAGGGTCAATAAGTAAAATAGCAGAAATCCAAAACCAACATATAATTCTTGAACCCAGCTGTAGAAAGCAAATCACTTCACAATGCTTTTTCAGCATGTCTGATTGGAGGGGGGGGGTAAACTCTAAATAATAGTGGTGAATCTTTTATTGAAACAATGAATCTAATCAAAGCAGATAGAGTGTTAACTAGAATTCATCTGCCCCACAGGGACTGGGAGGGGTGGGGGGTCGGATTTCATTGGGGTTCTTCATGGTAAAAAATAAGTTTTGGTAAAGGGAAATGTGTTTGATATTTGCATGACTGAGACCTAAACCTGAAAGCTTTGTAACCTTTCCCACGGTGATTCAATAAATAAATAAATAAATAAATAAATAAATAATTTAAAAAATCTTAAAAAAAAGAAAAAAAAAGAAATGAAAAGGGGTTCATCACAACAGAAACCAAAGAAATTTAAAAGATAATCAGAGATTACTTTGAAAGTATCTATGCCATGAAACAAGAGAATCTAGAAGAAATGGATAGATTCCTATAACCTCCCAAGGCTGAACCAAGAAGATTTGGAATACATGAATAAGCCTATTTCTATCACGTAAATTGAAACAGTAACCAAAAGTCTTCCCCAAAACAAAAGCCCAGGTTCAGATGGATTCACTAGCGAATTCTTCCAAACATTTAAAGAGCACCATGGAAAGTATCATGTTAAGCGAAATGAGTCAGAAAGAGCAGGATAGACACAGAAAGATTGCATTCATCTGGGGAACATAAAGCAACAAAAAGGGAGACTAACACCCAGGAATGGCTGAGATTAGTACCAGGAATTTTGCTCCATGAATGGAAGGCCAGCCACACGTTCTAGGTGAAAAGGAAGCTCAGATAGAGAAGAGAGCACCAAATGAAGGGTGTTGTGAGGACCCTCCCAGGGTGGGAGAAGCATGTTAAAAGTAGTCTATAGACCAAACATGATTGCCACTCAATGCCTCTCTTGCAAAACACAGTACCCAAAAGAAGAGAGAGAGAACAAGGGGGAATACCCTGCCACAGAGGCAGGATGGGACGGGGGGGATGGGGGGTGGGGGGGGTGCTGGGACCCGTGGTGATGGATAACGGGCACTGGTGGAGGGATGGGCACTTGATCATTGTATAACTGAAACCCAAGCACAAAATTTGTAAGTATAACTGTACCTCATGGTGTTTCACTAATAAAAAAAAATGCGGAAAAAAAAATAAATAAAGAGCACCAATTTCCAGTTCTTTTCAAGATTTTTCCAGGAAACTGTAGAAACAGAAACACTCCCAAACAGCTTCTATGAGGCACATATCATCCTAATACCAAAAGCAAACAGGTCATCATCATAGTCCTCCCGTTGTTCATTGATTTGCTCGTGCGGGCCCAGTAACGTCTACGTTGGAGACTTTGTTGTTACTGTGTTTGGCATATTGAATACATCACGGGTAGCTTGCCAGGCTCTGCTGTGCGGGCAAGATACGCTCGGTAGCTTGCCAGGCTCTCCGAGAGGGGCGGAGGAATCGAACTCGGGTCGGCCATGTTGGCCGCTTGTAAGGCAAATGCCCTATTGCTGTGCAAACAGACACCACCAAAAAAGAAAATTACAGGCTGATATCCCTGATGAACATGAATGCAAAAATCCTCAACAAAATATTATCAAATAGAATCCAACAACTCATCAAAAAGATCATACACCATGACCAAGTGGGATTCATCCCAGGGATTCAAGGATGGCTTAACATTCTCAAGTCAAAGAACATAATTCATCATATCAATAAAAGAATAGATACAAACCATATTATCATAAAATAGATGCAGAGAAAGCATTTGACAAGATCCAGCACCCATTTATAATGAAAACACCCACCAAAATGGGTATTGAAGGAACTTTCCTCAATATATTCAAAGCCATTTACCACAAGCCTATGGCAAGCATTATTCTCAATGGGGAAAAACTAAGAGCGTTCCCTCTAAGATCTAAGGGACAAGACAAGGATGACCTCTCTCACCACTTCTATTCAGTACAGTTCTGGAAGTACTTGCAATAGTGGTTAGGCAAGAGAAAGATATTAAGGGCATCCAGATAGGAAAGGAAGAAATCAAGCTCTCACTATTTGCAGATGATATGATATCATATTTAGAGAACTTTAAAGCCTCTACCAAGAAGCTCCTAAAAATAATAGACTTGTTTAGTAAAGATGCATGCTATAAAATTAATACCCAAAAGTCTATGACTTTCCTTTACACAACTAATGAGAGTGAAGAAAATGATATGTAAAAAGCAATCCTGTTCACAATCATGCCTCAGAAAATTAAATACATAGGAATCAGCTTAACTAAGGAAGTAAAGGACCTGTACAAAGAAAACTAAAAAACACTACTTCAAGAAATAAAAGAGGACATGAGGAAATGGAAATACATTCCCTGCTCATGGATTGGGAGTATTAACATTGTCAAAATGGCAATACTCTCCAAAGCATTATACAGACTCAATGCAATCCCTATAAGGATACCACTGAAATTCTTCAAAGAAATGGATCAAACACTCCTGATATTCATATGGAACAACAAACCTCCATAAATAGCTATAGCATTTCTTGGGAAAAAGAAGATGGGAGGCATCACCTTTCCCAATCTAAATCTCTACTACAAAGCAGTAATAATTAAAACAGCATGGTATTGGAATAAAGGCAGAGCCACAGACCAATGGAACAGGGTTAAATATCATTACACACACCCTCAAGTATACAATTATCTAATCTTTGATAAGGGAGCAAGAAATGTGAAGTGGAGCAAAGAAAGTCTCTTTAACAAATGGTGCTGACAAAATTGGACAGCTACATGCAAAAAAAAAAAATGGGCACAAAGTTAGAGACCTAACACCATGTACAAAAGATCAAAATTCATTAAAGACCTCAACATCAGACCAGAATTCAAAAGGTACATTGAATAAAAGGTTGGTAAAACCCTCCACAACATTGAAGCTAAATGTATTTTCAAAAATGAAGTGCCACTGACCAAGTGAGTGGACACAGAGATAAACAAATGGCACTATCTTAAACTAATAATTTTCTGTACCTCAAAAGAAACAGTGACCAGAATACAAAGACAGTCTATAGAATGGAAAAGGATATTCACTCAATACCCATCTGATAAGGGATAATATCAAGGATATAGAAGGCGCTAGTTGAACTTTACAAGAAGAAAACATCCAATCCCATCAGAAAATGGGGCAATGAAATGAACAGAAACTTTCCCAAAGAAGAAATTTGAATGGCCAAATGGCTCATGAAAAAAGTGCTCTTCATCACTGATCATCAGAGAGATGTAGCTCAAAACAACAATGAGATATTATCTCACACCACAGAGACTGGCACATATCCAAAATAAAAAAAGCAACCGATGTTGGCATATAGCACAGCGGTAGGGCGTTTGCCTTACATGTGGCCAACATGGCCGACCAGAGTTCGATTCCTCCACCCCTCTTGGAGAGCCCGGCAAGCTACCGAGAGTATCTCTTCGCACGGCAGAGCCTGGCAAGCTACCCGTGATGTATTCAATATGCCAAATACAGTAACAACAAGTCTCATGATGGAGACATTACTGGGCCCGCTCGAGCAAATTGATGAACAATGGGAGGACCGACCGACCGTGGTGTTGGCATGTATGTAGGGAGAAGGGGACTCTCCTTTGCTGTTGGTGGGAATGCCATCTGGTTCAGCCCTTTTAGAAAACAATGTGGACGTTTCTCAAAATATTACAAATTGAGCTCCCATTTTACCTAGCAATACCACCACTGGGAATATATCCTGGAGATGCAAAGAAGTACAGTAGAAATGATATCTGCACCTGTATGTTTATTGCAGCACTATTTACAATAGCCAGAATCTGGAAAAAAACCTGAGTGCCCAAGAACAGATTCTGGTTAAAGAAACCTGGTACATCCACACAATGGAGTACTATGTAGCTGTTAGAAAAGATGAAGTCATGAAATTTGCACATAAGTGGAACAATATGGAGTGCATCATGCTAAAGTGAAATAAGTTAGAGAGAGTGACATACAATGACTGCATGCATTTGTTGAATATAAAGTAACATAATAGGAGACACGGCTGGAGCGATAGCACAGCAGGTAGGGCATTTGCCTTGCAAGCGTCCAACATGGCCGACCCGAGTTTGATTCCTCTGCCTCTCTCGGAGAGCCTGGCAAGCTACCAAGAGTATCTTGCCTGCACAGCAAAGCCTGGCAGGCTACCCATGACCTATTCGATATGCCAAACACAATAACAATTGTCACAATGGAGACTTTACTGGGCCCGCTCGAGCAAATTGATGAGCAACGGGAGGACAGTGACAGTGACAATAGGAGACTAAAACCCAAGGATAGTAGAGATAAAGGCCAACCAGGAGGATCACTACATGGCTTGGAAGCTGGTCTCACATGCTGGGAGAAAGGTAGCTGAGATACAGAAGGGACCACGAAGCAAATGATGTTTGGTGAGCTCACTCAGAATGGGAGATGTGTGCTGAACGTAGACTATGGACCGAACATAATGGCCACTTAGTACCCACATTGAGAATGGTAACACCCAAAAGGAGAAGGTAAAAAGGAATGTGCCTGCCATAGAGACAAGTGAGGGATGGGGTGGCAGGAGGGGGTGGCAGGAGGGATACTGGGAACACTGGTGGTGGAGAATAAGCACTGTTGGAGGGATGGGTACTTGATCATTGTATGAGTAAAATGTAATCACGAAAGTTTGTAAATCTGTAACTGTGTATCTCCCCATGATTCATTAAAAAAATACACTAGATTGGGGTTTGTAGATCTGGTCTTTAGTCTGAAAGCATTATGCATTACGTTTGGTTAAGTATCAAAGTGAACACTTTTATTAGGGGTTGTGTCTCTCTGTTGTTAAAATCAGAAAAAAAAATTGCTAACTTAAAACATGTCAACTTTTTTCAATATTCACTACTTCAAATGAATTTTGTTTTGTTTTATAAATCAGACTGTAGAGCACTACATTAAAACAAAAAACCTGGGCTTCTTTTTCTAAATAAATTAAACTGTTAAAGCATGGTATCTTAATTTAAATGTAATTTTTGATATAGTGAACTTAATGAAATAATAGTTGAGTAATAAATAATGTACCAAATGTTTTCTCTTCTGATAATCTCATCTTAATATATATTCAATATACTCTACCTCTGAAAGTCCAAGTGAGATTTAAGATGACTTCCAGATATTTTAAATTCAAGAGATAAATTAATCACTGCTGCATTAATTCCAATGTTACACTTGCCCTTACAAGAGTTCTTTTACTCACTAGTTGATGACTCCTAGCCATCACTGATATTCAAATCATGCTCTGGAGGAACATAATTTTTACTGTCAGTGATTCAGATGATTTCTAAGGTAGAATAAGCATTAATTTTGCTTAAGGCATTAAAATTCACTGCTGAACCAAACTTAGTAAAAACAATATTAGCTTCACTCGTTAAGTTTGAATCAGAGTCCACAAGAAAAGGGGCTATGTTATATCCCTTTTTTGTTGGGTACAGTCTCTGCTCACAGTCCTGGGAAAGGCTTTCTACTAAGTATGTATCTCAGTATCTTTTCTTCTCAACTTGTGAACTTACCTCAATGAATAAAAGAAAACTATTTTAGAATTTTGTTTTGCATTCTAACAAACAGATAACTACTAAACATGTATATTCCGACGCTACGATGTCCTAGTAAAGAATTTATGAGAGCCTTATACTGCTGGGTGTTAGCATGTTTCCACAAGAGGTGCTTCTGTTCCTTTAGCTTTTGTTGTCTAAAACGGTGTCTTTTGCAGAGTTTGCTTTGTTTCTGGTGTATTCTGAGATATATGTGTGGATGAAGGGGTGGGGAATGAATGAAGGAAGGATGGTGGGAAGATACCCAACACTTCATATTTTTTGGACACCCCACACTTTAAAGGCTCCGAGTAATTTCGTCAAATCCTGGAATCAAATCATGGGGTGGTGGAAAAGCAGGAAAACACAAACTGAGAGGGAAGGGAAGGGGGGAGGTTCCCCAAGCTTATCTTAGTTATCCTGGAACTTCCTCTGGAAGTTAATGCCTGGAAGTTAACTTTAGAATTGAATTAAAGTCACTTCCATGTGAAGGCATTTCAGTGTATAGAGTTTTTGTATGCTTGTTTGTGTTTTTTTTGTTTTGTTTTGTTTTGTCTTAGTTTTTTACTTTCCGCTCACCATGGATCAACTCATCTTCTCAGAGATTGGGGATATCCCACAATAAGAAAATATCATTAATCGTAATTCTCTTCTTCCTAATATGGTATAAATTCTGTAGTCAATGTATTGCAAGAAGACATTGGTGTTATAAAAATACAATCGGTACACAAATCCCAACCGCCAATTCTTGCTAAAGGCTTTACACTTTTTTATTAAAGAAATGTTTACCTGTTACGTCAATATTTCAGTTTCTGTTTGCCTGTAGGGTTAAAAGGCTCTTCATTTAACCCAGATGTTGAGAGGAAGCAGTTAATTGACTGGGGTCTGACCTTACCTCATCCTCTAAGGCTGCCCCTAAGGCTCTTCTCTGAAACTTGGAAGCTTTCTGAAGCACATTATGAAACACAATAGTCTAGAATGAGTCTTCCGAGTCCTTCAAGATACTAAATCCTTGAATTTTCTATACTCAAGATGATCACTTTCTTTGAGTGACTTGTTTTCTTTCCTAGTTATTTAAACTGAAATATGAGAATGGGTATAATGGGGAAGATATTTCCAATACAATCAGCAATGTTTGGGGACAACACGGTAAACCATATTGTAGCATTAGATCTCTTGTAATCAAAAATGACAAAATTTGTTAGTAACTCTCAAAGGATGGAACTGAATATGGTAATTACAATGGGTCTCATTCCCCTGACCCGAATATGGTAGTAATGGATAAAAAAATTGTTAATGGCAAAAAGCAAATTTAGTGACATTTTTTGTCCGTTAAATGTGCTAGCAAACTTTTGTATTCTGTAAAATTAAGATCCACAAGATCCCCGCCAATATCACATAATCAGGTACTCTGATTACTACAGTAGTCTAAGGCAAGATAAATGCTTTACTTTAATTCTGTAACTGAAATCAACATTTTTGTCTGGAGCTGATACTGCCCTCTGGCTGCCAATTTGAATTAAATTCTTACCAAACTAGATTTATAGTTCTTCACAAAGAACAAACAAACAAACAAAACCACACCTTTCATTAAGGAACTAACATTCTCCTGGGTAATATTCTCAGACTTATCTGGGTCATAAAGTCAATAATCTTTTCATACTCTCAATGGTTTAACACTTCTAAAGGACCTCATCTCTCCAGCACTTTAGGTTTCCAACGAGAAGGAAATTTTTTTTAAATGACATTAAAATTAAATTTTTTTTAAAATCACATTTTGGAAAAATTAAAATAAACTTTATAGAAAAATCACAATGAGACAAATTCTTTTACCAGCATCTCTGGCTCTCACATGTTTTTGCATAATGAAAGGGCTAATATAACATAACAAATCCTAAACTGTTTTCACAAGGAGTGGAAAAAAGATGTGTAAAAGTATGCTCTGTCTTGCTTCCTTCTGTTCACAATGTATCTAAATAAAACAAATGGTGTTCTTGCTCTTTCTGTCTGTTTCTCAATCTGTTTGGATAGTAGCCACCATTCTGAGCCAACCATAATATCTGACACTTCCTGACATCATGAAAGCCACCATCTGTCTATCACCAAAACCCTGTACTTTTTAAAGACTACTTGGCTTGATCCTTAATGAAGCTTCACATTGAATGCACAGATCAGTTTAGAAGGAATACAGGGAATAATTGACACAAGGAATATGTATAAAATCACGTTTCATTATTCAGCCTGAAAACACAAAATGAAATATTAAGGCCCATTTGCAGGCAGAAAAAGCGTAGGTTAGTTTCAATTGTGTTCATTTCCGATTTGCCTATGAAAGTTTAGACAGGGATGAACAGCAGGAATAAACCTAAAGTAAAATCTAAGCTTTAAATTCAGTATTTTCAGTCTTGTAAAATTAAACAGTTAGTCATGACTTTGCAGTGTGTATATTTGAGCTATGGAAAAAGAAGAAAATCCATCAATTACTTTCCTAAGGCTTGAGAAAATCATGCCATTTAAAACTGAATTAACTTCTTTAACACCTGAGTGATTAATCAGGAAACAAAAGAAGGCTCTGTATGTCTTCACTTGTAAAGGTCACAGGTGAACACAAACAACCAAGTGCTGGCAACATCAAGTCATTCTTTGTTTTATTAAACTATTGCACGACTTTATGTGCAAGAAGGGAATATTTTCACACGGGAGGCTGAGGAAGAATATTTTCCTGGGAAATATTAAATCCTTGCAGGGAAAAGTAAAGTTTTCCAGGAAGGATAGAATATCACGTTTATATACAAGTCTTATTACTACACACCACTGTTTGAATAATATAATGTTGATTTCCCACCAATCTCTTTTCTCCACTCTTCTTATCCCAAGGTCAGATCCAGATTTCCTGCAGCAATCTAATAAATCCAAGTTTCCTCAAGTCATGGATTTACCTAGCCAACAACAAAAAAAAAGTGCAATATATTGTCTAGAGCAGTCTAAGTTTGAATCATATACTGGGAGAAAATCACTTAAAGATTCCTATCTGATAGTCCTTATAAAGTTTCATTTCTTCAGGAAATATCTTATAAAATAAGATTTATTAGATGCTTATTCTCTGGCAGGAACAAAGTCAAGCAATTCATGTTTGTCACTTCACTTGTTTCTAAGTGTTGGGGGAGGTATGTATGTTACTTCCATGCATTGATTTTGTTAGTATGTGCATTATATGAGTTGGGAAACATTTTGCTGTAGAGAAATGTTAGGTTAAGAGAGGATGTCTCACTGAAGATACAAAGTTAGTAAAGTCTTTATCCTAGATTACAACTGAGATAATCTTATTCAAAGTCTGTGTTCTCTCCCCACTTCCACACTACATTATCTTTGCATATTGGTACATTCTAGCTATGAATCAGCTACAGGATTATAAAACATGGCCATAAGCAAGAGTAGAAAGGAGATGGAGAAAACCGAATGTCAGAATATATTCATCCTTGGATTGCTCTTCAAGCCTGTGTTCTCCCTTCAATACATTTCTCACTTGTTTGTCTCTGTTTCTTTGCTTCCCCGTTTCCACTCTGGAGAAGCCTGTGTTCTCTTGTGAACGTGTACTTCATCCCCCCCCCCCCAAATCTTTCTAAATAAATTTCAATTAAAAAGATCCTGGTTCACAAAAATATATATGTATTTTCATCCACATTAATGACAGTGTTTAATATTACAATTATAGAAGTTTTAAATAGTTTTTTCCTGCAAGAATGCTAGCACTCTAGCAAGACAATTGGCTCTAAGCCACTTTATCTGCTTTAAGAGAAAAGAACTTACTACATTTTGCCCCACATAGAATTTCATATAAAGAGTCCTGGGTTCACTAAAAAGTAGCCTCTTTGCTATTCTTTGCCTTTCCAACTCTACATCAATATGTTTTCAGAAGAAAGTGAAGAATGAATTATCCACTTGAAATGATAGTGAGAGGCTGAATGCCTCACTTGAGCAGATAGTCCGTCAGAGCACTAGATTCTTACTCCACTCACCGAAGAAACTTAAAACCAGCAGATACTTGGGGTGCTATATTTAATTGAATATGTTCTTTTAGGTCCCTCCCTAACTTGTAATGAAACTAGCTATTTTTTCTTTTCTGAGTTAACTCAAAACAATGTGTATTCTTATATAACTGAGATTTCTACTTTTTGCTTATCCCCTCAAAAAAAGTCTGAAAAGTAAAAATACACAGGCTTGAGCTAAAACATGAACAAAATAAGCATTTATGTCTTCTATTTTATGTGTCCTAAATAATTCTATCGCATGAGTACTCTGTTACGACATTTAAGTTTACCCTTTAGCTCATCAAAATTTGATTACTTCTCATTTGTTACAAACATTTATTTCTTGTCATATTTGCCTATAATAGGGAATGCAGGTTCATGTTTCCCAACCTGGAGATTAGAGTTTTAGAATAAAAACAATACATAAGAAAAAAATGAAAGCAGATTGTTTAAATAAAAAGTGAATAAATTATTCAGACCAGCTGTGTGGATTTGGAAAGAACTTTTCCGTGTTGATTAAAACCTCTTAATTTGTTTTATGTGACTGTGAAAGAGCAGGGTGTAAATAAATTGAGACCAGAATGCTGTTGTCTGCTGAAATTATCAGGTCCAGCCTGAATAAATACCTCCACGTCACCATACCATCTAGTTAATATTTAAAACAATATGGAAAAACAGGTTTTTATAATTATGAACATGCTTTTTAAAACTCTAAGGTGTTAATGAAAACATATATTTTCTATTTTAAAAGAATAGAAACATTTCAGGGACTACAACATATGTACCTCAAAATTAAAAAAAAAAGAAAATCCAACAGGAGAAGAAATAGAAAGGTCTAAGGGTGGTCAGAATTGGGGGAAGTACTGAAACTGTATATTATGGCTTCTTTTAAAGGCTTACTGTGTTGGCGATCATTAATTTTGAATGCATTCTCTTCTCAAGACAAAGGTAAATTTACCCTAACTCTTTACATTGCATCTTAATGTTTCTATCTACAAAGGTTTATTGGGTTTTGATTTATATTCATTATAGTCCACAAATAATCTTTAGACACATTAAATATATACTCCCTAAGTATTTATTGCATGCTTGAATCTCACTTATATGTGCAGTATCATAAATTTCACTTTTCTTGCATTCTTTTTGTAAAAAAATTACATATAATGAATGATTTCTAAAGTATTTTGTGATTAGAAGCTTTAAGTAATGACTTCTCTTGACAATAAACTACTGAGTTTATTGATGAGATTTTTAGCTCCTTGTTCTATAAGTTTTTTTATAAGAAGGAACTTTTCTAAACTATTGATATAAATGTAATAAAAATATGCATTATAAAATATGCTGTAGTAATTATTGGGGTTTTTTCCCTCGGTAACATTTTTGCAATAGTTATGAGTACCTAGGTCGAGAAGTCAACCTGACGAATGACCTGTGCTTGGAGCTGGAGGTTCTTCGTCCTCTTAGTTATTTCTTCGACACTCTGGAAGGCATTCCAAGCTGCTCTCTTCTCTCTTTAAGGTCTTCCTTTATTGCTTCTCTGCACTGCTTTGCGAGCTCAGTCACGTTGGTGAATGAGCTTGAGAGTTTTTGAATACAGGCGTCTTTTGGTGGCTTCATCTCCCTCCACGTTCCTCGCACACATATTCTTCATCAATGTCATCAACGAGGGCATCGTTCCCATGTTGCTGAAATAGTGCCAAAGAGCTCCCAGTTGGTGGTCATTCTGGGAGTTCTCTTCTTAAACATTGCAGGCCTTTCTCTCTGCTCTGTGAAGTAGAATTTTGCACAAAGGAGAAGGTGGCCTGATCCCATTTGGAATTTACAGTGACATTGGTCAGGCAAAACCGTTGATCGAATATTATGTGGTCAGTTTCATTGTTGAACTGTCCACCGGGTGACTCCCATGTCCAATGTTTAGATTTGGCCTTCTGGAACTTCGAGTTACCGTGGATGATCTTGGTCGACATGATCAACCATATCCACGCAGTAACCAAGCTCGTTGAGGTTTCTCGGGTGTTCAAGATGCTGCACTGTCTAATGTTCATTGATTTAAAGAAGGCCTTTGATTCTGTTGAGACTGAAGCGGTCATTGAAACCTTAGCCAAACAGGGGGTTCTAACTCAATACATCGGGATCCTCCATGAGCTGTATTATGGATTCACTACCAGGATCTCCCCATTCTACAAAGAAGTGATCATCGATGTCAAGAGAGGGGTTCAGCAGGATGACATCATTTCACCGAAACTCTTCAGTGCCACCCTCGAGAATATCATGCGATGATTGGAATGGGAAGGAATGGGAGTGAAGATAAATGGTCGGCAACTACACCACCTCTGCTTTGCAGATGACATCGTTCTAATAAGACCAAACATTAGCCACTGTCACTGTCACTGTCCTCCTGTTGTTTATCGATTTCCTCGAGCAGGCCCAGTAACGTCTTCATTGTGACAATTGTTACTGTGTTTGGCATATTGAATATGCCACGAGTAGCTTTCCAGGCTCTGCCATGCGGGCGAGATACTCTTGGTAGCTTGCCAAGTGGCACAAATGCTGGCTGACGTTGACTGTGAATGTGGAAAGGTTGGACTGCAGCTGAATCTCATGAAGACAATGTTCATGAGAAATGGTCTCCTTCCTGACCTTCCATTCGCTCTCAATGGAATGAACATCTCCAAATGCAGCAGTTATGTGTACCTGGGCCGAGAACTCAACATGACAAACGATCTGGCACCTGAGTTGTGCAGAAGGAAGAGAGCGGCTTGGAATGCCTTCAAGAGCGTCAAAGAAACAGCTAAGAAGACAAAGAACCTCCGGCTCCGGACACATCTCTTCAACTACACCATTCTTCCTGCATTGACATGCCTCAGAGAGCTGGGCCCTAGGAAAACAGGATGAGAACGCTATTCGGGTCTCCCAAAGAGGAACTAAAGAGCTATGCTTAGAGTATCACACTTCACTCAAGTGAGAAAAGGAATATGGAGTTCCATCGTCCATCAAAGATCGAGAATCAGGGATGCTGTCTCATTTGCCAAGGCGTCAAAAATCAGATGGGCTGGACACGGAATGCGATTAGAAGAGGACCGCTGGACTAGAGCCATTACTGACTGGATTCCATGGAACATAAAAAGATTGCATGGCTGCCCACCTATGAGATGGTCAGACTTCTTTGTCAAGACCCTGAACGATCGGTTTGAGGCTCTTCATGTTTCTGGAGAGAGCAGACACCATTGGGCTACACTAGCATGCAACAGGGACAAATGGAGACATTACTGGCGCCCACTTGAGCAAATGAATGAGTAACCAGATGTCAAGTGATCAAGTGAAAAGAAACTACTCATTCAACAGGTATGAGCCGGTCGTGATGGGCACCTGAAATCTCATGGAAAGGGGGGCGCTCATGTCTGAGCTTTTAGGAATACAGCTATTTTGTAATGAATTCTTGTTTGATACCAACTTAATTAAAGTACGTTCTTACCCTTCTTTCTAGGAATCTTCACTAGAAATTTCAGAACTCCCAGTTTCGAACATGACTCCTTGTACTTCTCTCTGCCTTTAGTTCAGATTTTTTGTGAATTAATTCCTATAAATATGACTCATTATGTTATTGTTATAGCTTATTAAAAGTGATAACACAACATGTTTTTGAATACTGAGTCTTTGACACCTTCACATTGTATAAAATTGACCAATCTGTTTTTTAATTAAATGAATTCATTAATTTATTTTTATTTATTGAATCACTGTGGGAAAAGTTACAAAGCTTTCAGGTTTAGATCTCGGTCGTGCAATCATCAAATACATTTTCCTTCACCAGTACTTATTTTTTACCACCAAGAACGGCAATATACCTGCCCTCCCAACCCTTCCAATGCCTGTGAGGCAGATAAATTCTAGTTAACACTCTATCTACTTTGATTAGATTCATTGTTTCGACAAAAGATGCACCATTATTATTTAGAGTTTACACCCCCAAATCAGACCTGCTGAAAAGGCATTGTGAAATAATGTGTTTTCTACAGCTGGTAAGAAGAACCAAAAGATTTTGGATTTCTGATATTTTACTTATTAAGCCTGGAAGTACTTCTGCCGAAAGTCAGATAATTATGAGATTGGTTTCTGTGGCTCTGGAGCCAGGGCCGTGTCGGAGAGCCGCTCATGGGGGGCAAACCTGTGACCTCGGTAGGGTGTGAAAGACAAGCCGGAAAAGTCCCCCTTTCCATGAGGTTTCAGTTGCCCGTCACGACCGGCTCATACCTGGATTTCCAAAAATCTCCAAGGCGGCCGCCATCTTGCTGTCCCTAGGGAAAAAGGCAGAAGGGGGCAACACCCTTTCCCTCCCGGGAAGGCATGGTGGCGTGGATTAACGCAGAGTCCATTCACTTTTCTGCTGCAAGCTGCCGAGCTCTGCATTAAGTCCTTGTGCTTCTGGAGCCATGGCCGTGCTGGAGAGCCGATCGTGGGGGGCAACTCATGACCTCAGTAGGGCGTGAAGGACGAGCCTGACCAATTTATTTAAATTTTGGGCCTCCAATTCCAAAATATACACACATGTACAATGTGTGTGTATGTGTTTAGGAAATACCATATGTGTTTAGGAAATATCATATGTATTTAGGAAATATCTACCTACATGCTGCTATTAGGATTACTGAGCTAATATTGACTAAATATTTGGAGTTTATCAAAGTGTATACCCTAAAAATGTGCCTATTGATAATAATTTGTAAATTCTAAGCATGACACTAATTCTACTGTCTTTGAGATAGAGTGATGAAGTAAAACATTCAAGGAAGAAAAATAATATTTCTATCCAGAAATGATTTTTTTGAGAAGCTGTTGTATGGGCTTATTCCTGGCTCTCTGCTCCACGATCACTCCTGGCAGTGTTCAGGGAACCATATGTAGTGCCCAGGACTGAACCTAGTTTTGCCACATGCAAGGTTAGAGCCATGCCCACTGAATGATCTTTCTGGCACCCAGAAAACTAATTTTAATTAAGTTTTTAAATAAGTTAGGCAAACTCCCCATGGTGTACCCAATATGCCAAATACCAGTAACAATGATGGGTCTCATTCTCCTAAAGAGCCTTGAATATAATCTCAGGGCTAGGATGAAGGAGACGTTACTGGGGCCTGCTCGAGGCAATCGAAGACTAACAGGATGATTTGTGATTTTGTGAAGTTTTTTAATTCTTTACACCAATCCCACCACCAGTGTAACCTTCCCTCCACCATTGTCCCTAGTTTCCCAGATGCCCAAGACGGCCACTGTCCAGGCACATAATTATTTCATCTTGCTTGTTACAACTAAAGGGCTGGCTGATGATGTTACTGAAAAAGACTCCAGGAGAAGAAAATTTGTGAAAATTGTTTAATCTAACCATGAAGTCATTAAGTCTTTGTCTCAGAGTAGACTAAGTTGTTTGTTGCTAGCTGAGCCCGCTATGTTATTCTGTTTGTTGAGCTTAGTTGACTGACATGTTACTTTCTCATGTAATTTGGTGTGTTTCTATGGGCGTGTCAGTATTGTGGAATTTGGAGGTGTCGTTCTCCAGGAGTTCCATGAACTGTGGAACTGGACCAAATCAGTTTACATGGTGGTGACTGTGGGATGAGTTGTGGCTGCTGGGGCTTCTGGAAGTATGGGGAACGTGGGAGGTGGCTGCCTGCCCTTACCCTGAGAAGACTCCTGATTTTCAGCCTGAAAACTGAAGTACCTAGAAGTTTTGACATTTTTGTGTTTCTACAGAAATTAGTTGTCAAACAGTGAAGTTTGGCCATTGGCATGACAGCAGCTATGGGGTGATTAGATGTGGCTGTTGGAGCTTTGGCAGAGTGGGGTCTGGGCCTAGCCACCTCCTAAGACTGCCCAAAAGTTTTCAGCTGGATGACCAATGTACCTGCAAATGTTAGCAGCATAGTTTACATGTCTTCTTAGATTAATTGTGAATCTGGGAAGCTGGGCTGATGAGTTTACATGGCAGCAGCTATGTAATGTGGATGTGTCTCCAGAAAAGTACTTTTCACTTATTCATGTGAGTAATTTAAGTATGTCACCACAATTGAAGTTCCCAAATTCTTATATAATAGTTTGGACTAATCCACTGACTAATTAGAACAGGACTAAGGAACTGGAGCAATAGTGCAATGGGTAGGGTGTTGACCTTGCACGCGGCTGACCGGCGTATGGTCCCTGACATGGCACATGGTCCCCTAATGCCCTCCAGGAGTGAACCTGAGCAAAAAGCCTGGAGTGATCCCTGAGCACTACCAAGAGTGGTCCAAAAGCAAAAATGAAAAGGCAAATAAAAAAGAACAGAAGGAAAGAAGGAAGGAAGGAAGGAAGGAAGGAAGGAAGGAAGGAAGGAAGGAAGGGAGGGAGGGAGAAGGAGGGAGGAAGGAGAAAGAAAGAAAGACAGAAAGAGAGAGAGAGAAAGAAAGAAAGAAAGAAAGAAAGAAAGAAAGAAAGAAAGAAAGAAAAGGAGAGAGAGAAGGAGGGAGAGAAGGAGGGATTAAGTAGAAGAAAGAAAGAAAGAAAGAAAGAAAGAAAGAAAGAAAGAAAGAAAGAAGGGAGATAGAAGGAGAGAGGAAGGAGAAAGAAAGAAAGAAAGAAAGAAAGAAAGAAAGAAAGAAAGAAAGAAAGGGAGAGAGAGAGAGAGAAAGAAAGAAAGAAAGAAAGAAAGAAAGAAAGAAAGAAAGAAAGAAAGAAAGAAAGAGGAGAAAGGAGGGAGAGAAGGAGGGAGAGGAGGAGGGATTAAGGAGAAGAAAGAAAGAAAGAAAGAAAGAAAGAAAGAAAGAGAAAGAAAGAGGAAGGAAGAAAGGAAGGAAGGAAAGAACAAAAGAAGGAAAGAAAGAGAGAAAGATTTGCATCTCCCTGATGATTAGCAATGTTCAACATTTGTTTTGCGTACCCTTTTGCCATATCATATACAATGATTGAGTACCCATCCCTCTATCAGTGCCCAGAGGAATCACACGAAGACAAGTTGTGATGCAATAAGCAAAGAATCTTTATTGACTAGCTCGGCTAGCCTGAGCTAGGGCCCTCGTCTGGCTCACCCACACAGTGGCAGCCTTCTGGAAATGAGCGGCCCCAAGTCTCAAAAGTTGAGTGACTTTGATAGCATATCATAATATAACAAACTTTCTATGGACCACCATTTTGGATGCAGTCTAACAGGCTTTCCACTACTTGTATTTAGCTGATTGGTTATAAGTTGCTGTTACATAAGTGTTGCATTACAGTTACGGAAGGGTTATATAGGGGGACATCCCTACCTGCATCTGATTGGTGAACCTTAGTGGACCTCCCTTGTGACTTGTAAAGTCAAATTCCTCAGAAATCTCTGATTTTGTATTTCTGATAGCACAGCGGTAGGGTGTTTGCCTTACACGCGGCCAACATGGCCGACCCGAGTTCGATTCCTCCGCCCCTCTCGGAAAGCCCGGCAAGCTCCCGAGAGTATCTCGCCCACATGGCAGATCCTGCCAAGCTCCCCGTGACGTATTCGATATGCCAAACACAGTAACAACAAAGTCTCCAATGGAGACGTTACTGGGCCCACTCGAGCAAACCGAAGATCAACGGGAGGGCCTTTACCCTACCTTTACCTAAGTGAAATATTGCTTCTCTCTTTCCCTTATGTCCTCTTGCATAGTTTACTTCAGACCAATGCCCCTTTTTGTATAGACACAGGAAAACAGTTAATGCTATTCTTTTGTAACTTGGGAATAAATTGACTCTGAATCCTATTTACTCCTGAGCATCTGTTTTCTCGACTTGATCCTCAGATGACTTTCGTTATTAGCAGGTTCCAAAAAAAATCTCTTTGGACAAATAATGAGCAGTTATAAAAAGAATGATTACTCAACTATCAGGATAAGCAATAAAATTAATATGAAGAAATAATAGTTGAATCAAAACCAAACTAAAATATAGGATCGTTTTAAACAGTTGAAGTTAAAGACAGTAGGGGTGATACTGCTTCAAAAATGAAAATACAATCCTCTTCAGACTAAGACTTAGTTAAAACAATCTATTGGTTGAAAATCTTGAGTAAAACTCTGGATAAAACACAGGATACTTTGCTATCGTTGCTTATTATGATGTAAAAATAAGCAGCATAGGGGCTGGAGCGATAGCATAGCAGGGAGGGTATTTGCCTTGCACGCGGTCAACCCAGGTTCAAATCCCAGGATCCCATATGGTCCCCTGAGCACCGCCAGGAGTAATTCCTGAGTGTAGAGCCAGGAGTAACCCCTGAGCATCACTGGGTGTGACCAAAAAAAGCAAAATAAATAAGTTAATTAAATAAAATAAAAATAAGCCGCATAGACAAAAGCAGACATGTACTGAGGAAGGCTATCAAAGGAATGCACGATGGCTAGGGATGTGACTTCAGTGCTCTATGCCTGACATGCAAGATCCAAGACCTAAATTTAATCCCCAGCACTGAATCACCACACCACGACCACAACTCTAAAGTGCCAAGTACAAGTCCAGTAGGTCCCCAAATATTGCACTCTCTCTGGAGTGGACAGGCACTCACCATAGGCCCCTCCACCCCATGCCAGATCTGACCATGCATTTGAGCCAGATTCTGGGTGTGGGCAGACACTTTTTATCTCTGTCTCAAGGTATGTGCTTTCCAGACTCTGCTCCAAGGCTAGAGCTTTGATGTAGGTATTATATTACTGGCACTGCATGTATTTCCGGGAAAAGTCTGTATGAAACTTTGCATTTGAAGGAAAACATCTTGAGATTGCCCAAAACAAAAACCGAAGTAACTACCATTGTGTACTTGTTATCCACTAATTTGATTACCTGCCTCTTTCTTCTGCTCTCTTCGTCTGCTTCACATGCAGGTTGTTTTCCAAGTAATCCAAGAAGAACTTAGGTTGGACTCCAGCTACATACCAATGGCCAATTGGACAAGGGAAAGAAAAAATGAAAACTATGGAAGCACCCACATGTGGAGGAAAAAACCCTGACGTTAGATGTCAAGTTGATCAAATAAGAAATAACAGTCAATGTTCCTTGTCTTATGTGTTGAACACCAGAGGCTACACATGCTTAATTAATTGGATAATCATGAATGTGATCATAATGCGTTGCACGTGGAAAGCCAGGTTTTAGCCCCTGACATCACATGGTCCACAGAGCAACCCCAGGTGTTCCACCTCCACTCCAGATGCTGGGTTTGGAGGGGCCTTGAGTACCTTGAATGTGGTCTAGAAAGAAAACAAGGAGGGAAGGAGGCAGGGAGGGAGAGAGGAGGATGGAAGAGGAGAGAGGGAAGAGGAGAGAGGGAAAGGAGGGAAGGAGTGAAGAGAGGGGAAGAGAGAAAAGTGGGAAGGAAGGTGGAGGGGGGGTAAAGAGAAGAAAAGGGAAGGGAGAGGAAAGGGGAGGAGATGGGCACAAGGGGAGGGAAAGGGAGGAGAAGGAAAGGAATAGAGGAAAGGTGGAAATAGAAAGGTTTCCTCCTGGCTGTACATAGGGATCATGCTTGACAGGCTCCGAAAAACATAAGTGGTGCCAATAATCAATCCTGGTCAGCCAATCTGAAAGGCAAGTACCCTACCTGTTGTACTATCTCTCTGGCACAATTGTGGCAACATAACTTTTAAGCATAGTTAAGTTTTGAAAACTTACAGAGAAGATATAAAAATGTTCTTGTTACTCCAGATGTAAAACCCAGTGTCAAATCCATTTTCTCTGAATGAAGCAAGAAAGTGACAATTCTGACGTATGAATAAGTTAAAAGCCACAAGAACTAGGGATATGGCTCAGTGGTATATCACATGCTTCATATTTGTGACATCCTGGGTTTGATTCCTGGTACCACAACACAAGAGCATACATAAAAACCCAAAACAACATTAAAAATGTTTTTCAAAACTTGATTTCCTGTGCAGATCAGGGGCCAAACTAGTTTCAAGTGAGGTTAGAGTGGTAGGAGAGACGAGAGAAACATAGAGGGGAGAGTCACCCAAACTCTTCCTCCTTATCATCTTCCTCCTCAGCTGACAAACTCCTTAGATCCTCTACAGGAATAAGGAGTCAGCCATGCAGTCAGAATGCATGATTACGTTCATGGCCTAAGCACTGGAACAACAATTTTGCAGTTTACTTTGGTCCAACATATTACCATGTGAATGTCAGTATCTCCAAGACAGCTAAGTTGACGAGTAAAGACACATGAGCAGAGAGAGATTAATAAGAATGAGTTTTTATTCAAGTGCATCTAAGACATAAATGCACAGAAATCAATTAGGGACAAAAATTGAGAAAATGGGTAGGGAAGAATAAAAGCCAACCAATATAAGAAGTAGAAGTTGTCATCCTGCCAATTTAATTCTGCGCCCACTGCAGAGCCTGAGCCCGTCAAATTAGAGACATCAGTCAATGAAAATACATCACTCTGGTGAATCTATAAGTCAGTTTACTGATACTTAAAGTCCAGTGCTCCATGACATCCAATGCACTCACTTGTTGGCTAGAATGTCGGACTCTTGAGGTCTTGAGATGTTGGGAATGACCTTCACAAATACCACCCATGGTCTGAGAGGAGCCCACTGCAGAGCTTGAGTCCGTCAAATTGCAGACATCAGACAATGAAAATACATCACTCTGGTGAATCTATAAATCAGTTTACTGATACTTGAAGTCCAGTGCTCCATGACATCCGATGCACTCACTTGCTGGCTAGAATGTCGGCCTCTTGAGGTCTTGAGATGTTGGGAATGACCTTCAAAAATACCACCCATGGTCTGAGAGGAGCCCACTGCAGAGCTTGAGCCCGTCAAATTGCAGACATCAGTCAATGAAAATACATCACTATGGTGAATCTATAAGTCAGGGAACTAATATTTGAAGTCCAGTGTGTCATGACATCCAATGCACTCACCTGCTGCCTAGAATGTTGGTTATGTTGAGGTCCTCAAATGTTGGGAACGGAGCCAGGTTCTGTAGCACTGTCCACATCTGTTTTTGTCCATCTTTGATCAGGGGATAGGCAACTCAAAAGTCAAAAACATTACAAAACTATTTGCAAGATTGAAGATCCCAGAATGCCCAGTTTCATTGGTGCCACTGAGGACCAACAGGATCAAGAAAACCACCTAACCCCTACACTTGTAAGAGTCACCACAACAAATAAGAAACGTGTCCTTGACTGCATCAGAGAACCTGGGGCTCACCTAACCATGGAATATCCATTGTATGTCCCACTGTCAGCTCTGTCTAATTTTCATACTTGTCTGCCACCCTCTGCATGGTTAGGTGAGTCCCAAGTTCTCTGATCCAGTCAATGGCACGTTTCTCATTTGTTGCAGTGAGTCTTACAAACATAGATGGTTAGGTGGTTTTCTTGATCCTGGTGGTCCTCAGTGGCACCAGTGAAACTGGGCATTCCTGGATCTTCAATCTTTCAAATAGTTTGGACTGCTTTTGACTTTTGAGTTGCCTATCCCATAATCAAAGATGAACACAAACAGATATATTGAAAGATGGTTCTTAAAGTAGTGCTTGTCATTCATCTTCGTCTAATCACTTCCCTTTTGCCTGTTGGTTCCTGGGACCTTTGATTGATCACACAATTTTAGGTCGTGCACAGCAGATGGAAAAGGTGAGGCAATGGGACAGAGGATGGGAAAAGGGTGACATGTGGGAACAGTGGGACAGGAAGAATAGGGTTCCACGGTACAGGGGACAGATGGAAAGGTAAAGGCAGTTGGGGGAAGAAGGGAGACAGGGGAAACACGGTGGAAAGTGTGCACAGAACAGACAAGTGATGTTCCAACTGGTGCTGTTCCAAATGAAGGTGTTTCTTGAAGTTCTTCCATTGTCAGAAGGACTTCTGTTTCTTTAAACAGCATCTGTTAAACTAAAGGATAGACTGGCTCCCTGATCAGTAAGAGTTGCCTTGTTCTTTCTTTACCGTAGTGAACTGTGTGACCATGGATGAGTATGGTCTGAAGAGGGTAGGTTGTTCCCGATGTTTCTACCACTCATTGGGATTGAGGGCTCTATGAATACAGATGTTTTCTTACTAGCAGCAGCAGACGATGCACTTCGGTCTCCAGTGCTAGGTATTCTCTGGGTCTTCCCCCGAATTAGTGATGATAGTACTCTGCATAGATGATCTTGGACTGATGCAAGTTTTGTACACTCTGTTGGAGCTGAATTTCGGTTGCTATCAAAAAGTTGCTGTGTGTCTACTTAAAGCTCATCCCAGTTGAGTACTGGACAGTTTGATGGGACTGATTGGGAATTGTAGTTTGTATGTGCACTGATACTTCTGGCAGATAGTTCAAAATACCGGAGAAGGACACGGGTTGCAGGACATGGTAATTCTGCATGTTGTTTTTGGGCTTCACTTCAGGTGCGTGGCAAAGAGGTATGTTGCTTCTAAACTCTCCTCCCAGGTGAGTACCTGGAAGAACTTGGACTGTCAGCAAAAATCTGGTTCCGCGTTGACTGGCACAATTCAACGTACAAAGTCTAAGTTCACTGTTCTGCCACTGGGTCAGCTGGTTGCGGCCACAGATGCAAGTTTTGTACACTCTGTTGGAGCTGAATTTCGGTTGCTATCAAAAAGCTGCTGTGTGTCTACTAACGCTCATCCCAGATGAGTACCGGACAGTTTGATGGGACTGATTGGGAATTGTAGTTTGTATGTACACTGATGCTTCCGGCAGATAGTTCAAAATACCGGCGAAGACCATGGATAAGTTTTTCTCAGAAGGGGTTGCATCAGATGGTAATTCTGCATGTTGTTTCTGGGCTACACTTCTTGCTTGGCAAAGAGGTATGTGGCTTCTAAACTCTCCACCCAGGTGAATACAGGACAATTCCAGGGGACTGAGTGGGAATTGTTGTATCTATGTCCATCGCCATATCAGACAGAGAGGTTGAGCTCCGGTCCCGCATGTCGCTGACCTGAAGGCACTCAGGGCTAGCTTCTTCCGACCGGCCCTGAAAGATGGGATGGCCCTTTTGTGCCGCAGCCTCTTGGAACGCTCACTGTGGTTGGCTGCCTGGAACTTTTTGTTGAGTACACAGGGGAGTTTGGGAGGAGGGGGAAACTCACCGCGGCCCCACTGCCGGGGCAGTTGGGGAGGAGGCAGCTGTGGTGCCTCTGGCATAGGGTGTTTCCTTTTGCAGGCCCTCTTGCCTTCACATTGCGGAGCAGCACTCCCCGGTGCAGGCTCTGGAGGCTTCTTCTCGGCCACGTTGGTTCTTGTTGGTGGACCGGGAGGACTGCGCCGGGCATCTGCAGGCTGCTCTCCTGCTGCTGACGTCCCTGGCAACGAGCAGCGGGGCACGGACCCCACCGACGCGCAGGCCGGAGGCTCTCCAGGAGGCTGGACATGTGCACCCCAGGGCAGGGCAGAGGGCTCGGGAGATGCAGCCGAGGCTGGCTCTGCTTCTGCTGGTAAGGCCTGGAGGTGGAGAGGCCGGGGGCGGGAGCACGTGGGGCCGGTGCCACTGGACTGCAGGCCGCTGGTCCAAAGGGCCTTGGCGCTGTGGGTGCCCTCGTCGTCGTCCTGGCGCGTCTCTGCACCCTCTTCCCGGTTTCCTGCCCTCTTGGGGGGGGTGGTCTTGGATCGTCTCTGCTTTGGCCCATTGTGGGAGTTTCGTCGGTTTCATGATCTGAACGGATGGGACGCACAGGATGTTGAAGTTGCGCCCCGCAGCCGCGATCTTGACATTGCTCCCATACCCGCATGTCGCTGGCCTGAAGGCACTGAGGACCATCTTCTTCCGACTGGCCCCGTATGATGAGAGAATCCCCACCCGGGAGTTGTTGGTCTGCGGCAGGGGACAGGGCCTCCTGGGCGTGATGGTGAAGGATGCGGGCGGAGGCCTCCGCGGCTGGTGCGGTTGGTCGGCAGGTGCCAGAGCCCCGGGGTGGCCCCGGCCAGGGCGAGCAGCGGGGTTTCTGGAGACAGGAATTGGCCCCGGATGACCCACTGGGGGACGTCAGCGATGGCTCAGCAGGAGCCGAATTCGACTCAGAACGTTGCCCATGTTTCCAGGCCACGGTCCCAGAAAGTGCAGAGGACCGCGCTGGAATCTGGGCTGAAACCAGGCTTCTGACTCCTGGCCTCTGCGCGGTCAGGATATACTGGGAGGTGATTGTGACGTTGCCTGGCCCACGTCACAGCGGAAACAATGTAGCAGCTTTTCCACCACCCACACACGGCTCAGGGACCACGTGCAAGGGCAGAGCGCTGAGGCCCCATTGCCCAGCCCCTTCAGGGCTCTCCTGAGCCTGGGACTTGTGCTGTGGAGGGTGGGTTGCCACCTGATCGAATCCGTGAGGGGTCTGCTGGGGACTGCGCGGGGCACACGTTGCTGAGAGTGTGGTTTCAGCGCCCGGAGTCTGTGCATGCAAGGCCCTGGGCGCCTGGTGCTGCCCCCTCCCTCGGTCAGGAGAGGAGACCCCAGATCCTGTCCTCCCTCAGTTTCTCTGCCTGGCTTGGAGTCACATGTACATTCTCCCAGGCTCACTCAGGCCTCTGAGTTTCCAATTTCCAAGGATGGATGAGTTGCCCAGTTGTTGCTTTTTTTTTCGGGGGAGGGGCAGGTGATTAACTTTTTTTAGAGCATTTCAAAGCCATTCATGATTGAATATCAGTCGGACAGTATTCCAACACTGATCCCTCGACCAGTGTACATTTCCCAACACCAATATCCCCAGGTTCTCTCCCATCACCCCACCCCTGAACCCCCGTCCCTTGCCTGCCTCTTTGGCAGGCGCTTTACAGATTTTAAATCAACTGAAAACATGTAATTACATCTTCAGCTGTGCCCCTAGGTCAACCCAGGTGGTCGTTGGTCTACCCAGGATATGAACTTAGTCCGAGTTATCTGACTGGTCAGGGCTGTGGGGTGGCTATCACAAGCACATCCTATGTGTCTATTTAGTTACTGTAGTGGAACAAGACTGGAGAGAGAGTACATGGGTACAGCACTTGCCATGTGTGAGGACAGTGCAGGTTTAGCCCCTGCCATCCCTACAGTCCACTGAGTCCAGCCAGGAGTGATCCCTGAGCACAGAGCCAGGAGTAGCCCTGAGTACAGAGGCATCTGGCCCCAAATCAACCAAACAAAATTCTCCCACTGGAGATTGTCATTATGATCACAAAGCAGCTTGGGGCAATCTTCACAGGACCTTATTGGCAACTAAATCTATCTCTAGATACTCTTCTGCAGCTTGTTTCTCTGGCTTATTTCACTGGGATCTTTCATCTGGCTGCTGCTGAGTATTATGGCATATGGCAAGCAGAAGTTACGGACCCAAAAATCATACTGAGCAGTAAAAATACGTTTCAGTGGATGGAGACAAAATCCAGCAGGTAAGGGCATTTGCAATTATGGGAAATCCGGGTTCAATAGCTCTGTTCACCAGATGTGAGCCAAAAACAGGAAAAAAAACTTTTTAGTTGACAATCTATGTAATGTTGGATATTGGTCATATATGAAACGAACTTGTGACCTTTGTTCATGAGATTTCTTGAAAAGAGCATTGGTGAGTAAATGTGGACTTCCACACAAACTTTGAGGCATGGTAAATCATATTAGGTTTTGCTCACATTCAGAATGATTTTGAAATGTAGGGTATAGCATAGGACACAGAAACCTCACCATGATAACAAAATATTTACAACTATAAATTTAAATTACAATTTTTGTTATCATTAGAGATTGTTCAATAAGAACCAATTTCTTAATTTTTTAATTTAATTATAATTTTATTTTATAATTTATAAAATTATAAATGTAAATTATAATTTTAATTTAATTAATTTCTTAATTAAACTTGCATGAACACACATGGCATGCTCTCATACTAATTTTGAATGAAGATTTTTTATTGTAAGTTGCGTTTTGCTTTATTTTATTGAGGTATCATGGTTGACATTCATCTTCATGTTATACTTCGGTGGACTCTGATTACACTCCACCATCACAAAAGTACCAGAGACCCTCTACCACTGTCCTGATGTTATTATTATGAGCAAGGTTTATCACAGGAATTCTGCAAAGTGTTGAACACAAGAGTGTTGCATATGCTAAACTGCCATGAAAACAATCAATTATGCTGCTTTTAAAATCTTTGAGAGGGATGAGGGGGATGAGGGGTGGGAGGGATACGGGGATCCATGGTGGTGGGAAATGGGCACTGGTGGAGGGATGGGTATTTGATCACTGTATAATTGAAACACAAGCACAAAAATTTGTAAGTCTACAACTGTACCTCATGGTGTCTCACTAATAAAAAAATAGTTATGTAATGATAACATTGTACCCCTTAACTTAAAATCATGTGCACTTTTTTGAGATGATGTTACCTAACGAAAAAGAGAAAAAATTAGAACGTCTTTATAATGATGTCAACTATTATAATATCCACATGCAGAAAAGTGTACCTGAGATAGAAAAACTAGAGTAACCGTAACAATGAAAAATTATACAGTACTAAAGAATGCAAAGTGTTTGTTTTATTATTCTATGAAACTTGTAAAATACCATGATGTGCAGAAAATTAATAAGTTTATTGCTACAATTAAAAAAATCTTTTTTCCTGAGATTGGGAAAAACTATGTATGATGAGTGTCGAGGATTTGGTATGGTAAAAGAGAATTGAAAAAATGGTATCCCAGAAAAATCATCACCTGATTTTTCCTGTCAAACGGTTTGCTTGGGCAGGCAGGCAGGAGTTAGAGAGGGAGAATCCAGATTTTCTTCACTAAAACAAAAAACAAAAGAACAGCAAAATTTTAGTAATAACAGATATCATGGCATTGGCCAATGTGGGGGTACGAACCCACGACCCTGAGATTAAGAGTCTCATGCTCTACCGACTGAGCTACTGACATCTTATCATCTCATACCTACTTTGGACAAACTGGCAGGCTACCGAATGTAACCTGCCCACACGGCAGAGTCTGGCAAACTCCCCGTGGTATACCCAATATGCCAAGTACCAGTAACAATGATGGGTCTCATTCTCCTAACCCTGAAAGAGCCTTGAATATGGCACTTTAAAAAAAAAAATCTCAGGACTAGGACGAAGGAGACGTTACTGGAGCCTGCTCGAGGCAATCGACGAACAACAGGATGGTCGTGATCGTGATCGTGAACATTTTTGCTATCATAATTTACAAAAAAGACAAAATTTTTAAAAACTCAATTTTCCAGAGTCACTCAGAAGAAATATTGCATCAAATATTCTTCTCTAGAGGAAGTAACTGGAAAAAACATCTGTTATCTCCCCAACCAGGCTTGATTCTTTCCTAAAAAGTTGTTGTACAAATGCCATTTATTAGGTATGCAGGCTATTTGAATAGTGCCTGCAGTATAAGTATAGGCTATAGAGAAGAAGAAAGAGAAAAAGAGCATTCATAATTTATAAATAATATTCAACATAAACAGCCCCAAAGCTATTTGTAGAAATACCTAGAGAATAGGGAGTTGTGTTGTAGGCTGTATGTCTTTCATTAGTTATGTAAATTCACCAAGTCAAGTTAACTGAAAAAATAAGCTTCAACTAAGAATGTTAATATTTAAAAACATAACCTATAGCTTTGTTACAGTAAATTTTTAGGCTTTTGTACTCCTCAACAAGGGCAGGAAATTGTAAAGAAGCTATTTAGTTGTAGAATACAAGTTATTACTGCCTTCATAGAACAGAGACAAATATAGCATTAAAGTTAAAAAATAAAAAAGGCACAACACAGTGAGAATATTTATACTACTATTACCACTTGACCAAATTAGGTGGAAACAACTAAAACTCAAAAGAAGACATAGACTATGTTCACTATATTAGAAAATTGACAGGAGAAATACCTAAAGTAAATCATGTAAAAAAAAAAAACTACCTCAAACTAATTTACATATAAAATATGATTTTTAAAAGATTTCATATTAAACAAAGGGTGACTAGAAAAAAATAGACAAACCTTACAGGGATTATTTATGAAGAGTTGGAAAATGTCTGCACCTGCTTATTTGTATTTATTTATATACTATGCTATACATCTATATATCTAATACATATGTGAAAACATGCTATAAAATACATGTGTAAGTATAAATGCACAAGATGAATAATGGAATATTTGATTTGTCATTCAAAAGAGAGGGCACACTTTATTATACCACAATGAAGCTACTGACAATATTATGAAATTAGCCTCTGAACTGTAACCTTTTTCTCCATTATCAGGGGCCAGGACTTTTGCTCAGTGGTAAAGTTCATGCCTTGCTCTACATGAGAAACTTGTCTTGATCTCTGGCTGGCAAACTTACAAACAAAACTGTATCTTCCTAGGCAAAACAATTTGCAAAAAATTACTTAAAAGGGCAGACCAAAACATGACTTAATTTACACAGAAATTGACTTGAGACCCTGATGAACCAACCTTTCATGGCACAAGACAAAAGGAGGAAAACCAAACCAACGAGATAAAGATTCTTTCACCAAGGAGAAAAGGAAGACACTACCACAGGCAATCAATCAATCACATTCAATCAGTGAGAGATCTCTAAAATATGGAACACTGACTTGGGAGCTATTCTGGGAGAGGGAGAGTTTTGCCAGCTACCCAGCTCCCTGATCCTACACTTCACACTAGGAAGGGAGGCAAGGAAATATAAATAGCTGAAGTCACTGTCAAGTGCCATCCTGGGGCCTCTCTCAAAGTGCTGATAGCAGAGCAAGTACAGACCATACAGGAATCTCCTTCTCCATAGTAACAGACCCATAGTTATCAGGCGTATCCCTGAAAAGAATTCTACCCCTGTCCTTTAACAAATAGCTGGGATATCCAGAGGCAAAACGGCCATTATCAACAATTCTCCAAGCAGACAAACAGACCTGACCTCTACCAGCCCACATCTAACTGCTGGTAAGCAAGTGAGACCCTTCTAGACAGAAAGCACAGTAAGGATCACTCAAATCATAACCAGATAGCAAAGTCGCTCTGCCCACTTCCTGATATACTCCCTTGTCACCTCATAGCTTGCTAGACTGTTCTCTTCCTGCCTTAGAGAGCACGCTCTATCTTCAGCTGAGGCAGATGCTGGTCTCCTCTTAAACCTACCCAAGCATGGGTTTTCAAGGCACCCCTCAGTACTCTGTGAAGGAAGCCTAGTGACTGCTAGCACTGACAAACCCAGGACCACAGGCACTTGACCTGTGTGTGCGTATGGGGGGGGGGGGGTGCGGTCACTTTCTAAGCCATCGTTCTATTGATTAGGGTCACTCAAATTCAGTGCCACAGCAGGATTATCACCACAAGATGCTCAACTTAAGTGTTATTGCCAGTTCCAGGTACTTCCAGGTGCAAAGTCCAAGTCACCAACTAGGTCCAGTTGGCTTAAGTCCAAAGCCACGGCTAACTATGAATTCCTTAGTCACCATCCAGGACTGTTTGAATAGGGGTCCCCACTCCCTGTCCATACTTCATGGAGCATCAGCCGTAATAAAAAGTGGAAGAAATTTCCAACACTTAACAGTCTTGGAGGAAAGAATATAACAGAATATGCAAGGTGAAAAGCAACAGACTCTAATGATGCTCTCTGAAGTGACCAACTGAAAGGAACTCTAACAAAAACAGAGAAAAAATGAGGGAACGTTTGGTGAACAAATCCCAACAGAGGGGCTGGAGCAATAGCAGAGAGGGCAGGGTGTTTGCCTTGCATGCAACCGACCCAGGTTCTATCCCCAGCATCCCATATGGTCCCCCAAGCACTGCCAAGAGTAATTCCTGAGTGCGGAGCCAGGAATTAACCCCTGAGCATAGCTGGGTGTGATCCAAAAAGCAAAAAAAATCTCAACAGAATAAAACATGCTAAAGAATGTAGTTCTTTTTTTTAAACTCTTTTCCTTAATGGGATGTCTATCATCACAAACATTCTGTGAAAGCCAGGTAAGTCTTCTATCTTCTATTATTGTCTATAATACCCTGGTTGTTTTAGTTTTGGCCTAGATTTCTAGTGTTTCACTTATCATCTTGCATCTATTAAGGACACTGATTTCAAAAGACAATTTCACATTCCTTTTTCAATGTTGTCCTCAGCTGATTTGTTCCTTCCTCATCCCCACACTAAGGCATGTCCCCATAGTATGTCTAAATGCTTTTATGGTAACGGTGGGGAGCAGCAGGAAGCCAGGTAATCTCAATAATACAATTGGTCATTTTAATATTGTCAAATGAAGGCAGAGGCATTTTTACAAATATTGGAAAAAACTAGGGACAGGAATAAAGAGCACTGTAAAAGAGAGACACAGATCAGGTTGAATTCCTCTTTAACACTACACTCAAACTCTCACAGACAACATCCTCTCTAACCCCTCACTACAGGCTGATGACAAGAGAAACAGCAGTTCTCACCCTTGTGAAGATAACCAGAGAACAAGGGAAAGACAAGTGGGCAGACGCAAGCACCCTCAAGGAGAGGCATCTCATAGAACAGCAGCAACAAAGCAGTGGGCCACTGAGTATCAGTGGCCTACTGAGAACACTGGTCATCAAGGGACATGGGACCTGTGAATATCACAAGACATAAGACCCCTGAAGATTATGTGATTCCATAGCAAGAGGATACAGACATCCTGGGATAGAAATAGTGAGAACCCAGCTTGGACTAGCTCTGCATACACAGGACATCAGATAATCCTAAAGTACCCTCTAAATGCTTGTTAAATAAGTAACTATAACATCATAAACATCTCGAGTTGTGCATGCTAGTTCTATACACAATGCTTAAGGACCCACTCAGGAGCAACCCCAGTTTCACTGAAACAATTATTTTACTTATAATTATTATTCTGCAAAATTTTAAAAGCCTATTTTTATATTCAAATCAATCATCCAACATATTCTCTATGGTTTTTATAGAGAACTACATATTTATTTCATACATATTACGATCACGATCACGACCATCCTGTTGTTCGATGATTGCCTCGAGCAGGCCCCAGTAATGTCTCCTCCGTCCTAGCCCTGAGATTTTTTAAAACATGCCCTATTCAAGGCTCTTTCAGGGTTAGGAGAATGAGACCCATCATGGTTACTGGTATTTGGCATATAGGGTACGCCACGGGGAGTTTGCCAGACTCTGCCGTGTGGGCAGGTTACATTTGGTAGCCTGCCAATTTGTCCAAACTAGGAATGAGGTAATAAGATGTTGTGCGGCCAGAAATGTGGCCGCACGCTTCCGGGAGCTAGGTTTTATAGTCTCTGAGTCTTGGCCGTTAATGGGATTGCACGGTGCCAGGGGGACAGTTGGTGGGTGTGACCCCTGCCTACTGGAATTTGGAGTATCTGGGTGGAGGATGCTCAGCCCCGATCTGAGCAGGCTTGGAGATCTCAGCCCCGGGACCCGCATGCCTTTGTTCCTCTGCCGGTACCTTCATGCGTGTGGAGAGTGGTCTCAGCATGGTGGTGTCTGGTTCTGGAGGTCTTCAGCTGCCGGAGCCCTGGTCGGGGTGGGGAGGAAAACTCAACCCGCTCCCCTCTAAAGGGCCCCGGCAAGGACAGCCAGGCAAGGGGGCAGGAGACTCTGTGCTGTTCTCTTCCAGGAGCTGGGTTTTATAGTCTTTGGGTCTTGGCTGTTGATGGAATTACATAGCGCCAGGGGCCAGTTGGTGGGTGTGATCCCTGCCTACAGCCAGGCGCAGGTGCAGAACAGTGGAAGAGAACAACTCAGAGTCTCCTGCCCCCGCGCCTGGTTGTCCTTGCCGGGGCCCTTTAGAGGGGAGCGGGTTGAGTTTCTCTCCCCGCCCCGACCAGGGCTCCGGCAGCTGAAGACCTCCAGAACCAGCCACCACCATGCTGAGACAACTCTCCACACGCATGAAGGTACTGGCAGAGGAACAAAGGCATGCGGGTCTCGGGGATGAGATCTCCAAGCCTGCTCGCATGGGAGCTGAGCATCCTCCACCCAGATCCTCCAAATTCCAGTAGGCAGGGGTCACACCCACCAACTATCCCCCTGGTGCCATGTAATCCCATCAATGGCCAAGACTCAGAGACTATAAAAGCCAGCTCCCGGAAGAGAACAGTGCAGAGTCTCCATACATATTACGTTGAATGAATATGTGCGAAATACATGTTATTTGCTTCCCTAGACTAACAGTAGATTCCTTCACTGTTGTTTTAACATTCTTTATCCAGTGTTGTACATGATTAACAGTAATGAAAAAAATAATCTAAAGAGAATAGGCTTTTACTTTGTTCTAGAATAAGAGAAACATAAAAGTTACAGTAACTCAATTATCCATTTTAACACTTCCTTATTATTATAGAATTAATGAGTTATAAAACTTTGAACTGACTTCATATCTTAATTGCTGATGAGTTTCTAGAATATCTAAATACTTTTCCATGTGAGTATATAAAACATCCTTATTCGAGTGTCTCAGCTGAAGACAGAGAGATAGTACAGTGGATAAGGAACTTGCCTTGCATGTGGCTGACCCAGGTTCAATACCTGGCATCCTCTAGGATTCCCCCAATCACCGCCAGGAGTAATACCCTAATGTAGAGCCAGGAGTATGCCCTGAATTCAATAATTCTTAACACTATAAAATAAGAAACTCAATTAATGTAATTATTATGTTGATTTATATAGAATGTAGTTCTATTATAAAATATTTGAAACCTTGGCTATATCTTAGTTCTGAGAAATTAAATATACTAACAGTATACTAAGTAACAGAATGATGTGGCCAAGACAGAATGTATGTATACAAAATACTTAAAATTCATGTGTTGGCAAACCTTCATCACATAGATTGGAAGTCAGTATTTTTAATACATGTTGATACAATTATGCCTCTCAGAGAGACCTGCAAGCTATCGAGAGTATCCGGCCCACACGGGCAGAGTCTGGCAAGCTCCCTGTGGCATATTCGATATGCCAAATATAGTATTGACAATAGGTATCATTCCCCTAACCCTAAAAGAGACTCCAATTGTTGGGAAAAGACGAGTAAGAAGAGGCTGCTAAAATCTCAGGGCTGGGAGGAGTAGAGTTGTTACTGGCGCCCACTCGATTAAATCAAAGATCAACAGGATGACAGTGATACAGTGATACAGTTGATACAACAGGTGTTTGTGTTTTTAATATGCGGATGCTCTCCTTAAAGAGATAAATGATTTCAATTCCAGTGCTACTCACAATGGGGCTGTAAACTGTGCAGCAAAACCTTCTGTGGCTGCAATGTATATCACATACTTTAGTCTTAAGTACCAAGAGAACGTTCTCTCAATTTTAAATCATCTACATTTTTTCCCATTAATGCTATTTTATTTTACAAATCAAAACAATTCAATGTGGACACCTGCAAGAAGAGACTCTCATTTGCAAGAAACAACATTTACAGAAACAAAACACTAGGAACTGTGAGAGGGAAAGAGCTGCCACCGAAAATCTGTAGCTAAGCAACAGGATGTCTTGACTTCAGAAACCAAATGATCCAGTTGGCCCCTGTGGCGTCTGGGTCTCTGGTGTTGTATAGGATTTTTGCTTTTGTTTTGGGGGTGGTTTGTTTGTTTGTTTAGGGGCCAAATCTGGTAGTGCTCAGGACTTACTCTTCTTACTCTTGACTCCACATTCAGGGATCACTCCTGGCTGGGTTTGGGGGATCATAAGAAGTGTTGGTGATCAAACACTGGTCTGTTTCATGCAAAGCATGAGACCAGTCCCCTGTACTATCACTCTGCCCCCCTGAATTCTATCATTTGACTTAATTAAGCCAATTTTGTAGTGATAGTATTTTGTTGTTTTTGTTGCTGTTAATGTTTTTACCTCGGGTGAGCAATTCTATTTAATCAAGTTTATAGGATATTAATTTTCATTTTAAAATTTGTCAGAACAGTTATCTTAGGTGTTCTACTCTGCAATAAACGTCATATACAAAACTGATAAAAAAAATAACATGAATCATAACTACTGGTATCCATGAAAGAGAGCAGATGAAATAATAGTGGGTTGTACATAAGATAACTCATTGTTCACTTGAAGTCTCCAGGAACTTTTTCCAGATGCAAATTTCCCAATGTCAAACCCAAGAAACTATTTTCATCTAAAATGTCAGTGATAAAATTACCTGTAATGTTTAACGTCACCAATAAAGACAAAAAGACCCTAAGGCAAACTCAGTTTTAAAAAAAATGTGGAAAATACCTTTAGAGATGTGCACATATGCCAGACACCTAGGATTTCTGGAACCTGGTGAATACTTTTTTTTTGTAGGAGCAATGCCATCTTAACAGATGGACGTTAGCATCGGAATGCCAGGGAATCAAAATGTACATCACGTTCCACTACAAGGGGGCAGAATCTCATCCAGAAATATCCGTCTGTGCCACTGGCTAAAGGAATATTCCATTTCAACTCCACCTTAGAGCTAGCTTACTTAAAGCAGTAACTTCTAAAGTCACAAAACATAGCTGCTGCCTTTTATTTTTCATTTATTTTTTGCTGTTAAGTTTTGGGTTTTGTTGTTTTTCATTCTACTGAGAAAACTGAGCCTTTATGTACTCCAGAGCACTCATATAATAGGTTAATTTTCAAATTTCTGCAATATGTTTAATTACTAATAAAGTGACAGGAGAGGATATATAAGTTTGTGGAACACAAATCACTGATGTAAAAATACACATTTCTTTCTTAATGAGATTATCAAGTGATTAACAGCTATAAAACAAGACACGATTTTTTCAACATTTTCGAAGTATACTGGTCCTTTTAGTAAACTATTGTAAGAAAAAAAATGTGCAGCTGTCTCAACAAAAAGTTATCTCTCATTGGCTAGGAGAATTTATCTAAATGTTACTTGCTTTCACTTGCTCCTTTTATTTGTAAATTTGCCAAGTTGACTAGCCTTTCTATTAAAATAAAGACTACCTTAGCCAAAGAAGAAATTGGACAGATTCTCAGCTTTGTCTGCAAACATGAGGAGGAAAAATACACTAATGGAAGCAGCATGATTCTTCATTATGGCCCCCTCCAGGTCTTGAAAACCATCCAAGGAGCTATCTCATCAAAAGTTGAAAATCTTCCAAGGATCCCTTCACACACACCCTTTTTAAGTGGTAAGTTCTGATCAAAGATTTTCTCCATTGAAAGGGTTGAGATGAGGCTTCTGGAATGATTTTCATTTTCTGAATCTTGTCCAAGTTCTATAAAGCACTTGAAAAAGGGTTCAATATACATCATTCCATAGGTTAAGAATAAAACACCTCAAAGGAAAAAGTGACCTCTCACCATGACTTCTGAGGAGATCTTACTTATTGTTTAGTGGTGGAAATTGTCCAGTGGCTACTGTCATTAATTTCAAATGTTTATCTACTCTCAGCCCCAAAGAATCAAAGGGTTTCAAAAGGTTTCTTTCAGTCAAAATTTTCTAGTACTTACATTTATACACAGACATAACTAGAGAACAATTTCAAATTAAAAACTTTAAAGCTATAAAAACTTTTTCCCACAGAAATTTCTACTTATTCTTACTATTTTGATGATGAAGTGGCATTATATTTAGGGACTGTAAGTAGTTTTTAAAAAATTATAATGAAGTTAGATAGTATTTATTCACACATTATCAGAAATAAGCAATTATCAATTACAATCTATATTTTGTTTGCTTATTTCTTCTGGTTATAAAATTAAATGATTAAAATTGAAATAGGAAATAAAAATGCACAATTGTAACATCACAAACAAAGCTGTAGTTGGAAGAGAATCTTGTGATATATTCACAGGCGTTCTGAGAGCATAGAGATTACAAACAGGTTACAGGTGAACCTAAAATGTTACCAAATAGTTATGTTCAAGCACAGAATAGAATTATCACTGTTGATATAAGATTTTTTTGTTTTCAAAATCAGTGTGATTCCACTGCTTTCATTGTTGGTAGCAGATTGTCTTAGGAGTCTTAAAACCACAGTTCTACTTTGAATCTTTATAAACTACTTTGAGACTCCACCTACCAACTCCTTTCTGAATGTATCCCTGTAACACTTTATGAATTTGTCCAAGTTTAAAATGAGACTTTCAATGTATCCACGAAAATACAGGAAAACTAATTTTGTGTGTAAGGTGACATTCAAAAAAAATTTTGATTAAAATAAACAGAAATAAAGTATAGAATTAGAATTAAAGATTAATGTGTTGGCAAAATAAGTGTTAAAATATCTGGTAAATGTATTGGATAAACATTTGTTCAAGTTTGGGGCATCATAGTCAAATATATTGATTGCTTTATATAATAGGAATAGATTCATGTCCCTGACTGGTAGCACTGTAGCACTGCAGCACTGTCTTCCTGTTGTTCATCACTTTGCTCGAGTGGGCACCAGTAACGTCTCAGAACAAATAGTGAGACTTGTAGTTACTGTTTTTGGCATATCTAATACATCACGGGGAACTTGCCAGGCTTTGCCATGTGGGCGAGGTACTCTTAGTAGCTTAACAGCTCTCCAAGGGGGAGGAGGAATCAAAACTTGGTTGGTCATGTGCAAGGCAAGTACCCTGCCCGCTAAAGTTCTGTTGTCACCAGTGTTTATCCAAAATTAAAGGCATTTGAAAAATTGTATGCTAGAGAGTGATGGCTCAATGGACAGAATCACATGCTTTGCATGAGAGAGGCCTGGAATCAACCCCTGACCCTTCATAGTACTCTGCACACCACAAAAATGACTCTCAAAGCACTGTCAAAAGAGGTGCAGCTCCCCTCAAGAAGAAAATCCCAACAAAAGAAAAATAAAAGACAGAACCCAATTGTTCAAACAAGACCATTTAGATGTACCTGCTTTAAGTATCCTTTTTTCTTATTTTTTATTTATCATAGCAGCTTTTATAAGGTAAGTTTGGTTTACAAGATTATAAATGTGTATAATATTTTAGTTGTACAGTGTTGCTACATGACATCCATCATCAATGTCCATCCACCACAGCCCACTGTACTGCTTGAACCCTTTCACTTCAGATCTGGTGTCACAGTCTAAGGGTTTGTTTTTGTTTCGTTTTGGGGCCACACCCTGGCAGTGTTCAAGGCTTACTCCTGGCTCTGTACTCAGGGATTTGAGTAGAGAGCTTACTCCTGGTTTCAGGGTCCAGGGGCTTACTCCTGGCTCTGTACTCAAGTGAGTTTGTGGGTCATATAGAGTACCAGGGATCATACCCGGCTTATCTCCATGCAAAGTAAATGCACTACCCACTGGACTATCATAGGACCCAAAGGGATTTGGTTTTGTTTGATATTTTCTGTCCCTTTTTTTGTTTATGTGCCACATTGGTCTTTCTCTTATCTTTTCTAATAGCCAAGTACTGTTCCACTTGGTATATCTGCCACAGCATTTTGTAGGTAGTAAAATATTTAATATTTTTTCCTCCTTTTTATAGATTTGTTTTTAGATACACTGAAACTTTAGTGGTGTGGCTTACTATCATGTTAGAAGAAAATCCATTACTCCTGCCTACAATGATCCAGGGCCTTCCCACCACCAAAAGACAACTAGACCCGTTTCTTCATCCCAGCAGCCCTTTCCTTTCAGTATCTGTGGTAGTTCAAACCAAGTCTAGACATTAGGTTTTTTTGCTTTGGGCCAATTCATTAGTTTTACTCATTTATATTCCACATAAAAGTGAAAATATGTAGCAAGTGCCTTTCACTTCCATACAAATTTCATTTAGCATAACATTAATTTTGCTCCCAAATGGCACAATTTAATCTTTTTCCCATGTTTTCTTTTTATCATTTTTAAGGTAAAGGTAAAGGTAAGGTAAAGGCCCTCCCGTTGATCGTCGATTTGCTCGAGCGGGCCCAGTAACGTCTCCATTGGAGACTTTGTTGTTACTGTGTCTGGCATATCGAATACTCTCGGTAGCTTGCCGGGCTCTCCGAGAGGGGCGGAGGAATCGAACTCGGGTCGGCCATGTTGGCCGCTTGTAAGGCGAACGCCCTACCGCTGTGCTATCGCTCCAGCCCTATATGCCAGACACAGTAACAACAAAGTCTCCAATGGAGACATTACTGGGCCCGCTTGAGCAAATCGATGATCATTTTTAAAACTTAACTAATTTTTTTAGTCACTGTGAAACTACTAAGTTGTTCATGATTAGGTTTCAGGCATACAATGTTTCAACACCAATCCTTTCACTAGTGTCTGGAGAGTTATATTCCATTGATGAATTAGACATCCGCCAAAGGGCATTTTTGTAGATTCCATGTTTAGGCTATTATTAGTAATGTTGGTATGAAAATAGGGATACAAGTATATTCTTGAATCAGTATTTTGTAACCTCTACACATAACTAGAAATGGAATCACTGCATCATATGCCTCATCTACCTCTTTAAGAAGTCTTTCGATTTTCCATATAGCAAGGTTCCTTTTACTCTACATTCTCATTAACATTTCCCATCCCGCCCCCAATATGTTTCAAATAATCACTTTCAAAGGTCCTGGCTGATATCTTTTTGCTACATTTTCATAATAATTATGAAGATGAATATTTTTCACTTATTTATAGACCAACTGTATAACTGCTTGAGAGAAATATCGATTCATGATTTTTGTCCAATTTTTGACTGAGTAATGACATCAATGTGAACATATATGGTTCCTTCTATATTTTGGATACAAAAATGTCAGATATGTAATTTGCAAATATCTGTTTCAAATCGCTTATATAACCCTTTTGTTTTGTTGATAGCTTATTTTGTAGCGTAGAGGGTTTTTTTTTTAAATTTTGTATAGTTCTTTTTGCTTATTCTTTCTTTCATTGCTCTTGCCTCTTCAAATACTGTAGTGTTAGTGAGGTCCTACGAGTGAATAATTGCTACTTCTATGTATTTCATGAGTCTGGATCTAATATACAAGTCTTTAATCCATTTTTGGAAAACTTTCATTTTTGCTAAATGGCACTTTTGTTGTTAGTGTTCTAGCTTGTTTCTGGTTTCCATATAACTGTCAAGTTTTCCCATCACCATTCCTATAAAGGCTTAATTCAATTCCAGGTCTCCCAGAAACAGAATCTTAAATCTGTCATTCAGGAATCACATGATCAGTACTACTTAGACAATCTGCCTGAAAGACCCTTGCCATCTCTAAAGAAGAGCAACCTTGGAATAATCAATATGTGGTTGTATTTTTTTTTTGCCTAGCATTACTTCCTTGTTCCTGCTCTCTACTAGTTACAAAGGTCTTTTATGTTATGTAACTTCTCAGCAACCCTTTCCAAGCACTAGATTTTACACTGCCCATTTAAAAAAATATCTTTTTTGCTGGAATTTTGCATGTGTGTATAAATAGATAGATAACATATTTAATATGTCCCAGTTTACCTTTTTAAACTTTTACATTGTACAGTGTCCAACAGTGTCACAATATATTTTAGCTATCTATATAATTAAGAAGTTTAATTCAAATTGTTAAAATATCTAATGTCCAAACTCATTCCATTTTTTTTTAGTATTTTGGCTCTTAATGTTCAGAAAGTACAATATGACATTCTCCGTGTTATAGGCATTATCATTATAAAGATCCTCCTAGGAGGGGAGATGCACGTGGAAAGTAGACTATGGACTGAACATGTTTGCCACTCAATGCCTCTTTTGCAGACCACAACACCCAAACGGAGAGAGAGAACACAGGGGATTGCCCTGCCACAGAGGCAGGGGGGGATGGGGGGATGGGGGTGGGAGGGATATTATCCATGGTGGTGAAAAACGGGCACTGGTGGAGGGATGGGTATCTGATCATTGTATAATTGAAACCCAAGCACAAAAAAAATTGTAAATCTACAACTGTAAAAAAAAATAAATAAATAAATAAATAAAGTAAAAAAAAAATAAAGATCATATTTACTAAATAGGTAATATATGTTTTTCAGACACTAATATTGCTTCCAAACAACTCATTTAGTAAATCATCATTTCCCTGTTGTACAGATTGAGTGGGCTGGAGCACAGAGCTAGGGCATTTGTCTTGCAAGCCGCCGGCTCGGCAGAGCCAGGTTCGATTCCTCCACCCCTCTCGAAGAGCCTTGCAAGCTACGGAGACTATCTCACTAGCACGGCAAAGCCTGTCAAGTTACCTGTGATGTATTCAATATGCCAAACTCAGTAACAACAGGTCTCACAGTGAAGATGGTACTGGGCCCAATTGAGCAAATCAATGAACAATGGGAGGACAGTGCTACAGTGCTACAGTACAGACTGAGTAATAAACTTAGAACATAAGATAATTGCCTAGTACTATACATCCATTACTGTGTGGCACCACAATTTTTATAGACATTTTTACTCCAGAAATTACAAAAATATAGAATTATGTTACTTAATGAATAATAAAAATATGTCACTAACATTCTGATTAAAAGAGCTTACATGAATATAAAAATATTAGTCACTATATATAGAAATAAAAAGTAGAAAAAATCAAAAACTGAAACTATTGAAAATAATTTTGATTCAGATCTATTGTTATATTTTTCCAATTGTCCAACTGTGAGTGTGTGCTAGACTAGCATCCCTGTAAGGCAACTACCATAGGTACCAACTGTGAAAGGGGTTATCCAAATGCTTGCATAGGTACATAATGATCTTTGTGTTTACCTAAGTATTAGATTCTGTAATTACAATCTCCTCTGTTAATATTTCACTTTTAGTGTTCGTTAGAGGAACATTTTTATTGCTTGAGTACTTTTGAAGCTAGCTAGAAAAAAACATACTGCAAGTGAGTTAAACTGTTTTTTAATGTGTGTATCGCTTCAGATGCATCAAATGCTATTCATGTTGCTTTGAAACACACCAAGATTTATTGACAGATGATTCTATTCAGGTAACTGTGGTCTATGTGTGTTCTATTTTTTACTGACTGATACATTTTATGACACTAAAACTAAGTAAAATGTGCTCACTATTCATAAAATTGTTAAAGGATTATGATCTGTTGTATTTTAGATGAGATAACGCAAATAATCACAATGAATAAAGATAATCATATGGCTATTGTTTGTCATCAGGGGATAAATAATTTTAATGCAAATATACTATTTCATAAAATATACATATCTCTTATATTTATGCTGGCTAATCTGTGAGCAAAATGGTAGCATGGTAACATGGTAGCATAGTCCTCCCATTGTTCATCAATTTGCTTGAGCGGGCCCGGTAACATCTCCAACGTTAAGACTTGTTTTTACTGTGTTCGGCATATTGAATACGTTACGGGGAGCTTGCCAGGCTTTGCCGTGTGGGCAAGACACTCTTGGGAGCTTGCTGGGCTCTCCGAGAGTGGCAGAGGAATCGAACCCAGCTCTGCCAGGCCGGCTGTGTGCAAGCAAATGCCCTACTGCTGTGCTATCACTCCAGCCCATGAGCAAAATAAAATTTCTAAATTTGTCAGGGTAATATAAAAAGTGTCAGCTTTTGTGTTTTGTTTGAATTTGTTTCTAAATTTCCTAGTAATCTAGAAATAGGCAGAAGGGACTGTCACAAAATATTTAAAATGTGCTTTTAGAGACTCTTGCTAGTGCTATGGCTTTATTAAACTTTAGAAGTTATAGGCAACTATAACTGGGCGAGTCATCTATTTTCTAAAGGCTTTAAATGCTAACCCAGGAGTTATTTCTGAATGGAGATCCAGGAGTAAGCCCTGATCTTCAGTGGATGTGGCCCTAAAACAAGTGAGAGAGAGAGAGAGAGAGAGAAACAGAGAGAAGCAAAGAGAGAGAGAGAGAGAGAAAGAGAAAGAAAGGGAGAGAACAAATAAAGTTTTATCTTCCATTTTTTTATTCTTTAAACCCAAATCTGTTACCTGAGAATTACATAGTTTCAAAAACAATTTTCACAATATCCGAAAAGGTCTTCCTTCCTTACATTGTACTCTCAACACTCCTATCCACTTTTACTCTTTTTCCTCACCCTCTCACCAAATCATTGCTTTATTTCTCTTTTCAGAACAACAACAACATTATAGACTAACTCATGAAACATTGGTTTATTCCCCCTGAAAAAGTCCACCCTAGAAGTTGGGCCTTATAAACACAAGTTGCATAATTTTAATCTCTACCAATTAATGTTCTTCTAAAGAGCCAGATGTTTTATTTGGTGACACACCTCTAGACAGATCAACTAGAAACAATAAATGCATTCCAAACTCCAAATGCATATCCTAGAAAACAGTATGTGACTTTGGATAACAACGAATAACAACAGAAAAACTGTTAGCTAATAAAAGAGAATCAGTAACTACTGAATAATGTGTAACAATCCATTTTTAAACAAACCTTTCAAATCTATTCACTTTAGCTTCAGATTTTATTGTTTTAAAGTAAACAGTCAACATTAAAAAGGAAAAAGGAGTTACAGTATCTATTCACTTAGAGAAGTGAAATGACTTGAATAATTTGTCTGCGACACTGTATATAAACAGTGAGTAGCATTCATCCTTAAATGATGTTTGTCATTCACTTTGACTACAAAGTGGCCTATACTTATTTATCCTGGTTTATATCAGATATGACCCTTCAGTTTGCAACTACAATGGAAAAACAAACAGATTCTGGTTAACCAAGGAAAATTAAAATTTCTCAAGTTAGCCAAACTCCAAATAGTTCAAAAATATTTTGTATTATATATGATTATAGAGAACTAAGTATCAAAAGTTGGCTTCTAGATTTTTTGCATTATTTCTTTCTTTCCTTCAAACAGTGGAAAATGTGTAAGAGGTTGATTTCAACTTACACAAAGACAAATCCCAGTTCTGGTAATGATTTTTTTAATCTTTGGCAAACTGTTAAACCTCTCTGTGCCTCAAATTCATCTATAAAACAAAAATGGCAGTTATAGAGGACCTCTGCAAGCAAAGTTGAGGAGGTTAAATTAGATAATACACACAAAGCTCTTTAAACAATTGGGATACAGTTATTCAGTAGATTTTATTAAATGTCATGTTAAATATGTGTATGAATACTTTCCCATCACAGAGACTTCCAAAGCCTAAAGAGAAGAGTCATTATGAAACAAGAGTTTATATAAAAATTATAATAGGTCTTGAATAACATTTATTTCAACATTTTTTGTTTGTTTTCTTTGCTTTGGGGCCACATTTGGCATACGTAGGGCTTTCTCCTGGCTCTGTGTTCAGGAATCACTCCTGACAGGGCACATGGGACCATACGGGGTGCCAGGAATTGAAGGAATTGAATTTGTGTCTGCTGTATGCAAGATAAGAAATTTGCCCTCTGTACTGTCTCTCAGTTCCATGTTTTTTTTTAATTACAACATTAACTAGAAAAAATTCTGGTTTGTGATGAACAAAACTATCATATTTGAGATGGTACTTTCATTATATGTTGTATTGCCTAAGGTTACAAGAACTTATCAAGAGCTTATTAAGGAGAGATGTACTGTATCAAGTTAACCAAGAAAAAGAGGTTTTAGATCTATATCTTAAAGTTGCAATGGAGGATCAAAAATCAAATGTATGACACAAATTCCTCTGGTGTTATATGAACAACTGGAATAAGTCCAGATATGGTGTTAAAGAAACAATGAAAAGGAAAGATATGAAGTAACTAAAGACAGTCAGGAGAAACAATTACAAACAGAATAATGGAGGTACAGTGTACAGTTCCTGAAAGAAACAGTAACTGTATCAGCACCATTAATGTAACAAGAATGCCAACAGATATAACCAACTGTATTAATTTATAATTTTCAACTAGCAAGAGCAGAGAAGATCTCATTTTTCTAGAAGAAATTTCACTGCAGGAATTATTGTTGACCAAATTTATTTTAATTCATTTTTTGAAATATACTTATTACTGTGGGGGATAGAAAGAATGCTTTCAGCTGGTAAATATGATTAGCTGCATTAATATCTCAGGCTGTAAACTATCCATGTGCTAATCAATATATTTATGGTAATCGCTAATTTTCATGTCTAGCAACAAAGGTGCAAATTGAGGCATCATCTGACCTTCAAAGGTACACATGATACCAGTGATGCTTTATTTTTTCATACTAAGTTGTGCAACTGCTGAAATTAATTGCACCCCCAGGCTACTATATTATGCATGAATTGTCACCCAAATGAATGACAATGTTTGCTAGTGAGTGAAAAGAATAGGGATTTAGATGTGTTCTTGGTGAACATTGCCAGCAACATGACAACTGACATGATGCCCAATTACAAGATCACTAATTAAGGTTATCAAACAAACCTGTGCATTTTTGTAAGATTTTGACATCATATTCTATATTTACTTTCATCAAATGAGGAAACAACAAATTTTTTTTGGAGCCACATTTTCCCTGATTTTCTTCAACTAAAGTTATCACAAGATAAATTCTAAAATATGGTAATTTTTCTGTACCTAGGTCTAACATGTAACAAAATAACAATAATATGTTTTTATCAATTTTGGATAATCTGAAGGAACTAAGGAAGTTAGATATAAAATAGTTAGATATAAAATAGTTTAAGACTGAAGCAATGAGAATGAAATTCCTGAAGAGTCAATAACAATGAACATTATAAATATCTGAGTCAAAGTCTTTATTAGAAGGGATTTTAACAAGTTAAAATAATAGCTTTTGTAATTTTTTTCCAGAAATAAGATGAACATTGAACATGATGATAATATAATGAACTGCATCCAGACACCAGAAAAATTGGGAGGAATCCTGCTAACCTGTGTACTGGGTATCAGGGGAGCCTTGTTACCAAGAACTGCCATACCAGCTTGTCACTCTCAACATCAGTAAAAAGAGCCCAGGAGAATGTTGACTAGGCAAACATGCACAATAAGGTGAATTTAAAGATGTCCAGTTTTGTTTTTTATTTTCAGGCCATACCTGGCAGTGGTCAGGGCTTACTTCTGGTTTTGTGCTCAGGAATAACTCTTGGTGGGGCTTTCAGGACCATAATAGGGTGTGGGAGACTCAACCCAGTTTAGGAACTTGCAAGATAAATGTGCTACCCACTTTTGAAAGGCCCCACATCCAGTATTTGGGGGGACAGGGATTCAGGGGTCACCCTATGCGATGCTCAGGGGATACTTCTGGCTCTGCACTCAGGAATTACTCCTGGTGGTTCTCAGGGTATCATAAGGGATGCCAAGAATCAAACCGGGGTCGGCCAGGTACAAAGCAAACACCCTACCTGCTGTAGTATCTCTCAGACCCCAAATCCAGCCTTTTAAAGAATACGTTCTGGCCTCTCGATTTTAAATTTAAAATGGGGAGGGGAGTGCATTGAAGAGAGCATGAGAAATTCTGTTAATGTCATATTTCTTCCCAAGATAACACATACAGTGCTGAACTAGTCAGCAGAGACCTCTTCATGGAGAAAATGAGAGCATGTGTGTCTGACTAAAGGAGGGGTGCATAATGCTTCTGGGAATATAATTTCATATCTTGCAACACCCAGACTACTAAGACAGAAGCTCGGGGAACTGACTGATAAGACTATCACAGGGTGGGATCTTGGAAGATGGTTCAGTGCCTTAAAGTGCTTGCCTGGCAAACAAGCACTAGGCTGTCAGCATAAACGTGGGGACTGGAGAGATAGTACAGTGGATAGGCTGCATGCTCTGCATCCTGTATATTCCCCTGAATCTCTCCAGGAGTGATTCTTGAGCTCAGAGCCAGGAGTAAGACCTAAACACAGCCAGGTATGGCCTAAAAAATAAATAACAGCAATAAATAAACGCACACATATGTATGTTTATCAAGGATATTAAAGGACATGGGATCCACTGGCTGTTTCAAAAGCCCAACAGGAAGCAGGTCCACAAGGTGCTGAGAGAATCTCACCCAAAGAGTTCCTTATCTTGCACGCCAAGATTTAAAACGTATGCTTCTACTTCGCAGCTGGTACCTGTAGCAACACTGAATGTAACAGCCGGAGTAAATTTCAGTATCAGAGTCCCAGCAAAGAAACAAGTCAGTGGTCACAGTTAGAAACAAACTGAGCCATCTTCTCACAAGAAAAATAGGATATCTAGTGAGCTCTAAAAATTAGTAGAAGCTTACGAATTTGGTGATCAGAGCGATAGTACAGCGTTACAGTATATGCCTTACATAGATCCAATCCTGGCTTAATCCCTAGCCCTAGACAGGCCCCAACCATCACAGGATACAACCCAGGTCATTGAAGAAGACCTGAGAAGCATCATCCTCAGATCCTCGCAGTGAACCATGGGCGCAGCTGAGTGGGACTGTCCAGAGGGGGTCCTCGGCTTCCTAAACATTACTTGGGAGACCCTCATTCACCCACCCAGAGAATTCTACTTGGCAAGAGGTAACCCAAAGTGGCAAGAGGTGACTTATAGCACTGAAGCACATGTTTTGCATGTGTGAAGCTATGTAAATGTACATGATTGGAGAGCATACCAGGTATAAAAAGGTTGAACAAAGACAGTAGAGAAGATTAAAGGAGATATCTGCTACCTCAAATGTGAAAAAGCAACACAAAATAGCTCTAATGAACATGAAGAACCAAGAAAATATGTCATTGAAATAAACCAATAATACTTTAAAAAAACAAATACTAAAGCACAAAATTTCACAACTCATTGATAGAGAATTCAACATTTTGGTTGTGAGGAAATTTAATGAGCCAGAAGAAATAACAAAATGAAAATTTAGAAAATTTAGCAAATTTAGAAAATTTAGAAAATCATGAAGAAAAGAGAATTCATAAAATTGTTTAAAACATTTAAAATACTCCTCACAGGCATTCTAGAGTCAAAGAAATTGATATATGACAAAAATTTTAAGTGCAAATTGAGAGGATATACAACAAAGCAAATTTAATGCAAGATCAAATCAATTATCTAAAGGAATAACTTTCAAGACATGGAGATGCAGCACAGGCATTTAGGTGCTTGCCTTGAAAACAGCTGACCCAAGTTCAAACCCCTGTACAACACATGGTCCCAACAGGAGTAATTCCTGAGCATGGACCTAGGAGTAAGTCTAAAACACTCAGGTGTGGCCTAAAAAACAAAGATGAAACCAAACAAAAAGTTATAGAATGAAAAATAAATTTTAAGTGAGCAAAGAAAACCTATCCAATTGATAAGATTTCATCATATGTACAAATATTAAAATTGAATTTCCATAAGTTCAAATAAGAAGAGAAGAAAGCAAGGGGTGTGGGAAGACTTATTTAAAGGAATAATAGAACTTCCCAAAGTAATGCAATCCCTGGGTATAAATTTAATATAAGACCATCTCCAAAGCATATTGTACCAATACTGTAAGAGAGAGAGAGAGAGAGAGAGAGAGAGAGAGAGAGAGAGAGAGAGAGAGAGAGAGAGAATTTTAAGAACAAAAAGAGACCAAACAAACAAAAAAATCCAGAAACTACAAAAGAAGTACCATTAATATGTCAGCAGATTTCAGGGTTTCAGGGTTTATAAACCTTAGAGGTTTACAGAGAGTAGAATGATATATTCAAAGTTGATGGGGAAAAAAAGTGCTAGCCAAGAATACTTGGTCAGGTAAATTTGTTCTTCACATGTGAAACAGAAGGAAAAAAAAAGATTTCCCCACAGTGAGTTCATAACCACTATACCTGCTTTGTAAGAAATGCTGAAAGCATTTCTTCAAACAGAAATGAAAAGATGCTAATTAGTACCACAGAAACATACAGAAATATAGTACAAAGCCAGATACAGAAAACTCAAATTATGTCATGTGAGGCCAATTTAATCATTTAACCATGGAGGCCTAGGGATGATTCTGTAGCAGTGATACAGTCTCACAAGCATGAGGCCACACTTTTGAGTTCTAGTGCAACCACACAGCCTGCATCTGTGGTTCCTGCATCTCTTTCCTATGAGCACTACAGTACCACAACACAACTCTATCTGTAGCCCACAGCCAAGAATGTGTGAGCAACACAGCCAAAATATGTGAGCCTCACGCACCTTAGTGCTACAGCAATCCCCACCAAGTACTATGGCAGGAATAATGTGCACAAGCACCACAACTGAAAATGTGTGAGCATGAAAAAAGAGTGTGTGAGTGTGAACACCATGACCAGGCATGCAGCCTCTAGAAAACATCAAAACAAGGGCTGGAGCAATGGCACAGAGGGTAGGACATAGTCCTTGCACTCAGCCTACCCAGGTTCAATTCCCGGCATCCCATATGGTCCCCCAAGCACTGCCAGGGGTAATTCCTGAGTGGAAAGCCAGGAGCAACCCCTGAGCATTGCAGGGTGTAACACAAAAAGGTAAAGGTAAAGGTAAAGGTCCTCCCGTTGATCGTCGATTTGCTCGAGCGGGCCCAGTAACGTCTCCATTGGAGACTTTGTTGTTACTGTGTCTGGCATATCGAATACTCCTGGTAGCTTGCCGGGCTCCCCGAGAGGGGCGGAGGAATCGAACTCGGGTCAGCCATGTTGGCTGCGTGCAAGGCAAACGCCCTACCCGCTGTGCTATCGCTTAGCACAGTGGTAGGGTGTTTGCCTTGCATGCAGCCAACACAAAAAGAAAATCAAAAAAAAAAAAAGAAAGAAAAGAAAACACCACAACAAAGAGTCCCAGAACCACAGCAAGCATGCATGAGACTCAACAACAAAAAGAAGGAAATCTCTTTTTTAGAAAACCTGACCCTGGGGTTCTAGAGATAGTATAGTGAGTAAGGTATTCTCCTTCTATGCTGACACACACTTAATCCCAGAACTCCAAAGTTTCCCCTGATCTCTACCAGAAGTAAACACCACTGGCTGTGGTCTATTCCCCCCCAAAAAAGTATATATTATAAACATGTATATATCATATATACTATATATAGTATATTATATGTAGTATATACTATATAGTATATATTATATGTAGTATAGTATAACAGTTAACTGTAAAGAGTTAACTGTAGGTACAAGCACAGGAGAAGGAGAGAGAGAGAGAGAGAGAGAGAGAGAGAGAGAGAATGGCAGCTAGAGCATTTGCTTTGCACACAGTTTACCAGGTTTGATCCCCAGCATCCCATATGGTCCCTGAGCTCTCATAAGGAGTAATTCTGAGTACAAGCCAGAAGGAGAATCACTGGGTGTGGCCCAACAACAAACAAACAAAAAGACTTAACAGTAAAGCTTTAAAAATAAGGCATAGTGGGCTGGAGAGATAGCACAGCTGGTAGGCCATTTGCCTTGCACGTGGCCAACCTGAGTTCGATTCCCAGCATCCCGTATGGTCCCCTGAGCACTGCCAGGAGTAACTCCTGAGTACAGAGCCAGGAATAACCCCTGTGCATAGCCGGGTGTGACCCCAAAAGCAAAACAAATAATAATAATAATAATAAAATTTAAAGGCATGGTTATTTTTTGATATAATATATTAAAGAGGTAGATTATCTAAAACATAAAACGAGGGAGTTGGAGAGTATTCAATTTATATGCATTTGAAATTGAATTAATGGTTTGAAATATTGTCTTGTTTGATAGTAGAAAATAAATCTCTTGATGATCCCAAGACAAAGACCTATAATAGATTGAGAAAAAGTTAAAAGAAGGGAATTATAACACAAAGAAAAATCATCAGCTAAAAAAGGGAAGGGGAGGAATTCATAGCTAGGAAGTTCCACTTAGAAATATGCCATTTCATCTCCATATCTCTCAGAAGACCCAAAAGAGCACAAGTCAGCTTAGTTATGCCCCTAAAAGGCCCCCACTAGGGCCTAGTACCAGCCCCGGTACCTCAAAATCACAGCGAGAAAGCTTCACTCAAAACTGTACCATTTCACCCCGAGGTAGTCAGGAGCACCTCAAGTGCACAGCTGCTAACACTGCCACGCAGCAAAACTTCATTAAATACTCCAACATTTTAACTCTAGACTCGTATTCATACAACAATACACCAAAGACATCTCTAGTCAAAAGGCACAATGAGAAAGCAATGCAGAACCGCACTACACTTACTCACAGAAGATGGCAGCCCTGATGATTCAACCAGTAATAACCAGTTATATGACCTCTTTGATAAGGACTTTAGAAAGGAAAGGGTTGAGGATATTTAAGGAGTTCAAAGAAACAATGAAAAAAACAAGAGGATATGAGAAGAGAAATTAGAAAAATGCAGATAAACATGAACTAAAGAATTTGGGAGATGAAATGAAAAACTCATTGGAAGGTCTCAGCAGCAAAGTAACAGTAGCTGACGATAAAATTAGTACACACCAAGATGAAATTCAGAAAACTGCCAAAGAACATCAGAAGATTAAAAAAAGACTCAAAATTAACAGTAAAAAAGAAATTCTGAAATGAATTCAAGAGTAACAACATAATAATTTTGGGGAAACTTGAGAGACAGAAAGCAACCTGCATGAAGAAACAGTAGTTAAAAAAAAAAAATCATTGCTGAGAAGTTCCCAGAGCTGGAGAATGCAGGCATCCAGATACAAGAGGCCTGAAGAGGACATGTTAAAAGAGGTCCAAATAAAAATGCTACAAGATACATCCTAATCAGATGAGCAAGTGCCATAGCTGTATCACTGCATCACTGTCATCCCGTTGTTCATCAATTTGCTCGAGCAGGCGCCAATAACGTCTCCATTCATCCTAGCCCTGAGATTTTAGCAGCCTCTCCTTACTCGTCCTTTCCAAAGGTGTCACATTGGAGGCTCTTTCAGGGTCAGGGGAATGAGGCCTGTTATTGTTACTATTTTTGGCATATCGAATACGCCATGGGGAGCTTTTTCCAGGCTCTGCCCTTTGGGAAGGATACTCTCAGTAGCTTGCCAGGTTCTCCGAGAGGGAGAACTAGACTATAAGAAGTTGCGTGGGCGCAAATGTGCCATAGCTAGAGAGAGAATACTTAAAGCAGCAAGATCAAAGAAAATAATTATATTCAAAGGTTCATTGATAACATTTACAGCAGACTTATAATATAAAACCTTCTGGACCTAAAGACAATGGTGGGACACAGTTTTAAAAGCCTAATGAACAGAGAACCTAATCTGCCAAAAACTTCAGGTTTATGATATTTGTAGCTGAAAACTTCAGGCCTTATAAGAGTTGGGATCGTAGACCTCCTCACAATCCCCATTCTCTAGAAGATCAAATAGCCACCCCTCCCATGTCCCACCACAGCCACCATATGTTTGGATGCCAGGGTCCTTGTGAAATGAAACTCACAGGCCTTCTTGAAGTAGGGATGGGAAATCTCCCCCCAACTCCCTATATTTCCAGATATCCTCACAACCACACTCATGTCCCATCACCACCATGTAAGTCTTGTTCCAGAGACTTATAAATAAATCTCAAATGAGATGACCTAGATGCAAAAATTTCTCAGGTATTAATGAACTTCAGGACGATCTGAGAGCATGGCAGGTCAGCTCCTGCCCAAGCAAAACCCCAGCAGCTGCTCTCACATGCCAAAGCCATGACCATGCCTCTGGTCATACCACCCAGTTAAATAGTCTGTATTTTCTGGAGCCTGTGGCAGCAATCAACAACACTTACATCAGTAGTAGCACACCAGACTGGACGGGAATGTAACACAGAAGTCAACGGATCTTGACAAACTAAAACACTAACACAGAAGGTTTGTTAGTAAACCCTCAAAGACTTAATGTCCCCATGGTGAGACACAACAATTTTCACAAATTTTCTTCTACAGAAATATTTTTTGATCAATCTGTTAGCCATTTAATTGTAACAAGCAATATAAAATAAATTATTGTGGGTTCTGCTATGGGGGCAGACTTTAGGGGTGGTTGGGAAAAAGGAGTCAATGGTAGAGAGAAGGTGACAGTGGTGGACGGATTGATAAGGGAATACTAAGTACCTATAACCAAACTTTGTAAACCACAGTGTTCATATAAAGTGAGGAAAATATTTTTTTAAAAAAATTCATTCAATGAAATGAATGGCAAGAATACTTTACCCAGCAAGACTCTCATTCAGGTTTGAAGGAACAATATACGACTTCACAGATAAACAACAGCTCTGTAATGTCATACACTCAAAACTATAAGAGCAAAAAGGGCCACTCAAAGACAGGACAAACCTCAAAATCACACCAAACTTCTACAAAAAATGATGGCACAAAACTCCATGACAATAACACTCAATGTGAATAAACACACCAATTAATAGACACAGAGTGTCACCATGGATTAGAAAATTCAATTCAACCTTCTGATGTCTACAAGAAGCACATTTGAACAGTAAGGGCAAACATGGATTCAAAGTCAGAGGTTGGAAGACAATATATCAAGCAAGAAACCCCCACAAAAAGACTGGTATCAGATAACATCAACTTCAAGATTAAGAATGTATGAGATAGAGAGTGCCATTTCTTAATGAGGAAGGAATATGTATATCAGGATGAAGTCACACTTTCAAACACACACACACACACACACACACACAAATCAAAAACAACACAATAATAATTGGAGATTCCAACACCATGCTATCACCACTTGATAGATCAACTAGATTAAAACTCAGCAAGGAAACACTGAATTTTAAGGAATAAATAGAAGAGAATGGCTTTACATAAGAGTGTGTCTGTGTGTGTTTCTGTGTGTGGTGTATATTATATATAATGCATATGTAATATATTAATAGATATGACTTTAAGAATATATATTCTACAATGCACACAGGACATTCTCCATGACAGAACAAATGCTAGGCCACTAAACAAACCTTCAAAGAATCAAGAACATAGAAATCATACCATCTATCTTCTCAGGCCATAATGCTATAGTTTAATAGTTTAATAGTTTATCTCAAACATCCCTGGCACTACTTCATTCCGTGATTAACCCTAAGCATGGAGCCAGGAGTGGCCCTGAGCAACACTGGGTGTGGACCAATAAAAATATTGTATTATAAATTTCAATTATAATAATTTTCAGCCAAAAAAAAACTGATTCAGTAGCTAAGCGTTTTTGTTGTTTTGTTTTGGTTTGGTTTGGTTTGGTTTTACTGACAACACAACCAATAACATAAATGACACAGCAAACTGTGATAACCCCATGATTCAGGACTTCTGACCTAGGTGACAAGAAATCAAATTCTATAGATGAGAAGTCCTATTTATTGAATTTAAGTGATTTGAAAACTATTCCTTTGTATGCCCTCATTTTCAGGAAGAACTTCAAACACAATCTCAAAAGATAGACAACATTTTGCTCTGTTTCTCCTGGACCACATGCTTTAAATACAGAACTTCCATTTTAAGAAAGCTTTCATTTCAGAAAAATGACATTCCTGAAAACACGGTGTTATAAAGATAAAAAAACTCATGTTTTCTGACTACCCTAAGAATTATTAAATTCAGAAGCAAAGATGTGTTTGTCCTCAGGTTTATATAGTGAGAATGACAGAAAAAGAATCCAAATCCCTTCCCTATTAACCCAATTCAGGTTTCTTCTCTCTACCCTCTTCCCTCTCTCCTCTCTCCTCTCTCTCCCATCCTCTAACATCCTCTCCAATTGGGGAGAAGCTCAGTATAATTCTCAGAATGACTTGGGTTCGCATGGGTTTGGATTTGTTTTGTTCTGTTTTAGTGATGGGGTTTTCATAAAAAAAAAATTGAGTCTTTGTGTTTCTTATCAAATGATAAGATGGTTACAATGAATGTGGGGATTCCTTTTTGTTTTATAAATCTGCCTTGCTAATTTGGGCCTTTGTGTAGATAAAATAAGACTAATATCCTATATATTTTATATTTCCATTGAGGTTAGTGACACTATTTAGTTATTCCTTTCAGGCTTTTTGATGTGACCACCAGTCCAGGTATTGCCAATTATCTCTTAGTCTCTGGTGACTGGCCTGACTGTAAACTTCTGTAGTCTCAGCAGCTAGGGGAAACTGAGGTTTCCTCTTCTTTTCCCCCCTCTCAAATAAGAGACTGACATCAGGAGATGGGAAAATCAAATCAATCCGTTTACTCTCTACTGATTTTGGACGAGAAAAGAAGATTTCAATGTAGTCAGGGTGTCTTGGGGGGCTGTCCACAGATTCACGCCATACCTCAGCTACCTGCATTTGCAATTCCATCAGTAGTTTGATGGCCTCAAACTTAAAAAAATCCAATCTGCCAAGAAGGTTAGAAGGCCAAGTCCTGTCAATGGCAACAGGCAGAAGCCAGCAAAAATACAGTTAAAGACCTAGGAGAGCCAAGACCAAGCATTTTTCCACAAAAACCACCTCTGAGAAACCAGTTCCAGGAGTTTGGGGGGTCACCCTTGAGCCCCAGACATGATTTTAGCATCTGTATTTCTCTTGAATGAGTAAGTTCTCCAAAACTTCTAGAATAATGACTATAGTGCCATTTTTATGAAGTTCTAGGCACAATTTACGACCTTTGTGTTAAGATAAGCAAGAAGACATTTGTTTTTTTCTCCTTTATTTTGAAATTCAGCCCTCTAGATCTTTACAAAATTACATATTTTGGTGCTGTTTTATGTAATCCAATAAAATTAGAAAATGTTAGCTCCAATACTAAGGCAACATCATATTGGATTGAGCACTCACTAAAGTTTACTTTAAGTATGAAAAATTACTTCCATTCATTTTATAAACAAAAAACAAGTCAACAGTGTTTGCTTGCAAGTTCAGGGCTAACAAGTAGACTGTAATTTTCTTTTTCTTGCACTCAGCAGCAAGTATCAAACTCTTAGGTGGGTTATATTTAGGGAAATAACTATAGAGTGTAGTAAAGTCATATATAAAAATAAGCTCATGGTCTTGGATAAGGACACCACTGTCTTTTGGTTGGTGAATTGCTATTCTTTTTTGTCAAAGATAAATTTTTATCAAGTATTCTCTATCAAGTTATGCCCTTTACCCTATGCAGCCTAAACAAATATGTATCTAAGTAACTATTTGCAAACAAGTTTTAACATGTGTTAATTTAAAATATTTTATAAAAACTAGTGAGAAATAATCATAGAGCTGAAGCAATTTTTTAAATATATTTAAACCTTGTGGCTATGTCAGAATTATTGATAATCTTGCTGTTAGAGATATGCTTTAGACAGTTGGCTCCTCCAGATTTCATATTGAATAACTTTTTAAAAAAATTTAAAAGCCTATCTCACAAATAAGAATAATCTCATTCCTGACTAGGGAGAGCTAAATTGAGACATATAGAGAAACTAAACAAATGAACTGAAACAAAAATAAACCTTTAGAGTATATAAAATCAAATTAGTAGTTACAAGAATAGATGACTGAGCAAGTAGATACGTCAAGGGCTCAGACCCCTTCCTGCCTCACTGTGCCTGCTTCATCAATGACTTGTTCCTGGGTCCCTGGAACCCAAGGAAAACCATGCCACCATCCTCTCAACCCAGAACATGCCCCTAAGGGCCCACAACAGTGATGGTGTTCTCTTTTGTCATATAGATGCAGCAAAGGCTCCAACTCCTTTTCCTTCCCATTGCTCCTGCAGTGTCTGTGACCTTTTCCTGGGTCCCCCAGACCTGAAGAAAGTCCTGGTGCCCCCCTCTTGAATCTAAAACCATGTAGAAGCTAAAGCATCAAAGGCAGTTCTACGTCTTTAGCTCCAAGAACTCTAAGGATTCTTGGGTCTTATGTCTTTACTCAAAAATAGTCTGCTAGGCAAGTGGAAATAGCAGATACTCAACCTCATGATTAATAAAATAGCATCCTAAAGGCACAGGCATTATGAGACTTAAGGAAAACCACTTCCTGAAAAGTAATGAATGTGATCAAATCTCAGATATTTGGGAACCTGAAGTGCAAATCATATCGCCCACAAAATTTTAAGAATAATTGCCAAACACAGGATTTTACCTACTAGATTGGGATAGAAGTACTGGGAAATCAAGCACAAATAAACCCACGAGCCTCATAGGTGAGGAACTTGAATCAATGCTATATGCAATGGCCACAGAAAAAAAAATGATAATTAGAAAAAAAATTCAACCAACTCAAAGATGAACTGATTCAGGGTATCAAAGAATCCAGACAAATAGAATTGAAGGAGTTTATACACACACACACACACACACACATACACACATATATATATAACATCACCAATATCACCAATATGTTTTGCATGTTTTGCATGTTGAATGTTGATCCTTTTCTTGTTGAATTCTGTTACTGAGTCTTGCTATTATATATATATATACATATATTCAGTATATATATATATATTCAATAACATTCAACATGCAAAACATGCAAACCACATCAGTGATAATGAAGACAAAATACTAGCCATCACCAATAAAAAAGTGAAAAAAGAAAAGTAAACAAATGGAAGAAAATTTATGATCCATGATAAGTAATACAAAAGGAACAATCTTCAAATCCTAGGAATACCAGAATGAAAGGAAAGGGGAAGAATGGTGGTGGAAGAAATAATGACTGATTAAGAGAAGCTCCTGCACAGATCAAGGGCTAGAAAATCAAATAAAATAAACTCAAACAAAACTCAAAGACACATAATAATCAAAATGGTAAAATCAAAAGACAAAGGCAGACTACTTAAAGCAGCAAGTGAGAAAAAAACCCTCAAATAAGAGAAACAACACAAGAATCCCAACAGAACTTTCATATGACACCTTAAAAGGTAAAGGTAAAGGTAAAGGCCCTCCCGTTGATCGTCGATTTGCTCGAGCGGGCCCAGTAACGTCTCCACTAGCAATAGCACAGCAGTAGGGTGTTCGCCTTACACGCGGCCAACATGGCCGACCCGAGTTCGATTCCTCCGCCCCTCTCGGAGAGCCCGGCAAGCTACCGAGAGTATTCGATATGCCAGACACAGTAACGACAAAGTCTCCAATGGAGACGTTACTGGGCCCGCTTGAGCAAATCGATATGACACCTTGCAAGTAGAAAAATGTGAAATGACATATTCAAAGAATTGAATGAAAAAAACTTCCAGCCTAGAGTCCACTAGCCTTCAAAGCTGTCATTTAGAGTAGAGGGAGGTATATGCATATTTTCAGACAAACAAGTGCTGACAGCATTTACAACAATTAAACCAATCCTGCAAAAATTATAGAAAACCACTTGATTCCACAAATCCTCAAGCACATACACACAAATGGGAACATAGCCGTTTATGTCAATAATCTCTCTTAATGTCAATGGCTAAACCACCATATAAAAAGCCATAGAGTAGCTGGATTGATCTGGAAAGCAAATCCATCCATTTTCTGCCTACAGCAAACAAGCCTAAATTCACTACGTATGTATACATTTAGAGTTAAAGGATGGAAAACAATCATACAAGCCAATATAAGACAAAAAAAATTTTAAAAAAAGCTAGGACACTTATACTTATGTCAAACCAAATTGCAATCAATATAAAGAAAGTAATTAGAGACAATGATGGAGATTACTTATTGTCAAAGAAACAATAGATCAAGAAATACTATCATTGACCAGTGATGATAGCACAGTAAGATCCTTGCCTTGCACAGGACTAGGTTTAATCCCCAGCATCCCATATAGTCACTGAAGCACTGCCAGTAGTAATTCCTGAGTGCAGAACCAGGGGTAATCTCTGAGCACAGCTGGGTATGGTCCAAAAACAAACAAAAAGAAATACTGTCTTCAACATTTATTCACCAAATGAAGGCTCAGCACAATTAATAAAGCTGAATCATATGCTAGATACCTACAGTACATTTCATTATTGAGTCTTCCTAAAAGGCTCACATGCAAACAGTATTATCATTTTTTTTCACAGAATAAGAGTCAATAAGAGAAAAAGTTACTTTGTATTGAGACACTTGAGAGATACTAAGTATGGTTGTCAGAAGTATCCATATACCTCTCCTGCCCCCTAAAATAATGACTGATTATTTGGGTGTGACCCAAAATGATTATCTACACTCTAATTATTAGATCTATAAATACTTTATTTTATTTTGAAACATATCATTAACAGGGCTGGGGTGATAGCACAGTGGGTAGGGCATTTGCCTTGCACTCGGCCAACCTGGCTAAACTGGATTCGATTCCTCTGCCCCTCTCGGAAAGCCTAGCAAGCTACCGAATGTATCTTGCCTGCACAGCAAAGCTTGGCAAGCTCCCTGTGATGTATTAGATATGCCAATACACAGTAACAAGTCTCACAATGGAGACGTTACTGGGCCGCTGGAGCAAATCGATGAACAATGGGAAGATAGTGCTACATATAATTAAGAGTTGTAAACAGAATTCTTGTTGTTAATTAATTGCTATTTAAAAAATCCTAGTTTTACTAGGTAGTTCCAGTGAATTACAGCTCTCCTTAAAAGGCAAGAAGGGGCAGAAAGTCGTCTCAGGGCACTTCTATGATGTTGAAATTCTGGCTTTGAGAATGAAGAAAGACAAACCAAGGAGTACAGAAGGCCCCTGAAAAGGCAAGGAAGCAAAATCTCTTCTAAAACCTCCACAATAAACTACACCCTACAGACATCTTAATTTTAGCCCAGGGATATCTGCTTTCTACTTGAAAAGAACTCTCAGATAATTTTCAAGCGTTATCAGACACCAAATCAAATTTAAAGCAAAAACAGGAAATATATCAACATATCTTTAGACATTTTGTGTTATATATGTATATAGCAAAGAAAATTCCTGACCATCATCTTTACAACACCTCTCTTCAAGATCTGACTTGTTTCCTTGTTTTTCCTCCAGTAGACAGCCTGTACTGTATCTTATAATTCACTCAGATGAACCTGCCTCACCAATTAGCACCTTTAATTCCATTAAAAGGTGTTTATTTTACTTATCTGAATTTTTTTTTAAATGATGAAATTTCAGGGTGGGAGCAATAGCACAGCAGTTAGGGTGTTTGCCTTGTACACGGCCAACCCGGGTTCAATTCCCAGCATCCCATATGGTCTCCCAAGCACTGCCAGGAGAGATTCCTGAGTGTATGAACCAGGAGTAACTCCTGTGCATCGCAGGGTGTGACCCAAAAAAAGCAAAAAAAAAAAAAAAAGATGAAATTTCTTGATTGCAATTAGCAAGTGAAGGGTTCTGATCAATAGTAAAGAGGGAAGGGTGCTAGATTTGTATGATACTGGCACTTCATATGGGTCCCTGAGCCATACCAGGGGTGATCCTAGAAACAGAGATATGAATATAGCCATGAGCAGTGCTAGGTGGGGCCCTAAAACAAAACAAAAAAAAAAGAAAAGAACAAAAAAGAAATCTAGCAAGTAAATGATATTTTTAAAATCCTCAGTGGAACTGGAGAGATAATTCAGCATATAAGGAACTTATCTCACATGATCTACTGGGTTCCATCCGCAGCATGATCCAGTATGGTCCCTGGAGTCATGCCAAGAACAATCCCTGAGCACAGAGCAAGGAGTATGCCCTGAGCACCGCTCAGGCCAAATTATTTTAAATTATTTTAGCACTGTAGCACTGTCCTCCCATTGTTGATAGATTTGCTTGAGTGGGCACCAGTAAGGTCTCCATTGTCATATTTGTTGTTACTGTTTTTGGCATACCAAAAACTCCATGGGTAGCTTGTCAGGCTCTGCCGTGTGGGCGGTATACCCTTGGTAGCTTGCCTGGCTCTTAGAGAAGGATGGAGGAATCAAATGTGGAACGGCTGCATGCAAGGCAAACGCCTATAGTAAATTAAAAATAAAACATCCTCAATGTTTCTAAATTTTAAAATATCTCTATCAGTTGCTTTTCCTGAAATTCTTATTTCATCCTACTCAGTTATATATGCTTTGGGGGATTTTACTTTCAATCAGGAATTATTCACCTATATAGATTTTGGAGATACTGGCCTCAAACTCAGAGTGTCCTGAAGCCAGTGAAAAAAGACATTGTACACCATCATAGAGCTAGTGAAAAATAATGATTCCAGGTTCTATAATAGTTAATATTCACTGAACTTGCTATGATCCAGGACTATTATTGACTCTTAATATACATGTATTTCATTTAGACCATAAAATAACCTTGTGCTCGCTTTACGCTTCATCATTACCAAACAGAAAAACTAAGATGAAGAAGTAAAACAATTTGTAATATGGTCACTAAATGATACTTGCTGATTTCAAAATTCACACATTTCATGATTTAGTGTTTATCATCATAAGAGCAAATGGGCTAAAAGTAAGGTTCAATGCATCTTTATTGTAAGCAATACTAGTAACTAACATTTATGAACAATTTATTTTATTAAAATAATCACAGCCATCTTTTTAAATGAGGTAGGAATTGTCATACCCAGGTTTCCTAGGAAAGTTGACTCAGACAGAATTGAGAAGGCAGAAAGTTTGAGAATGTGTGCCTGAGGACTGAAATCTGTAAGGAAAGTTCAAAAAGGAAGATTGAACAAGGGATTAGTTGGCCTGTGATACAGACCCAACAGAGAGCTATGAAGGAATGGCTGTGATCACATGCTGGGATCACATTACAGAATAATATCAACTGATGCATGGGGCCAGGTGCTTATATCACCTTGATCACAATCACAATCATCCTGTTGTTCGTTGATTGCCTCGAGCAGGCCCCAGTAATGTCTATTCGTCCTCGCCCTGAGATTTTAAAAAATGCCATATTCAAGGCTCTTTCAGGGTTAAGAGAATAAGACCCATCATTGTTACTGGTATTTGGCATATTGGGTACGCCACGGGGAGTTTGCCAGACTCTGCCATGTGGGCAGGTTACATTTGGTAGCCTGCCAGTTTGTCCAAAGTAGGAATGAGATAATAAGATATTGTGCGGCCATAAATGTGGCTGTGCGCTTCTGGGAGCTGGGTTTTATAGTCTCTGAGTCTTGGCCGTTAATGGGATTGCACAGTGCCAGGGGGCCAGTTGGTGGGTGTGACCCCTGCCTACTGGAAGATGGAAGATCTGGGTGGAGGATGCTCAGCCCCGGGACCCGCATGCCTTTGTTCCTCTGCAAGTACCTTCATGCGTGTGGAGAGTGGTCTCAGCATGGATATAGCTGGTTCTGGAGGTCTTCAGCTCAAAGAGTAGTAAAGAGCTGTAAATTGCCTTAGCAGATACTGAGGACCTGGATGTGAATAGAGGGAAGGCTCCAAAGGTATAGCTTTGTGTCTTCAGATCTGAAATCTTTCTGCTGGAAAATAAGCACTTCAGGTCTGGAGTGTGGGCAGAGTGCCAGGTAGAGTCTGGGTGATGTTCCAGATATTTAAATTAAACCACAACAGGAACAACAACAAGACATCAACAACCAGAACTGAACAATAAAAAATACATTATTTACTTCAAAGCAAACATATACTAACAGATGAGGGATGACTCGACATATGTTAGATTGCAGTTTGAGCTCTAACTAGTGTGCTTCAGTTACATGATCACTTGATCACTTGATATCCCTTTACTCAACAATTTGCCCGAGCGGGCAGCAGTAAAGTCTCCATTCATCCCTGTTGTGTGCTAGCGTAGCCCAGTGACATCGGCTCATTCTAGGAACACAAAGAGACTCAAACTGATCATTCAGGGTATTGATGAAGAAGACTGACTACCTCATAGGTGGGCATTCAAGTGAACTTTTGACGTCCTGTGGAATCCAGTCAGTAATGGCTCTAGTCCAGCAGTCATCTCTAAATCTCATTACGTGTCCGGCCCATCTGATTTCTGAAGACAAACGAGACAGCATCCATGATTCTTGAGCATTGATGGAGGTCAGAACTCCAGATTCTTTCTCTCATTGGAGTGAAGCGTGATACTCCAAGCATAGCGCTTTTGATTCCTCTTTGATAGACCCGAATAGTGTTCTCATCCTGTTTTCGTAGGGACCAGGTCTCTGAGGCATATGTTAATACAGGAAGAACAGTGGAATCGAAGAGATGTACTTGGAGCTGGAGTTGATTCTTCCTATTAGTTATTTCTTCGACGTTCTTGAAGGCGTTCCACGCCGCTCTCTTCCTCCTGCGCAACTCAGGTGCCAGGTCATTCGTCATGTTGGTACACATAACTGTTGCATTCAGAGATGGTCGTTCTGTTGAGAGTGAATGGAACGTCAGGAACGAGACTGTTTTTCATAAACATTGTCTTTGTGAGATTCAGCTGTAATCCGACCATTCCACACTAATGGTCAAAGTTGGTCTGCATTTGTGCCACTTGGTTGATGTTTGGTGTTATTAGAATGATGTCATCAGCAAAATGAAGGGGGTATAATTGCCAACCATCTATCTTCACTCCCATTCCTTCCCATTCCAGTTGTCTCATGACATTCTCGAGGATGGCAATGAAGAGTTTCGGTGAAATAGTATCACCTTGCTGAACCCCTCTCTTGACATAGATGATCACTTCTTTGTAGAATGGTGAGAGCCTAGTAGTGAATCTGTAATAGAGCTCACAGAGGATCCTGATGTATTGAGTTTGAACACCCTGATTGGCTAGGGCTTCAATGACCGCTTCCGTCTCAATAGAATCAAAGGCCTTCTTTAAATCAATGAAAGTTAGACAGAGCGGGATCTTGAACTCCTGAGAAACCTCAATGAGCCCGGTTACTGTGTGGATATGGTGCATCATGCTGAATCCTTTGCGGAGCCCGGCTTGCTCCCATGGTTGTCCTTCATCTAGTGTTCTGACAGTCCTATTCAGGATGACTCAAGTGAACAGCTTGTAGATGACAGACAATAGGCAGATCGGGCGATAGATGCAAATGTCGTGGATGTCTCCCTTCTTGTACAGTAGTAAAGTCCTGCTGTTTTTCCATTGGTACGGAAACTTGCATTCAGACAGGTAGTGTATGAAGGGCATATTGATGAGTACTGACAGCAGGTTCTTCAGGTGTTCAGGTCTGACCTTGTCTGGTTCAGGTGCTGTTCGCTTCTTCACCGATGAAATGGTGTGTTGAATTTCAGAAGGGAGAACATTGGAATGACATCCATCCTGTGGAATTTGGTATGTGGGCAGGTGGACGTGGCTATAGAAGATATCCTAGTAGAAGTCATGGATAATCTTCTCCATTGCCCTTCTGGAAGATGTGATAGATCCATGAGGATGTCAGAGGGCAGTCATCTTGTTCTTGTAGTTGGCAAAGGACAGGTGGGCATTGCGAATGCTTTTCCTAGCTTCTGCCGCGTCTACCAGCACTTCTCTTCTCTCTTTAATGTTTTCCTTTATCACTTCTCTGCACTGCTTTGAAAGCTTGGACATTCGCTTGCGTTTACCTGAGGCATGCACCAAGCCATATTGGCGAATACACTCAAGAGTTCGAAGACAGGCTTTTTTGTGGTTATCTCTCTCTCTCACTCAGCATTCCTAGCACAATCATGGAGGTGCTTAACCAGTTGATTGTATTCTTTGTCAATGTTGTCAATGACTGCATCTTCCCATGTTGCCAAAACAGAGTCAAAGAGCTCCCAGTTGGTGATTGTTCTGGGAGTTCTCTTCTTAAACTTTGCATTCCTTTCTCTCCTCTCTGTGAAGTAGAATTTTGCATGAAGGAGAAGGTGGTCCGATTGCGTTTGCAATTTTGGGATAACACCGACATCAGTCAGGCAAAACTGTCAATTGAATATGATGTGGTCAATTTTGTTGTGGAACTGTCCACCAGGAGACTCCATGTCCAACGTTTAGATTCGGCCTCTGGAACTGTGAGTTACCATGGATGGTCTTGGTCGACATGATGAATTCAGACAGTCTGTCACCCTGTTCGTTCCATTCTAGTCCATGTGTCCCAATGTGGAGTTCTTCGGCTGATCTTCTTGGTTCTATCTTGGCATTAAAATCACTGACAATGATCTTGTAGAAGTTGTGGTCTTATTTATAGAACTTCTCCAGCTCCATGTAGAACTTCTCAATTTCTCCTTCATCATAATTGGATGCTGGTGCGTAGACAACGAAGATAGAAACTGCCAGCAGTGAGCCACATATATTCAAGTGTAAACATCCAATTCGGGTTTTTAGGCATTCGAAGGAATCAATGCTCATGGCTAAGTTCGTGTTGACAAGGACACCGACACCACCGACACCTCTTTTGTCACCTCTTCTGAGGAACAGTTCTTCTCCAGTGTCGAAAACGGCGTGATGATTGATGCCTTCTCATCTAGGTCAGACCAATGATGTTGTACTTGATCTTTTGCACTTGTACCATCAGGTCCTCTATAGATGCATCAGATGCCAGTGTACGTGCATTGAAAGTACAGACAATCATTTTTGTCTTTCTACGTTTTTACAGGGGAAAAAAACTATTAGGATCTATAGAAAGGATTGTTGGCATGTGCTGAGAAAAACACAGTAATTCAATAACAAGAGATGCTACCTGATTCAGTACTTGGTTATCACAGTTCAAGGTCAAAGAGTCCTGAGAAGTGACAGAATGACTTCAGCTTGTATTTTTTATTTTAAGTGGTTGTTTACTCTTTCTTAAATAATACAAAATGACTTTCTCAAAGTAGAAATAATACTTTTTAAATTTTACATGCATAAAGTAGAAGAATTAAAAAATGAAATTCAGATCAGTAAGAGTATAAGAATAAAATTACCATGCCAGCAACCACCAACTTTCTGGTAAATTAAGTTTTTTTCAACTATAATTTACATATGTGTAATTAATTCTACTCACCAAGGGCAAGGAAATCAAATTCCTTATGTAAACATTTGAGAAAATTGCTATGTTGGTATATTTTAATATATTTACTCTAGCTCAAATAATTTACTGATTGACTATCATGAATAACCCTCCAAAATGTATAACTTTTTGGCCAATTTAATGATTAAATGAAGTGTTAAAGTTACTTTCTTCAAAATTACAAGATTTGTCTTTTAATGCCTTAAAAAGAGTATAAATTCCAGTGAACCAAAGAGTGAATCTTATTCTTCCAATTCCATATTTAACAAATATGAGCTAACTGAAAAGATCTGAAGAATTCCAACTTATCTGAAAGTGTGAGTAGAAAAATTAGAAACAGCCTGACAAGGAAATAAAGGGGAAGTATGGATGGCAGAAATGGAAGAACATGCTTAAGGCCTAACTTGGAAAATAGTAAATAGCCAGGATGCAATTTAAGAATGAAGAAGATTCAGATGTTTTGTGTTCAAATGTTGCTTCTTTTATACATTTCTGCAAAACCATTATTCAATACCACTCTTCCCATAATTCTGCTTTCATCTTGATTTTAAACATAAAGATGAGAACTTGTCAAATGCTTTTTCTTTTCAAATTCAAGCTACGTCTATAGTTCAGCATTCCCCAGATTTTCTTTTTTAGCCAATAAACATTGCCTAAAAAGGGAATGGCTCTGGCCTGGTTCTGGTTCTTAAAATAATGTGTCCTGTGACCACTGCATTCTTGTCTGAGGATTCATAATGTGACTGTTTATTACTCCATTTGAGAATGGACTGGGTGGGTGATGTCACGTCTACACAGTTATTCTATAGTCCAAAGCTATCTTCTATCACTGTCACTGTCACTGTTCTCCGGTTGTTCAGCGATTTGATCAAGCGGGCACCAGTAACATCACACAACAAATTGTGAGACTTGTTGTTACTGTTTTTGGCATATTATTATGTCATGGAGAGCTTGACAGGCTTTGCTGTGTGGGTGATATACTCTCAGTAGCTTGCCGGGTTCTTTGTTCTTTGATATTTGCAAAACCCTACTCGTTGACCCAACGCTGTCAATGATCTCCAATAGTTAATGATCCCAAACACAAATAATAATAAAAGCCATTTCTGCATGACTTTTTCACTGTATTATAACATGAAGTGAAAAGGGACATATATACAACAGAACTCCCATCCACTAAGAATTAAGCATCACTGCCTTTTTTCTGTTGACTATGGATTCTATAGTTTTTCCAGTGTAGTGGGTTCACACATGTGCAAAGTGTTTAGTAATTTAGCAAATGGCTATTAGAAAAAAAATTAGGGACCAGAAGAAAGTTCAAGGGTTGGGGACCCAAATTCAATCTTCATTACAGCATGCCCCAGTCTAGAGTGAATTAAGGCCAGTCACAAAAAAGGCAAATCCCTCACCCACTATACCATCTCTGGCCCCAAAGAGCTTCATATTCTTTAAATTATTTTAATGATTATTTTGCACAACATGATTGAAAGTCACTGAACTGAATTCAAGGTCTCCTCATCCTTGTTATCTAACTTTTTTCATAAACAAACTTTTTATAGTGATTTTTTTTTATCTCTGGAGCAATCGGATGAAGTGTCACTACAGATAGCATGGTAAGAATCTACAGGTAAATCAGAAGCATCATTGTGTCAAGTGTGGTGACCTTATTAAAATTCAAACCATTTAATGGAGAGAAATAAGAAAATATAAAGATGGCTAGTTTGGGACCAATTTCCATCTCATTATTGCAAATTGGAAATGCTATGAAGTTGAAGAAAGGCAGATAATGAACTTGAAAATAATGAGATAATATATTTCTAAGCCTCTTTAATACACATTTATTTCTTAAGAGGTTGAAATCAGTCTCTTGAATGGAAAGAAAATTCTGAGAAAATGGCTACGTAAGCTTACATTGTTGACTCCTTTCATAACCTCACTAGTTGTTAAAGGATGTAATAAATAAATTAACCTTGTAGTTAAAACTCCAAAGAACAGCGGGCTTTGTTAGCTCAATATATTCATAATACCTGGAGAGATGAGGAAAACCAACTGGACTTAAGGTTAAGACTACTGAGATGTTCCTGTTTGTGCAACACAATAGCCCAACTGGAAACAACCTAAGTGCTCCAGACCAGATGACTGGACCAAGAAACTTTGGTGCATATATACAAAGGAATACTATTCAGCCTAAAGAAAAGATGAACTCCTGCAATTTTCTGATGCATGGTTGAATCTGGAGAGTATCATGATGAATGAAGTAAGTCAGAAGGAGAGGGTCAGACACAGAATGATCTCACTCATATGCGAGATATAAAGAAATACATAGTTGGGAAATACCTAATGCCCAAAGACAATAGAAAGGAAAAGTAGGAGAACTGGTCATTAGTTCAAACTTTACCACTGGGGATGGTGTTGTAAGTCAGGGAAGGGACACTACAGTGATGATAGTGGAAAGTGGTCAATCTGGACCAGGATTAGGTGCTGAATGGAGGTAAAGTGTGACGTGCATGATACCCTATCGATAACAGTATAGTAAACCACAATGCCAAAAGGGGGAAAGGGTTGTGGAAGAGGGAAGAGTATAAGAAGATATTGTCAGGCACAAAAGCAGGTTGGGAGGGAGGGGGGAAAACTTGGAAAACTGGTGGAGGGAAGTAGACATTCTTGAAGGGATTGTCATTGGAACGGCTGTATGCCTAAAGTTCAATCATGAGTTTTGTTGTAACTTTGTAATTCGTGGTGATTCAATTTAAAGAAAAAAAATATTTTAAAAGGTTACTGAGAGGTTTGTGGTTGGAGAGATAACCCAGGGATTAGGGCATGTGCCTTTCATGCAGTTGACCAAGCCTCCATCCCTGGCATCATGTATGGTCCCTGGAGCACCAAAAGGAGTGATCCCCGAGTGCAGAACTAGGGGTAAGATCTAGGACACACAGGTGTGATGCCATACTCACTCCCTCCCCACAAAAAGCAATCATTTTCTTCCTTACATGAGGAAAAGGCCTCCCTCTCTTTCAACAAGTAAAAATGCTATATGTCAGCCTCATTTTGGAGCCATAAGAAATGTAAGTATACAAAGTTACCCCCAAGATCAGAGATGGGTAAATATGGGGAATTTCAGCTTCCTGGAGAAGAGAGTCAATAAAAGGTGGTGCCTGAGAAGCAAAATTTGAACTTCAACTGAATTGCTGGAGGCACACTCTATGCAAGTCAGAGAGTAAAGAACTCCAAAGGATACAAGGACATACAATCCAAATTATCCCCCACAATGCTGTGAGATGTACATGAGAAAGACACCAGGTTTTAGTTGTTCATTCTCTATCCCACCTGGCCAAATAGCTTTGGAACTGTATCTCACAGTGATTCAAAGAAGAAGAAAGAAGAAAGAAAAAGGAAGGAGGAGGAGGAGGAGGAGGAGGAGGAGGAGGAAGAGGAGGAAAAGGAGGATGAAAGAGAAAGAGAAAATTAAATGATTTTTGAGTGAAAAAAGAGAGAAAAGAATGAAAGAAAGAAAAGAAAAGAAAAAAAGAAAAGAAAAGAAAAAACGAAAAGAAAAGAAAAGAAAAGAAAAGAAAAGAAAAGAAAAGAAAAGAAAAGAAAAGGAAAAGAAATCATGCTTTTAGGATAAATAGAAAATTCACCCCCTGCTTCCAGCAGGGGGAGGGTGCAAAACGTACCCTGTTGAAACAGCTAACACTAGGTCTCTTAACAAGGCCTGTACTCAGGGGAAATTCAAGAACCAGAGCTGAAGCAGGCTGGGGTATTCTCAGAGTCTGTGAAGGAAATCTCTAACATCAGTCTTACAGCCTTATTCTCGTTAGCCTTTACAGGTGTGTGAAGAAAAATTCCCACCTGCAGCCCACTCTATCTATCCGATGCTTCCCTGGGGAGAGGGAAAACAAAACTGAGAGTCACTGGTAATAGCCAGCACTAAAGAGCAGGGGCTCAGTACCAGTGACACCTAATCCCCACATGACAGATCACTTCCCCTGCCCCACACCTCACCTCCAACTTACAATAAAGTCTATGTAAGGTAGTTCCTTTTACCATGACATCACAAGCAACTGCCATGAAATCAAAACAAAGGCATTTTTCTGACATACTGAAATAGGCCTATACTGTGAACCTAAACAGTCGGAAGGCTATTAAAAATGAAAAGTGCATGGATTTGAGAATCCAAGAACTTCCATACTTACAGCCAGAATTTGAGACTAGAAATACAGAACAGGTCCCCAGAAAAGGCCCCTGGACGTGTAATGGGGGCTGGGAGAGTGGTGTTTCTTGCAAAAAGAAAAATATGTGTGAAGCAGTGGAGATCATGGACTAGGTAAAATCAGGTGAAGGAGTTATAAAGTAAACGATCCTGTGAAAAGATCAAGGAGTATAAAAGTAGGTACTTGGAAAAAAACTCTTTTCAAACTGGGTGTTTTCGTTCTTACTGACTTCTTGGAATGTTAGCAATTTGGTTCAGCTAAGTCAAGCAGCTTTACTCTGATCCTATCTACAATGGCTACAGTGCCGTGACACCTTTACACAAAGCTTAAGTATAACAAGTTACATAATCTGACAGAAGTACTAGGCATGTTCCTACCAAATTATAATAGAAAAAGAACACGAAATTAGGAAAACAACAATTTTTAAAAAGCAATAAAGGACTGAGTTCCTTCTTTGCATGTGGGAGTCTGCGCTGATTTCTGGAGCATGGTTCCCAAAGGACCACCACAAACATCGGCTCGTCTGTGTGCGGGCTCTCCTCTCTCAAAAACAGTAGCTTAAGTGATTATTACTTATTATAAAAAGTATTAAATATGTGTTCTCAATGCCTATTCTTTATTATAGTTCCTAAATACAAACTTCCTAAATCCAACTTTTAATGTTTATGAATTCCAAGCAACTTTCTCTGTAGGAAAGAGAAAGTTGGGAAGTCAGTTGTCTAAAATGTTTTTGCATGCCTAGTAAATATTTTATGTAGATATGGTTACACATCAGTAACACTGTGAATTGACCAGTAAAAAAATAAAAAAAAAAACAAGAAATAACAATAGTATTTTAAATTTGATGTAGGGAACACATTGAACAAAAGAGACAATCAAGCAGTATAGGGTAAATCAAGTTGGAAATCTCATTCAACAGTAAATATGGAGAATTACCTGCATTTATATAAGGAGAAATATGTAACTAAATAAAGTAACTCCAATACCTGTCACTTGCAAATAATACAAATTAACAAAAGGATCAAAGACACATTGAAAAAAAGAAATGATTTGGGGTGGGAGCCATAGCACAGTAGGGACGACATTTGCTTTGAACCCAGCCACCTAGGTTCAATTCTCCCGCCCCCCCCCCCCCCCCCCGCTCATCCCATATGGTCCCCCAAGCACAGTCAGGAGTGATTTCTGAGTGCAGAGCCAGGAGTAACCCCTGATTATTGCTGTGTTTGACCCAATGAGTCAAAAAAGGAAAAAAGAAAAGAAAAGAAATAAATGAGCAAATGATAGAATACCAAAATAGTGACAATGCTAATACCAGATACAGGACAATTTAAGGTTAAATACAAAGAGGTAAATGATATTTAATGGTTAATTGAATACTTTTGGACTTCCATTAAACCATATGAAAAGATTAATTTAAAAAATCAAAAGTAGATATTTCAACTTCAAATATCTAGTCAACATATTTAGTAAAAATTCATAAAAAGTAAATCACACACATCGCAATTCTTTTTTTTTTTAATTTTATTGAATCACCATGAGATAGGTATAAGCTTTCATGTTTGGGTTACAATCACACAATGATCAAACACCTATCTCTCCACCAGTGCACATTCCCCACCACCAATATCCCCGGTATACACCCCCTTTTCCACCCTCCCCCTGCCTCCATGGCAGACATGATTCCCCATAATCTCTCTCTACTTTTGGGCATTATGGTTTGCAATACAGACCCTGAGAGGTTATCATGTTTGGTCCTTTATCTACTTTCTGCACACATATCCCATCCCTACCAATTCCTAATCCAGCTGCCTTCTCCCCTTTGCTCATGAGGCAGGCTTCCAGCTATGGAGCAATCTACCTGTCCCATGTATCTACTATCCTTAAGTGTCAGCCTCATGTTATGTTGTTTTATACTCCACAAATGAGTGCATTTCTTCTATGTCTCACAATTCTTCCAAAGCAAAAGTTAATCCATGCTAGAAAATGTTTTTATTACATAAAAATCATATATTATACTGTACTAATAAATGACACAAAAGTTTTGTCCTGGACTAACAATGTTATTAATTTAAAAAATAAAATAGAAACATCAGCTTATTATGGAGTGTTACCCCTCATTCTGTAAAACTCATGTGAATACTATTGATTTTTTAATCTCATACTCAAATTATAAAATATTCAAGACTAAACTTAATATGGTTGGGATAAACACACATTCATATACAAAAATATAATATGTAACAGATTTAGGTGATAACTCTTAAATACATTGAATTTATTCTTTTCTCTATTATATACATCATAATTATATAGATATATAATTAAATATATATTACTGTATACATTTAATATGCCTTCAGTAAAAATGTTAAGATTGGATAAACAGTACAGTAGATAAGGCACTTGTCTTGAATACAGCCAACCCTAGGTTTATCATAAGAATCTCATAACTGATCCAAGAATAAAAAGATAAATTAGTAAATAAAAAAGAAAGACTCTTAGAAATAATAGATTTAAGTGCATTAGTGATGTTAATACACTATACACAGGGCACTTTGAAGGAGTCAGAAAAAAGATATTTTATTTCCTGTATAGTTCATGCACATTAGCTATTTGCCCCCAAATAAAATATAGATCACTTTCTTGTAATACATACTACTGCAATCTCGAAAAAAATAGTAAGTGCTTAAACTCATGTTTTTCAAGATAAGAAAAAGATGAATATTCCAATACTCTAACTTTCATAAAACTGGTAAATTTCTATCAGTATGGTAACTCCAGACAAAATATTTTAAAATTATTATTTGAATACTTTCTAACTACTTAAAACCTACATAATTATCATTGTCCAAAGAGAAAAAGAGTATGAAAGAAAATTGTTGCAGCAAGAATGAAAACAAAACAATTAATATTCATAATAAGATGAGGAAAAAAGACAAATCATCCACCAGAAAAATAAACACAGGATATGAGCAGGCATTTCACAAAAGAGGAATGGCAAATGGCCAATAAACATGAAAGGATTCTTAGTGTAACTATTTGTCAGAGAAATGCAGCGATACCATTTGCACACATCAAATTTGCAGAGAAAGAAAATACTCAATATGTATTTTGTAGAAATGGGCATTCATATTCAGTATTATAAATTGCCACAACTTTTTAAAAGTGTATTAAGTTAAAAAGATACACTCTGATCAAGTAAATATCAAATAATATATCACAGATGTAATTATACCATTTTTACATAATTTTACTTTTAATTATAGTATATTATGTTTATATATTAAATTTGTATTTATTCCACTTTTCTTCCAAGTGAGGAAAATAGGGACACAAAACAGTCATCAAACAGACAACATTTGACCACTTTCTGGTAAATTACTGTACAGAATATCATAAAAATATTCTAGGAAGGGAATAGATTTCCTGTATCCTCTTTGAACCTTTGGACCCAAAAATTAGTGATATATAACAAATTAATAGGTAAATTGCACTTTAATTTCATTAAATATTTAAACCTACAGGGCAGCCTTCACAACAGAAAAATGATCTAAAACAGTGATCAGGGCCAGAAAATGTTAGACAGTTTTAAAAAAATAAAAATACAAAAATAATTAGTGAAGACGACAAAGATAGGGAGTTTAGACTAAGGGAATGAAATAAAGACATAACTGAAATGGTAACAGCAAATTCAACAAGGTATTTTTGCACAAATTTCTTGACCCCAAATTCTTGACCTCTGGAAATGAGTGTTTTTCTTTCCTGCTACAGGGAAGGTACCATTCTTATTGCATTTTATCCTCTTCTTTCAGGAATCAAAAAAAAAAAAAAAGATTGAGAGTATCCTTCTTATGCCTGCTATTTAAGAGCTTTTAACCCAGGGGCCAGAGCAATAGTACGGAGGGCAGGGTGCTTGCTTTGCATGTTTCCCATCCAGGTTTGAACCCTGGTATCCCATATGGTCCCCCACTACCAACAGTTATTCCTGATTACAAATCAAGGGGTAACCCATGAGCATCTCCAGGTGAAGCCCCAAAACATAAATATAAAAAAAGATAAAGAGCTTTAAACTCAAAAACGATAGCACAGCGGTAGGGCGTTTGCCTCAAAAACTCAAAAACAATCAGCAAACACAAGCAGCTGATTCTGCCCTCATAAACTTTTGTTTCCTCAGTCACTTCAATAATTATATTTACATGTAAGTAACTACATTTGGTTAAGTGCTGGGGTGGAGAGCTGCGGTATAATTCTAAACAAATGATTGAAATTAAAATAAAGGAAGGGAACAAAAATATTTGAATATTTGTTTATGAATGATCAAGTCAACTTGGATCAAGGTGTGGAAATACTAAAACAATAGTCTCATTTGTTTTCTGAGGTGTGGGAGAGGGTGGCAAGGGGCTGAGGTTGGGGTAGTGGAGAGGGGGAGAGGGCTTCTTTCCTTCTAGTGCACCCTTTGCAGAGAAGGAACAAAATATCTTTTGTTTTCCCTAGTTTGGTCTGCAAATTAAATGAACAAATATAGACTATCAAGAGCAAGCATACATATGCACTTTAGATTAGTTTTATACAACATGGGTTATTTCACATGTGAAATGAAGAATTTAAGAAACAGACCAAAATAGTTAGCTAATTTACCCTAGGTTTGATGATGAATAGACATAGGTGTAGGAATAAGACAGATACTGAGTTTATTGCAGAAAACTGAAAGAGACTTGCTAAGGCCAATGTAGTAGTATTCCTCAAGACACACTTCTTTTGTCTTTGAAGATAAAAACCTCTTTTTCTCTAGGAATAGTGCAAGCAGTTTTCACATAAGAATTCTATGAACTTTTTAGGGGGAAAGGGCAAGATAAGATTCGGTAACCTTTCTGCTTTTAACATTTTTTCGGTGTCCTGATCTCTTCTGTTTAAAATATTAATATGCCAGGGGCTAAGAGATAACACAGGTGTTGAGACACTTTCCTTGCACATGGCAAATTCTGGTACAAAACTTGGCACTGTGTATAATGGTATCCTGAGCTCAATTATGAGTGATTCTTGAGCACAGAAGTGGAAGTAAGCCCTGAAAACCAACATATGTAGCCCCCAAACAAAATATATATATATATATATATATCCCATATGCCATATTTGGAGCTAGTAAATCCTGAACCCCATCATTTAGTTAATGGCCAAAAATCAGAATCAGATATATTAAATTTTTTATTGGTAAGAAAAATATGTTTGAAATAAAAATAGACTGAATAGCCCCAAGTAAGTTTCAGTTTGTAGTTTAATGGGCTAGAGTTATAGCACAGAGGGTAGGCTGTTTGCCTTGCACAAAGCTGACCAGGGCCGACCAGGGTTCCATTCCTCTGCTCCTCTCGGAGGGCCTGGCAAGCTACCGAGAGTATGGAACCCACACGGCAAAGCCTGGCAAGCTACCCATGATGTATTCGATATGCCAAAAACAGTAACAACAAGTATCAAAATGGAGACGTTACTGGTGCCTGCTTGAACAAATTGATGAACAATAGGAGGACAGTGCTACACTGCTACAGTTGAATAATGATGATTCATCAATATATGGACATATTAAATTTATTATACTTGTTTTCCCTCTAAATACTAAAAACCAAACTCATCATTAGAGATTAAAATTCAAAAGCCCAACTGTGATCATATGATATGACTTCTGCTACTAAGTCAGAAAATCTCTGATGACCACCATGTTCACTGCTACTCATGTCACAAGAATCTCATGTAAAACAAAGATTGCCAGCAAGTCTCTAAATCCAAAGTAAAATCTGCTAACCAGGAGAAATAACTTGCTATTAATCAATGGAAACATAAAATAATTTAATGAATTAATGACTTTTAAGTATTTATATAATAATGTGATATAGGTCACTGTCACTGTCCTCCCGTTGTTCATCAATTTTGCTCAAGCAGGCCCAGTAACATTGTTACTGTGTTTGGCATATCAAATATGTCACAGGTAGCTTGCCAGGCTTTGCTGTGCGGGTGAGATACTCTCAGTAGCTTGCCGGGCTCTCCAAGAGGGGCGGAGGAATTCGAACTTTGGTCGGCCATGTCGGCCGCATGCAAAGCAAATGCCCTACCTGCTGTGCTCCAGTCCATGAAATAGGTATTTCTCATAAAGATGAGTATTTAAAATCATGCAAGTACAAGACAATTATATTTAATCTGGAAGTGTTGTAATCAGTTTTTCAGCTTTTCTTTACTTAATTATATAATATTTGAAATACTGGATTATTTCAACCAATTAGTCACCTTAGACCAAAAACAGTACATAGACAATTTTTTCAAATTAAGTTCCAGATAAATCTTTTAATATTATCTTCTCTCCAAAGTATTTATTTTTTCAGTCAAACCTTGACTCTAAATATACTCAAAAACACCACAAAAAACCTACAAAATTATCTTTAGATCTTCATATGTAAGATAATAACAAGCCCGTAAAATAAAACTTTTAATTTTCATTTAAAAGTTTTCTTGCAAATATTTGTGCATTTAATTTTGATAGTCATTATTGTTATCAATGTATTATATTACACATAAATTATTTACATAATTGGTCTTGCCCAGCTTGCTCTCTCTATCCAAGTTATTTTAAAACAACTGCTCTACTGCCTTTCTAAAATGTCTGCCATACTGTTTAATACAACAAATCCCAAAACCTTACTTCATCTGATTTTATATTTTTTTTATACCATACAGCCATGCCCTTAGAAATCTGGGTTTTCTATAATAGTGCCATTCCACTTCTATCCATAAGAGCATCTAGAGCAGAGATAGTGTGCTTGTTCCAAAAATAAAGTGAAAATAGAACTCCCATATGGCCGCCATCTTCCAGAGGCCACTGAACAGTCAGGTTTAGGCCTGCAGTGACGAGACACACAGAGCCTTAAGGGATGGGGTGGAGTTGGCCCTTTCCTCCACGCCCAATGAGACTCTGAGTCGCCGCCCACGAAAGGTTTCTCTGGCTCCTGATCAAGCTGCTTAACGGCCATGATCCCAGAGACTCAGAAACAAATCTTGAAACCCAATGGCTTTTGGCAGAACTGCATCCAGTCCCTATATTAGGTTACCGGTGCCAGGCCACCCCAGGTGGGAATAGGTTTCATGCCTTGGCCTGTTCCCCCGGGCGGCCTGGTGGCTGCCATCTTCCAGAGGCCACTGGACAGTCAGATTTGGGCCCTCAGTGACGAGACACATGGGGGCTTACAGTATGGTGGTGGAGCTGGCCCTTTTCTTCCCACCCAACAAGGCCCCAAGTCGCCACCCAACAACAGCCTCTCTGGCTCCTGATCAAACTGCTTAACACCCATGATCCCAGACTCAGAAACAAATCTCGAAACCCAGCAGCTTTTGGCAGAAATGCGTCCAGACCCCGCAGTAGGTTACTGTCGCCGGGCCACCCCAGGGGGGAATGGGTGTTGTCCCTCTGCCTTGTCCCCCTTGGCGGCTCGGTGGCCGTCAACCCTCGGAGGCCATTGGACAGTCAGGCTTGGGCCCGCAGTGAGGAAACTTGTTGAGCCTCATGGGATTGGGGGGCGTGGTAAGCTGGGCCTGTCCTCCCCACCCCAATAAGACCCCAAGTCATCACCCACGAATGGCCTCTTTGGCTCCTGAGCAAGCTGCTTAACGGCCTTGATCCCAGAGACTCAGAAACAAAACTCAAAACCCAGTGGCTTTTGCAGAAATGCATCCGGACCCCACAGTAGGTTACTGTCGCCGGGCCACCCCACGAGGGAAAGGGTGCTGTCCCTCCACCTGCTCACCCTTGGCAGCTCAGTGGCTGCCATCCTCCAGAGGCCGTTGAACAGTCAGGTTTGGGTCCTCAGTGTAGAGACTCTCGGTGCCTCATGGGATAGGGGTGGGGCCTGCCCTTTCTTCCCCAACCCAACAAGACCCCGAGTTGCCACCCACGAATGGTCTCTCTGGCTCCTGATCAAGCTGCTAAGCAGTCATAGTCCCAGAGGCTCAGGAACAAATCTCAGAACCCAGCAGGGTTTGGCAGAAATCCCTCCAGATTTAATTGTTAAAATTTTGGAATTTCAAAATCCGGCAGCTACTACTGCAATTGCATGATGCCATATGTTATTCATAACCAGCAATAGAAAACAAATTGTCTACTGTTGCCTTTTCAGCATATCTGAGTGTTGGGGTAAAATCCCAAATAACAATAGTGGGTCAGGTATCAAAATATTGAATGTGATCAAAGTAGAGAGAGAGTAATGTGGAAGTCATTTGCCCCACAGATAGGGGGAGGATGTGGGATGGGAGTATATTGGGGTTTTTGGTGGTGGAGAATGGGCACTGGTGAAGGTATGGGTGTTTCATTGTATGACCAAGACTTAAACCCGAAAGCTTTGTAATTGCTCTCACAGTGATTCAATAAATAAAATGATAAAAAATGAAAAAAAAAGAGAAATGACATATGCAGTTGTATGTTCATTGCTGCACTGTTCACAATAGCCAAAATCTGGAAAAAACCCGAGTGCCCAAGAACAAATGACTGGCTAAAGAAACTTTGGTACGTTTACACAATGGAGTACTATGTATCTGTTAGAAAAGACAAAGTCATGAAATTTACATACAAGTGGTACTACATGGAGAGTATCATGTTAAGGAAATGACTCAGAAAGAAAGGGATAGAAATAGAAAAATTGCATTCATCTGGGGAACATAAAGTAACAAAATAGGAGACTAACACCCAAGAATGGCTGAAATTAGTACCAGGAATTTTACTCCATGGCTTGGAGGCCAGCCACACATGCTAGGGGAAAAGGGAGCTCAGATAGAGAAGGGAGCACCAAATAAAGGGTGTTGGGAGGATCCTCCCAGGATGGGAGAAGCATGCTGAAAGTAGACTATAGACCAAACATGATTATCACCCATTGCCTCTTTTGCAAACCACAACACCCAATAAGAGAGAGAGAACAAAAGGGAATTCCCTGCCACAGAGGCAGGGTGGGATGGGGGGGATGGGGAGTGGGAGGGATACTGGGATCCGTGGTGGTGTGGAAATGGGCACTGATGGAGGGATGGGCATTTGATCATTGTATAATTGAAACCCAAGCACAAAAATTTGTTAGTCTACAACTGTACCTCATGGTGTCTCACTAATAAAAATTTTAAAAAAAAGAAACTTTGGTTCATCTACACTATGGAATACTATGCAACAATTAGAATGGGTGAAGTCATGAAATTTGCAAACAAGTGGTTCTACATGGAAAATATCATGCTGAGTGAAATGAGTCAGAAAGAGAGGGACATAGAAAGGGACATAGAGAGACTGCACTCATCTGGGGAATATAAAGTAACAGAATAAGAGATGAACACCCAAGAATAGTTGAGATAAATACCAGGAGATATGCTCCACGACTTGGAAGCTGGCAACACATGCTGGGGGAAAAGGCAGCTCAGATAGAGATGGGAACACCAAGTAAAGAGTATTTGGAGGATTTGCACAGGATGCAAGACGTGTGCTGGAAGTAAACTATAGACCAAACACGATGGCCACTCAATACCTCTATTGCAAACCACAGCACCCTAAAGTAAAGAGGAAAAGGGAATGTCCTTCCATAGAGGTGGAGCAGGGTGGGGGAGTTTTCAAGGGTGAGAGGGCAACTGTGTTCATTGTTGATGGAGAATGGGCACTAGTGGAGGGATGGGTACTTGATCATTGTATAACTGAAACCCAAACACGAAAGTTTGTAAGTCTACAACTGTACTTCATGGTGTCTCACTAATAAAAACAAAAATTCTTGCACAGAGGCAGGCTGAGTACCCACCCTGCAGAAGCCCCAGAAGCTGCACCCCCAGTCAACTTCTATAGCCATGCCATGGGCTCAATTCCTCATTTTCATGAATATTTTTTGCAGAGACACCAAACTGTGACTAATTCCAGGTACCTTAGTACCAGGATGAGAACTCTGATGTCTTCTCAGAGTCGCAATGGGAAGCCCCCATAATTTTAGAAGCTCATAACTTCACGTACACCTCCCATCTCTACCACCATGTAAACTTTGGAGTTTACATGAAGTCTCTGGACCACACAGCCTCATACATGCAATACCATACAATACTCCTATGTCCTCAATACTGAAATTCTAGTAGGAGTACACCAAATTAGATGGGAAAGTAACACAAAAGACATCAAATTCAACAAACAAAAACAATAATATGAAAGGCTCAACTAGCAACTAACAGCTTAATAAGCTCTTAGATAAGGACTTAAGAACCTCATGATCAGACATTTTGATTTCACTTTTGAAACTTTGTTATCTAATCAATTTCAACTCTAGAATTACAAAAACATTAAAATTTTATAAATCAAAAACACACAAAAAATCTTCCCTCAATTTTCCTGTATTTTTCTCACTCTTTTAATTCAGCTAATAGAACCTGAACTATTTTTAAATCAAATATCATGAGCATACCTCTGAATTTCAGGTTTAATGGTTCAAAATGTCTGTAACTCATAATTTATAAAAATAAAAAAGCCAAAATATTTTCAAACAAGCACTATTTTCAAAAACTATAACTGTATCTATAAATAATGACAATTTTTATCACAAAGTGGAAAAATGCACAGATTGATGAAATATGAATATGAAAAAAATCCATAATTTTACCTGCTTTTACTGACAAGAAGTATTTTTATATGTATTTATCAATGGAAATGAGCATTTTATTTAAGGAATTTCCCCCTCCAACCTCCCAACTTCCCCACCAAAGAACCATTAGATATGATACTGAAAGTGGTATGATCTATATTAAGCAAGTTTTTATTCCATAAGTAAAACTATTTGAAACTGGTCCGGAGAGACAGTATAATGGATTAGATTCTTGCCATGCATATAGCTCACCCAGGTTCCATCTCCAACAACCTATATGGTCTACTAAACATACCAGGACTGACCTCGAAGCATAGACCAGGAGTAAGCTCTGAGCATGACTGGATGTGTCAACCCAAACAAAAAGAAAAAATATTTGAAACTGTCGTCAGCTCACTTTAAAATACAAATGTGATGACTATATACTTACCATAACTTTCCAAAATATTAAATACATTTTATTAAGATGATAGCTAATCTTGCCTGAGACAAATATCCATTGTATTAACCACTTATTTATAATACTTTAAAGATTTTGTTCACTTAATGACAACTCAGTCACATTTCAGTTATTAATTTTGCAAATTAATAACTAAATCAACTTAAAGTTGAATTAAATGGAGCTTTGGAATTTCTTTATAATAAATGTAATTTTCTTTAATAACCCTATTACTTTTTCCTTTTAACAATATATATTGAATTATTCAAAACTATTCCCTAATTATGCCAGAAGGTGAATATTTTTAACAGCCCTAAACACTTTTGAACACTGTGTTTAAAATCTAATAATTCATATACCTTCTTTTGGAGTTTGTGTAAAATTAAGCATTAGTTTCCACCTTGGACTGCTAATTGATCACAGTGTGAGTGAGGGCAAAGTAAAGATCAATTAACTACACAGTGGTACCCAAAACATAGACTAAGTGCAATTAAGAACCTCTACAAAAGCAGATTCAATCAGGATTTGCATGAAACCTTCCCCAACCAAGTATAGTTGGTCTTGAAAAGTGATGCAAGTAAAATAAGGCTTTAGTGTGGTTTAATATACTTGCTTCAAAATCTAAAACTTACTGCATTATATTGGTTATATTCCTCGGTTCTTTGAAAATTAGTTCTCTGTCAATACAGTAGCATAATTAAACCCAGAAGAGCCCAGGAGACATACTGAAGAGAAATTTCTCATATAATTTTTATAAACATTTATCACATATAAATTTTCCTTAATATGCAACAGGTGGTGACCTTAAATACCTTTCAATTCAATCAAAGCCCAACAATTCAATCTAGTGAGGAATTACACTGTTAAAAGAAATTTTATCAAAGGACCAATAAATGGTGGCAGGAGAATGCTAATTTACCTCATAGAGAAACTATAAAACACTTCTCTCCCAGTTCTTTATAACTTCAAAATAAGTCTATACTAAAGGGGATTTGTTTATATTAAAGAGGGATTGCTTCAATACTTTCACCTTTACATATAGGTGCAAAAATAAAAATTAAATATAATTTATTAAAGGAATGTGATTTGAATAAAAAACAAGATTTTATTTCTCAATGCTTTTTGTCAAAGATAAAAGCATACTATGAGCATCATAGCAGAGAATAACAGTTGTAGTCACTATTTAATATTTTTATAGAAACCTTAATAGAATGGCACAAGCTCAAAATTTTTCTATTTTAAAGAAAAATATTTATTGGAATGAAAAACTGAGATTACAAAAATGGCCCGGGTAAGAAAAGCTTTTTAAAGAAATAATCTTGTTTCTGGTTTCTGGTGTTCTATATTAATGCATTTTCCAAACTATAGGGCTACAAAGCTTTCCAAAGAGTCGTAGATATCAAATCATATTTGGTTATGGGGCTGGAGACTCTGCGCTGTTCTCTTTCAGGAGCTGGGTTTTATAGTCTCTGGGAGGATCGGGTGGAGGATGCTCAGCCCTGATCTGAGCAGGCTTGAAGATCTCAGCCCCAGGACCCACGTGCCTTTGTCCTCTGCCACTACCTTCATGTGTGTGGAGAGTGGTCTCAGCATGGTTGTGGCTGGTTCTGGAGGTCTTCGGCTGCTGGGGCTCTTCTCAGGGCGGGGAGCAAAGCTCAATTCCCCCTCCAAGAAGCCCCGGCGAGGACAGCCAGATGCAGGGGCAGGAGACTCTGCACTGTTCTTTACCAGGAGCTGGGTTCTGGAGGGGGGTGGGTTCTGTTTACCTGTGGTACCAGGAATATAACCAGATCAAGAGGGGACTGAGTATATGATGATGAATAAAACACACGAGCCCTACCTTCAAGAAGTTATGATGGAGAGTCTGGAGACTGTGCAGGACACAAGGTTCTTATGAGTTGCAGACCCCTGTTCCAGTCCTCAATACATCTGGTTCCTCAGGCACCACCAGGGGTCACTTCTAAGCACAAAGCCAACTGCAGTCCCAGGGCACCACTGGGTGAGGATCCATAAAATTAGATAATGCTGAACTTCTGATGAAAAAGAAAAGTAATGATCACAAACACACGTACAGAAATAAAGGTTTAGGTAATATAATAAAGGAAAAAGTTTACATTTTTTCTTATTAGAAGGTAAATGCAGTATGCCTTATGTTAAGTTATATAGAAACAGTGGATAAGCTAAAAAATTCTATTTAAGTAACTGAGTGGGGTAATGCTACCAGGAACAATGAAGTAAATGACTCAAGTTAAGAAAGGAAGAGAACTTAAGCAAGAATGCAGTATTATTTGGAGAGGCTAGCTTGAACTCAGTCTCACAGGGAACTCTTGAATATAATCTGTATCTGTAAGAAAATCTAACATAAACGTGAGGAAGCATAATTTTTACAGTCATGATTAGACATTGGGTGAGAGCCACCAAGAAGAATATGAGTGGCAAGAGTGGCAAACTTCGGGGGTCAGAGAGATAGTATAGCAGGTAGAGCATTTATTTACCTTGCAACAAGGCAATGGAAATTTGATTTCATATGGTCACCCAAGCCTTGCCAGGAGTTATTCCTGATCACAGAACCAGGAGTAACCCCAAGTATCACCAAGAATTGCCTCCAACAAAACATCAACAACATCAACGTGGCATACTTCAGGAGATTGTTATTCAAGGTTGTTATCCAAAACTGTTATCCAATTGTTATTGGATAACAATTATTATGTAGCACTTACTTCAATAAAGAAAGGACCAATAATACTCAAGGTGGTGTATGTTCAGCCATTCCCAGGTATCATCTAATGAGAGCACTGGTGTACAATCATAGAGGCCTTGTGTAAAATGTTGGTTTTTATGTTAAGAGCAAGAACATCTTTGAAGAGCTGTGAACAGAAGAGACACTTAGGTAAACATTTGTAAAAGATGATTGAAGAAAATATATTGGAGGTAGTTAGAAGAAGAGCAAGGAGTATCAGTCTAGTGCTATGAATCTGAAGGTAACAATTATTTGAACTAGAGTAGTGATTATGCATCTGAGTAAATATTAATTGGTCAAAAAGATAATGCCCAAGCTACATTGATAAGACATTTTGATAAATTCTATGTGTCATATAGTGAGATATAAATTACCATGCCAGTTTGCAATCTTGTATTTTTTTTCTGATCTGTTGTTAATACCCAGGTACTGGCATGATAATGAGGCAATTAATGTTAACCACTCTCTGATTTGGCTGGATGTAATGAAAAGGTAAAGATGCTACTGTAGATTACTGATGATAGATTTAATAAAATAGCAGACCACAAGATTCCAAAGGGAAGAGTTAATGAAGAAAGCAGCATTACATATATAAAGAAATGGGGATATCAACAGCTCAGAGCCATAATTTTATAACAGAGTTGTCCTACCTATAACTTAGTTCAATTGTTCTAATTATTGATTTGCCTTAATTAAATTTTTTCCGATATATTATAATTGAATTTTATTATTCCAGAGTCCATATTCCTACAAAGTTTGAAATGATAAAAATTTGAAATGTTGTTTTAAATAATCTTGTAATATTCATAAAAATAGAACTCCTTACTCTTATGGGTGTGGTATAAGTACTTCTAAAATTTGTATTATGCCATGAATACAAAATCATTCCAAAATCAATTGCTTTAGTTACTTTTGAACAAGGAAATTGAATTATGACAAAATACGTATCATATAGAAAAGCTGTTTCTAAACACTAGACACCAAATATTGTAAAACAACATATTTGGATATGACAAAATTCTAGGTCTGTCATGTTATGTTGAATAGATGTATCTGGAAGAATATATGAAGGACATCAAAGGTAATTTTATATAGAAAAAATATTATCATTATTATCCAATTATCCACCACCAATGGGCTGGAGTGATATAGCGGGTAGGGCATTTGCCTTGCACACAGCCGACCCAGGTTTGATTCCTTTGCCCCTCTCGGGGCGCCCGGCAAACTACCAAGAGTACCTTGCCCACACAGCAAAGTCTGGCAAGCTACCCATGGCATATTCAATATACTGAAAACAGTAACAACAAGTCTCACAATGGAGACATTACTGGTGCCCGCTCGAGCAAATCAATGAACAACGGGAGGACAGTGACAGTGACAGATTCACTACCAACATTGAAATGATTCCCCAATGTACTGTGATGGTGTCTGATTTCTGAGGCATTTCTGTTAGGGTACCAGTTGTCTGAGTCACCATCTGGAGGTGACTGGGGTCCCCTGGTGAATTTAGGGCTGATGACCATCCCCACAGCAGATGGATTAAGGAACACGTCAAGAGTCTGGTAACCAGTGGCGATTTATTCAAATCAGTCAGTATTATTATAGAGATATTGTGAAGTACTGGGAGATAGCAATTACACATAGGTGGGGTTGAACATTAATTTAAATATGAATAGATTTGTAAAGTTTTCAGGGGAAATTCTTTTAGGAGATCCACCCAAGGACAGAATTTCATCTAGGGGTCCCAGCACTCTAGACTCCTCCCAAGAGAGCCACCCAAGGGTGGTGTATCATCTAGATGCATATTGCTTTCTCCTTTTCTTTATTGGTAATCCATTAAAACCATCACTATCACTGTCATCCCCTTGTTCATCGATTTACTGGAGCAGGCGCCAGTAATGTCTCCATTCATCTGAGCCCTGAGATTTTTTTTTATTAAAAATTTTTTAACAGTGAGACATCATGAGGTACAGTTGCAGACTTACACATTTTTGTGCTTGGGTTTCAATTATACAATGATCAAATACCCATCCCTCCACCAGTGCCCATTTCCCACCACCACAGATTCCAGTATTCCTCCCACCCCCCCCCCATCCCACCCTGCCTCTGTGGCAGAGCCCTGAGATTTTAGCAGCCTCTCCTTACTTGTCTTTCCCAATGCTGCCATATTGGAGACTCCTTCAGGGTCAGGGGAATGAGAGCAGTTATTGTTACTGTTTTTGGCATAGCGAATACACTATGGCTAGCTTGCCAGACTCTGCCGTGAGGGTGGGATACTCTTCGTAGCTCGCCGGGCTCTCCAAGAGGCAAATATATTATATATTTATATTATATAAATATATTATATTATATTATATATGGCCCTCCCGTTGATCGTCGATTTGCTCGAGCGGGCCCAGTAACGTCTCCATTGGAGACTTTGTTGTTACTGTGTCTGGCATATCGAATACTCTCGGTAGCTTGCCGGGCTCTCCGAGAGGGGCAGAGGAATCGAACTCGGGTCGGCCATGTTGGCCGCGTGTAAGGCGAATGCCCTACCACTGTGCTATCGCTCCAGCCATATATTATATATCCCTCTATGATTTGTTGCCTACTGTCTGAACCCCATCAAATATGGTTTGTTAATTATAGAAAATAGGTAGGGAGTGTCTTATCATATTAAATTTACTTTTTAATAATACTTCTAGTCATTTTGTATGAACACAGTAAGAGGTACAGATTTTTGTCTACACCCTAGATTAAGCTTAAAATGGGTCTCTTTGGACTCATGGTAAAGGGTGGATTTTCCTGGAGACTTCTTGCTGTATTTCTCAAACTATAATCCTCAATCCAGGTTAGTCTTTTCTGATGCCTATGGGGTCCTTATTCAATTTCTTCTTTTGGGTCTTGACAAAGTTGGTTCAATGACAGTGCTCTTAACTTATTATAATTCTTATGTACCATAGGCTGTCCCATGTCAAAGTCAGAGTAGCTTACGGCTTGCCCCATGTCCATCCATTCAAGTCCCTCAGTGAGACGATCCTTTGCAGATATATAGATTTAAGATCAATCTAAGGGCAATTGAGACTTAAGTCAAGTATATTTGCCCAGGAGTTAATCCATTTTAGTCAGTTAACTCCCATATTACAAAAGCATAGCATTAACTGTCTCCCTTTATCTATACAAAAAGGATATTGCTCTAAAATAAAAATATGCAAAGGGCATAAAGGAAAGAGAAAAGCAATATTTAACTTACAAATATAAAATCTAGATAAACAATAATGTTTGACTTTAAAAATTACCTTGTCTAGGGGTTGATATCCAGGATATACAAAATACTGGTTAAACTCCACAAGAAGAAAACATCCAACCCCATCCAAAAATGGGGCAATGAAATGAACAGAAACTTTCTCAAAGAAGAAATCCGAATGGCAAAAAAGCACATGAGAAAATGCTCTACATCATTAATCATCAGGGAGATGCAGATCAAAACCACAATGAGATACCATCTCACACCTCAGAGACTAGCCCACATTCAAAAGAACAAAAGCAACCAATGCTGGCGTGGATGTGGCGAGAAAGGGACACTCCTTCACTGTTGGTGGGAATGTCCACTGGTTCAGCCCTTCTGGAAAACAGTATGGACGATTCTCAAAAAATTAGAAATTGAGCTCCCATTTGACCCAGCAATACCACTCCTGGGAATATATCCCAGAGAGGCAAAAATGTATAGTCGAAGTGACATCTGCACTTGTTTGTTCATTGCAGCACTCTTTACAATAGCCAGAAACTGAAAGAAAACTGAGTGCCCAAGAACAGATGACTGGTTAAAGAAACTTTGGTACATCTACACAATGGAGTACTATGTAGCTCTTAGAAAAGATGAAGTCATGAAATTTACATACAAGTGGTACAATATGGAAAGTATCATGCTAAGCGAAATGAGTCAGAAAGAGAGGGATAGACATAGAAAGATTGCATTCATCTGGGGGATATAAAGTAACAAAGTAAGAGATTAATACCCAAGAATAGCTGAGATCAGCACCAGGAGGATTACTCCATAACTTAGAGGCCAGCCAGGTATCCTAGAGGAAAGGGCAGTTCAGAGAGAGAAGGGAGCACCAAATAAAGGATGTTTGGAGGATCCTCCCAGGAGGGGAGATGCATGTAGAAAGTAGACTATGGACTGAACATGTTTGCCACTCAATGCCTCTTTTGCAGACCACAACACCCAAAAGGAGAGAGAGAACACAGGGGATTGCCCTGCCACAGAGACAGGGGGGATGGGGGGATGGGGGTGGGAGGGATATTATCCATGGTGGTGGAAAATGGGCACTGGTGGAGGGATGGGTATCTGATCATTGTATAATTGAAACCAAAGCACAAAAAATTGTAAATCTACAACTTTAAAAAAAAATAAAATATAATAAAGGGGAAAAATAAATAAATAAATAAAATAAAATATATGTTTAATAAAAAAAATTACCTTGTCTAATTTGGAGATATTTGTGACTAACAGATAGGGGAAGAAGAATACAAAGGATTGGTTAAAGATAAATATGGAAGATTGGGAATGCCCCAGTGAAATTGGGTGTGCCCCCAGGAGCACAATAGTGGGTGAAATTCAATTAACCTAAACTCTCTGCAGGAGGAGAAAGGACAACCCAATGTTAAGCCTAAAAAGCTTGTAACTATAGTCCAACATGATTTGTTATTCAAAATAAATGCTTAGTCCATATTCTTATGGACTAAGAAGCATTACATTCTATGTAGATCCTAGTTAGGGAATATTTTCATCATGGTGCTTATTTAGATTAAATATCGAATTCTTCATCTCAATACTAAAACAAATTAAGTGAAACTTAGAAAACTAGCAGGGACATAGAAACAAGAATGTGAAAATATTTTTTGGTTGTGTCAGTGGATGAATTCTGAGATGAGACTACTCTCAATTATCTGCTTGGATAATTGTGTCAAATTGTGTCAATTAAATATTTGTATATATGTATATATAAAATTTTTTATTTTCCTATACATTATGGAGTCCTTGAATTCCATTATTTTATCATAAATGGAATCAGGATTGGAATCACAAAAAGAAATCTGCAGTGTGTTCTCTGGAACGGTTTATAACTACCTAATAGACTGCCCCAATTCATAATGTGGATCTTGGATCATGAAATCTGCAGCTGTGTAGACCAGTGTTTAGATCAAAGATTGGAATGCCTATTTTTATTTTAATGTTATGAAAAAAATCCCCTGGTCCAAGAGTCACATAGATTTTGACATAAAGGTTACACAGAGAAGTGAAAAGCATTCAGTTCAAAAGTCTTTCAGAAGGATCACATACTAGTGAATAGTTGAAACAAATGTTTATTTTTTAAAAAATCACATAAAATTTCTACGTGTATTTTGCAAATCTAAAAATACACTTAGTGCAAGCAGAATGGAATTTTAAAGGCCCTATAGTGTAGCTTTACTTTGGAAAATAAACAACACCCTGTTTAAGGCATTGGTAAGTTGTTGTTCAGTATTTCTTAAATTATTGTAAATGTGTCAAGATTACACTTGAGGCTCCAGAAGTAGGGTTAATGTCACTATTAGAATTGTGTTGTTGTAGGATCTGGAACTGGATCTACATTAATTTTAGTTATAAGATAAAGAAAAAATATGGCTACTAAGGATGTGGTCTGGTCTACTGTATATCTAGGCATATATATATATATGTATATATATATATATGAATTAACTGCACTCTGCTCTTTTATCTATATAGAATCTCATCATCACCTTTCAATGCCTCATCTAGTCCAAATAGTAAAAAGATAACTTCTTGAAGCCAATCTATAAAACTTGCTGATAACTAAACCCTTATTTTTTTACATTCCAAACAGATTTCACTTTACCATAATCTCCTGCAATTGGATAAGCCCCCATTGTCCAATACAATACAAGCTGAAACTGTTGAGTTTTGTATTGAACTATGACACAAGATGAGTCAGGGTCAATACTGAAAGGAAGAATCTTCAGCAGCTGAACACAATAGAAATAGAACTTTCAGCTTCACAGTGTTTTCCTGAGATTTAAAGGGGGAAAGCCTTCAGTTTAAAGAGTTAACCTGGGTAGCTTTCTTCTCATTTCTTTTAATAGGTTGCTCATTTTAACAGGAATGTTTCTTCTTTTTTTTTTTAATTAGCGGTTTAGACTTCTAATGAATGCCAGTCCTCAAAAACACCTGGTAAGAAACTTTAAAATTTCAGGAAGATCAATGAAGTCTTTTAGCTTCTAAAAACGTGCTGTATTTTTTCCTTCTGGAATCTACATAATATTTAGACAAGTTATTTCAGTATTTTGAGAGCATCCGTCACCTTAATGGGGGTGGACCCTTAATGAATTTCAGACATATGTCTTAGCAACTTTAAGTATATATCATGCCTTTAAACTGATGGGTGTATTATAAAAGTGATTTGCTTTTAATTTGAATACATTACTACCAAAGCAGTGTATAGTTAAGAGTTTTATCTATAGTTAATTATTTAGCTTGGAGATTTAGAGCTGTGTGTAAATGGGTTTCTCATTTTCTTAACAGAAGGCTTGTACAGGCTTTTAAATGCTATTGCAAGTTGGCAGCCAGAAGATCTCTGGTTGGCCTCTGTTCTTTCAATTTGTTATATGCTACCTGCTATCAGCTTCAATATCCAGGTTGCCAGCTGCTCACATGTATTCTGGGCAGGCTCATGCCATGCAGCTATTATGTACAATTACATAACCATTCCCAAATACGTCTCTCTGACATTACCTCAGAACAATAAAGGAAGCCGGTTCAAATTTAGTCTCTACTTCGTATGTGTACCAATTTATAAAAATTTAAAAATTACTAAAGGTTTTATGTCAACTTTATAAGGTGATTGTGAGGAAAGATAAAACTTTATCCCATCAAAAATCAGAATTTTCTGGTTCCCTGTGTGAGTATGAATATTCTGCTGAAAACAAGGATAGCTGTTGCTTTCAGTTGCTCCCTGTTACTCCTGTTTTCCAGGCCTAGGAACAGATGGTGCACCACCTGACTCAAAATTGTCTAATGTAAGATTCATTGTGCTTCACAGGAAATCAAAGATCAAGCAACATTACAGAAGGTGACGCAGCACCTCAGCAACCAGTAACCCAGTATGATATAGTCAAGTGGCGAAGGGAAAGGGGAGAAAGGCAAGCAACTAAGAAGGAAAATGACTGGGGTCAGGAGTGGAGTGAAACATAAATGTGTGTGCATGTGTATGTGTGTGTGTGTGTATGTGTGTGTGTGTGAGAGAGAGAGAGAGAGAGAGATCAACCTACTTAGAATATACAATTTCTCAACATCAAAGGCTAGAATTACAATCACCCTCCACCCTATGTTTTTAACCAAAACAAAATCTTTCTGTCCTGAAGGTTACACAACAATGATTGTTGTCAGCACAAAAAGATTTCTTCAAAACTATTTTTTGATGTCTTTCAGGAATGACAAGTTCAAATCACATTTAAGGCACATTAATGGAGGTCTACAGTGACATAAAGCTAAAGAGAAATGGTCAGGACAAAATAATATTACATCGTCTAAGTTGGTTTCACTGATCTTTTAAAAAAGATAGTAAGGATGTCACTGATGACATCATTCTTACAACACCAAACATCAGCCAAATGGCACAAATGCTGGCCAACTTTGACCATGAGTGTGGAAAGGTGGGACTACAGCTGAATCTCACAAAGACAATGTTTATGAGAAATGGTCTTCTTCCTGACGTTCCACTCACTGTCAATGGAACGACCATCTCTGAATGGTTATGTGTACCTAGGTCAAGAAGTCAACAAGATGAATGACCTGGCACCTGTATTGTGCAGGAGGAAGAGAGTGGCTTGGAATGCCTTCAAGAACATTGAAGAAATAGCTAAGAGGACGAAGAAACTCTGGCTCTGGGCACATCTCTTCGATTCCCCTGTTCTTCCTGTATTAGCATACGCCTCAGAGACCTTGGCCCTACAAAAATAGGATGAGAATGCCCAAAGAGGAATCGAAAGAGCTTTGCTTGGAGTATCATGCTTCACTCAAATGAGAAAAAGAATCCAGAGTTCCGACTTCCATCAATGATCAAGAATCAGGGATACTGTCTTGATTGCCAAGGCATCAAAAATCAGATGGGCTCCCCCATTTGCCCTCTCTTCTCTGGAAAGAAGGGTGGCGGCTGCATGGGAGCCTTGTGGACAGCAGGTATGAGCTGGGGGTGTGGGGGCGACTAAAACCTCATGGGAAGGGGGGCATTCCGGTCCATCCTTCACGCCCTACCGAGGTCACCAGTTGCCCCCCACAAACGGCTCTCCAGCATGGCCACAGCCCCAGAAGCACAAGGACTTAATGCAGAAACCAGTATCTTGGAGCAGAAAAGTGAATGGACTATGCGTTAATCCAGGCCATCATGTCTGTCCGGAGGGGAAAGGGTGTTGCCCCATTCGCCCTCGCCTCTCTGGAAAGAAAGATGGCGGCCACATGGGAGCCTTGTGGACAGCAAGTATGAACCGGGGGTGTGGGGGCGACTAAAACCTCATGGGAAGGGGGGCGTTCCGGTCCGTCCTTCACACCCTACCGAGGTCACCAGTTGCCCCCCACAAACGGCTCTCCAGCACAGCCACGGCTCCAGAAGCACAAGGACTTAATGCAGAACCCGGCAGCTTGGAGCAGAAAAGTGAAAGGACTATGCATTAATCCAGGCCATCATGTCTGTCCGGAGGGGAAAGGGTGTTGCCCCATTCGCCCTCTCCTCTCTGGAAAGAAAGATGGCAGCCGCATGGGAGCCTTGTGGACAGCAGGTATGAGTCAGGGGTGTGGGGGCGACTAAAACCTCATGGGAAGGGGGGCGTTTCGGTCCACCCTTCACGCCCTACCGAGGCCACCAGTTGCCCCCCACAAGCGTCTCTCCAGCACGGCCACGACTCCAGAACACAGAAACCAATTTCTTAACTATCTGACTTTCAGTAGAAATACTTCCAGGGTCAATAGGTAAAATAGTAGAAATCCAAAACCAACATTTAATTCTTGAACCCAGCTGTAGAAAGCAAATCACTTCACAATGCTTTTTCAGCATGTCTGATTTGGGGGGGGGGGGGGGTAAACTCTAAATAATAGTGGTGAATCTTTTATTGAAACAGTGAATCTAATCAAAGCAGATAGAGTGTTAACTAGAATTCATCTGCCTCACAGGGACTGGGAGGGGTGGGGGGTGGGGTTTTATTGCGGTTCTTCATGGTAAAACATAAGTATTGGTAAAGGGAAATGTGTTTGATATTAGCATGACTGAAACCTAAACCTGAAAGCTTTGTAACCTTTCCCACAGTGATTCAATAAATTAAAAAAAAAATCAGATGGGCTGGACACGTAATGAGATTTGGAGACGACCACTGGACTAGAGCTGTTACCTACAGGATTTCATGGGACTTCAAAAGATCACGTGGCTACCCAACTATGAGATGGTCAGACTTCTTCATCAAGACCTTGAACAATAGGTTTGAGGCTGTTCGTGTTCCTAGAACGAGCAGACGCCATTGGGGTACACGAGCAGGCGACAGGGACAAATGGAGTCGTTACTGGCGCCCACTAGAGCAAATCAATGAGTAATGGGATGTCAAGTGATCAAGTGATCAAGTAAGGACAAAGGTGCAAACATCAAAAGTCATTCTCTACTTTATTCAGAAAATGAGTTGAAAATTTTCAACGTGTGGACAAAATTTGACCCCCTTCCTTCTTTGCAAATGAAGCTTTATTAGAACACAGTCACTCTCCTTGATTTGTTATCTGCCAATAGCTGCTTTGCCAAGACATTACTAGTTTCAACAGAAGCCACATGGTCCACAAAGCCTAAACCATTTATCATTTGGTCATATACATAAATATATGCTGGGTCCTGTTGTGCCATATTTATTACCTTACGATTCACATACGACAATGACCTTTTACCTATGCAAGATGTCAATAAAAACCTCTATAATAGAAGTATACTACATCTTTAAATCCTCTTATATCTTTAAAAGTATACCATTTTTCCATAAGTATAAACATAAGTTTAAATTAGCTGTCGGTTGGTGGAGATACTGTTTCTCTGACTACCCCACTGAATACAACCCACTAGCATGAGGAGTTTAAATAAGAATTAGGGGGAAAAAAGAATATTGTCTCTTCATACTGATTGTCAACTTCTGATTTCCTTTTAATAATAACCTACATATAATGCCTTTGGGCAATGTTATGCTAATTTTTAGTCTCTATACCCTTATGCTGCTAAATCTTGTTGAATCATTTGTTCCTGTCAGGCTGTTACGACAGAAAAAGAGAAAAAAAATTAAGCTCTAGACAAATACCATGTGAGGATGTATTCCTAACCTTGTTATCTCTGTAACTGGTTGTAACACAGACTCACCCCCAGAGACAGAATGGCATTAAAGTGCAGTCAAGACATTTACAAATAAATTACTGCCTGAAAAAATCATAATAAGTGAAACAGCATTTCATCCACAAAGAGCACACTTGAAAATCCGTTATCAAAGTCAATTTGCTATTTCCACCCTACATTAGCCTAATATGATGCACACGAGACACAGTCAGTGGTGTTCCAGCATAGGCTCTCCAAAAAATAAGCCTTTTAGGATTTCAAAATATCTGAGAAACTGCATTACTGGTCAAGATAATGGCATTTTTATAACAAATGAAAAATAGCAGCTGAAATGCACAAGGGCATACGATTGGGCATGAACAATCTGGTTTCGATGCAATCCCACCATCTGCTACTTCATGCACCATTCTGAAGCAGGTCAGCACTTTACCTATTTTATGTTTCAAATCAGTATAGGCTAGAGGGAAAGTCACAAGACAGAGGATACTTTTTCTTACTATTCTTCTCCAACATTCAACAAATAATGAGAATACTGGCATCTGTGCCAACTGTCAGACTCGCCCTGCCCCATCAGAACCAAACAAACACTTCTTTCTGAAAAACATCTTGATAGACATGAGTAACTAGTTGGGAAATACTGAAGAGTTTCATTCTGTGGTACACTTTGTATTCAGTAAGAAAAAGAAAAATGGTTTTAGGTTTTTTAAAATAATGATTTTTAATATATCCACTACCTCTTCTAATTCAGCATTCACTTCTAATAGATAACAAGGACATCAAAGAATATTGAAGAATGGAAAAATTCCTTATTTCTCTTCTAAGCCTTTTTAGTAGATTCACTAAAATTCTGACTCACTGTGCTGCCTCTGGAATTAGGGATTATACGAAGGAGAACATTTTAAAACATAAATATTTTAACATCACTTTTCTTAATCTAATAACTCATTACACCTTAATTATTCTGTCATCTATGTATTTAAAAAAAAGTTAACATAGTCACTAAGGAAAATTTTGTTGGCAGAGATAATCACCCTGAATAATTACTTTGATACTATGCTTAATGATTCACAAATAGATGTAGTATGTATTGTGAGGTATCAAACTTTAGATAACAAAAATAGGGAAACAAATTTATATTAAAAAAGGGTAGTGGATATATCCCTGGAGAATACAGGAACCAGTCTGACTCTTAATTCACAGACATAATTCTGATGGAAGGAACAAATCTGATAGAATTTCTTTAGCCTACAATCTTTACTGAAGTATAGTACAGAACAAAAAATTTTTCTTTTGTTCTTAATATAATAACCATCTATAAACTTGTCAGCTATGTGTTACAAGATTTAGATGATAGAATTAAGATTATAGGGTCAGAGCAATAGAACAGCAGGCAGGGCGCTTGCCTTGCGTGGGGTTGGTGTGGTTTATCAGATCCCCACCACCACATGGTCCCTCGAGTCCCGCCAGCAGTGATCCCTGCGAGTAGAGGCAAGAGTTAGCCCTGAGCACTGTCAGGTGTCCCAAAATGAAAACAACAACAACAAAAAAGAAAGAAAAAGAGATTAAGATTATGCTGAAAGAAAACTTCTAAATAAGGTAAATCCTAATTTAAATGTTCCATCAACATCATCTTCTAAGATAAGAAAATAAGCTGTTGAACCTCTCTATTATAATTGAGTATCAATAAGGCTATTGGTCTCAACACAATCCTCTATCACTCTCAATGGCACAATATGGTTTCATCACATAATTGATCACTCCTTGACATTTTGGCTAAGATCAAGTTTAATATTAAATTTACAGAAATGCTTGCAAATTTGCCTAGAATAACTAAAGAACAATCTGCATTATAGTTTTCATTTAGAAATTAATTCTTGATTCCTCAAATTTGGGGGATTTTTTTGTTCATTTGTTTGCCCTTGGTATTTTGGGTCTTATCCGGTGGTGGTGTTCAGAGTTTATTCCTGGTTTGGTGCTCAGGGATCACTCCTGAAGTTGCCAAGGATTAAACCCAGATCAGCCATGTGCAAGGCAAGTGGTTTAACAACAGTAGCATATCTCCAGCTTGATTGCCCAAATTTAAATATATATATTTAATTTGTTCCTTTTCACAGAAATTTTGTACAAGTGTCTTCTATTTAGTATGTAACATCAATGCAAACTACTGATGCCTTTATTGGAATTAAACATCCAAAGGCTGAAAGAACAGTTACTCTAAGAAAAATCAACATAGTCTCATTTTCATTATACATCCTAGGATAATCTTATGCAGGATACTAATTTTTTATTGATCTGAAGTTAGATAAACTGATGTTGTCAAACTGTTCACCACTTAGATCAACAAATGACACAAAGAATTTATTCAACAAGTATTTTGTGAATATTTGCTGTACCCTGTGGGGAACAGAGGATAGTTTGTAATGTAAGACTTCTGAAAGAAAGCAATACCTAAATGACGTTTTGGAAATTAGCTAACTTAAAGATGGAAAAAGAGAGACTTCTTGGAATAGTAAGAGCACAGCAAAGAGAAACTAAGAGGTAGTTCCTGATGAAACTATATGGCAGGAGTGATAGTACAGTGCTTCAGGTGCTTTCCTCGAAGCAGCCCACAGGGTTAAATCCCTTGCACCAATATGTTTCCCAGAGCCCCACCAGGAGTAATTCCTGAGCACAGAGCCAGGAATGAACCCTGAGCACTGCCAGCTGAGGCCTACAAACAAAACAAGCAAGAAAGAAGGAAGAAGGGAAGGGAAGAAAGAAGGAAAGATGGAGAGAATATACAAGTAGTTTGGATTTGTTGAGAAAAAAAGTGCAAGGTAGCTACAGGTCTGACTGAGATGTAGATAAGGGCCTGATACTAGAGCTTTTGCACCGTTAAGCTTATTTGATGTATCTTCTAAATTATAAGAAGAAATTGTAAGGCTTTAAGCAGAGAGTATTATAGATTTAAATCTGCATTTCTAAAGGATCATTCTAGCTGCTAAGTTGAAGACAAATTTGACTAGGACAAGAATGGAAAAAGGAGACCAATTAAGAAACTAATAAAGAATAAGCAGCCGGATGAAAGATAATGAGGATGTGAATTAAAGTGATGACCAGAGGGATGGATTTAAAAGGATGGATTGGGATTTTAAAATAAGCAGTGTTCTATAATTAATTATATAAGGCTGGTGCTGGTGGGTAAGAGGGAGGAGTAGATTTTACTTACAAATTTCTATCCTAGTTTGCTAATCATCATCAGGGCTAAAAATGATAAGATAAGAAGAGATATATGGTAGGAGAGAACAAATCCAGTTTTTGACATCTTACAGAGAAGTTTACCAAAGGATAATAATTTACTGATTCCCAGTAGCCTATGGTATATGTATGTCTGGATGAAATTTGAACTATACAATTAAGCTTTAAAGTAAACAATGTGAATGCATAAGATATTTTATTTCATCTATTGAAACTGAAGTGGTAGGAGAGATTAGTAAGACAAAAAGAAAATAGAATGATAAAAAACCTAGTAGTATGTGTGATCACAAACACCAAAAGAATACATAATAAAAAGATCAGTAATTGTGAATATAACAGATACAACAAAAATTAAGAAAAATCCTCTGTTGACAATTAGGAAAATCAGAAGTTATGTTACAGTGAGTCCAGGAGGTAAAAGAAAGTAAACACAACATTATTAATACAGTCAGACAAAATCATTAGACAGATTATCAAATGGCAGTAAACAGCAAATAAAACCCTCAAAGATTTCTAGTTTAGTTTATTGTAACGGGCACTATGCTATGAATTTTCCACACCTATAACTCTATGCTTTGTGCTTATTTGGTAAAGAGCTGGATTTTGAAAGACGGAGAAATATCAGCATTTGGAAGCTGATGAAATTGTTACTTATGAAAACAGAACCAGGGGGCTGGGGAGATAGCACAGTGGGTAGGGCATTTGCCTTGCACGCGGCCGACCCGGGTTTGATTTCCAGCATCCCATATGGTCCCCTGAGCACTTCCAGGAGTAACTCCTGAGTGTAGAGCCAGGAGTAACCCCTGTGCATCGCCAGGTGTGACTCAAGAATCAAAAAAAAAATACAGAACCAGGCAACAATGTCATTGAAAGTATAGAACTTGGTATGAATGGGTGGCTGGTAGTCACATGATCTTGAAACCTTTGAAAGTGCCTGTCAATGAGGATATTCTCACTAAGGCTTCCACTTTAAGAAGTATTTTGTGTTTATGTTCTAGATGAACAGCGCACTGCTAGTTTTCGAGACATGTAGCATTCCAAACACTAAGGGTAGTTTTTGCCACATTATATTCTGAGCAAGTATAAACTCTAAAATGAGATCATCAATTATGAGTCACCATAGTGTCTTCCCATTTTCACTTTTATTGGAGAGTCATAGAAGACGATAACAGTTTAAAATTCAATTCATAAGCTAAAAACTGCTTCCATAGGAGGGAGAGAAAAGACAACATAAAGCTACTGTAGAAGTTCAAATGATTCAATCAACAACCTCAACTTTTAGTGAAATTGGTACTTTTCTCCTCAGTTTGACCAGAATATATTACAGCTGTAAAGCAATTTGCACTTTGCAACTTTAAAGAGAATAGAAAGGACTAGACTTGCCAGAGGCACTTGGGCAATTGTCACAGGCAGATTGTTTATTCTGCTTAGTGGTTTATTATTATTTTCATAGTATTCTGCTGCGATCAAGCAAAAGTGCTAACAGGCTTTGGTGTTTTTATAAAGGTGAAATTTAAAGTAATAAAGCTATAAACCATCAAGTTGCTTGGCAGGTTATAAACATGGGTTGTTCCTGTAACTATACTAGCAAGAGTACACTTTATTTTTATTAACCCAAAGACTGACACAGCCAAAAGAATAACCTGAATAAATTTTCTTAATTTTTTCAAATTTTCAGTGGAGTTCTAAAAGAGTGTTAGTGCTGCACTGTAATAAAAGAAGAGCTTATTAAATAGAAATCAGCATCAGCTCCAGAAATCATGATTGTTCCTTTTCAATTTCAGTACAACTTGTAAAATATCTAACAAGTTTAGTAATGAGAAAAAACATTTCAGAATTTATAAGAGACAAGGGGAAAGCAAATCTCCTATGTGCTGATATGTAAAGGTAAGAAATAAAGTTGATACCAGGTTTATTACTACTTCATAAGAGCTGTTACCTAAATGCTTATTTTTGTGTCTCACATTCCATGAGAATCTGAACTCCCTCTTTTTGAAGACCAGCTACAAGACTTTCCTTTTCACCTTTGTATTCTCAGCACAAGCGCAATGGTCAGCACTGAGTAAACATGCACAGATTTTTTTTTAATGCACAAGAGGAAAACTATATGGTGAAGTGTTCATTTACAGATATTACTTGGGAAAATAGTTGGATATATGACTTGAAAGTTATTGTGGTTCATCCAAGCCAGTAACCAGAGTCAACAGAACACAAACTTTAACAATTACTTCACTGGATAGGCTACTGCTCCCCACCTCCCTGTATTTCTGGAAGCCTTGGCAGTCATGTCCACACCCCAAAGCTGCCACCCTGTTAAAAAGGTACTCCAGCCTTACCAGACCAATAAAAATACTTAGTGCCATTAACAAACACGATGATCTCTATAGTACCTGTATTGCAAACCATAATGCACAAAAATAGATGGAGGCTGGGGTCCGTGGATGAGGTGTTGGGGGATGGTGGGAGCGAAATGGGGGACACTGGTAATGGGAAATGAACACTGATTGAGGAATGGGAGTTGGATCATTGTATGACTGAAATCCAATCATGAACAGCTTTGTAATGGTCTATCTCATGGATATTCAATAAAAAATAAAAAAAAACACAATAACCTCATTGTCAGAATTCTGTCAAACCCAGGCAAGCTAGTGAGGACGGAGCATCTTACAGCTCTCTTAGTTCCTAATGCTTTATAAATATTTCTTGAGACTGATGAGGAAAGAAATCTCAGTATGGTTTGGCTTACATCTAGTGATGCCTACTAAATCCATAATTGTAATAAATCATGTGGATATGTGAGAAAATACTTGCCCTTTTTTGACATTTTTCCTTTTGAATTGTGGAGACTACCCCTGTAGTGTTCAGGGAACTGCTCCTAGTGATGCTCAAAAGACCATAGATAGTGTCAGAGATTTGAACTGGGGTTGGCCCCATGCAAGGCAAGGACCTTATTTCTTATACTATCCCTCAAGACTTTTTCTTTCTTTCTTAAGTTATATTAATTGAACAATAGGAATGCTTGCTTCACATAACAACCTGAGTGCCCAAGAACAGATGACTGGTTAAAGAAGCTTTGGTACATCTACACAATGGAATATTATGTAGCTGTCAGAAAGGATGAAGTCATGAAATTTACATACAATTGGTACTACATGGAAAGTATCATGCTAAGCGAAATGAGTCAGAAAGAGAGGGATAGCCATAGAAAGATTGCATTCATCTGGGGAACATAAAGTAACAAAATAGAAGACTAGCACCCAAGAATAGCTGAGATAAGTACCAGGAGGATTACTCCATGGCTTTGAGGACAGCCGTACGCACTAGGGGGAAAGGCAGTCAGATAGAGAAGGGAGCACCAAATAAAGGGTGTTGGGAGGTTCCTCTCAGGATGGGAAATGCGTGATGAGAGCAGACTATAGTCTGAACAAGATTGCCAATGTCTCTTTTGCAAATCACAGCACTCAAAAGGAGAGAGATAATAAAAGGGAATGCCCTGGCACAGAAGTAGGGTGGGATGGGGGGAAGGGGGGTGGGAGGGATACTGGGACTGGTGGTGGAGAATGAGCACTGGTGGAGGGATGGGTATTTGATCATTATATAACTGAAACCCAAGCACAAAAATTCATAAGTCTGCAACTGTACCTCATGGTGTTTCACTAATAAAAATTTAAGGGAAAAAATTCATAGTCAACCTACTGAAATCAACAATAAAGGGGAAAGTTCCCGTGTGAGTGTCTGAGGGTATGGGACATGCCTGTGTGTTTTTCACTGTGAGCAGGCACTACATTAGCTCTACTTCACAGCAGAATAGAGAGGTGTCCATAGAGAGGTGCACCCATTTAATGGCAATATAAAGTTTAAATATATAATTTTAACCTTGAATGTAAAATTTAAGATTATTTAAAAAATGCTTCTTTTCATTTGACTGCAGCAATCATGGCAAAAATTCTCTGGTGAGACAAATCAAAAAGTATGTAGTCACGAAGCACAGGCCTTGCTACTACAGGTATTTACTCCTCTATTTCTAATTTTTGTTAGTCAGGTATAACTGAGTAGCTGGAATTAATGGATTCATTTTCTCTGCTTCTGTGTATACATGTTACCTGGTTGTCCAAGCACTGGAAATAAAAAGCACTAAGATAGTTCAAGACTGAAAATAACAAAGATGACTTCTCTCTCTCTCCTCAAGAAAATTACAACCAATATATTAAGGAAGGCATAACTTAAAGCAAGTTGAAATGTATGTGGGAACAATTCACATAAAGTTTTGTTTACTCAGATTGAGAAAAAATTAGTATCATCTCTCTTGTCCATAAATATTAAATCTGGGCTTCATCATTTCTGCATTATAACACAAGTAACATTTTCCTGTGCGGAAGAGAGAGGAATAAGAAGGGGAAACAGCTGGTGTTTCTCTGTGAACTGAGTCAAGATGAGGTACTAATGGGATATTGGATGGAAAAAGGAAGCAAGAAGCCAAGGTATCCCTGGTCTCCTTTCACTGCCTTCCTAGGACAGTGTTTCCCTAGTGACTGTGTCTGCTCCATAGTCCTGCACCAGCCAAGAGGTCTATTCATGTTTCCATATTTGACCTTCCATAGTAGTTATACCCACGGACTCTTCTGGTATTTAATCCTAAGGGAAAAAAATGAATTTTATCACACCAATTTAATGACAATATAGATGATACAAAATAGAAATTTTATAATAATACAAATAATAAAAATTATCAATGTGATCCAGAGTGATAGTACTGAAGGTAGAGTTGCTTTCCATGCACACAGTTGACCTGGTTCAATCTCCAGCATCCCATATAGTCACTGGAGGTGTGCCAGGAGTAAGCCCTGAGCACTGCTGGGTATGACCCCGAAATAAAACAAAATAAACAATATTAAGGTCAAAAACAAAGAAAAATGTTTATATATTGCATTTGTGCTGATACATCTATATTTAGGTTTCATTAAATATACCAATTTTCTTATAAGAAAAGTGAAGATTTTGGTTTAAAGCAGATTAAATTAGTTTCGCCCTGTCATTTGTTCATAGGTCTCATACAGATTCAGAACTTAAAGGAGACATTAAGCTCTGCTAAAATTTCTTTTATTTTGTTCACAAATAAAATCACTATTTAGGAGAAGAAAGTTTTAAGAATTAATTTCAGGCCTCCAGGTATCCTCTGTGAATATATTCAGTGCTTGGGGGAATCAGATAAGCTACTCTGACTCTGTCACCTCATCCCTGATTCAGTGAATAAGGAAGCTAGTACATTACTTATAAACAGCACATTTCTTTTGGTTGATGCTCAGTCAACTATTCTTTAATTTATATTCATAATTGACCATTTGTTAAAGGCAGGAAGAACAAGAAACACTGATGTTGAAATGCAATAAGGAAACTCAGAGCTTAATGACATAATTCTGCAAATTTTGTTCAATTTTCCCTTCATCAGATCAAAATTTTTGTGCATGTCTAGTACTTCAAATATCAATTTTAAGACATAAACTAATATCATGATTATTAAATACAGCTTTGAATGATGGGCACTAAAAAACACAGCATGCAATAGGTTATTTGCAGACATTTTTTAAGAAATAACTTAAATATTTTCCTATCAGTTAAAAATAAGATTAAGAAAACCTTTTTAAAATATAAATTAGCTAATAGTTTAAAATGGAGAATCAAAGGTTCTAACTCGCTTGTCACACTGGCATTTTTAATCATAGGATGAATTGTTAAATATTTTTATTAGCTCACTGCTAGATTGGTTTTTAAAAAATTAGGTCTGTTAAAATATTTATCTTTAATGAAAATATTTAAATGTATTTTATTATTCCTCTAAAAGCTATTGCACAAATATTTAAACTACATTAATTAATTAATTTTTTTTTTTTGCTTTTTGGGTAACACCTGGCGATGTACAGGGGTTACTCCAGCTCTACACTCAGGAATCACCCCTGGCAGTGCTCAAGAGACCATATGGGATTCTGGGAATTGAACCTGGGTCGGTCGCGTGCAAGGCAAATGCCCTACCTGCTGTGCTATTGCTCCAGCCCCTAAACTACATTAATTTAAATATAAATACTTCAAAGATATTCATTTTGTGCCTCTCAAAATTGTTTTTAAATATTTAGAAGTCTTGCAAAATTGTAAAATTGCAGATTAAACTAAATAGTTTAAGTGAAAGGTTTGGGAAAAAATTAGCTAAATTCTGAGATAGTTCTAAGAAGAGTTTCTAAATCCAGTGGATTTGATGATAAAAGTGGACTATTCTAAGGGAATCCTAATGTTGTCATTTGGGTCCTTTAAATGCAACATTCAAATATAGAATTGAAAAAAACACATGAGCAAAGCCCTGAATTCAGCCCCCACACTGATACCCAGATACTTACTCTTAGCACTACTTGGCATGCCCCCTAAAATTTTTATTTAAATTAGAAGAAAGACATCTTATCTGTGAACACACTATCAAATAAAAATCTCTGTCTTTCTTTCTTATCTTTTTCTTCTCTCACTATGTCCTCTTTTAGACTGGAATCAGATTTTACACAACCTGACATAAAATCAGTCCTTGTTAAAACTTCATGTCATGCAAAAATTCTTTTATGGAAACTTAACTGCTTTTGCAATGGAAAATAAGAATGTTTTCTATTTTAGACATTTGAAAAATTGAGTCCATGTATTTTGAATGCTAATAATATGCTTTGATGTTTTAATTTCTAACTTTTCTAATGTAAAGACCAAAGGAAACTGGGGTCCAACCTTAGTCTTTACTTATAATAGGACTATTGACGAATAAAAGATGTTCTTGATTTATTGTTTATATGAAATCTGTGGAATATATGAAAGAAAAAAAAGGGAAGGATTCTTATAAGCAGTATTTTGCTCTTTGGCATCCAGTAATTTTGGCAAAGATTCAGAAAGAATAGCAATGAATATTTAGCTAATGTTCTGCTTTCTAACACCACTCATGATTCTGGAAGAAAAGTAAAATAAAAATATCAAATATTTTACCTCTACGCAAAATGCCTTAACAAGTCTTATGCCTTGAGAACACAGTTAAATCATGACCCTTATATGAATTGTCAACTCTCAGAGTTGACTGAAAACTTGATCTTGTGTCTTATTAGAAAATGACCAAAAAAATACCTATGCATCAGAAATATTCTCCATGTAATTGAGATAAATAGTACTTTGGTTTTAAGATGATTCTTTTTCATTCAATAATAATTATCAGTATGGTATCTACTGCCTATATTTTTGGGGTAAAAAAAATTATCATACCCACTGACCATGAGCTTCTACAAGCTCCAGTATGTGGGCACCAGGACTATTCTTCTGAAACACAGAGGGGCGCTGGACCGGGCAGTTCCATCCTGGATCCTGACCCCGGAAATCATGCCCTCAACCCACCCCCAGTACCATCTTGCTGCACACAGCAGTGAAGAAACCTGGCCAGGTGGCTCCACAACACCCGGAGAATTCTCCGGGCCCCATACTAAGCTGATATCACCAGGAGGTTCCAGATGGGGCAGGTGCCAATTCCCCGCCTTCTCCAGATGGAATCCCAGCGACCATGAGCTTCTACAAGCATGGATCCGGTATGTAAGCACTAGGACTATTCTTCCTCATATGCAAAGTGAGCCATCACTGTCACTGTCACTGTCCTCCCGTTGTTCATCAATTTGCTCGAGCAGGCCCAGTAACGTCTCCATTGGAGACTTTGTTGTTACTGGGTTTGGCATATCGAATACATCACGGGTAGCTTGCCAGGCTCTGCCATGCTGGCGAGATACTCGGTAGTTTGCTGAGCTCTCCGAGAGGGCGGAGGAATCGAACTCGGGTTGGCCATGTTTGCTGCATGCAAGGCAAACGCCCTACAGCTGTGCTATCACTCCAGCCCTGGAAAATAAATTATTTAGCATCTGTCCCTGTAAAGTAGGCTTGAATGGTGATGGGAAAATTCAAGCAAAAAATAATGCCAAACAGAAGTGCTTCTGGACTGTGCATTAATCTATGGCACCATGCTGCCCTGGGAGGGAAAAGATGTTTGTCCCTCTCCCTTTTCTCCTTGCTGACGAAGACAGAGTGGCTGCTATATTTCAGAGTATAATGGACAGCAAGGTATGAGACTGCAGTGATGAGCCACATGAGGACCCATGGTATGGGTGGTGGAAACAGTCCTGCTCCCCGCCCTGACAAGTCCCCAAGTTGCCACCCACGAATGCCTCCTCCAGCTCCTGAACTCCCATGATCCCAGAAGCACACAAACCAATCTCAGAACCCAGCAGCTTTTGGCAGTAATCCCTCCAGACTTATTACTAGAATATCAGAAATCAAAAATTGCGTGGCCACAATAGCATCCATGTGACATCATATGCTCTTCATAATCAGCAATAGGAAACAAATTATCTAATGATGTCTTTTTGAGAGGTATGATTGATGGGGAAAATTCCAAATAATAATGGTGAGTCTTTTGTCGTAATATTGAATGTGATCAACGTAGAGAGAGAGAGTAAAGTGGAAATTTGCCACACTGGCAGGGGAAGGGGTGGGAGGGGGGAATACTGAGGTCCTTGGTGGTGGAAAATGTGCACTGGTGAAGGGATGAGTGTTTGATCATTGTATGACTGACTGAGACTTAAACTGAAAGGCTTTGTGACTGTTCTCAGAGTGATTCAATAAATAAAAAAAAATTAAATTATAATAGTGCTTAAAGAGACTGCAGGGAATAGAGGTGAGGTAATGTTGGAGACTGAATGTTAGTGTCTCCCTGCCCCTTTAACTCCACATAAAATTGCTTTATTGAAACTGTAGTTCATGCCTAATGTGATATACTTAAATGTAAAATAATTTTGAAGTTATTAAGTTTATATAATAAAGATTGTACTACTATACAAGAAGGGAGACATCCACGACATTGGCAACTATCGCCCAATCTGCCTATTGTCTGTCATCTACAAACTGTTCACTCGAGTCATCCTGAATAGGATTAGCAGAACACTAGATGAAGGACAACCATGTGAACAAGCCAGATGCCGAAAAGGATTCAGTACCATCGACCATATCCACATGATTACTAAGCTCATTGAGGCTTCTCAGGTGTTCAAGATGCTGCTCTGTCTAATGTTCATTGATTTAAAGAAGGCTTTTGATTCTGTTGAGACGGAAGTGGTTATAGAATCCCTAGTTAAACAGGGTGTACAAACTCAATACATTAGGATCCTTCGTGAGCTCTATTACGGATTCACTACCAGGATTCACTACCACCATTCTACAAAGAAGTAATCATCCATGTCAAGAGAGGGGTTCGGCAGGGTGATACCGTTTCACCAAAACTCTTCAGTGCCACCCTCAAGAACATCATGCGATGACTGGAATGGGAAGGAATGGGAGTGAAGATAGATGGTCGGCAACTACACCACCTCTGCTTTGCTGATGACATCGTTCTAATAACACCAAACATCAGCCAAGCAGCACAAATGCTGACCGCCTTCGACTGTGAGTATGGAAAGGTCGGACTACAGCCGAATCTTATGAAGACAATATTTATGAGAAACAGCCTCGTTCCTGACGCTCCATTCGCTCTCAATGGAACCACCATCTCCGAATGCAACAGTTATATATACCTAGGTCTAGAAATCAACATGATGAATGACCTGGCACCTGAGTTGCGCAGGAGGAAGAGAGTGGCTTCAAATTCCTTCAAGAGCTTTGAAGAAATAACTAAGAGGACAAAGAACCTCCAGCTACAAGCACATCTCTTCGATTCCACTGTTCTTCCTGCATTAACATATGCCTCAGAGACCTGGGCCCTACCCAAACAGTATGAGAATGCAATTCGGATCTCTCAAAGAGGAATCGAAAGAGCTATGCTTGGAATATCACGATTCACTCAAATGAGAGATAGAATCCGGAGTTCTGATCTCTGTCAATGCTCAAGAATCAGGGACGCTGTCTCATTTTCCAAGGCATCAAAAATCAGATGGACAGGACACATAATGAGGTTTACAGACAACCGCTGGACTAGAGCCATTACTGACTGGATTCCACGGGACGTCAAAAGATCGCGTGGACGCCCACCTACAAGATGGTCAGACTTCTTCGTCAAGACGCTGAATGATTGGTTTGAGGCTCTGCATATTCCTAGAACGAACCGATGCCATTGGGCTATGCTAGCACACAACAGGGATGAATGGAGACATTACTGGCACCTGCTCTAGTAAATCGATGAATAATGGGGGATCAAGTGATCAAGTGAATAAAGATTGAGCCTCACGATGAGAATGGAGACATTATAAGAAAAGTTGGTAAATTATTTTAAACCAAAAATACAATACTCTAGCTCTATCTGCCATGTGATAACAAATAAGAAGACATCCAAAGAAGTGGGAAAGTACTGGGAAGAGAACTCATGGGAACTTGACTATACTGGTACCAAGATCATGGACTTTCCAGTTGTCTGGAATGGGAGCAATAAACAACTTTCTATTTTTTGTTTTTGCTTTTGTTTTTGGTCATATCGGTGATGTTCAGGGCTTACTCCTATCTCGACCCTCATGAATCACTTCTACTGGGGCTCATGGGACCTTCTAGGGTGCCAGGGATTGAACCCTAGTTGGTGGCATGCAAGGCTAGTGCCTTACCCACTATGCTATTGTTCTGATCCTGAACAATATTTTTGTAGTTATTATTTTATTACTTGGTAACTAAAGCAGATTTATAATTGCAAACAAAAGACTATTCAAATACTACAATTTGAGCCACATTTTTTCTTGAAATATTATTCTTTGGATACATGAAATCCCTATATTGTTTTCATTTTAGTTTTACACAATACTTAACCCATTCTATTTATGTTATTAAACCCAATCCATTCTAAGACAGAAAAGGCTACAGGCTTATGTGTATTGGAATATATTTCAATTTTTCTAAACCCAGGAATAAAAACCATAACATTTTTTTAAAAAATTTAATATTTAGGATGAAAGTAGTAAAAGCCACCAAAAATTGCAGCATTACACTGTTCTATAGCTGGTATTTTCTTAGAAATAAATGTGTTTTCCCAATTGTTCATTCTCATTTCCCAGTGAGGATTCACTAACTCCTTTTGGTTATTAATATCAATTCTTGAACCAATTGCTCACTCAAGTATTGAATGGTCTGCTTGGACAAGCTTATAGAATTTGCTCCTGTTTTGAACTGGAGGGTAGGGGAGAAGCAAACCATCTACATAAATTTCAAATGTGGAAAAGGATTTTATCTACAGATAGTCTGGGCAGACCACCTAACTCCAAACGTGTTGTTACTGTGTGTTAGCCCTTGCTTGTCAGCATCTATTCTCACAATAGACACAAACCTTCCTGGCTTCCTAACTACAACTATCTCATATCCAATTACAAGTTTCCTCAGCAGGAGACAATTCAAATTGTTCAAATTTGCAGCATGATGCTAAAAATAAATCAAGAAAAATAATTAATTTAACCACCCTATGTAATATCAAAATACTATGGTGGAACTTAACCAGGACATCTGTGATAACACCTATCTGGGAGGGAGTCTATGGAAACTATAATTACAAATCCATAACATAGGTTACACTCTGTGGGAGCTGGACTGAGAGACTCAAGAGATAACCCAGGAGGGGCTGGAGCAATAGCACAGCAGGTGGGCATTTGCCTTGCACGCGACCTACACGGGTTCAATTCCCAGCATCCCATGTGGTCACCTTAGCACCGCCAGGGGTAATTCCTGAGTGCAGAGCCAGGAGTAACCCCTGTGTGTCACCGGGTGTGACCCAAAAAGAAAAAAAAAAGAGACATAAGCCAGGAGAAAAGGGAGTTTCAGCAGTCACACCATGGTTGCCAAGTGACCACAGCACAGCCAAGCGTCAATGAGGGCTGAGCCAGAAATAACCCCTGTGTATTACTGTATGTGCCTCCAAACCTGAAATAAATAAATAAATAAAAATATTCAGAGGGTGGTGAGAACAATGAGTCTGCCCTGTGAAAGATATTTTGCTCTATGAATTAATCAGATGTCACAAAATTTTGTTCTTTGGTAAATCTCCCTTGATATTTATTATTCTTGAGTAATCTATTGTAAGATTTTTATTTTGAGGGTCAGAACCACTTGGAAGCTTATATGTTTCATAATAAGTCCTTCTGTGCTATTGTTTATTTAAATTTTTATAAAACAAAAAATTAACCCTATGTGCTTGTGTTCTGAAAGCCTATAATAAATTCAAGCTATACTTCTAATCTATAATTAGAGGAAAAGACACCATGTAATAAAGAAAAAGAGAAAGGTCAGGAACTGCATAGGTAGTCATTGCTTAGTTATCCAACCTCACTGAGTTGTTGCCATTCTTTGGATTATAAAGATTATGATGATCATTAGAACTTTTTCAAACATATTCAGATCTTTTTCCATCATTTTGCACAAGAAATCTGTAATTCCCTGGAATTTATAGTGATAGGTGTGACTAGATGATTTGTTTCAATCAATGAAAATTGTGTGTCCTGAAGGGAATATTGAAAGATTAATGGGAAGAGATATCATCTATATGGATTTGGAGACTACAGCCTTGATCCTTTTTCAAAGATCAACAATACAACCATTTATAAGCAATAACAACACTAGAAGAGTTTACAAATTCACTTAAAATCATCAAGAGGCAGACAGATAGGACAGTGGGTAGATCAGTTGGCTTACATGTAGCCAATCTGATTCAATCCCCAGTACAACATATAGTCCACTTGATCACTTGACTTCCCATTATTTGTTGATTTGCTTGAGCGGGTGCCAGTAATGTCTCCATTTATCCCTTACACGTGCTAGTGTAGCCCAATGGCATCTGTTTGTTCTAGGAACACGAAGAGCCTCAAACCAATCGTTCAGGATCCTGATGAAGAAGTCTGACCATCTGGTAGGTGAGCAGCCACGTGGTCTTTTGACGTCCCATGGAATCCAATCAATAACGGCTTTAGTCCAGTGATTGTCTCCAAATCTCATTACATGTCCAGCCGATCTGATTTTTGACACCTTGGCAAACAAGAAAGCATCCCTGATTCTTGATCGTCAACAGAGGTGGGAACTCCGGATTCTTTCTCTCATTTGAGTGAAACGTGATACTCCAAGCATAGCTCTTTCGATTCCTCTTTGGGAGAAACGAATAGCATTCTCATCCTGGTTTCGTAGGGTGCAGGTCTCTGAGATGTATGTTAATGCAGGAAGAACAGTGAAATCAAAGAGATGTGCCAGGAGCCGGAGGTTCTTTGTCCTTTAGCTATTTCTTCGATGCTCTTGAAGGCATTTGAAGCCACTCTCTTCCTCCTGCGCAACTCAGGTGCCAGGTGATTTGTCATGTTGACTTCTCGACCTAGGTACACATAACTTGAATACTGAGATGGTCATTTCGTTCAGAATGAATGGAGCATCAAGAACCTGTCAGGAACTGTTTCTCATAAACATTGTCTTTGCAAGATTTAGCTGTGGTCCGACCTTACCACACTCACGGTGGAAGTTGGACAGCATTTGTGCCGCTTGGCTAATGTTTGGTGTTATTAGAACAATGTCAACAACAAAGCGGAGGTGGTGTAGTTGCCAACCATCTATCTTCACTCCCACTCCTTCCCATTCCAGTCATCGCATGATGTTCTCGAGGGTGACACTGAAGAATTTCGGTGAAATGTTATCCTGCTGAACCCCTCTCTTGACATCAATGATTACTTCTTTGTAGAATGGTGAGATCCTGGTAGTAAATCTGTAATACAGCTCACAGAGGATCCTGATGTATTGAGTTTTAATGTTCTGATTGGCTAGGGCTTCAATGACTGCTTCCGTCTCAACAGGATCAAAGGCCTTCTTTAAAATCAATGAACTTTAGACACAGCAGCATCTTGAACTCCCAAGAAACCTCAATGAGCTTGGTTATTGTGTGGATATAGTTGATGGTGCTGAATCCTTTTCGGAACCTGGCTTGTTCGCATGGTTGTCCTTTATCTAGTGTTCTGCTAATCCTATTAAGGATGACTCGAATGAACAGCCTATAGATGACAGACAATAGGCAGATTAGGTGATAGTTGCCCATGTCATGGATGTCTCCCTTCTTGTACAGTAGTACAGTCCTGCTGGTTTTCCATTGGGACAGAACCTTGCATTCATACAGGTTGCATGTGATGAGCCGAGCCAGCGTATTGATGAGTGCTGACGGCAGGTTCTTCAGGTTTTCAGGTCTGACCTTGTCTGGGCCAGGTGCTATTCATTTCTTAACCGACAAAATGGCGTGCTGCAATGAGATACCATCTCACACCTCAGAGACTGGCCCACATCCAAAAGAACAAAAGCAACCGATGCTGGTGCGGATGTGGCGAGAAAGGGACACTCCTTCACTGTTGGTGGGAATGTCGACTGGTTCAGCCCTTCTGGAAAACAGTATGGATGATTCTCAAAAAATTAGAAATTGAGCTCCCTTTTGACCCAGCAATACCACTCCTGGGAATATATCCCAGAGAGGCAAAAATGTATAGTCGAAGTGACATCTGCACTTGTTTGTTCATTGCAGCACTCTTTACAATAGCCAGAAACTGGAAGAAACCTGAATGCCCAAGAGCAGATGACTGGTTAAAGAAACTTTGGTACATCTACACAATGGAGTACTATGTAGCTCTTAGAAAAGATGAAGTCATGAAATTTACATACAAGTGGTACAACATGGAAAGTATCATGCTAAGCGAAATGAGTCAGAAAGAGAGGGATAGACATAGAAAGATTGCATTCATCTGGGGAATATAAAGTAACAAAATATGAGATTAAAACCCAAGAATAGCTGAGATCAGCACCAGGAGGATTACTCCATAGCTTAGAGGCCAGCCAGGCATTCTAGGGGAAAGGGCAGCTCAGATAGAGAAGGGAGCACCAAATAAAGGGTGTTTGGAGGATCCTCCCAGGAGGGAAGGTGCATGTTGAAAGTAGACTATGAACTGAACTTGTTTGCCACTCAAAGCCTCTTTTGCAGACCACAACACCCCAAAGGAGAGAGAGAACACAAGAGATTGCCCTGCCACAAAGGCAGGGTGGGATGGGAGGGATGGGGGTGGGAGGGATATTATCCATGGTGGTGGAAAATGGGCACTGTTGGAGGGATGGGTATTTGATTATTGTATAATCTAAACCCAAGCACAAAAAATTGTAAATCTACAACTGTACCTCATGGTGTTAAAAAAAAATTTCGGAATTTCAAAATCACGTGGCCCTACTGCAGCCACGCGACATCATGTTATTCATAACCAGAAATAGAACACAAATTGTCTACAGTTGAATTTTCAGCAGATCTGAGTTTTGAGGTAAAATCTCAAATAATAATAGTGGGTTTGGTGTCAAAATATAGAATGTGATAAAAGTAGAGAGAGAGTAATATGGAAATCATCTGCCCCACAGGTAGGGGGAGGGTGTGGGATGGGGGTACACTGGGGTTTTTGATAGTGGAGAATGGGCACTGGTGAAGGTATGGGTGTTTCATTGTATGACCGAGACTTAGACCCGAAAGCTTTGTAACTGCTTTCACGGTGATTCAACAAATAAAATTATAAAAAAAAAATGGCGTGTTGAATTTTGGAAGGAAAAACATTGGGAATGACATATCCATCCTGTGGAATTTGGTATGTGGGCAGGTGGACATGGCAATTGAAGAGATCTGAGTAGAAGTCATGGACCACAACACCCCAAAGGAGAGAGAGAACACAAGAGATTGCCCTGCCACAAAGGCAGGGTGGGATGGGAGGGATGGGGGTGGGAGGGATATTATCCATGGTGGTGGAAAATGGGCACTGCTACCCTTCTGGAAGATGTGATAGATCCATCAGGACGTCAGAGGGCAGTCATCTTGGTCTTGTAGTTGGCGAAGAACAGGCAGGTGTTATAAATCCTTTTCCCGGTTTCTGCCGCATCTACTAGCACTTCTGCTCTTCTATCTTTGAGTTCTTCCTTGATCCCACCTCTGCACTGCTTTGTAAGCTTGGACATTCGTTTCTGGTTGCCTGAGGCATGTGCCAAATCGTGTTGGTGAATAAGCTCAAGAGTTTTCGAAGACAGGCGTGGTTTTTTTGTGGCTATCTCTCTCTTGGTGTTCCTCACACAATCACGGAGGTACTGAACCAGTCGATCGTATTCCTCGTCAATGTTGTCAGCAACGGCCGTTATTGCTACAATAGTGTCAAATAGCTCCCAGTAGATGGTCATTCTGGGAGTTCTCTTCTTAAACTTTGCAGTCCTTTCTCCCCACTCTGTAAAGTAAAATTTTGCACAAAGGAGACAGTGGTCCGATCCCGTTTGGACTTTTGGGACAACAGCAACATCTGTCAGGCAGAACCATCGATTGAATATGATATGGTTTATTTATTATGGAACCATCCACCGGGAGACTCCCATATCCAACGTTTAGATTCGGCCTTCTGCAAATGTGAGTTACCATGGATGGTCTTGGTCGACATGATGAACTCAGACAGTCTCTCACCCTGTTCATTCCATTCTAGGCCATGGGTCCCAATGTGAATTTCTTCGGCTGATCTTCTTGGTCCTATCTTGGCATTAAAATCACCGACAATAATCTTGTAAAAGGTGTGGTCTTCTTTATAGAACTTCTCCAGCTCCATGTAGAACTTCTCAATTTCTCCTTCATCATAATTGGATGTTGGTGCGTAGACAACGAAGATAGAAACTGCCAGCAGTGGGCCACATCTATTCAAGTCTAAATGTCTGATTTGGGTTGTTAGGCATTCTAATGAATCAATGCTCATGGCCAAGTTCATATAGTCCATTCCATATTATTGTGGTTTTGAAATATCCAGAAGTTATGCCAAAAGG